>NW_027094088.1:105922050-107169274 GCF_029207755.1 Chamaea fasciata | reverse complement strand
AAGTATTTCCTTTCTGAGCTGCTTTATTTCAAATCAAAACACCATTTCTAAACTTACGGGATGATCTGCACCAAAGCTGAATGTTAAAAGAAGGCCCAAATGGTTGAAGAAGTATCAAGCCTAATCCAAGAATCCTTAAGAGAAAACTGGGGTTTTAAGGAACTTTCTTCCCTTATGACTTTTCTTTCATGCCTACAGGTCCCTTTGGGAATTCTGGAGTTGCCCATTCTCTCTGCTTGGCCAATTTTCAGCCCAGCACAGCTGAAAATTTGCCAGGAGTCTAGGGTGCCTGCAGTTTTGCTTCATCCCACACTGACATCAGCAGGTACTTCTGTGCACTGAGACTCAGGATCCAACACGGCCAGCAACTCTGGGAATTGTTGAACCTGGTGGATGTGGAAAAGTGCAGATTCCATTTCATGACTTTGAAGGTGACCGAAGAGTGGGTTTATTTTGGAAACATGAGGGAAGTTAAATCCTTGTGGGCTGCAGCCAGTTTGAACAGAAACTTCTCAGCCAATGTAAATCTGTCACACCACCATGGTGACAAGCCCTAGGCAGGCAAAAACATCCTCTAGGTAAAACAGATGAAATTTCATGCTGGAGAAAACTAAGGCACAAAGGAAATCCTTTTGATCCTTTGCTGAATGTAGATGATTCCAGTTACATCAGCAAAAAACAGGCTGGCAGGGGATAGGTGCTGGGCCTCCAAAGTGGAGCTTTATCAGTGAAGCTGAACAGACACAATCATCATGGGACCTGAGCAATCCTTTCTCACCATCTACAGCAGAGCACAGCAAAAGTGAGGACAGACACCTAAACAGTGTAGCTGAAATTCAGTGTCTCATCTAAGATCATTTGGAGTAAGAAACAGATCAGGAAATAAGGTTTATTTCTGCTTCCACACTTCAGAGCAAACACACACGTTTCCCTACCATCCAGCAGTTCTACTGCTCTCCAGCTGGGGTTGGAGGCTGCTGCTCTCTGATGTGGTACTGAGGACCCAACCCCTCTGAAAAGTGCCACAGCTTAGAAGTGCTCACTCTTTGTTTGGCTCTGTCATGCCAGTTTGTGTCTTCAGAGACTCTAAATTCTCTGGTGCTATGCAGCAAAAAATTTTCTCCTCTGCCTCAGGGACAGACAGATGCTGCTTCTTCATCTTTTGAATGAAGCATCTCAGTGGGTTAGCATCTGGTTTTAGTAGGAAGTTTGGTGTTTGTGAAGTGAAAGCCATCTGATTTCATACTTTAAGCTTACAGCATATATATGTTCTTGTAACCGTAATACTCAGCACTCTTGCTGAATATCTGAACTGTGGAATTGCAGAAAGTTAAAAAAAAAAAATTCAGTGAAATTGCATGAAAACAAAACTCCCTCCTGCACCCACCCATTGTATGAGTCCAACTGAGCTTCCTATCAGTCTAGAAGATTTTTTAAGGAAAAGGCTGTGGTAACACTTTGAGACTGTTTTTACATAATATGACATGAAATTCATATGATGTATATGATTGACCACTAAACTGCTAAAATCTTTTGGATGGGACTTTGAGCTAGCTTGCCCCCTCTCCTTCATCTTACAGCTGGACAACAGATAGCAGGTTTGAAAGGAGCTGAGCTTCCCTGGTGAAAACTCCTCCTCTCAAGAAGATTAATTTATTTCTGTGTTTTCTGTCTACAGCCCAGAAAGGCAAGCAGAGAAGCAAATGACCAAATGGTATTTGGAAACAAACTCTGAAATCAAAAGCAGCTTGTTTTAGAACATTTTCCTCTTCAACTACTTTGCTTGGAATGCTGAAGGTGAATTAAGATGAGAGGATGCAGCAGCAGGGATTGAATCAAGCAGCAATTCTTATAAAGTTCAGGAGTGACTTAAGGAATTAGTACTCAAATCTTCAGAGCCCTTCCTGAAAACCCAGTGACCTGACACAGAAGGTCCCAGCCTTCGGGGACTCCCCAGGGACAGACGTCTGAGGGGGTGTCCACCTGTCAAAGTGGGGGACTCGGCAGAAGGGATCTAATCCAGCTCAGCCGAGGTCGGTCAGCGAGCCCAGGGGCAGGCAGGGGACAGGGAGGCAGGAGGGGAGCAGACAGGCACAGCTGGTGGTGACAGCAACCCCCTCCATCAGTGCCTGGTGGGAACAGCAGCTCGGATTTAGGGTTATCTGATCACCAGCAGGAACTCTCAGGGAGGTGGGGTCACCTTGGAAGGTGCCAGCATTGTTGTTAGGCAGGAAAAGCAACGAAACTGGAAGAGAAGACTGCGTGGATGGTTAGACTTGATGATCTTAAAGGCCTTTTCCAACTGTAGTGATTCCATGATTCTGTGACTGGTGACCAGCTCAGCTAATGACCGCCAGTAACCAACCCAATATGGAAAATTTGGGCTGCCCTCATTACCCTTCAGCAAGGACAAGGAATTGGACATGGTTTGGCTTACAGAGCAATACCCAGTGACACATAACTCTGTTATCCTTCTCTTTTCTTCCAGTATTTGTTGGAATTGCCTGTGTGCAGGTGGGGAAGTGCTGTCCCTTATGCACCCAGCTGGTTTAATTCAATCTCCCATATTCTTATTACTGTATTTGGACGTTACCTGGAAGAGAACCCCTGGGAATTAACCTGGCCCCTGTTACTTGCAATCAGTGGGAAGGCAAGAGGTTTACAACAGATTAGCATTTAATCTGAATGCTTGTCAACATAAGAATTTGATTCTTTCAGTCACATGTTCTGAACATGCATAAGGCATACACATCATTTAAAACTGACAAGAGACATATAAATCTCTCATTTTACCGCATCAACATTGACCCCTAAGAAAAGAAAGTTACAAAAATCATCTTACCCTGCACTTAATCCTCCATTCTTTTGACTTACAAAAATATACCCATTTTCTCAACAAAATTACAACAACATTTTATTTCAGATAATGGACTAAAATAATGAGATTTTCAAAATATAAAAATAGTCTGCTTCACTTAATCTACAAAAGCTTTATCTTTTCTTTTGGCAGTTCCCATTGTTGGTACCATATGCAGAGTGAGGACTGAGTACATTTCAGTGAGATAAAGATCACAGTGTCTCTTTGGAGAAGAAGAAAACAGTTTACAATCAACCAAGTTTACCTTCCAAGAGTCTGAGTTCTGACTGGGTGTTATGCAATTTTAGAGACAACTGCACAACTGATCTAGAAATAATATCTTAAGCTACATTCAAATGGCTCCACTCAACCCCAGCCAGCAGTTTCTGCAGCCCTTTTATCACTGGGCTAATTATTCAGTTCATATAAACTGACATGGACCCACTGCCTTGTAGCTACAGATTTATAGCAGCTGAAAATATAACCTATTAAAAAACATTAACAGCCTTTACTGGGCCTTCCAGTTATTTTCAAACATGACTATTCAGAAATACACAAATATTACAGAATAAATCAAATGCCCCAAACTGTTCTCTGTGATGTTTTGGAGTTATGTGATATTGCTACATAACTTACCTACTTCAAAGTGCTTTAAATCTCCTATTTCAAATTCCATCAGACTCAAAATTGTAAACAGGCTTATGGTTTTTATTGTTGTAAACACATATGCCTCAGGCATACATATCTTGGTTTGTCCAAAAACTGAAACAAGGAAGAGAACAAAAACCCCCAGCCTTAGATGGCAAGTCAACAGAAATCTTAGATGCAGTTAACTCTTACCCACACACACTCAAAATATATCCTTAGAAGCTCCTCAGAATTAAGCACTTTGAGGAATTAGGACAGTTCATAAGGCCTTTGACTTCAAACTTGCCTGACAAGGTGTCAGTATCAAACTTAATGAGACGCTCTGTGGTTGCACGTGATTTTACCTGCCATTTTAAGTGTCCTTCAGCAAAATCTTTCCCAATTTCCAGTCTCAGCACTGTGAGCCACTTCCCAGGTGGCCCTGAGCAAGTTACAGGTGACCACTTCCTCCAGGTGCTCCCAAACAGCAGCAAGCCTGTCCTCCAAAGGCACTTTGGTACAGCAAAAAGGCACTCACAGAGTCACACAGTGAAGGCAGTGGGATTAAATTCATGTCTTGTCTTGCACTGTGCTATTTTCTTCAAGGTGAACAAACCTCTTGAATTCCTCACTCTCTCTTCCCGATTTAGATACGTCTTCAGAATCCCATCATTTTAGCTTAAGCTTGGAGCCAGTCTCTGGAGATCTCTGAACCTGCACTGGCCACAGAAGCCAAAAATGAGCAGGTCTGAACTTCAGTGCTCCAGAAGGTGCCTGAGATTAGGTGTGTCTTTCATTTAAGAAGTGTGCTCAAGAGTGTAAATCTATAGTAGAAATGAGATAATGTATCTAAAGCACGATAACATCCCTGACTGAAAAAAATCACCATTTAAAAGGCAGGTGTTGCCTCATTATTACAAAATATGTGCAAGTTGAGATTAATACCCATGCCATGGTGTTTTGTGAGGCAGAGAGCCTACACAATGTGAGAAATGGGTATGGTGATTTCTTAAAAGCCAAAATGTAAAGAAATTTGAATTACATAATTTTTGGAAGAGAATACTGATTTTTCGTATCCTCAGGGGAGACGCTGATTTCGAAAATTTTAAGTTCTCATTCTCTGACAGAGATGAGTTTACAGGTTTCAGAAGCAAGAAACAACAGTAATGGGAAATGCAGGGTTCTATTTTCTTATAGAATCTATAAACATAGATTACCTCAAAATCTCTTTCAAAAAAAATGGAAAAAAAATCCACAAAATATGTCTGCACCAGTGATTTGCTTAATTCCAAAACAAAATAAATTTTAACTTCATATAGTATACTTCAGGTTCCCAAGTGCTTTCCAAACACAATGGTGTGCAAGTTTTAGGTAGAGACTGTGCTCAAAATCCACCCCAGCCCCCAAGGGTGAAGTATATTGTGAGTTAATATTTTGATGGAGCATCATAAATTGGACAAAATAACCCTTGTGAGTATTTTCCAATGCAGAACCCTCAAAAATTCTCTGGTCACATTTACACTTTTTTTCCCCTCCTAAAGTTACAAATGCATAAAATCTCCCACAAACAAGATCACAACTTCCCATTAATCATTGAAAAAAACAAAAACAAAAACAAACAAACAAAACCAAAACAAAACAAACAGAAAACCCACAAAAAACCCACAAAAAACCCCCAAGCCTTCAATAGCTTGCATTTCTGAACATGTGTAATGTCATTTTTAGCACAGTGCATGGAGATATATGTATATTTGCCCAATGGAGTCCTCACTTGATTTCATTACTGGCTATGTCAGAATCATCCTTTGTCCTTTTTAATAAAACGTGAGCAGAGAAATGACCTGGAAAACTCTCACAGTTTGTTGGTGGGATGTGAGTCTGTATTTGGGAAGCCACTGCATCCAGAGCTTTCAGACAGAGGCGTCCTTTTTGTGGCTGTCCAAGTTCTCTGTGCTTTGATGGCTTCTCCTGGTAAAAGCAGAGCAAATAATACATGAACATATTTCTGGCTTTCACTGCTGACTAATCAAGCTGAGTCTGGCAATCCCAAACAGTTGAGAACCTCCAGCAAGATGCAGTTGTCCTGGACAACGACTGAAATTCCTGAACAGAGGAACCACTCCCATATCAGATTGTTGAAACAGTTCCCTCCAGTCTGCCCAGAGGCCTTTGCCATAACTGTCAACCCCACGTACATATTTTGGATATTTTAGGGCATGAATTGGTCGCAGGCACCCATGTTTAGGTTTTGGAATTGACCCCTTGGCAAGGAAATCAGTTTCCAATCCCAGGAAATTGGGATAATAAAATCAAGACAAAAGAACAACCTATTTTTTTGGTATTTTTTTCCATCAGTCTGCTAGGACTGTCCTTATGTATGTCCTCAAGAGTTGACAGAGGTGGATGAGTTTGAGCTAGACAAGATTTTCCTTGGAGAGGGAGAAAAAGGGAGGAAAGGAGATTGAAAAGAGTAAAAGGGGAAAGAATAGCTCAAAGCTGACCTGTTTTTTCCTCCCACAGTCTTTTCTGCCTACGCTTCTAAATGGTTTGGATGTTTCTTGCATCCCATAAACACCAAGAATGCAGTCAACAATACCACTTTCTTCTATATAAAAGTAAATTGTAACTATTCACATTTTCCCCACAAATTTAATCTATGTAGAATATTCCTCACTTCTGACCTGAAACAATGTACCACAATAGTGCTTTGTGAGCCACTCCAGAGAAAACGTAAAATAGAGCAGTTGAAATTTCTGATAAATGGTCCTCTGCGCAGGTTTTACTGCACTACAAAGAAGAGATACTGGAACATGTCATGGTACCATTCTGTTAATAATTTGACTAAGAGCATGTGGTTTCATTTTGTTGTAAGGAATATAGGGATTCCTTACAATAATAATTTTCCCAGTATGATTAAGAGCTGCTGTGGGGTGTTGCTGCTATTTTACTGCCAGTCCAAACTTACCTTAACTCTTCAAGGGCAAGCTTTGTTTCTTTCCGACTTTCTTCAGTGATCGGGTAGAAAAGGAGTATAAATAAACCTAAAAGGATGAGGATGGCAGGGACTGCTCCAATGAGGAGTTTCAGTGTGAGGATCACATTATCTGACTGTCTGCATATCCCTGGCTTGTATCCAGTAAACCTAAACAAATGGAAACAAGTGGTGTGTCTATGTCCAAAGCTGAAAGGCTGTTGTTCACCTGAAGGCTTCCTTCTCCCCACCCTGACTCTTCAAGACTTTTCCCCCATTTTCCCTACACCTCTCTTTTTTCCTTCTCCTCACTACATTTCAAATTGTGTTTTCCAGCCTAATTTTAGTGCTCAACTTCAGATAACTGCATAAATTTCTTGTTATTATATGTAATATTAAAGTCAATTATTGCTGTTGAAATTAGTCAAATTACTTGCATACTTTTAAAGAAAGGATTGTGGAATCCCATGTAAGCAAATAAACTGATGCCCAGCAAGTTCCACCTGAACATGAAGCAGAACTTCTTTCCTGTGCAGTGACTGAGCACTGAACAGATTGCCCAGAGAGGCTGTGGAATTTCCCTCACTGGAGATATTCCAGAACCATCTGGACACAATCCTGTGCCCTGTGCTCTGGGATGACCCTGCTTGAGCAAGGAAAGTTGGAACCAGACGAGCCACTGTGGTCCCCTCCAGCCCTACCCATTCTGTGATTCTGTGGTTCTGTGAAATTAATCTGTTGTGTGTTTCCTATTAATATTCAGCAAAGTATTCAAGCTCTGCTTTAAAAGCATGCAAGTAATTTGACCAATTTCAACAGCAATAATTAACTTTAATTTAAACACACACTTAAGCACTCATCTCAAGGTAGACAAATTTACTCAAGTGCTCAGAGTTAGGTACACACACTTCACTGATTCAGGGCTTCCATGCAGTCCCACAACTGCTGAAATACCCAAATTCCTATTCCCAATTTGTGGAATGAGTTTTTCCTCTGAACATCCATCTAATGAGAGCTACAGCTCATTTGGCATCACTCTGTCTTCTGTGCTCTCCCACAAACATCTGCCTTGGCAAATTGCTAGGACCCAACTGGAATGCAATTGAAAAGGGGCTAATTGGGGAACAGCGAATTGTTTGAGGGTTTTAGCAATAAGCAGCAAAATTCCTAAGCCTAAAATGTTCAGCCAAGCATTGCCTGTTATTTAGCAATTTCAGCTCAAGGCCCCAAAGCAAAACACACTGGTTACCAAAACCTAATCTGGAGCTGAGGGCTAGGTTTCCCTTCTAAGTATTATTTTTTGTGCGCTGTAGCAGGGACAGGCACAGGCCCCTTCTGCCAGGTCTTGCACAAAGGCAGGGCAGGAGATGCCTGGACACCTTCTCAGCCTGTGGGGTCAGAACAGACAAGACACAGTGGAAAGAGACCATAAACCCTCTCCTAAAGTGATGCAGCCTAGGTGACAGGCAGAGCTGTGAGAAAGGCTGTTCCTGACTCTGATCAGTATCCAGCTCCCTAAAACCATGCAGGAATTGTTGATCCTTTCATGCTGAACAGACCTCTGGCACTCCTGAAAGCACTCAAATCCATGCACAGTCTTAAAGGCTCATAGAGATAGTCCAGGTGCAACAGGGAATGCACAAAGCACCTCTATCACCTCTGGGTGACTTTCATCTGCTGCGCTTTCATGTTTAGTTCTTTATTCATATAAGCCACTTAAATTTACATGAGTAATTGAAAAGAGGAAAATCTGAAGGGAAGTCAGGTTTTTCTGAACAGAACCATGTCAGGGCAAGTAACTTAATGCTCAGTTGTCTGGCCTAGATGGCACCAATCCTGTCTTTAGTGGTCAGCCATCTGGAGCTGCTGGCACTTTCAGGCTCAGGGCGCGAAGGCAATTAACTCCACAGGGTAAAAGTGTTGTAACCTCAGAATGCTTTCAGAGTAGATCCACTAAGTGGAAACACAGTGTTACTTACTCCAGTCCTGCTGCAGAAATTCCTAAGCCAATTCCTGCTGACATCTTGGTAAAAAAAACATAAGAAGAATAGAAAATGGTTTCATGTCCTTTCCCGTGGGGATTCTGCAGGCGAAAGTTATCAACAACATCAGGCAGCATTGACCTAGAAGTGAGCAAGATAAAAGAAAAACTCAAGCCAAAATTTCTTTTCAAAGCCCAAACTTAATGAAATAGAGCAGAGCCCTCCTCCACTTTTAAACTGATTGATGTAGCCATGCACATGAAAGAATCCAGTTCAAAAGGTTCTGCTCCTGGAAAGGAGGGCAAAAAATGTGTAAGAAAAGCATGGCCACATATTACAGTGTAGAAAATCACTGAAAATCCATCAAACACTTGAGAGTTGATAGAATTTCCTACTCTGCCTGTCATTTCAAACAGAAGTTGTGATATTAAAAAAAGAACAACAAACACCCCCCTCCCCACGTTTCTTAAGATTTCAAGGGACTCTGAATGTCTGAATAGTTGCACTCTGAAATAACTCTTTTGACAAGGCAACAACATTTTCAGAAACCAATGAAACCTTTTCTCTCTCTATTTCAAACAGACTGAACTGTAATAGGGAACTAGAATGGAAGCTGCTTTAATGTTAATTGTGTATTGACATCTTATTTCCAATATATGTAATCATTTACTGTTGGAAAAAGAAAGGTCTTCTCACCCTCTGTGCAGAAAAGCTTACATAGTTGACAACTAATTTCAAACTATGTATTTCATGGTCTCTTGGAGTTTTCAGGGCATGGTACAAACAAGTAATGAAAAACAGTGCTCCCAGCAATGGTCTTGCTTTCTGGTTAATGTGATCTCAATAACAATTATTTAATCTTAAGAGGAGATATCCTGCCATGCTCATTCTTGAGTTGTTTCTCCCCACTTATTTTCAGTCTTCAAGAGCAAAAGACCTTGAATTCTTTTTTTCTTTTAATCATAACCTTGTGTATTTGCTCTATAACAGGGGACTACTCAGGCAGGGATATACAGAATCAAGGAATGGTTTGGGTTGGAAGGGACTTAAAAGATCATCTCGTTCCGGCCCCTTGCCATGGGCAGGGACACCTCCCACTAGCCCAGGTTTCTCCAAGCCTCATCCAACCTGACTTTGAACACTTCCAGTGATGGGGCATCCACAGCTTCTCTGGGCAACCTGTTCCAGGGCCTCACCACCCTCAGAGTAAAGAAATTCTTTCTGAAACCTAATCTAAATCTGTCATCTTTCAGTTTAAAGCCATTACCCCATGTTCTATAACTACGTGCCCTTATAAAAAGTAAGGTTAGACATAGTTTGCATTAAGTCTCCTCTGCTACCTTCTTAATTGCTCAGTATTAATTGATTTGCCAAACTTCATTATTCCTGAAGCAATGTTATCACACGTTGTATAGCTAGTTAGATTATTGAATAATTTACATACTCTCATGTACAAAAAGCAGCTACAGTTATGGTAGATGTAGTCTGTTAACAACAGGGCAACCAAGGTCACATCACTGCAAATAGCATCCACTATAAAACAAAAAAAAGATTCTTAGAAGAAGTGACTCTTGCCATATTCTGCCTCTTTTAAAGGCAAATTCCACGCAGTAGTACATACATGTAATGCAGAAATACAGTCATTTCCCACCTCAAAATGTAAAATTTTCCTACCATGGCAACAGAAGAGATGCTGCAATGCTCAGACCAGAGATGAAGGCCACGAAGTAAGCCAGGATCAGGTTTGGAATGGTCACTAGCATGACTGCAAAAGGAATCATCCACTGAAGAAGAAAAGCATTATATCTTAGTTACAGCATGCACTGCTCAACACTACACAGATTGTTCCTTTCAAAATACAAAACTATGTTACAGAACAGTTCGCACAGGGCAATGTCTCACACTTCAGGATTTTGATCAAACTGAATTTCCAAAAAGCCCTGAGACAATCTGTACTTAACTATACAGAATAATTGGAGAAACATAAGGCAAGTGATAGTAGTATTGTCTCTGTTAGCAGTATTAGGGCTACAACTGAACTAGTAAATTAAACAGACCCAAGAGCCTATTTACCAGTCTTGAAGCCAACTCACAGACCCTGGCCATGTTCACAGTCCTAAACATTCATGGTCTCCAAAAGACCTGTGGCCATATAAACACTTTTTGTGAAGAGCCCTTAAGTGATTGTTTTCCAAACTGTGCTAGATAGAATAATATAACGGTTTGGTTTGAATAGAACCCTTAAAGATTGTCTCGTTCCAGCCCCCCTGTTATGGGCAGGGATACCTTCCACTAGACCAGGCTGCTCCAAGTCCCATCCAAGTGTTCAAGCCCTGGCCTTGCACACTTCCAGGGATGGGGCACCCACGTCTTCTCTGGGCAGCCTGTGCCAGGGCCTACTCCATCCTCAGAGTAAAGAATTTCTTCCTAGTATCCAGTTTAAATCTACCCTCTGTCAGTTTAAAGCCATTCCCCTTTGTCCTATCACTCCATGCCTCTGTAGGAAGTCCCTCCCCAGCTTTCTTGAAGCTGCTTTAGGCACTGGAAGGGGCTCTAAGATCTTCCCAGATCCTCTTCTTCATCAGGCTAAACAACCCTAGCTCTCTCAGCCTGTCTTCATAGGAGAAGTGCTCTAACCCTCTGATCATTCCTGTGGCCCTCCTTTGGACTCCCTCCAGCAGGTCCACAACTTTCTGAGGCTGTGGGTCCCAGAGCTGGATGCAGCAGGAGGCGTCTCATGAGAGTTGGAGCAGAGGGTCAGAATACCCTCCCTCAGCTGCTGCCCATGCTCTTTTAGAAGCGTTTGGTTTTGTAGGCTGCAAGTGCACATTGCTGCGTCATCTCAAGCATCTTGTCAACCAACACCTCTATCTCTTTCCCCTCAGGGCTGCTCTCAATCCATTCACTGCCCAGCCTGTTTTTGTGCTTGGGATTGCCCTGACCCAGATGCAGGATTTTTGCTTGGCCTTCCTGCACTCCATGGGGTTCCCACAGACACACCTCTCAAGCCTGTCGAGGCCCCTCAGGATGGCATCTCTTCCCTCCAGTGTGTCACCTGCACCACACAGATCAGTGTCACAGCAAACCTGCCTCAGTCCCTTTCTCCATGTCACTGACAAGGATGTTGAACAGCACCAGTCCCAGTACAGACCCCTGGGGATGACACTCTTCACTGGGCCCCACTTGGACATTGAGCCACTGACCACAAATCTTTGGGTGCCACCACCCAGCCAATTCCTTATCCACTGAGTGGTCCACCCACCTAATCCATGGCTCTCCACCTTACAGACAAGGAAGTCATGCAGGACAGTGTCAAATGCTTTGCACAAGTCCAGCCAGACACTGCTAGTTGCTCTTCCCTTATCCATGAACACTGATAATTCTCTGGAGATTGCTAATCAGCTGGGGTGAAGATTTTTCTGCCAGTTAATTAACAGAGATGACCAAATGTCCATTTCTATTCTAGGCCAGTTGAACTATTTACTATTAGAGACAATGCCTTAAAACATCCTCACACTGCATTTCAAGGGGAGTGGCAGGGCTTCAGTGGTGATTTTCAACTGTAAATATACTATTTCATGGATCACCTTCAGTCTTGAATGAGGAGAAATTTGCTTTCATTTTCAATCACCACTTAAAAGCCATATACCTACTCAGCAATAACTAAACCCAAAAGTCAGAGTGGTTTACTGCACTCCCCACAGCTGGATCCACTCATGACATTGCATGACAAGCCACAGAGGTTACCCTCAAAACCAAATTAATTTGGGATGCTTGGGATTTGTTTTCTGGCAGTAGTCATAGTCACCAGATTTCTTCAACTTCAGCTTGAAGCAATGGACTTACAGGACTGAAAATCCACTTTTTAAAATGCTGATTGAATGCCTCCTGCCCAGCTGTCCTATACCCGTCACATGCTCCATCTCCCACGCCTGTGAACCACAGGCACAGCAGCACAAGTAGAATCCAGAACCAGGGGCTTATCCACAGGGCTTTTTAATGATGGGGGATTAGTTTAACATTAAGTGTTTCAATCCTCTATACGTGCAGCTTGGGAGCTGAGGGTATGAGAAGAGCTTTCACAGAGAGTGATTCCCCTAAGCACTGCTATTTACAGTTCTGTATGATAAGTGGTTCTGGGAGTCCTGGAGTCTAATCCATTATGTTTATGTTTTAAATGCATTTCCCATCTAAAGCATTTGCTCCCAAGCTAAGGAGGCAGAAAATAACCTTTCCTGACTGCAAGTTCCCAGCACAGGCAGCTAATCCTTGCATTAGCCCAGCGTTGTGGCAAAATCGTTATTTCACCACAAGAGAGCACTCCAGCAATATCAGATTTTATGTTGTCTATAAGCAATTTTATGACTGCCTTATGCTCCACATGGGGCACCCACTCAGAAACCAAAGCACTTAAACAAAATTCTAGATCGATAATAATAATCACTGTAATTGTAATTTCCTAGAGAAAGAGAAGCAGGGCCAGCAGCACTGAGGTTACAATGCCCTAAAGTCTCGCTCATGCAGTTGCAGCACAGCCATGGGGGCAGTGCTCCCACTGCCATAAACAGCTAATGCAGCTCCTTCTTTCTTACTTGTAAAGCACATACTCTGTTATGGGCATCTGCTCCTTTGCCACACGGCTGCTGCCCTCTGAGTTATCAACAACATCCTACAGTTATCCCGTGCCTTCCATCCATTCCCTGACAGCGCTCTGCAAGGTGACCCTGCTGGGATGCTGAAGGTGGAACTGGTCTCTGCAGCAGCATGTTATGAAGGGCAAATCAGGAAAAGGTGCAGCGAGGATGTGAGTGGAAACAGGATGGGAGAGTGGAAACGGGGCTGCAGAGCCAGGACTCACCCAAAGGCATCTCCCCATGCTGCACAGTGCTCATAGATGGCAAATAAACAATTGCATATCTGTGAGGAGGTGCTCTTATTTTTACTAAATCCTGCAAAACCCACAGCCAAAAGATATTATAGGCTAGGATGGAAGCTAGAGTTATGGGAGAGAGCCATCTTTGTTTTTAGACACCTTGCCAAAACTATGAACCAAGAAGATTCCACACCTCTTAAAATTTCTCATGACAACTTCACCTCCGGTCACCAGCTGAGATTTAGTGAGTGTAAGTTCAGTGTTTGCCCTGTGAGGACAAATGAACACAGCACATGGAAGCTGAAGGAAATAAACAGAAGAGAATATTTTCTAGCCCGCTGTGGGAAGAATGCTATCAAGGATCCTGCTTGGGAGCAGGATAATTCCTGATAATTCCAGAAATTCTAGGCTTTAAACTTCTAGGAACTTGAGATACTTATTAGTATTTAGACTTGTTGGTCACCTGTTTTGGAGGAATGGGTAAAAAGGGAGAAATATCAGTGGAAGAAACCCAAGGTTCTTGTTTCTTATCTACCAACTTCTAAACTCTTTGAGGGCTCTCTTCAAGATAGAATCACCTTAACAGGAAAAATTAATCTGGAGCACTGTGACCTTTTTTTTTTCAGGAAACTGAATTTCTAATCATATGTTCATCCTGAGAGCTGAGTGAGGTTTTAGAGAAAAAAAAGAATTGTTTTCTTCTATGTCTCCTTCCCTTCCAGAAGAACATTCCCCAGTGACAAACTTGGGAGGCTTAAACGATGTGCTTTTATTTTATAGTGGGAGAGTACAGATTAGTTGTACAGATCACACAAGGTGGTAGGGTAGAAAGCTCCTGTGATGCATTGTCAGACACGAAATCCATCACTGAGCACACACTGAGTCCCCTGAGAAATGTCTACAAGGTGAAACAGAGAGGTGGCTTTTTTCAATCCATCCCCCACTTAGACCATAACAGTTAAGCAACTCAACTGTAAAATTAAGTTAAACCATGTTTACAGAGGTGCTGACAGGCTTTCCAGTCATGTAAAACTAAATTTATAGAGCCAAGTTGGTTGAAGAAGGCATTTTTTGTGGCCAAGTAGACAGAGGAGGAGATTTCCTAAGGAGGAAATCTGCATTCCCAGGTCTAGTCAATGGGCCAATACTGCTTTTGGCAATTCTCTTTGCTCAAGTGGTAAAAAGAAATAAGGATGAGGCTCGAATTCCAGATGCCTACTTCAAAACACATAACAATTCAGCATATTTGGAACTTGGGTTTTAAAGTTACTTCTGATTCTCTGGAAGTCATTACAACACAGCTTTTAATTCCAAAAATTATAACTGTTCAACTCTATTCAATAACTGTCACCAGACCTAAATTTTTCAGCTTTGTTCAGATTTTGACATATAGCTTTGGGCTGGGTTTTTCAAGTCCTCCTGCTTTGTTGTGCACAAGGCAATTTTTCTTTCCTCTTTCATAAGTAATTGAAGGTAAACAGGGGGAAAATGGGGAGGAACAGGCCTATACAATAACTCACCGAGGATGATGACAGAAAATTGCTGCTGTCTGCACTAAGTAAGGGACTTAAAATAATCCATCAGTGACAAGGGCAGGCTCACTGAGCTGGCTTTGCAGAGCTGTGTCAGAGTTAAACTAGATTTCTTTTCCCAGGTAGGTCACCTTTTTCTTTACTTCACTAATAACTGTCCCTCCCTATTCAGAGGGATGTGGATGCTCCTAGAGGGGGTGTGTAACAGGCTTTTGTTTCCTTCTGTGGGACTGAATTACCAATGCAGACACCTCAGCAACATATAACAAGACAAAACAAGCCTTGCACAACATGTAACTTGACAACATGAGGCAATTCAGATCTGAATTTCTAAAACCTCATGGAAGCTTAGTTCTGAGAGCTTCAAATGAAGAGAACTTGTGCAGATTCTTAAATAAACTGGGACCTCCCTCTGGCATCAATCCATTTCTCAAAAGTTTCCCTTGGAAACTTGGAATCTGTCTGAAATTTGGTATAATGATTTAAAACAATCTCTGGAACTGAGCAAATTTCACATAGATTGAGGGTATAAGCACTTGAAAGAGCTCCTGAAGTGGCTCCAGTTGTCAAACGAAATGAACACAAGCAGAATTGTTTTTCTCAGAGGATTTGCTTACCGAAATCCCACATGCTGCACACTTCTTGCCAAATCTCTGCAGAAACTTCTGCCAGAAGGGAACACTCAGGGCTGCTGATACCTACAAGGAACAAAACCCCATATCTGTACTGTGCTTATTTCCACTGTCCTCTTCAGCTGCAGAGCTGCCAGACATCTTTTTGTCTAGTACATAAATCCTGAAAGGAAGGTGAACATGCAGATTCTTGTTTCTCCTCATACTTTGAGTGACTTTTTAAAATCAATTGTTAAGCTACCCATCAGAGGGTTTTCTACAGTCAAATCTCAGAGCATAGTGTCTTAAAATTTCCTTTTCTAATGTGAGCCACAGCAGTCAAAGCTGTGCTCAGTCATTAAAGTTCAAACACACTGCAAACAGTCACACTTTGTGCTAATGCCTCTTGCCACATGGACTGAACCTGAAAAATGATGAGTGAATTTAGCTTTACCCCATGGTACAGGAAGAAAGCTGAAGTGCAAAATAAATCTATCCTAAGATGTACTTAGAGTACATAACCCATACTGTGTGTCCCTTCTTGGGAACAATCTGTAAGAGAAACTGTTTCTTGCAGTCAACATTACTGTTTCAGACACTAAAACATTCACCCACAGCAGAAGCAACCACAAGCAACATAGTACCTATGCACTGAAGTACTGCCATTTATTTAAATGTCATCTAATTGTTAGTTATATTTCAATCTTTACTTACATTAACTCTACTCTCTCTTGTCTGTCTTCTTGGTGACCGTTATTTGCAGAGCCTTAAGATACCCAGCACTCCTCCTTTGCTCTCCAGCATCTTGGTTTTAATGGTTTTGGAAAAGATATGTCTTATAATGTGGGAAAGGATAACTATCACCTAAGCAAGTAGAATTCTACCTCTGCATGTCAAGAAAAAAGATTCTGAAAAAAGATCTTTTATCATACTTCCAATTGCTCTAGAGAGGAATCTTTGTATTTCTGGATATTTTAAATATTTATCCTTGCAAGCTGTCTAGCCCAGAGGAGTCATGTGTATGAATATGCAAACTGAAGTTGTTTAATTTCAGCACATAGAATTGTGGAAAGGGACAAAGGAGGTAAAATTCCAGATCTCCTTTTTAGAAGAGCTTCTGCCTTTTATAGAAGCTGTGGCTTGCAGGTAAAACCAACAAGGAATGAATCAAAAGCTCCAGAACACTATTTTTCAGAAATGCAGTAGGGAACACCAGGTTTATTTCAAACAGACAATGCAAAAGATAGTGCAGCTTCCTAACAGCTCTGCTGAGACACAAAACTCTTCTTGTCTTCTGTAATTTTGTGCCAAAGCCCAGCAAGAACCAGGTAACATTTGGGAGAGAAGTACAACTCACCAAGATGGTCACCACCAAGTACTGGAAGTGATTCCGGAGGCCGGCAGCGTGAGTGCAGAACAGGACAAAGTTTCCCTGCTCCAGCTGTGGAATTGAAGACATTTGGTGACCACCAAAAGACAAAGGAAAATTTTAAAAAGACAAAAATTGCATCACACTTCATATTAGTTAAATATAGTTGGTGACTGATTTGTTAAATGCAGGGTTTGGGAGTCTCATTCTTCCCTTGACTGCAACAATTCAAAAAAGCAGTAACTGTCCCATTATTGCTGGAATAACACGCCAATAACACTGGGGCAAGCAAGAGGTAAGCCACACCTAATAGAGCATAAAATTGACCCAAACAGAAAGCCCTATCAAAGGATTCTGTCTCGAGGCTTTATTCCCCATGTCCCAAATGCCTCATGTTGTCACAGCTGCAGGCTACTGCAAGAAACTGCCCTTACTCTTCCCCAGCAAGGCCATAAATCTTTCTCCAGATGCTCTCACTCCAAAACAAGTAACGTTTCAGCTGTAATAACACTCCTGCCAAGTTCCTGTGGTAAAGCAGCTGGTTTTGTATGCACCCTCAGCTATGGAGTGTACCTTTGAGTCACATATCCCCCTACATCTGAATTCTCATCAGATGGGAGGATCTAACAGCATATAACTGTGTTATATGACAGGTGGAGCCACTGCCACCACCACACTTCTGTAGAACTCAGAGGGATTCTGAACACCAGAATATGATGGAGGGCCAGCTCTAGCAATGCTGCAGAAGCAGAGTGACAGAGGAGGATTTAATACTCATGCCACAGCAGCATGATCAATTCTTGCTCTTTTGTGTGCTTGCGGATTACAGGTATCACCTGTATACAAAGTAGGATATCCAAAAGAGTTGCAGCCTGTCTCTGTTGCCACAAAACCCTTCTCTAGTTTGTGTCCCTGTTTATGCCGCCCTAATTTTAGACATAGGATATCACACTCTGGAATTATGGCCAATGCATCTTTACCTGCCCATTCTTTTTGCTGATCAGTAATCCACTCTCTAAATTCCACAAAATCAGTGTCTCTCCCTCAAATAAAAGCAGCAAGTGTTGCCTATGCTGGCTCAACTGGAGTAACACAACTTCCAGCTTCTGCCTCCCCTCACACCTTCCCTTCAGTCAGCACAAATAGCAAAACAGAGAGATATGGACTGACAGAAGATCTTTTCCTCTCTGGGTGCTGTCAGCAAGTAGCTGGCTGCCAGTAGCAACCAGATGTGCTCTATATCCCTGCTGACTGAGTGGATGCTGGAAGGATGTGGACAATAAGGGACCTTTCATCTTTCATCTTCTCCCTGTCTCTGCAGTTGCTCACAGTACCTGCAGATCCCAGACGCGAGCAGAAATAACTTCTGTTATTGTTTCTCACCCTTGGGTATTCCAGCAAGGACTAACAGATGCTGTGCCCAAATCCAGGCCAACAAAAAAGCTCAAGTTGGCAAACAAACTTTTAACCAGTCCTTCCAAGGAACTTAATAATTCACCAGGACTGCTGGTGAGCACAGCACTGCTCTCTTACATGTCATATTCTTGCCTTCTGTCCTGATGCTCCCTTGATCAATGGTTCATGTGACTAAGAGTCTCTTGGCGAAAGTGTGATACTTATTTGCTTTTCAAAATAAAGCAAACTTCAACTCATATGTACAAATTCAGAGTAAAAGAATACATTTACTGAATTGGACATGTCTTAAAAGTCAGGCTTTAAAAGCCTGCTGTACTTGTGGGGAGTGAGGGTTTCTTGCTGAGCGGCTTTTCTACAGCTCATCCCTATGGAAGGATGCAGCGCATTTTTCGTGAGAGCCACATCCAATTGCAGACCCTCATTTCAAAATGAGCTCTACCTAACTCTGACACAGGTGAGACCTCCTGCCTCTGCATGTCTTCACGCTCTGACCTAATGCCTTCCATCACAAAAGATTCCATGAGACCCAGTTCAGCCACTGCCAGAGCAGTCACCTATGCAAAGGAAAGGGGCAACAGTTCAAAGCAGGGCACACAGAGGGAGGAACAGACAGAAGAGAAAAAGCATTCTCTAAGCAATTGAAACCACAGGAGACTGTGGGTGGATAACACAGAATAACCCAGACTGGGTCGCTAGGACTAGCTCTTCACCTTTTATTAAAAAAAAAAAAAAAAAAAAAAAAAAAAAAAAAAAAAAAAAAAAAAAAAAAAAGTCTTTAAATGGTCGGGACTTTGGCTTTGTTTCTCCTTTGTAAGAACCATCTCCAGCCACACAAGAGCCCAGGCACCAAAAGAGGACTCTGGTTCCCTACTGACTTACAGGGGAAGGCAACACCCCCTAGATCACCCCTCCAGTCACCAGCCAAAGGTTATTTGCATTTCAGACTCTCCCATGCTGGGCGTGGAATGAGGCCAACACACAGACTGAGAGGGTCTGCAGTTACCTGAACTGCTGTTGAGATGAGAAGAAATGAAGCTGTAAGCTTCACGTATGGACCATGCTTCATGGTGAGTGCCAGCCCCTTGCAAAAAGGAATTGCTCTGTCTGAATTTAAGGCATAAGGATCTAAGAGAAGCAGAATACATAAAATAAAAATCTTTTCAATAAAGGAGTGTGAAATAACTATTATTAAGTTGAGGCATATTTAAATATAACTTACCATCCCTTTCCTTTACTCCAAGAAAAAGAACGATAATTCCAAGAAGATACACACCTGCTATGACCCCTGCTGCAATCATGTAAACTTTTGCCTTTCAAAAGGAAAAAAAGACATTTGAAATAGTGACAGGAGAATGAGAATTCAATATGAAAATTTCAGTCCCTTTTTGGTAAGCCACCTGCAAATGAAGAAATGCCCATCTGCATACAGTCTGCTACTTCTCTGAAAAATCTTCACTTCTGCAGTTCATTTATAAACTACAACTGCCTTAGGATAAATTCAGGGCATATAAGTATATATTTATTGAAGGGGGAAAAAAAAAGGCAGTGAATAAAAGGGTTACGGTGTTGGCAACCTGAATGTTTTAAAAATTTGCTTATGTTGAGACTAACTACAGACATGCACAGTCACCTGATCAAAACCATGCATCATCCGCAGAGGTGTTCTGATTTTCAGTAAGTCCAGTTGATCTGGCTACACAGACTGCAATCTGGAATTTCATGGTGGATAGGAGAGTCCTCAGTACTGATGTAAACATAGTTACTACAGTTTCTGCATTTACACATGATGATAATAATGACAATCATGAGTTCAGAAATCATATTTTCATGGCAAAGTTTTGAGACTATGGTACCTTGCATGCTGGTTTCCCCAGTTGTTTAGTGAAATATCCAAGAAAATTCAGAAATCTTTGCTTCCATTTAGCCAGGAGAGCAAAGCCTCCCAGGATACCTCCCACACCACCAGATCATATTTACTGTTTCTAACTCTGATTACGCTGACTTTGGATTAAAGTTTTAAAAAATATTTTGCTTTAGTATGATGTAATAATTTACCTTATACTGTGTTATCAAAGATAGCTTATAGAGCTTTGTGAAAAAATGATTATTTGATTGGAAAACTGAATTTCAACTTATTTGTTATATATTGTAGATGAAATTAGTATAAGTCTAAGAAGTTGGTAAAAAAATGCAATTACAAGAATGTACTTCAAAATATAAAGACACTTAGTTTAGGTGCAAATGTATTCAGATGAACCATGTAAGAATAGAAAATTTTCAAGAAAACAACTTTTGTTAAGATGTTTACATTTCAGAAAATAACACGGTAAGATAAAGGAATGCAGGACTATTCTTTATATGTGATAAGGTTTGGGATTTTTTTATATCAGAGCTATAAATTAAGTCACAGAGTACTTTCGCACTGTTGGTTATGGCTTGCACAGAATACAGAGTGCACTAGTGGAGATATCTGAATTCACTTAACCAAGGCAATTTCAGCCTGGAATGTAGCTGAGCCAGGAGAGAAGGGCATTTAAAAAAAGGATAGCAACAGGACTCCTTTATGAATTTTATGTTTTGTTTTTATGTATTTGTTAATTTTCTTGAAGCATTTGAATTAAATGTTGGGTTTCATAGGCCACCATTAAATGTAATTTGAGCTAAAAGCATCAGGGATACTCATGGTAGGCAAATAAGAATCTCTAACCCTGAACAAAATTTGTTAGCCCATCTACTACTCCATCAATACCTATGTTTAGTTTTCAGTAATAAAGATCCATTCATAAGCTTATAGTAACAACTTCAGGAGAGCTTAAAAATAACCATTTCTTCCACTTCCTTTCTTTCAATAAGGAGCAAAATAATATCAAGTTGTTCACTAAGTGCTTTTTAAAACCAGAGGTACTCTTGAGCAGCTAAGAATTAGTCCTTGTGACAAAAAGAGTCAGGGTCATACTCTTGAAGGGCACTAAAAGAAAGTCAAGATTTGCCTTCTTCTAAATATTTATTGATGGAGGTACTTCAAGTTCAATTAATCTAGTCTTGCCTCAACTTGTTGCTTAATGCCCAGCAGCCATACAACCAAAATTCAAGACCCATCATGATCCAATTCAAGATCTCCTCTTCACTGTGCAATTAATTAGGTGCATATTCTGCTGTGTGTGGTGTGAACAAAGGGCAGGTTTCCAGTCACACTTCAGCTTTTTCAGATCTGAAAAATGTTTGTGTCTAAAAGATTGTCCATCATTTCCCAGCTTTAGTATCTAGTTTAATGAAAGATAATGCTTATACCTATGAACTCTGGCTACTTTAGTCTATGGATTTTTGCTAGTTTTTCAAAATAAAAAACTACTTGACGTCCAGCTCATTGCGAAGTTTCTTTCTCCTACCTCTAAAATGACAGGAAAGCACATGTGGTTAGACAGAAAGGAAATAAATCAAGACTGTGTATTTTTTTTTCCCTTGAAAGCCATTTCAGAGATTTCAAAATAGAAATTGGGGATTTTAGTCTGAAGCAGACTCAGACAGGGAATCTGCTGTGCAATGAAATTCAGCTTGCTCCAGGACTTTTCAAGCTACTCGTCTTGACAATTCACAGAGGTGTAATAAACACAGTAATGTCCTACATCAAACCATTGTCCCAGAAGCTAAAAAGGATGGCAGGATGACATTCTGTGTCTTGTTAAAACACACATTACAAGTTACCAAACAAGAATCTTCAAAAACACATTATTCAGCCATGAAATGGCATGGCCACTTAGAGAAGTAGCCCAACTGTCCTCAGACTGTTGCCCAGGTCAGCTCTATGAGAAGCCTGTGCCAAAAAAACCAAGAATTAGGTGGCACAGAGGCAAAGAATAGTATCTGGAAATGGGGGGAGGCAAGGCTTCATGGACCAACAGTGCTGATGGACCAAGAGCTCTTTCCTGGACCAAGAGTGCTGATGCCAGAGTATGCAAATCCAAAACACAGATAAAAACATGCCTTTAGCTTGTGATTTTAGTGCTGCTGAAGCATGATAATAGGTGTTGCTCCACTGCATTAGGAAGAGCACAAATACATACTTCCTCATTTGCATCAAACATTTGAGATTAGATTCAGGTCAAGGAATCTTCTTCATAGGGTATTTTATGTACTGGTTGGTACTTGCATTGACAGAGCAACAGATGAAAGTATAAAAAGAAAGGATGACTCCAGCAGCTGGTAAATTGGAACCAACAATCTGCTAATTTCACAAGTGACATAGGAAAAAAACACTACACAATGTAATTGTTTAATTCAGGGCCTGTTTCAAGACCACTGCAAACAATGGAAGACTATCAAACTGTGTAAACTGAGGTTGGGATCAGGGTTTAGGCTTTCCTCCCAGACATAAAATCTCCTTTGTTTCTCAAAAAATATAAAACTCAAGTATAAGGAGATTAAATTATTTGTGCAAAATTACAGGAAAAGCCTGTCACAGAAAATTAAATAAATAAGCACGGATCCCTAGGTTCGTTCCACATGTTAACCACTGAGATTTGCCCCCACTAATGGGTTGTTACCAACTATTTACTTTTAACAGGGCTTTGTACCTTCACAGAAGTACAGATTCCAAACAGGACTTAGAGTTTCTTTCACAAAATTGCCATTAATCTCTACAGGAGATCCCCAGTGGTAACTCCTTTCAAAATCCCTGTCGCTGAACTGAAAGATCCTGCTGTAGCCAAAATTTTATTGTGGAATCATAGATTGGCTTGGGTTGGGTGGGACTTTCAAGGATCATCTCGTTCCAACCCCCTGCCACAGGCAGGGGCATCTTCCACTGGACCACATCACTCTGAGCCCAATCCAACCTGGCTGGACACTTCTAGGAATGAACACTTCCAGGGATGGGGTGTCCACAGCTCCTCTGGGCAACCTGTGCCAGTACCTTGTCACTCTCATTGTGAAGAAAAAAAAATGTTTTCCTAATATCTAATGTAAATGCACCCTCTTTCAGTTTAAAACCATTCCTCTCCTCCAACCTTCTGACCATTTTTGTGACCCTCCTCTGGCTCTGCTCTAACAGGTCCATGTCTTTGTTTGTGCTGGGGACCCAGAACTGGATGGAGGATTTCTGGAGGGCTGAACTGTTCTTTTCTTACTAAGCTTCTATAAAGTGTAAATCAGCCCCTAGTGACAACAAAGGGCGGCCATGTCCCTCCCAGCTGCTCTACAGGTTTGGCACCTCCTGCAAAGTTCCTCAAAGAAATTCTGGTGTCACACTGAGGAGGGGTTGCAAAGACAGCAAAGACAGAAAGCATTGTCTGCAACAGGGTCATTGTCTCAGCATCACTGATTCCAAGGAAATCGTGTTCATGCTCATCCAGCTGGATTTGATATGGTATTAGAGAAACATCCCCACCCTTCTCTGTAGGATGTTTTAGTGTGTTCCCATAGACACTTACTTGATGAGACAGGGGATCTGAGGGGTCTGGAATGCTGGGAGTGTCATGCCAGGAGTCAGTGGTGTTTACCGAGGGATTCACAGTGCAGTGGGGAGAGACATGAGCACTGGCCACAATCTGCCCCTGAAGTGCAGCTCCAATCAAGGTCCCAAGCACTTCCATGGTCATTCCTAAAGAATGGAAGCACAAATGTGCACTGAGGATGAGAATTTTGTTATTCTCACTGAAGAGAAACATTATCAAACCATGTCCTCTTACAGGAATGAGCAATGCCAAGAACAGAAAGGTCAGTAATAGAACAGTTTCAAGGAAAGACAGTTTTGTCATTTATTTTCTGATCAGCTTTGAGAAAAAGCATCCATGAAGAGCCTTTCCTATGCAAGCTGCATGAGAGATGTGAATGTTGAGATTAAGAGCCACAAGAGAATAATGTGGAGATCTTTCATCTTGAGGAACAGAGCAGAACTACTCTTTAAATGCCGTTTTTTCCAAAGCAGGACTTGGAGTCATGACATCAAACTGTTCATCTCAAACTTGACAGCAACTTGTGAAACACTTATCTAATCAGACCTCTGAGTCCTCCAACTGTAAAATAAAGTGATACTTGCCTCAGGTTTATGGAAATGGTACAGCTTCTAAGCTCTTGGAAACAGCAGGTGCTGTTCTTAATTGCCTAAGGCCAGAGTCAGGCAGAACTAACTCCCTCAACCTCAGAGAACGATTCAGATCACTAATTCTCACCAGAAAAAGGGATCATTAAAAAAAAAAAGCAACCAAAGCCTCCACTTCAGAAAACAAAAATCTAACCATGGACGTCATCTCATGAAATCAATCAACAACCTGACCAGCTCTGTTAAGGCAAATGGTGAGAAATTTGGGTTCTAGTCCCTCCTCACCCTGAGGGATTTCAAGCCTGCGTGCCTATTTCCCTGCAATATGGCCATATCCAGCACCCCCATGGCCAGGAGATAAACTGAATTCCTGTCCTAGCTCCAGAGACTCTTTAGATGTTTTGCATAAAGCTACATTAGGACTGAATGCATAAACACAATAAGGATAGGGACAAAGTCTCCCCATTTGTGAGGGAATGGACTTATCATTGACCCAGACTTCAGGCTGTTTTTCTATTTTTTCTCTTTCACTGGCTCCCAGGGCCATATGCTGCTTTCTGAGAAGGACCATGGAGGATTCTGAAGGGATGCTTCCAAAGGAGGTGGTTATCATACTCCCTCTGGGAAGTGGCAGGCATTTCAAAAGCTCCCAGGTTCATGTTAAATCAAGTCTCCTTGTAAAAGATCTGTAAGAGCCTTCCTAGGTGACCTCAGACATGTGGCTTTTTGTGTGTCCCTGTAAAGGAATAAAAATACTTCACCATCTAAAGGGAGGGCAATGCACACAGATTCCAAGTGGTTCAGACGGCGCAGCAATGCAGGCCGAGTGTAGCTCTGCAAGATCCAGTGAGGAAAAGGAAAGAGAGGCTCCCTAGGAGACCTGGTGCTTTTAAACCCTTGCTACTTTGTTCCCAAACTCAGAATGTTTCTGAGTGGAAAATCTGAGGTGCCCTGTAACATTAATTTAAACCAATAGGAAGTTAAAAAAAGTCCCTTCCCCAAACTTCACATCCAGTTTTACCAGCAATGTTGCAATTCAGTCCATGCACACAAAAATCGTGGCAGATGGTGGAAATCTAACCCCAATCTGGTCTGAAGTGTTTGGACACAAACTGGTCTCAGTTGGGCGTTGCAGAGCTTCCAAAGTCAGTGCAAAGGCAACACACTCAAATTCTCATTCAAAACACCACCTACACATTCATAACCTTTGTCTAGGGCTCTACATCTGCATTTTATCTAGCACTTGTATAGAATAAAACTCAGAAGCATCATTAGAGGCACCAGAAATACAACCACTGTGAAACTTCATTTTCTAAGTAGTAGCAAGAGCTGAGGGACAGGTATTCCTCAAAGTTCTTGTGTGCTCAGAATTTATGATGTATTACTTTCCACATCAGCCAAGAAAGCCGCTCTGCCAGCAGACTGTGCCTTGAAGTAGGTTATATTTTGGTCAGAATATAAGCAGGAGTTATGTTAAAGCAACTTTGGAATCCAGTATTTCTACCTTGCATTAATAGCAACAGCAGAATAAAATTTACAATAAGCAGTTCTGCTTGTCTCCAGCAGAGGGTAATGGATCCTCTGATCCCAACCTTATTTTTAAGAGCACACTTCATATTACACAGCTGTTTTTCTTTAACAGTTGAAGAAATGCCTGAACAACTGACTGCATCCAAGACTGTCTATCAACAAGAATTCCCTATGAAGCCCAAAGAGAAGCAAAAGTGTTTAAGCAAAACACTTACCAAAAATGAAAAAGATTTTAAAAAAAGGTTCTTACCTAAGCCTAACTATTACAAGAAAACTTTGCTCCAAACAATTATATCAACATATTAAAAAAAAAACAACCCAACATTTGAAAAGTCAAAACTATAGTTCCTTCTACCTTAATTTGGTTTATGAGAACAGCTGTACACTCAAAAGTTAAACTCTTTCTGAACAATGAAATGACACTATAAATGTGTGACACCTCTCAGCCATGGAGTTCAACGGCTTTTATGAGTACAAGTTCCACATACCTATGAAGCCCTGCATGGGACTAGCAGATCAGAAAGCAGATTTATTTGGATCACAGCCTCTGAAGACATAAAACCAGACAATAGGAAACACTAGGTACATGGATTTAGTTAGAATTTAGGCCAGATGACTCAGAATACAGACAGTGCCAAAGAATATAACACAACTGGAATCTCCTGCTGTTTAGTACTGTCCTGTGACTGCCAGTCCAGACTTTTTCTTAAAGATAGTTGACGGTAATGCAAATCACAGCTGTTCCATGTCTCTGGAGAGGGACTGTGTTGCTCAGGGGATACTGTATTTAGAATTTTAGACATTACATTTTTAGTATTTCTCGCTATTTCACTGTGTTTCTGTGGGTTTCAACATAATCAAGTATGTTGAGAGTTAGAAGAACTAATGGAAGAGAAAAGGGATCTTGCCAGGAAAACAGATGCAACAAAAAAAATCCCCTACAAATTATTCTAAAGCAACACTTTAAGAACAAATAAAGACATAGAAAAGCCTTTCATGTAGTACTTGACTTTTTTCTCTTTACCTTGCTTAATGCAGTTACACAGTAAAGAAGGTAAGAGAACAGAGCTGAAGAGAGCAGAAGGGGAGGAAATTGTTCTTCCGTTCAATTTGTGATCTATACAGGAAATCTTGAAAATATTTTCACTGCACTTTTTTTGATCTGATTGATTTGCTTCAAAGCTATAAGTTTGTTTGGTTTTGGTTGTTGAAAAGCCAGAGATATGGTCTGGAAAGCCTCATTCTTTTAACTAATGCACTCAGAGTGCTAGTTATAGTACAACAAGATCTGCATTTAAACTACCTGGTGTATGTCAGAATTAATTCCAAAAACAGAGATGAAATGAAAAAATAGATTTCAGTTGGTGTGAACATGCACACAAAGTTCCTTTCCTTTTCGGTTCAGTTAACTGTCTTGGTTCTATGAGTTCTCACATTTTTTTTTTCTCAGAAACAGGTTTGGGATTTTAGTTCATAACCTGAAACACATAAATCTAAGAAAATATAAACTAAAAAAAAAGAAGGCAACAAAACAACAAACCCCAAATAAAACCAAAACAACAAATTCCTCAAAATTGCTTTCATACTTTCCTTAATCAAATGTTTCTTGGTTTTCCCCCTACAGATCACCTTTAAATTAAATCATTATTCCTTACCCTGACTTGGTTAAGAGTGATTTTTTTATTGTTTCCTCTGGCTAGCAATAAACCAAAAAGAGTTTATAGGTAATCAGACAATTTGAGACAATTAAATATTAATGTCTCCTATTTAACTAGAAAAATGCAATTCCTTTGAAGACAAATTAGTTTTCATCACAGATTAAAACATTCTTATAAAAGTCCAATTTAGGGACACAAATCACAAGGAACTTCCTATAGATTAAGATGGATTTTCAGTAAAACTCAGCCCCAATCCCCAAGAGAGAGTCCAGATCACACTCACGATAGGCTGTTGCAGAATCTCTGTCCTTTTGGTCTGTGCTGAGAAACATGGTGAGGGCAGAATATGGTACTTGGAATAACTATGGAAAAAAAGAACATGACTTAGGAAACATCAGGGTAAAACTGCTGTATTCCTTTGAAATCCAAGAAAATGGTTTAACGGGATCTTGGAATTAATTTAGAACATTCATTCAGAGCACTGAGAACCCTCAACCAATTTTTTAGCACCAAGACCTGCCTTGTCTTTCTGGTTTGTAAAGCATGTAATAGGAAAACAGTATTTTTCAAAATACAAATAACAAATAATAAAATAACCAGAGGGTTTACCTTGTTCTTGTGCTCCTTCCGTTTCCTTGGGGAAACATCCTTCACAGAGAGACTCAAAAGAACTTTGCTTTCTTTGCACTAGGACACTATCATGTTCCTGGCTTGAGCTAACTAACAGGAAGCAAAGCCATAAAGAAAAATACAGTTTTCCACTTTATTCAAGCCAGAAGACTACACAAATGCCCAAAATATTTCAAATATCTGTCTAATTATGTAAATCCAGGAGATAATAGTGAAAACTACTCTGTCTTTCAGCACTATTGTGCCACACACTCCTTAATTTGAGCTAAGCATTAGTTAAGACAATTGCAAAGTGGAACTGGGACATGAACCTGCCTAAACAACCAAGTTCTCTGGTGTACCCTCCACCCCAGAGATTTGTAGCCAAATTAAGTTTTGCACTCTGCATCCCACAGTGTTTGAACAAAATGCATTTTTGTTCACCTCCATCAAAAATGGCAAGAGTGTACATTTTCAAAACTCTGCCATGAAAACCCTGTGTTTCTCTTTCAAAAGAAAGAGGAAAGAAATTATTCAAAACCATATGGATGCCTTCTGGACCATCTTTCTACTGGGAAAACAAAGGGCCTAGGGAAATATTCAAGCTTAGCATAGGAATACAGAATTCCTAATCTGCTCCTGAAAATAGAAGTTATGAGAAGTTGGATGTCTAACTGGAATTAGGAATCTGAACATCTATACAGGAACGAGTTGAGGGCACTGGAGGTAACCTGGATGAATTAGCAGTTCATTTACCAGAAAAAGAATTGGCAGAAACCATCAGCCAGCAGAGAGTTTGATAAAAGGGCATCTGTCTGCCCCTTAAACTCACTAGAAGTTGAAGCAAAAGGTGTAAACAAGTTTACTAAATATGAATGCTTTAATATAGACAGACAACAAGCAAGGTACTGCTGAGAACATCCTGACCTGTAATCTACTTACTGTGGTCAGTGCTTGGAAAAGGCAGTGGAAAGTCAGATACCAAGCAACTCTTCCTGATACAAAGGGAGGCAGGTACCACATAAAAAAATAGGAGATTATCGTGAAGGGTGTGCATGCCAGCACCCTAGGAAGAAAATTAACACACATCAACGATCTCAAAATAATGACAGCAAAGCACATTAAATTTTCCTGCTAATAATCAATATAACACAATTTATTTTATGTGCAGTTTTTCTAACTGCAGTAATGTATGCTTTTAAATATCAAGTTAGTGTGCATTAAATACACAGATTACATAAATTATAGTAATATTAATATAAAATATATAAATACACAGATTGATACTTTCAAAAAGCAGAAAAAACCCCCAGCAAATCTGATAGAAAAGAGCTACACTTAAATTAATATCCCAATCCGAAGAGACATGATTTCCTTTCACATGCACTGTAACAGCACACCTACACTGCCATTGCCTCTGCATGTCTCAGATCACACATTTATTAGAAAGAATCACTGAAAACCAAGCTCTGTCATCATGTCTTTGCATACTCCAGCAATTTTTACATGAGTTTACTTATTATTGAGATTCCCTCTTCTTCAAATTTTAGTGTCTTTGGTTTTCCCCCGAACTTAGACTCTTCACTGCTACTTCAAGTAAGTGCAAATAAGTTGATACACTTAAAAATACTGAAAAAAGCATAAGAGACAAAGGACAGCCCGTTGTGAAAGCTCCCACACTCTGAGTCTAATTGGGTACATGACCATTTCCTCCATTTAACTTCTAAGCACTTCAAACACAAAAGGATCATCTTCAGAGTGGAAGGTGGTTTTAATAAAAGAACCTCAGAAACTTATATTCCAGACATTGCCATTAACCAGCAATTAATGACAATAGTCTAAAACCTATTTCATGCAAATAGCACTTGTCAAACTCCATGACACAGAATTGGTCAGATGCTTTATTATTTCCTAAAAGTTTGAGCTGCAGCATCAGGCCTGACCTGTATTCCTGTAAATCAGGCACTGAATAATGTATTTAGATGACTAAGATCCTAACAAAAAATTTCCAAACACATAAAACAGAAAACAGATTAATCCCTTCACAACAGCACTACTGACATTGGGGGTCAGCTGATTATTTTGCAGTTGTGAACTGAAAACCTGGAATACAAAAGAGTAACGTGGGTAAATAGTTTAGTAAAACAATGGCTATTCCACACTGCTCTTTGGGATGGACAGCATCACTGGGAGCTGAGCATTTACCAGGAAAGTGCCAGGTTCTGGTATTCTCTCTCCCTCTGGTCCCCAGCCCACAGTTCACCCACAGCAATGGAAAACATAAACAAGGGTAAAATCCTAAAACATCTCAGGGAATCTACCTTCCTCTCCAAAAGCATGAGCTCTTCCAGATGGTGTCCAGGCAGAGCCACCACACTAAATATCTTCACAGTCACTTTTTCATGCAACTTTTTAGGAACAACCCTCTCGGTATTGTTCTCCCCTTTCCCACATTTTCCTTTCCTCTCTAATGCCAGGGAGTTTTCAAAGCCTTGCTGGAGCTGCTGAATATCTGATTGTCAGCTATTATCTGTTTTGACAAAATGTTCGACCAGTATTTCAAGTCAATGCCTGCTTCTGCCTTTTAAAGCCATTAAATAAGTGATTGATGACTTTGTGTAATATTGAGGACAGTATTAAATGATAGTTAAACATTCACTTCCCTTACTAATGTAAAGCTTTTCTGACAAGCTTTTCTGACTGAAAAAATTCCATTGCTTCATTCTAGATTATTAAGAAGTCAGAAAAAACTCAAAATACTAAAGTATTTTTAAGCCAAGGGAAGCCCCATTTTCTGCCTTGTAAAAAAATGTCCTGACTCTCGAAGTCTAGGGACAGAATTCCCATGAAAATATTAGCATTACCAAAAAACCCCAGACAAAATCCTCCTGTAAAGAAAGCAGCTGTTTGATGAAAGGTGGGGTTAGATAAGCACTTTTCCTGTATGAAGTGTAAGATATGTTGGAGCTGGTTTACAATGAAAAGGGCTGATAAGTTCATACTTGTGCTAGTACAGGAATCATTCTAACATCAATGTAACACTATCAATAAACGCATGCACTTGCTGTATTTTCAGAGAACTTAGAAAAAGATAAAAGGCATCAGAATACTTCTAATGGCATTTGTACAGAATTTTCATTGTTTTCCTTTTGGATAGCTTTCTTACTTGGTTAATTCAGTGGTCATTAAAAACCACACCATTTACCTGGCTTCCAACCAAATCCTGAAAAGAGTAACATCGTAAGCTCCTCTTTTCCCATGAGACTTGACAAAAAGCTTAACTTCAGCCTGAAGGCCCTGTTCCTACTGGGCCAAGAGCAGCTGATCTCAGCCTTTTTCCAACCTGTACTTGCCTTCTCTATTTTGTCAGATATAACCTGCCCATGAACAACTTTCTGTAGTCATAAAACTACACAAGAGCAAGAGAACCAGCTAAAAAAAACTGTGCTCTTTTTTCCCTGAAATTTCAACTTCCTTGCTCAGGACACATTTACTCTTAGATTTTTGTTGTAAAACAAGCTTGTGTGTTATACCAATTAAAAATTTGCAGTTAATTTAAAATATCTTACAACACATCCATATAATGTATGAGATAAAATGATGAAAGACTCCCTATTTCACAAAGTAGTCAGTCTCCCCTTGGCTTCCAAAATATTAAAAAAACAACAAACACATGCCCTGTGGCATGGATGAGCTTGAGTTCCTCTAGCATGGCCCAATCTTTTCCAATTTTTCTTGCTTCACACCTGTCAATCTCGTTCCTATATGGGCAACATTCATTGTTCTAACCTCTCCTTAGAGCACATGGACAGCACGTGCACACAGGTAAGATGTCACAGTGAAACATCACACACTTCCTTCACAAAAAAATCAAAATCTTACAGCATCTCACTCATTGTAAGAGTCATGGTGATCTTTTAATGAACCATTCTGACTACGGCATGTAAGAGAAGCAGGACCCTGATGAGTGCTGTAAGAAGAACCTCACACAGTGCCATGGCAGTGGTGGCTGCTGAGCCCTTTGGTGCCGTGGTGTCACATCTATTCCACATCCATGCACACACATCTGTTCTACATCTGTGCATGCATCCTTCCCTGAACTGAAAGGCCTGGGGAGTTAAAGGACCTCCTGGAAGGCTGATGTGAGATGTGAAGGCACTCTAGGACATAAGCAGAAAGAAGTTCCAACTTTGTGGACGAGTGAAGTCAAACTAAAGAAATCTAGACAAAGATGAAAATTCAACCACAGATTTAAGAAAGGTTTAGATCTCAGCTTCCAGTTTTGCTAAAATTATAGTCTCTTGGCTTTTTTTGTTTGCATCTCCAGTGGTAGAAAATCTCTTCTGTGTTTTCATGGGTGAACAAGTTAAAGATGACACAGCAGTTTTTAGCTTTTATTTTATATATGAATACAATCCCTGAGACTAATGGAGTGAGGTGGCTGGATGATCACAACACTAAATATCCACATACACATGTAAATGTATGTACACATTTATACCTACCAAGGCATGAGCCGGCCAATTTTCGTCCATCTACTTTTGCTAATAAAAAAGCCAGCAACAGGATCAGTAACTGCACCTGAGGCTTTGCCAATGAACAGCACCAAAGAGGCGTGAAACGGAGTAATCTGAAAGTACAGGCAGAACACAGTAAACAAGGGCTATTGTTTCACAATACAATGAAACAGAATAAAGCAACTTTCCAGAAAAAAACACCTCAGTGTTTTAAAGAATAATGATAGTTCATTTACAAAACACGTCTGCTGCTGTCATAGAAATTCTTATTGGTTACCCATAGCAAACAAATGAGACATTGAGATTGGTGCTGTGAATTAAGGGATCAGAAGGGAAAAATGCAAGGAAGGAAACACCCAGAATGTGTTTGGGATGAGGAAAATTAATCAGACAGTCAAATAGCAAAGTCCTTGTTTTAGTCATACAATCTGACAGAGTCCCTCTGTAATTACCCTCTTGCTTTTCTCCCACACATCTCCATCTCCCCAAATCTTTATCTTGACCTGATCTAGAAAATGGCAGAGGGGGCTGTTTACATGCAGTAATGTTTTTTCTTCTCCTGAGACTAGCAACAAGGCTGCCAACTGGTGGCATGTGGCTGAGGAAGAGGTTGTTGCACAACAGACTTTATCCACTGGGGACTGAGTGGTGACAACTGAATTGCGTAAAGTACATCTGTTCAAATCAGAGTTGCCAGCACGTGTCCATCACATCTCACTTGGAAAACGTTCATGGATTACATAAGAATAAAATGGCCAAGTAGAAAAACCTCTGAAATTAACCCAGGTGGACCATACTTTAGTGCCTAAATAAAAATACAGTTTATCTCAGGCAAGGCATTTATTTTTTTACATATATCTGTACAGAGCTTAGGAATTCCCATCACACAATGGTTAAAAAAGGTGGGTTCTCGTCCAAGTTCTCAGTTCATGTCCCTGCAAGTATACTCCTGAAAAAAAACTACAGTCCTAGAAAAAAAATCATTGAAACCTATATAAATGTGAATGTTCCTCACATCAATTATTGAGAGAAGCTGCTGAAAGAGCCTCTGTGGCTTAAACAGCAAGAGCAGACAAGATCCCTCCATTTCTATGCTTTAACACAGCAGTGCTCCAAAGGCCTGGAAAACACAGCTGATACAACACCAAGCTTGAGCAGGTATCCCCTGCTTTCCTGCACAGGATATTGTCTACCAGGCAGCATCACCAGGAACGCAGCTGGTGCAGGTCCCCAGCCAGCAGAATTTGCTGTAGGTGTTCTCTCAGAGGTGAAAGAAGGAAGCAGTGATCTCTGGATGTCCTGGATGACCAGTACAAAACTCAGGACTGCGACAGACTTCTGAAACCACACCCATTATATTTTAGCCAAATCAGGTGAAATTGCAGTGGCAGTCAACGTTCTGTCACTGCCAGCTCCAAGACACATACTCCACCCTAGAAAGTTTGTGACCAGGGAAGGATTGGGAAAGGCAGTGCTCAGCAGATAACAACAGTGGCTCTCCATTCCATTGCTGGGTGGTGGGATGAAGCTGAGACGAGCACTGGACTGTGTCCCACCTCCTTGCTGATCCACCTTTGCTGGCTCCTGCCCTCCCACAACCATCAAAAGGTGGCAAGTAGTCCACCAGCCCTGAGGCAGACTCAGTGTGGGGGCTGCACCAGGGCTGTCCACAGGTCACTACTGCTCCTCAAGAGACAGGGGAGCCAAAATAAGTATAAAATAGCAGCCAGAAAGAGAAAGGGGTTGAAATATTGTATTTATGAGGGGGACAAGAACAAAAACCTACAAATTAGGTGAGTTACACATTCGTATTTTGTTTGGATGACTTGAACAGACTGAAAGGAAGTGAATATTAGACACACAGAGGTGGAAAAAAGCTTTGAGGATAAAGCAAAATCTCTTCCATGTTAAGAGTGGAGTCTGTATAGTCACTCTGTCTTCATCATTGGTATGGGCTTATACATCCCTTGGCTGCATTTCCCTATCTCCTAAATCTAGACAGTGTCAGTCAGCACCAATGCCAGAAACTTCTCAGTGTTAATAAATACAAGATAAAATACGCTAAATTCACCCATCTCGAAAGGAATAAAGGCCAGAATCCTTTTATCAGAGAATTTTGGTGCTCTTCAGCAATTTGACTCAAGGATCCTGTGTGGTTTGGAGTTCCATTTATATCTGTAGTCTATACAGGTAATTTAGGCGGAACAAAGAATTCAAATTGAAAAATTGTAAGTTACGGAAAATTAATAAAAATATAATTTTCTTAGAAAGGATCCAGATTATGTATGAAAGATTACACTTGGTGACTTTCACATTCTCTCAAGAGGTTAAAACAGTTCTGCTCTCTAAGTGGGCATGAAATAAATCCAGGTAGTGACTATACAATTACATTCTCGCCCCTGAAAATGTGTGGGAAAGAACACTGGATTTCAGAGCTATTTATCAGGCCTTGAAATAAATCCTGTCCCTGCAGGACTACTTCAGAGAACAAATTAAACCATCAGGGAACAAATAATTAAGCCCCTTAATGAAAGTGTAAGTATATCACTACAAACATTAAGCAAAATCATTGGGTTTCAGTAGCAGCTTGTTAATAAAATAATTATTTTGATGGCACTTATTTACATAATGCCCAAAGATGCACAGATGGGACCCCAGCTTTCTGGACACAAATACAGGAAGGAACAGTCCCTTGCTTTGAGAATTTTCGATCTCTGTGATTAGCAAAGAATGGGGAAACTGCCATATTTCTAAGCACCCTGGGGAAATGTTGCTAGAGTCTTTCTTACTTATTTCCTGCTTCATCATCTCCAATGGCTTGTACTGCCATCCTTGATGTCAGTGGGCAACAGTTTTATTCTGAGCTGGTCCACCCCCCTGCTGTACTCTCAGGCTCCTTTTTCCACCTCCAACTCCTCAGATTCCACAACATCCCCTTGACATCTTTGACACTGCTGACCAAAACTGGCTCCTTTTTTACGTCTTCTGACTTTGATCTCAAGGAGACACTCAAGATGATCTCATCTGTACATGCACACCTCACTGTGTCACGTCAGCTTTTAATACCAGACTTTTATAGGAAAAACATAACCCCAAACTTCTGGACACCTCCAGTCATAATATCCTGTCTTTAGAGACCAAATTAGTAATGATACCTGACCAAGAACCTCCTGTTTTTCCCAGCAGATAGGAACAGCCATCAGTGCTCAAGTCCCACCTGTAGTTTCAGAGCTGTCCTCACATCCCCTGCAATTTGGCCTCAACTCCCTAAAATCTTTTTTCTATCCTAGTACCTTGTTCTAGTTACCATGCATGCATACAAGACAATCCAAAACAGTACAAATTGCTTATGGATTGATTTTCTTTGTGTCTCTGATGTCCTGAATTCTAGCTGGAGCAGCTGAAAGTCAGATGAATGGGATGACTCCTGGTGCTTTGTTTCACTAGGTCTGCTTCTATACCAGAGAGCCACAGAATGGAAGCAAAGAACCTTCAGGAAGGATAACTCAGCTTTATTTGCCATGAATTTACCTTAGAAAAACCACATAAAAATTTTGTGAAATTATGCTGGCTACAGGGTCCAACTGGAGCATTTTTAACTAAACCACGAGAACAAAACTTCACAACCCCAACATGGTGACATTAATGTTTTCAGATGTCTCGTATCTTACACTCTTTGACTCCTGACACTGAGAATTGATTTTTCTTGTGTCTGCAAGTGTGTGAGCTCTACAGCACCCAAAGTTCTAATAATGATCCCAAACTAAAAGAGAACAACAGCCATCTCAAGACAGAAAGAAAACTAGAGGGAAAAAGGAATTCTGGAGAAGGTTATGCAGCTCCCAGGATGCTGAACAGCTAGAGGCAATGACAAGACAATTTAAAATATTTAGTAACCAATTCCCCTTCTATCCTTCCAGGAACATGACTGACAATATCAGAGTTAAGTCTACAATCTGCAAATGTTTCTTGTGCTACTTACATGGGCTATGTCTAGCAGGTAGATCTGAAGGAAGAAAGAAGCAGCACTCCCTGCCACTTGGTTTGGGGCACCTCCTATGGCATAGCACAGTTTGCTGCACATTGAGAGCCTGTACCCCTGTGTGAGAGGAAGCAGAACAAACCATGAGTAAACCAAGGTGCACAAGTTAAAAGCTACACAAGTGATAAGGTTAAAGTCTATAGTTAACACCAATTCCATGCATTTGCTTCACAGCTCTTCCACTAATAAATCCATATGCTCTCAAACCCTGTCATCAACAGGCATTTGGGGTGCTCATTACTTTGATTTTTATGGGTTTGTTCTCTAATTCAGCCCCTGAAAACAGATTACAGTGTTCCTAAAAGTGAGTTGTGGTGACCCTCAGGCTTATCTACCTTCCTCTCACAAGCTGTTAAAAGGAAACAAGTCTATAAACAAGCAAGAAGCAGCAGAGAAGTGCCACACTATTATTTGGCCTTGGTTTTGTCTTTTAATGCTAAATTCATATTTTTAAAGGTTGAAAACTTCTACTTTAAAAAAATATTTCTTTTATTAACCTTTCAGATAATAATTGGTAAATACTCTCCTACCACAGCAATGAAACAACATTCACAGAAAGTTACACAGACCAAACAGATCCCAAACATTCATGCTTTGTTTCTTCCTTTGTCACAAAATCCTGGTGTGACACTGGCAAAGTCACTTGACTTTGCACATCTTCCTTTTGACTTGACTTTTCTATATCTTTGTGAAAATTGGCATCATAGGGTGAGTGATTTTGGGCCCATGTTTTTTTTAGAAAATCACTCCAAATGTGAAATGTAAAAAAATTTTGCAAAACTGTGCTCTCATTTGTCATTTGATGTTTGAAAAGTACCATAAGCATGCAAGAATATTGTCAAACATAATAGCCAAATAAGAAAAATATTGAAAAAATAAGATTGCATACCAGTAATTAAAACACAAAAATTGCACAGTTTAGAGATTCTAATGAAGAACATAATTTTTTTCCCAATAGTAGAAGTTCCAGGATACTGGAAAGCCTTTAAAAAAAAGATAGGATTTAATTTTATGCCATAAAATTAAAAATTAAGAAAGAGAAAGACTTTTTGTTAACCTGCACTCCTTTCAGAAGGACAACACATCAAATCAAAATTTTAACTTCTAGGCCTTCAGTCCCTCTTTAAAATTTGCTGTCAACAGAAGCCAGGAAACATGAAGAGGAGCAGCAGTATTAATCCTGGGTCTGCCTTCTCTCTGAACTGACCACACAAGCCCTTAATTCTTATGTTAGATTGGGATAAAAATAGAGATATGGAAATGAAATCCACCACAACGATATTCTGACACATTACCTAATTTCTGAACATTTTTAAATTTACTAACCCATCATCTTTACTCTGTAACAGTTTTGAGAAGTTTTAGACTTCCAGGCAGTGCCTTTCATCATCTAAACATTTCCCTTTGTACTGTTTTATCAGAGTGGGTGTGAACAAACGAGCACAAGTATCAAGACTCCTTCCTTTTTGTGTTTTCCCAGAAAAAGACAGGGTGGGATCCCATTACTACACCCAAGGAAAGTGGACACTGTCAGGACATAAGCTGCAAAATGTTATCACCACAGCGGGCCTCACTTTACACTGCATTAGCAAGTTTCTTCTTTGAAGGGAAAAAAAAGAGTGACAGTCACAAGACAGACTTCATCGCAACAATGATACTATTTAATTTGATAAGAGATTGTAAACAAAACAGATTATACACATATTTGCTGTCCAAAGTAACTCTTCATTTTCCATACATAAGTCCTACTAAATATGCACTTTACTAGACTTGTGGGTCCACAGAATTTTGCTAGCTTGACCCCTTGCCATTCCCTTGAGCTTTGCTCCAGGGGCTGTGTACTTTAAAACTTTGTCTCACTTTTTTGTTTTTTAGTCATGAAATTACTTTAAAAGTTTGCTTTCCCTTGATACTTTCCCTCCTGATCTCCAAGCATTGGCAAGATGACTTTCAGCTGAAATCAAGAGATATAAACCACTGCTATACAAACCCTGCATCCTACTGCAACCTCAAAAACGGAAAAAAACCCTTTTAGATCCGTAATGCTGCTTTCACACTTGCTTTCACTAGTAATTTTCATAGACTCACAGTATGGTTTGGGTTGGAGAGGACTTAGGAAGATCATCCAATCCAACCCCTCTGCTATAGGCAGGGACACTTTCCACTCACCCAGGTTGGTCTGAATCCCACCCAACCTGGCTTTGAACACTTCTAGGGATGGGGCAGCTTCTCTGGGCAAGTTGTGCCAGGGCCACAATGCCTTCATAGTAAATAATTTCATCCTTACATGCTTCTTTCAGTTTGAAACCATTGTCCTTTCAATATCTAAGACTGTGGTAAAACAGAAAACATAAATGCCTCTATAAAATATACGTGATTCCAAAATGTTTTTAGAACACGAAGAATGTCAAGTTCTTAAGAACTAACCTAATTAAAGCTGTGGTACACGAAATGGTCAATCAAGATCTAAACTTAAAGGCTGTAGGTAGTATTCCCATCTTTACAGCAGTTTCATGGTTAGAAAATTGACAATCGTACATTTTTATGAAGTCTAACTGCAATTCCACACACACCCAGAATGCTGCTTAACTACTCTCTGAACCTGCTCCCAGATCACCTTGAAGCAAAGTTAATACTCTGGTCACAGCAGTAGTTAAGTTTTAATTAAATTTTGGTTATGAAAGTTATTTTCAGAATAAAACAAGCTGTCAGATAGACACGGCATACAGAGGTGTTCTGTCTGGTCACCCACAGAAACACAGGGAATCTGCAGTTCATGAGCTCCCTGAAAGGTAGGTTACATCCCGATCACTGCTCCATATCTGTTTTCCTTTTCTTTTACCTAATTGCTTTTGGAACATGTTTGTACATTAAGCCATAAACACCACAGCAGTTCTGCATGGAAATGACACGTACTGTGAAAGGAAATGCTACTGTCTCTGCATATCTGCTGCCTTCTAATTTCATTGACTGTCCCTGAGCTTCTAGCTACTGAGCAGCAATCCTTCAGACTCTACATTCTGGCATGTCTTTCAAAATGATGCAGACCATAGTAGATTTTTGCCTCTCCATGTTGAATTCATATGGTAAGAACCACATTTTCTGCCTCAATATGCAATGGAAAGTGGTAAAATGAAGGTAGGACTCTGCACCAGTAAAGCTGAAACATTTCCTTCTCTCTAACTTCCTACAATTTAGGGCACAGAAGATGCACCTGGCAGCTGTCTGTTTCAGGATCTACAGGATCAAGTTCCCCAGCCTTGGTTGGGTTTGCATGATACTGCCCATAAGTGCTGACACAAAGTGTCTTGGGAAGGATAACACTGAGCAGGGCTGTGTGGCCAACGGCAGAGCACTGGCTATCAGCAGCTCACAGGACTTTCCTCCAAGGGCTGGCTGTCCCTGCTGCATTGCTTCCTCAAAAAACTCAAAATGCTTGATTCCTGTGAAATCCAGCAAAAGCTTCTTCCTGTGCAGGTTTGTCAGCAAGCTGAAAGTGCTCCACAAATCATTAGAGACAGGAATGTGTAGGCAGTGGTCAAATAAGGAATGAAACATGAAAGTACGATCAAAATATTGTTTCGAGACCCCTGTGGTGCAGTTGAACGCCAACACCAAATTTATTCTACAAGCTTTAGGAGAAACGCAAGATGAGTGCATGGGAGTTAAGAGGAAGGCAAAACAAAGTTCCTTTTCTTCTGTTCTCAGATTAACTTGAAAATTTTGCACTTACACACGCTCCCATCATATCAAATTTAATTGTGTTTCAAGGCAAACCAAGAAACCACAATAACTGAGAGGTTTGATTTTGCTCCTTAAATAGAAAGCTTAAACATTGTTATGAAAAATAAATCCTTCCCTTACACTGTAGTTCCTTTATTTTTAATTCTCTTGTAAGTTAAAACCATACTTGTAAATTTTCCCTTCCCCAACAGAACAGAAATTGAATACAATATTTATAGCAGAACATCATATTTCTACAGAAAGTGTTTCAGCTCATGGAAAACAGCTCAGCAACTGTGTTATAGGCATAAGGAGCAGCCACGTTTTGTCCTAAGCTATTCCTTATCAGTGGAGACCAGAACTGAACCAACAAGTCATTTAAAAGCAGTAAGAACAGAGAGCGAAACCTGTGACTCAAAGATAAATGCTAGTCTAGGTTTATCTGAGAAACAATGGAATGTAGCTAGCGAGGAGCAGCTTTTGAGTCAGCTTTTCTCCCAACGTGGAATTAACACTGGTAATGTTTCTGTTCTGTGACCAAACAACTGCCCCTTGAAAGCACGAGTGCGGCAGTCACGGGTGGCACCCCAGGTTCCTCACACCGAGCATCTTGAGGACTGGTTTCAGGTTTCTTAGTGACATCAGCCCACCCTTGGGTGGAAGAAAACAGGAGCAGGGCTTTGAGCACACACCTAGGAAAGGGCGTATGAGTAAGGTGGGATACAGCGGTGCTTTCTCAGGATATTCTTCCAGCTGCTGGCAACGCAGCTCTGAGGAATTCCGTGCGACAGAGACGGTGTATCTGTGCAACATCTGCAGATTTATGCCACGAATTTACCCAGATGCTTCCCAACCACAAAAATTCAACCCCGAACAGGACGTGCCAGGTGTCTGAAGAGCTCCATGGGCTGAATGCCCGCAACATGCTGTGAAAGGCTTCCTCACCCGCTCTGTTTGCAAGCTGCCCCTTTCCAGTTTCACCTGGTGCTCCCTCAAGAGCCATAGAGTTGGGGAATCCTCGCTCCTCCTCACCTGCCTCCCACTCCTACCGCGGCGAGCACCGAGTCTGAGGAGGCAGCGTAAGAAACCTTCGCTCACACCACAACACAGCCCTGGAAATCAGGAGTGTTCGAGGCTCCGGGAGAGCGAACCCCTCCTGCCTCCCGCATCCCACCTGCCTCGGTCTGGGAGGCAGCCCTGGAGGGGACAGGAGGTGGGAAGCGAAGGCACTTTTCCCCGGCACAGCAGCGGCCAGCAAACAAATCCCGAGCAGCGCATTCCAGGCGAAACGCAGCTTGCGGCGCTGCCCGGCGAGGAAGGACGGCGGGAAGGGCTCAAGAGCTGTTCCAGGTACTCGCTGGGGCCGCGCACGAAGCCCCGCACAAACCTGGGCTGCCCCAGCCCGGGCGAGTGCCCGCCACCCGCCCGCGATGGAGGCGAAACGCCGCCGTGGCGGGACCCCGCTCTCGCCCTGGGCTGTGTCCGAGGGGCTCCCCAAGCCCCCCGACAGCCGCCCTGCCCCTCGCAGCCCCGTACCTCCTGCTCGCCCGCCGGGGCGTCCCTCGCAGCCCCCGCCATGGCACCGCCGACATCCCACCCCGTGCGACACCTGCGTGCCCGGGGCGGGGCGGGGAGCCGAGGGACAGCGGGCGGCGTCCTCGCCGCCCTCTCACAGCGCCCTGGGGGGGCCAAGGCGCCGGCGCTGCCCTCCCGGCCCGGGGCAGGGCATCCCCCGCCCCGCCGAGCCCGCACATCCTCCGTCTGTTCCGGACACCTCCGCGGGGCAGCTCCCGGCGGTCACAGCTCCACAGGGTGCGGGGCTCAAGGCACGGGCGTGGAGAGGGCCGAGGCTGTTTTCATCCAGCCCCAAAACGCCACCTCTGCCCCTTGAACTGATGCGCGGTTTCCCGATTTGCAGAGATGTAGAACCACGCCGGACAGCAACGCTGTCAGCTGGACAGATCACACAACACTCGCCCTTGAGCCGGGACACGCTGCGGGGAATTGTTCCAGTCGGGTGGTTAGAGATTGTAAGGGGCTGCCCAGGGAGGCGGTGGAGGCACCGGCCCTGGAGCTGTTTAAGGAAAGACTGGATGTGGCACTCAGTGCCATGGTCTGGTTGACAAGGTGGTGTCGGTCACAGATCGGACTCGATGATCTCAGAGGTCTTTGGCAACCTCACTGACTCTGTGATTCTGCTGCCCCCGAGCCAACACTCTTATCTAGGATACACGAGCTCACCACCACCCTGCCCCTGGGAAAGCGCTCTTGCACGCATGCTCCGCATCAGAAGAAATACAAATTGCATTTTGAAGCATGGTCACTTTCAACAGTGAGGTAGCCTAAGAGAAGAGGGTTTAACGAAGCAACAGGACTTGTGATCTGCTCGTCTTGCGGAGATGATGACTAAACAATCTCTGCACCCGGGGCTTTTTGGTGCGACTGATTCGAAGAGCTCTGCTACTGCCAGGGTCACCTGGTGGGTACTGGGCAGGCACTGCAAACCATGCCATGAAGTACTGATATTTAAATCCTGTGCAGCGTCCTTTGGTAAGAATAATTATAGCAAAGTCGCAAAATTCTGAAAGAACAAGGCATTAGAGAATTTTCTAAAAACCAGACCTCTAAGAGAAAACAGAATTTGTGGCCTTAACAACACCATATTGAAAATTCTCTGAAGGGGGTCACTAGACGCTGATGCCAGATGAGTTTCAAAACAGACAGACTGCTCAGTACCAAACTAAATACAAGGTATGCATCTAACATTCAAATTCAACATTTAGGTTGTTTTGTCTTTAGACACTGCCTTCATAACACATTAAATCCTTTTTACCTGCATTTGCATGCTTCTTCACAAAGGGAAAACTACAGAAAACATTGCTTTTTCCTTGTTCTTCTATTGGCTGTTTCAGTTTTGCTGTAAAGTATGTTCAGGCACAGGCTTTACTCAAAATAGCAAAGGCTGGTGAAGAAACAATGAATAATGATGGCATTTGTGTGTTTCACAAATTCTAGCACTGATCAAGCCAGTAATGCTGTTGTTTGACCAATGCACAGTTGCTGTCTACAGGCACTACAGGTAGCTAATCAGTCTTTACAAACTTGACCAAAACCAATTAGACTTAGGAAAGTCTTCTATTAATTCCAAAGATTTTTCTCCAAATTAGGAAATGTTATTCAATGAGTTTCTTGCCTTTTTTAAAAGGCATTTACTAATCTAGCATGGGATTAATGCAGCCAGCATCACTTCAGACTTCTCAAGGATTTTCTCTCATTTTGTAATTAGGATCATGACACTTTCAAACTGCAAACGCACACTCAAGTACACTAAAGCTGCAGTCAGAGAGCCGGTTTTAGTAAAGCACCAAACTGCCCAATCTCTTAAAATGCTGGTAGCAGACACGAATCAACGTTGAAATACAAGATACTTACGGCTCCTTCCAAAGGATAGCAAGCAAAATGGATTTACCCACTTCAGAATTTTACACTCCCCCTCCAATTTCAATCTTAACACTATTTCTTCAAATTTTTGTGCTGCACATGCATGAATAGTAGCACACTGCTACTTTTGACATTTCATGCCCCTTTTAGATAGAACAACTGAGCTCACAATCAATCAACCATGTGCTTTTCTAATACTAAGTTTTATATTAAGACAAATTTGAAAACACTGATTAATAAAATTCCCTGTTCAGGAAGCTCTGGGAACTAAGGGTTGGAGACATGTCTGTAGGTGGTTTATCTTTTCAATTTTACTAATGGATTTGTCTGCACACTTATTTTTGTTCTTCTTACAGGAGTCAGTGCAAGAGTGAAGAAAATTTAATTGAACCACTTCCTACATAAACCTGAATGGCACAGCAGCACAGGAAGTTTGTAGCACTGGAAAGCATTTAAAGGCCTGGTTTCCAGAGATTTGCTTTCTGAGGACATTGAATAGATATTTGCCCAGTTGACTTCCATTTCAAACACTATGAGAGATGCTGAAGCAAACCAGTTTTATATCCCTGGGAATGGAGAGTATATCCCTAGCCTGAAGTCTCACTACTTTCTCGAATACAAGTCGCTCCAATGAAGGAATTTGCTATTTAGAACAAAACCAGGAAAACCCAAACCCATCTTTTACTTAACCACACAAAAGAAGTACAACCCAAACAACCATCCTTTGGCGCAGGTAGCACAGAGGAGCCAGGACTCCCTGAAGATCCTGGGATATGTCTCACCCAAGGATTTTAGTTCCATTCACAAACCCACATGCTTAGTAAACACAGTACAAAATATTAAGTCTTTATGTTGTTTTCTCTTTTAGCAAAACACGGAAGAGTTGGCTACAAATTTTATGCCTCAAGTACATGAATAGCAAAATAAAAGATTTGGATGGAAATGGAACAAAGTGGAGAGAAAAACTTCAGTTTTCATGTAAAGATTTTCAACATCTTTGAAACTTGACCACATGCACTTAGTGTCTCCATCAGCTGGGCAGTTCAGGACAGAGGCAGATAAATAGTACAAAAACAACTGTGTCCCTCTAAATTACTAGTCCTGCCTTTTGGTGACAGCCAAAAAAGCTGAAGTTTCTGTATGACAAAGCTACAAGTGGGTCCCTGTGCTAATGAGCTAGGTAGTTTAACAATACCTGATCTGCAAGACACCCGTAGCAGCCCAAAAGAAGCAGCAACCACTTCAACCATTGATAAGAAAAATTCCTTCAGAGCTTACTTTGAGGCACTTCATATGCAGTATGCACCAGACTACCTCATTTTGTGTCTTCTCACACATGCATCTACCACCATGTGAAGACTTGACAGAACATTATTACACTGCAGATCTTGTGATAAAAGTTACATCCTGAAGATTTTCAAGTTAGAGTTCAAATGTGAGCTGGCTTGCAGTATTGGTTGTTGAAGTTACTGTGAGAAGAATGTAAACTGCAGCAGTTTACACTACAATGTAAGTGAAATGTTTCACTTTAGTCCAAAGTGCAAAAATAAATACTATTTTTCCTTAAAAGGTGCTTTTAGTAGTTAAGTCTGAGAGAACTGTTCCACCTAGACCCACTTATTAAATAACTAAGGAGTTTTTTACTTAAGGAAATTCTAAGGATGATCTGCTGTACAGTTACCTCTGCTACATGTTACAGCCAGGCTCTGACCACCCAGTTTAGCTGAAAATACCTCTACTATAGCAGACAACAGCACAGCACCCATTCTGCTCTCTAAGAGCACAGTGCATAAGGATGTGAGGGCATCCACATATTGCTGGTTACATTTTTGGTTTTGCCTAGTTCACCCTGCAGATAATTTTTGGTCAGTTAAAAGCTAATTTGATCTTGTACTATTGATAGCGTTTTTTTGCTCATTCTTGAGTTGTCCATTAGGTGTAGCAGCAGTTTTGTAGTCGTTGTCAGGTGCTTTTATAACTAAGAGTCTGAATGGTTCAGTCGTTTTCCGAAGTCTCTGAACAACAACAGCATTTTGCAACTCTGCTTCCTCAAGTGTGAGTGTCTCGTCCTGCAGCTCTCGAAAAGGCAGGGAGGTCGTCAGAGTGAAGGGAACACTTCCCTCAGATCCTTGATACTTCGTTATGAAGTCTCTGACATGGCTGATTCTGAGAAGAGAGTAAGAAAACTCAGCATTAGAGTTTGGACATTGCAATCCCCACACATGTGGGCAACACACACAGCCACCATGGGACAGGAATGAAACAACCACTTCATGGAATGCCTGACAGCAGAGAACTGGAGCAATACAGATGAGGTGGTATCCTGAAAAGCCTGATCCACTTGGGAGGCAAGGACCAAGGTCTGCGTGCTCTGAGAGCACTCCCAAAGGGAAAATGATTAGTATCTTATTCTGAACACTCAAATGCACCATTGTGGCTCACATGGTAGTTACACAAACCTACCATTTCCTAACCAGCTGGTGGAGCTCTTACCTGAGGGTTCTGTAGCCAAGACATAGAATAAAGATGCCTCCAGTGTGTGGTTCATGTAGTAGGACCATAATAAAAATAAAGAAAAAGGGTTTGCAAAAACTATTTAGACAGCTGATACACTGACTAGGTCTAAGTGTGGTCCCATCCTCCCAAAGCAGGGGCACAGTAAATTTATTACCAATTCAATCTGTCTGTGAAGAGCCTCACAACTACTGAGCAAGACGGAAATATTGCTGTGGAAGAATATGGAATAACTAATTTGATTAGAAAACAAAGATGAGAAGACATCTGTATGAATAAAATTAACACAGTATCGATGTCGATTCTCTGATCCTGAGGCCAACTGGTAGACTGGCTGCTGGCAAAATCCTAAATTCATCCTTCCTCTCCCCCATGCACAGGGTCTCCCAGGGTGAACAAGATCCTTTCCAAGCTCCATACCTGATGCTCCAGGGTCACACAAATGTAGTAAGTGCTGAAGAGGAGACACAACTCAATTCGGGACACAGCTCTATGTGGTATTCCTACAGCTCTGCTCTCCTAGTTGCTGCACTCTCATGCCTCAATTCCCCATACTGCAACACTACAATGCTTCCCTGTGCTTCTGCTACAATCTTTCACCAGTAATCAACCCATACCCAAGGCAGCAGTTACTGTGGCACCTACACAGTCTATCTGCAAAAAGCTGAAAGTCATCAATTCACCCAGACTCTGGGTAATATGCTACATATGTGCTACATGCTATTAATCTATACCTTAGTTAACAAACAGCTGAGTGTCTTGTGCACTGAAAGGAGTGCTGTGTATGCAATAAGGATATGCACTCTAAAAGGATTTCCCTCTAGTTCTTATCAGGTTATACACAAGTACTGTATATAGCACAAATGTGCTGGTCTTGTGGTGAGAGGCTATATTATGACAGAATATTCATTGCACAGTACTTCAAAAAGAGCATTACACCAGTAAAGTTGTTGTTCTGCTTATCTCAGATTTTTTTTTTCCTCTCAAAAGCACTTAGCAGCTGTACAAACTGCTATTTACTATGAAGACAAAAAGCTTCTAAATATACTTAAGTGTGTGGGACCTGGAATAATTGAGATATGAAGCCCTTCAATGAAGTATTTATAATTAAAATAGCAATTTACCCTTCAGCAGTACATCACAACAGTGTTTCAGTTCATATCTCAGTCCACTAACAGTAATAAATTAGTACAAGTCAAAGAAAACACTACAGTCATTAACTTTCAACAGTTGAGCTTTCCTTCTGACCAGCCACAGACATACACAGTTTATCTTGACAGCAGCCTGGGCTGAATTAAATCTGTGATACCTTTAAATTGCTTCACAGAGAAGCACGGGCAACATATCCTTTCCACATGACATGACTGCAATAATTTCTCAAATTTGGATTTGAGAAAGGTCTCTAAAGACAGTAGCTCTGCAATTTATTGCTGAAGTGTTAATCTCACTTTCTCAAAGCTCTGGCATACATGTGCTGTGTTGACACCTTCTGACATTATCCTCATTTCTAAGCCTCTTTGGGAACCAGAAATTTTATTAATTAAGAATTAAACACACCGTGTGCATTCTATTCTGTCCACGTTGACATGCAGGGGATGAACTCACTGCACTGACTCCAGCCCTCCCAGGAGGTTTCTCTGGCTTAACTCTAAATCCCTTTTTCCATCTCCCACCTGTGGTGCTGCCTATGCCCAATGACCAGCAGCCTTTTCACTAACCCATTTGTTCCAGATGTAGTTGTTTTGTGAGAGATCTATCATGTTAAATGCTATTTCTTCTAGTAATGAGCAATATGTACACCTTAACATTCTCTAACTTACAAAGAACTCCTACAATTTCCTCAGACTTTTCTCTACACTCAGTTATGAGCTGACTTTTAAGAGTTCACATGTCTCTTATGCTCTTCTCATGTCACTGAAAAGATTTCTCAAAATTTCAAAAGGTTTTCCAGATACAACTGAAGAGCAGTCCAATGCTAAGTGAACTAAGGAGGTAGATTAGTCATTAAAATTAAAGACTTAAACATACAAGCATTAAAACTAATAGTTCAGATGCAAATAGACATGACAGTGGTATAATAAATCTTACCTGTGAGAAACATTGAATTTCTGAATTATCCTTTCCCCATCAGCTAACCAGATCTGGACATTGGTGATAGGCTCTAAATCATTCAAGGGTACTAAAGGCAGGTGTTTTTTGTCATCAGGTCCTGGATGATCATCTCTCACTTTAGAGATTATCTTTGGAGTAGCACTGAAAAGAAAAGCCACATGAGGTTATGGCTTCTGTGTACACATGCAAGCTCAAACTTCCCTCCAGACCTCTGCTTCTGGAGCTTTCTGCCCCGTAGCAGAGTGCACTGATGACTTTTTAATTCAACAAATATAGGTACACCGGTATAAATATCAGCTTTTTTCTTTCATCCCTATTTTTTCCCCTACATGTATGCCATTATTTTCTCTTAAAGACTAAAACATGCTAAAGAATTTCAGTTTGCTTGTGTTTAACATTTGTATAAGATGGAAAGGAACTTTAAATATCAGAGGATTAAATACGAATATACAAGGGACAAAACTGTTTGAAGATTCTTCATGCATTTTTGCACTCTAATCACACAGGTGAAACTTTAAGGGGGTTGAGTATTGAATTTGCATACTCAAAGTTAATTTTCAGCATAATGTGATTACAGTAATTCAATTTAACTGAATGTTGTTAGCCTTAATTTAGACTCCAGCATCATCTATCTCAGCTTAGAAGAATTACTCATCTATCAGAAAAATTGACTTAATGTGAAAAATCCAGACTGATGCACAAGCAGTTGGATTTTTTTTTCCTAAGGCATTTTCAACAGCTGACCCAACTATAGGGACAAAGATTCATAAAATGACTTGACAAATATATGGACATCAGTCCAAGTGCATGGTCTTAAAAAAACAAACAATAAAAAAACTGCTGGCAATTTTTTTTTTTTTCTGAAGAAATGTCTAGAGTTTAGTGCTTCTTTCATGACTAAGCTTCTTCAGCATGTAGAGTTTAAGTCCTCATTGGGCCTGATCCAGTGGGCACATTCTCAGCTCCTGTGAGTATAACCAGATGCTTGCTTGCAGAACAATAGCAGTGATTTAAGGAGTTACCATCTCTCCTCTGTGCTCAGCTGTGGTCACAGACTACATGAGCACTACACGGCAGTTTGCAGAAAAGCTCTCTTTGCACGGAAAATTGATGAGCTACAGTTTCTTGAGGGAGAAGTGGGGAAGTGATGTCCGCAGAGTAACAGTCTTAACTATACTGCACACCTGCTTTGCAGATAAACCTCGGTTTTATGTTTTTACCTGTAGTAGTTTATTCGTAAGGCAGAAAAGTCACAGCTAATTTATTATTACTTAATGATTTAATATGTTCAGGCTAATAAAGCTGGACTCTTAAGTGCAAGTTTTGTCAGAGGTATTTCAAAAACTTTTATTGCCCAGTTAACTGCTGCCCTAACTTCTAGGATATCAGTAGAGGCACTTTTTTCTATCTTCCACAGAAACTCAGCAAAAGGACGAGAATCAAGAAATCTCATTTCCAAGTGAGCAATAAAAGATGTTCACTGTGACTGGAGACAGGTAAGAGGTACATTTTGCATTACACAGAAGTCAGCTGGGGCACAAGGACTTGGCACCAACAAATTATAAGAGGCGCATCTGTAAAATATTCTGGCACTACTAGTACAGGTGATGTACTAGCACCCATCTGCCTCACTATCTCACAAACAGTTTCTGTTCATGCTTGACATCAATACAAAATAAAGCTAAATTGCCCTCCAGACCAGGAATAAAAGCTTGAATACTGGCAAGATAATGTTAAACAGTTTTGCAAGCAGAGAAAAAAAAAATTCAATTTCAAGTCATACTTCAGTCCAGCAATGCCCAGCTCTTGCTGTCTCCCTGTTTTAGGTGCTGGCTCACACACTGCAGAACTCATGTGAGTGAGCTGCCTCCAGCACAGAGGAGGCTGCAGAGGTGCTCAGCCGTGGTGTCTGGCTCTGGCTCAGGCTGGGCTGGGCTACATCGGTCACAGCTGTAGCTCAGACAACTGTCCTGCATGGACACAGATTTTGGTGTCATTCCCAAACCAACTTCCCTCACAGCCACATCTCCATATGCTGCAGGCACTGGAGGTCATTCTTTCAATAGAAAGTGTGTGCGAGACTGAAGCAAATGCATTCAGTGAAGCTGTAAGAGAAAGTTAGAACATCTGTATTTATCAAGATTTAAAGCACTTCTATACATAAAAACTTTTCTCTTGCAGAACTGACAGATAAAGCCACCTAGTGGTGGGAGCTTTGACTAAAGCCAAACCCCAAGAATCTAAGTCTTATTAGCCTGAGATCGAAGCATTGTAACTCCTTTTAAGGCTTATTCCTTTTATTAGATTATCAACAGAAGATGTAAACTAGAGATTGAAGAGACATAAGAGCATCCTGACAATTTTCTGATAAGAAAAAGCCCAGCAGTTAGGTATCATGCCTCACCCTGACTGATGGTTAAGCAGCTTGGCACACAATGCTTTACCCTAATGAGGTTACAGAGCAAGCTTGTTTTGCTACAAGGGATTTCAGTCAATAGTTTAATTAACATGTTTCTGAGGCTGTCTCAAAGATGCATAGATTAGCTCAATAGAAAAGTGGGGTTGCAAATCTAGTCATAATCCCAAACTATGAAATTCAGCTGTCCAGTAATAAATAGAACAGAGTATACCCATTAGTTACACAGGTTCATAAGGTACATTGAAAAATTTTGGCATGTCTTACTTATTTCTCCTGTAGAACAAAAAGGCAGAGGATCAAGCCTATCTGAACTGTATCAACATATATGTTATTTCTAGATCCTCCAACAAGAGTCTTGAGAACTAGTCAACAGACCAATTCATAATGGTTTATCCATTACAAAATCCCTCCACTTGGGAACGCTGACAAACTATACAGTATTAATTTTATAAGTTTATTTGCTAAACAGAGGTTTAGCCAGGCTATAAGCTGAAGTAAACTCTTCAGTCACTTGCCTCCCATTTCCGACTAATCATACAAATGCAATTGTGGAAAAGGAGTTCTATAGCTTAAAACTTGTTCCAGGTCTCAGCCAGCTCTGTTGCTGCCCCACAAAGCTTTTCCGCTGCAAGTGTGGTGTATTCATGCAATGGACATTTATCAACAGCAGGAAGTGAGCACCACTTTACGGAGTAGGAGCACTTATGGCTCATGTTTCCAACATCAGAAAAAATATTTACTTGTCTTTGAGGACAAGTCTTTGATAGCATAGCACAGAGTAGACAAAACAAGAGTAGGAAAAGAATACAAAATGCTGAGAAAGTTGTAGAATGTATCAGTGTACAAGACCAGTCAACCGAAATTCTCAGATTAGCATGTTTCTGAAACCTAACTTGCCTACTGGGAAGCAAGATCATTACTTGCTGTAGGCATGGCTGAGCACAACAAGTGACTGAACAACCTGGCATTTAGCACTGGTTAGCAGCAGAAACCCAGCAGACCGAAGATCTTTTTGGGTTTTTTTATGAACAGCTCTACTTGTAGATAAAATAAGGTTAAGCTCTTGACGCCTGTTTGCTCAGATTTCTGTGCCACCAAAAGCAAGCCTTGCAGCATCTCACCCATCTCTCAAGGGAAGCTTTTCCCCATTGTATCTACTCAAGCATGCAGCAACTGAATGGACGTACTACAGAAATAGATGAATCTCATAAAACAGATACTTGCTTCTCTAAATCAGCCTGGAACCACTCACCCTTTCACCTTTATCAGTCTTTTGCTCTGCACATTATCTTCTTTCCTTGCCTCAGCTGTTCCTGCGCAGGTCAGGCTTTCCCTCAGCACAAGCTCTGGGCCTTAGCAGCCAAACCTTTCCCACTCAACTGAAACAAGCTGTTCACCTGAGGCTGCACCATAGCTTAGGAACCCCAGCCTGCAGGTCACTCAGCAGTGCCACCTGTGATACCTCCTGTAGGCTCCTGGTCACTGAACATGTCCTGTTCCCTAGGTCAAAGCCTGCTTTTATAGGCACACAAGTCTTGCATGACAGAGATATGTCAAGCAGATAATGTGGCTGGGAGTAAGCAAAAGTCACAGGGACCAAATAAATGAACTCTTGGCCTGTTGCTCTGTAACAGCCTTCTAAAATACAATATATGTTTGGCTGTAAATCAAGTCCAGTTTTAGCATTGGCATGAGTGGCTGACACTCTCCAACTACAAAAGGGACATGGATCACTCTATAATACTAAAATGCCTTACTGCAATACATGCATGATTAATTACTGAACGATTTTAAGAGAATGCAAAATAACCTCTTCCTTCTTCAGTTCTCTTTATGGGATTGTCATACTCCTCCCTCTTCTCAAACTATTGCTTATACAGCTTAAAAGAGAATCCTTTCTCTAAAATAACAGAATAGAAGAGTGACAGCATTTCAGTTGGAAACGGTTCTGCTAATATTGAGACCTTGAACAAAGAGAGCCAAGAGCTTCCTGGCTGTATCAACACAGCAACATGTCCAGTGGATTGTGGGAGCCAATTACCCCCAAGTTTCATGGAGAGACACCAAGATGCCTGCAGGATGGAGCACTCACACTGTCAGCTGATGCTGGAGGAGAGCAGCTTTTTCAGCCTGTGGAAGACATGGTGGTGGTTGTGGGGCACCTAGAAACAGCCTGACAGGGTCTGCAGGAGGGGGTGATGCTCGTTATGGTGGACGGAAATTCCAATGAGAGGCATTCAGATGGGATATAAGGAAAAGATTCTTCCCCATGAGGACAGTCCAGCACTCAAGAAGGCTGCACAGCCTCTGCTCTTATGGGATTTCAAGACCCAATTGGATAAAAGCCTGAGTAACCTCATTTGTCCTCACAGATGACCCCGCTTTGAGCAGGAGCTTAAATTAGAAAACTCCAGAGATTGCTTCCCACCTGAATTCTGATCCTTAACCGTAAGTATGGTTCCCTTCAGCTACTCAATCACAGATCACACCAGCCTACTCACCTTCCTAATCTGTAACCATGTCCAGAAAAGGGATGAAACATTGGCTTTTTCGACGACAAATACACCTTATCTTTTTTATCTTCCACTTTCACTTCTACCTCCTCCTTATCAAAAACTTTTTGCAGCTCAAAAGGCAGTTCCCTTAAGAAAAAAAACAAAAGGTCAAAAAAAAAGTACTATACTGTTTTCAGTATATAAAATAGACCAATGATTCATATTTGTTCAACATTTGGCCTTTCAAAGATGATGCTTTTAAACAACAACTTCACAAGTATTTAGTAGAAGTTAGGTTAAGTGCACGGCATACAAATAACTTCAAGATTCTGAACTGCAAGTTAACTAGAAAGTATATAATTAAAAAACCCTATTATGCAAGTTGTTGAATGATGTTCAAATTTACTCAGCAGTTACCACTCCAAACATATAATGTGTAGGAAGTTCAGTGTTGCCATACACTACTGCAAAGGGTTCAATTATTTTATCCCCATAGTAAAACAAAAAGAAAAAGGTTTTTAAAGAGAAAGAACTGAGTTTAGACACAGTGTACTTAATGACAAACACAGATCTCAGCTTCTAAAAATTATATCATCACTAATAGCTCCACTCTTTACTGCAGAAGCATCACCTTGGTAATGCTTTAATTGCATGAAGCAGAACACAACAACGCCTTTGTCTCTGAGCTCTGATGCAGACAGTACAATTTCGGGTGGTAGGGCTCAGCTGGCACAGGGGCTGTACTAAATGCTTCTCTACCATCAATGACTATGCAGAAACCATCTCATAATTAGCATCTTCACAAGCGAACAGTGGAATAAAAGTGGCAAACTTTTGATGAATGCACACAAAAGGCTTTAAACAGTGCAGTTAATTGCTACTACAACTAACACAGGTGACAGCCATACAGGAGAAGAACTGTAAAATTAGTATTTTTGATGGCCTAGCAAAATATGGAAAAGAAAAATATAATGACTTAGTAATTTCACATGTTTGATAAGGAGGTATTAAATTACATTATCCATAAAATTATATTCTCCTCTCCATTTGTATGGGGTGAGGAAACAGACTACAAATTGAAGGCTCACAGTAACACTGGTTAGTATGGTCAAACGCCTTTTTTAAAGCAACAACTGCAAACAATAGCAGAAATCAGAACAGCATGTTAACTTTTAATACAGGGAAAATGTAAAATAGCTATTAACACAGGAATTTACGTAAGATTGTTATATATACACAACACCAAGTTTGTACTTGGAAAAATGTCAGAAATTTAAGACTGATTAGAGTTGCTTGATCCTACATAGAACATCTGTGCCCATTTAAGGCTTTTCATCAACAAAAAGAAAACAAAGACCATAAAACCAGAAATGCTCAACCCCTTGTGCATTGAGTTCATTAGTCAAAACACCATTTGATCTGTAGCTCTTATTGGGCACTGATTTATTCTTTATTACATTGTGCACCTGCTGTGCCCCCTGCCAACACTGCCTTTTATCTATTCATCAGCAACTGTACAACTCCTGCCACCAAGAGCTGTGTTAAACCTGTTGATGTTCCAACAGCCATTAGCACTGCAGGAACGAGACCGGCAGGGCCTGCGCTCCTACAGGGACACTGCAGTGCAGCAAAGCCACGTAAAAAATTTAGAGCATAAGCTAACTGCTACCCAAAGCACATTAACTCAGGCTGGATAAGAACACAAAACTCGCTTACCCCTTTTTAATGGACTCCAAGAACTGCTGGTTTGCAACATCAGTGTAGCTTCGAAGTTCGCTGTCATTTACTGTAAATCCATTCTTCCAAAGTTTAATGATTACATCAACCTACGGAGTAAGAACAATTCTCATTATAACACTGATGAAATAGAAGCTTGGTATACCCACATACCCTGTGATTAAATAAATACAGGGTATAAATCATTCACTTCATGGACTAAAAATACTGAGAGCAGGCTCACTGTAATCTGCCTTGGCCCCTTGCCAACAGGCACAGCAACTGCAAGGGGTAAGTGACATTTCTAAGTATCTTGTGTCAATCAGGGTTAAAAACAAACCTTCCCCCAATCATTTTGGCTTCCTAAGTCAAGAACACTCCTTCAATTCAGCAGAGGGGAAAAAAAAAAAAAAAAGGAGCTGGACTATCCCAGCCAGCTGCAACTCTTCAAGAGCTAATTTGAGAGCATACATGCCTGGTGTTGGAACACCAACTGCCAGAATAGTCCAGCTGGGGATTTATTAGGGTAAAGCCTTGCTCCGATCATTCAGAAGGATTTTCTCAAAGTAAAGGCATTGAGATGATGCATGCAGAAGCCTTTCACTCAGGAAATGAAGCAAGTATCAGAAAATTTACTTTCAGACAGTAATACACTTAGGAATACCCTGGAATTCCTGGGTGTATTCAAAACCTTGTTGATTGGGGGAATGAAAAAATAAATTCAGTAATTCCTTAACTTTGCCAGAAATCATCCACTACTCTGACTTGTAACCTTTGTAACATTTACTGAAATCTCTCCAATTGTAAGATGGATATTTGGATTGTATTTTCATATTAATGCATCATGCCATTTAAGGAAGCATTTAGTTACCGAGGCCTGATTCCTGTAATAACATTATCTCAACAGATATGAGGCCACAGATGAGGCCACAAATGCAGAATTCACCTCAGCTGAAAATTAATTTAAATGAGGTTTGATAGTACCTGATAAGTTTGAGGTTTAGTTTGGTGTTTTTTTCAGTTTGACTTGTTAGGTGATTGCTACATAAATAAACAGCATGTGCAGACTGCTGAACAGAATTCCTTGTCTTTCGGTTGGGTTATCTGTCAAAAGGAGTAGACAGCACTCAACAACATTAGATTCCATCAAAAACTTTTGTGTCTCATGGCACCAATGCATATGGAAAGAGTTCTAATTATGGGAAGGTTCCTCTACCGTGAGCCAGTATGCAAATTTAACATGGACTAATTATTCCACACCAACTTCCCATTTAAGCATTGACACAACTAATGCCATGGAACACTATTTCAGGACTGCAATTTAAGATATTGCTTCTGACATTTCACTTCTTCCAGGGTCAGTTAAGGATCCATGAATGTAATTTCTAACAATGCCCACTCCGAATTTCTTCTTGTCATCTTTGTTCTACATGGCCTTTTCTCCCTCCTCTTACCAGTCTTTGATGAGTAACAGAAAAACACGAAAAGGACAGAATCACTGAGATACAAACCCACGCTGAACATCCCACTGCAACCATAATTATATGAATAAGACCAAATGAAAAATATTTGGGCTATGCCTCTGCATAAAAAGGCTGCAGCTCCTTAAATAACTTCTTATGTAACAGTACTTGTCATTCCTTGAACTCCTGCTCACCTCACTCTCCCTACTAATAAAGCAGAAGTGCATTAGCCAATGCCAGCATCAGTTCTAGAATGACTCTAAATCGACCATAAAGCTGTAAAGAGCCAAAAGCCCAGTAGCAAAGGCCTGGCTGGCCGGGAGATGGGAGGTTGTTCCTACAGCTTTCTGAATTCCATGTGCATTCTTTAACTGATGTACTGGAAAAGACTGCTGGACTTCTGGTATCTGTTTTCCAGAATACTCCTGGAGTGCTGTTATAACAAACATGAGTGTTTTTTTCCTCACTGCCTACCTGGTTCTTGACTGTAGTTGGGGGCACACACATAGCACCAACCTTCTGAGCTTCTTCAAATAGGTTATCTACAAAGTAGTCACAGTTTTGTTCTGTACCGTTCAAAATCTGATCACCAGTTCCTGATTTACACACCCTGCAGAACAAAGAAGCAAAAAAAGACTCCTCAGAGGACACATTAGAGGACAAGTAGGTACCTCAGAAGCTCAGTACCAAGAAGTATAGAAGGCACACTCCCCTGCACCCAAGCTTATTCAGTTTACTGAGTACAAAACATCAGGTCAACTTCGCATTGTGCCTTTTCTATAAGCTTCTTACCAATCTCTAACTGCTACTATTAGCACTTCAAAAGCCCAAGCTAAAGAACATCATCAGAAAAGAAGAACCAACCTATTCAAAGCTTCTAAACTTGGTATCAGAGTAAGGAATGCAAGTTAGATGATTCATGCATCTAACCATCATACACCTAGCTGCACAGCAATGAAGGGGTTTCCTTAAAGCAATTCTGTGATACAGGCTTGGGTTCCTCTACCATAAGTTTTTAAAAAATACAAGAAAATTGCCCTAGGATTTACTCCTCTACCCCATTCCTCGCATCATCCCAGAACCACCATTACTGTTTTGGAAAGTGCATTGGGGAAACTCAAGCGACTCAACACCACTGGAGCAGACTGAAGAAATACAATACAAGCCTTCAACACTGTGGAGACTGCCAGGGTATTAAAAAAGATGCATCAACCACATCTTTTTATAGAACACTGTATATGTGACAGCTGTTTCTGTTAGATTTTCACCAATCAAAATGCAGAAATATGCAACCTGAATGATTATCTCTGTATACGTTCTTTGCATAGTAAGAAGATTATGCAGCTTTTCGTAAACATTGCAGGAGTTACTCCTACGGGAGATTCAGAAAAGTCTATTTTAAGCAATTCAGAAAATAAAAATCCCAGCTCTTGAAAAAAACATCCAATTTTACATAAAACTCTGCATTGAATCCAACAGCAGCAATACTTACTGGAATGGTAATTAGATATTGCAATTTGCATAAAATGGAATTGTTCGCAGTGCAACTGTGCAACACTAAGACTCCCTGGAGATTAACATCTCAAACAAAAGAAAACCTCAACAACTTTAAAGAAGAAATTTCAAAAGTATGCTGTTCTCATTTTAGTTTTCTAATAGAACAAAAGAAACTTGAAGCATTAATGCAGGTGTTCACTGTGCTTTACCTCAGACACAGAACTGAAAAAACAAACACCTCTATATCAGATGCAGAGCTGCACAGTGAGTTAGCAGTTTGAAAGGCTGCCTTGCTATTTTAAATAAAAATATTTACACAGCTTCTTGAAACTAGGAAGCATTTCAGGCATATGAAAAGTCTTTCAGCAAAACAATAGGATTTTTTTTTTGAAACTTTCAGTATATGTGGAGCAGATGAATACAGTAAAAACATTGTATTTTAGAATTTAACATAAAGTTTGAAAAGTAATGACAGGACACAAACAGCAGTGGGAAAGGAAGACAAAAAATGGGGACAACTGGCACCTACCATTCTTTCTTTACAGTTTTGATATTGTCCATGTCTTTCATTCTGGTGCTTCCCCTAATTACAAAAAAAAAATGGTTTAAAACCAAACCAAAACAAAATACCTATCATACCTTCTTTTGTAGCTGAAGCACTCTTTATGTCTTTTCCTGTGTTGATAATACATTTAACCAGAAACCTCAACCTCCCCCCCCACCAAGTCTCCAGATGGTTCTTTGTTTTCCTGCAGTTTCTAATTTAATGACACATGAACCACACATCTGTTCCAGACGTTCAGGAGCAAGGTTACTTTTCCATAAATGAACAAAATACATTTCACAATAATAACAGTGTAATGTGGAAATACATGCCTATACTTCTGTAAAGAGAGGAAAAAAAAATCACATTCCTTTCCTGAGTGGCAAGGTTTAAACTTCCCTAATTTTACACAGCATTATGAGATGGTCGCAGAAAAACTGCACTGCCACTGCAGGCATTTGAGTGACCTTCACCTTAACTGTGCATTCCTTAGAAAGACAAGATTTGTCAGGTTGCCCTTCCTACCTTACCTCAAGACATTGTTGCAGCAACTCGGAAACAGTGAATTATCATACCTGGCCTACTGTCAGCTGGCATGAAAACCCTGGATTTGTAAGTACTAAATATGATACAGGATTAGTCTGCTGAGTCAAAAGAAATGAAGAATCCCACACTGAACTCATAACAGTCACTTTTGAATGCTCTGAAAAAAGTCACAGAAAGTCACTAAAAGCCAGAAACCCCCAAAACCACCCTTAAAAAGAAAATCACTCTAAAATTGGAAAAACCCACAGGAAAACAGAAAATTTAAGGTGCAACTGTGTTCAGAGAGTTATCCCTGACAACCACTGGTTACACAGATGATGGTCAGCTCCTGGCAGGTTCAGGACTAAGTTATGACATTGTGTGAGGCTCTCAGAGAGTATCAAACTAAGCAGTGACAGTCATCACACTCCTGAACAAAGCAGTATGCACAGCATCACTAATACAAATTTTAAGTGATTTTTGAGATCTAATTTAACAAGATGGGGAGTTAAGGGGAAAACAACATTCACTGCAGCACTAATAAAAAAACTATAAAAACCATCACATGCAGTACTAATTCATGTTCCTTGGGACTCTAGTGCTGGTATTCTTTCAACCTGGACGTTAAAATTCGTGTGAAACACATCCTGTAGAAAAATATATAAGCCTCCAAAAAAACCCTACAAGGTCAACCTTAAATTTATCTGGTACTGTTATGCATTAAGTCAAAACATATTCGGCACACCTTTGACATGTAACACATGATGAGGTATAGTCTTTTTTTTTCCCCCCCACAAATGTTCAGCCAGAGCCCCACATCTATCAGGCAAGCCTGTGCTGGTACATGATGATATTATATGCATATCTGTTTGTTGCTTTTGGAACTCAGTACTGCACTTGGGGAAAAAAAGAACTCTCAGTATCAAGTGAGCAGAGTGAAATTGGAATGCTTAAAAAGTGTAATTTTTTCAAACTTCTCTCAAATTCAGTTTTAACACACTCTGGCATGTAGGGCTTTTTTTGTGTTTAGCCCAAAGTAATTCTTTGTGGTTTGTGTTAATGTGCCTATCTTCTAATCTTTCACTCCAGTAGGCTACTCCCCAAAGCAACAAGATCCACCTCCTGCCATCTGCTTTTGTTGATCCTCTGTGACTTGTCATCGGAGCTGTTAAAAAGAAACAGACACAATGAAGCAGCTCTTCAAATTAGCTCTTTGGCTACATTAGGCTGGCCTCAAATGTGCATGAATGGTATTCAAAACTGGTCAGCTGTGAAAGCTGCTGTTCCTTCTAAAGTACAACAGCAATTACACTTAGAAGAAATGTTTGTGTTAATCTCTCTAGGTGAAGAATCATCCTATACAGCATATTGACGCTTATTAAGGCCAAAAGGCATTAGGGCACAGCGATCAGAACGCACTGCAAGCACTTTAGCTCAGCATGTCAACCCAACCAGCACAAACCACCTCCTCTCACCAACTTCTGACAGACATCCCTAGCTGCTGTTTAAAATGTTAAGAATTTTGGTACGTAATTTTTGCGTCAGTGGTAAAAAGTACCTCAGAACCCAACTACCACCTCCAGAAACTAAATTTAAAACACGGGAAGAAGCTGCAAATGTCAGCAGCCCACCACAGCTACATCTATTAATTGGTGTTAGGACACTCTTGGCCGTTCCCACACAGACCGAGGGCCTTTCCAGCCCCATGGAGATGGGCCACTGACTCAGCAGCAGCCCTTCACAGCCAGGGCTTCCAAACACGCAGCCCTCAACAGGCATATTTGCTTTAGCAAATAATTTTATGGTCAATACTTTTGAGCCCACACTTCCAGTTATTTTAACACAAGAAAAGCAAAACTGAAACTGTGAGGCTTTCCCTGCTGTGAAGGGCAGAAGCACAGAGAAGCACATGCAGCCCCCTCCCCTGAAAGCCTGCTAACCCCTTACTAACTTTGGCAGAACAAACTCTCCAGTTGAGAGCTGCTCCCAGCACAGCACAGAAACTGCAGCCGAAAATTGCACTGTACCGTGCCACAGAGAGACAGGAGGCTAGAGAAATGGCAAGTACAAATTAGTAGCGAGATGAGCGTCAGACTTAATGGCCTGAACGTGACTGATGTGCTCAGGTACACAGCATTCATGCTTCCTCTCCAGCTGGCTAAAGGAGCTGCGCACTCAGAAACAAACCTGCCCCCAACCTCGATGTCCAGGTGTTAGAAAGATAAATTACTTGTCTGTAGAATTGCCTTGTTAAGGTTTAGGATTCGACATGCTTCAACAATCTCAGACCTAAGGGGAGGTTAACAAAACTTGGGAAGAAGGACGTACCACTGATGGTGGACACATAAAATGCACAGTTTACAGGCCACAAGAACATTGCGCAGAACTTCCATGATAAGGAAGAAACTAATAAATCCAGCTCAGCAACTGTGCCGAAACCACTTCCAAGTGGGTAAAAGGTAATTCTGGCAGGGCAAAATCGTGACCAGCAACTCATGGACCACCAACTCAAGACAACTAACTACCCAAAAGAAGAGAAAGACAGAGCACGCAGGCTACTTAGAATGAAAAGCAAGGAAATAATTTAACCAATAAACGACAGAATACTCATTAATAAGAGAACTATATAAACTTGTAGCCAGTGAACATTAATGTCTATGTTTGCTAACATGTATAAATCGTGAGAAGTTTTGATAGTCGCCGTGCTGGCTTTGTGGATTTACCATCCAGCCCTTCTTTCTGCTCAGAACTGCAAATAAATCAAGTACCTTGCCTCTGTGTGTGGATTAGCCTCATACACAGCAGGTCAAAGAACCTATTTTGGGACATCCCCGTGGCTGCGACACCTGAACTCACCCGCACCCCGAGAGCCAGGCCCGGGCACACGCTCTGCGCCTCCCGCCGCTGCCAAACCCTCCGAGCGCGGCCCCCGCCCCGGCGGCCGGCCAGGAGGTATTTTTAGGCGATGAGGCAATACCGCGGTACCGACTCGGAGGCGGAACGTCCAGGGAGCCCCGGGAGGGGCCAGGCCGGGGCCCCTGAGGGTCGCTCCTGCTGCGGGACGCGGCCGATTCGGAGCGGGGCGAAGCCGCAGGGCGGAGGCAGCGGAGAGGCTCAGCCCGCCCGCCCCAGGGCCGGCCGCGGGCAAAGTCCGAGCGCCAGCAGGAGCCGAGGAAGCGCCGGCCTGCGGAACGCGCTGCCCGTGCCCGGCCTGTCCCCACAGCAAACTCGGCCGGCCTGTCCCCGCAGCGAACTCACCCGCCCGTCCCGCGGCGCCCAGCCCGCCAGCGGCCGCCCGCCGCGGAACTCCTCGGTGTCCCGCCTTGAGCAGCGCAGGCGCGGGGGCGCCGGGCGGGGCGGGCAGAGCTCCGCCCCGGTACCGCGGGGGGAGCGAGGGGTGTCCGTAAGGTTCCGCACCTGCCGGGCGGGGCGAAACGCGGCTTCCCCAGGGGCTTCCCTGTCCTGCGGGTACAGGCGAGGGCTGGGGTGCTTGTGGCTCGGCGTGGCCCGGCTTTACGAGCCGGATCCCCCGTGCCGCTGCGGCGGCGCCCAGGCAAGACCTGGCTCTGCACAGCAGAGATAAACATCCCTGCCCGGCCTGAGCCTGCGAAGGCAGCTCTGTCCCGGCTGCGGAACAAAGGACGGTCTGTGTGTCCGTCTATCGAGCCGCGGCATTTACAACAGTGGGGAATGGTGCCTGTGTTTGGGCACCCGCCCGGCCCCGCGCCCCCGGCGGGAGCAGCCGCACGCTGAGCCCTTTGGAGAGCGGGAATGGCTCATTGTGCGGCCAGCGCTAATTACGGGCGAGTGTTGACATATGTGAAAAGGAGCTCAGCCGAGGCTTCACACCGAGGACAAAAGAGCGGCGCGGTGTCTGGGAAGCAGAGCTCCCGAGGGTGAATCAGACGGGAAAATGGGATGGGATCTTCAGGAGGGAAGAAGGATTAAGCTGATTTCCCTGGGCTGTGTTGGGCCTTGGGGAAACCGCTCTCTGCGGGACGAGGAGGTCCCGTGGTGGTGCCAGGAGTTATCCAAGTATCCAAGGCCAACACCGCGGAGAAACTGCCAGCCCGTAGAACACGCACGGAGCCGAGTGAACGCATCTCTTGCACCTGCAGGCTGTTTAATAGGGGTTAGGGTTTTTTTCCCCCAATAATTAGCGATGCACTGTAAAACATTTAGAATTAACCTAAACTGAACAGCCACAACTATCTAATTCACGCTAATTAATGGGAAATCCACTGTGAATCTGCAAGTGCGATCAAAGGTAATTCTAAAAGTAGAGGTAATACTTCATTGAGTGTCGTCTTCACGTGGGACACGTTTCTGCAATCCCTTAATCGCATCAATTAAAATCACATTGTTCAGGAATATTAAAATAAGATGCGTAGTCTCAAAGTTCAGTGATGGGTGAGCAACAGAAGTAAAGTCTGACATTTGACAGCTATAATTTCTTTCTCTTTAGAATGCACGTTACAATGCACTGATCCTTTTGAAGACAGTTTGGATTAATTGTTAAGTTTTAACTGGATGAGATCTAATTAGAGCTCCTACTTATGAATCTTCAGGGAAGATAGTAAGAAATTTGCCTTTTGTTTTTGTTAAAATACATGGAGTCTTATATTTCAAAACACTGATTGCTGAGATTCTATTCTCCCTGGTTTTATGTTTAAAATACTTTGACATTTTCAAATAGAAGGTACTTGTTTGTTACAAGTGTTACTGATTCTATTAAACAGGTTTTATATATTTAGAACTTAAACCACGTATATCATGACACTGTAGAAAAGTCAAGGAATTTACAAAACCTTAAGCTAAAACATCAGAAAGTTGGATTGCAGTGCTGGACTGCTTAAAACTTTCTCTCATTATTTTAAGTACACAGTCTCCATTTCATTAAACACACAAGTTCATTAATATGCTTAACCCTTTCCTGGAGGCCCTTTCAGCAACAATTTGACAGACCCTAAGGTAAGCATAGAAGGAGCTGAGGTTGGGCTTACCTGGTGTAATGGTGCAGGCATCCTGGCTGCAATCACTTATTGATTTAGAAGATTTAGGTCTATTACTGGAAATCAGAGTACAGCTGGAGACATGCTGACCTACTGCAATAGAAATCAGTGTCCTAGTGAATTCAGTGTTTTTTTAAAAGCTCTTCTAAGTAGTGCTGTCCTCCCTCAGGAGTCAAACTGTTGACAAAGCATAGGAGTAACAAAAATCTTAAGAAAGATCTGCAACTCTTTTATAATGTAAAAAATATTTTCTTTAAAGTTGGAAATTTTCAAGTTAGAGTGTTGTTACAATCAAGACATCACTAAAATCCTTTTAGACTCCGTGCATTTCATACAGCTTTTTCTCTGGCAGTATACTAGATGAACAGAAGCAAATGGTCCTTTTCTTACCGTGTGGTGAATAGAAGCAAACAGACCAGACTGTGTCTGCTGAAAAACCTCTAACAGGGTATTCATGAGATGAATACAACCATCTCATGCCCCTTTGTCAGGAGAGATCAGATGCACTGGCGTGGAAGATAGTGACAACCTCCGAACTTGTTTTATAATGTAGGAGTGAATCTTAGTGTTGACAATGTAAAGCAGGGTTTTAGCTGTCATCACCAGTCCTGTCAAGGTCACCGGAGATCCAGCACACACAGGGCATCTAAAAACAAGCAGAAAATTAATTTTGAAGGGATATTTTTAAACCTTATATTTAACAAGGTTAGCCTATTCCAGAGGACACTGTCAGCTACCTATAATTAAACATCAGCCATATTGATTGACCTTAGCTTGAGAGAGGAGCTGTTGCCTGAAGCCTTTTTTAAGTGTGTGCACACAGAGCAGGAACACACTGTGAGGGAACCGGGACTGCAAAATAAATAGGAGAACAGGGTCTGGGTATCCTGTAAATGGCAATTCCACTAAGACAGCAGTTCCTCTGCATAGGATGAATGGTCCTTGAAGGAATGTTAAACCTTCTAGGCTGCCACACAGGGGGGAGTAGCTTAAGGGAAACAATCCTTCTAGGAAATCAGCCATGCACTGGAAAAGCAAGTCGTTGTTTCATGGGTGAATCAGCATTCATGATGAGGGTATTATATCCGTGCATTGAAATGAATATCCACACATTGCTGGACTCTTGGACTGTAAATACACAAGAAAATTGAATATAGCTTCAGTTTTAAAATTAGTGTGAAATGCATAAGCCCATGAAAAATTCAAGGCAGCCTGAGCAACTGTTTGCACCAGATAACACACATTTGGAAATAATGTGTCATGAATTCTCAAAGACACTTTTAAGTGAAACTACAATGATGACATGGTAGTGTATTTTATGAGCTCGTTCTTGGACCTGTAACAAAACCCCACAGTTTGAAGGCAAAGATTGTGTGTGAGGACTAGGGAGATTTATGAAGCAATAATGTTTTTGATGGACTTGCCATGTGATCCTAATCAAGCCATTATGCATTTGTATGGTGCTGAAGCTTATCTACACGTGTTCACAAATGCCTATTTTTATTGTGAGCATTTTAGGACAGAGTCTGGTTTCTACTACAAAGCTATACATCACCCAGCATAGTAACAGGCTGGCAGTGCTACTTTCATATGATTAATGATCATAAGCACCAAAGTGAGATGATTTGCCACTTTTGTCCAAGATGGCAGTAATTTACAGCCTGAATGATTGTGAAAAACAGACCCTGCAGATGCCTGGTTGCAATATCGTCAGCCTATGAGTTTCACACAATTATTATCATTAGAAAAACTATCTGCTGTGACCTTAGCTCAACAAGAAAAATGTTATGGAAGCTAATGGCCAGATGTGATGGGAAGATAATTTTGAAATATTAGGAGGTGAGTTTTACCACTCCTTTCTAATGTTATTTAAGAAAGTTACTCTCTGATCCTGCTTCAAGTTGCACTGATGTTATCTAGTGTGGAAAACAATCTTCAGATAGGTGTGCTGATCATGGCGCTGGACATTAACTATTTAATTTGAAATCATAACTATTATCCATTTCTGAATGACAATGGCAGTCTTCAAATAATGAGCCTTCTTTAATAACATAGCAAAATGCCTGCAATGTGGAGGGATTGTATCATCACTGTGTTCCAGTTCAAGGTAGTACCAATCCTGATTACTGGACACTGCTTCTTTGAAGTTTCCAAACTTAGATCATCATAATGGACAGTTCTCAAAGGAGTAATCACACAATCTTAATTTCCTAATATCCCCCTCAGGAAAAGGCTTAGGGTGCATTTACAAAAGCAAGATCTCTTGTGAGTTGTAGCAAGTCTTTTTTTATTTCAAGATTCAACTGAAACCAGGAGGAGTTGACAGCATGATTGAAAGGCGCACATATGAGCTTATAAATAGAGGCCTGAAAAGATGATTTGATTTCCATTCTTTGGAATGTTACTGCTATTCAGAGATATTGCAAAGTAATCTCTGGTAAATTGCCTATGATTGAAGCAAGTGGTAACTCACTGAAAAGAGCCCTCTGGTCCTTACTAGGAAGAAACTCTGCAAAAGTTCTGAATAAGGGATGAAGGACTTTTTCTTTGGTTGTAATTCCTGATTTCCTGGTAAAATAGGGACATGCAACAACAACAACAACAAAAAATCTTCCATCTCCAAATGTTTCTTGTGTCATTAAATATCATTCATGTAGCAAACAAGGTTTTCCCTCCTGGGTAATTTTTTAAAGTCTTCTTACATCATGATGTCCCAATATGACTTCATTCCCCAACTCTTGTTTAATGCAAAGGGACTCTTTTGCTCAAGTCATTTTTCATATTTTTCCAATTTCCCAGTGGTGTACCTGCCTTGGCAGATGGTGTGGCTTCTTTTTAGTACATTTTCAGATACCTTAATCTCTTTTCTGAACAACTGGAGATAAAAGGACATTGAACATTGCTGTGAGCTTCAGCATTCATTATAAACTGTTTCTATTTGAAATATGGTCGTTCCCAATGGCATTTATTTGTAGAAGCATTTAGACATCTGTCTGTAAGACCAAACTACAAGACAAACTACTTGAAACTAAATGAGCTCTACAATTTTTTTTAATGTAGTACTTGGTGGAATGTGGCTTCAGTCCTTCTCTCCTTAATTTTTTCACTGTCTCTCACTACTCAGAGTTCTTACTTTTTTCCCCCCAAGCATTTCCTGCATGTAGAGTGTTGAAGGGAGCCTAAATGGGTTTTTATTGCTGTTCTGTCTTCATATGACACTTGAACCAACAGCAGATAGAAAAAATTGGAACAAGTAAATTCTTGGATTAGTGAAATTATTCTAAATCCCTTTCTACAGTAATTCATCTTTCATTGTAAAACCACATTTAAATCTCTAAGTATGTGTGATGTAAAATGTTAATCCTATGTTAACATGTTCTCTGCATTAAAAAAAAAAATCCAATCAAAGCTACCAAGCAAACCTTGTAACTTATGATTGATTTATTTATATTGTCAGTACTAAAAATGGTGATGAGGCTGACATGGAAGCTATAAAGCCATAAGCTGTTTGAGTCAAAATAACCAGCCACACCTTGTAAGAGGAACAAGACAACTAAGAAACCTGTAAATAAAACCATCTGTGAAAAAGAACACAGGGAGTAAACATCCAGAATGAAGCATGTCTTTCTGTGTTTCCTACCATGCTAACATAATGAGAATGAAGCACTACAAATGTTCAAAGCAGAGATCAGGGATTTTTAACTACATCAATCTCTCCACAGTAGTCCCTCTGGCATCATAAAGAGTGCTCTCTGGGTATGGCTCACAGGAATGAGATCAGAACACACACACACACACACACACACACACACACACACACACACACACACACACACAAAAGGGAAAAAAAAAGACACAACTGTGGTATAAATATCTAGCACATATAGAATAAATAGCTTTTGAGTTGGGGAATTTCTGTTATTTCAAGTAGATCTGGACAGGCACCCAGGAAAACCAATTTGCTTGCATATTGACTGCATTTATTTTACTTTTTAAAAGTCATCAGTGTTCATGAGAGGAGGAGTGCTGGTTTGAATCAGGCATGTTGCAAGCAGATGTTATGCAAGCTTCCCCAAACAGCCCTGCCAATGACTGCAATCCTGAGTTATGACATTCACTGTAACTGCTGCAGCCTGGGCCCTTTTTTGGGCCACTCATCTGTTGGTTTTCCCAAAATGGGGATATTTTTGTGACGAGTACAAAAACTTGAAGATCACCATTTGTTTCCAGACCAACAGAGTTTGAAAACCATATCTGAGTTTCATGGCCAATCAGTACTGAAATGTTAAAGCACATTATTTATCATTATATATATATGATGTGATACTGTTACTGAACATATCTCCTGGTGTTTGGTAAGCGGCAGTCTCTTGCAGTTTCTTTCTATTCCTACTTCTGAAGGCTAAAAGGATGTGATTTCCAAATACCATTCACAAAACCCCTTGTAGGTTTTTAATTAAAATACACCTTTAGCCTACATGTGTATGAAATTACTACATCCCATCATAACCTTTAAACAAATAAATGAAGAAACAAAAGATATAAAACCTACTAAAACCAATCTCATTGAGCAGAACTACTCTGCTTTTGAAAGACACTGGAGATTCTGGGACAGGAGATCAAGTAGTGTTGCTAATACAGATTACAAGCTCTAAACAGAGAATGTCAGTTGAGACATTACAGTTCCTATCCCTGAAATGCACTGTATTTTGGAGGATCTCATAAAACTAAAATTTTGCTGCTATTCACAGTAAGATTTTTTTTTGCTTGGATATTTAAAAAGCTGATTTTCTTATGCCTGATGTCATTGTCGCATATTTTCTATTTTTAAGCACACATTCTACCACGCTTTTACAGACTGTAATCTTGAAAAGAAAGATGTGGGAGTGTGCAGGTAAACCAGAATAATAGTTTTTTAAAATGTATCGTTCTTTACTAAAATATTATCTTTCCATCTTTAAACAATAAAAGTACTTTGATAAAGATTGTTTGAGCCCAACAGTCAGAACCACGTGCTCAGTAATTTCATGATACTATTCTTTTTGGTTAAGGAAGCAAGAAGCACTGAAATGACTTGCCCAGCAGTGCCAAACCAGTAAGTGTGAAAATTAAAAGGTTGAGACTTGGTCACCTACAGCTGTATGCTTGTGTTCCTCAGCTACGTTTCTTTCACAAAGCTTTTGGTTTACGTGCACGCACTGAGGTTCAGTTCTGTATAGGGCAACAAGTGGTGAGAGAATGATTCTTACATCGGCGAGAAGGGATTGGCTTCGTGAATAGGCTGAAGGGTTATAGTTTGTGAGTAATCTGAAAAGCATTTAGGCATCCGGTGTAGGGTAATGCGCTGTATTCTTCGCCCCGCTGACATGCACCTGTGATAAGGAGGAAGGTGGGGAGAAATGAGCCTTCCAAGGACCGAGCGAGGAACATGAAGCGCAGGTTGAGGCAGAACGCAGGGGCCGTTGCCGGTGACTGGCGCGATGGGAGAAGCAAGGGCGCACTCCCGCTAGCCTGGATATCACGGGGACTTCTTAATAATGAGGCTCACCGGACTGTGAAAAGACTTTTCCACAGGAAATTATGGTGATCTCATCCTCGGGAGACCTGTTCGCCCAAGCTGTCCGGTCAGCTCCTGGCAAGAGCCTCCCTGGGCGGGCAGACCCGACGGCTCCAGCCCCCCCAGGACGGGCGGCTGAGCCCCTTCCCGGATGCCAGCGCTGCCCTTCATCCCCCGCGGCCCCGGGCAGCCGCTCCTGCTGCCCTTGAACTCCCCAGCCGTCGGCTCAACCCTCGGAGGGGGGGCGGCGGCGGCGGCGGCTCCCCCGCCTCACGGGGTCACGCCGGGCCAGGCCCGGCGGGCGGCTCTCTAGGCCGCGGCGGGGCTGTGGAGCTCCGTGGGCGCTCGGTCCCCGCCGCGGAGCCGGAGCTGGAGCCGGAGCAGCTCCCCGGGGACCCGCGGCCGCCGCGGCCTCCACCGGGCCAAGCCGGGCCGGGCCGGGCCCATAGAGCGCGCGGCGCCGGGATAGAACGGCCGCGCCGGGGCCGCAGCGCCCCCCGGCGGCGGCTGGCGGGGGCGGCGCGGAGCGAGCAGAGAAAGGGAGCAGGGACAGTAATGGCGGCCAGTTAGAGCCGGGCTGAGCCGAAGAGGCGGCGGCGACAGCGGCGGGAGGAGCCGGCGAGGCTGCGGCTGCGTCTCTGCCCGGCGGAGCGGCTTCCCCGGAGGGCTTTTCTTCCTTCCTCCTTCCTCCCCCCTTTCCCCCTCTCCCTCCCCTTCCCCTCCCTACCCGAGCCCCCGCCTGTCCACCCTCCCTCCCTCCTCCCTCCGCGCCGGCGGCGGCGGCGGCGTCGGCGGCGCCCCCCGTGTCCCCCCTCGCCGGGGCCATGGTGAACACCAGGAAGAGCTCTCTGCGCCCCCTGGGCAAAGCGGCGGCCGCGGCGGCCGGGGCCGGCAGCCATTTCATCTCGTCCCGCACCCGCTCTTCTAAGAGGGGCACCAAGGCAGATGCGGCCGGGCTGGAGGAGGCGGCGGCAGCGCGGGTGAGGACCGGGGAGTCCACGGGGGACCGGAGGGAGGGAGGCGACGAGGCCGGGGAATCGCTGGGGACAGCGCCGCTGGTGCCGGGCAGGGGGGCCGCGGGCACCGGAGCCCGCGGGGGGGCGGGTGCCGAGACGGCTGCCGGCTGTCGGAGGGACGGTGGGGCCGGCGGGCAGCCCGCGGCGAGGAGGCACCGCGGAGCCGACAGGGACGCGAGGGGCGGCTGCGGAGAGCCGCAGTCCCTGTGGAGCCAGCGCCGGGGCGGCGGGGGCCGCTGACAGGGGCGGGGGCGGCGGGGACACGGGCGGCGGAGCGGCCGCGGTGCCGGTGCCCGGCGGGGCCGGCGGCGGGCGGGGGTCCGGCGGGGTCCGGCGGCGCGGGGCTCCCCCTGCGGCCGCGCCCGGCGCTGCCGCCGCCAGACAAAAGTTGGGAGCTGCGCCCGCAGCAACTTCGCAATAAACCTCGGCCCGGGTTTGATTTGTGTGTGTGTGTATGTGCTTTTTTTTTTTTTTTTTTTTTTTTTTTTTTTTTTTTTTAAACCTTTTCCCTAAATGACCTCGATTCGGCTGGCAGCTGCGACGGGAGGAAGCTGGCGTTCGGGAAAGCCCCCCGCCCCGCTTTTGTGGCAGGGAGGGTGTAATTTTTGCTGTCAAGTTTAAGTTGAATACTTCCCCAGCCGAACTCGCTGTGATAGCTTTGGTTAGACGGGCTAACTGCAAGTGAAATTCTACAGCCCGATCTGGAGAATTAACATTTGTTAAATTATAACTGGAAGAAAGAATTCTGGAGTCTCCTTTCTTCCTTGTCTCTAAACAGCTCTGTTGACAAGACCTGCAGGTTTTGTTTTTATTTATCGAAGAATCACAGAATCAGTGAGGTTGCCAAAGATCTCTGCGATCATCGAGTCCGTCTTACAACCGATCACCACCTTGTCAACCAGACCATGGCACTGAGTGCTACATCCAGTCTTTCCTTAAACAGCTCCAGGGCCGGTGCCTCCACCGCCTCCCTGGGCAACCCGTTCCCAATGTTTAATGATCCTTTCTGTGAAGAAATTCCTCCCACAGGAGGAATTGTAGGCAGGACTTCTTCTTTGGTTGATGAAATTTCACGTATTGCTTTGAAGGTTTTAACTGGTATTAAGAGCTGCCTGCTTTGTGTGTATGTTATAAAAGCAATGAAAACATGGAAGTGAAATTTGGGGGTCCGAGTGTTTGACAGTCCTGCACCAACTGACCACGTCCCTGCCGTGCAAAGGAGGAAGTTAATCAGCCAAGGAGAAAAACAGCAGCAGCAGTCAGAGGCAGATCAGAAGGATGTCACCTGGAATTCTCACAAAATCTTTTACCCCATCCATTTGGTCTAAAATACTAAACCAAATACAAATCACTCATGAGATATCTTATACTTTCTATGTTTCTCTTTCAGTTCTTTCATACTTCACAGTTTTACCCTTCCCCCTTCTTACTTTTCCTTGTTCCCTTGTTTAGTTTCAGTGGACTCCTGGGGATGCAACACCATAGCTGTAAAAAGCTGTTTTGCTTGTTCTAGTGTGCACTTTCTGTTTATTCATATCGTGGGTCTTGTGGTTTGTGAAGCAAAGTTTGAAGTAACCCTTACTGGCTTGCTTCTCAGGGAGTTTACTGCTGCTAAGAAAACTAGCTTGGGCTTCTTTCCAAGAATTTTTAATTCATGAACAGTTTTTTTTTACTACAAATCATTAAAATGTTCAAATTATATTATTGTCATGGTTTAAGGAAAGGCGATTGTGCAAAATAGTGTAAAATATTGTAAATACTTCTCAGATAATTTCCCACAGTTCTGAAAGAGCATTTCTTCTAAAGTTAAATGTAAATTTTGGTGTATGGGAATGAACTTGTTTCACTTCACAACACATCTCATGCTTTTGTGGTGGATTTTTTCTTTCCTTTTAAGATATAATTGCCAAACATGAGCAGAAGTTGTCCAAGAAGGTTTTTTTTTTTTTCTTATTTCCCCCATCCAGTGTGTTTTATAAAATATGTATATCTCACTGTATTTTAAAGTTGTTTTTCTATAACTCTTTTTATTCTTTAGATGGAAGTACTGTCAGCAACGTAGTGTCGTTCTGAGCTTCTGAATCTTCTTGAAGTAGTGCCAGAGAAGGATCTCAGTGATTAGGACATGAATAAGTATAGCAGTAGGGAGACAAAGCCTTTGCTTTTGGAAGCGACTGTCGGGACACAGATAGTGAGGCTTTGTTCAGAGAGCGTGCTGGGATCGTCTTCATGCAGTTGTATATATATATATATTTTGTTTTGTTATGGTTTTTTTGCAGTTGACTGGAACAGTCTGTCCTTTCTAAATCTTTCGGGTGTCACATCAGGAAACCAGCCTTGCTACCAGCAGTTAATTGGGTTAATGGGCAGCTAGAGTTTGGAGCTCTGGCAGAGATGGGATGCTTCTTGTTTGCAATGTGTGACTTAATTTTCTTGCATGGAGCTTTTGATTGGGACTTCCTGAGAAATGCTCTTCAGTGGAAATGTTTGTAGCCACCTTTCAGAATGTATTTTAAAAGATCATCTGTCTGTTCCCTATTAGCAACAAAAACTGAGTTAGTAACCTAATGGCATCCTGTAAGATGCTGAGTAGACGAAATGAGGGGATAGGACTTGCCTTCTACCTCTTCTGTATCTATTTCCTTCTTATTTTTTCCAGTTGGCTTTTTCTGATATGCTTTTTTTGTGTGTGTGGTTTTTTTTTTCCATTTGTTTGGGTTTTTTGCATACATTTATAAGGATAGGCTTGACTCTCTCCTTTCCCAAGAACTTGACTTAAGTTTCTAGTCTTCTGCTTCAATATTATTTTGAGTTATATGTGCACAGTGTACTTTTTTGTTTGATTTGAATCAGGAGGCAACACACATTTTGTGGAAATGGACTGTAATAGTTTAAATGCCTTTATCATGTTCAGTGTATTCCCTCAGTAGTACTCGCTCAGCTTGGAGAAAGCAATGACGTCAGGCTTTGAAAAGTAAACTGGTTTGAATTATTGATTGGCGACCACGCAGTCAGTGATGGAGATGAATACGTGTGTGTCTGTCTGCTGACCAGAAGCCAGATTAAAATGAACAAAATCCCTCACTAAATGGATCAAGGAGCCAAGAAGTTTATTGTCTGAGATGATGTCATAGCAGAGTGCATAGAGAGGGTACAGAGGGGAAAAACTGGCCTTTGTTTTCTTCCTGTTTTCAGGACTGATTTACACCTTATTTAGTAGGTTCTGAAGCTGTGCTTACATAAATACATATTCTGTTGTTGCACAAATTATACACACGTATAAAAATACAGATTTTTTTCTTCTAAGCATTAAAATTTGGGAAGCGTTCTAGTTTCCTGTTAAAGCATTCTGACAAGAAAAGCTCATCAAAATCTTCCACAGAGGCATAGAGTTTTAACACAAGGCTTATACGTTCAGTGGACTTCATTCACACTATGAAAAAATTGAGGATCCTGTGACCATAAGTGGTTAAATTTGCACTTTGTATCTACTGATGTCTGTTGTTTTCAGACACTGAGTTGTGATTGCTGGTAACACTTCTTTGGCAGTTAGTCATCTCAAAGCACAAATCAAAAGTTGATCAAGAATTTATTGTGTAATAAACACTCTTGAATCATGTCAGTGTACTTAGTTAGACATTTTAGAAATGTATACAAGGTTAGCTTAATTTAATTAGCTAAGAAGCATTAGCAGTGCCTTAAGAGCTACTTGAGGGCACGGTGATAATTGTAACACATGATCCTCGCTAAAAGTAGTGCTGCCAACATTGTTCAACTTGCGCGGTGCAACCTAGAGCTCTCCATTGTACTTAATTGCTAATGGGAGCAATCAGGGGCTGCGGGAGTGACACCGGGTGCTGGAGCGTGGAAAGGTAGAGAGCTCAGCAGCATTTCTGTGCCCTGCGATGCCAGGGTGTTTCAGCGTCTCTCACTGTAGTTTCTCAGTCTGTAGCAATAGAAGTTGGTTTTTTTTTTGTTTTCTGGGCGATAATGCAGCTTTTGTAGCATAAACTTGTTGCTGCATTTTACTCTTTGAAAAACCTTTAATGGTCAGCTGTTGAAAACATAGAAAATGAAAAACTTACTGTGATTTCTCTTAAATGACAAGTTTTAACCATAACCAATAGAGCTTCCTAAAAATCAAGTTTTCCTTTATGAGAGACCCTGACAGGCATATTTTCTTTATTGTGTGGGCAGAGTGTCTCACGGTGTTTTGGATGCTCTGGTGTTTAGAATAAAGCTATAGAAAAAGTTAGATTTTCCTCCTTATGCTGGATAAAGGACACTTGCTGGCCATCTATGTGTAAAGCTCTTCAAGAAAAACATCCTGTCCAATATCTGTGTTTTAAAGAACTGCATTGCCTTCGTGTTTGACTTTGCAGTGGCATCAGTAAAGGTGCTGAGGCTAATGCTTTTACAGTTCTTTGAAATACGTCCTGAAATATAAAACCTTGTGAAGTTATTCCAAACTATTTAATTTAAGGGAAGATTCCCAGGAAAGCTCATCTTTTCGGTGTGTAATAAAGTCTTGGGTTCTTTCTGGTTTAGTAGTCTGCTGCTCTTTTGGGATTTAGCAGGGAAAAATCAGTGTTCTAAAATGAGTTGTGCAGGCTATTCCTTGGCTGTATGGTGTTAATACAGCTGTGAGCAGTGGGAAATGGAGCAATTGTTGGAAGCAGTCTTTGTTCAGGTTTCTGTCAAAATACCATGCAGTTGGCATTTGTGATCCTTTTGTGGTTCTGAAGGGCTGTCCTGAGTTTGAATTCTTCTTATGTATCCTGCCAGATCAGTTCCGGCCGCTCTCAGAAGTCAGGACACCTGAAGTGCCCGTGGTTTGTTTTGGGAGGCAGTGGTGCATCCTGTTCAAAGTTGGCTATCCTTGGTGTCATGCTGTTCCAGGGCTTTCAAAGGAAGCAATCTAAGGGCTAGTCCAGTGAATGGATAAGACCTCCAAAGAGTACTCAGGAAATGGTGTTGATGTTTTGTGTGCTGCATTGCTTCCTCTGAATATTGGGCTTGTCCCAAAGTAATATTAATAAAAGCTGCTTCTCCAACTACTTTCTCTGTCTTCAAACAGAAGATTTGACCCATGGCTGTGAGACAGCCCATGACAATTTTGCAAGGGTTGCATACAGCTTGGGGTTATGCAAGATAATTAGCTCAGGTAATTATATTCTGATCACCTACATCCCCCTGCAGTTTCAGTTGCACGTGGTATGGTTTTGCACATCCTGCCCTAAATTGTTGAATGTTTGCCACACTGTGGAAAAGTTTTAATTCCAATTTAATGATGCTTTGAATGATTTATCTGTAAAACTGTATAAAACCCATCTTGAGCCAAAGCATGCAGCAAGTAAGCATCAGCGAGCTGAAGCTTTCATTGCTGTGAATTTTGTGTGCTGTTTTGTAGCTGTGACCCTTTGAAAGATTGCTGATTGTTTATTAGATGTTTTAGCTCTAATGGATTACTTTTTCTGTGGGTAATATCACTCATGAATCCATTTATTGCAAAGGGAGCTGACAATATGTTTTTTATCCTTTTTTTGTGTACACTTCATGCTTAGCTGGTTTTTCTAAACAATTTTTCAGTCTGACTTCATTCTTGAAATATTGTCTTCATTACCTTTGATGGGATTTTCATGGTTTATTTTAACCATTAATTCTGCTTTAAGTTGTTTAAGTGTTGGTTTGCATTTATACGTGCTTGGATTTTTTTTCTGAATAAATTTTGTTCCTTTTTGCTTGGTAGTTACTAAAACAGACAACTTTTCAACCAGTTTTAAGATTAATGTGTAATCTTCTGTAAGCCTTTTCATTTTTGCTCTGGGTATGTGTATGCTGTACTAACTTCAGTTCCAGCTGAACTAGGTATGAAGGAGGCAGCTTTAGTTCTCCTGTTAGAAATACAGAACTTAAAAGCTTCTTCAGGTCCCATAGTTCTTGTGGCCTGTACTGAATTTTGTGGTTTTACCGTTATTATTCTAGTAGTATTTGTTGATGACCTAACTAATGTAAAGCTTTGATAGAAAGTTTGTGTCCAGTTGCACTTGGAGCAGATGCTTTGGTTTGATTGTTTTCATAATTTGGGAAGGGGGCATTTTGCTTTTCTCCAGCCTCCAGTCAGTTCCTTCATTTTAAATGGAGAAATAGTTGAGCCAAGCTATTTAGATAACCTGAAATGAAGAAGCTGTTCATTTTCTACATGTGGAAGAGATTACTTGCAGTGAAATTTGTTGCCGTGCTTCAGCAATCCCTCATTCCAGATACTTAATAACTATCCTCTATTATTTCTCTGATATATCTTTCAGGCTTTGAATTTTGTTTTTATTATTAGTTAAGTTTCAGTACATCACTCTTAAGATTTTTGTCACAATTGTACACAGTTTTAATTTATTTTTTCTCTCTTGAAAATATTTGCTTCAAGTGCATTGTAGCTAGGGTTGGAGAAGTGTTTTTTAATCCTATTTTTTATCCACACAGAAGGCCACCTTCCTAATTTCCCTCGCTGCAGACACTTCCTTGCTTAGTTTCCTGAGTCTATTTCCTGGTCATGTCCAAACCTTGGGGAACAGTCTAGTTGAGGGCTTCTCACTCTGTTCTCCTCTTTGCTATTCTCATTTAGATCATCCTGCTTCTTTATTTAGGTTTATAGTAGTATTGAAAGAGGCCATGTTCTATAAGCCTTGTTTAGGATGTGACTGTTAAGCAGAAACAAGATGAATTTTCGAGGACTGAGGGTAGGAAAAAACATTTGAATGTTTTCATTTCTTCCTCATCAGAATTGTAATTGTTCTTGATTCTCGATTCATTACATAAATATAATTTCTGCTTTAAAAGTCTTTGTTAGCAGAGTCTAGAAACTCACAGAAATGGTTAATGTAGTTCTGACTAAAAATGTGTTGTCTTTAGTATTCCTTCAGTGTTGAATAAGGAGGATCAGTGGTTTTAAAAAGTTTACTTAAATGGATCTAGTAGAAAAACTTCCAAGTGAGGTGTGGACCTCATACAACAAGTAGAGAACTCTTCTCAGTGGACTTGCTCTTCTGCAGGTGCGTGATTTCACATGGGCTGTGAGCTGTGAGCTCTGGCTGTGAACTCTGCAGTTGTGAAAACAACAGGCTCACCAATATTAATGCTTGCCAGGCCATTTGATCAGCTGGATCAGGATCACGTTACTGGTCCAGCTGAAACTAATCCTCTTCTCCACATCCTCTGGCTTCCCCTTGCCTCCCCTCCATCCTTCTGATTTGTTTATCAGCTGAAATTTCACAGTACCATCCTAATTTTGGTGAAGGCAGAGAGGAGCGCTGATGGTGGAAATGCTTGGAGCGGTCTGCTGACGAGGGGAGGATAAACCTCGGCTCACTGTTTATGGCCTCTCACAGTTTGGCAGAGGCTGCTCTGCAGGTCACTCTCCCTTTCGTTCATGAACTAAGTAACCTGTAGACTGCAAGAGTTTTTTGTGTGTAGCACTGAAGCTGTTGACAGACACTCAGTGTGGATACAAACAGGTGTCTTTTGTCTATAACCAGACTGAGGGAATGGTTGCAGGTGTGGAAATCCCCAATTAACAGTGCTTATATTTTTAACTTGTAAACTTTTAACTTTTCTCAAAAGCTTTCTCATTAAATAAATAACCTGAATTCTAGGGTTGAAGAGTTCCAGGAAATAAAATGAAAATCTGTTGAAATAATAAAGCAGAACTTTAAGTGCAAGAAATATGTTTGGGGGTTTTTTTAAATCTGAATGAATGGGGAAGAATTTATGCTTCTAAAAATGTCTAGATGATGGTGTTCTTTTTGTTCTTAATGGCTAATATTGACATGAGCATTGTTTACTGGAAAAAAATACAGAAGCTGAATGTTAAAAGGATTCTGATCATCCTGCAATTGAGGCATTCTTTACTATCATTACCACTAATGAAATACAACGTTAATAGTTGTTTATTTGAAGATCATCAAGCACTTAAGCATGAACATTATTTTCCCTTAACACCTGTGGAGAGCCAATGTCTGATAAATGACTGTGTGCAAACAAGTGGAAATTAGAGAACTGCAACCAGAAGATGCGTTCTTTTAAACTGACGTTGTCTTTTTTCAAGCTATCAGCAAGGTTAACGCATCGAGGCCTTCATGAAACCTGGAGTTCTCACTAAGATAGTTAATGTGCTCTAATCCCAATACATTTATTTCTCAGCTTCTTGACATTTGAAGGCTGGGGCAGAATGGTTTAGGTTGGAAGGGATGTTAAAGATCATCTCTTCCCAACCCCCTGCCACGGGCAGGGACTCCTTCTGCTAGTCAAGGTTGCTCAGAGCCCCATCTAATCTAGCCTTGAAGTAAAAGTGCTTTTAAACTGGATTTTTAGGACACAAAGGTAGATGTTCAGCCTGCAGCAGTATGTTGTGTACCATCACAAATATAGTCTGCTGTATTATGCTCAGCTTCAAGTTCAGTCATGTTATCTTCTTTCCCCAGACGAGTGTATCAGGTCTTACCTCTTCCCACTAAGCAGTCAGCCAGTTCTCCCCTACATGAGGGGCTGAAGGCATTTGCCAGGAAAATGTGGGTTGGGGTGGGAAGAGAGGAGCTTGTGAGGCTGTGCTGGCGCTGGAGAGAGTGGGTAGTGTGGTGTGTCATCCTGAAATTAGGGCATACTGTGGATGTGTAAGGCAAGGTGTGGTACCTGGTTTGAGCATGAGAGCGCTGCAGCTACTGAATGTTTGTACCAAGCATAAGGAGAGTTTTACTCATTCCCCTGCCCCCCCTTTTTTTGATGAAGAAGCTATAAAGCAAAGTGGTGAACTAAAAAAAAAAAAAAAAAAAGGAACTAGGATTTGAAGGGATTTATTAGGTTCTGGTCAGATGACATCATTACAGTCATAAGAAAATTTATTGATCTAGTAAGTAGAATTTGGAACCAGACAAAACTTAAAGAGATTGTGAAGCATTCCGATTTTTTAAAATTGCTTACTATGCCTAGCCCAAAAATGCATTAGCTTAATGCTAGAAAAACCTAGCTCTTACCTAACTCTCATCAATAGATCTTAACGCAGCTCTTCAATGCAATTATATTTTTAGGAGTTAATGTTTTAATCCATATTTTTACCTTTGCAGAAACTGATATACAAAGGAACAAGCGGCTTTTCCAGAATTATTGGACAGGCAGCTAGACAATATTTTTGGTGTATTTTATTGGTGTTTGAAATGTGTTGTAGTTTTAGCGAAAGCAAGTTATTTGTTAACTGAATAGTTATATGAGGGCAAGGATGAGACATGAGCTTAACTATTTGGGGTACTGGGGACAGTCACATTTTTTTCATGAATAACTGTTTTACTTTGGAAAGACAATTTTATATTTTTATACTGTAGGATATAAAAGTTTATTCAATGCACTAAATAGCCCTGAGTGTTTCAGATCTTTTGATGGACAGCCCATTTCAAGAACTTTGCGTGAACTGGTAGGAGAAAAGGCAGACCAGTTTTTTCACATGTATTTTTAAAGTAAGAATCCAGATTAGTATTCTGGGACATCCAAGAAGTTGTGTTGTTAATCAAAAGATGTATTTTAAATTAGAAAATAGAAAGTTAGAAACAACCAGGGGACCTGGATTTAGTTCCTCCAAAGTCAGTAAAAATAAGATTGAGACATGTCTGAAATTGTTGTCTTTTCTGAGAATCTAATGAAGTGGGAAAAGTTACATTTCAATATCAGAAGCTAGGATTTAACTAAAGTTAGATGCATAGGTTTTTGAAAACCTGTGGCTGAAACAGATTTTTTGAAAATGTTTATTTCATTGTTATTAGGAGAAAGTAACTTTCAAGGTCTTTTGTGCTTGTTTAGTGGGTTAAAAAGAAAAGCTACTTGTGCATTTAACAAAATGCAGAGAAATAGGATTGGTCAGCTGAAGATTGAATGTCAGTGCATTAATTTAATGTCTTAAACATGGAAAGAGGGTGTAGAAAAAACAGTTGCTGCAGCATTCTAGAGAAAGAGTTGAAAAGTTGTCGGAGTGAGGAGCTGTGTGAGCAGTGGTGTGAGTGTTCAGGGTGTGGCAGACACTCAGCAGGGTGTGCCCAACAAACTGTGTGGCAAGGACAGCAAGTTTGACCATGGTGGATAACTCAGATATTCAAGTCTACATGCCTGTGTCTGAGTACAGACAAACCTGTGGCAAGCCAGACAGTCTTTTTCAGAAATTGCAAGGTGTGGTTGTGGTTTGAATGTTATATCATTTCTTACTTGAGAACTTGGTGAACTTGTGTTCACATGCTTGGAGATGCCAGTGGTAGAGATGGTTTGTACTCATCCTCTGTGTCCAAGACTACTGGATTAGGATTATTTTGGGGTGTTCAGACCAGCAGTATAGTGAAGACTTCTTTGGTTATTCTGTTGGCCAGGAGATTCAATTTAAGGAACAGAAGAAACAACCCCCCACACCCGTTCCCCTTCAAAGATGTTATAAGTAATCTTTGTATTTTAACTTGGGAATTAATCAAATGTCGTGCTTTAGCCAACTGGTTCCTGTGATTCCTGAAGGCATTGTCAGTGAGTACTCCCCTGCTATGTGTGTTCTTCAGTCCTGCTCAAAGACTGCACTGGTGTAGTCACTGTTCTGAGAGGGTAAATTAAGAAGGAAAAGGTCAGTTTTATTAATGGATTTCTTGTTTGTGTTTTCCAAAACTTGAGGACTCTACATGTTTTAAATGAAGCTCTGGTAGTGTCAAATTTGTGTTTTGAAATTTAGGGATGAATAGAGAAGAGACCACAGGTAATAATGTATACCAGTGTGTTTGTAGCTTGCTCATAGATGTGTTATAAGCAGTGTTTCTGTCTTTCTCCTTTTCATACAAAGCAGAGAAAGCATAGAGATAATATGCAGGTAGGTATGTTTTCTTTCTTTGTTATTCATTTTAGCTTTTTTTTCTAGAAATATCAGTACCATTGTTCAAGTGTCTTCAGTGAAGGTGTGTTACCAGTTTGCTCCCCACTGCCTCTGCCTGAATTGAATCTTAGCTCAAAAGTTGATTTGTGGTATTCATTCAGCTGTTCCATTTTACTCTTGAATCCAAAGATAATGGAGACTGTGTTTTGCCAGTCTAGACCATGGGTGATATCCTGTTAATGCCAGTTATTTCCCTGCACATTATTAGCTAGAGTGCTTTCCATGAGAGGTGGTTCTGGTTGTTCTGGATCAGAGCTGGAGTTTGCTGGGTGTCTCTTTTCTGTTGGATCAATGCAGTTGCACTAAATTTTGTTTCTCTCTTTGTTCCTTCTGACACTATGTAAAGTTGTTTTTTGATTCTTCTGTGCTTGCTTTTTCTTTGTTGCTTTGGTATGCTTGAAGGCAATTTCTGACATGATTAAGATTTTATTAATTCATATTCTCTGCATTCTCTCAACTTGTGAGTGCATTTGCTTCAGTGCCAGTGTTTCATTAGGAGCTTTGAGTTCGGTGCATTGGTTCCTACTTCTGCAATTGCATTATTAATTTCTTAATTTTTAAGTTTGATGCTTGTATCGTATCTTTCTAGTCCCAGAACATTTTCATGATACCTACTCTGGAGTAATAAGTTTCTGGATTGGAACTGAAATGCTATTTTTAATCATTAAAGGTATAAATGGTTTGAGACCCAGTTCCTTGAGGGAGCAAGTTGAGTGCTGTGGAATCATTAGACCTGTTTTGCTATAAATGGGAGGAAGCAGTGGATAGACTGCTCTCTGTATAGGCTTCCCAAATTGAAATTAATTTCCTTTCTTGTTCTAGTGTATCCCAGTTTGAATAATCTCTTGAGTGTTATGAAAACTCTATCTCCGTATTTTACTGTGGGTAGTGAAGGTTCTGGATGGTAGTTTGACTTGATTCCCTAGAGCTTGAATTTTAAGATTGTCTATTAACTGGAAAATGGAGCTTGGATTCTTTTTAATATATTTAAAATTTCAGTGATTTCAGCTTTGTAGTAGCTTTGTCACTACTTCATGGTAAAACATTTTCTGTGTTAGTGCATCTTACACAGCATGTACTCTAACCTAGGTTAGTATGTGGACTTGAGCGTCTTAAAATTTAACTTGGTTTGTACTTGCTGAGTTTGTGCATAGAATTAATACGCAGACAAGTGAGCTCAGCTGAAAATAATAGCCTAAACAAAGAATAACCTAATTAAATAAACCCCTTAATTGCTAGTCTGGTTCCTTAGGCAGCTGCAAAGAACTGATCGCTCATGTGATCACATGAGCGATCACACTGACAGCCTGCTCTTCCAGTTTCTGAAGCTGTTTGCCAGTGTACTTCTTTTGACAGCATCAGAGATCTCAAAGATATTCAACTTTTATGAATTTTGTGAATATTTGTAGCAGAGGGAGACCTGAAGTAGAATTTGTCTCCACTGCCAGTATTTTGTTTGGACTGCCAGCTGACAAGATCCTAGCTGAACTTGAGACTTGGGACCAGAGGCAAGGCACTGGAGGAAATGCAGAGAAAGGTGATGATAGGGGACTCGGAGGAGCTTGGCTTTTTTTGAATGGAAAGGGGTGGAGATGGAATACAGGAACCTGTGCATTACTAATTTCACTGCTGGCAAGTAGCTTTAATGTTACCCCTTGTAAAGCTTTGTTACATGCTTCATCTTTCCTAGTTTCATTTTCTCTGTCTTGCTTAGCCGGTTTTAAACTGGTTCTGTGGCTTACCTAGAAACTCTGCTTCTGTCCTTAACGGGGGAGCTTGTGTAGTTTCTGAAGGTAGTTACTAAAATTGACTTGAGCAGGGCTGTATTTCTCTGAGTCCACAAGTAAACTGATGGTTGAATAAAGCAGAAAGTATATGTGCAAATACTTACAGTGTTCAGGACTGAATATACAGGCTGTTAAGATTTTGTAAAAAGTTGGTATTTTGTAGTTTCAGAGTGTTATGGAAAATGGCCGGGTGCTGCCCATGTATTTTATAGTGCTGTGCAAGGTGCAGGCGTTTTGTATTTAGGAATGGTGGTAGTTACTATCTTTTGTACATGTCTGATCCCTCAGTGAAATAATTAAGATCACTGTCAAGGTAGGAAGTTCATCTAAGGTAAGGAAAGTGAGCTTTTGAAGTTTTACTGAGCTGGTCTGGTTTATGGGTGGATCAGAGAAACATCAGAGGAGATCCAAGGAGGTTGCAGTGTTGTGATGTAGTCAGGCAAGGGAGTGCATGGACTGTCCTTGTGTCACAGTGGTGCTGAGCTGTCTTCTCAAACTGCATCCGTGCATTTGGATTTCACTTTCTAAATACTGTGCTGTGATATTCTGTCTTCCTCTCTTAAAAAAACAAGCCTTTTCTTTTTTGAATTTTCTTGAGTACGTGATGTGATGTTGAAGTGTCTGGAGTACAAATCAGATTGTTGTTGTTAGTAAGCCTGATGGAGAAATGGGACTTCTGTGATCATCTCCTTGTGTTTAAGTAAAATTATCTCTTTATCATAGTTCAAGTTCTTACTGACAATTCCTGGACCTTAATATTTGGTAACTGGTTCTCTATTGTTGCAATGAAGGATAGTCAGTTTTTTTATCATGGGGTCATAGGATGATTTGGGTTGGAAGGAACCTTAAAGATCATCTGGTTTGAAAGCCCTTGCCATGAGCAGGGACACCTTTCACTATCCCAAGTTGCTTAAACCCCATCCAGCCTGGCCTTGGACACTTCCAGGGATGGGGCAGCCACAAGTTCTTTGCGCAGCCTGTGCCAGTGTCCCACCACCCTCACAGGGAAGAATTACTTAATTTCCAACCTGAACTTGACATCCCTCAGTTTAAAACTGTTCCCCCTTGTCCTGTCAATACATGCCCTTGTTAAAAAGTCCCTTTCCAGGTCTCTTAGAGCCCCTTTAGTTGCTGGTAGGTTCTATAAGATCTCCCTGGAGCCTTCTCCAAGCTGAAAAACCCCAGTTCTCCCAGCCTGTCTCCACACCAGAGCTGCTTCAGTCCTTGGACTATCTTCATGACCTTCTCTGGACTTCACTCCAACAGGTCCATGTCCTTCATATGTTGTGGGCCCCAGGGCTGGACACAAGACTCCAGGTGGGATCTTAGGAGTGGGAACATAAGCAGGGAGAATCCCCTCCCTTGACTTGCTGCCCATCTTGCTGCTTTTGGGCACTTTTGACTTTCTGGGCTGCAGGAGCACATTGTGGGGACCTTGTCAAGCAACATCTCCAAATCTTTTTTCCCTGGGCTGCTCTCCATCCGTTTTCCACCCAGCATGTACTTGTGCTTTGGATTGCCTGGACCCAAGTGCAGGACCTTGCACTTGGACTTGCTGAACTTCATGAGGTTTGCCTAGGGTCCCACTGGATGTCATCAAGACTGTTCTGATGAGCTAAAATATGTAGTTAGTAAAATGTTGGTTTTATGTTTTGTTGTGGTAGTTCACCTAAATAGAAGCACATCCTCTGAAGTTTGCTGTCTGTCCATTTCTTGTGTACACCTTTGAAGTAATCCCTTGCTACTATCTTCGAATTTCTGTCTCTGTTACCTTTGATAAGTGCAATGGAAAAAAGGCCCCTTTTAGTACTCTTTAGGTGCTTAAAAGGTGCGAAGAGTAATGTGGTTCGCGTGCATAATGCTGTTAATGAACATGTTGGACGTCTCCTGGCTGTGTGCTGGACAGTTTGATGGGTAGAACAAGGTACTAGAAAACTCTTACAGGAAGGGTGTTTGTTTAAGCGTTTTAAAGACAAAGACAACATCAGTGGAATAAATAATTGCTGTGTTTTTAAGTAGCTTAATTTTCCACAGTCCTTTTCTCTCTTTATGGCATTACTAGCTCTTTTACAAGTAAGGTGAGAATAGCAGTGTCATAAATGATACATAAAAAATACAATGGATTATAGAAACAACACTTGTTCAGAAATACAGAAAAACTATTATAGAAGTTCAGTACTTGAAATTAAATATTTTCAGAGCTTCTGGTAATGTTTTCAGAATAAACACTTTTAATATTTCACACAGGTTGGTCACTAAGAGTTTGACAGAGTCTTTCCTTTTACTGAGCTGAAGTTTACCTCTTTTCTGTAAGAATATCTGCAAATGAGCCAATTAAGTATGATCTGATGCCTTTTTCTTTTCAGAAAGATGAAGGTAGTGATGCTAGTTTGAGTGATAGCCACATATCTCCTCCTGCCAAACGTACCTCAAAACATGCTGATCCTGTGTGCAAAGACAAATCAAAATCACGCAGTACTGGGCAGCGAGAGGAATGGAGCATCTCAACTGGACAGTCCAGGTAATTGGTGCCAAGACAAGAAAGAACTCAGACCAATTTTTTTGTGTTGTTATCCCAGTAATGCTATTTCTGCAGTCAGCTGCAGCTCAGGAGTGTACTTTTGAATGTTATTTTCACACAGTTTTCTTCATTTTAAGACTCCAGGAATGTGGATTGCATCAGTTGTCTCATCTCTGGTTCCTTTCTATGCATATTTGTGCAAAAAATAAAAAGTAATTTTATTCGAGATGCAGTCTGAGTTTTAGATTCTTGATGCATCCAAATTTAGTAATATAATTGTTATTTTTACGTACTGAAGCTGTAAGAAGACATGACATTTTAATTAGGGAATCAGTGTTACTGTCTTTAGGGAATGTGTAATGGTCAAGTTTATTTCCATTGTTGTTCAGCCTAGTAGGTAAATTTTACTGAATATAGCCTCAGTTCTGCCACATTTTTATAACTTGGAGCCGAAGTAAATAATTTTATTTTATAACTCTGATTTAATAGTATTTTATAAATATCCTTGTGTTCATAAGGTTCCTCACATGATTACAGGTAACTGTGAGACAGTGTACACAGTGTGTTCCCAATCCATGAACTTTCAGTTAATACTGATTCTTTTGTAGATATGTATTTCATGTTTGTATACGTGTCAAAATTGTTCTTGCAATGATTTGTATGTAAGAGTGACTCTAAGTCACTACTGAACTGTCGACTGCTAGTATGCAGTTTGCTTAAAAGCTTTGTAAATCTCAAAGTAGACCTCTTCTTCTGTTTATTTTTCTCTTTTAAAACTATGAATTAAATCTAGCATATTCATGCGCCATGGTCATTGGGAATGTATTGAAACTTGTGCACCTCTTCTTCTGTTTGTAAGAGTAGATTTGTACTGGACCTCCTAGAAATGTCAGTATACAAAAAGAAGTGTTTAATATAGCTGGGAGAATTTAGACCATTGTGTCAAATGAAATTTGGCCAGGGTATTGAAAATCATATTGTTGCTCATTTAGAACCCACTGCAACATGTCTTTGCATCTGAGGTTTTATGTTGTTTCTGCCAAAAAAACAAAGCACTGTGCTTAACAGTGATCTTGAATCACTTAAGACTTTTCCCAAAAGTTCTGTTCCTTCTACTGGTTTATCCAAGGTGTTGGAATGATGGTTGGCTTTGGAGAGCTATACCAAGATTCTGTTCTGAAATTTAAGGAGAGAGTTAACAGGACGAAGACATGAAGAAAGATCAGGGAGATTAATCAAAGAGGTGCTTAGACAGTTGGGAGGTTCATATAATTGGTATTGAGGGCAGTTTTGCCCTTACTAAGGTGTTGGACATGAAGCAGACTCTTCCAAGGCTATGTCTTGCAAAGGCATTGAAATCAGAGTATCACGGTATTTTCACTGTGTGCCTTTTGCTTGGCTAAGGAATGTTAATGTTATTTGTGTGTCTAATTGTCTCCTAGGTTAACTTCTCAGCCTGGTGCTACACTACCAAATGGACGTAGCTTATGTAAGTGAATTATAGCAAAATTTTTGTATCAGCTTTTACATGAAACAGTTTCATGTCAATGATTTTCAGTGGCATATGTTTTTGATATCCTTACTGATTCCTTTGACTGTTTTGACGAGAAAAGTTACTGCTCAGTTTTCTCCTGTTGCCTTCTTGGTTACTCTCTGTGGATATGGAGAACATTTTTAGATGAAAATCCATTTCTCTTCTCAATTCAGACCTCTTAGCCATGATCTTGATGTTTTCCTTAATTCCCAAATTACTGTTATGAACTAATTTTGGCCTTCCTCTCTCAGTTGCTCTCTTTAATTTACCCAGTATCTTTGCTCATCTGAAATTCGGCCTTCTGTGGTTCTTAACATTACTTAACTCTATTGCTTTAGAGAGACCTGCCTTGTCTGCAGCTCCTGCTACCTTGAACAGTCTTCCTAAAAGCTTGTACCTTACAAACTTGCCATTTCATTGCTTATCTCAGATAAAACCACTTTGCCTCTTGTGTCCCTTTTTCATCGGTACTGTCTTGTTTGATTTTGTGTTGACTCTATGTAAGTGTTATTTCATTAAGCATATTTGGTATTTTATTATTTATTGTGGTGCCTAAGGAACAATTAGCAGTGGGATCTCTTTGTTTGGTACTGTACAGAGTAGCTGGAGTAAGTTTGCTTGTGAAGTCTATGTGTTGTATCTGACCTTTTGATACTATATTTGAAAGAATAAGAATTGAATCTGTGGGCCAAGTGTGCATTTTAGGTGTTAACTTAAAAATATCGAATGCCTAATTGAGTGCCAAATTTACATCATAAAATAAGATTATCATCTAAGGAAACAAGCTTGAATATGCTGAAATAACTTTTAAAATAACTTTGATAGGAATTAAATACAGTTCTTTAGTTCATACTGTGCTTAATGACTTCTGGTTTGTTGTCCTTGCTAAATATTCTCTTATTAATTCTTGTTTGTGAAAATGTTGTTTCCTGAATTTTGAAGTAGTAATACAAATTTCTCTTAGCTCTCAAAAGCCACCCCCTTCGAGGGGAAAAAAAGGGAGATGGGGACCATGCTTGCATAAACGGAGATATAGAAGTCAGAAAAAGTTGTCGGTCCAGGAAAAACAGATTTGAAACTTTGAATCAGAGTTTATTGTTTGATCAGCTAGTAAACAGGTATGTGGGGATACTACAGTTGTATTCATAAAGCACCTTAATGATTTTTTAAAATTAGAAACCCCTGTGTTCCAGTGCCATGTCTGTGTTTTACTGTGGGGATGCATTGAGACAAGCTAGACTGTGCTTTGAGTTACAGCTGGGTCTGTGCTGTGACTGCCATGGAATCCATGCTCTAGATGCAGAGCAGCTTCCCAGGCTTTCATTGAGGAGGAAGTTACTCTGTGTTTACACCTGGATAAATCTCTAAGTTGGCAGTTACTGCAGAGTGCCTGATGTGCTGTAAATCCACACCCTAGTTTGTTTCTTGGTAACCTGTTTATGTAGTGATACTTTAATGTCCTGTAAATCGGTAATTAGCAGCAGTGCTTGGAAGCATTCTAGATTCTGCTTGTATGATTTTGATCATAAAATATCAAAAGTTTGTAGCTTTCTTTTGTTTTTGTTTTTTACCATTTGTTAATAATTCACATAAGGGTGGGTGTCACTTTTTGACATTTACTGTGCAGACAAAGTAGGTCAGACAGGGAGGCACGGTCTGGTCTGAGCATAGGAATGGGAGCCAGAAATGCTTTTTTTGAAATAAAATTTCTCTGTAGCCCTGGGCAGGTCACTTAATATGTCCTGATCTTCCCACCTGTAAAACAGGTTTTAGCAGTCACATATGTGAGAGACTGCTTTCTCCAGTGCTGGAAAATGATTTAAACATAAACGTTTAATTGTCAAGTATGATCTTTATTTTTAAATGTATTATGTTGAATCTTTTATTAATTTAATTTTCCTTTTCGATTTACTCAGTAACTACTTGGTATCAGCTTGCAAATTAATATTGAGTTACATTTATTTTTCTAGTTGCAGTTGAATCTCCCTTTCCTCATCAAGAGTAGGACAAAGTCTACCATGAAAACTGTAGTTTGATAAGATCATGGTACTGAAGTCTGTATATGAGGTTATACTGATAAAAGTGTGTCCCATAATCATTGGAGGTTTTTTAGAACAGGTTAGACAAAAGTCTGTCAGGAATGATTGAGGCATTCTGTAGTGTGCTCTCGCCTGGCAGAGCATGTAGACTTTTCCAAGTCCCTTCCAACCCTATTTTCTTTGGTAGCAAACTGCAACATGATTTTACTTGAAATGGTTCTGTCGCACATCACAGATATTTTGGAAGAATTTTTAAAAAGGTGAGGAGCTCTCATAAGGAAAGTGTGGCTTTACTGACTTACATCACCAGAACTTCCACTGTCTTCTTTCTATGCAGTCTTTCACCCTTTAGTTTTATTTTTAATCACCTTGAAAAAAAAGGAAATTAAGGTTTCTGTCTTCTTACAAATATTATACAAATACAGTAGAATTCCAGTTGAAAGCTACTCTAATCACCATGGAGAGCAGTAACATTGTCTTCAGGACAGGTGGCCAAATAATTGACTTGGCCTGTCTAATACTGTGTTGTTCCCTTCTTGAGCAGTGAAGCATCCTTGCCAGGGTTATCACTTCTGTATACCACTGTTGTTTTGACAGCTGTTTACAAATACTCCAGATAATGAAAATGCTGACTAAAGAGTAGATGAGAAATGGTAGTGAGGTCAAATACTGAATGATGAGATTCTAGATGTTACTGATTTAACAAAAAGAAAATCCTTTATGTTCTAGTGTCTTTTTGAGGCCAGGGTAAGAAACTGTAAACATTATGAGGTGGAGCATTAATTGCATTTCCATTATTATAATTATGTAGGTGAAAAGCTTTACTTTCTTATTTTGCAAATTTAATCTTACCTGACATCTAATCTAATGTCTCAACAGTTGCAAATTTGTATTCTACAATTTATACTGAGCCAAATTCTTCAAAAAAGTTCGTTAAAATACTACAGTCTAATTTGAACCTCAAACTTTAATAGCATCAGCATTTCTTCTTTTACATACTTCATAGTTTGTATTCTTTCAGTTTTATTGTGGTTAGGTTTGTAATTAACCGATAGACAACTTAAGATGTTGAATGCTATGTCCAAAGTTCTGCACATTACTGTTTTAAAACTCATGTTTTTGTGTGTGTTAACTGTTGGATATATTTTAGTACTGCTGAAGCTGTCCTACAGGAAATGGATAATATTAACATCAGGAGGAACAGGAGATCTGGGGAAGTAGAACGGCTGCGGATGTGGACAGATACAGAATTCGTAAGTGCAGACTTTCTGAGATCTTGGATGAAAGTCATATCAAGGCAGAGCGTGTTTGTTTTTGCGAACACCATACACTGTCTGTAGCTCTGTGTAAAGGTTTATGATTTTCTTCAGTGGATAACATTAAAAACATGATAAACTAAACTTAGATAAATTAAAATTCAGAACTAAATTAGTGAATATGCTCTACATTGTTTTCTTTATTGACAAATTCACTGTCGTGCTCTCATGATGTGCTCTGGTGGTTCTTTGGTTTGAAGCATACTCTAGTAGCTTGGAAACCAGACCAGGGACTGTTATCTGCTTTTTTCATGAAAACTTGTTTCTGATGTTACTCTGTATTAGATGGATGAGGTACTGTCTGAGAGATTTACTTTAGCATCTATTAAATGAGACCACTTTTGTAGTCTAGCTATGGAGAGCTATGCTAGAAAAACACTTGAGGGCTAGAGGTTGTGTGGAGCATTACTTACTGCCCTGGGACTAATACTGGGTGATGTGGGACAGTACTGATGGGAGTGCATGTGAATTTTATTCCAGGAAAACATGGATATGTATTCTCGAGTGAAAAGAAGGAGGAAATCACTGAGGAGAAATAGCTATGGGATTCAGAACCACCATGAAGTGTCCACGGAAGGGGAAGAAGAAGGTATGGGTTGTAAAACATTGTGGGGGCTTGTCCGAAATACTTATGAAACAAAGTTCTCCTTCCCATAAGATAGCAATGTATTGCACTACAGAAAGCAGAACAAAGCCTGGTTTCTAAATGTTCGTACAGTATATTTCCTTCCTTCTGTTTTTTGTAACACTAAGTAATTGGAGCTTTCCTTACATTCCCTGGAACAATTCTCTGGTGGATGTTAGGATGTGATGAATGTTGTCTACAACTATGTGTGTTCTGACTGACTTGATGTTTCTCATGTGCTGAGTGGCAATTATCAGAAAGAATTTGTAATAGTTAGGCCTGGATCCTTCCTTTGGGGGAAGGTATTTAATTAAAGTCTGCTTTCTGTCCATTGACATTTTAGAAGGCTTGTAGGTACACAGGTGTATTTGAAATTCTACTTTCCTTTAAAAATTTGACTGAAACTGGTCAATGGGTTCAAAAATTACCAGAAAAGAAGGATTTGTGCCTAGCTTTGATGGCCTGATCAGCATCATGCTTGGCCTTCTTAAAAAATTAGACTTAAACCTTAGGCATTTATACAAGTTTCAGCATCCTGCATCCCAGTTTTTAACTAAAACTGCTGTGGAAGGTATGGTTTGTCCCAATGAATAAGAATTCAGTCCTAGTTCTGAGATCCATGGATAGAAATTCTGATCCTGTTAACAGATAGACCTATACGCAAAGTATATAAAGTGTATTTCTGTGTTCTTTGCTTTGTGTAAAAATGATACTGTGAATCATAAAATTGTACTTATTTTCATGCTGTGTCAAATATTTGATTTTTTGAGGCTCTTGTCATTATCCTTAATTTAAAGGATAATTATTGAAGGAAAAATACAGTGGATAGAAATGATATTTGAAGTATTTTACAACTAAAGCTGTTTTGAATGCATTTATTTTTCTTTCTTTTGCCTTTCCAGAATCTTGTGTAAAAAACTAGAAGGAAATTTGACAATGTGCTGTAGATTATCATGGTCATCAAATTTTCAGAGATTTTCCAATTAGTGTTAATTAATAAATGGGCAGTAATTCTTAGTGACCATTAAAATGTTAATTTTTTAGGATGAAAGTAGTTCTGATGGGAAGTGGAAGTATTCTGAAAATGTTTTTACCCCCCAACAGAGTCTCAGGAAGAAGATGGAGATATAGAAGTAGAAGAAGCTGAGGGGGAAGAAAATGATCGGCCATATAATCTCAGACAGAGAAAAACTGTTGAGAGATACCAGGCCCCTCCAATAGGTGAGGAACCAGACAGTGCTTGACCTGCAGTAATACTGTGGATGTGGGGAGGGAATAGTTGGATGGCTACTTCTCACTCCTGACAGAGTTAACAGGGATGCAGCACTGTGTGTTCCCATCCTGACCTGTTGTGGTTCACCACATGGATGGGACTGCTGAGACACAGTCTGTTGGTTTGTCGTGATGGGGACATTGCTGCCTCACTGAACTCTGCAGGTACTGCCCTGTGCTGGGCTCAGGGTTGGGAGTGAACGAGGTTTAGGTCAAGAAATACTTGGCAGAAAGCAATCTAATAAATTTGGTAATTACGTAGAAAAAATACTTACTGTTATGTCTGCTTCTCTTCTTGAGTGGTCAACCTAATTCATAACTGTGGATAAATGACATAGCAGCAGTTATCACAAATGAGAAATCCACAGTATTACAGTTGGAAGGAATCTTACAGTGATCATATAGTCCCAACTGCCTGGCTGCTTTAGGGCTGACAAAAAGCACGTTATTTAGGTCATTGCCCAAATGCCTCTTACAACAGGCTTGGGGCATCAACCACTTCTTTAGAAGTTTGTTGCAGTGTTGGACCACCCTCTCAGTAAAGAAATGCTTCTTCCTGCCAAGTTTGAGTTTTCCCTGATGCAGCTTTGAACCATTTCCACAGGTCAGAGGATCACAGAATATGATTTCTCTGATAGAGAACTGCTGTGGTTTATTTGTTCAGAGAAATTTCAAGACATCCCATATTATCAGCTATGAAGAGGTTTCTGTATGGAGTTTAATGTCCTGCAAATAAACTCAAAATGCTAGTGCCCTGGATGAATTACATTCTGTGCCATGACAGACACAGCTCTGATAATTTGGGGAGGGTAAGGATGGAATTCCCGTGCCTGCGTCAAGCCAAGTACAGTGATAGTGGCAAAGCCCCCTGCCCAATTCTTTCCTTAATTTAAGCTTTTGGAGCAATCAGTGATAACCTTATTGATGAAAATTGATAATCCAGCACTTCTGTGCTGCATTTAGATTAGTTTATTATTCTTTTGTATTTGATGTTACAGTGCCAGCTCATCAAAAAAAGAGAGAAAATACGCTGTTTGATATTCACAGATCTCCTGCAAGAAGAAGCCATATCAGGTAAACGTCAGTCTTTTGGTGTGTAATTGTTTGCTTTTCTTTAGTACATTCTGGTAGCTTTTGCTTTTCAAACCATTCTTGAGTGAATTGCACAGTTCATTCACGCATGTGAGTGGGTCTTGATTTGTATCCTGAGTTCAGACCCTGATCAGCACCCAGACAGGGGTGTCATGGCGCTGTCTAAACCCACTACAAGCTTGTGCTAAACAGAAAGGTAACAGGTGTGATACAAGGACTGGAAAGAATTCTGCATGGCACACTGTAGCTTTCTCTGTAAGGCCATATATTTAATATTTCAGTCCAATGCACCAGTTTAATAAATAACTCCTTCCTGATCTATAAAACTGAGCAACGTAGGTTAATGTTTTTTTGTCTTCTTTCAGTTCAAATTTCATCCAAGAATTATCAATGATTTAATAAAATATTTAGCAAGAATAATTTTTGACTCTTATGTTTTATGTCAAAGAAGTCTGGAATGTACCAAGTTGTCTTGGAAACTGTCAGTAGGCTTTATGTATCGAAACATACATCTCATCTCTGATGAGATTACAGCTTAAAATATTTTCTAAAAAATAAACTTACTCAAAGCTTCAAAAAGACAAATCTGTCCATAAACAGAATCCAAGTAAACGAATACTAGGCATAGCTGAAACTCCTGTGTTATTGCTCAATTTAATGGCGTAGTGAAAATACATAAAGTAAATAAAGTAATAGCTGAATCTTAGGATTCTAAAGTTTCTCTGTAATACAGATAAGAGTAGATTTTTTTTTTCCCTTGAAGAGCATATGACACTTTTTTGGGTGATCTCTGGATTTGTACTTGTACTTCCTAGTCATATGTGAAGAGTGTAAAAGTTGTTATCCCTTTAGTTTTAGCCTGCTCATTACTTGGCCCTCATTTTATCCCTTCTTGTCAGGACACTGTCATAAGAAGTCTTTCCAATTGCTTGATATTCTCTTTGATATTTTTTTGAAATGGATCTAATTTTTGGTCATTGAACAGTAAAAGTGTTAGACCATGTTATCCATTGGCAAAAACAAGTTAATTGAGTGCATTATCATATTCATATAAATAATGCAGCTAACTATATTCACTTAAAATCCAAGACATTTTACTAGTAATCAACTACTTCTTGCAATAAAGTGCTGAATATTTCAAACCCATATCAAACTCAATACCTTTTTGTACAGGAGATTTAATGTACGTTCTCTAATATTTCGGGAATACTCAGTTTTGTGAAATACTGCCATACCAAAATAAGAAATGATTCATTCAGACTTTGGATAGTAATTTTATTTGTATTCAGATCAGAAGTACAGGTGTTTTGTGAGCCTGTTCTGCTATTCAGAATTAATAACCTTGTAAAAAGAGATAATATACTTTGTGAAATATGGAATTTTTTCAAAGAATATTTAAAGGAAAGCATCAAACTGAGTAAGGATACTGGTATGTCTGTTATGTCGGAGGTGGCTAAAGTGGTTGGAAGTTTTCTTAAGTACAACTGCAGCTTATTGACTAAATATTAAAATCATGTTACTGAGGTAGCATGAACTGGACCACACAGGTTATGGGGCTCTGCTGTTCAAGTAAGGTTCATGTTGAAATCAGATAATCACTGTGGCAGTAAGAGCTGTTGTTCCCCTCTCAGATTATTTTGATAGTTGTTGAAGCTAGAATTTGCATGCATCTCAAACCTGAACAGTACTGTACTTGCCATTTCAGTTTCATTTTTATAGAAGGACCAAAACATAGCATTCTACTGCAAAAAAGACTGAGTTTTCTGTTTGTTTTGCCACTTCAATAGGAGAAAGAAGCACGCAATTCACAGCAGCGATACAACCTCTTCAGATGAAGAACGTTTTGAAAGAAGAAAATCTAAAAGCATAGCCAGAGCAAGAAACCGGTATCAAAACATCCTTGGTCTTTAGAATGGTTTGATTTTATTATTTATCAGTAAACAAGCAGGACTAGTCTGTAATGTTATGAGTTCTGCAGACTTTGGTTCTGGTTTAGGAGGAGTGCTGGTTATATATATATATTAATACAGGTTTTGGAGTCTTAGGAGTAGATAATTAGTAATAGTGATAAAGAGATGGAAATAAAAGAGTAGTTGTTTGATTCAGTTGGTTTCATTCAATTCAACCAAACTCCTGTTGGTTAAAATGTCATTGGTGTATCTTGGTCCTAGTTAATTCAGTTGTACTCCCATCTCTTCCCTCTTGCTCTTGTGCAAGAGTTCATGCATTCTACACAGCCGTTGCACATTTTTTTGACCTTGCGTGTATTTAGCAGTAATCTAAAAGTGAAAGATCTGTAAGTAAATTCATTCACTGATAACTAGGTAGGAAAATTCTGCAGGAAAAAAAGTTTTCCTCATCTTTTTTCCATCTCTTCGTGTCTGCCATGTTGTTCCCTTTTCCATCACAAAGAATTCAAGCAACATACAATGACCAGAAATGTAGTTCTGAGTGTAACCTGTGTCTTACTAGTACCCTTCTTTCTCCCTTTAACGATGTAGTTGGCCTGATAAAATATCTATATAGGGGCTTAAAGGAAGGAAATACTGTTTATTCTCTGTTTAATCAAGATAATCTGTCCAGCCTAGCTCTTCAGATTGGAATATGTGTATGGATGCATAAAACTAACTTTATGTTAAAGAACTTCCAGATATATAACCATAATTACCACTAGAAAGAAGATTAGTTTTGTTTACCAATCTGGGAAGGTTATCTCTTTATGTAGTAAAAATATTATCTCTTTATGTAGTATCTCTTTACGTTGTTTCTTCACCTCCAAACAATGAAAGCAGAACAGTATTTATTTGGTGTTTGTTTGTTGTTGAACAGGTGCCTGCCTTTAAACTTCAGAGCAGAAGACTTAGCTAGTGGAATCCTTCGAGAACGTGTGAAAGTTGGGGCGAGTTTGGCTGATGTTGACCCGATGATTGTTGATAAATCGGTAGGTTTTGTTAGAGCTTTTTAGCTTCCTTCCCTCAATTATGCACAAACAGAATTCTCCTCCCCTTTTCCCCTTTTCCCCTTTTCTTCCCTCAATTATGCACAAGCAGAATTCTCCTCCCCTTTTCCCCTTTTCCCCTTTTCCCCTTTTCCCCTTTTCCCCTTTTCCCCTTTTCCCCTTTTCCCCTTTTCCCCTTTTCCCCTTTTCCCCTTTTCCCCTTTTCCCCTTTTCCCCTTTTCCCCTTTTCCCCTTTTCCCCTTTTCCCCTTTTCCCCTTTTCCCCTTTTCCCCTTTTCCCCTTTTCCCCTTTTTTTCCCCTTTTTTTCCCCTTTTCCCCTTTTCCCCTTTTCCCCTTTTCCCCTTTTCCCCTTTTCCCCTTTTCCCCCTTCTCTGCTCTCCCCTCTCCCCTCTCCTCTCTCGCTTTTGTCTGTTTATTCCTTTGTACTACAAAGCATTTGCTCTGGGACTTAGGCTGGATTGCTGTAGATGTCCAGGCAGCCCTGGCACAGTTAACTTGCAAACCAGATAAGCCTCATGTGGGCAGCCAGGAGTTGACTTTCTCAATTGTTTTTTTCATACTTTGAAAATTCAGGGAAATCCTGTTGATCAATGCAGTGTTTTTTCTAATTTGTTTTCTAATGTTTTATAAGTAAAGGTGCTTTTGTGGAAAGCTGTTACAATATAAACTTTATATTTTTTTTTCCCCTAAGGTGTGTTTTGATAGTATAGGGGGATTGAGCCATCATATCCTTGCACTTAAGGAAATGGTAGTGTTTCCTCTTCTCTATCCAGAAATATTTGAAAAATTCAAAATTCAGCCACCAAGGTAGGTGTATTTACTCTTACTGTTGCATTTTGCTTTTTTTTTTTTCTTAAGCCTAAGCTTTTTCTCTTAAGCTCTGAAGAAGTGAAAACACATAGGCAGTTGATTCTTTCCCTGAAGTAGTTTACAGTTCAGATAGATTTACGTGTTTGCTACCCCACTTGTCTATCAAAATATGTAATAAGCAGGATGAAGAGTTAAAAAAACCTGGTGTATTTTTCTTGTGGTAGGAAGGTAAACTTTGTGATTTGGTTAAAGAAAGAATTCTCATGTGTTCTACTTAGTAGTACCTTGCCTTTTTCTCCCAATATGTTATTAAATACTTTACTAGATCAAGAAAAATGCTGATGTTTCTCTCAATAATATTATACTGGGATTTTAAGATTTATTGATGAGGTGTCTTTGTTTGTGATTTAAATGGGTACATGGTGTCTAAGTCAATCGAAAAATTTGGGGTATTTTTTTCACTTAATTACCTCATTCCAAAGAATTAACAAACATTAATTAAGGTACTACCTAAAATCTAATACTTGAAGAGGTGGTATTTAACTAATGCAAAAGTGTCCTTTGGAAACCTAATATGCCTTTGATTAATATTCTTTACAAATCAAAGTTTTACTGATTTGAAAGCATAAAAGAAACTTAGATTTTATGAAGTCATGTTAATACTACAACATGTTATAACAGTAATAATACAATACTGCTACAAAATAATAATATGAGATCTTAAGTCATCCTTCTCCAGGCTCCCTGTCTTCATTATAAAATTTGACTTGGAGTTTTTCAGGAGACGTAAAATAAGTTTGTGACTGTGTTGATCCATTTATCTTCAGGGGCTGTTTATTCTATGGTCCTCCTGGAACAGGTAAAACCTTGGTAGCTAGAGCTCTAGCTAATGAATGCAGTCAAGGAGACAAAAAGGTGGCTTTCTTTATGAGGAAAGGAGCAGACTGTCTCAGTAAGTGGGTTGGTGAATCTGAACGTCAGCTTCGACTCCTTTTTGATCAGGTTAGAAGAAAATACATTTTTTTTCATATGATTTCTCTGTATGTTGTGTTTTGTGGTTCAGGTAGCCAAAGGTATTTGCAGTTGAAACTAAATAACTGTACATTTTTGTAAATTAAGTAGGATTTTACCAAATGGCATATTTAGATGAAAAGAATAGAGGAATACTGACAGTAGTTTCTCTTGCTCTGGAAACTCAGAGAAAAAGTCTCTTGCTTTTTCCATTAATTAAGCAAAGTAGTTTGGGTAAAATTTGGGGAAAAAATATCAGTCAGTGAGTTTGTATTTGACTGGCATGTTCAAGATAAATGCTGCAGAGGAGAGTGCATGATTTCCTTGGTTATGTGTCTATTTTAGTGGGTTTTTTCTGGCTTAGAAGAGGTTGGACAGAACATAGTCACACAAAACAGTAAAATGCAGTAGCTCAAAGAAAAGTAGTTGTCAGATTATGAGCAGATAAGATCATGTTTACTGTAACAGAGTGTGAGGTGTGTGTTTGTCTCTGCCTAGCTCACAGTAAAACTGGTACACTGGTGCCATCTTGCTTACTCGAAGTAGACTGCACTCTGCCTTGCTTTGAAACACTGCTGAAGTTGGAAATGCAGTTTTCATTTCAGACTTGACACTTTCTAACAAAGATGTCTCAATACATGTGTTAGTTTAGCATGTTAATGCTTTCTAGTGAAACCAGTTTTCAGTGTTGATGGATAAATTAGGAATTAACAGTGAATTCAATTTTTATTTTGTTTATTGCATGCCAGGCATACTTGATGAGACCCTCTATAATCTTTTTTGATGAAATAGATGGTTTGGCTCCAGTTCGTTCTAGCAGACAAGATCAGATTCACAGGTAATATTTCTTTTATGCTACCATTATCTTGGTATAGGGTACATTATCTTGGTAAACTCTTAAATGTAATTTGTCATTTCACGGGAAAGATTTTTGCTTTTTCTAAAGCCCACTTACATTAGAAAGGACAGATTGGTTTTTTGGTGTTGAAAGTCATCTTTTCAGTCCTTCAGACAAACTGTAATTTCCTGGGAATTGAATTGCAGTGACAATTACCCTTCATCCACATTATTAACTGCAAGATTTCCACAGCCAGTCCTTGATTTGCTGTTTGTGCTGTAAACAGATTGTTACCAGCCCAGTAGAATAACCAGTTGAAAAAATGTTATTCTAACGTGTTGAATTGTAATGTTCTGTCAATGAACAGAACTCACCTGTGATTTTGATTCTTAATGGTGTGATGTACAAACACATCTTGTGTTGCTATTGTGTCATTTTTTAGAATTATTTTACAACAGTTTGCTGTTGGCTGAAATTCTTTGTGTCTGCTTTTGATCTCAGTTTTGCTGTACTCTGTATGGCAACACACTTGTACCTGTCATTCTATATGTGGTGGTATTTATGTGTCCATCTCCCTCCACTCTGCTGAGAGAAATTTGGGACCAGCAGATCAGGAGGCCAATGGAACATCTGAGACTTGAAACTGTTATGCACCTGTTTGTAGCTTAGCTTTTTCTTTTTTTTGATTGTATTAATGTTGCATCTGAAAATGCAAAAGTTCTTGCAGTGTTCCTTACACTTTTATTCCGAAAACTCTCCTGCAGCTCTATAGTGTCTACTCTTCTTGCCCTCATGGATGGACTGGATAATAGAGGTGAAATAGTTGTAATTGGTGCTACAAATAGACTGGATTCTATAGATCCTGCACTCAGGAGACCTGGTCGCTTTGACAGGGAATTTCTTTTCAACTTGCCTGACAAGAAGGTAAAACCTGGAAAGGAGATTTGTTAATAAACATCTGTGGTGTATTAAACATTTGAATGCCTGACAACTAAGCTTATGAAATAAAAATATTCGTTCTTGCTTGTAAGAATGTTTAATTTTAGGAAGACATTTTTAGTACAAACAGATTGTATACATAAAGTTATATTCAGCTTCAGATCTTCAGGATATAGCTAAAACTAAACAGAGGTAAATTGTTCACAATAAACTGAATTGCTTATCTCAAATCTATGGATTTGTATAATGAACCCTAACTATTTGGGAGCTTGAAACTTATGGTAGGAGAAAATAACTTTACATCTTGTAGACTTCTAAGCATGTAAAAAATGTAGATGCACAGCCAGGCAATGTTGGCAGCAGGAAAATTTCAGTTCCTTTTTTGAAACTTAGATAAACTCAGCCATAATACTTCATGAATTTATACTTAAATGTACCTTTTATATGGATAGATGTATTTAGATTCTATAGAACTTTTAGCTGGAATTGTTTTGGGATTCATGTGCATGTGCTGTGCTACTCAGCAGTACATTAATTGATGAGGCCTTTGACAGTAGAATACTCGTAGGTACTGACACTCATAGGTGCAGTAATTAAAAGTGAAATTATAAAACTATGAGAATTCCTAATAGAAAATGAGTTTCGATCAGTTCATGTATAATAATTTTGATCAAACAAATTAAAATGTGTAACTGGTGAAAAAAGTACTGCTTATAGATGAAATTAAAAAGAAGGGAAAAGCTTTGTTCTTGAGAGACTTTGGAGTGCTAAGTTCTCTTTTATGTGTCTCAGTTACATACCAAAAGCAAGTGAAGTAACTAGATTCACATGAATAAAGAATATTTTTTTTCTATGACATGGATTTGACTCGCTAGTTTTCATCTCATTTTCTTTTCTGTTCCTTTTTTTTTTTTTTTTTAAATCAGGCACGAAAGCACATTTTGCAAATTCATACCAGGGATTGGAACCCCAAATTGTCAGATCCTTTCTTAGGAGAACTGGCTGAAAAATGTGTTGGTGAGTGTTATGTTAGTACTTTTACTATAGAGGCTTTCTCTTCTGTGTAAAACTTTGAAGGTATGTTAAATACATCAAGATTTTCTTATCTCTACCTTTCTAAACTTCTGTACTTTGAACAACACTCTTTTTTGTAGTAACAAATACGTTTCTGTCTTACTAAACCACAAAATGAGTAGTCATTTGATAATAGAACCATGTTTCCTTTCTGTGACATTGCTGTCTTTATATAGGATGCATACTCTTAAAGAGAAGCAAAATGAAGTTGGAATTGGAATCTTTAGGTAGGCTTCCCACTAAACTAGAAAAGAGATAGGCAGACTTGGGTTTTTTTCTGTCTACTTACTGACAAAAAAACCCAGTACTTTTGTGTGGGGTTTTTGTTTTTTGTTTGTTTTTTACTGACTGGCATGCTCTCCTCTGACATAAATCCAACAAACTAACCAGCCTTTCTAAAGAAAAATTTTTTTTCCAGATTGCTAGCACAGAACAACCTCAAAGTGTAGACATAGGTAGGGGAGAAAAAAAACCCAACTGCAACATGAATACATTAAATACACCTTTGGAGCTCACAAAGACCTGCTGTACTGAATGGAGGTTGGTTGTTCAAGATAAGCCTGCCGTTTAAATCTAATCAGAAATAAACCCAAATATTTTTATAGTGAATTAAACAGAGGAAATGACCCTAAAGCACACAGCACAGTACCTTCTCAACAGCTTGTCATGCAAAGATACATCCTCTGTCAGTCATCTGCTTGGACGAGCACTGAAGTTCTCAGAAAAAGAGCAGTCTCAAATATCTGTGCTTGGAATCCATCAACAGGGAATCTAAGAACTTTAAATTGAACATCAGTCCATTCAGTCAGCTACAGTACATCCGAATTATCCTCTTCATCCACAGGGACATCTCTCATCGAAGCAGCATCCCTCCGCTTTTGATGCACAAAGACCTCAACATCTTCTGGTGAGGAGAAAACATAACTATCCAGCAAACTCCAGTTTAAGCTTTGCCGGGTATAACACAGCACATGACAAACCCATTTCATGTAAATTCTGCTTGAATGATGCAAACACGTGGTGCTGCTTAGTGGGAGAGAGGGGAATAGGTGGGAAAAAAACCACAGATGTTTCTTTAAAAATTCACCGTATTTTTTCAGTGAGAACACAATATTTTAAAATTTCAGACAGTAGGGAAAGCCATTTGTACATTTGACTGGAAGACATTCTTTGTGCTCCATAAAGCCTGTCAGTTCTGTGGAAGTCAGCAAACAAAAAGAAACACTCTTTTCTGTTTTTCTTGGATTTCCTGCTCTACAACTACTGTACACGATTGTCTCCAGTCTGTATCTTGGAATTTAAGTGTTTCTGCACATCCAAGATGAAAATCTTTGAAGTATTATTAAGTCTTTTCTAAACAGCTGAAGTGAGACTAGTATATCTTCTTCACCTTGAGAGTGCCTCATTGTTTCTGTAAGTGAAATCTGCAGCAATAATGATTTAAACAGAATTTTCCAGATTCTTTGTGGCCAATACCAATGGACCGCATTGGCACATGTGTATGTCTGTGATACAGTTTATATCAGTCTGCTATTTCCTCTTGTGGGCAGGTTTTCTTTAAAAACAAACAACCTTCCCCCCAGAAAAACAACACCCCCTCTTCCCCGAGTAAAAGCTGCCTAGACTTGGCTTGGCTTTTGGCACAGCATGGTTGATACCTCTCTCCAGTTCAGCAGACTTGGCAACACTTAACTCCAAGCTTCTGGATCCTAATGAAGAAAACTGCTGAAATACTCCCAAAGCAAATGACTTTGGGGAAGCAGGTGTATGTGCAACTCAGAACTTCTTATGATCCAGGGGTGTAATTAGAAGGAAATTGGAAGGGAAAAGCCCCAGGACCTGCAAAAAATAGGTTATTTCCTGAGGGTTGATTTTTGTCCCAGGTGTTACAGATTACAACCTTTTAGTGGATTTCTGTGTATGTGAGAATTAAAGACTCTACTTCCCTGAATGGCCTCATGACTACAGTGTGTGTGAGACGAAGTGAAGCAGCTTGGGGAGAGCACAGCATTGCTCAGAAGACCACACAGTTCTGTCTTGTTAGTACTTTCAGTAAACACACATTATTACTATGTTTTTTCTCTTTACTGGAAGTATAAATCTTACAAAACGTTATAAATCCTTTCTTATCTCTTGTGCTTATTCCCTTGTTTGGAATGGTAACTTTCTGTAGGTAGAGAGATTTACCTAGGAACCCAGTCTTGCGGGAAACAAAACATACTAGCAACTGAAAAAGTGTGAATTTCTCCATCTGGCAGATGAATCTTTTTACAATATAGTAAGGGTTATATAAATGATGTTATTAAATAGAATTATAAAGAAACAAACTATTATGTTGAAGATGCTTGTTAAAAATATTCTGTGCTTATTATTGCAGGAGTGTTTTGTGGTAAAATGATACCATTTTAGATTTTTCTTTCCCATCCTCATGTAATGATGGTGGGGGAAATTTTGGCATTAGCATTCCTGTTTTTCACAATTTTTTAAAATAAGCCTAGTAGTTACTTTTCATTTCTGTCATCATCCTGAGTTGTTTGCTAACTCCTTCCCTGCAGTCATTTTGGGAGTTTTGTAGGGAGTTGCACAACATAAAGTGGAAGAAGTCTTCAAAATTATCAAAATTGTTCACCTAAATGCTTCACCCCGTTCAACAGTACTTTGTTATGGGATTTTAGTGTGGGTTTTAGGCAGAAGAAATTTTAAAGTGGGCACAATTTCTGCACAGTCGAGATGGCTGCAAAATTTTGGTGATCAGAGTGCATTCTTTGGAAACCTACATAGGAATCCACTTGTTTGCTGTCCTGCTTTCTGAAAGTTGTGCTTCAGAAATGTTCAGCAGAGTTTGGTGATACTAGGTAGAAGAAAATGTGCTACTTGACAGGAATCCTCATTTTGTTCTAAGTTAAGCTGTGCCAGTACATTTTGAACAGCTTTCCTGAGATGCTTCAAAAAAAGGAAGCAAATGCACTGAACCTTGAGTTTATATTACAGTTTCAATTTGGGTAGAAACTGCATCAGGTTATTTACTGTTGGTATGATATATTTTATTTTGTTTTGGCAATACTTCACTCATGTTTTTCTTCTGCTTCATCAGTGTGTGTTTGCTTCTTAGCAATAAAAAGCTCTTTAATGTTCCACAAGGTGCAGGATTTTTGCCGTTTTCTTGTCACGGAAATGGATGTACAGTATGCACAAGAGAGTCCCTCAAAAAGAGACACCAATTATTAGTCTTCAAATGTAATTGCTCCTGAGAAATGAGAGGTAGAAATGGAGACTAATTGTGTATCTGATCACCTGAGAATTTAATTTTAAAAATAGGCTACAGGCTATTATTTCCTAATTTTGCAATTCTTTGGAGATGTACATGCGGTGATTAAAATGACTGTTAGAAAGCGATGTTACAGCATTTGTTAATAGAAAAGTTGGGAAGGATCTAGCTCCTGAACTGCTGAATCTTTTCCCAAAAATACTAAACTAGCTTCTAAAGTGACAGGCATTCAGGGTGTTGCGTATCTTTGATTTGAGCTTTGGTTTAGTGCTCCCCTCACTCATTTTTTGTTCAATGTAGTGTGGGTTTTGGATGAGAAGTCGACCAATTTAAATGGGAATGTGATACCTGATACCTAAAGAACAATGCAAAATTTAGAGCCCTGGTTTGGTTTCTCTGATAGACTGGTAGCTTCTGTCTAATAGTTTCATGTGGTTGGAGTGTGCCTACATAGTTTTGATTTCATGTTAAATGAAAGTTAAAAAAATCCTAAACAACATAACTTTAGTGGTGAAAGCCATTAGTTGTCAATTGATTAATATAGTGGATATATCTGAACATATTTCAAATATAATGTGTATTTATTTCAAGGTAATTTGGGAATGTGAGTTGCTACATACGTTTTAAGTAACATTCATACCAAATTTACACAATTGTAACTACTGACCTTGTAATAAAATTGCAAAGCTTGGTTTAAAAATTGCAGGAATCATTTAATATTTATGGTGATTTTCCATCTGGGTTTATTTTTGTTTTGCTTTTTTTTAAAAAATTATTTTCAAGTATATATAAGAAAGATGCCGTTTGAAGTCTCATCCAATTTAAATCATCTATATAGCTGAAAAGTGGGTACCTTTTACTATTATCCCCCAAATTAATATGTGAAAGATGGGGGATGGAAAACTGTCTGTAGTCTTCCATATTAATTGCTTCCTTTTTTATTTTTAAACACTGTGTGTGGAATCAGCTTTGTTTCTTATTGCTGTATGGGTCTGGTAAAAATGTACATGCCAGGAGCCCTGAAAGAAAATCAGAGGCTAAAGAGAGAAAAGCAAGGCAGGCCTGAATTTTATGACCTGGTGCTGCCAAAAGACCAATCACGGAATCATAGAATGTTTTGGGTTGGAAGGGAGCTTAAAGCTCATCTCATTCCACCCCCCTGCCATGGGCAGGGACACCTTCCACTATCCCAGGTCACTCAGAGCTGCATCCAGCCTGTCCTTGGACACTTCCAAGGATGGGGCACCCGCAGCCTCTCTGGACAGCCAGTTCAAGTGCTTCATAGTAAAGAATTTCTTCCTAATCTCCAGTCTAAACTTGCCCTCCTTGGTCTTAATACAAAAATAGTATAGAAAAAATGCAAGTAACGTAAGACTTGGTGAGGAGGAGGTAGTCTGGTAAAAAACCAGTTGAATGAGAGTAGTTTTAACTAAAGAATTGATTAATTACCTTCTATAAACACTTCATTACAAACCCATGAACTTTTAAATGGCGTTACCTCAGTGCAACATTTTCCTATAGTGACTTTAATTCTCGAAATGACTTTTCTCACTGGAATACTGCTTCATGGTTTTTGAAAGATGAAGCTATGGTGCCTCAAAATACAGAGGCATATTAATGTCTCTTGCTGAGAGAGATGGAAAAACTAGAAATCTAATTTCTAGCTCTGGGGAAAACCCCCAAACCATTAGTACTGCAAAAGACTCAGAGGTATTAAGTCTCTCTGTATTTCATAATTATCAGGTCTATGTTTTTCACTAATGATGATTAAGCAATTATAGGTAGCCACCTGTAGATACTTACGAAGATAGGCTAAATTAAAATTTTAATGCATTTTAATTTCTACCTTTGGTTATATTAGTAAAGTTATGGAACTCTTAAAAGTCTGAAACATTTTTCTTCATAGTAGAAGTTAACATTTTTCCAAGAATTCAGAGTATGCTTTTTTTACAAGAGATTCCATGTCTTCCATATTCTACTCATCAAACATTTTTCTTTATATTGCTCATTTTCTCAGACTGTAAAAGTTTAAAGTTGGTGATGTTCAGTGTAACAAAATTACTTTGCTGTTAAAGAATATATTCATATGGAGGTATTAAAGGAATAAAGGACGAGAGGGACTAGCCTGTTAAAATTGCACACATATGTTAGACAATATTAAGGGAAAAGAAAGAGCAGTAACAGACCTATAACCCAGGACTGAAAATACACTATATATCAAATGATATTGTGAAAACGTAGGTAATTTTAACCTCCGTGTGGAATGAATTTCTTTGTATATCTTATAAACATGTCCAATTTCTCGATATACGACACTGTCATCAGGTTATGACCTGATGCCTTTTGGCAGATGCTTTGTGGACCTTGACAGTTAAGTACTCCGGATGTGTTTTTAGGTGGATGCATGTCTGAGCCAGGTGTGGCACAGCAGTGCCGTTTCATGGGAGGTGTTTGTGTTCCTGTGTGCACTAGGGTACTGTGGAGCTGACATCAAAGCACTTTGCACTGAGGCTGCCTTGATTGCCCTGAGACGCCGCTACCCCCAGATCTACATGAGCAGTCAGAAGCTGCAGCTGGACGTGTCCTCGGTGGTCCTCAGCGCGCAGGATTTCTACCATGCAATGCAGAACATCGTGCCTGCCTCCCAGCGTGCCGTGACATCCTCGGGACACGCGCTGTCCCCCGTCATCCGGCCGCTCTTGGAGCGCACCTTCACCAAGCTCCTCGAGGTCTTACACAAAGTGTTCCCTCACGCTGAGTTCAGCCAGGGTGACAAAAGTGAAGGTACGTGGTTTGGGGGTTTTTGCAAATGCTGTTTCAATTTGGAAGTATTTCAGCTTCTCCACCTAGCCTTAAGTCTGGTGGGTATTTCCTTCAGTGTTGTTGGGATGTAAATACTGTTTGCTTGGATGTTGCATAATTATTTTTGCTGATTCCAAGTTGTTGTCGAATCTAATGACCTGACCTATACACCTCCCATAGGTGTGAGGGCCATCTATAAAAAGAACTCACAAGTAATTTACAATTTAAATACAAGAAATGATGGGGCATTATTAAAGGTTAGAACCAAAAAAAAAAGTGAGATGATGTTACTGAGTGTAACAGGACCTGAAATTTGTGTTCCTGCTTGCAACAATGGTTAGCTATCCCAAGTCCTTTGCTTGCTGGTGGTGCAGAAACTTTGGGGGCTCACAGCTCAATAGGTGTTTGGCTGAGATACCTGAGCCTATGTGATGGTCATGTGCTGATTAAGAAGAAAGTCCTGAGGCTTTCCTCTCCTTGAAATGGCCTGGTCCACTCCAGATCCTCCAAGCTGATTATGTCAGCTTAGCAAGTGGAGAACTATTTGCTGTTTTGTCAAGTTAACTTTTTTTTGCCAAATTAGCGACTAAAATCAACACACTAAGGGGTCAGTGAATGCCAGAAATCTGCTGCAGTGGAAGCATGTGGGTGCTCCAAGGAAGCAGGGAATAAGAAGAACTGATTGACTGTTATGACTGGCAGAGAGTCAATAGGTTCTGGGGTTTTTCTACCCAAATCTTCTCTGAGACATACTTTAATAGTTACCCCAGTCATTTCTTGGAATTTAAATGTTAAACAAGATACCTTGGGTTTGAGATCTGTTTATTCTGATGTAGCCTACAGTTTTTATCTGGGATCATTCTCATTCCCCAGCTCTGTAAACAGTACTGGGGTTGTGTGTGATTAACTTGAAAACAGCCCAGTCATAAAGCAAATCTGTGACAGCCATGACTTTCCTCTCATTCCTGTTCCAGAGCATGCTTTCAGCCTGCACCCCAGGCAGCTTAATCTGATCCTTGTGCTGGCTGCTGCAGTTCTCCAGCCCAGCTGTGCATTTTTGCTCCATCCTTTCCACTTGCTTGAGTACTTCAGGTCCTTTGTTAAACTGTTTTAGCCAGAAAACTCATCCAAAAATGATGTATTTCTATGTTTTCTGCTGACTGTGGGGTAACTGGAGGTTTTAACAAGTGTTGGAGTTGGCCAGAGATGGGCCCTGGGAGCATGTGGTGGTGGGTAGGGGGAAATGAGCTGGTTTGCAGCTGCAGTTAGATCCTATTGGGCTCCCTCAACTGAAAGTTATTTCTGATGCTTAAGTTTCTGTAACCTGTTAGTAGCACCCAATTTAGAGATTGTCATCCTTGTTGAAGAATTGGTTTAAGTTCAGAATATTTTCTTTGTTTATACTTTTTACGTTCCTATTTATTATTGCTTATTATTGGTAACAAATTGAGTTAGGAAGCTTAAGTTGATTTAAATGGTAGTTTTACTAGGTAATTTGCTGCTATGGGTACTTCTAAATGTTTGTAGATAAGTGATTTTGAAGATGCATGAACTGAGTTTTCTTTTAGTATTTCCTTCATTTTTTTCTTACCCTTATAAATCTAAGAAAATATTGAATAGCAAGCTTTAATCTTTGTTAAAGCTAGAAAAATCCACTTTCAGGTACAGTGATTACACATAAATGTAGATTATACAATAGGGCTTCAAATTTTTTTTGAATTCAAAATCAAGTATATAGAACATGCTTACAGGTACGTTTACAATCTGCACATCAGGTTTTCTGCATTTCACTAGAATTTCCTTTCTTGTAATTCAGTGAGTCAAATGCTTGAGCAGAGAATGTCAGAGTCTTGATACTTGGGATTAAAAGATGCAGGGCTGCCTTTTAAAATAATGCTGTATTTTAGGGGGAGAAAACTGAGTCCAGTGCATGAGCATAGGACTTACCTATGCCTACATTTGGTATACTGAAAATTCTGTCTGTTTTAGGGACTGCTTTAGTGAGCCCAGAGATAGCAGGCCTATGTCCAGATGATTTGGAGGTCTACATCCTTAGCTTTAGCTAAATATCCAGCAGCTTCTGTGCCATATTTTCTTGCTCTGGATTAGCTTTTGGCCTCTGCTTGGGGTCTGCAAGCCTTTTTCATCTTTTCTCCCAAGGAACGATTATCAAGTGTGTGGCTGCATCACAACTTGTCAAGAGATGTGGCATATCCTCATCTCATGGCAGCAGAATATCATTCCTGCTCAGCCTACTTTGAATCCAGTTTCCTACATCACACAGCCAGCTAAGGGAACCTTTGGTTGTCCCTTGAAAATTTTTTCTGGAACCCTGGGACAGTTTTTCCTGTGGTTTAGGGGACACCTCCCTCTGACACTTAACACTGCCTTGGAGGCGATTCCTTTGTCCCGTGGTGATTGTCTGATCAGTGTGGCAGGACCTGTGCCATTGCCTCACATAAATCCAACAAGTCATGCAGTGAGTTGGGTATTTGAGAATAACGCTTGGATCTCTCTGTATTTCACACTTTCATTTCACAGCAATCCCTTCACTTAAGTGTCTGTGGCCGACTTGAGCTGCTGTTGAGATGTCTGCTGGTTGTCCTGAGCAGCAATGTGCTACAGTGACTGTGCTGCTCTCAGGAGTGCTGCCCATCCATTGCAGAGCTTTTTCTTGCTCAGCAGAGCTGGCCTCTGCAGTTCTCCTGCTGTACAGCTGAGTGGCTGTGGCCATTTTCATCCTATCATTGAGACTTCCTTCCCTATGGAAATGAGAACGAGTGGCCTTGTATAGGGCAAAAGCAACTCGGCTCCTTTCCTGGGGCAAATTAACATCTTGCAGCAGTTCTTTCCTATTTTCAAATCACACCAGGTAACTCTTAATCCCATTGCAGCTCTGGGAGCTAATTTACCTGATTTTCAGCTGTTACCTGGTTGTTCTGTTTTAGTGCCATATTAGTAATTTTGCAGTTGTTTGTCTCTGAAGTGTGTCTTGTGAATATAATCAGTCTTTGAGCTTTTTGTTTTTCAAGGTCTGTATAGAAAGTGCTTCAGTTCACTGTGCTACCATATTAGCAAAGGAATTAAAATAGGTAAAGGCATAGTATATGAATATGGGATGCATTGAACTGATTTTGATAAAAAGTAATTTTATATTCTTCACCAGATTATCAGAGGGTGGAAAACAATTCTTCATAAACATACACTGTCTAGGTAGTCATGCTGAGAATAATTTTGGAAGAAGTGTACCTGTGAGAATTTGGACACTTGGAACAAATAAATAATTACAAAATTCTATGTAGTCTGAGGAATGACAAATTTTATAGCTTCATCCTTGAAAAAACCTCTAGCTGTGAAATAAACCCAAAGGAAGCATGTCATAACAAGTTAACTTTTTTGTGTTTGAGGAGTTGTTTAGCTTGATTGTTTAAAAAAGTAAATTGTAATTATGATTAGACTTCTACAGTATTTAATTTGTTTTGTTTTTTGAAGTAATAAGTACTTATTATTCTGAAGGCTGATACTTGGTTTTAACTAATTTCTTCCCCATTTGAAGATTTATTATAATTGACACAAAGAAAATTGTAATGGCTTGTCTTGTTTGTTGTACTTGTACTTGGAAGTGATAAAATTCTAATTAATGCATCTCTTGGAACAGATGTACCAAGTCTAATATTAGATGATAGTGAAGATGAGAATGCTTCATCAATTTTTGAGACGAGCTGTCACTCAGGATCACCAAAGAAACAGTCATCAGCTGCTATACATAAACCCTACCTTCATTTTACAATGTGAGTGTTTCTCTGAATGCATATAATTAGATGGATAAACCCAGGAGATTCTTACATCAGGAGCGCTAAAAAAATTGTTCTTTTGCTTTGGGGTGGCCATGGTGTTCTGTGATGGAAACATTTAAGTGCACAGACAAGAGTTTTGGATATGGGGGTGTTCTTGGGAAAGGCCACATCCTACACACTGGAATCAGAAATGTTTTTCAAGAGGCAAATGTAGATTAGGAGAAAAGATGCTAACAGCAATTTTCAGTTTTAACAAACTACTTTGATTTGAAAGATTAAGAACTGAGAAGAGATGTATGTAGGAATATTTTGGAGGGGTTGTGTGCTTTTTCTTGGTCCAAAGTACAGTTGAGCTTTGGTGTATGCAGCTGTTTGGAAGCATCATATATAATGGTTGTGTTTATCATTTCTAATGTGCTGTTTTCATTGTTTTTCATGCAGAGTTTCAGGAAAACAGGAATTTAGAAAATATGTATGAAATTTGGATGTTTCCTGTATAAATTGGACTGGCTAGAGTTATTAACAGTAATTAACATTTCTTTGTTATGTGTTAAGAATAGTTTTAGACTGTTTTATGTGGTAGTTTCTGCCGGGAGTTTGCTGAAAAAGAAGATTAAGTTATAAAACTGTTCATTACTGGCACTGTTTAGTAGAGCCATCTTGTGGAAAACTGCTAAAATTTTTATGCTAAATAATAGTGCCAGAACAGAATTTATGGATATCTAAGATTAAAAATAAGGATGAAAATTCAAAGAGTTAGAGGGACATAGTTAAGTGTTCTAATGCCAAAGTTGAGCTTTTGTTGTGAGGTTGGGAAGGGGGAAGCCAAACTCAAAACAACAGTATGTATTTGTATGGATGTGTGTCTTTAAATAAAAGAATCTCAAGACTGGATTTATTTTTGCAAAGTATGTAGGCCTCTCTGTCTGTTTTCTGAGCATTTTTGTTTGTTGCTTGTTTGTGTAACCACCACCACCAGAAGTGAAAGCCAAAGGTCAGCAGTGTCATTGCTGTCCCAAAATATTTAATATGAAGTAATACCAGTAAATCTTGTTCCACTGCCTGAGTTCACTGATGGGCAGGTAGACATGCCTTAATGAGAGAAAATGCAAATTAATTAAGAACTTTCTTTTTTTATAATCAGTTTTCTATAAATGGAAAAGACTGTTAATGGAAAAACTTAATGTGTTTTTCTTCGTGTATCATTTGTCCATAAAATTGGGCAAAAACACCCAAGAGAAAGAAACAAACACAAAATCCCCAAACCCCTTCTATGGACTGCTTAGTTTCTTCTCAACAACAACAAAAAAAACCCAAAAATAAGTTTACCTTCACAGTTTTTCTTTGAAGTCTTCCTTCTGTCCAAAAGTCTACTGAGTAGAAGTGTACAAATAGGCAAAAATACACGATGCATAGTGATGTTATTCAACCCTACTTCAGGTCCTTTTTCTTAAATAAGTAAACTATTGAAAATGTTCATTGGTTCTTGAAAATCTTGGGCAGCACTTTAAGGGATGAAAGGATTGACCTGGGATTCCTGAGTTAAGACTGAACTAGAATGATTAAATTGCTGTCTTTACTGGATGTTCAGTAAGTCTTTTTATATCATCAAGGAATTAGTTTTAAATAAACTGGTTATAATGAAAATTCTCATGAATTTAATATATGCGTAGCTTCACACAGATGAGTTTGAATTAAACGGTTGTGAAACCAAAGATAAGCTAAATCTTGAGTTATTGGCACCTGAAGTAGTATTGAGGGATAGCCAAGTTAGTTGATATTTTTAGGCTGTTGTAGGAAGCTATTGCCCATTACTGAAAGTCTTATGGATTCTAAAATACCTCCTATATATCCATCCATTGATAACATTGGTATGTTAATTGACTGTTGCAACTGTTCTGTTGCAGGTCAGCTTATCACCAGCCAACTTCTTACAGACCGAGATTACTGCTCTCTGGGGAACGAGGGTCAGGTCAGACATCACACCTTGCTCCAGCACTATTGCACACCCTGGAAAAATTCTCCGTACACAGGCTCGACCTGCCAGCTCTTTATTCAGTCAGTGCCAAAACGCCTGAAGAGTCATGTGCACAGGTGATATTTCAGATTCCCTTGTAATGAGTCAGTGATGTAATTCTGGTTTCAGCAATGTAAAGGCAGCCAGCTGAAATGTAGCTTAAAGTCCAGGTTTTTGTAGGCTCCTTCTATTTTCTGTTTAAAATAGAGAGGTCTCTGGAGGGTCATGGAAATCTCCCTAGTGACCAGTGAATGTAATTACATTTTTAACCTGCCCCTTCATCACGTACCTGGTGCTAAGTAAGTTTAATCTGGGTATTCAGTGTCTGATGTTCATTTTATTCACTTGTGTATGGGTTGGTGTGCTGTGGTTCTGGGTTCATTTGCTTAGTTTTAGGTGTTTTACATTTCTAAATAGCTTGTGGTGAATATTGCATGGATTGCAAAGCAGTTTAATTTTCATCTTGATTGTTCAGTCATAGCAAGTTTTTAAAACATACATATTTTTAAAACAAAGTAGTTGCTTTGTAGTTTCCCTGGCACATTGACATAAAATAATTGAATGCTGTAGCTAACAGTCACAAGCACTTGTTTAGAAAGTCTTGAGATAATTCTGTTCTGCTGGAACATTTGTCTATAAAATACCACAGACATGAATCATTCTCTAATGTGCAAGAACTTTGTTACTCACAGCTGATGGTAACAATTAGTTCCTCAGTTGAAATGCGGCTGTTTCTTTTTAATTAGATCTTTCGTGAAGCTCGAAGAACAGTACCAAGTATAGTTTACATGCCTCATATTGGTGATTGGTGGGAAGCTGTCAGTGAAACTGTGAGAGCTACTTTCCTAACTTTGCTGCAAGATATACCATCTTTCTCACCTATATTTCTACTGTCTACCTCTGAGTCCATGTTTAGTGATTTGCCTGAAGAGGTAAGTTTATCATGGAAGGAGGCATTGTTAGATGGTTCTGTACTCTTTTGAATGTTTAAATCGTGTAAAATCATTTCGTTTGTAGTGTCTTTCTAACTTAATTTAAAATATGTCAAACAGAAAATGTAATAATTATTGAATGTTAGTAATTTTTCTTAAGGAGGGGTATATGTCTGTATTACTGATTTTCATAAGCTCCATGCTACTCTACTGAGAAGACAAAATTGTTCATTTTCTCAATTGTTCTTTTTGACAAATGACTCCGTCATAATTAAATGCAGATTTAGTCTAAAGGCCCGACCTTGAGCTTTACATTTTCTGAGGCTCTGGATAGGGGGAGGGTTCCTGGGTTTTCTCCTAAACATTTTCTGTGATTTTTTTTCTCCTGCCCTTTTACTCTACTTGTACTACAGGGTTGGCTATTGTTAGGATCATGGGATACTGTGAATTTTGTTACTATAGAAAACTGAGTGAGAATTACAAGTGTTTATTTTCCCTTTGCTGTGAATACAACTTTAGGTAGAGCTTACTATCTCCTGTCCTGTGCCCGATTTTGAAAAGTTTGTGACTAGTATTACAGTATGATCATTGTTCATGTCTGTTTCAATGGGGGCTCATTTTTCTTATGTTCTTTTCTTTATTTTTAGCTGAAATGTATTTTCAGAATCCAGTATGAAGAGGTTTTTTATATTCAAAGACCAAGTGAAGAAGACAGATTGCGATTTTTCAAAGGCTTAATTCTTGATGAGGCAGCAATGCCCCCACCAAGAAGGAAACAGGCTGGTAAACTAAGTTACAGTAAAACAATTATAATAATAATTTGATCCTAATGTTTTATTTTATGTTACTTTCCTTTTTAAAAAGGTGTGGGTAATTAACAGTTAGTTTAATTACCATGTGACAGCATGAATCAGTGCCCAGAATAAATTTCATAGTTACAGTTAACAGTTGTTGAAGAGCTGTGGGGTTGAGGATGCAGTGATAGTTAGATCCACGATGCATATTAAATACATACAATGAAATTTGGCGTGGCATAATCCATAGAGCCTCTCTACTGTTAATGTTCCCGTTGTCTGATTTCTTGTTCTTTTCCCTAGCTCTTCGTGCCCTGGAAGTTCTTCCTCTTGCCCTACCGTGTCCTGCCCGGGAGCTGTCGGAAGCAGAGAAGCAGCGGATGGAGGACCAGGAGGAGAACACCCTGCGGGAGCTGCGCCTGTTTCTCAGGGATGTCACCAAGAGGCTGGCCACAGACAAACGCTTTAACATCTTCAGCAAACCGGTGGATATTGAAGAGGTCTTGTTTCAGTAATGTGCAAACAATGAAGTTGAAAATACTAGAGAAAGAATGCAAATTAATGGTTGAATTAGTTAGAAAAATAGATGTTTGATCCATGATCTGTCTGGTCTAAGATACTGATTTTTAGCTGGTGGTACAGTCACAGCCTCATCATCTGTGATGCAAGAATTTGGAACACATTCTATTGCCAGTGACCCTTGGAAAAACCTTGTGCATTCCTGTCCATTTTATAAATGAAATGAGCATTTTAAAGTGCCAACACCCCTGTCCTTGCCAGTGCTTCTGAAATACTTGAAACCATAAATTTAATTCTTTAATAAAAGCTTTTACAGCATTGTAATCATAAACGTGATAATATTGGGAAAGTGATCTGTGTTCTGTAATGCATTCAGCATTAATAGTATTGTTGCATAATTTCAGCATTAATGCTTGTGGATGCCATTAATCACAGATGGTAGCACATTATAAGGCATTAACTGGTCGATTATGGACTGTACACACCTAACTGATGAGACAGTTTGATCTGCAAATCTATTTTCAGGTGCTGCTGTATGAATAAGATGGTGTTTGGTCTGACTTTGCGATCAGATGCTGGTCCCCTGCAAGCTTTGCAGGCTTACTAGCTGAAAAAAATTCCTATTTGCTTCTGAAGAGAGAAGCATCTCTTTTGGAAGACAGTAAATGATGAGTATGGAACATCAGAAGACCAGCATTGTAAAAAGCAGATTTGGAGTGTAAATTCCTTGCAGGATGGAACATGCGTCTTTTATGGACTGATGCAGTTCTGTCCTAATTTGAACTTTCCATAGTGTTCCACAGCTGACTGTTTTTGAAAGCCTGGTGAGCTGCTTAATGTGGCAACCTACGGTGTGAGCCTGGTCTGGGCAGTAACTTGGTTTGATTTTTCTTGTGAAATTGGGAGGTCCATTATTGTAAAAACTCTTCAAACTTCTAGTGAAGTTAGTTCTTTTCTGTCAAGAATTTTTGGTCTAAACTGACATGAATATAGGCAAATAGAGAAAGAACAAGTAACTGTCCATGTTTTGTAGATGAAGAGAATAAAAAATGTGTATTTGTTATTTGAAGACTTGCCAGAACCCTGCTAATACATCACAGCACCAGAAATCAGATGTAATCCTTTTTGTCCCACCTGCTGCATTTAAGCATAGGACTAGCCTTTCTTTTTCTACAACAGCTTGTTTGCTCAACTTCCTTAGAAAATATGTTAGGTTTGTTTCACTCCTACTTGCATTGCAGAGAATGCTGCTGTGTGATAAGTCAAGGATTTTCCTGACTAAATCAGCAGCAATATTTACTGCTTTCAGTGAAGATTTTCTGATGCTGTGCTAACAAGAAAAGGAAGCCTGTGGCTTATCTTTCCAATCCCTGAACCAGATATTATCATGTTTCCATAAAGGGAGACAAAAAGAGATTTTTTTGCCATTTTAATTTGTCAATATAATTTTCAATGTCTGTATTTAAGGAATTAGGTAACTCATTGGTGTTGACTGAAGTAATGCATTAATGTTAGTTTATGTTGTAATATATGTCTGCAGGCACTGTATTTAAAAAAAACAACAACAGACTTATAGAGGCATTATGTCTTGATCTGAATATGTATTTAACTCTTAAGTGCTTTGGCAGTGACCATCATATGTGGATGATTTCAAAAGAAAAAAATGCAGTACTGTTTTAGAGGCTGCCAGTGTTTTTAATTGTCTAATCTCAATCCCACTGAAGCATTCAAATATTTTTTTTTCTGTGAAGTAAATAACAAATTCATAAATTTTTTGGGTGAACTTTGTTATAGCTGCTGTGCTGATGCATTTGACTATTAAGGCTGAGACCCTTGTGGTATCATGAGTTATGTTAAACACTTTTTAGTGTGCCCCATAGGTTGCTGAATCTCCAGTTACGATCTAAGCTCATAGTAAACTGTGGCACAAGGCTTTTTCTTTAGATTGTCCTTCTGTACAGCCAATCTAACATCTGCAGTCTATAAAACCTGACTTTGTTTAACAAGTGATTGAAGAAACTATTTAATAGTGGGTATTTAAAAGCTGACAATTTGGCTGTTTAGGAGAACGTTACCTACAATGGGAACAAAATAGAGCTTCCCTAATTTTTCCTAGGGCTTCAAGTTAGAATGATGGGTTTTGCCTTTTTAGTCCATGGCATTGTTATAGCACCATAAAAAGCTATAATTAAATCAGTCTAAAATGAAAAACACATTTACATTGAAGTATATTGCTTCAAAAATACTGTTTAATTAGTTTGAAAGATTAATCTGTGAGCTTCTGAAGGAAAAGCAGATTTTTTTAGCCTGATAAAACTTCCATTTTTAACATAAATTTGCTTAGAAATCAAAATGTTTAGTAAATGTCTTAGAGCTAAGCATGTGGAATGAATCCAGGTGTAAAGATATGATTGTCAGTGTCAGTATGAATGCATATGGTCCTGTGTAATTTCTGTGTACTGTTTGCTTATAGGTTTCAGATTACCTTGAGGTTATCAAAGAACCAATGGACCTATCAACAGTAATAACCAAAATTGATAAACACAACTACTTAACAGCCAAGGATTTTCTAACAGACATTGACCTGATCTGCAGCAATGCATTGGAGTACAATCCAGACAAAGATCCTGGTGGTAAGAACCTACTTCTTTTTGGCCTATGTGGACCTGAAAGCCTGGTACTTAATCTCATATGTTGTTGCTTTTCAGGCATTTAGATAGGCTGCATGCTTTGTGATAATCAGGATAAGCAAGTCTTAAGGGTCTGTGTTTTCAGTATTCTAAAGCGTGGAGTACACTGGGGGCCATTAGAAGAGCAGGAAAACTGCAGCATTCAGGGCTGTTTTCTCATAAATTAGGTTTTGTAGTTCCCTTTCAAATTTGATAGTTCCTTTTCGGTATCTAGACTTTGTATATGCAACAAAACCCCACTGTAATTTGGAGAGCTCTGTAGAGAATCCTCGCACAATCTGGCAGTGGTCTGCTGTATTTCCAAGTTAGCTTAAAACATGAAATTCATACACAGAAATTCTACATATTTGGGGATAGAAATAAAACAGGATAAATCACCAGGCAAAGAAGTCAGTTGCAGCTGATTAGGAGAGATTAGATAGTATTGTCTTGACAAAGTGTGACTGGATGCTTTCAGTTAAAGAGGAATTTGTAGACTGAAATGCATGTTAAAGCTGTTCATGCTCCAAACTTAGGGAAGAACATCTTGTGTACTCTTTGCTAGGGCTGTCTTACTGTGCACATTGCCAAAAGAAAGCCTTTCAGCTGGCAGCTTCAGGAGTCATCAACAAAACATCAACACTAAGCACCCTTTTAATGCAGAGTTCTATTTAATATATGTGGTACTTGGAGATCAGGGTCCATCTACAAATTTAGTCCCATGTTTTAAAAAGTTTTTCATGAAAGCTGTGAAATTGCTTTAGCAGGTAAAGCCTGTTTTTTCTGCATTCTTCTTCTCAAATTTTTTATTTTCTGAGGCATTTTGCAAGTGTCTCATGTGTGGACTAGATACGCACTAGATACTACTAGATACTAGTTAGTCTGGTCAGACTTGTTTCACATTGCCTTTTGAAGCCGGTTCATATTCATAGAAGATTAACTTTATTTCTTCAGTTTATGATGCACTATTTTCTTTCAACTAAAAAAAGTCCATTTATTTTCTGTTCTTGATAACACACTTTTGAGGACTTCTAACGTGCAGTTGATGTGAACTAATTAAAGCCCTTGATGGGCACTTGACATTCAGAGTGTATCTGAAGAGCACCTGTTTAGGGATATTTTGATTTTCCTTGCTGTCAGTACTGAGGTGGGAGAAATTGATCTGGCTCTTTCTAGGCTCAGTTTTGGATAGGAAGGAATGAAAAATTGTTCTGTCCTCTGCTGGTAACCACAAAACAGGTATTGCTCTTCTTCTCCACATATGGGCTTAGTTATTAAGTTATGATTACTTTTTAAATTTTGGTGGTGGAATAATTTGTTTTGTTTGTTTAAAAGGTAGGGGAACTGGTCTGTTTTTTCCTGAGTTGCATTTAGGCTTCCAGCATGGGCAGTTTGTTCTCTTCCCCGAATAGGCCTGAAAACGTAGCACACTCGAGGCTTGTTTCTTGCCAGTTTCTTTAATGAATTAAAATGAGAAACAGGTATTCAATATAAGGAATAAAATAATATGTTTTAGCACACTTTTGATCAGTTGTTAAATAATAATTAAGCAATAATTTCAGGTTAAAGAAAAAAACGACAGGGAAGGAGCATAAGTGAGCCAGGTCTACCTTACAGATGTAGGTGATGTCCATGTGACTTTACAGGCGGTATAACTGTGAATATTCCTAGACTCCACTGGGTAAATTAATTCCTGGATGATTCTGTTACTTTTGGACTCTTTGCACTCCACTCCATTATACTGTGTAGATCTGCCTGTGGAAACTGGCTACACCTTATGGCAAGTTGATTTAGGTGTGTTCATCATTCACTGTTTACATTTGTTTATAGATGCCGCTGTGAATTAAAGTAACAATTTATACTTCTGAGAACACCTGTATCTCTTCAATAGCTGGGTTTTGATTTTTGAGTGTTCTGTGATATTGATTCATTTTAATACATCTGTAATTTTTCCCAGTTACTTCTGTTTATATAAGTGTTGTACTATACAATACAAACCAACATAGAAATGCTAAGGAATTTTTGTAATTCTGATTAAAAATATGCTGTCCCGTTTTCTAGATAAAATAATTAGACATAGAGCGTGTACTTTGAAGGACACTGCTCATGCTATCATTGCTGCTGAACTGGATCCAGAATTTAATAAGATGTGTGAAGAAATCAAGGAAGCCAGAAGAAAAAGAGGTATGTTTAACTTCAGTTATTGTAACACAACACATGTAGAGACCCTCTATAGACAGATAGGAATGGGCTCATATTCACAAGCCCTGGACCTTGTGAGGGGCTTCAACCACCCCAGTATATATTGAAGGGACAACACAGAGGGCAGAAGAAATTCGGGAGGTTTCTAGAATGAGCAGAGGACAACTTCCTTCTCCAAGTGATAGACGAGCCACCAAGAAGGGATGCTGTGCTGGACTTTGTTCTCACCAACAAGGAGGGGCTAATGGGGAAAGTGAATCTCAAGAGCAGCAAGGCTGCACTGATCATGAAGTGGGGGAGGGGGTTGAGATCCTTAGAGCGGCAAGAAGGGTGCACAGCAAAGTTCAGTACCTTGGACTTCAGGAAAGCAGACTTCAGCCTGTTCAGGGATCTACTTGGTAGAGTCCCATGGGATAAAATCCTGGAGGGAAGAGGGGCCCAGGACAGCTGGATTGCCTCCTCCAAACTCAGGAGTGATGTTTCCCAACAAAGAGGAAGTCGGGTAAACACATCAGGAGGCTTGTGTGGATGAGCAAGTTGACTGTGGATAAACTTAAACACAAAAGGGAGCCCTGCAGAGAGTGGAAACAGAGAAAGGTAACCTGGGAAAACTACAGAGAAACTAAGCAGCCAGGGATCAGGTTAGGAAAGCTAAAGCTCTATGAGAATTCAATCTGGCTAGGGACAAGGGCAACAAGAAAAGCTTCTGTAGAAATAATGGATAGAATTCACAGCTCTCCATAAAAAAATTTAAATTTAATATGAAATAAAGAGTGCATGTCAGATTCAGACAGTGAAGGTTAAAGGGTGACTGAGCTTGAAACCCCTCTACTTTTTCCTATTCTGTGAGCTGAACTGATGACAGACAGTACTGTAGAACCTGGTTATCAAGTAAATGTTAGGGTTGCTATACTAACTTTTGTGGATGTGGTGGAAGCAGAGCTGTGTTATGAAAGTATCTGTAATATTGTATGGTATAATAAGAATTATGATAAGGGAGACCAGCCTTTAAACTGGATTTTTAGTTCACCCTGGCATGTGTACAAATGTAGTTTTGGAGATAACGTATTGTTTTTTTGATTAAGAAACAACCCTTGCGAGTCTACGTACTTGCAAGTCTAAAGTGACCAAGGAAATTTATCAAAAGTCCAAATACTTCCCTGGTGTGGCAACAGTGCTCTGTTTACATAAAAGAATCTACCTCCAAAAGTTTTAAAGTTTTGAAAGTTGAAAAAGGTTGAAAATCACTGAACTATAACATTAGAACAAAATTTCATGCTGATTTAGGGATTACTGATTTCAGTAATTCCAGCTTTACCTTGGCAAGTTGTTTCCTGCTTCAGTATAAAGCTCCATTATTTGATTTCTAGGTTGAATTGGCTCTCTTACCTTTCAGCTGCTGATTCTTGAAATACTTCTGTTGGTAGATTGAAGACCCTTTATTAATAAATTTCTTTGAACTATGCAAGTATCTATAGGCTTTCTCTTCTTCAGGTTAAAACAGATACAATTCTTTGTATTTTCCTATTCAGTCATGCATGTTTTTGTCTAATTTTGTGCAAGCTTCCAATGTGTGTCTTGAATTGTAGATAAATGAACCAATTGTAATTCGCTGTGGCTGTAAAACAGAGCTAATATAATGCCTTCATTTCTCCTCTGTACTTTTCTGTTAGAACTACAAGAATATTCACAATTCTGGCTGCAATGTCATGCTGTGAGCTGTGCTCAGTTAATTTTCCAAGTCCCCATGACCATTAAAGGTTATTGCTTCCAAGGTTAAAGTAAATGTTTGTAAGAGCTCTTTGTTACAGAGAATGACTCTATGGCTTGTAGTCCTTTCTTGCAAGTTTGCAAGAACTGGAATGCTTGCCCTCCTTTTTATGGCAGTGGCCCAGTAATAGATATTTCTGGGGACAAAGCCTGCAGAATCTGTTGAAAGAAGGGCAGTGTCTTAAGTCATAATTAAGGCTGATGGTATCATGCAATGAACTTGTTAAATTAGAAAAAGCAGGTACCATTGTTATGAGATGCTGGTAAGAGGGGTTTCAGGTACAGGTACATGATGAGCAGCACCAGTTTGTGGGACAAAACAGCTCACAGACAAGAATGGGCAGGACTCAAAGTGGATCCAGTACATTGGCAGGGAAACTGTTACAGTGTCACAGGTACCTGCAGGTGACACTTGAAGATGTTTATGCTTCTGGACCATGGTTGGTGGGTTCAATGACAACTGAGCTCTGCAGTTGGTCCAGCTGTAAAATGTGCAAGACTAAGATCAGTGACTGGGTTAGCAAGGAATGCTAACTAGAGCAAGTCCAAAAGACTTGGAATGTGTGGGAAAAGCTGTGTTAGATTAACTTTATGAACAGAGGAAAATACATCAAGCTCTTGAGGTCTGAGGAAGCCTCATGCTGGAAGGCAAGCACAGGATCAGGAGTTGTGTCAAAGATTGTGGTGGTGCAGAACACCTGGATGGTCACACTTCAGGACTGTAGTCTTGGCACTGATCAGTGTGATGGATGGAAGGGATGTTAATGCTGCTCAGTTCTGCCATTATTCTCATTTTGCTCTAAAGAACATCCTCAGCAAGACAGCAGATCAGGACAATCACAGTGCATCACAGACTTTGACATGTACCCTGTTTCAGAGCATTTTGAGCAAGGGATGAAAAAAGCTAAAAAGCTCTTTATCCATTTTCCTCACAATTTTGTTAGCAAGTTACTTAGCAATCTTATGTAGTTGTAAAATGGAAGGTATTTTCTACATGGCATTTTTTCCACAACTTTCCTGGTGATTTTGGGGAGTGGTTATGCTGTTTTGGTTTTTTTTGTTCATACCTCTGCCATTTTTAGTTAGTACTCTGACTGACCAGTTTCAAAAGTACCGCACATAAACTGTACAATAAAATTAGTATGTAGAAGCCAAATTGGAATTGCTTGTTCCTCTGTTACTGAAATGAGGTGCCATTGTTGAAAGATGTTAAGTCTAATGACAGCAAGTTTTAAGTTGATAGATTAAGAACTATATATCCTAGACTGTTGAAATTTGCAAATACTTGTGGAGACCAGCAAAGAGGTAGAAGTGATAGTTGTTTTGAGTAATGAAATATGTTTGATATGCAGTTTAAATTTTTATAATAGTACCTAGAAACCTATATTGTAATTATGAATTGTGACCTGAGAGATTCTGTGTGAATCTTTTAATTTCTGCATCCATCAGTTTTGGAGCTTCTTGTCAGCTCTTGACCACTTGGCTCTGGTTTCTGTTGGAGACATTGGGTAACATTTTGAAGACCATTTTAGTGGATGGATAGAAAATTCTAGTTCACAAATACAAAACTTCAGATATTCATTTTTGTCTTTAAAATGTGCTTAACCAATATGAAAGTTTGCTTTTAGAATTTAATTAAAAAACCTATGAAGCAGTAGAAGCTATGAGATGAAGTTATATTACAGGAAGCAAACCACGCTTTTTGTTCAAAGAAGAATTGCGTTTTCTTAATTTAAGAGCTCATATTGACTCTGAAAAGGATCCATTCTACACAACATAGATCACAGTGACAATACAAGGTTCTTATTCAGATACTCTTTTTGATATGGCATACAATGCCATTATGAATTGCCACTTAGTTTTAAAATACCTGTTTAAGGAAAAGATTGAAATGGTCAGTAAGAATTTGCTTGTAGAGGAAATACGAATAGAAGGGTCAGTCTTTGGGGACCCAATGATTGTGAGGACAGTCACATTTTTCTAATCCATCAGAGCTGACAGTTTAAGACCATGCAACCAGTAAGTCGTTTTGTCAGCAGAAACCAAATATTCTTGATTCAAATCCTTATTTTGAATGTCCAGCTAATTCCTATTGCAGTCTGGTGCTCCAAGTTTTTTCTTTGATTCAGTAGATTCCTGCAGCTTGGTTTATTTAAATAGGTATGGTTGTCTTTTGCCTGCAGGCTTATCAGTGCCAGCAGAACAGGTAAATCCTCATGGTTCCACTGTACGGAAAACAGAAGCCAGAGTTGAAGAGGCATTTCGGAACAAGCAAAAACCCACCATGGCTGTGTGGCCCAACTCTGCAAATAAATGTGCTTGTAAGTACCTTGAGTGATAATTGTGCAAAATTAGGTCCTTTCAATGGCAGACATTTGAAATGTGTCTTTACTGCTGCTTTCTGATTATTTTCAGAAGTAATTTTAGCCATGAAACCCATGGAACTAAGATATACTCCTTCTAGGAGTATGTAAAATCTCTGTCCAAGAAGTTGTAAAGAAGCAGGATTTCTGGATTTCTGATTAAAAAAAAAAATATTTTTCTAATGAAGTATGAGTATTTTCCATTTTTTGTTGTAAAAAATGTTTTGTTTTAAAAAACAGTGAAAGACTTTTCAGTATAAGACAACTCAGATCCAATAAGTAGGACATTTTTTAGTGGTATGATGAGGTTTCAGGTTTGTTTACTCTGTGTATTAGCAGGTAAATACCTTCACAGTGCATAATACTCTCACCTGCAGTACATTAAATTCTTACCTTCAATACATTCAGTGTCATGCTCAGAGCTAGAAAAGAGATTGCAAATTTAACTGTATTTTCCTTTATGGCAATGGTTTTTAACAGTCAGTAACCATTACTGGAGGATGTTAAGATGCACTTCCTGGAGCCTACTGAATTAATCCAGATAAGTGATCAAAATCTCTAGGATTGTGAGGTGTGATTGGGTCATCAGAGGCAGTGCTAATTATTTCCAAGAGGTAAGTTGATTAGAACAGGTAAATACATAGGAGATACTTTCGTTATAAGGAAAATAACGACTATGAGAGAAAGTGAATATGGGAGATATACTGATAGTTGCACCTGGCTCTTCTGCTGAAGGTGTGGAGTTCATTATTAATATATTATTAGTAGCATTATCAATCATTGCCGACTGATGGCAAACTGATTGAAGCGGACAAATTTTCATTTTGGTCTTTGTGCTGTCCTTCATGGTGCTTTTTCTTGATGAGAAATCATTTTCTAGGCATGGCAATAACTGCCCAGAGATGAACATTGTTTATATATGAATGATAGTGTTGATGTAAAATGGTTTAATTAATTAGAGGTGTATGATTTTATTTCCCGAAGCTGTAATTTCTTCCGTTAAAGGAATTAAAGTCAATCGTACAGAATTATGGTTAGAATAAATTGTTATATAATAAATTGATGATGTGGATCCAAGCTGTTCTTTATTCATTTGGCAGCTCGTGCAAAACAGAGAGTGTAGGGAAGGGATTCCCAATTAATTTTTTTTAATCTCCTGTGAAGTCCAGGATGGAGATTCTCCCTCTGGCTGCTCTACAGAGCACTTTGCTGTCTGTGCATGCTGAGCAGCAGACGGTGGGGGTTTATGGACCTCCAAGCTGGACATCCCTTGGGAAGGGGGAGAGCAGCCCTTGCTGGTGACTCTCATCCAAAGCAGCTCCGGTACCTCTCTCACTTCCCCTCTGTTGTGGAGGCAGCAGCAGTTGTTTGAAAACTCGAGCCATCAGCTGCAGGAAATTGCCAGTGTCTCTGTGCAAACAACAAAGTTACTGTTAAGGCTCTGATCCTGTTGGTATTTTCGTGATCTAGCTTGGAAGGCAAGAAAATTTGAGGCTTAGAGGTGTTTGGGTCTATGATCAAATGAAAATCTGCCTTTTAAGGCTGAGTCTGGGAAAGGTAACTAATCCAGGAGGGATGTGATGCATCTAGTAATCAAGAGAGAGAACCAGGAACTGATGAGCAATCAGAAATCTGCAGAAAGGATTCAAGTAGTACATGGGCACTCTTGAAGATTGATGTGGTCAGTTCAGCAGAGACTAGAAATGAGGAAGAGAAACGGCTTTTAAAGGATTCTTGGAGGATAAGCTAGGGAAGGGTGAGAGCAGAACTGAGCAGATTGTGGGGAGCTCAAATAGCAGAAAATGAAACTGTGGATTGTGATTGTTTAAATGGAAGAAGTAAGTTTGGAGAAGGGATTTCTGAAGAGGGATTATTTTAGAGGGAGAGTGGAATTTTTTATGGTCTCGGAATAGTATTTTTTTAAAACTATAATGTATCGCACGGTCAGAGTAATAAGAAAAATTATTAAAGTATTTTAATTAAACAGGATAAAACTATACTTTTCAATAATTCTGAAAATAATTGCATGTTTTCTGCTGTTTGAACTTGAATTAATGTTTTCCCTTAGAGGAATCTAAGGAAAAAAATCACCCATCATAAAATTATTTTCCCAATCAGTTACTGCTATTTTTTAGGAGCTTTGTTTTGCGATATTTTAAAAAAGAGCTGCAAAAAGGTTAATTCAGATGACAAACTTGAGAATTCTAAAAGAAAAATCTTGTGAAGTATCTCCTCTAAAAACAGAAAGGACTGCAGACAGTGCAGCAGCCTTGCCAAATTTAGGATCCTGCTCAGCGCTAGTACAGTAGAGAGTGAGAGTTGGATTATTATGTGTTGGTTTGTTTTCTGAGGTTATAAATTTTGTATAAAACTTTATTTAGTTTTTAAATTATCTATTATTTTGTGATTAATTTAATTTTTCTGATGTATTTTAGATACTTTATTAATTTGATTAGACCAGAGAGGCTGTTGGAAATGTGGCGCATAAGTAATTTTTCTGTTTGAAGGCATGGTGTTACGCATTCCTGAGTTACATTTCATCTACAACTCCCATTTCCCTTGCCGAAGGTACAGCTGTGTGAATTGTGTCTCACAGTATAGATGAGTTTTAAAAGTATTGAATTGCTAGAAGTTGCTGAAAATCTGTTTGGAGAAGTTCTGCCACAATTTAAAATACTTCCATTATCTACTGTGTATTTTGAGAGAAGTGCAAGTATTCTGGTGGGAGCTTGGAATGGGACAGATGTCAGAAGTCTGATAGAAATAGTTTTATGATGATAGAATCACAAAATTACAGTGTTGGAGAGAACCTCTGGAGATGTTCTAATCTAGCTCCCCTCATATCTGGCTGCTCAAGGCTTTGTCCAGTTGTGTTTTGGACATCCCCAAGAATGGGGGCTCTGTGTCATGCCTAGGGTACCTGTTGTAGCGCTTGGATACAAACAATAAATTCTTTCTCTTAATTTTGAGTGTCTTGTATTTCAGTCTGTGCCCATTGCCTCTTGTCACTGGGCACTTCTGAGAAGAGTCTTATTTTGCCTTTGTGTGCAGCTGTGTGGAAAAGGAAACTACCAGCAGTGTGCAGTTTGGTGTATTTGCTTAATTAAGTGGTTTAGATACATGTTAGCTCAGAAAGCATTAGCATCTCTTTAATCATTGGGATTCTGTGCAATAAAACTGTATCCAACTGCTCCATTTTGCCAGTAGATGGGGCATGGTACATACTATTTTACTGTCTTGCACTTGCTACCTTTAGAGTTACATATAAATAAACTCTGTGGGGAAGATTTGGCTTTGCATTCTTATAGTTTTTTTGCAGCATTTGATGATAATATATTGTAGTGATAGACTGCAGATTTTATGTTTTCTTCATAGAGAAGATGTTTTTTATGCCACATGATAAATAGCATAGCTGTGAAAATGACATTTGGAGCAAATAAAGAAAATTTAAATCCTTTGTGTTATGCAAACTATTAAAACTGTAAGTTTTATATGAAAGTCATTTTATGAAATATGAAATAAACATACTGCTAACTTTTCCCGGTAATTTAAGTGATTAGTGGTCTCTCTAGAAAGAACTGTAGAGATACCAAGTGAGGATTTAAAAAACTATGGTAGAAAACGTTGTTCCTAAATAAGTAGTATTTTCTTTGCCTTTTTGTGTTGGATTTTTTTGGTTGGTTGGTTTTTGGTTTGCTCTTTTTCACCCGCAAATGGTGATCTTTGCTGTCCTGTGGAACACATTGTTTCTGCTTTATCATGGAAAGGCTTTTGTTTTGTCTGGGGTACTTTTTAAAAAAGATTTTTAGAAAGAAAAGGTCTTTCATTTACAGTCTTTCTCAGAAACCGTTTTATTCTCAGTCTTTTGTCTGATTTTCATCTGTTTAGTGTCTCTCTTTGACCTTTCTGTTACAGTGGTGTCAGTGATTGCTGTACTTTAGACTTCTGGGACTGCAGCAGTGCCTTATCAAAGGACATGGCAGACCAGATGCCATATGGTTTTGATCATTTGAACTATTTTCTCCTTTTGGTCTGGTTCTGAATTTGGATTCAAAAATTGGATATTGGTAAATTAACAGTCATTCAGATGCTAACATGAAAATCCTAGTAGCTGCTGTTTTGTCTCTCATCCTGTATTTGCCACTGTTTAGTTTTCTCCTCCTGCTTTCCAGATTTGACTTGGATTAATTCTCACTTGAGATAGAGGCAAGTACTGTTACTTGATAAGCACCATTAAAAAAAGATTTTCTGGAATGTGAGGATATCTTTACTCAGAGCTGGGACAACTGTCTCTTTTTGTCTCTTTGTCATTTTGTTCTGGGTAGCGTAGGAGTTGGCATTCTGGATGGGAGTGGTTTGATCTCTTGTGCATGACACTGCCTCCAACCAGATGCTTTAAAAGAAAGTTGCAAACATTTGAGAAATAATCTTTTTCTCATGCCTCATTTTGATGGAAATACCAGCGTAGCTGATGATTTCAGATTGGTTAACAGTTCTTTTAAACCCCAAAGGCTTTTAAATTCTTCTAATTTAAAATGCAATTTAGTGAATTTGTGGGAGTACTAATAAATCTTGACTGCCTGTTCTTTTTTGGGATTCCATCAAACTTTTGAACTCGGTGATATCTAGTGACAAAGAAATTTTCTTTCATCGCTATTAAATACCTGCCTATTGAATTAATCAAGTGTATTTTTTCTCTGAGAGAGGGCTAAGTGGGTTCTACAATTTACCTGATCAGTGACTTCTTTATATTCTCTTGTTCTCTTCTTTATAACTCAGTAATGCAGGATGGCTCAGCCTCTCTTTAAGGTTTCTTGAAAGCATTGTCATGACCTTTCTTATAAACATGGTAAAAAGATCTTCTGAAGTAGTTTGGGGTTTTTTTTCCCCTCTAAGTTGTATGCACAAGTGATGTAACAAAAACAGTTTTCAGACCAGGTAGATCCCTTCCTTCCTCTCTTTTGAAAACTGTGGCAATGTTTGCTCTAAATTATTTTAAGACTTAGTGTTTCTGTCTGCAGGAGTAGTGGATTTTCTTGGGATTATTACCCATTATTAATTTAAGATTTTGCCTCCTTGACAAAGAAACCACCCAGTAGCCGTGATTCTTTCTTGTGTTTGTTCGTGGCTCTCTTGCGGCAGGAAGGTGTCATTAAGAGCCAACTGAAAGTATCAAGGATGTGTATAGCTGCAATAGCTGCTATTGTACAGAGCTAATCAGCAGAGGGGAAATAAGCAGCTCCATAGAGGTGGAAGGTCTAAAAATTATCTCCACAGATGACATTAATCTGATTGTCCTTCTCTTTTAACTTCATTTGCCTCTTTAATTTTCCAGCGTGACTGTCTTGCCATGTATTTTACTAACATAATTACTCTGGTTTCATGTAAATTATATTTTTATCTTGGTTTCCCAAGAAAATCATACCTGTGCATCCATCTCTGCTCCCTTAATAATTTCTGAATCATTTAGCACAGTTCAGACTGATTTGACAGGAGTTGAGAGCTGAAAGATTAGATTCCTGCAGATTTTGTGAAAATAGTTAGCTGGACAAATGCACATGTCTTGTGCAGGAAGAGGAGATAGATTGAAAATGGTAGTTGAGCAGGTAAAACATGGTATTGACCAGGCATGACATGCACACCTCAGAGGGAGCGTGTCCTGTTCAGCTGGGGTGGGGAGGAACAGGAGACTGGGATAGCTCCGTGAGAAATACTGGGAAGAGCTTGGGTGAAGAGCGTTATTGGGGATGGTAGGGGAAAGCAGTTGACTAGGGAAGGAAATATGGGAGTGCTGCAGCCAGGATTGGTTTTGTACCTGTTTCAACTCCTCCTAATGAAACATGACTCCTCCTTGTTGATTAGAGGTGCCTAGGTTCTTCAAGTATTTGCTTACAAAATATAACTGTTATATAAGGCGATAAAGATGATAAATATGTGAAGTTGTCACATGCAGTTCTTTTCATGTGTTTGTCAGTTCTGTGCCTTGAGTGCCCTCCATCTAGGTGAAGAAAATGACATCTTTTAGGGATTAGTTCCACAGTCACTTTAAGCTGGTAAAACTGCAGGTCACTACTAAAGAGGCTGTCTTGCCTTGTCACTGGTGGCATATTCCCACCTTGTTCCCTGTGCAGCACTGTCATTCATGACTTGGAAGGCTCAACCAAAGATGTTGAAAATTAACCCAGAAAAAAACCCCAGCAACCTAATGTTTCAGATGGATTTAGTTCCCTTATCTGTTTTACTGCAGGAACAGTAGTGCCGGCACAAATGAGGCAGTGGAAATGCTATAGCTGGCTTTGGAGGGAGAAATGGCTTTGTTAGTGGAAGCTGGCATCTCACTTTGCTTTTTAAGCCATTGTGGAACTGTGATCTGTTCTTTCTTGCTGCTTATCTCTGACTGCAGTTGAGGACATTGTGAGTAGAAACTCCAGAGAATTTCAAGTGGACTATTTAGTGCCTCTTGGTAAGGAATGTGGAGTTACTGGAAGCAGCTAAATTACTGTGGCAGGTACATAGATATCCTGGATGCTGTATAAAAGAGTGTAAGTTGCTGGTTATAAGTGATTTCTCAAGGCTTTGAGTTACTTTACACACAAGACATCAGAAAGATGTTGAGGGTTTTGATCATGGAAGAAAATCTTAAAACACGTGGATTGCTTTAAGTGGTTCTTGATACTGCAGACTGAAAATCTAGATCCATGGTGATCTTGCTCGCTGTGAGAATCTTCTTTGGGTTTTAATCCCCAGGAATTCTTTATGAAATACTGTAACAACAGAGAATTTACTGTTTGATGTATGTCAGTGTTATCATTTAGTGACAGAGGATTCACGTTCTCTGATGGGTTTTAAGCAGTGTGGAAGCATGGGAGGGTCTTTTCTGCAGCGTAAAGTGAACTTGTTAGCCTCAAATACTGAACTGCAGTCATGGTACTGTAGTAGTCAAACTACAGAAATTTCAAGAGAAAGATTTCTGCTGCATCTTATTAGGGTTCTTCCACATTAAGAGAAGCAGATTTGCTTGTTAATAGTTGACAGTCTTTGAATCATCTAATTATGTCTGCTTTCTTTTCCACTGTTAATTTTATTTTTCTGTAGTCTACAGTTCTGTCACTGTACTGCTGGATTTGGGGGACAGTAACAGTGACTGCATACCTCAGCTCCAAAGCTTCTGTACCATTCACCGTTTTTTTTGAGATATCTTTTCCTGAGATCATAGTAAACAGAAAGGTCACCTCTAGGTCTTGCAGAAATGCTTTGGGAAAGTGGGAAGGAGTTGAATTTTTTGGTTCATATTGTTTAGGATGTTTTTAAGGTTTTTTTGCTATCACTGTTCTTTAATAGCCGAGAACAGTCCTCTGCTCTGGACAGGGTTGGTACTTATGTCACCAGATGATGTTGTTATTAGTGTATCTGACTGGAGAATCTCTAAGCAGCACCTGTCAGTGGGCAAGAATTCAGAATTTCCGAAGGTCTGCTACAGGTTTCATTTTACTTAACGTCATCTAGAGGACTAGTTCTTCTGAAGTTAGGACAAGTGCAAAATTTCTTTTTAATCATGCCTAGGGGAAATTCTGTCTGTCTTGTTTATGGGTCTTTCAGATGAGTGAAATTGTCTTAACACAGGAATGGAAGAATTGAGGAACTTCACCTACTGCTTAACAAAATGTTAATTTGTATTCAGTGATTAATAGCACTTGAAAAAACTGTCTGCATAGGTTGTCCATCTTAGAAAAAAAGAGCAAGGGAAGTTTAGTTTTGATACCAACTTCATGTGAACCTGAGTGAAATGTTAGGTGTGACTTGTGATCAGGCAGATATTTATTGTTACTAAAAATGCTTATTAGTGATTTACAATAAAGCAAACCAGACAGAAGCTAGAACTGAAATCTCTTGGCAGATCTGTAGAGGTTATGTGAAGATTATAGAGTGAATAGTTGACGAATTTAGAAGGCAAGTGAATGTATTCATGTGTGAATAATTGCTATTATAATAGTTTGAGTTAGAGAAACTCAGTTCTACGAAACGGAATTCTTCTGACAATGGTATTTCCACTGCCTCTGGCACAAATACTGCCAAAAGACTGGGTATCAATGGGGAGATTTCTGATGAGTAGTTTTAAAAGGAGTAATTGAAAGGGTATTAAGGATTTAAATTGCAATTGTATGTACTATGTTTTTAAACAAAGTTCACTCAAAGTTTTTTCTTCTGTAAATAGCTGTCCCATTCTGTTACCTACAGGAAGCTGATAGTGTGTCATGAATCATACTGACTAGAAAATAAAAAGCTTAGTATTTCTGCTCATGATACTTTACAATCTTCTAAAATACAAACATTAAAGTAGTGAAGAGGGGATTCCATATTCAGTTTATTTTTTAGCAGCTATCTGTTAACCCATTAGTTCGTCCCCACTGGCCCTTTGCATCAGTTTTGCATCAGTTTTACCCTGTGGGAGCTCCTTCATCCTTTTAAAGTCATAATCAGCTGTCCTCTAGGATTCAGTTTCCTGCCTCATATGGCAGCTTCTCAGATCCATGATGCTCTTGAAGTAGCGCCTTTTTACTTCCAGTAAATATAAAGGGGGCCAATATAGGTGATGAAATCTGGTGTCAGTGTCTACAATTTGTCACATGGGTCTCTGGTCCATTAAACACTTCTCCAACTTGTACCACTTCCTTAACTTAACTGGGAGAGTTAAGCAGGACAGAAAGACTCGTGGTGGGTTTTGTTTTTAAACGCTGTATTCCTTGCCCAACTTTTCACTCATTTAGAGGCTTGACTCTGTGTAAAAGAAAATTCTTCGTAACAATGTTTTGGTTGCTAAGGATCTGGAACTAGAATTTCCTCTCTCATCCCAGAAGACATAGCTGCCTCACTTTTTGTTGTTGCTTTGTCCTAATTAAAACAGCAGTAAAAAAACAACGTGCCTAATGTTTGTTCAAAAATACTGCATGAGACACTGAGTGAGCTGGACTTGCTGACTCTCACTTGGGAAAGATTTGAAATATAATGAGATGGGTAATACAAGGATTAATTCCATTTTGCTTTAAAGTGATTTCTTTCACACCTAAGAATTTTAGGAATGTACTTCTGTGTTAAGGCAAATTATGGATTCTCATCCCCAGTGGAATTCACAGTGTGGACAGAAGGGATGCACCAGTAAATATTTGAAGTGCAATTCACTGGTGTAAAAGATGTCAAATATACTTCACAATATATAAGATGTATCTATCTGAATTACAGGAAAGTCTGCCTAAACAGCCAAAAATCAGTGTATCTTTAAATATTTTAACTTATTTATTTATGCATTTAGGATGTACTAGATTTCCTTTAAAAGACTTCTACTCTCCTTCAGTGTTTTATTTACCTATCTTTGGAGTTGCACTGAGGCTCAATCCATTGCCTAATAGAGTATTACTTTTATTTTTGTATGTAAGTTTATGTTTCCCTGTTTAGTTTCAGATTTGCTGCTTCAGTGATTAATGGAAATATCATGCACAACCTAGGGAAAAAATACCTGAACTCCTGAAAAGTTATGTGAGTAGGTTGTAGTTCATCATCTGTAAAAGAGTGACACTCACTGTAGAAGTCACTATCAGATCTTGAATATAGCTGGAGAAAGGGGATTCCCCCCCCTCAAATCTTGCAGTTCTCCATAAAGATTATTAGTAACAATAAATACACAGTCCAAGTGAGACTGTTTTTATTGCAGTGTGATTATATCTTTAGATAGCTTTAAAGCTAAAAGGTTAAGATTTACTCCTAATGTAGTTGTTAAACTACCGGCTTACATACAGCACTCACGGGGAGAAGTTCTGAAGTACAACTGTGCTTCTGAGTGGCTGTGAATTAATTCTCAGCACTTGTACCTGCATAGTGCTTGTATCTTCAAAGCAAGATCTTTGAAACTCAGTGTGTGGTTGGCAGACACAGCGTAGGACTTAATACCCCATAAATCAAAGCAACTTAAAAATATAAAGAACATTATGGAGGTGCTCAGCATAAGAGTTCACTTTGAAGTGGAAGGAAATTTGTCAATCTCTGGTTACTATTGGCTGTGATTTTCATTTATAGTAGTTGGGCACAACTTAAGCAATTTCGCAAAAATAGAACAGTCTTTATCATTGCTTGTATTTTAATGTAGAAGCTTCACTTTTTCCCAGTGTCTTCCTTCCAGGGTCTTCTGAGCTTTGTCTAGTTAGTGCTTTTGAAAAGGATGTTGACAATAGCATTAGGTTTGAATGGTCTTCCTTCTGCATTTGCTCATCAAATTACAAATGTGTCCCAAAGCCTTTAGATTGGTGCCTTAGTTGTATCTCACTGCAGATAGGATAATAAAATAAAATGGCCTTTCTGAAAAATAGTTTCTTATGTAATTTTTCAGAGGCAGAGAGAATACAACTAAGAAATAAGAAAAAGTAACATTTCATGGAGAAATAATGAAAAAAGGATCACATGTGTATGTGGCTTCAAGTTGAGTAGCACAACATGGCCCTCACAGCTGCCCCTGGTTGGAGTAATAGGTTGGATCAGAGGCTTCCTCATATCCATTCCAACCTGAATTATTCTGTGAATCCATGGATTGCACTTTCATTTGTTTTATTGTATAATCATTTCAAATCACTGAGGAGCTAAAAAGGGAAAAGGAGAGTAACTGTCTTTAGAGTCTGCATTTTTGTTGCTTAGCTGTTCTAAGTAGGAATTTCTTGTTTCCATGGTTTAGGAAGGAAGTGGATGACTGAGTGTCCACTCCTTATACATCTGCAATTCCTTGTTACCTCTGATTTGTTCACATTCAAATCAACAGACACCTTATTTTTACTTGATTGCCTCACACAGCACCATATTCTTGTATCCTGGTGTCTTTACTGAGGGTGCCTGTGCATTTAAAAGTGTTTGTGTGTTTGTTTTCAGTTCGAATAAGGAGAAAATCAAGACGGCGCTCTCAGTGGGGCAAAGGCATTATTAAGAAGAGAAAAGTCAATAATTTAAAGAAAGATGAAGATGATGCAAAGTTTGCTGATGATGAAAATCATGGTGAGGACAGTAAATTGCTGGAAAATGGAGAGCTAGAGATCAGCACTGACTGCATTGAAGAGAATGGAGAGGAAACAGGAGATCTCTCTATGACAAATGATGAATCCTCTTGTGATATTATGGATACAGATGCAGAGCAGAGGCTTAACAATGGGACATCAGGAAAGGAAAACAATTTTGCATCCACAGAAGAAGAGAGCTCAAATGAATCCCTGTTAATAACTGACAGTATTATCCTGGGTGCTGAAAAGGAATTAAGGAAGGACTCTTCGTTGAAAGGGGACTGTGTGAATGGAGAGACATCTGTACACAGCTCCGAAGGTGTACCTGTTGCAGCCTGTCATAATGGTAAAGTAGAATCACTTGATGCTGTTTCACCCTCTGACAACAGGGATGGGTCTAGTAACAAGCAAAAATCTTTATCTGAAGATCAGCCAAAGGAGAAAATGGGAGCTTCCAGTGAAAGTCAAACAACAGATCTGGTGCAAGCTGAGTTACCACATTGCAGCAATAATGAGAAAACACTACAGAGCACAGACACTGAAACTAAAGACGCTGAGGCAGATAAAGAAGGTATAGCTTGTTTTCCATGGTTCTGGCTTTATCTCAGTGTCCAAGTTAATGTGTGTATTTTTCAGTGTAATATCTTATGTTACAATTATTATATAGTGATATTTTATTAATTGCTGACTATTTATTTGAAACTCTTAGTATGTTTACAGCATTTAATTCCACATAGAAAAATCAGAAGTGCCATCTTGATTTGCTGTGTTATTATCTTAGGCAAGAAAGTGTATCTCCATACTAACTCTACTCTGTTCGTATCTGTCAGCTTTGTGGGAAATACTGAGATAACATTAAAACAATAATTAAATATTTTAAAATATTATAAATAGTGATAAATATAATACATCTTTTGGTCGATATATTCTGTCTGATTTATATTTTGATCTACATGATAGATACTGACTTGTTTTGTTAGACAATATGATAACAGTATCAATGACATTGGATAAAAAAGAATAGAAATAAATAACGTATTCCTTTAAAAACTTGCTCATAGCAAAAGTTGAAGCAGTTTAACGCAAAGCAAAAGCCAGTTTGTTGTTTATCTGTTGGAGAAGGTATCTGGTTTTGGAGTCACAGAGAACACAATAACAGTGTAGAAAAAGGATAAGAGAAGAAGGAAAATCCTGGTGCTGTGTGAAAGAAGGGGCCATGTCCTTTGAAGACGAGAGAGTTTCCTCAGGGAACAGAAATAGAAGCCTTATGCATGATTGCCTTTTTAATGAGCTTTCAGAATTATCTAAAAGAATGAAATCTTTACTTCAAAAGTTAGTGCTGAGATTTACAAAGTAAATGAGCTTTAATGAGAGATCTGAATTATGAGAAGATTACTGTGTACATGTTGGCTGTGTTTGTACATACATATTTTCTCTAAGGGTAAGGAGAGTAATACAAGAAAGGTCCCAGGAATATCACAAGAAGAGCATGATGTGTCAAGAGCCTTTATATTTCTGAATTTGGTAGGTGATTTTGTACGCTTTAGGATAGTTGTAGTAGCAGGGGTCCTCAGAAGAAAAGGCATTTAAAATAGTTGAGGAGAAAAATAGAGAGTGAATGTAGGGAGAGTATAAGGAGATAGGAAAATATCTTGTTCTTTGCAACAGGACTGCTGAATAGCTTGAATTCAAAAGTGGAAGAAAACAGAAATTTGTAACAGAAGCATGAGGTTTGGAGTAGGGCAGATGTTGGAATACTGTGGTGATGAAGACATGGGATGCATTAAAGATAAAAATGAAGATTTGTTTCACTTGAGCAGAAAGAATTTCAGCATTTGCTTGGTGTGTGAACTTGTCTTTGAAGCTGTTTAATTTGTTGTTGTTGAATAGAAAGATACAGTGAGAAATCTCTTAGTGGAATTCAGGTTTCATTCAAAGTTGGCACTTCAGAGTTGGGTTTTAAAGATTGCCAGTTTTGTGTGCGTCTTCTGAACTATGGGTTTGTGCACCTGTAAACATTCAGAATTCAGCAAAACTTATGAATAATGTGCACTGGTACAGTCTTGCTTGAATCAAAACAACCCAACTAAACTAACTAACTTAAGCAAAATCAAACCGAAGTGGAGAAATACGCTGCGTTTTGTGGGACTGACAGTGCTGATAATCGTTTTTCAAATTACAGGTTTGTTCAAAGGCAAGAAAACACGAAAAGTTGCTGTGGAGCAGTCAAAGCCCACAAGTTTGGAGCAGGTTCCAGAGGAGCCTTCAGATCCCTTACCTTCCGTGGTTGTTGACCATGACAGACTAAAGGTAACAGAAGTGAAAAAATAAACTGAACTATTAACAGACTCCATGAAAAAAAGCTTCCTTTCTGTGTTCTGAAGCAACATTCCCTTTAGTTTTGACTGCAAACAAGTACTATGATGGTAGTGACTTTTGGACATGATTTGTTGATCAGTGTTTTTTGGATGAAAAGTTAATAAAACTACAGAATCCTTACTGTCCCATCATTACAACCCTTATAATCCAGTAATGACACGGCAGTCCACCCTTTAATTGACATTTTTGCAGGTATTCATATGTGTTAATTGGCTGTGCCAGGTACCAAGAAACTGCTGAGTGTCTGGTAATTGGGGGTTAGCATCATCTTTTCCTGTGTAGGTGGAGAAAACTTAGTGGATTGGGGAGGAAATGGGAATTTGTGTTGATATTTTGGCATTATAGACTGCTGGTTAATTTCCTTTCAGTTTTTTTAAAGCAAAGTTCAAATAAAATTTGCTGTCTTATGTTGTAAAAAGTAGCTTGACCTACCGTGACCTATGAAATTTAGATCCCATTATCTGTGGAGTACAGATGATAATCTCTTTGGAAACCATAGAATTGTTATGATAGGAGAAAAAAGATCTTAAATGTCACTCTTTGCTACTATGTAAAATACTTTTACCTTTGTTATGAGAAATTTTACATGGTGATGTGTCCTCCTTTACCCCCTTCTCTTATTTTGTTCCGTTTATCAACATTTGTGGAAGTCCAAATATTTTCATGTGGTGGTAGTTTTTTTTTTTTCCCCTGCCACTCTTAGTCATTAAAAACATCTGCTTTAGCCATCAAAGCAGTTTTTCAGGTTTGCTTTTTTATAATGACTGGCCAAGATGAAATAGGATGAAGTAGTATTCCGAAAGAACAAACATTGCCCCAGCTATACTGAGTAAAAGAATCATAAGACAAGAAGAAAAGTGTGGGTATAAGCAGAGAAGTGAAAAGAGACATCAAGTCCTTTTTGTATAAATATTGAAGCAGTGGATTGGTGATACCTAGGTGTGGTTCATTTCATTTGTACGTATCCCTTCGAAGGAGGGTTTAAGAAGGACATTGCATTGTGGATTTGTCCGTTAAAAAATTCAAAAAATCGTTCTAGAAACCTTCTTAACTTCACCTTTTGTTGTTCCAACAGAAACTGCTTGATTTGGTGGTTAAGAAAAGTGACAACCTGACTGTTGACCAGCTGGAGAGATTGTATTCACTCCTCAGTCAATGCATCTACAGACACCGTAGAGACTATGACAAATCACAACTTATAGAGGTGATGTTGTACAGCTTCTTTTATTCTTTATCTGAATATTGTGGGATAGGCTTTTCAGAAACAGTTAATCTGTCAATTTATTGTTCTACTAGCAGGCAAAACCTTTAATAGACTTTGAAGAAGGTATCTATAAAAAGAATAAAGCTTAGTGTAGTAACTTGGAAACTGGCCGTTGTTTCTAAGAATGCTTTCAGCAGAAGAGATTTAAGAATTTAACCTAAAAGAAGGGAGTAGAAAGAGGAGAGAATACAGCAGCATGAGTAGCACATGCTAGCAGAGTAAAATGGAGTAGAAGCAGTTTCCATGTTTGTGACATGGCTAACAGTGGATGTAAAGTGGTGGTTTCAAAGGCAGCCTGACCTGGCATTGCTGCAGTTGCCCTGAATTGTGTTGGTGTAACTAGGCCAAAACCAATTACCCCCCTCTGCTCCATGCAGTTTGCAGATTCTGACTTTCATACAAGGCCTCAGAAGTGTGAACACTCTTGATCAGTAAGTACAGCCTTGAGAAGGTCAGTGCAGCATGGTGGAAGCCAGGTGTCTGCCTAGCCATCATCCTTTGTCACTGAAGTGTTTGCCCTCCAAGGCCTCCTGTACATGAACAGCAAATTGGTGATTTCACCATTGGCACAGGCTGTTGCCTGCTCTGGGTGTGCATTCCCCTCCATCACCACTGTTCTAACTGCAGAGGGGTTTGGATCAGCTTGCTGATTCAGATGATAACCAGCCCTGCTGAGAAAAGGACAACAATTGCTACTTTCCAGTTGGATCACTGAGCACTAAATATTTTTCTCCATGAATAATTTACCACAAAACCTGGAAAAGCCATAGTGGAGGGTTCTGTAGAGTTCCTGCAGAATACTTCTCAAACCTTTTTCATGCTGTTCCCTGCCATATTCACCTAAAAATGTGTTGAGAGTCTGTGCAAGATGTTAGGTAGATTAAAAAGGCATTTGTCCAGCAGGAGTGTGTAGAGACCGATCTTTACTTTGATTATCCAAACTGTGCAGACATGTGGTTACAGCTGGGTCACCAACAGCATAAGTGTGCAGTTAAGGCTTGAACTCATGCAGTGTGCCACTGCAATGCTTTCCTAATGTATATTGAGCACATTAATTATATAAGTGACCTTAATAAACCTTGATTTTCTCATAGACTGTCATAGTAGAGTGCTCTTCTGCATTAATACTTCTTTAATGAGTTCCCTCTTTTATCATATTTTGCTAGCAGATAGCAGCTAATAAACAGAAGCGTCTGTTTTCATATACTTATTTGTTCAGATTAAAAAAAGTATCACAGTAAGTACTACTACATAAAGTAACTCTGTTTCTGTCTCTCTGTATTTATGAACAGTTAATGGTCTGTGTCTCTTGCAGGAGATGGAAAGAACAGTTCATGTGTTTGAAACATTCCTGTGAACTCGACAAGATGGGTGGGTTTATCCTCTCAAACTGCTCATGGGAGAGCAGTCCTCTGAGCCATTCAGTTTCCATTTGCACCAAGTATGTGCAGAGCCTTGGTCTTAAGTGCTCTCTCTTTTTGTTTCTGTTGAATTTGGTGCTATTGTCTCAGGTACCTGAAACCAACCAGCCTACAAGAACCAAACGGAACTTCATATAGTTGTATCTGATATAAATAAAGAATACAATGCCACAGCTTGGAGATTTTTGGTGCTACAGAAACTGTTCTCATTCCTGCTCTTGTTCACTCTACATGCATTATCTTTGGGGAAACTTCAGGCAAAGTGAAGACCAACATATACAAGAGGACTGGAAAGAGCAGATCTAAGTTGAATATTTTTAAACAGGCAACCTTTTTTATTTTTTTTTCCAATTTTTCTCTTCTCTGGGGTTATGGACAAAAAAAATCTGTCCTAAAGAAGGCAGTGATGCATTGTGGTAGGAAACTTGAGTAACTGGATGTACAGTGATTTGGAGATGAGGCTCTCTAGAACTGCCTTTAATGTGCCTTTTAGTCAATTGAGAAAGATAAGGCTAAGCAATTTGTTTGGATTATAGCAAATGGCAATGTTAGAAAGCTGTCTGCAGAATGAAGATCTCCAAAAGGATGAATTGTATTCTCTTCATTGGATGGCAACCAGTATTATGGTTCTATAATGCCTGTCTTACTCTACAGAACTAAACTAAGACACACTGAAAAAGCCACATACTTTACCAAAATGGTGAATTTCCTTTTTCATTGGTGTATATATATTTGTTTTAGAAACAAGTTACACAGTGAAACTCTTCTGTGTTGCTAAAAATGAAGCATTTTCCCAACATGTCCTTGTTTTCCAGTGCGAGTTCTCTAAGGAAAGCAAGGTTAATACTGGCAGGTTTCATTGGGAAGGTCTGTTTTGTAATATAGCTTGCACTGTGCGGTGCAGGCAAGAAGACACTATAGTTGGTCAGAGTCCTGGAGCCCAACCTCAGTTGAAAATAAAACTTCTCTTAGGTTTCACAAGTTGTTCCATGCAAAGCATTGTTACTGTGGGGAGGATTGGAGGAGAGCCTTTTGAATCCATCTTTTCTAAGAGTTCTCTGGGTCTGAATTGTGTAGTTCAACACCTTTCCTTTCTGGCAACTGGAGAGAACAGTCTAGGCAGTTTTCATGTTTTATCACAAGCTCGGTATTAGAACATCACCTGGGCTGGTTTATTTCACACCCATGTGGAAAGTGTTCTAGAGCAGTTGGCTGGTGTTCCCATCGTGAACCATTCATTGTGACTGTCCCTACACAGCTGCAGAAGTGTCTGTCCAGAAATATGCAACGCAGTGTGATTAGTTTTTAAACAGAGAAAACAGACTACTGCAGAGATACTGAGCTACCTCAGCTTTTTGTATTTTAGTTACCAACAGTGTTTATGGAGGACTGTAATCACGCTGCTCCCGTGTACAAACCCCGGCTTAGGGACTTGTCTCCACCTCTACGGCTCATCCCAGGGTAGTGCTGCAGAGAGAGAAAACATGGGCCTTGGGCTACTGCAGTAATCCAAAGTGCTTTGTCCATTATGGTTAAACATCAGTCTATCTTAGATCTTTTTCTCCCCTGGATGCAACTGTTTTTCTTCATAGGTAATGGCAGAAAAAGGTTTTAAGCATTCATGTACATCTAGTTACACCTAAATGCAACCCATGCAGAAACACTGTATTTTTTAGGTGGGAAAGTGCGATTAAAAACAACAAAAACAAGCAGAAAACACATTTTAAATGAGATTCTTTGATCTCAGATTTGATTATGGGATTTTTTTCCATGTTTCATTTAGTATTTATTAGCCTCATACCTGTTTGAGATATTTATGTGTCTGGTACATTAACAGCATTTTGTATTTTGATGGAAATTGTTACAAACTTTAAGATTTGATTAAATGAAATGTAGCAGATTTTTTGTAGCAAGTTTCTGATAAAAGGGTTTTTTGCAAGTCTCAGGTTCTTGCTGCAGAATTTTTTAAAAATATTTATTCCAGTTTCACTTACTCAAAGAAGTTTTTGTTCAAGTAACAGCAGCACTTGTGGAAGATAGAACTGCATTCATTTTTAAGAAGATAATAAATTTATATAAAATAAAACAGTTGAGAATTTTAGTCACCAGTGAGTGTAAAAAGCAAGTTTAAGCTAATGCCTAGCATTAAAAAAAGGTTCTAAAAGGTCAGGTTTCTAAAGGAAAATTTTTACTGTCAGTTGTTGATTGGGAAAAATCTTTAAGAGGCAACTTTACTAATTGGTGGCTGCCATGTTGTTTTAGAGAAACGTAGCTAAAATCAGATGTTCTAGTGGACAGCTTACCTAAAATGATATACTCGCCTTCTTAGCCCAAGTAACCACACTTCAGTTTTTGTTTTCCTTTACAGATGTCTGGTGGTTATAGAGTTTAAAAAACCTGTTAATCTATCCATGTGGTCTAAACTTGTTTACTCTTTGTATGTTTTTGATTTTTTTGCCACATAGCACTGGCAAGAGTTTGTACAAATTGACCTCTCTTCCTTGTTTCTTGTTGTGAAAATTGCAAATAAACTCCTGTGTGAGTCCTTGTGCTGGACTCTGTGGAATGTGGCCAACCAGGAGGAGGAGGTTTCCTTGGGGGTCTGGGAGGGGGCTGTTTTGGAGTGATAGAGGTGCTCTTGGGTGATGGCTCTGGAGTTAATTGTATTTGCAAGCTTGAATCTCACCTGTGATTATTTTTCTTTGTTTTGTTTTGTGTCCTCTGTATTGTTACTTGATTTCCTCATATGCCAATGTATTTATAGGATTAATGGGTTTTGTAATATCTTGTCTTCCTTTTTTTTTTTTTTTTAAATTAAGTTGGTGAGTCAGCGCTGGTTTTACCTTCAGTCTCCTGAATGGCAGGTCCTGCAGCTGATAGTCTTTTGTTTTTGTTTTATTTTTTAATCACAACATAAGCTTGAATTTGGGCTTGTACTTGCATCTTTTGTATCTTGTACATTGGGTTATTTAGACATTGGGGCGTCCTGTTTGGTTTCATTAACGTGTGTCTACTTTGTGGATTAAGTAGACTTCCTTCATCAGCTATGGTATATTTTGGATTCTATAGTTTTATTCAGAATTGTGTTTAAATTGATGTTTTGCATTTTGACTTCATTTTACGTTAGTTTGAAGTAAGTTATTTAATTTTTTTGAACTTCTGGAAATTTTGAACATTTTACTGTAATTTGTAATATAACTGCTGTGAAATACTTGAATAAAGATGACAAGAAAACACAGCTTTAGCTCCTTCAAAAATGTATTTAAAAGAAATGCTGCCTCCTGGCTGATAACAGTCTTTTCCTTACTAGACCTTCTTGGTTTTGCAGTTTATATGTGACACTTTGGGATCTTGCTTTTTTGCAGGATTAGTTATTTTGAGCAGTTTGGTCCAACTTCTGCTTTCAGTATTTGTCCGTTAGAGAAATGGCTTCTAATTACAGGGTTTTTTAAAGAAAAGATTCTTTCCTTTCTATTTATTATATTTAGCAAAGTTGTTCTTACAACTTTGGGTTGTTTGTTTTTTTGTGTTTTTTTTTTTTAGATGAACTCTTGAGTTGTAGGATATGGAACACCCCTGGACATTTCCCTCTTTTTTTTCTTCTGTGTACCTTAGACTGTAGGGCTCCTGGGCAAAAGAGTAGTTGAGGAACGGAGTAGTAGTAACTTCGTGACAATTCCACAATTTGACACCAATTCTACTTTTATATGCAGCTCTGAGAGCACAATTAGATACGAAATTTAATACCTCTTGTATAATAATGAAGTTGATTGGTGACAGCCTGGGCTCAGCATGGGCAGGTGTGTTTTGACCTGAATGGCCTTGCAGGTACCATCACCACACTTGGGTTTGCAGTTTGAATAGAGGAAGTAGAGTGTCAGGTCTGGTGTCTCTCTTCGTCTTTCAGGAGTGGGAATGGCCATGTTAAAAGAAGAGATTCAGGTCTGATTTCTGACAGTGGGTGTAAAAATGACCAGTCGAAAGAGACAAAGTATTTGGGAACTGATGAAAGGATTCTTGTAAAGATATTTAGCGAATTCTGAGTGGTACTTCAAAAGCATGATTTAGTAAGAAATAGTTAGGGTGGGTATTCCTAAAGCCTTAGTTAGATGCTTGTGCAACACTCATATTTGTCAAGTGCTCACTGCTTAATGCTGCTTCCTTCTGCTGTTGATTTCTGCCTTGAATGTAGTTTTGAAATCCAATTTCCTGTATTTCCTTAAATTTGCAGTGCTGCACATTCTCTGTTTCCTCCTTAAGCTCTTCAGGTAATTTATTTAAATAAATTAAAAATGAGATCTTTTTTTCTGTATCTTGGGTAGGATTTGGACTTGTAATATATGGGGCTTTAAGCCAGCACTACGTGTGAATAAATTCTGCAAGCTAAATCAGTAAACTTATGAACTGATTAATGAAGCCAAACACTTCATTTTTTCCCCCTTCTCCTTTTATGCTTCACTTGTGGTCATGTAACTATTATGTAAAAATGAGGGATTATAAACTTTAACACTAATTAATTCAGCCTCATTCCATTTCTAGGTGAGTCATTTTTTTCCACTGTGATCATTTGCATAGGAAGCATATTTTGGTTGAACCCACAGCCAGTAGATGGTTGTGACTACTATGCAATTCCATTTATTTTAGAATTGCATTTGAGTTACGCTATACTGAGCCTTACTTTTATATCAGGAAAAGTCCTTTCCCTTTAAAAGTATGATAAGCAGCTAAGATGTGAAATGGATTCATCACTTTTAGTGGAATGTTAGTGTGAACCTGGCCATTTGCATTGAGATTGGCTGTTCTGGAATGCTGATGTGTAATAACGCTGCTTTCGAGACTGAGGTGCAAAAGGTGATGTGGTGTCCAAAGGCTCCTCACATCCAGTTATAGGGGCGGAGCAGGCTGGGGGCAGAGGTGGTTCAAGCTCCGCATTTGGGGTGTCAGTGATGCAGCCCCCAGGATGTGTTGGCCAGCAGATGAGGTGGGGTTGATTCTGTTGTGCTGGACTCATCTGGTTTGCTGGGTTTGCTTCTGTCCTCCAGCAGTCTGGATTTTGGCAGAGTATGTGTGAGAAATGTAGATGTCCCTCAGTCTGGGTGGCTGCTGGGAGTGCTCACACCATTTTGTCATCCTGGTTTTGTTGGGGACATGAGAAAACCCTTCTGCATTGATGTAAAATCTGATTTGTGCCATAACCCGGAGGTGCTCGACTGTGTCTACGTGAAAGGAGGAGTTTGTAGAAGGTGTCCACTTTGGGACTCTGCACTGGGAGGAAGGAAAGACTTAAGTTTCAAAAGGACTCCCTTTGAAGTATTTGTTCATCAAAGGGAGTGAAACAGGATATAGAGGATTAATTAATCCTAGCAAATACGTTAAATTTGGACTCAGTTTTCTAAGAAAAGGAATCTTTCTGCTGTAGAAGGAAAAGAAAATAATGTTTTAGCTAAGAACCTATTTGTGATCTCCAAAGCCCCAGCTACAGTTTTGTTGTCAAGATCTGGCATTCTCCTGCTGACTTTGTTACACCTTGGAGAATCCCTTCTGTGTGGAGGCTGCCTGGAAGAACAGTGATACCTGATTTTGGTGATAGGGAAGGACAAATTGCTAATACGTTTTAGGTTTCTAATGACCATAATTCTGATGCCCACTGTATTCTCTGTGACATTACAAAAGGTTTAGTGCAGTAAAGGAAATATAACATGGACAGTCGCACGTTGTATGTGACTGCTAACATCAGTTCAGTAATAAATTACTGTTTTCTATCGACATTTGAAGTATCATAAATAAAAGCATGTAAGACTACATTTTCATGAAGCACTGGAGATTTAACTGGTATAAATTTAATATCACACCTTTATACTGGGGTTAGGTTGCTTCAGAGTCTTGCTCTAAAATCTAAAGTGAGTCCAGCAGGAAAAAAAGCTTTTTTTAAAAATAAAAAGCTTCCTTTTCACAAGATTCAGAGGACAGCCACGAAAGCACAAGCTGAGCATAAATTTTACACTGTTAATCTTGTCAATGCATGAGAATAAATTTTGGAAATGGAAATGAGCTGACATCTAATGATGATTTAAATGTTCAGCAATTTGTTACAAAAATTTGGGTTTGTTCATGGGGAATAATGCCAGTAGAAAACACTGGTTTGTTGAATTGGATGCTGTGGCACGTATGATTTAATCTCCTGCATGCCGAGGGCCCGCTGACATCTGAATGGCTTAACAGTGTTTTTAGGGAAGGCATTTAGTCTGCAGAGTGTATCTGCCCTGCTCTCTGAACTTTTCATGGAGCAGTTAAAACTTGTGGGTAGAAAAAACACGTGCCTCATTCCTCGTTTGTTTTAGTCCAGCTTCAATTTCAGGCTCTGCTTCTTGTCGTCTCTTGGTGTTTTAGACTATTCATACCTGTTTCCCCTCCACCATCAAGACACTAATGCACTGTGATCGAGTAGCCTCTCCATCTTCTTTTTGCTGAAGAACAAGCTCTTTATGGCTCTCACTGCATTTTCTGCAGCCTTTAAGTCAATTTTGTGGCTTTATTCTGCAGTAGGTCAATTTTTCAACATCTTCTAAAACATTTGTTCACGGAGGAAATTGATATGGTGTTCCAGCATAGGTCCCACCAGTGCCATTTACAAAGGCAAAAATCACTGATTCCTATTCCCTGTCCCCCTTTTTGCACATCTAGAGATCAATTTAGGCCTTTTACACTGTGAAATTGGGCTGGGAACTCTGGTTGTTTGACTCTTCTCAGACTTGCAGCTTTTCATGATGTACTTCTCCATCCTCAGTGTTCCCCATTCCCACCTCTCTGAGGTCCTGCTTAGTTTTATGAAAAGAAGTTTTATGGGTCCTAGCCAGCACCATATGTATGACTTGTTCAGGTCTCATTATCTTTCCCATGGCTAATCTCCTTTTCCCCAGGTCTGTGACTAGTGATGTATGTTAACATTTTCCTTCAAGAACTTCGGGAGAAGAGGATTCCCCCATTAGAAACACTCTGATAGTACCAAATTGAGAATTACTTGAGCAGATGAGATATTCCTCAATTAATCTGCCTTTTCTTAGCCCATTTAATATTTGCTGTCTGAATACTGTGCCAAAACCTGAAGTATTTTGTCACATGCTGTTGAAAATCTATTACCTTATCAATCAAATGTGTAATCCTGTCAGAGAATGAGATCAGCTTTGTGTGATACAGCCAATTTTCTAGAAAATCATTGTATTTATTCTTATCCCTTTGATTCATGATCACTTTAGTTAGATACCATCTTTCCATTTTTACTTGGGCTTGATGTCAGGTGAATGCCCTGTAATTACCCAGTCATTTCACTTGCCCTTTGATAACTGTCACATTATCAGCACTACCTGAAATACCCCCATGTTATTAAAAATGAATGTCAGCAGGGCAGAGACTTCTGGGCTTTGTGGAGATGGTTGAGTGTTAGGTTACCTCTGGAATTAAAAACCCCTTACCAGTTGGGAAAGTCTAATATTCTCTCCAGGTAGTAAGCAGTCTGGACGTATTGATCTCCATAGGGGATACCTCTTGCCAAGCAGTAAACAGAAATATGAGCCATTCTCAAGCTTACATTCCCTAGCTGCCCACATTTCCACTCTTAATTTTCCCCAGAAAGGCTGTGTGTGGCTTTTTAATGATAGAATCAGAGAGTGTTAGGGATTGGAAGGGACCTTAAAGATCATCTAGTCCCAATCCCCTGCCATGGGAAGGGATGCCTCCCACTAGACCAGGTTGCTCAAGGCCTTATCCAGCCTGGCTTTGAACACTACCAGAGTTGGGGCATCCACAGCGTCCCGGGGTATCCTGTGCCAGTGTCTCACCACCCTCACAGGAAAGAATTTCTTCACATTATCTAACCTAAATCCCCCTTCTTTCAATTTGTACCCATTTCCCCTCATCACTACAGTTCCTGTTGAAGAGTCCCTCTCAGGATTCCCTGTAGGCTCCCTTCACTTACTGGAATGTTGCTATGAGGTGTCCTTGTAACCTTCTCCAGGCTCAATAGCCTCAGCTTTCTCAGCCTGAAATATTCCAGTACATAAACAGGGAACTTGCAGGAAAGTTGGGCCTAAATTGAAACAGGTAAAATTGAAATTGATGTAACAAGTAATGGAGCACTGCGTTCACTGGACATGAAAATATATAACTTACTAAAAGATGATCTCTCTTAATAGAAACAGCTACCAAAATTCCAGTGGGTTTGGCAGTTTAGGCTTGCTTTGTGAAAGCTAATTACTGTTTCTGTGGTAGAGGGACAGTGATTCTGGTGGAGCATCAGGCTCAGGATACTTGTAGAGCATTGGGTATGTCCCTTCCCTGTTCAATTCCCTGATCCTTACTTTGATGCTGTCTACCAGCACAGGGACATTGCATTAGAAATTAGAGACTGCTTAAGTTCCCAAGATGTTGAGAGGGATTGGCTCATTTCTACCTGTAAGACCTACTTTTTATTAACATGTACTGTTTTTAATGAGAGTGTCACAGGTGACCTTGTGTGGGTGCCTGCTCTTCAGCCACAAAAATGTGGGAAAAAGTCATTGATGCTGGACAGCAGCAAAGGTTTGATGCTGTATTTTGCCAGTATGAATCTTGCTGTGTAAGATCTGGGGTATGTATGAACTCCAAAGGAAGAAAGAACACTGCTCAAAACCAACAGATTATGAAATTAGAAGTAGGAAGCCTTTCAAACCTTCATTGTACACCACCGCTAATGAAAAATTCAGAGGTAGATATGGCTTGATGGCACCAGTGGAGCTTCCTTCTCCCAGGTAGTAACTGAGCCAAAACACTTAATTCTGTGTGTAAAGCTGCTGCCGACTGAAGTAGAATTTGTTTAGATAAAGAAAATTGGAATTTAGTGCTTTGTAAGAAATCTGCTAGCTAAACAGGACTTCCTGAAAGTACTGTGTGTTACCAAAAGAAAAAAACACTGGTGACCAGCAAAAGGAGAGTTGTTTTTCACAGTAGTCTGCCACTCTGGTTTCTGTTTCCAGGCTTCCAGAGCTCAGCTGAGGGGCTCGCGATGGCAGCTCTTTGCTCTCATGAATTCTAACCTCAGTGAGTGTTTAATCATGCCTCAAACAGCTTAGCTTTTTGGAGGAAAAACGGTGTTTCTGTTCTGGTATTGCTGTCCAGCTTAATGTAATGAGTGATGGGAACACCGTGCCCAGGATGCATCCATCTGCTTCCCTCCAGACCATTTTCTTTCTGGCCTTTTCTGCAGTCTAAAGTTATCAACCCAGAACACTCCCTGATGATAGGAACTTAGTGCTCCCTTCTGTACGTGCAGGCATCCCTACCTCAGCTGGAAGCATGCTTCAGCTTCTGTTTTTGAGCTGACGTAAAATGAGAAAGAAGGCATTAAGGGGTGAGTTTAAGGGTCTCATCCAATTTAAAAGGCTTGTATTAGCATGACAAGTTAAAAATGTCCAAGCAGATCCAGAGTCAGTGTCTTCTTACAGACCTGGCACAGGTTGCAGCCTGCCAAGTCCTGACTGCCTATATTGTGTGTATTTGATATTACCTTACACTACATCATTTTTTTTCCATGGGGACAGGGAGGCAGTGTGGTTCTGAGACCATGCCCTTGCACTGGAAACAGCTGAGAAAAGCTTGGGGATCTTTTCTTCAGACAAATTCTTTATGAGAAGCTGAGAGGGTGGTTGAGTACCTGAAGCCACTAGTGCCTGTTCCATCTGCTGATTAAACATATTTGTGCTGGTGGAGCCGGGCGGGAGCAGCTGCTCTCCTGGCTAATCCCTGCAGCCGCAGAACGCGGGTGCTTGTGCTGGTGCTCGGTTTGTCTGGACCCCTCCAAGGGCAAGCTGGAGTGTACCCAGCGCTGTTAATTAGCTGCTGCAGTTACACTGTGCTAAGCTCAGCCTCAACACCTACCTGCAGTTAATTAATAGATGGGGTTGCTGAGGTTTTATTAGTACAGTGTGTTTGCCACGAGATGAAACAATGGGAGAAAGGGGATGACTTGTGTAAATTGTCAGGGGTAGGCGATTACCTGAACACAGTGAACAGTCCCATTTGGAGATCGCTCTCCTTCCCAGGTGAGCCAGGGGAGAGTCACACCAGCGAGCAAAAGAGTTATTATCAGGCTGCTGAGCCAGCCTGTCCCCCTGAATTTCTTACAGCTTTTAAGAAGAAAAATTTCTGAGCAGATATGTGCACATGATTCATTTGGCAAAAGCACTCAGCCAGCTTCCCAGAGGGGAACTAAAATAATTTCCACGTACAAGTAAAGTAAATAGTTTGTGTCTTGTTCATCCTACCAAGTATTATTGACTAGTGCTGAGTAAGAGATCCATGCAGAGCCTTGATGAAAGGTTGGCAACTCACCCCACTTGGTCTGGATTATTACAGCATGGTTTTGTAATATTAAATTGCAAGGCTTTTAGTAATCTTCACAGGCTGTTCAACCTCAGCCACTAAGCCTAAACTAAAATGTTTAAAAACTGCAGTTCACGCTCTTAAATACTCTGTAAGAACCGGAGACAATTTCAATAAATGTTAAGCTCTTCCTGTTAATGTGCAAAACAGAAATTACCTCCTCAGATCGGGCTGAAATGTTCCACTGTGGTGGTATTTGAGACTAGTTATATTTGGCTCATCTTTGTTCCAGATCCAGTTTTACAACTACCAGATGACACCCTAATGAAACATCAAAGAAACCATGAACGGTTGCATGGAATTGCTCTCTGAACGATGTATCCAGTGAGGTACAGAGCTCCCACACTGGACACGAAGGAATTCTGACCATAGGGCAAATACAGCTTTCATCTTTTAGACATCACAGCAGCAGTGCAGCACAAACTTTTGCTTTCATTAAAAAAAATAAAGTAAAAAGCTGTTTATCAGGGCTTTTTTTTCAAGATCGTTCCCTAAACTATCTTGAGCCCTTCTGTTCTTTACTTAATAGTACATTTGGGAAAATAGATGAACAAGAAACAGTCTTTCTGAATAAAATCTAAAATTACTTCTAAGAGATTTTTTTTGAAATGAGAATGAAAGCACTTTGGAAGCTTCTGAGTGTTTTAAGTACTAGCAATAAATTTTTGGATTTGCAAGAGAAGCTAGTTGAATGGAATGAATACATTTTCGTCCCTGGCTGGGTTGAAACATGAAGTCCCCATTAGTGCAGTGTTTTTCGTGATCAATCATGACAAAATTAATCCAATCTGGATGCTGAATCTAGATCTATAAATATATTTATTATAATATAACAAGAACTTAACAGTAAACATAAACTATATACAATACCATTACAGATAACCCTGTTTTTAATATTATTCACAGAAATAGCCAGTTTTGTTCCAGTGTGAGAAATGAAGAAGTAAGCTAAATTGGAAATGTCGAATGTGTTTCAGTCTTGTTGACAGGTAGCACCTCCTTTGGAGGTAGACACACACCAACACTAAAATTAGTCCTGCCCCAGGCAGTTAGAAACTTGTGCTCCAATCTTTAGGTTCACACTTGCACCCTGTTTGACATAAATACTTTAAATGACATACTGGTATATAATTTTGTTGTGCTTATTATTTTTCTTTTCTTTAAAGAATAAATAAAACAACTGCATAACAAAGGCTGGAACCTCACTGTCAAAATGAGAGGCTTGAGTCATCCTATAGCTTGACTCAGCTGACTCGAGCACATTTTCTTTAAATACTGCAAGATACAAATGTCTTTATTTTTTTTTTAAATTTTATTTTATAAATGATTATTAATAAAATAAGATGATTAGCTAACCATCTGCATTGATTTCCCCAAAGCTGTAGGCAGACCTCCCTCCATATAAAAAGGCTACTGTATTTGGTATGAAATTCAACTAGATATTGAATGCAAGATCTCACCCACACCCTGTACAGGACACTCCTTCTTGTATTACTGGTATGGCATTTGGGATTTGAGTCTGCAAAGGCAAGTATGGCAACTTTTTTCCCTCTACTTGGAAGGAAACCAGACAATTCTTAGCTTGGGGTTACTTCCTACGGGTGAATTTTAAGATTCTTTCCCCTGCCCCCTCTTATGTTACCCGGTCCATCTCCCATTTGTTTTCCTTTTATGTATAAATTTATAAAGAATTTCCACATCACAATGCTCTCTGGATAGACAATATTTTAATATATATAAAAATATAACCCCTGTGCTGTGCATATACTTACAACTCTACATAGTAATAATTTGAAGTCTCTTACACTGGGCTTAAGTCTATGCATTTTTCTACCATGGGCTTTCAACTCATGTTTTTAAAATCTGTAAATAAGAAGTATAAGGCTTCCACACCTAGGGAAGGAACTTGAAAAAGAAAGTAAAATAAAAAACCCCCAAACTTCTCAGACTTTACATAAAAGATAGTGGCGTGTATCCCAACGTAAGGGATTTTGGTTGAGAGCCAAAACCGAGTGTGTAGCCACAGGAGGCATCTTCTGTGTTGGATGAACACATGGCCAACCCACACTAGGCTGTGCGTTTGACTGTGGTTCTGGCCAGAAGTGAAGAGTGGGTTATCAGGAGAATGCCTCTGGAATCCAAACCATTTCCATTTTGCACTGCAGGAATTGAGCACTGCCAAGCGCAACAGCAGAAACCTGGAGGAAAAGGTTTAGAAGCCCCCCACCCCCACCGTGGGCACAGCCACATGTGCCCACACGAGAATCACCAGGAGCAGAAATTCATCCAGCCTAACAGACCTTTTGTTTTCATCATCTTACATGGAATTTATTACCAATGGCTATTCTTCTCCCCAGTCCTCACCTCACCCCGCTTTTAGGCTCTTCTCTAGAGAACTGAAATATTTGTTTGATCTGATGGAAGACTGACATCAACGTAAGCCATCTGTCACACAAGATTTCTCTCAGTCATTGGTATTGAAAAGCATGTAGTAGAAACAAATGTAGGAATCAAAGTGGTAAGGACACTTTGACCTTTCAAATAGATTGATGCCTAAAGTGTAATAGTAAATCTAATCTGCATGGTTATTTCAAGAATCAAGCTTGAGCTCCAAAGTAAAATGCAGATTATTTTTTTCCTCTCTTCCCCAGCTTAAAAAATATGAGAAATTCTATTGCACCTGGGTTGACCAAAAGCCGATGTCCAGAACAAGTGCCACTATAACATCTAGTGACACCCTTGCATTATTAAGTTACAATATCTTACATAGCACGGAGCTCTCTGCTCCTTGTTCACCAAAAGGTGAGGATGATTTTTCTACATTCAATGTAGACACTATTCAAGACTTTAGAGCAATATGTTCACTGGCTGGCTTTGCTGCTTTTGTTCCTTAAGTAATAGTATTCCTCTTGCCTGCTTTCAGCAGGTACAAACAGTTCTCCATCCAACTCCTGGGGAACATCAGCCGCTCTGAATGTACTTCTTGATTGCTACGCAGCCGTGTCGGAAAACAGGACAGGGCATATTTGGTAGAAGTGTCCATGTGTTTGTTTTGGGGTCGTAGGCTTCCATGTTTCCCAGGGCAGGTCCTTCGCTGCTGACGATCCCACCAGTAGCATAGATTTTTCCATCTAGAACCACAGCACTGTGTTTTTCAAAAGAAAAAAAAAAGTTACTTTGAATTAGTTGTCTTACTGAGCAATTTTCTTTTTAGGCTTAAAATAAACCCATCTTTTATTACAGTGGGGAAACAATGATTACACCTTTGGTTCTTATCTGTATAAACCTGTGTGGGCATTTCTCTTCTCTCTCCCTTTCTCTCTCCAAAAGTAATCCTTTCTGCGTTCCTGCCAGATAGGTAACCGTTGTCTCTAATGTAAACAACAGATAAAAGTCCAAGTAAGATGTTTCTCCAGCCCACACATGGGATCTGCAGCAAAAGCAGCAGGGTGGTGTGTCCTTGTAATACTTTGCACATGCAAAACCAATCCAAGCAATTTGGGGGTCCCACCACCTCAGCTTGAACAAGCTCTTATTTCAAGTTACTCCTTTCATTGTTAAGGAGTGTGACAAAATGGGGGATAGAAATTTTCAAAATATGTTCTGTTGCTTCAGCCCCTTCCGTGGTTGTGCCCTGGCATGGGGGCCTGGAAATCCCGCTGACTTTGTCCTTGTGCACCCCAGAGCTGTCCATGGGAAAGTGGATCTGGGACGCACAGATCTGATGGTCAGGGCTGTGCAGCTGAGGGAATGACAGGGCAGCTCTTTGTTGGCATCTAAAGAAGACAAAAACCCTTACTGCCTTCCTAAAGTGAAAGTGTTTGACTTCAGATACCTCGTTTAAATCAAGAATAACTAGGCTGGGCTAAACTGATGGTCCACAGGCTCCTGGTAAGAGGGAAGGTGCACAGGTGTGGAAGGTATTTGAAAGAAAAATTGCCCCTTGGTTTCATCCCTTCGTCTTCCTTCCACTTCATGCCTTGGCCTCTTGAGCAATGGTGCACACAGCAGGACACTGATTTGGGTTGGGGAAGATGGGGCTGGGCTTCCATGTGGAAATGGCAGAGCACGGCAGAGGCATCCGGGTGGGAACCCAAAATTAGGAGTGTCTGTTTTTCATCTGCCAGGAGGCCAAAATTTGCCTTCCAAGTTGATTTAAAGATTAATCTGGATGGGGCTGGCAATGGCTTTTCTGGTGGCTGGGTCCTTTTGGAGAGCAGCTGATGAATGATTGTGTTGGGAAGAAAAATGGAGACTTGGAGAGTATGTACCTGCCAAAGGATAGCAGGGAGAACAAGAGGGATGGGAAGACGAGAAATTAATTGCGACCAAGAAGGTGGCCTAGCTCTAACAAGGTGGGTAAGTGAACTGATCCTCTAGGCTTGGTAAAAACAAAGTAATTCTGCCTGGCTAATTTTGAAGTAGTGAGCAGAGGAAAGATAAAAAGTGATAAAGGCAAAAGCCAGAGAGCGCTGGAAGACACAGGATGAACTGAGACTAAAATGGCACTGACAATGCCACGTGCTTCTGAAGAACACAAGACTCTGATGTCCTTGTGGAGAAGCAGAGCCTGAGGTTAAAAATAAACTCACAATGACAACAGTGAGGACTCAAATAAGCCCAGTCCCTGGGTACCGCCAGGAAATAGGAAATAATGAGAATCTTGTCAAAATAACTGTTAATCTGAAAGGAGGAGGAAGGAGAGAGAGACTTGAAACACTTGATTAGAGCCTATCCACAAATCAGCAGGGCTGGATGATGCATAGCCCAGGGTCCTGAGGGAGTTTGCTAATGAACTTACTGAACCATGGGTAATTATTTTTCAAACATCAGGGAGAAATGGGGAAGAATAAGGACTTGAGTAAAGCAAGTGACATCCTGAAAGACGGCTCTGAAAGAGAAGGAGCCCACCTGGGCCAGAGCTGGTGGCGGAGAGGCACTGCCCAGCAGGAACTCCTGCCAAGGCTCAGTCCCTGTGCCCAGAAGGAGGCAGAGGTAGCAGGTAGCCACCACAGAGCAGCTGAGCAGCCAAGGAAACCTTCCCAGAATGATCTGGGTCTGAGCTCCTCCCCAGCCCATGCTCCAGATTGGGGGTTACAGTGAGTGAGCAAGTGCTGCCCTTGTTCTCTGGAACCTGGGCTACAGCCCTGGAAAGAATTCCTGCCCAGTGCCTGAGACAAGCAGCTCAATCCTGTACCTTCCCATCATGGTGCTAATACAGTGAGGAAGAAATAGATGCTGAATTCCATCCTCTGGAAGACTGTATGAATTTTAAATGGAGATTAGGGCAACTTCTGCTCCCTCCGTATGCAACTCCCGTAGATAAGACTGGCATAACGCTTAGCTTGTGAGTCATGCCTGAGGTTAAGTAAAGCAGTGAGCTGCTCCTGCCATGAAGAAATAGGCAGTTCTGAGCACACAGTGAGTCCTCATATGTACAAGGAACTTTGGAGACATTCAGGCATCTCTGGGCTAAAGTGGCAGGTAGGTGCTTAAGGTAATTAGGAATTTAATCCTAAATTGCTGCTACTTTGTAGTATTAGGACAATCATTGCTAATTTATGGGACCTTAGGGAACAGAAAACTCAAGTGGGTTCTAAAACATTGAGAAAAGTGAGTGGAAAGGAGTATGCTCATTGCTCTTTCTTCTTTACTGTGACAATATTTCGTTTTTCCCCTCCCTTCCATCCCATCAGCTGTAAAAACATCGTTACCAAGGCTGACATACAAAGAAAGAAATAATTACAATAATTAGGATGTGAGTTTATTGCTTGGTGCCATTAATCCTGAGAGATAAAATGATTACAGGCTGTCAGAGCCTGGGAAGTAAGGAAGGAAGGAAGGAAGCAAGCTCTGTGCCAGAGAGCCTTGCTGCAGGGACACAAACCTTAGGAGCTTCGGGGCAGTGACTTCCCTGGCTGTGGAGCAGCCAGACCTCCACCTCTCCAGCAGAATGCCTGGGGAGAAGGTAATGGGCATCCAAATTCAGATCACTTAAGCCACTTCTTCCAAAAAAATGAGTTTCAGCAAATTATTACCATGCAGGCTAATGAATGACCCAGCTTTCTACTCTGCAGGTAATTACTGCTGTTCACTAGAGAGGCTTCTCCTGCCCTAGGACTGATTCTCCTGGGGTGCCTGGGCATCCATCATTTCCTAAGCAATGCCCAGTGTCAGAGGATCATGCTGCAACTGTCCCCTGACACTGCCATGGGTCAGCTGATCCATCTGCTGACCTCCATGAAGCTCTGGATCACACTCCCAGGAAAATCCCAATGAGGCTGAGGTGTGCCAAGGGCTGGTGGGGACCTGACTGTCCATGACTGGCATGCTTGTGTAATCTAAACACCCTTTACATCTCTTCCCTGCCTGTCCACCTTTTAGTCTTTGCCCAGGCTGAGCAAATGGCAGAGAAGGTCCCTCTCTGACAGCTGCCTATTATAGGACTTGATGGACAAACTGAATCACTGAACCAAAACCAACAAAGAACAGCCCAGGCAGGAAGGGACCTTGAAAGATCATCTGGTCCAACCTTTCGTGGGAAAGGGACACCAAATGAGATTATCTTGCATCTTGTCCAATCACATCCTGAAAACCTTTGGTGATGGGGACTCCACCACATCCCCGGGGAGGTTGTTCCAGTGAGTAACTGATCTCACTGTAAAAAATTCTTACGTCATGATGAAGCCTCTTGTGCAGCTTGTACCTGTTGCCCCATTGTCTTCTCCCTATGGCTCCTTGTCAAGAGAGAGCTTCTGTCTCCTTGTAGCGGCTCTTTTAGTGCTGGAACACTCTGTGAGGGTTCCCTGAGCTGTCTCTCCTCCAGGGAGAAAAGACCCAACTCTTTCTGTCTTCCCTCATCAGGCAGGCTCTCTAGCCCTTTGATCATCTTCACAACCCTCCTCTGGACCCTTTCCAGTCTACCTATGTCTATTTTGAACTGGGGGAACCAGAAGCTGCCTGACAAGAGCTGAGTAGAGTGAGAAGATGGAAGTCTCCTGGTGGGTAGTAAGATTTGGAAGCAGAGGATGTCACTGTCTTCTTTTTTTTCTGTATGTTTGAGAAGTGAATGCCTGGGTGCTCTTGCTCCAGCACTTTTCTCTCCCAATGACATGCTGGATATATCAAGCAGTGGGACTACAAGAAATGTTAATTTTATTACTACTTTAAAATTTCCTGCTCAGTCCTAAAGATCACATCAGCCTCATCAGGAAATGTTACCAAATAATTTTTTAAAATTCTGTCTTGTAATTCTCAGGGTTGCAAAAGATTTGAAATGGCTGAATTAGTGTATTGTTTTGACTGCCTGAAGCTTAGTATCTTCTGAGGCCTCAAACAATGCTCTTCTCCCTCCTCATTCCTGGTTATGCATGGAGAAACACACATTTACTTGGAGCAGTTCCATGAACATTATTGAGCATTATCAGTAGGTCAACACAGGACCTGCTTAAAAAAAGGGGAAAAAAAAAATCCCTGTATTTATTAGTGGATGAATTTCCTTCCTGCCCTAAGATTTCAGGAGGGCTTTACTGGAGATGGAACTGAATGATGTTGGTGGGATTCTTGGGGCTGTCCTGTGCAGGGATAGGAGCTGGACTTGATGATCCTCGTGGATTCCTTCCAACTCAGGATATTCTGTAATTCCAGGATGATCATCAACTGGATGGAGCTGGTGTTAGGACCAGGAAATCCTCCAGCCCCTGTGGGGTGTGGCTCTGGGCAGTGTCAGGCAGAGCTGCAAGCGCCCCTTAAACCAGGGTCCTTTCTGAGACACCTGCACAGTGTTTTGTGGTGCTGGAGCAACAGGCAGTGCTGGCACTGTGTCCGTGGGTGGTGGCAGTCACGGAGCCAGTCAGGAGCTCTGTCCCCTGTTTGGTGGCAGTGCTGACAGCCCCTGGCTCTGGCAGCCAGGTTGTGATGTCGCAGAAGGCTCAAGCTTGGGTGGCCGTGTCGTGCTGCCAGAAGTGTCATCTTTACAATGAGATGGATAAATGAGGGTCCAGATTAGTCATGGTCAATTAGGAGGATATCATGCCCCTTCCTGGAGCGGGATTATTAGTGTGGGTGTTTTGGCCAAGCTCCAGTTATACTCTCCCCTACTCCGAGAGCACTTTCCCTTGCTAATGATCCAAAACCATCACGTGGCATTGTTACTTGTTGCTGAAAACCAGCAGTGTTTTACTCCAAAGTCCACAGCACATCAGTAATGGCCTGAGTGTTTTGTCTGTATCAGTTATGCTTTAATGCCCACCACAATTCTTCATGTCATCAGCTCCTACAGAAATTACTGCCAGCAGTCTGGTGCAGCAGTTCTCACTGCTGTCTGTGGAGCACAGCCCCACACCTATGTCTCCTTTCAGATAGGCTGCAAGGTTTTGGTTTTCCCTTCCGGACTACAAACACCTCCAGCTGCAAATGCTGCCAGCTGAACATACTAACTCCTGCCTGTCAGTTCAGGAAGCCCATGGCCATTGAGGAAACCTGCTCCATGATAGCTGCACCTGGGAATATCCATCCAAACAAGATGTGCTCCAATCCCTTCCAGTGCCTGGAGTTACCATGAGCTTTGCAAGGCAAAAAGGAGCCAGCCTGCGGAGGCTGTAGCTGGTGCTGTAGGTCTGCAATGCCTAGCAGGTCAGTACAGGAGGCACCATGCTTTGCTGTTCAAAAACAAGGCCTTACTTGAAAAGAAAAGGTGGGCTGGGGTGGGGGTGTGTGTGTATGTGTAAAATAATCCCCAAACTGACCCTGATTTTGCGCTGTTCAACCCGAGTCAAAATTTTATTAAAGATTTCCATTCAGCAGAACCATCTAATAAATCTTACTGGTTAGCAGTCAGAGGAGGAGGCAGAAAATGCTTTTCTGGTGTCTGTTGGGAATTGCTGGTACTAAATTAGCTTCTCTGGAATTATTGCTGGCACCATCATGCTGCTGCTGTTGCCCCGTGGAGGCTCTCTGTAGCACAAGCCTGTTTGCACGCTGCCTGCATCCTAAGCAAGCAGAATATGGAATTTTTAATCATGCACAGGAATGCATTTGGTATTCTTTTCACTTGTGGAAAAATAAACCCTTGAAGGGCACTGCAGGAAGGGAGAACTCCCGCCTGCAAAGGGAGGCCTTGCCACGCTGAAGGGGAGGGATATCTGCAAGTCTGTTTGGAGGGAGGTGTCTGGCAGAGGGAGGTGTCATAATCTCATCCTGACTTCTCATTCCTGTTGGCTGCTGTCCCCCATCTCAAGACCCTGCAAATAAACAGGGGCTGCCAAACTGAGACAGGGTGTGTGGCAAAGCTCACACTTTGCCTGATGTTTGACAAATGTCAAATATTTCCCTCACCTGTTGTGTGAAAGGTGTTCAACCTCTCAGTGAATTTTAAAATGGTTCAGGCCTATTATAGCTCTTTCCTCTTTTAGCACCATCTTTCAAAGGGTTAATTCTACATTAGCATGAATTTCTTCTTGACTTCCATCAGGCTGGGCTTAATCTGAAAATGATCCTCAATTTGTTTTTCTGTTGATTGTGAGCTGGAGACCCAAACCATTTATTTTTCATTTTTCATTAAAAGTAATTTAACTTGATATTAAAACCATTTGAACGGACCTTTAGATTTTCACAGGCAGGGAATGTCACATGCATTTCTTTTCCCTCTGCTCGAGGCTATCATGCTCCCTCATCACTAACATGTAGAAACAAAGCAGATAAAAATAAAAGTGATGTGGTCAAGATTTTTCCCAGCAAATTCAGTATTGAGTTATTCCTGGTGAGAGGAGATCAATAGCGTGCAGTTAATTTTTAAGTTGTTTATGTTGCTGCTTTTAAACCATGTTTTTTGTGATCCATGCTAATGAGTGGAATGAGGAATTTATAGATTCAGAGGCTATGGTCAGAAGGGACCTCTATGCTTAGTTAATCTGAGCTTGTGTATACACAGGCCATGGACATTTCCCCAGGCAGCATCTCTCCTGGAAACGTATCTAATCTCCTCTTAAAAACAGCGAGTGTTGGTGAGTTCACCCCCTCCCTTGCTGCTTCTCTGTTTAATTATCCTTACTGTTGGAAAAGTGCTTCACTTCAAGGCCAAGATGTGTAACCTGACTTTCAGCCCTTGTAACCTGCTATGCCTTTGTCTGCAAGACTGAAAGCGTCTCCATTTGCTCCCAGTGATCAAGTCACCTCTCAGCCTTTCTTTGATAAACTCCTTGAGTTTCATGTCAAGGTTTGATTTGCAATCTGGGGTCATTTTGGCAGCATTCCCTTTGAACTTCTGCTGATATTTTCACATGTTGATGCAGGACCAGGTCCACACTTGTCTCCCAGCACCATATGCGGCAGCACTCGCTTTCCCCAGCTCCAGCTTGTTTTCATTTTGGTGTTGGGGCTCGTTTTATATCTCCAGTATGGCACTGACCTTTTATCTAGAGCACTGTGATGCGAGCTCGTGTTGTGCTGCTCTGAGTGATCTCCTTTATGTCCTCCTCTGAGAGCCTGACTTTCTAAGGGAGCAGGGCTGCTATGAGTGTGCTTCCTCCAAGTCTTACTTTGTGTTTAAATCACCACTGCTGCCTTGAGACAGTTCAACTGATATATTCAGGGAACTGATAAAACAGCTCCTTCTGTAATATTTTGTACCCAGTAAGTGTTAAGCCCCCTGCAGCCTTTATCAGGAGAGATTTTCTATTACCTGGATTGTTGATAGATGTATTAAACAGCATTGAAGAAGAAGAAATGCTTGCTACCAGTGGCCTTGCTCAATGATATCTTCTCATTAACAACTACATTTTGAGATCTGTCAGTGACGCAGATTTAATCTCTCTACCATGTGCCTTGTTAATTCCATATAATGCCAGCCAAATACCTTGGAGAAACTACAGTATATTACAGCATCACAGTTGTCTTTAGCAGCCAGGCGTGTTGTATTACAAAGCAAAACAAAGAACCAGGCGTCCCAACACCTTTGGTAGACTTGGCAGTGTCAGGTTTATGGCAGGATTTGAGGACCTTAGAGGTCTTTTCAAACCTAAATGATGCTATGACAACAGGGTGGTTTAACAAGCCTCATTTTCCAGAGAAGTGCACTGATTGATCTTCATTATTTTATTAGCATCTAGTTATTTGTTGATGAAATCCCAAATTAACCACTCTGGTATTTTGCAGAGGACCAACATGAGGCTAAGTGAGACCACTTACCTTGATGCTGGTACTTTGCAAAATTAATTGCTGCACTGAAATTCTCCTTTTCACCTTTTCAAAATACGGAAACACTTTGGCAGTGCCCTGATCCATCCTCAACTTGAAAAGTTATTAAAAATCAACATTAGTGGTTCAATCATCTTCTCAACAAAGTCTCTAAAGACACCTGTGTCTAAGACAGCTGGGTTGCTGGATCTGAGAATATAATTTCAGAGTTCCCATCTTTCCTTGCTGCCAACAGTGACTGCTTTTGGTCCCTCACAGCAGAACACAGAACCAAACCTCCTTGTTCCCTTCCAAATACAGACGAGAAACACCCACCCAATTGGTCTGTATTTTACTTTGCTACCTCATCAGCAGTGGTTTCAACTGATTCAAATTAAAAATTTGATCCCCTAAGTTTTTAAGTGCCTTTCTTTTTACTCCCATTAGCCCCCAACACTGGCTCCCTCAGCCTCCTGTAACAGCAGCAGGTTTTTAACCTATTTGTTACTGCCGACCCCCCATCTTCCCTATTTCCATACACACTGATTTATTTAGGTTTTTGTCACAGGCTTTACATGTCTCTAGGCTGAAATATTTTTCCTCAACTGCTTCCCAGCGTGTTCAAGAATCTTTGAAATGGTGCCTTTTTTTGCTTCCAATTATATGGTTTTTTTTGGTGACCATTCCAGTATAAATGTAGGTTTCCTGTTCACTGTTGTTTTAGGCATTAGAAAAAAAGTCATCTAAAAGTTTGAAGTTACTTTTTTATGGATGGGTGGCAAATTCTACTTAAACAAAGCCAGTTATTATGGTGCCTAAGCACTAGGGAATACTCAGGTCATCAGTTCACTTTGCTTGGTCATTCTGTTCTGCAGGCTGAAGAGCAAAGCATCCCTTCATGTTAGAAACCCTGGCAAGTTTTCAGGTGAGGTGCTCAGCCAACAGCTGAAATCAGCCATACAATTTCTCTTGTATATTTAACAGATTCTTGTTACTTTTTACAAACCCAAGATATTCGAAAAGCAGCTCAACCCTCTCTATGATGGATGGGAAGATGGAGGAACTTATCAAATATCCAAGTCCCTCATGTTTCATTTTACAGCTTAGAGCTCTAATCCTGAGTGGTATTGTAACCATTATTTCTGGTTTTCAGGAGAAAAATATCATTATATGCTGCATGAGCACTGCACTCCTCGTCCTGGTTTGCCTCCTGCTAGAGTGGAGGGACTAGGAGGATGTGTCCTTAGAGCAGGGGAACAGGGCAGCAGCCACTAGGATGGAGCTGGCTCAGGACAGAGCTGGTGCTCTGACCCCTCTGCTTACAGCAGTATCTGCTCAAAAAAAAAAAAAAAAAAAAAAAAAAGGCAGCCAAGAGAGGGCACCTCTTAAATTAATAAAAGGAAAAGAAAAAAAAGGTGAAAATGAGAAGAAAAAAAAACAAACAGCAGAAAGAAAAAAAACCTGAACATGACTTCTTAAAAGGCATTTTCTCATGTGCATTGAAGTGAAAGGCTAAATCCAAGTTAAAACATGGAGGTATTTTCCAACAGTAGGATGGGGGCCAGGGACACCCCTGGAGCAAGGTGCAGTTGGCTGAATATTTGGAAGATGTGGGTCTGCTGTGGGCCCTGCTGCTGCCCCATTTGTGCTCTTGCTCCCACCCCAGCCAGTGTTTTATTGGGAGAATGCCTGGTACATCCCCTCCACCCTGCTTGGCCCGCTGCCTCAGAGTGCTGCTGCATCAGACATGGATAACAAACCCTCACCTGGTGCCTGTGGCAGTGTCTAGAGACCAGCTGTGGCTTTTCCAGGGAAACCAGCAGCTCAGCCCTTCCCCAGCATGGGAATCTGCTCTGTGAAGGGCTGGCTGTGCACAGCCCAAAACAAGCCCGTCTTTCAGTAGCAGCCATGTAAAACTATTTAAAAGGCCTTTAAGTGCTGCCAGTACCTGTAATGACTGCCAAGTTTTATTTTTGTCAGACGATTTGTGAAATTTGTTCAACTTGTGGCCACGATCAGGGAAGCGAGCCCGAAAAGCAATCACAAGCACCTAATAAATAATAGTAATTAATATCGGTGTGTGGCACTTACTCAGAATTCTTTTTCTTTCAAGGATCTTTTAGCTGGTTAGCAAAAACGTTCCACATTATGGTGGTCTCTCCTACAGAGGGTATTCATCATCCTCCAGTTGCACATGGCAAACTGAGAACAGCATTCCTGTAACCACTGGAGGAGCTCAACACACATCCCTCCCCATGATCCATCGTGCCTGAACGTGAGGAGACACGTGAACCATAACAGACTGCTGAATGTACAGTTTGGGAAATGCTGTGTGCCTGAACACGTACAGAAAAGAGATGAGGAAATCCCCAAATGGTTCACACCTCCCTTCCCCTCTCCCCTTCACTTGTAGTAGCTTATTTATCAACAGAAAATGTTAAGGCACCGGTAATTCCATTTTAATGTTTGTTCTCACCTGCAGAACTGCCTGGAGTGGTTCATGTTGGGACCTGCTTTAATATTGCCTTTCTCTGGGTCATAGATGGTGGTTGCTCGTGCATAAGCTCCTCCAAGAATAAAGATGAACCCATTGAGAGTGACTGCAGGAGCATATTTGTTATCTGTCAATGGAAAGCAACACTGAGATCAGTTTTAGGCTCAGGTTTGGAGACTGTTTTTTTATTTATACATTCCCCTTATTTATAGATAAGTCACGTTTCTCTAAACCTCCAAGGCTAGGGAAAGAAAAATGAGGAAACCTTTCCTGGTTTTGTTCTCCTCTCTCCAAGTCCTCAAAGGCATTTTTAAAGTTCATCACTTCTTCATTCCCCAGTATGTGCCTCCCTCTAAACTGGTAAAGAACAATTATCTTCTCCTGAAGCCTAATGAAGTCACCATGAAAGTTCCACAGTTACATATGAAATTAAGATGTCAAATTGTTCCAGAATTTCAAAATGCTGCAAATTTTAGCTCAGATGCTTCCCATGCCTGTGCAGCCGCTAAGTATAGCAGAAACCCACAGCACAGAGACCCCCTTAATAATATCCAATAGTTGATACTCTTTTATATTGTGCTTTTGCTTGTGGGAAGGACACCCACGCATTTCCAGAAGATTTTCTGAGACCTGATTTCTTTTTCACCTTTATCTGTCTCATAAATTCACCTGCATTTTTCTTTTCAGATGTGTGTGTATCTCCAAGCAGTCCTGTAATTTAGCAACAAACTGTGTGAGGTTGGGGGTTTGAAATTAAGCAAATCTCTCATCCTGAGTCAAGTTCAATCAGATTTTCTGAGGACGCTTTAAAATTCTTGTTAGCTGTGGCATTATTAGAAATATTAGTAAAACTAATCATAAATTATTGAATAAAATAATTCTAATCTAATTAGTTGGCTTGTCCCTTATGCTGCTAGCACGCCATATGCACATTATTAAATATGAGCCAGTTGGGCTGAAATTTCTCATGATGATGTCTGTCTTGATGAGATACAGTTTTTTAATCAACATTTCTGTGAAACCAATCAGCAGTGTCTGGGAACAAAAGATAGGAAAATACGTTGCTTTGAGTTAAAATAAGCCTCACAACCAGTTCTCTAAGAAGCAGGTGGCTTAGCCCTTTGGGGTGTGAAATGCATGTTTCCTGTGGGACCATCCTGGGGTCAGGGGACACATAAAAATTCTCCATTTGTAGCTACGAGTTAAAGCCTTTTCAAAATCTGCATTTTCGTATGCTCAAGAAAGGTTGATCCCCATGCACCTCCAACGGGGAGTCAGACTGGACACAGTCCTGCTGGTTTCAGCCCCTGCAACCTCCTCCCAAGGGGACCTGCAGGGAGAAGCTGGAGAGGAGGTGAGATACCACCTTTACTGTGCTCTTACATCTCTGATATCAGCCTCTACATAACACCAAAGGGATTTATATGTTCCTCCCAAATCTACAACATTATTGTAAATTGATCTATGCTCTTTCAGGAACACAGAAAAGGATGGGCTTAAACCAGATCCGGCAGCTTTGTTCTGGAATTTGCTTACCTCTTGCATAGTGTGTTGTAACCCTGAGGTTCCTGTAAAACTTATTCTATTAAATATTTAACAGAGATTTAATTTGACAGGAGTTAAGCAAAAGCTGATGAACATCTCCAGAAGAGAGATGATCTCCTTAATTGAGGTTTCAACTGGTAAAACTAGAATGAAAAGAATGCTGTCTGCTTCTGTCCCAGCATGGCCATGGGGTGGTCTGGCTCAGTCCATCCCACCCCACACTGGCACATGCCCAGGGGGACGTACAGGGGTGAAGCACCCAGCAGGGAAACAGACAGAACCCATGTGATGGGTTAAAGTTGAGCTCCTGCTACGCTGAGTATCTACAGGCATATGTCAAAAAACCACGGCTGTATTAGGAAAATGTCACTGATCCTTGGGAACAGATGGGAAGAAACTAATTCATCCAGAAAATAGAACAAGGAGTGTTCAGTTTCCTCGCGGTGCCACTAAGCCACTGTAATTCATCAGAAAGGCTTATCTGTCCTAACAAGCCGGCTCGCATCCCTTTCCAAATCAGACTTGCATATGTGACATTTTTTCCACTTAAGACACTCACCAGAAATTTTCCATATTTAATTATCACATCTTCTTGTTGTTTTTTTTTTTTTTTTTTTTTTTTTTTCCCTCTGACTAGCACTGTTTTGCAGGAGAATGAAACTCTTGCATTAAAGAAAACCCCTCAGCTCCCAAACCTCACAGGGAAATTATGTGGGGCTCCCTCACGGCAGAAACAGTGACTTCTCAGGGGACTGAATCACTGACTTCACATTTCTTTTTGTTAAAGAATGAGAGGGAAACCCCTTGGTATTTTTATAGTGACTTTTTTTTTTTCCTTTTTGAATAGGCAGACAGTCTGATATTCTTTTCCTTCCTTTTTAAAGAGGCAATCGTGTTTGATTCTCATCAATTTTTCAATACATCTCCTATCTGTTGTCTTCTTACTGCTTTTGTCTTTAGCTATAATTTTGTAAATTGGTATCAAGAAAGTCTGAGACACAGAAGCAGAAAAATCTTTCCTGTGAACAACTCCCTTCCTGAAAGAAACAGCAAAATCTCTTGTTCCTGATGAAGATACAGAAAAAAGACATGAGGAACACTCCTCCAGAAACAGGTAGAGAGGAAGCAGTGGGGGTTTTGTTTTGTTACCATGGGGACAGAAATTGTTCATGGATGCCGGAATTTTGGAAACCTCAGGTCATCATTCCTGATACTTAGGTGTGGATGTCCATCTTCAACCTTTAACCTTACTTCATCCCAGGTGCAACCCACACTCTTCCTGTGGTGGTGTCTTTTTCAGAGCTTGGTGTGCTCATGCAAACTCTCAGGAGACTCCTATTTCTGTCACAGTTTGAAGTCCTTAACATGGTCCCAGTGCAAGGTAGCTGGTGGGGAGCCTAGTTTTGCAAAAACATGTTCTGGTTGGGCTTTTTGGTCAATGTGCAGCAAGCTGGAGAGGAGGTTGGACAAAGCTACTGGGTGTGACCATGAGCTTCTATGTGTCAGAGGTTTCTGTGGGATACAGTGGGGCCATTGGGTATTTCAAAAGGCTCCTGGAGATAAGGAAGAGAGGGGAGAGGAAGCATGGAAACAGAGAAGCAGCCTTCTTTCCTCTCCAAAGTCTAAGTGTTGAGGCTGTTGGATATAGTAATACATTTCAGGCTGAAAAATCTTAAATGGGATTTGTCCAGGTCAGCAAACACACTTGAGATTAGAAGGCAGAATAAATGTAAAAGAAATAATAGGTAAAAGCTAATCTTCTCTGCAAATGGATAACATGGTAACATCCCTCTCCTTTTGTGTTGCTACAGGAAGATAAGCCAGTAGTTCTGTTCTGTGACAGGCTATTGGAGGAAGGAGTGTGCACTCCATGACAATCCTTGAGCCAGAGGTGTCCTTCACGTGGGGTTGATGATTTAAACTGCTGCAGTGCTCCTCACTGAGGGAGCACAGGCTGCTCTTGGGATGTGTCCATGGCTCACACATCTCTTCCTACATTACATGGCCAAGTAGCACAGTCCTGTTTTCCCTTGCATGATGCTCAGAGAATTTCCACTGCCTTCCAGTAATGCACTTGGTCAGAGATTGAAGGGGCACTGCGATGAATGGCAGCAGCACATCAAACGGAAAAAAGTTATTATAACCAAGCTAGTTAAACATTTTTATTGGAAAGAAGAAATGTGGGAGTGCCACCAGTTCAGGCAGAACTCAAACCAAATTGTCTCCTGGCAGGTGGGTGCCTGGTGGAGAGGTTGATGCATTTGATGGAGCAGATTAGAAAAAGGAGTCTGGTTAATACAAACTAAGCCTGCTTTTAATAATAAGTGCCTCTTCCCCTCCCTGAACACTCTGCAGACAAACTCAAGAATGGCATGAGCATAAGATAACCAGGAGACTGTGATCTGATCCTGAGCACAGCTTGTGAGGCCCAGGTGAAGCTGCTGCATGAACAGTGACAGCTTGGATGTCACCCTGCAGGCTCAGAGCTCTCCTGGGAGCTGATCTCTTCCAGATACACAGCTGGCTGCCAGCCCTATGGCTTCCCCACCGACCCTTGAGAAAACTCTCCTGGGAGACCCCAAAGTCAATTGTCCTCGCTTGCAAACACCACATTTTGTGTATGTGTGGTGGGCATGGCACATGCCAAAGCATGGCAGGAGGCTCCACCTGCCACCACAGGGCAGCTTTAGCATCAAATTTTGGGCACGATGTTGATGAACTGAGGAGTTCTGGAAAAAAAACAACCATGAGATGAAGGAGAGGTAGGAGTGAAGAGGACATTGGATAAACAGCAACACAAAAATACTGATTTCACAGGGCAGAGGGCAGACAATAAGTAGGGAAACACTGAGGAGTCGAAAAAGTCATTCTGAAGGGACCGCATGGCATGTACAGAGGAGAAATGGGTGTGATAAAAATTCAAGCTTAGTAGGGTGAAAAATACTAAGAACTGGCCATGGGAAGAAAAACACACTGAAGAATGAGATGAAACACTCATTACTGTGGGACTTTCAGGTGAAAACCAGCCATATTCCCCTACAAATACCAAACTATTTGCCTTGGGAGAGTTTGAAGACATATATCTGTTTCTTCTGGTAAAGTCAAAAAATTAATTATTATTATTATTCATTTTACCCAAAATAAGCCACAGGACAGTGCAGTAAAAATGTACAGATGCTTCTATTGCTGTTTTTCAGATAGGTCTTGCATTCTTAGGTCTGTGATTGTCCCACTTTGGTATGACATATCACTGCAGGAGTAAATGGTATGGTGAGAAACTAGATACTTGGATTAGAAACCAGAAATACTCACAGAACTTAGATCTCTGTTCTCTGGTTCTCACCAGATTTTAAAATTTAATAGTCATAGTAATTAAATACTGGTTTTCTTACAATCCAAAAACATTAATAAAAACTTTTAATTCCACTCTGACTGTTCAGAGTATCAAAAAAAAGGATATTTTAGTGCCCTGCCATGAAGGCACAACATGAACTAAAAGGCAGTGACCAAGTAATTAGGCTTACTTAGAATCCCTGACTTCAGCATGTCTGTGGCCATCTCGTTAAATAAGACAAAGCTCAGGAAGCTGGGCATGGAATACATTTTTAGCACCGCTATATAGGACAGCTTGGCTAGCAATGGAAAGGCAGGTGCTGCAAGTACATAGCCTCAGCTCATTTACTCACACAGGACTTTTGTTTTTACATCTAAAAGCATGAGAGGGGGATGTGCAATGTGGTTTACTATAAACATGCAGTGTGAAAGCCCTGTGAAGCTCCATTCTCCCAGTGACATCCAGCTGTGGGCTGCACTGCTGCAGGAACATCTGCCCACTCCAAGGTGGGAAGGACTGACACAGGGCAGAGGATGGGGCATTGAGGAAGGCCTTCTCCTCCTCAGATGTGGATGCGTGTGACTAACACTTGCCCAGAGGCTTCCACAGCATCTGCATGAAGTGAGCCTGGTGTCATACCTACTGCTCACAGGCATCCACATCCCAACACCTCCTGACAGCTGAAGCATAAAGAATAAATGGGAACTGAGAGTGAATTCACTGCATATTCCTAGAAGAATTCCAGGCAGAAGTGCAAGGGCTGAGCTGCGTGGACTTGCTATCAGTCCCCAGTCTGTATCTCGTCTGCACAGGCAGGATGTCAGTGTCCAGCCTGCCTCACCTCCACTCAGACTGGACAAAACACGAGCCATGACTGATGCCAGTATTGCCTTGGGTTAGGCAACCAATACTGGGATACTTTGAAAGAGATGGACCTTTTGGGTTTAAACGTGTGCCACACTGCATTCAACTCACTATCATTAAATACTCAGTGAATTGAGACAGGTGCTACTGGTTTAAAAATCTCCACAGACCTTGGCTGCTTTGAATACCTGCAGCTACTGTTGCATATCTGAGCATGCTTGAGGGATTTTTAAATAAACTGTTGTCCTATTTGAGGTCAAATAGGTTTCACTGATCTCTGGGGTGACTTTGTAACAACTCACCATCAGACATCTCAGTTGCCTTAGCTCAGAGGTACACCTTAGGAATTCACAAATCAACACAAAAATGCTCTGAGACTGTCAGAGGCACCCTAGCAGTGATCATGTCAGGATTGATCCCAGCTCCATTTTGCAAAAGGCTCCTTCGACTTCCTCTTTCCTTCAGACTGTAATGTGCCTGGCCCTGCATCCAGTTCTTGGGGGGATACTTTAAAAATATCGGAGACACTATGGTTTCTGTAGAGCTGGGGAAATAAAAATATATTTCCAACATTCCCACTGCCTTGTAGTGAAAATCAGGCATCACGTCAGTTCACATTCCTAGACATTCTCCATGGGGGTTCCACTTCTCAGACTCTGTGTTATTTCAAGTTATTTGCAAGTAAATTGACGTTACAACCAACAAAGAACTCCTTGTTTCATCATTTATTTTTTGCCTTCAGCTTAACTAATGAACTTTGCTTACACCAAGAAAACATAAATACCATCTTTTAACTTCATGAGTATCTTTAATGTATTTTTGTACTATTAAGAAATAGTAGTACAACTCTGTTAGAACGATGGGTGATGAACCCAACTCTGGATGGTTAGGATGATTTTTTTTAAGCACGCATGGTATTGACCCTTGCTAGACTCTAAGGAGCCCAGGGGATGAATCCTTAGCTCCTGGGGCACTTGTACTATTACGGTAAGGAAGAGGAATACAACTTTGCATAATGCACTCAATTTTCCAGTATTTTCCTGTGAGTCCAGGAAAACCTCATGCTGTCAGTCAGTGGATTACAGGAGCAGCAGTAGCTGTAGGCACATGATGGAGAAGGCCGGGCAGCAGGGTTGTTTGTGTTGCTGTTTTACATGAGCGTGCCTTTGGCCGGCTGACGCCTGCTGGGCGTGCGTGTCGTGCTGTGTCAGGCTGCACGTGGGAGCAAGGCAGGGCAGGCTGTGGCCATGGAGTGCCAGCTCCTTGGGTCCTGATCTACCAGGAACCCCAGCAAAAGGGTGGGAATCATGGTAACAAGCTGCAACAGAAAAAGCAGCTTATTCCAAGTTCGATTATGCTTAGGCCTTACCTGAATAGTTTACAGCTGTCCTTCTGTAATTACTTACTTGCTACTCTTATTGCTCTAAGGCTCAGTAATGAGAAGATGATTTTTTAAAAATGAAGTCACAGTTTCAACACAAATGGTGAAGCACTGGAACAGGTTGCCCAGACAGGCAGTAGGTGCCCCATCCCTGGAAACTTCAAGGTCAAGTTGGACAGGGCTCTGAGCAAACTGAGTTAGTGAAAGATGTCCTTGCTTATTGCTTGGGTTAAGTGACCTTTAAAGGTCCCAAACCACTGTATGATTCTCTGAACTACGAGGTGAAGCCAAACCACTCTGAAAGCAGCTTCTCTGCAATGACTGTGTGTGAGTTGTTTGGCCACTTGGGTGCAGCCAGACTGAAGGCTGTCAGAGCCCAGTGCACAGCAGATGACCTAGGTCAGCTGTTGCCTGCAGGAGCATCCTCGCCAGGCTGAGTGCTAAACCTCATTTCCAAAAGCAGCCTAAACACCCAGGGTGCAAAACGCCACAGAAAGCGAGTTGCAAACTTCTGAGTGCTGTTCTAATTCTGGAAGGAAGTTACCACCCCTGACATTGGCTGGTACGTTGGAAAATCTGGTTTCTTGTCTTGCTTTTTATGTTTTGTGAGCTCAAGGGCTTCATAAACTAATAAACTCAGTTTTAATAAACTACATCTTGAAGCTGTCAGCCTCTGAAGAACATATGCCTGTGGACACCACTGATAAATCCCAGTTCAGAACGCCTGTCACTTCCCACAGGACAGGCAGCATTTTAACAAACACATGAGTGATAATCCACTACTTGAGCAGTGCTGTGAGCCCACATGGGACAACACATGATGCCAGCATGAAGTTTCACTGTATTTGGAGATTTTTTAAATCTAAAATGGCTAATTGTTCATACCTAATAACAGATTTCTTTTCTCCTCTTTTGCCTAGAACTCATTACTTCTAGCTGGCAACTAGTCTGTATCAATGAATGACAATTGCCTTCAGCAGAAATTGAGATAACTGCTTCTCTGGTATAATATCCATGCATTCCTGCCAATATGTTTTAGGGAAATCCCCTCCCATCCCACAACTCTCTTTCTTTCTGCAAAGGTATTAAGATACCTGCAGCACAGAGATCTGCTCTGACACCACGCACGGCTTACCAATCATGGGGGACTCTATGAAGCTCCAGGAGTTGGTCTGAGGGATGTAGGACTGCAGGACCCCCGCAGCCCGGCCGGCCTCGTTCACTCCTCCAAAGACGTAGATCTTGCCCCCGCAGACGGTGGCCGCGGCCGAGTGCACGGCCTTGGGCAGGGGGGCGATGGTCTCCCACTGGTTGGTGATGGTATCGTACCTGGGGACGGCAGCAGGAGCAGTGAGCTGAGGTGAGCAGCACACACAGGCACAGAAAGGCAGCTTGGCAAGCAGAAGAAAAGCAGAGGTGGAAATGTGGGTTTTTTTTAACATCTTGCAAATTCAGCCACTCGGTAAACGGTATAATGAATGCTTTTCTCTAAGGTTTTAAAACACTGATAGAAGCCCAGAGAAAGCTGGTTCTGTTTTCTGTATATGCCTCTCAAATCTCATTATAGTTCAAGGTGCAGAAGCTTGGGACATCTTTGTTGAGATGTCTTCCACTGATTAATTTCTTTTAATGAGTATACAATGAGATTATTCTTGCTAATCAGTGCGCAGATATCCAATAGTGACTGTGGGCAGGCAACTGTTAATATACTTCAGTTGTTCAGCTTGTGGAACACAACTCACCTGCAACATAATGCAACATGATGGCTCCTTTTACTCTAGTTAACTGACCAGCAACTCCCATTTTGTGCCAGAATAAGTTGCTTCCATTTAATTTTCATTGTGCAAACCAAGCTACCGTGCTTCATTTCAGGATGCTGCAACTCTTAATGCTGGAATAAGATTTCACCATTGCATTTGTATTTGACATGAATTAAACCGAAAGGAGTATGCATGAAAGTGCTAAATTAGTTTTAAGGTCATCAGTATCTGATTTAATGAAGTCATTGACCATAAGGGATGTACAGTTAACAATCCATGGATGAAAGGATGAAAATTCATTTGAGACAACAACACAAGTACAGGCATCCCTTTTTTTTTTTTAAGATAATGTGGCAGGGATCCAAATAGCTGCTCTAAAATGAATCTTGGAGACAGTGGAGAATAGTGTGATTTTTAGGTTTCTATATTTCCATGAAATGACAGATGCAGTCAAACAGGAGTGTCCTGCGTAGTAATTTTTCAGAGTTGTTGACTGCCAGAACAGAAGCCCTCATCACCCATTCAGGGCTTTTGCTCTTAATGGCAGTGATACGTAATATGCAAAAATGAAACAAATTGATGAACATGAACCCATCTGCAAAGTATGATGTGGCAACAAGGGAATTCTCCCTCTGTAACATGTCCCTCAAATTTTCACTGCTCAAACTTGGGGAAAATAAAAGGGAAGAATGATAAAAATGGCATAAACAGCAGAAAATAATGTGCTTAATAAAAATGCACTAATGAGCTTCCAAGTAATATAACTGAAAGTAATTAACACACTCATAAAACTGAAGCAAAAGGGAGGCAAACTTAAAAAAAAAAAAAAAATTAGGAAGGTCCCTTATAATGAGCATGGAGAACTGCCTTGTATGATGCTCTAAATTAGTTACAGAGAAATTAAATTCGTCTATAACAAGTGATCAAAGGGAATAAATATAGCAAGATTAAACAACACGGTGCTGGGAGCATTCATGGTGACACACCTTTACTGGGCTGATTCTTGTACCAAACCTGAGCCTGCAGATGCATTTTGACTGCAGAAGCAGCTCCTCCAGGTAAGTCACCACATGCTGCATCTCCTGCATTCACCCACAGCACTTAGAGGGGGCACCACTCACATCCACCAAAGCAGATATGCAAAAAATCTCACATAATATAAAGTTTCACACATTGCTTTTGGGACATACTTTGCTAACTCAGCTATTGCAGTAATTGGTAATTTAATTCTTGATGTCTTGTTAAAAAATTGGCTATAATTGGTTATAGAATGGGAAAAACAACAGAGTTGAGAACAGACCTAGTGTTCCTTCTCTTGTTCCTCTTTTAAGACCAATCCCACCTGTCAACTGATACATTTTGTCTCACACCATCTACTCTGATTTAGCACCAGGAACATTTGTGGGCAGTCAAAGTGGTCTGAGATGGGGGTGGTGAGCAGCCAACTCCCTTCCCTGTTGCTGGCAGGAGTACCTGGCACACTTCAGCTCCCAAGACAAGGACATTCTTGGCAACAACTTTCTGATTGTCCTAATACATTTTTGGGAAAAAGGGGTCATATCCTTCACCTATGCTGGGGGCTGGGTGTGGCTGAGGACTGTATCCATAGGAATACTGGAGAAAAGTTCAAATTACAAAAACAGTCATCCTTTTTCCAGATGAATTTCCTTGCTGAGCCCTCAGGTCCCAGAGACACCATTTTTAACCCACTTTCACTGCTCTGAGATGCTCTGTGATGACAGATCTGATCTTTCTTTCTCCTATTGTCCTTCATCTGCCACTGAGAAACCAAAAATGGCAAGTTTCACTTCACCAGCTAAAAGCCAAAGGCTGAAAAATCCACTGGACACAGGTGCACGTGGTGAAGCTTAAATCCCCACTCTTTTCTTGAAGGTAATTTGGTTTAAAAAATTAGTGACCCATAAAGCAGGTGGAAGCAAGTCCCTGTCTAACTAACATGGGCATCTAATGTGGAGTTAACATGGGCTGCTCAGTGAAGCAACTCTCTTAAGTGTTTCCACCCTACCCCTGAGGCTGAAGAGAAGAAACTGATTCCTTCAAGGCTTCCTGATAGCTGTCCACCAAGTCCCTCCACCCCTCGGGAATTTATTCCTCCTGTTCACTCCCTCCTTTCAAAATGGGTAGATTTGATTTTTAGTCTGTTTTGCTTCAGTTTCCACCCACCAGAAAGTTTGTTTCTTTTTCCCTGTTGGATTATAAAGCTGTCTGCTATCAAATCTCTCTCTTTCACATATGGACGTGCAGAAAATAATAGTCAACTCTTCACCTTTTATGGGATAAACTAAGTAGTCTAAGCTCTTTAAGTCTCTGCAAGGCAGGTTTCCATCATTTTGGTCTATCTCAAGTCAGCTCTTAATGTGTTCACACAAGGATTTGCACCAGATTAACTAAATTGGTTTAAAAATGAATGAAGGTGAACCTTTGTAACCTTCCAGGACAGAAAATACTGACACCTGCTTTACCTCCCTGCCCTAGGGCTTTTCCATCTGTTGTGTCATCTCTGGCACTGCCATCACACCATGGCCACTGGTGCTCGTGGGGCTCCTGGCTGCCTGTCACACCAGCCCTGCTCAAGGGCCAGCAGGGAGGAAACTGATTTAAAGAATAATCACTTTGATCTCTTTCCATTAGTCAAGCTTTGCATTCGAATCCCCTGTTTGAAGCTGTAGATGGAGACATAATGTGAGCTGGCTTCAAGCCAAGCAAAGGTTTTTCTTCCCTCTCCTCCACCGCTCCCTCCTGGTGTGTCCATGCTTGTCCTTGGCTGTGGGCCTACTGAGCCCATCCAATTTGCTGAACTTGAATCCTCAAGGACATCTCCTTTCACATGACTGACTCCTGCTCTGCAGTCTTTGCACGCTACGGACTCATGTGTGGTTTTACACACTTGCCCTCACGCTCCTTTCTCTGCCCAGCAACCTGCGGGTCCCCAGCCCTGCAGGACATGTGTCCCCACCTGTCATTCACGTGTCACTTGCACTGAGCACAGGGATCTCATCTGACCCTTGTGCACTCACTACCTGCTGATTTATATATTATTTACACATACCTTATCTGTTTTTAGATCTCTTATACATGTGCATATGCACATTATCTGTATATATAATGTATATATGTATGTATATGCGTAATTTATATACGCATGATACAACAAATGGTCTGAACCCAGCAAAAGATACAGCTCAGGCTTGAAGACAGCACATGCAGAAATAAAACCTTGGTGGTTTCCACAACTCTCCGCTCTTAGGATTTCATCTGTGGGACTGATCTTCCCCTTCCTCCACTCATTTCATTCAACTCCTCCTTCCTTGCTCTTTCCCCATCACTTCAGTATTAACAGCAGAAAACCCTTCATTTCAAGCTGTGCCACTCGCTTCACTGCCTTCTTGACTTTTGATTTCTTCAGTACCTGAAAACAGTATTTTTTTTTCTCCTCAGTCTCTTAATTCCTCTCCTTCTAGGTTAAACAGCCATATGTGGATCTTCATTTATTCACATTATAAGATCCTTACATCATGGTCAACCGCTTACACACTGACCATTTCTGTCAGTCTGCAAGAAATCCTTCAGTTATTAAAGCATTATTTAATTGTATTTGCCAGAGAGCTTCTATTTAAACTAAAGCTGTACAGTGTCATATTGAACTGCTCTTCAGGTGATTTACATGTTTAAAATCACAGTAATGGATTACTATTTTTTTGCCTTTTTTCTTTTCTTCTGACAGGCTAAAGAAACTATCCTAAGACAAGGCAATATATTTAATTTTCTTTCATCTAGGTAAGATAAGATCTTTTAAAATCCTTGCGTCCAACCATTAACCCAGCACTGCCAAGCCACATGTACATAACTTCTGAATACCTCCAGGGATGGTGACTCCAACGCTCCCCTGCGCAGCCTGTTCCAGTGCCTGGCAATCCTTTTGGTGACGAAATACCCACTTTCCTTGGGAGAGAACCCCAAATTCCTTCATGATCATATCTCAGCAAAACAGTTAGGTTCTGAAGCAATTTCTAAAATGTATAAAGCTTATTCCTTACAATGACTTTTTTAGATTGTCTTCCAAGTATGCACTGCCAACAAAAGTAATCTCCCAATTTTAGACAACCTTATCGCAAAAGTGCTGTCAGGTCAAGGGGATTCATCTTCTTCTGTCCTTCAAACATATAATAACCACAAAGCACCCACATTTCCACACTTCTAGTCACATACATTGTCTTGTCAGCATACGCAGTCTTCTCTGCTCTCAAATTGCATATATTACAGGGCCCATCCATTATCTAAAGACCTAGTTCGTGGATCCACTTCATTTCACCAGCTCCCAACTCAACTCATATCTCAGAAGAAGACAGAAAGTGTAATACCTTCTCGCCTAACACCTAATGACTTGCTTCCTGTCACACAGAACCTTGCCAGAGGGGCTTGATGGAGAACTGCAGCCATGCTATTATTTCCCTAAACACTCATTGCAAAAACATAACTTTCCCTGAACATATACCCATGCACAGCCACAAAAATGGACTTATAACTCAGCCCCTCTGGCACATGCATATTGTTTTAAGATGAGTAACAAATGACTCCTATTCATCTGTTTGTGATTGATAGTTCCATATTATCCATCGAGACAGAATTTTTGCTGCCTCCTCACAGACAAATGGCAGATAAAGGGCAAAGCATCCCAGCCCTGTTGAATTTGATGGGAAAACACCCACTGTTTTAAGTGGCACCAGAATTTCTGGGTAAGGACCCTTCAGCATCAATGACACTACCGAAAGCATGCAGAGAGGGACACAGGAGCTGATGCCATAAATCATTTTGAGTCCAGTGGTCCCTACTTGCTTTAATGCTTTGTAATGTATTACGTGCAGGCAGCTGGCATCATGTATGGCTAAGGTGGTCTGACATTTGCTTTTAAAAAGCAAGATGCTGTAAAAACATCTTTGTAAGATTTTAACCATTTAGGATCAAATATTACAAGAATTCCATGAAAAACAGGTGGAGAACAAGAAAGAAACTGGGAGAAAATGCTGCATTCTCTGTCTTCAAAGACCCACTGCAGTGAGACACCCTTTAGACATCATCCTCTGGTTGTGCTCACTGGTGAGGTCAGGCTAAGTCTTCACTTTGGAGTGGAGACATGCCCTTCACCATGCCAGCAGACACACGTCAGAACCTGGCCAAAGCTGGGCATGGTCACGCTTGGGCTGACTGAGCAGGCAGAAAGCAAAATGTGGTTGGGAAAGATAAGCTGCCTGTGCACCAAGGGAGGTGGTAGGTGGTCCAGCAGGGGAGGATGTTCAGAGCCTTGCCCTTCACACTGGTGGCACAGCCCAGGACTGCACTCTGTGTTAGGCCTGGATAAGCCCCTGCACCTCCATCTGGGGGGATAACAGGGCTGTAATCTCAGAGCCCTCCTAGGAGGTGAAAAACTACTACAAACCCAGGAGGATTTGTGTGTCTGCAATCCCACGTTGAGGGGAGGAGTAATAAATTTGGAGGTAAATGTAATTTTTGGCATCACTTGACATGGAGCATATGACCATGCCACATATAATTTTAATTTAGTGCTTTTCTACGACCTGCAGGAATGACAGAGAGGTTTATCCCTTACTGAGAGATTGTATCACACTATCCCATTCAAACCAACAGGGTATTGGAAAGAGGAATGTGCAACCCACACAGAAATATGGTAGGAGAAAGTTGGTTTCTTGTAGCTCTAGAGGAAGGGAGGGAAGAAAAGCAGAGTCAAGAAGTGGGCATTCACTGCTTGTAACACAGCAGCCAAATCAGCAATTAAAGTAATTTTTGTTCGTATTTTAGTGGGTTTTTTTCCAAAGCTTCAATCCAAATTCAGAAATCCTCACTGCTTGCAATTTAAATTCCTGAACCCTGCCTTGTCCACATGGGAAGTGCTTTTGTGTGAAAAGGCCTGACTTTGTTCAGCACTGCCAGGAGAGTCAGCCTTCCCTCACCTCCATTTCTGACAGCAGACCCTGAAACATCCTTTCCAAAACACAGCTTCAGCCATGATGTGCTTCACTTCTGTCACCCCCTACTGTCATTTTAATATGAAGAATAAAAAAGGAAACATCCCAAACTTCTCTCATTTCCAGGCATAGCCCAAAGGAGGCCATGTTGCACTTTTTCCATGGCTCTGTCCCACAAGCCACTCTGCAGACAACAGCAGATTAATTATAATCACGGGTTTAGCAAATCCCCATGACAAGACATCCTTATTGTGGCTGAGACAGCGTGCACTGAAATGATAGGGAGGAAATCTGCTCCTTTCCCACATCCAGGTCTCTTGGTGGGCTTGGTACAATGGAAAACCAGCAGTGCTGCTCTCACTGAGCCAAGCAGGGGCTGCCGAGGGCCTGAGTGTGACTTTGCAGCCTGCAATGTCATCTGTGGTGAGGGCTGGGGTGACTGAGATGAGAGGGAAGGAGAGGGGGGGCCTCTGCTTGATTTAAGGTTCATTCAACTGACCAATATTTTGGATGCTTTGATAAAGAGAGACTATGAAAATCAGAGCAGAGACAGGAACCAGGCCCAAGGAAAAGTGAAAAGAGATAATTTAACCAATGACAACTATCAAGACTCCTCAGTAGCATTCTTTCGCTGTTCATCTTTATCGAGAGATGGAATGAAACATCATCTCTTTCCTGGGCTCTTTCCTTCCTGTGTTCACAAAAATAGTTCTGCTAGTTAAAAAATTACTGACTTAAATTATGGGATGAATACCTTCAGATACCAGAAACAAATCTGCTGGAAAGGGTGAGATTTACTTCAGAGCAAGTCCTGTGGGCAGTGCCCACCTTAAGTTCTGGATGAAGGAGGGGAGCAGTGTTCACATGTTGCATTCACTGCTATGATTTATTATTCATTCTTTGCTGTCTGCATTTCCCTGATTTGCTGAGAGCATCATCACCAACCTTTTGAAAAATGTGCTGTTTTTTTCTTCCCCCAAAATTCTTCCTAATGACCTATCCCTATTTGTCTTGCCTGTTAAGGCAACTTTCACTGGAAAATGCCTGCTTCAAAATGTTACTGAAGAAGTATTCAAATTCAGCATTTAAAACTGACAAAAATGTTTTTCGTTGCCACATTCAGTTAGGAAAAAACATTTCCCAAATATGTTTCCCAATTAAGTGTTTGGGGAAGGCTAAGACTGTGTTGATATTTTTGGAATAGAATATTCTCATAAACTGCATTTCAAAGTGAATTCTATTTTTTAATGAACACATTGATAGAGATATAAAATCTATGGCTTTATTGAATGCCATGGGTGACAAGAAATTAGTTGATTTTGGAATTTTACTTGGTGAAAATATCTTTGTTGCACTTCTGCTCCTTCCTGTTTTTTTAAGTTCCATGTGAAAAAAATTATATCTGGAGTCTACTTGAAAAAAGAATTTTCCATTCTCTCCCATCTTTGTTCAGCCAGGAATTCAAAACTGTTTCCATTTATTGGTTGTTTTACTCTGAGCTTTGCAAGTCCCAGCCCCAGGCCAAGACCACCAAAGGGAGGAATTTCCAGCCAGGTCAAGGCTGAGGTGCTACACCAGGAAAACACATACAAGGAACTTACTTTGCTGTTGCTTTTTTTGGATTTAAAAGAAAAAAAAAAAAAGTACTATTGTGGTCTGTGAAGACTTTGATCAATACTAAATTGAAATGGAGTTTATTAGTTCATTTTATAACCTGGAAAAATGTCCAAAGAAGCTTAATTCCTCTCTTCACTCCCCTGAGCAAAGCAAGAAGCTGGCAACTTTCCTTTTTGGTTCTGAAACAATGCTTTCCACTGAAGCTTTTAAATGAAACCTAATCCTGCCCACTTTTCTACTTTCTTAGCTGTTCTAAAAGCTTATTTCAACACATACAGTTCATTTGACATGTCCTTTAAAAGGCAAACAGTCCTTTAGCATAGTATGAAGGAAAAGCTCCAGCAAACAGCATGTGTTCGTTTTTTTTTTTTAAGTTTTGGGTTGGTTTTCTTTACCTTTCCACATGGTCGACGTTGCCTGCCACACCGACCCCTCCAATGGTATAAATCTTCCCATCGTACACCAGACTGTTGTGTCGACACCTGGGGACTGTCATGCGGGACACGAGGTTCCAGTTATCGAGCAAGGACATGTAACACCAGACATCGGCCAGCGTGACACCCGACTCCATTCCGCCTGGCACCCAGGGCAGGCACGGGAGAGAAAAGGGAGAGTTATGTGAGATCCCTCAACAGCAGCAGCTCCACACACAGCAATCAAAGCCAGTTACAGAGAAAAAAACCTCTTCAAATGACATTTGACTAATTAAAATAAATCACCCTCAGTACTGAGCATCTGTTCTGATGATGCATATCTGTGTCATTTATTCATGCGCCCCAAAGGCTGGGTTTTTTTAATAAGATGACATGAAGAAATCAAGATGTCAGACTATGAGGGACACATACATAAGGGGATAGACCCCTCCCGGTGTTCATAAATAACTTCCAGTCTATTAAATTACAGCGACACTTGCAAGAAGGTGTGAGGAGGCTAAGTCTATCTTGGCTTGCGAGACACAGGCCAGCCTGAAACCTAAAATCCTTAATACAGTGATGGATTGAAGCAGCACATTATGTGCACAATAAAGTCACTGCTTGCACTGTAGGCTTAATTTCTAATTTTCAGGGACAAATTTCTTTTTTTTTTTTTTTCATTTGCAGATAAAAGACAGAACCAGCTGTACCAGTCCTGTAAAACAGTTCAAGATGATCTTGTGAAATATTTATACTGGTCACTTTTTAACTTCTGCTTGAAGCTTCCAAGGTAGCCACTTAGTGGGTGTCTTACTATGCTGTTTTGAAGCACAAAGAGGTGAAATGCTTTATTTGGGACCACACTAGGCCCATCAGTGGTCAAGCCAGGAAAATGAACTAGACACAGTTCCATGGTTTAATGAGAAAACCAGACTTCCTCCTTGGTATTTTGCTCTCCAGACCTATGCTATGCAGTGCAAGGTCCAGTACTTGGAGCTTATAGGAGGCCATTCTCACTTCTGTTGGTTACCATTCCCATTTTCCTGTGTCTTCCACATTTGAGCAAAGCAAAATATTATCTGACTGTCAGCTACATTTCCAGCTCTCCTTATTGCAGCCACCAAATACTATCCAGTCGCTCATCCAGATTCAAGGGAAAGAGCTGAAATGAGCTTTGAAATTAGGATTCTAAGCTTTTGTTACCAGGTATGGCACAGCCTAAAATGGTTGTATACATTGGAAAGCACCTCAGCTAAGAATAACTAAAAGCCAACATCTGACAAAAGCCTCCCCAGAAGACTTTTGCTCCAGCTGCTCTCAAGCATGGGCAAACAAGCATGGGGAAAAAAACATCAAGAAATAATTTCCAATCAATTCTTAGGGTCTCTATGCAGTATTAATGGAATTTAACACCACAGGCAGCAATTTACTGCAGAAAATGCACTGAGAGAGCTCGGCAAGGGAAAGGCAACAGCTGTAACCCCTTACTGGTACAGATGCCAGGTGCATCTGTGCTCCCAACGACATCCTCGGATCACACACATCCGCACCTCCCTGCCCAGCCTCCTCTTTTAATCATCCAGCCCCCACTCAGCTGCCATCAGAGCATCCTTGCATTGTCTGGTGGGAATTGCTTTTCCCTCTCTAGCCAAGCGGAGGTACCAACAGGCTGCAAAAATCCAGATACTGTGATGCTCAGGGCATGGTGTTGTCAGATACTTTGGGAGTTAAAGCCTTTTAAAGGAGTGTGGACTCAGTTTCACCAAAACTAAGAAGATTATAGGGCTAGTGACTACTGTCAGAAGGGAGATTTCAACAAGTACCAAACATGAATGCTCCTGTAAGCAAATACTTTAAGTGCAGGTCACATATTCAGCAGTTCAGTCTGTCTGTCTCAAATTCCATAACCTACCATTTAGATTCAACTACAGAGAGTATTTTAAATTGTGTTTCTATGGCAGTGAAACCTCTTTGCATGCTTGATGGTTGTCAGACCTATTTTCTTCATGTTGCAACTGCAAAATTTTGTTGTTGACTGCTCTGAGAGTACGTTAAAACTGCTTAGAATGGAGAATGATAAAAGCAGGGAAATCCCTCTCTCCCAACATCCTTCCCACTTCTCTTTTTTTTTCTTTTTTTTTTTTTTTTCCTTTTTGTCCACAGGAGCAGCTGGGTAAAATTTCGGCAGGTCCCACTTTGTCTGGGCTGCCTGTATTGTAACTTTTCTCCCAGCTCAGTAAATCTGGGGGGGTGAATGGATTGAGAACAGCTCTCTAGAGGAGGACTGGGAGATATTGGTGGACAAAAAATAGGAAATTACCCAGGCAGGGTGCACTTACAGCCCAGAAAGTCAGCTGTATCCTGGGCTGCATCAAAAGCAGCATGACCAGCTGGTCGAGAAGGTGATTCTCCCCACCTACTCTGCTCTCGTGAGACCCCAACTTGAGTACAGGGTTCAGCTCTGGGGTCCCCAGCACAAGAAGGACGTGGACCTGTTAAACTGAGTCCAGGGACAGGGTGTGAAAATGGTCAGAGGGCTGGAGCACCTCTCCTATGCAGACAGGCTGAGAGATCTGGGGTTGTTCATCCTGGAGAAGAAAAAGGTCTGGGGAGACCTTACTGCAACCTTTCAATACTTGAAGGGGGGTTTTAAGAAAGACGGGAAGAGGCTTTTTATCAAGGCCTGCAGTGACAGGATCAGATGTAAGAGCTTTAAAGTGAAAGAAGGTTTAGCTTGAACATAAGAAAGAAATTTCTTCCATTGAGGGTGGTGAGTCCCTGGCACAGGTTTCCCTGTGGCTGCCCCTGGATCCCTGGAAGTGATCAAGGCCAGGTTGAACAGGGTTTTGGAGCAACCTGGTCTAGTGGAAGGTTCCCTGCCCATGGCAGGGGGGTTGGATTAGGTGACCTTTAAAGATCCTTTCGAATCCAAACCCTTCTGTGGTTCTGTTTCTATGGAATCTGCTGCTTACCTGAGAGATAGATGTTGTCTCCAGCACTGACCACGCTGAAAAACTCTCGATCATAGAAGGGCAGGCTGGCCAATGGGTACCACTTGTTGTTTTGAGGATTTAAGCAAGTGACTGCTGTTAAAGCACGTTGGTTCATGCCAATCATCTGGCGACCACCAACTAAAACTATTACCTCGGCTACTCCTAGGATTCAAGTAAGAAAAATAGTATTATAAAAACGTGGCATCTCTCAACCAGGAAGGAACCCATCCAAAAATATTCATCAGTCAGGGAAATTTCAGTGTATCATACATAAATCTGTTTCAGAGTCTGCAATCAAACCACGAGGGGTGAGAAAAAACAGAAATGTGTGTGTAGGGGGAGCAGTGGGTGAGGAATGACACTATGAACACTCCTGGGAACTAGGGAGGGAGAATGCCATCTGGGCAAAACTTGTGGGGAAAGAAACAAAAAGGCAGTTCCACGTAAAGAGGTCCGTTCATTTCAACAGTCTTTGAGTGAGACTTGCGGGTAGCAAATTTCTCTTCCATTGAAGAAAATGGGCATTTTGTCTAGGATTGTGGAGCTTGGTCATTATCCAGGAAAAGCATGTTTGGACTTTAACCTAAAGAAAGTCTTCTCACGTTAAAAGCTAATGTCTGGAGAAAGTGAAGCTACAGTTGTGGATCTTCATCCTGATATTCTTTCTGCATGCACTGTATTAATAAATAATTTTCTGGTGGACTATTTTTTTGGTTTTTTTTTTCTTTTTTTTTTCCCAGAGAAAGCAGATTTTCCAGACCCAGATAATATGTGCTCAAGTCACAGATCTTGGTCTTGGTCTACCAGGTACTAGGAAACATGATGGAGATGGCTCCAGCCTTAATATAGTTATTAACTGAGCTTTATCTGTGCTTGAACAGTTTCCCCAAGCCTGTAACATGCAAGGTATCCAGAAAGCCAAACTCTCTGTTCATGCAAGACTTTCAAGTGCATATCTCTGAGGCTTTATTCCCATTTCACAGCCACAGCTGAGTCATATCTGATCTCTGTATTACTCCAAACTCCTCTCCAGACTCATTCCCACAGAGATGGGTCACAGCATAACCCATGGATGTTTCCTGACTCCATCCAAGAGTCAGATGCTGGGGATGGTTTGGATTTGGCATTTAGCTGAAGTGTTAAAAACCCTTTTGCAGCACTTGGAAGCCCCTGTGCAATGTGGTGCCAGGAGAGGTAGGCTCAGAAGAAGGACCAGGAGGCCACAAGCTGGAAGGAATTGCCATTTCACGAGCTGTCTCCTGACTGGAGCCATTGCTGTGATGTGTTACTGTTCCCAGCCCATGGACAAGTGTGCACAGGTGCAGGGCAGAAGTGAGACTGCCAGCAAGAGGGATTAGGAGCAGCAGCAGAGAGAAACGCGTCTGCAGAGTAATGGATTATCGTCATTCTTCATTAGCATTTTCAAAAAATATATTTGTGTCATTCAAGCAAGGTTACTCTCTTAAAAGTTATTAGGATAAAGTGCTGTATGGTTTTAAATAAATATTTCTCAGTAACAAGAGATCATTATTTTTGTGCCATACCAGAAAATCTAATCACCTGTGCAAGACATAACTTGATTATAATCAATGACCTCGAGAGGGTATGTGACATGCAGCAGCGAGTCCACAAAGGGTGTTTAGAGATCCTTTGTGCCTCCATGAATGCTGTTGATATGCAAAATAACATGATTCTATATAATTAGACTCTGACCTAAAAAACTATAATCACCCTCCTTTACCCTGAGAGAATCACTTTTCCCTCATCAACAAGCTTCTGGAAATGGATCACATTACACCTACAATTTTATATACATAAAATAAGCACTTTTCAAAAATCCCTTTAAACATCACACCATTAGTCGTCTTCAATGAAAGACTTTTTAGGGTAGATTGTTATTGAAAGTCCTCTACACTTCATCCTTCTGAAAGGTGCCTTGATGAGGCAGTCTCCCGAAGCTGCAAATGCCGTGGTTTGATATGCCATCTCCGTGCCACATTAGCATCAGTGGCAATGACAGAAAGTTTTGTCTGGCTTTCTGTTATACTTATGGGAGGCAGAAGTACAGGCAGCATGTTAAAACAATTCACCTGCTTCATCAGACTCCTTCTTGGATGCAGTTTTCCTACCTGCTATCTGCACTCTCTGTTCAGTGAATATTTAGGATATTTCTCACATCACCATGATTTGGGCTCAGCTGACAAGGTGAGCACTTAGGGTTTTTCCATGCATTTTTCCAAAAAGGAAAAATGGGTGTGAAACTCTTTAAGAAGACTCAGTTCTTCACAGCTGCTGAGTTTTAAAAAGGGAATATGTTATGTGTGATCCATTTGTTCTGGAGGCATTAAACAGCCTGATCTGGTACTCATCAGTATAAAAATACTATATTTACACCAGTTTCACCATATAAAAATATACTTTCAAATGGCTGTGAAAGTGAAGGTGTTTGATGAATATTAGACAGATCCTCCCCACAAGAGGCTCCATGGCAAAAAATCAAATTATTCACCTATTTCTGCAACTAGAGAAACTGAGGCAAAGAGGGCAAGGGGCTCTCTGTCAGGACAACAAAGAAACATTACAGTCTCTGATGAAGATAATAGTTCCTCAAATTTTTAGGCTCCTTTTAAATCCCAGTTCAGGAGCACATATCTGAACACCCGTGTCCACGCCATTGGGAAAGGCTCCTAAATTCTGAAAGAAAGTAACAACGGAAAACAGAGATTGAAATATCGCCAGGTTCTGCGAAGGAGCCAAGAGAAGGAGCTATGTTCTGTTTCCTGTCCGAGGACATGTCCAGGAAATGTGGAACCAGGGGACGGATGTTGTTGAAGGACATTTTGCTTTACCTGCAGAGAGCCTGGGGCGGGTCCTGGGTGTCTGCATCTCCTGGCGGGCGTGTGGCAGCATGTGGTAACGTTTGGCTTCGTTCACCAGATCCCGGCAAGCCTCTGAAGACTTTATCAACTCCTCATTGTCCACAACATTCAGCAGATAGCTGGGATGGATGAAGGGGAGCCTCACCACTGCCAGCAGCTCTGCAGCATACTATGAGGGGGAGAAACAATAACACAAGCAGACCTCATGTCAGAGTTCAGCCACTTGGTATCTCTGTCTCCTTGTCTGTAAACCATCCCCTGACATCCAGCCTGGAAAGACACCTGTCGTGGGTGCTGCATACAAGCCCTGCCTAGTGAATGGGTGGAACAGAGACAATGCAGCCCTCAGAGCTCCCTGGCCCAGGCTGGGTTTGGTCCCAGAGACTAAAAGTAATCTTCAAACGGTGGTAACTCCTGTTATACAGCACTGTATGGAGGAATTTTTGGAAATAAAAGCTCATTCTTAACTCAGGCTGAATGGAACACCTTGTGCAGTGGAGACATGGAGTGAGCATTTGAATTATCTGAATTAACCATGAAATCTGAGTGTGGTTGTTGCATTGTAATAAAACCCCCAAACAAGGCTTTTCTGGCACTATAAATGTGAAACAGGAGTCAGTAAATAGGGTTGATTTCAACAATTGCAGTAGAACCTGAATGATGTCAACCAATTGCTAAAAATCTTTCAATTAGTAGAGTTTATTTGTTGGTGAAACAAATTATGTAGCTCCAGCTTTTAGGGAAGTCTGACTCCAGAGGGTGCTATAGAAATACTAACAGTAAGTTTCATCTTCTAAACAAATACATTAAACTTCAGAGGGTAAAGGACACCTGGGCAAATGAAGCTGTCTGTCACCAAACACAGCTTAAAGGAGAACAAAACCCCAAGGGAGAAAACCGCAATCGAAAAAGCAGGAGTCCATCCCCAGATTATTCTATTTATATATAGTTGGGTATATCACAACACTGCATGAGAATACAGTGAAAAGCAGAATAATGGGAAAACACAAAACTCCAGAAGCAAGGCACACAAACAGGATGCAAACTAAGGGTGAGCAGCAAGGAAAGATAATCATCTGTTGCAATAAATATTCATACAGCGGCAGCATCCAAAGATCCCAACTGGGATGGAGGCCAGGATGCAAATAAATATTCCTGAGGTCCATACTGGTCCCAAGAAACTCTGGGTGCCAGCAGCATCTGCTGGCCTGCAGATGTCTCTGGTCTTCCAGAAGCCACTTGGCTCTTTACTTTCTTTTTCAGCAGCATGCCTGTCCCTGCAGTGTGTGAGAGCCAAGTCACAGCAGGAACAGGAGCAGCAGCAGGAGCAGGAGCAGGAATGGGAATGGAACAGGGGCATAGTGAGAAGGGAGGGTAGGGATATGGCCTGAACTAGGTAATGGGCTGGCCAAGCAGGTGAAGGATGCAGTGACACCTGCAAATGCTTCTAAGGCTGCCTCTTTTCCCCACCCAAACTGAAGAAGCTTAATTTAGAAGAAAAACAAAGGATGTCTCCTCCAAATTCACACTGATGGCTCTCCAGAGCCATATCAGCATGGAACAAGCTCTGCCAAAACAAAAATGCAACAGCCTGTGGAGAACCGAGCCCCTCATGTGCCTGCAGATCTGTGGCCCAAGGAGATGAAGGGTCTCATGCTGACTTCCAGTTCCCAGCTTATCAGCTCTCCTCAACATTACAGCCGACAAGTTTAGGTACAGCCTAAAGACTTGAAGCCTGGCCACTCTGCAATTGTTTGGGGACAAAAAGTTGTTTGGTGATGCAAAAGGGACAGAAAAGTGACAGTGCTTCTTTTCTGGGAAAAAAACTCCCATGAGCAGTATGTTCCTGACTCCTCACTGTTACCTCTAGTGTGGCACAGAGCCGAGTAGGGCTTGAGATCACTTCATCAACCTCAAAACATAAGAGAAGACACTCCTGCTGAAATCCATTTCTGAGGGTGCTTTCTAGGAGGTACAACGGCTGCTCCTTCCCCGGAGCCACAAATGTCAGGCACTTGGCTGCAGATATCTTAATGTCATTACCTTGTAAGAGAGGAAGCAGTGGACATATGGCAGTGGGTGGCAAAGCTCTGACTTCAGGAAGTGCTTTTTTTAAGAAGGTTGGAGGCGTTTAACCTTACACGGGAGCCAAGACGAAACGTGGCATCGGGACAGGGGAATAATGCGGAGAGAGGGTACAGTGCGGATGAGTGAGACAATCCCACGGGGGAGGTTAATTCCCACTACAGGCTGCTCAGGAAGCAGTACGAGTTGCTAAAGAGCAGTTTAAATGAAGTTGAAAAACATGTGGAGTATTACACAGGAGCCAGCACCTTCCTTTGGTGTGGTGGGACACGCTGGAGCCGCCCCTGACAGTCCCAGGGATGATCTGCTCTGGAAGCAGCCACAACACAAAGTGGTGCCAAACACCAGCACAGACAGGTGTGCTACTGCATGGGGGGACATGGCGTTCCACTTACCACCATGTCCAAACGCTGACTGCCAATAAGCACTGGGAGAACAGCTCCCTTCTCCCAGGGATGGGACAATTCCCATGGGCCCGGTGGAGTTACTGCCTCCACTTCCCACTTTTCCCTGAATAAGTGGGGCAGCACTGCTCCCTGAGCACAGTGAGCTCTCCCTCTCGCTCGCCCACCTCGCTTTAATTAGATAAGCGAGAAAATGTGATTCTGTTTCTCCCCTGGATTCCCCCCCTCCTTTCTCTCCTCTTTTGTCTGAGCTCGTGGCTTATTTTGAAGGGGAATAATAATTAGAACATGTTGCTCCCTTTCATCAGCTTGAAAGTTGATGTCACATATCAAAACCGATGTCACTTTTCACTCTTATTCTTCCCTTTGCTCAAACAGCTACAGAAAGCCGGCTCTGTGTGCGTGTCTGTGTGTGCACGACCACACACAGCCACGACTCGGGCTTGGTGCTGAGAGCATCAAGGGTACATAGAATTGCAGTGTTTTTCACCAAGGGATTTAAGGAGTACGAACCATGGCAGCATCTCCACAAGACAGGAGAAGCTTTTATAAAGCAACCTCTTTTCACACCAGCTCTTTTAAGCACTATAGTCAAGGGTGAATTTCATTTAGCCTCACTGATTTAAGAATATTCAAGTGATTTAGGCAATCAGCAGCCTTCTTCTTTTGGATTCTCCCTTATGAAGACTTCCCAGCTCTGTTAGCTATGATTGTACTAAATATCCTGTTACTATTATCCTTTTCATTTAAGACTGGAATAAGCACCATAAAGCATTTCAACCTCCTTACCACCTGTTATTTGCTCTCCATTCTCTCTTGTCTTTCCGTTGTGCCTTACACAGCTACGAAACATCTACTGCACCTACTGACGTTACCAGTTATCGCTAAAGCAGCAGAATACATGCACAGGGCACATTGCCAAATTCATCCACCTTGGGTCCCTGGAGTTGTGCTTTGTGCCTGTAACCCTGAGGATGTTTTCTCCTCCCTGCTTGGCTGCAGGTGCTGGCTGGACAAGTAGAAATATTTCTCAGGTCTTTGTTGGGAATCACTTATGACTAATCTACAGCCTGCATCACACGCCAGGGTGAAGGAGAGAATATTAATACGCCCTCTGGGCTGGAAGGTAGGAGTTACCAACTCATAAACATGTAGGACCACACCTCAGGCTCCTTGAGAATGGACACCATAATGCAAAAATCTAAATATTTATTGCTTAAAATGCTAGGGAAGTTTTTGAACACCATCAGGACTGGTTTTTTTTCAGGTGATATGAACCTCAGTGTAGCTCCTGTTGGGTGAAGGGAGCTGCTCAGGCTTTGCACCAGCAGAAGATCTCATCCACAAAGTCCTTGCTGAGTGATGCTGCCGAATACCCTGAGAATGGCCAGGGTAATTGCAGGGGCTGCAGAATTCACTGCTGCCACATGAGCAAAGTCTTTGTGGACAGTCACTGGGGACACAGGAGAGCAGAGGTTTCTAAGAGATGCTATTTGTCCTGCTTCAAGGCACGTCTTTCAGTGATTTTTCACTGATTTCAGTGGCTGAACAGAAAGCAGAATCTTCCACCAGTTTGCAATCACAAGTGTGTCTCATATGAAACAGGGAGAGAAAAATCTTATCTTTTCCTAATTAACTAAACATTTCCAGGGAGAGATTCAGCTCTAGATTCATACACCTAAATGGGTTCATATAAGCCAAGTATTTACTTGTCAGCCAGACACGTGTAAACTCATGTTATAATTAAGAGAGATTTAGTCAACACACTTAAAAGTCCCCAGAGCAATGTGAGCTGAGAGGATGCACTGAGCACCAGGGGAAGCAGAGAATATCAATATCCCCTTCTGGACCAGAACTGTGAGCCATCAGCTCCTCAGAAATGGAGTGTGTTACTCAGACCACGGCACACTAAGATGTCTACAACCATATGTCAATCCAAACTGAAGGGCAGTTAATTCTACTCTCTGGCGGGAATTCTTGTATCTGTTTGTCCTGGGTGTGATCAGAAGGTTGTGATCATGCTATGAGGAAACCCAAGTGTTACCACTGCGTCAGTATTGACTCCAAGGAATATGTGATCAACATGACCAGCTATACCTTGAAGCTGATCCTTTCAAGCCTTTCCCTAATAATCTATTCACACACGTTACACCCATCTCATTAAGCAGGCCAGAGCTTTAGCAAATGAGACTACAAAAGTCTCTAATATGTTTGTTTTTATTCCTAACTGGTAGTTTGAGTGAGAACATTTATTTTGCTAAACTTTTTATGACATTTCTTCTCCTACTGATTACATCAGTATTATGAATGCTTGCTTGCAAGTGGGCTTTGTTCTGGCATCTTCACAGCCTCAGTTACAAAACCGACTTCACTATCACATTAAAAAATAATCTTTTTATTCTCAAATCTCTAATCCAGTAAAATCCTCACAAGTATTCTCCAAAAGTACTCTCATTGTACAGGAGTACATTGCACAGACTTGGCCCACAACAGCATGCAGTTAGGTTTTAAAGGAAGTATGTCTGCTGCTACAGAGCCGTATTTTCTGCTCCTTAACTGCTCTACTGGAAGGCTCTCAAAATTTCTAACATTTTTGAAGTAATGCCCAAAGAGGTCAAAATAATGTTTCCCTTAATGCCTTATAATTCATCTGTCTCTCTAGTTTACTGTTCTCCCTACAAAGGCCCCTTTGTACTTTCTGCCTAGAGAAACAGGCTTCAGCTAGAAATACAAATACAGAAGGTAGATTATCCACATTACGGTAGGGTTTTGCTCCAATAAACTGCTGTTTCAGCCCTTTGTGCATAATTGCAAGAGTTTTCAAAACATTAAGGAGTAGGAATATATTTGATTCACATTGAATGAGATTTATGTTGTCTCACAGGAACCCTGGGTTCAGACTCGCCTCACATCATGCACTGTCCCAGAGAACAAGAACCTTCTTGGATGGAGGAAGCCATCAGGGACAGTTCTGAAGCAGAACCAAGTCCCCACTGCATTAGACTCCTCCAAATGAGAACAGGACACTCTAATTAAAAAACACCTGGCTGTGGCCAGGTAACAAACTGCCCAGTGACTGGTGCTGATGGTGGTGGCTGGGGATGTGGCTTAGTGGCCATGTCAGCTGGCATGCTGGAAAGGTGACATGAGTGGTCCCTCCCTACCACCACCTCCAGCCCAAACCAGGCTTACCCCACAGCTTACCCGACCCGACATTTAAAATACTGCCATCTCCAAGTTTCCAAATGCAAGTCCAGCAGGGAATTGGCTGCTTTGGGGAAGGCAAAGTTGTTGTTGCACTGTTTTGCCATTCTCAGAAATAAGCCTTTTTTTGGCTAGATTTTCCCAATGCTGCCCTGCTACTTGGTAATGAGGGGACTTGCTTTGATATATCTAACCCCTGGGTATTACAAAGACACACTGTGTTTCCAGTAAACTCCTGCACATTCCTACACCCAAGGTCATATCCAAACCCAACTAAGCTTTCTGCTGCGCTTGGAGTACTTAACTAATCACCCACATTGACTTCTTGGAATTGCAATGCTGCCTTCAGATTAAACCCAAAGGCTTGGTAGCATGTCAGCCAACAGCCTCCTAATATCATGAGATAAACATGCGGCAGAAAATCTGGTTTGCAGGCACTGGGTTCAGCTGGTGGCTCGGTGGCAGGATGCCACGTGCATAAATCTCATGCCCAGCAAGAAGGAAAGAGCAGCCCCTCTGTCTTCCTGCAATCAGGTTCCAACGTGACATCTTTATGGCAGCACAGCTGACTAAACACTGTAATGTCACCAGCGAGCGGCTGTCCTGTTCTCCGAGCTGTTTGCAAAGCAGCTCTCGGGTCGGTATTTCCAGCAGTAATATGATGAGAGGCTTTTAAATGCACAGGAAGATAAATCATTGATCTATCATACTTGGAATCTGCCTGATACTAAGGATTAAAAAAAGCCTCGCTCTTACCATGCATTCTCTAGCTTGCTGACTAAACTCTACGAAATAACCCCTCGAAGTTCTCCCAAAGGGTACCAGGGTTAAGTGGTGTTTCTTTTGCTTATGGGCAGTTACCTATTCAAACACAGCAAAAAATGCACCTCAAAAGCACACTGCCTACAACAAAACAGCCGCAGCTTCTCAGGAGCTTCATAGAACCAAATAAACTCCTGATGCCTTCATCCCTACAAGACACTGGCATGTGAATCCATGTGCCATCACTCTCTAAAATGCTTCTTGACTATAATATAAAAAGATTTTGTTTCTGGACGTTGGTTTTGAATGCTGGGGCCACATGGAGCACAAGGCAAGGGAGCACTTATAAGGAGCTGCTTGTGGATGTGGGTCTTTGTAAGGCCGTTGCTTCAGCAACAGCAAAGAAAGATTTTGTAAAAAAAAATAGGAAAATGTGTCAGAAAAGCCACAAATGAAGAGACTGATCAGACTGAGAGACAAGGGAGCTCCTCAAACCAATTAAAACTTCTGAGAAAAAATTCTGTAGATTTTTTGTCAAGGGTGTCCCTTTAAAAAAACTTAAAAGTTCAGTAGAGAGGGAATTTCAGGAACTGCTAATGTCACCTGCATCCTCTTTTTTATTTAATGCAGTTTCTTCCTCCAATATATAGCTAAGGGCATGTTCCTGCACTGATTCCATTCGTGCTGCTGCCTTTTCTTCTCCCTCTGAAAGCCCGTATGGGAGCTGAGTGTCTGCAAAAGCTTCATTCAAATTGGAGCTCTTTGAGCAGCCCATCCCCGGGAAATCACAGGGGTTACCGCTCATCCCTTGCGTTTTTCACTTTCAGAGAAATTGAAGCTTCTTGTACTTTCATTATGGCATCTTTCTGCATTTGTCTGCTCTTCCCACAAATGGATTTCAAAGCACCAGGGTAGTGTGGGCTTTTCAAAGAAGGCTAATTGAACCGTTACAGAGTGTTAGTGCCTAATTCACTTAGGCTCCCTTGGAAGCATCCTTTTTCACATTTATTCCAACACTCTTTCCTGAAACTTTATGCCCTTGAGTACATTGATTGATCAATTAATTTCTTATTAAGATGAACTAAGCAATTTGTACATGCTGGTATTGGGTATCAGTTTCTATCATTACCTCCTTGTCATTGCAGAGCAGAGTTGGAATTGTCACTGTTACCTGTCAGATTCCCCATTTTCTTGAAGGAAACTGCTCTTCTGCATGGAGGCTCTTTAAAAAGTGCCTGAGAGATAAGGGATCTTCCATGTGCTCTCTCACAGTCACCAACCCTTTCTCCTCTGTAGCATCTTGCCTTCAAACTGCCACTCTCTGTCACTGCCAAAATATAGCTCATGGGCATTTGTAGCTTTTTTGACATAAATCCTCTTCTCCTTCTCTCCATCACTTTTCCTTTCCCTCACTGACAGATACAGGGCTTACAGGTGGGCTTTGTGTTTGCTTAGTGTTAGACTAATTTGCTTAGTGTTAGACTAATTTGCCAAGCCTCAAATTGATCCCAGTGGTCCTTACTGTTGTTATTCCCATGCATCCTTCCAGGCAACCCCTTCCTCGGGGCTTCAAACACTTGTAGACATTTATCCCTCTTTAGCTGTCATTAGGCCAAGTCATGCATATTCACATCTTTTAATCTTTTTTTTTTCTCACATCAGTTCCTTCAGTCTTTTAATCATTTGTGTAGCTCTTCTCTAAATTACCTCAAATTTGTCTACGCGTCTCTGGTTCTCAGACACCATGAAGATGCCGTTTAGATAAATCTGCCTCTGAGGACTCAAGTTCATAAAAAGCTTGTTAATGCCTTTATGGTGGAGACATTTTGTATTGCTGCTGGACACCATGATTTTAAAGGTTTGGAAAAAGGGCACATGATGATTTCCTTGCAGAATGAAACGAAAGGTGGCTGACATTCAGCTGAACCTCTTGTCCTTCATTCATCACTGCAGTATCTGCCTCTCTTCTAGCACTTCTCTGGGCAACTTGTCAAAATGTTTGCCCTCTCCTCATGTCTTGCCCCTCCTCAGGGTGAGTGGGAAGCTTTATGCAATGGGGACTCTTGTTTTCCCAGGCTTTCTGTCATTAATAAACATTTTTTTTTAATGCAGAGAAAACATACAACTTTGGACTTGGAAGAGAAAGTGGGAATCTTTCCAGTGAGCTTTGGTATGTCTATGGTTTGCACAGGCAGCAAATTGCTACAGATCCAGCAACTTCCCATCTTTCCCATCCCATGTGGACGCTGGGCACGACTGCAGCTCTGAGCAGCTTTGGCAGTTGTCTGTACCTGTGGACAGTGTAGCTCATTATCCACTGAATTCTCCCAACAGCCCTCATCACTTCCCTCCAGCTTATAGGGTAAGAAATGGGGGTAAAAAGGTGAAACAACCTGTCCAAGGCCATGCAGAGAGCTGGGGGATGTGCTCAGGTGAAGACTGCGTGGGGCCTGGCAGAAATCTTTCCTTGTTTGGGTAGCTCAGACCATGTTGGTTTCAGACAGCAAAGCCTCCATTATGCAATATATTTTTTGCATGAGTTTGCTGGAGTTGTAATAAGCTTATCAAGGAGATAACTGTTAGGATACACCCTACAATCTTGTCCATCACTCAGGAAGAGAAATAAATAGGAAAAAAGAGTAGATTCAGCTTTCCCGGATGTGTCAGTCAAATGCAGGCTCTGCACTCAGTGACAGTTATCAGAAGGACTCCTGCAACCAGTGCTCTGGGTCCACTGGCACAGGATATGTCCTACTAGTCCTGACCTCACCTCACAGGCTGCTTTTTCGGGCCAGACCAGTTTTAAACTGCACTACCAGCAGCACTAAACCAGCTTCATAAACATTACCGTATCAGCTGGGGCACTGCTCCAACACACTGGGGGATACAATTATTTACCAAAACCTGGTTTAACACATCACTCTCTGAACTGCCTCTTTGTCTTATGCAGATGATCAGCAACCCTTAAAGCACTGCTGTTCTTTCTTTGTAACAAGGCTCAGGTGGCTGTCTTTTGTCAGAGCACTTTTATGAGCACTGTTCATATGAGCACAATGTGCACAATTAAACATCAGCCAGAACGCAGCATTTCAATTTGCCTTCCAAGAAAATCCTGCTTCCTTCCCTTGTCACTGCCCTCCAGCCTGGTTGGAAAAAATTAACAGAAGCAGAAACAGTCAGACATCTGAATAAAAGCGTTTAGAATGGCAGAGAAGAGCAGGTAGACGGCAAACAACGCCCTTCCAGGAGAACAGGAGGCTCTGTTGAAAATCTCCTTCCCAGAGGCTTTCAGCAGGGGATCAGGCAGGAGGGGAGGCAGTGATGGATAAGTTGTTGTAAGAGCACGGCATGAGACTGCAGTGGGGAACACAAGTGGTGAAATTTACTGTCCCCAGGCACTGCAGAGTGACACAAAGCCATTACAGCACAAGGAGTTCTGGAGGGCTGCAGCTGCCCTGGGGGCAGAGGGTGCTGATTCATAGAGAAGCTCCTCTCCCGGGGATGTCTCTGCTGAGAGAGCCCCTGCCAGACTTGCCAGGGAAGATGGACATGCAGGTGAGATGAAGAGCACAGCCCTTTCCCTGCTTGTGCCAGACCTCCACCTTTGGGAGAATCACCAATGCAGGACTTGGAAGAAGCTGCCAAAGAGGCATTTTAGTGTCCTGCCATTGGAGCTACTGAAAATAAAAACGTGACAATACAGCCTGAACTGTCAAGGTAAAGGGAGATGGGGAGACTATGAAGAAAGGGGTTCTGGAAATCCACGCCCTGAAGAATTTAACTGCCAGCACTACTTCTGGGAGAGAGAAATAAAACCAGACAGGTCACCTGAGGAGGGCAGTAGAGCTGGAATGATGTCTTGGGACTGCTGCAATTCATGGCATCCATCAACCCTTTTAAGACACCCCAACAGTCTTGGTGCCCTCCACCCCAGCGAGTCTAAAGGCAGCTCATAGAATCTATCTAAAACTGTGAATTAAATAAAAAAATCCATGCAGGGCTCCTGCAGGAAGGTTCATTCTGAGTTCAATATTGCCATGGTTGCCCAGTTCTCCAAAGCTCTGAGCAGACTGTGCATCTCACAGGAGCTTTGGCAGCTCTTGGCATGGTGGACTGTGCTGCACACCATGTGGAAATTTTTATTCATCATCATCTTCATTAGAAATAAGCTTATTTAGGTCTATCTTCCCTCCCATCCACCATGGAAGCTATTTGTTCCCAGGCTCTGAAAATGCAGAATTCGTTATTGTAAAGATGGTACTTTTCATGGTAAGTGTGAACTCCTACTTTTAAAAAATAAGTACCTATTTAACTAAGAGCTTTATAATAGATCAAGCAGTGCACAGAGTACTAAGAAAAGTGAGAGCTACTATTTAAATAAACTAGCTTATGGTAGGATTGGGCAGGAAAATAGTTTCTTCTTGGTATCTTTAATAGTAATTTATTCAAAACCCTTATCTCTGGATAAATACAAATTAAAAATTAAAAGCTCCTGTAAAGTAGTGCATGAAACCAAAGCACCACAGAGAAATTTGGAGAAGCAAATAAAACTGCCATCATAAACTACAAAAGCACTGCAGAACCAGGACAGAGGAGAAGGAAACTTAGGAATAATAATTTAAAAAAAACCCCCAAAAAAACAGAAAAGCAACTCAACTGCAACACAAAAGGAAGAGAGGAGGGGATGGCAGTAGCAGCAGCAAGAAAAACCACCACTTAAAAAACCAAATTCACAACATTGCCTCAGCAGGATGCAGAAGGAAATATTTAAAACTGCAGTTTTGAGAACATAACCCAGACTGTCTGGTGAGAGACAACTTCTGTTGGCACCAGGCAAACAGGCTCCTGCCACAGAGTTCCCAAACTCCAGCCCCTGGGAATAGTCCCTGAGGTCGTGTTAAGTTCAGAGTGGCACAGAGCCATCGAACTTCAAGCGCTCAGGCAAACACTCTGTAACACAGTGTGTTTTTCAAGGCCAGTGAGAACCAGAAAGGCCAAAAAGTGGATTTCAGTAATCCGTGATACTGTGTGAACGTTTTAGGCAATAATAACGTTGGGCAATGCTAAATGGCACTGCTGCCACATGGAGAAGGTGGTCAGAGCATGGGGCAGGTCCCCAGCACAGGACTGTCCTGCTGAGCCACAGCTCCCAGGCACACAGGGCAGGAACAAAGCCCTGCGGGCTGCAGGCTCTGGCAGGAGCTCAGCTGGTGAAGCAGCACAGGCAGCAAGGCTTGGCCTGGCATGCAGTACCCCACTGTCCTTAATGCCCTTATCCAACAGCCTGGGGAGAGCAGGAATTCCTATTTCTCCCACTTCAGAGGCGAGGTGTGGAATTGCAGCTGCTCTGGATCACATCCAATGACACATTTAACATCCAACTGCGTGTTTAGGTTCACATTTCAGTCAAGAAGGCACAGACTATCATGATGTGGGATGGCATCAACAACATAGCCAAACGCCTCCCTGAGACACAGTGTGTTCCATGAGCAACTGTCTACCTTAAAACTGCCAAAACTGGGACTGGGGGTCAACAGAAACAACTCTCCAAAGGAGGGGCAAACAATCTTCCCCTTACAGGGTCTGTGCAAAGAACTGGCCAACAAATGGAGAGCTTTGGGGTTCAGACAAGAGAGTTGACTCATGGCAAGCAGCATGTTTTTAGATATTATCAGGGATGACTTCTGGGCCCAAGGACTACCACGAGCCTCCAGTCATTGCTTCTAGCATTATCTGGAGACAGCACCAGGCAAAGTTAACAGACTCAGTTTCTTTAGACAAGAGCAGACTGCATAACTTATTTGGTTGAGGAAAGGCTAACTCTAATAAATATATAAAACCCAAGGGATTATCTAAGCAGCCAATAAAGATACAGAATCTTTATTTTATGAACTGGCGTTATACTCATTCAGTATGTGGCATCAAAAGAAATACAGATTTTCTGACAGATTTTTTATTTCCTGCTGTTACTAAAATGCATCCCCTTAAAGCAGCATCTCACAAAACTGTAATTCTTCTCAATTTATCTCTGACTGAGCCTAGAGTCAACAACTGGAGGCCCCATCTTTGTACCATGCATGTCACAAATGAGATTTTCATTCTAAATGATCAGATGTAGGGATCAGATTTTGAAATTACATACATTTTGTGCATAGCCTGCATTCCCTTTGTCTTTTTTTTCTATCTGAACTGCCCATCCCATCTCCCACACAACCGTATGCTTAAAATTGCATGGAGATGGTTTCTATTCTAAAAGAGGCATTCATGGGAACAGAGAAGAGTGAGGCTGCTGAGATTATTTTTACCTGAGCTCTGATTGCGGCGTCCTTCTTAATCCACTTTATCACTGTTTCATACACCAGCTCCTCTGCTTTGGTGTTCAGGCTGTCATTGGACATGTAGGAAATGAAGTCGTCTTTTGAGATATTAAGGATCTCTTCTTGGTTTGCCACCTCTGGGAAAATTTGCAGGGCATAAGCTTTGGCCATGTTGTATAGCTCAGTGCACTGCATGGCTTCAGCCATGGCTAATATTCCTAAGCAGTTGCTAGCAGTCAGCTGTTTTTCTAAAAAGGGCAAAAAAACAAATAAAAAAGGCAACTGAGAATTATTAAAAGCAAGATTCACATTTGTTCCAAGATCATGAGAAAAATAAGTGTCACAGACAAACCACCAACCCTAATTAATTTCAGGGAGTTAACCAGAAGCAGCACCCTGGGTTAATTTGGAATTGAGGTTTAAAGTACAAAAATCAAAGTCTGCCTAACAAGTGACTTGGAGATGGGGAGAGAAATGCACTTTCTGAGTTTTCTTTTTGTGTAAGCCTCCACAAAGCACTGGGGAAACCTACTGACATAACAGTATCTGGGGCTTCCCAAGGGATGGGAACCCAGCCAAGAGACTGCTGCTGTTCCTACCGCCTACAATGTTGCTTTAAGGAACAGCGAAGATGTAAACGCCAGTGCAGACACTTAAGAATTAATGCAAACAGCACTAAGGACATTTCTGAGAATGCTGCAGTCATTTTATGATAATTTTTGTCCTGTTCAGCTACTAAGCTACTTCAAAAAAAAAAAAAAAAAATCCCCCCCTCTTTTTTTTTTTCAAAGGAACTTTGTTGCTGCTGAATGTGATGACATCCCTTATGCAAAACACAGATTATACTAACGCCTTCTGTTAAACGCTGTGTAGTGGGTTTCAAAGAAAATCGTGCACAGAGGAGACAGCATTATCTCCTTCCCAGCAAACAGAAGCAGCAGCACAGTGTGTAGCTTTGCATCAGAAGTGTGCTACACCATACATTTGACTGTACTTTTTTTTCCTTTCCAGCTATTTCGAAGAAAAACCCACCAATTTTAGACATTTATAAGAGGAACTCTCAGATTCTTCGCAGCCACGACTAATAAGAAGAATATATTCTTTTAAGATATAGGAATAAAAAAGAAAAAGGTAATGAGAGTGAGACTGCAATAGATCACAAAGGCATCGGTACCTGTGGCAGGCTCCTGTGCTGTCAGAGAAGTCTATCACTTTTGGCAGTGTCATATCCTAGTGCACTATGACAGAGCACTGGACAGAAATGTGCAATAGCCCCATATCTCTTCAAACAAAACTCTCATCAGATTGCTTCCACTGGAAATGCTCAGGGATTCTTCCCTTCACCCAGCTTCTGCCTTCATCAGATTGAAAACCTGCACACTATCTATATGCAGCTTTTAATAAAATGGGATTATGAATCACCTTTTTCTCTTTTTTTTTAGACCTGACATGAGATTAGGAGTTTTGTGGGTTTGTTTTGCTTTCTTCCCCTCCCAACTCTTCCTAATTTCTTTTACAGATCCTGCAGTCTCAAAACTAGGTTATCTCATTTTGCATCAGTTGATTGTTCTGACTCTGAGGAGCCCCTTTCCTCAAGCTGACTGCAGTAGAAGCACTGTTTGCTGTCAGTAGATTTTGTCACTCAAAGACTGCCCAGAGACAAGTTGAAAACTAATAGCTACGAAGCCCAAAGCTACCAATTTTTTTTCTTAAAAAACAAAACAAAACCCAACCCCCCCAAAACAACAAACGAACAAAAATAACAACAACAAAAAAAAACCAAACAAAAAAAACCACCACAAAAAACCCCCAAAAGACCAAAAACCTCTTCCAGGTTCCTTGCTTCTGTCTGCTGGCACAGTTTCACAGTATGCATACGGCTTGGGATAAAGTAATCATCTAACAGAGCCCAAAACTCTTATAATTTCTTGGCAAACTCTCAAGTCAAAGGCCAATCTGCCACTGTTCCATCTTTTCCTCACAGGTTTAATAATGAAGGGAATAATCAATTTTGACTCATTAAGCAGCACATGATGGTAAAGACTTTCAAGAGTCTTTCTCTGCAGAGGACTGGGTTTGCCTCTATTGGGAGAGATCCCCATACCATTTCCAGCTGAGCCTGTGGTATGGGGCAGAAAAAACACTGCTTACAACTGATTTCTTCTGATCTGGACAGGCTTCTCTAGCTCTAACAGCAGTGGGTGACAGATGCAGCCTGGTAGACAGATGCAGTCCAAGCAGGCCCATGTTGGCCTTTGGAGCTTTACTCCCTCCTCTTCCCTAAGAAACCTCTCGGTGGCAGATTCCAACTATGTCCCTGTCTGGGTTCAGCAGCTATTGTGAGGCCCTGTGGAGAGGGGTCCCAGGGAGATGTGGGATGTGGGATTAGGGGATGTGCAGGAAGCTGGTGACACACTTCTCTCCACTTCACTTCTATGTGATGAGCACCACAGCAAGGTGGGCACAGCAACACCTATTTAAGATGAGGATTGGCATGTGAAACAGAGGGATTCACTGCTGCTGAGCAGGACAGACCTTGGGACAACAGCTGTTGGAGATAAGGAAAATCTCTATCCTATGAATATAAAGACACCACCTCATGCCCCCATTTTCCAGCTCTGACACAAAATTTAGCAGCAAGACTGGTTGTCTCTTGATTTCAGCTGTCACCGGTGCAACTCTGCATTCATATTAATATCCCTGCACACCCATAAACAAGCAATCTGGTAATATTCTGGATTAATCTGGTAATATTTTGGATGACGATTCCAGAATGAGCAGAACCCTGCCTTACCAATGCCTGTTACCCTTCACTGACTATAATGGGAGTCTACATGACTACTTAGACATAGACTTGCTATATAGTATAGCTCATCCCAAATAACTGCAATCCAGGGGTACTCGTTAATGCTGGCATGCTAAAGACAGCTAAGGACCAGTTCTGCTCTGTCAGTTCCTGAGCTGTGTTCCTTCGGACACTGGCATGTTTACAGTAATTGTTTTGCCACCGTGACACTGGGCTTGTAACAACACATTTTTGAGAAGTTTCACGTTGTCTCCGTTCAGAACACAAGTGCTGACTGCTAAGCTATTCCCAATGCTCAAGGACAGTTTATAACAGACTCGTGAGTGGACTTTAGGGATATCAGATGTAACCTAGTAGGTTCTCACTGGTTTGAGACAGTACGGGATAGCATATTTGTTGCCATGTGCGCCACAATAATGCAGATCAGCAGCTGGTATTTTCCAGTGTTAGATGTGACTTTGGAGTGCAATCCTGTGCAGCGTCATCAGGAGACAATCAGCCAGGGAGACTGCTCCAGCTGCACTTCTAGGAGTGGGGAAACTTGAGATAACACCAGAGATAAACGGTATGCAGGGAGGATTACTCAGTGAGATTGTGGAAACAGCATGATGGGAGCTCAGTGGTGGTTGTAAACCCCCTCTTGTGTGCATTAAACACTGTATTTTCACTTAGAGATGCTTTCTAGATGATGATTCGGATATCACTAAAAACAGCACAAAATGTGAACTTCCTTGTGATACTCTGTGTACATTCTGATGGGAAACTTACTCCTCAGGTATTCCCACTAGTGTGAAAAAGCATGTGAAGATGGGAGATACGTGGAAGACTTTTGGATGCATTCATTGTCTATATCAAAAGATGTCCCTTCCCTGTGAGAGTCTTCTTCTTTTCTCTTATCTCCAGAGGTAGTTTTAGTTTATACACAGTTTATATGAAGTGTATATATTATAGTTTCTCCAGGGCTGGGCAGTGCAGTTATCTGGCTGGATCTAAATTCTCGACCTTGGATGAACGAAGAAATTGCCCATAATACTTTCTCTTGAATTCATAAGGACCATAAAGGCCTCTTCTTTCTTCAAGTGCCTGAGGAATGCAGGTCTCATCACTGGTACGTCATTCAGTTTTTCTCATTGCTCCCTCTAATACTCTTTCCAAACATTGATTTTGCGCTCTTTGCTCAGGAGACTAAGAAAATTCAGAGTTCCTGCTCTTTCCTGTTCTGGTCCATGAAACTACCAGATTCCACCAACTTCTTCAGGCTTAAGGATGAATACTTTTACTTTACCAGCAGCCTGAAGTACAAGCTCAGAATGTGTTCCCTCCTATGATGGGTACACCATGGACTGAAACCGTGATACTGGTGAATCACCTGAAACGTAGTTCAAGCCATGGCTGTGGTAACAGCGTAAAACTAAAATATGAAAAATGTAAATATGCAAAATATGAAAAAATAGGAAAAAAAAAGGCTCAAGTATTCAGCCATATGGGTGGAAGAAATACCTATGATATCCTAACTAGTTTGCAAACATTTGGCCAGTTTTCATATGGTGCCTGCATGAACCTGTCACCATCATTGCATCAGTCAGCACAAAACTATTCTCATTGCTCATGGTCTAGACAAAAGCCAAGGAGACAGCATGGGGGGAAGAGAGAGAATTGGCTATAATTATCCCAGGGAAGCTGGCTAAGAAATCTCCCACTGAAATGAAACTATTTTTCTGACACATTTTGCCACATCTTCTCGCCAGAAAGTGCAAGAAAATTTGGGGTGCCTCTGCTTAAGGCTGCAGAGGGGCCCAGGGATAAAAGATACAAAAGCTGCTTGGGCATCACCAAGCCAGGGTCCTCATGGCTGAAAAAGGATGACCTGAATTTCCTCTGAGATTGTGCTGTGGTATGTTGAACAGACTTAATAATTTGGGGCTTTAAGTTCTTTGAACTTCCCTTCTTTCCCTATATAGGCATGGCCACTGATGGGAAAGATTCACTGTTTACACTGGTCAACCCTCCAGAAACCCTGCAGAAAAACCCCCCTGATTTTTACCATATTTTTGCTTTGTACAGAGCAGAGGTGGCTGAGGTGAAAAATAAAAACACAGCCACAGAGAAGACAAAATGCTTTTCCCTAAACTTTTCAGATGGCAAATGCTCTGCTGTCTCTGTAGTGCAATGGAGTCACAGCCATAAATAAAAATAAGCAATTACACTCCGTGAATTCTCCAAATGAGAATACAAAGTTCCAGTGACTCTCCATATATCACTGAACTTATAACCAACTCTACTATTTCACACCATAACATGGTTCACTGAATTAAAATATTAACTATCAGAAAAGAGAACTCTCACAGTGATTCAGTGAAATAAATGTATTTTGGTTTTGTGGCTGAATCTTCAGAGATATCACAACTTAAACACATCCTCTATTTCTGGAAAGGTTGTAAGATCTAATCACTGTAAAAAGCTGGTGAAGGGAAGCTGGGAGCAAGCAATGCCAGAGCCAGAGCCTCAATCAAATTGCACATGTTGGGACTGCAAAGCATAAATTTCACATCACCAGTATCTCCCCATTTGAGAAGAAATGAGACACAGACTTTGAAATAAGGGGCATATAAAAAGTTGGAAAGGAGAATACAGTGCCAGAGATTCTTTACTGATGCCTGCATTGTACCAGCCTAGTCACACCATCTTGCCAGCAGGCTGCCTTAGTAGTGAAAATTAACACAGCAGTGAACTGGACTCATTTGAAGGTTTTTTGTTGTTCTTGTTTTTTGAACACAACATTTTCTAAACTCTCATCTTCCACATTTTGCAACAGTAGATGTCTATTTTAAATGAGAACTGCCCAGGGAAAACTTACAATTTATTTGGGCTTCAGAAAGAATGATGCCTTCCACACCAAGATGGGAGCTGAGGAAGCCCAAGCAAAAATCAGATGCCAAAAAAAGGTTGTCTGGTACTCAGACCTGGGAAGTACATCATACAACATCAAGACTAATTTTTTTGTATTAATAAATTTTTGTTAGTTTTTAGGTTATTATTGTCTTATAGACTGATATTACAGCTATGACAGTGATGGATTGGATTGTGGTACAGGCAGGAATTTGAACCACTGTGTTTCAGTTAAGCTCCAATTGTGGCACCTCTTCTGCCATGCCAGGTCTGTCTGGTTCCTGTTCAGGCCAGTAAAGCTTAGTTGAGCTGGAATTCTTGGACTGTTTTGAAATACTCTCTGCTGGAAAGCAGAGGGAAAAAGAAAGGAGCAGGATGACATGGTGCTCCTGGGAAGAAGAATGGATTTCTCGTAGCCGTGAGAGGATGGACTGAGGCACTGGCAAAGATGTTGCTCTGTAGATCCTCACTGAGACAAACACTCCCTGTGTACACAGGGCACACCAGTTAGCAGGGGTGGGCACAGAAACCTTTCCTTCTACCCACCTTTGTGATGACATCACGCCATAGCTCTGCATGCAGCAACAAACCCCAGGAACATTTAATCTGGAACACTGGACACGTAAACGACCTTCTCACAAAAGCAAGAGAACTGCAGATACTGAAATGCAGTCCTTAATTTTTTTGAAGATTTGCAGGAGTCCTACCTCCATTGGAGCCTGCCTCAAAACTCTTTTGGTGTTTGACCAAGCTAGCCTGGTGTAGAACCCAAAATATGCTGTCACAGTTACAAGCAAGCTCTGTGTTACAGCCTGGCATCTACGCAGAGATAATCCTCTGGGAAACAAAATGTCATCAAGATTCCAAGTATGGAACAAGATTCAGCAAAATAGGTTATACGAGATGTGAAAGCTATTGCCACTCAAGCAACAAGCCACACTGCTCTAGACCATTTTTCACTGGACATCATGCCAGAATTGGAAATTCAAATCACAAACCAAATTAATGGTGCTTTACTTCATTTTACTCTATTTAATCTTCATTATCTTTTAAGAGCTATTCAAAGACAGGTTTATAAACCTTTACACAGCATCTTAAAACCTCACTAGATGCAATGATTCTTACCTAGAAATGAAACGCAGACTTTACAGAAAGTATGAAACTGGAACTTGCTGGCAGCTTCCAGTAGTGTTTTTGCATTGGCTGAATCTATGATCAAAGAACCTGTATAAACAAACTCCAGGAGTAACTCCAGGACATCCGCAGTGAGGTTGGACATGGCCAGTTCCAGCTTCTCTCCGCTTCTGCTGCTGTCTCGCGGTGACCTGGTAACAGCAGACAATTAAATTATGGACATTACAGCATTCCCATTTTATTGGCATTTATTGATTAGTGAGGGCTAGGAAATCGCTTTGCACCTCATTATATTTCTCCATTATTTTTGTTTACGGAACTGAAGAATATGAATTTTAAAATAACTGAACTTAATAACTTTAACTGGATCTGAAAGAGAAGAGTCTTAAAGCAAGTCTTACGAAAAATCTTTATTGCTACTTTGCATCTTCATGCAAAAACAGTTGCAAAAGAAAAGGAAAGGAAAAAAAAGGAAAAAAAGAAAAAGAAAAATGAATGATCCAACATTAATGAAAATGAGGAACAGGATTAGCTTTCAAAGGGAAACAATACATTTTAACATCTTGGTTAACATCTCATCTTCTGTGCATAATATAACTGTTAAGGAAAAACCACTCTCCAATTTCAAGAGAAAAGGTCATTTACTTTTTCAAGAATCCAGCACTAGAATAATTTTAGATGTCATGTGCACTTAAGGATACATTTAAAGACCTTTTCATAAAAAATAGTAATAAAAATTACTATTTTCTATTTAGCTTGAACTTCTCATCTTGTTATATTAAATTATAGATATGATCAATATGATATCAATGGTATACAGATGGCCATATAAAATATAATATATGCTTTTGCTAAAAAATCTATTGTTCCCTTTTAGGCACTAAAAAAAGGAAGCCCTTCATGGAAATTGCTTTGAAAACTGAATACAAGACAAGCTAGACAGACAAAATGGTTAGAGCAAAGAAGGGAGAGGGGGGAAAACAACAACCAGCTCTGCCACAGGAAGCCAGCAGCCATCCTCTAGGAGTTTCATGACTGTGGCCTATGGTTTTTCCTGCATGAAGTGCTGAACAATTTGGGGATCAAAGTATCTCCTGCATTTGAAGTGTGCATTAGTGCTTGTGAAATTATTGGACAAAAAGAAAGTCATACTGAATTAAAGTAAGGGCCCAGTTCTTAATGCATGGCTGATGTGTCTGCAACACTAAAGACAGGTTACACCTGAAAGACAAAAGTGATGATAAATTTGGTAACATCAAGGAGGGGAGGGGAAAATCTGTTGGAGTAAGAAAATAAACTCTTTTAATGGTTAGGACCATCCAGCACCTTCTCAAAGAAACATGAGCTTTTTGTTTGTCACTGGACAGTCAACGTCTGCTTGCTCCAGTTCTGCTTGAGTACTTGCAAAAGCCATTGCACGAGTGACACAAAACCGGCGCACGATGAGTGCAACAGACACGGACTGGCCACAGCATCACTACTCACAGGCAACGCCAGCTTGAAGTGTGAGCAAAAGCTACCATGAGCACTACCAACCTCTTGGGTTCACACAGCTGCCTAGAAAGGCGATGGTCAGATCGCTACCACCATCACAGAGGAAAAATAAACAACATACCAGGTTCAGTTGTTTCCCCACGTGACACCCCAACCACCCGTCCCAACAACACCTGAAGTCGTTTGGGGACATCCTTAAAATTTGAAGTGGATGCTTTGCCACTGGTCCTTCATTGACCAGCCCTGGTCAAGTCAAGGGCACAACTTTAGTTCATATAAATCTCTGCAGGATCAAAGATTTAAAGAGGTTTAATTTTCAATGGAGGAGCAGCTAGCAGTCCCTAATTTCATAGTCTTCTCTAAGGTAGTGAACAATGGTTACTCCCATTCACAGGAAGAAACTGAGCCACAAGGGGACAAAATCACTTTCCTGTGATCACAGACAGTCAGGAGCAAACCATGGAATTAAACCCCATTTTTAAAATTCTAAACACTGAACTGTCCCTTTGCATGGCAACACAGGTAGGTTAGACACTATTCCACAAGCAGATGCTAAGAACACATACTGATCATGATACCTGTTGTACCCCAACAAGCACAGAGCTATGCTACCCTAACTCCTTGTGCTTTATCACACCACAGTATTCTTTCCGAACTCTTGCATATGGATTCAGTTCTGCATCTGAGGCAGAAATCCTCTGGTGGCAAAACAGAAGAGTTGCCATCTCCTAGATCCTCAAGGAGATGTCACAAAATGTTGGGTTTTTTCCTTTCTCACACTCACACCCCAACAATATGCGCCAAATCTGATTTATCTCTGGTTGTACATACATCTGGTGCTACACTCTGGGCTGTCAAAATAACCCCTTGATACTGATGTAATTCTTGCTGAATTGCTCCCAGAAGTGGTTTGTACCTGACAGCGAGCTCGTTTTCATGTGGGCTGGTTAATAAAAACACCAGCTAAAATTTCAGGGAGGTTTGGAGGCACCCAGCAAGTGACAGAGTCAGGCTCTTTGCACTGTGGGAAGCCCTACCACAATTATTTATTTAATGCCACTAATTGCACTGTGCTGGCGACGGCTGTGGGAAGGACCGTGCATGATCCACTGGGAATTGCACAATCGCACCCAGCGTGGAGACCAGGAGGCACGAAGGAAAGGATGATGTGACATCAATGTCAGCACAGACACATACCCATGCTAGCAACAACTGCAAGCTGCTATTTTTCACAATAATTAAGTAATAATCTCTTTTACTTTGTAATACACCAAGCAATAAACTGCTGCTGCAATTGATTAAATGCCAAAGAAAAGCTAAGGTGTTTAATCAATCACCAGAGCCACTTACGGCAAGTATAATACAAAGCTACAGAGATTATTGATATTACACAATGAGCCAGAAATGGGAAAGAAATTATCCCTATTCCTGCCTCTGCAATGCCTTGAATGTGTTGTGCTGTTTTCCTTGTGCTTTCTAAGCAGTGAGCCCTTTGGCCCCATGTTTGGCTGAATCAAATACTGAGTACAGGCTGGATTCAGCCTGCACAGGGAAATCACAGCTACCCTGGCTTCCATGCCAGGGATCTGGGTTGATATAGGCTGGAGAATGGGCAGGGAATTGGCTGAAGCAGATCCTAATGGATTAAAAATAAGTGTTTGAAGGATGAGAAGAACATAATGTTGGGAAACAGACTGATGTGACTGAAAAGGGAAATTCCATAGACTTCTTTATGAAATGATTTCAGTGAATCAGGTTGTAGCATCCCTCTCAAAGACTGACTAAAGGTTTCTGTGTTCCTTGTTTTCACACATATTAGAATATCATAAGGCCTGTGCAACTATAATTCATCTATTTGGGACAGAGTCTTCTCTTGGCTCCTCTAGAGGAACTGGAATGAAGTGGCTAAAGCTGTATTACAAGAATAGAATTTCGTCCTGTAAATGCAAATGCAGTAGATTTGGGAAATTCTGTAGCAATATATAGAGCAGTTCCCCAAATAGCTCATCCTGTGTCACAACAGGAGGAGTTTTGTTGGTGACATCAATAAATGCAAACATTTAGAGAAGTCTGTTACCAGAAAAGCCCCAACTTCCTGCCTTAAGAGCTGGGAAAAGTCATAGTTCTTCCTGGTACATACACTCCTGTTCCCTAACTCCTGGTACAAACATGGGGTGTTTTGGGGACTGAGAGCCTGCCTCCTTCATGTTTCAGTCTCACTTGAAGCCAGTCAACACACCCTTATCGTCTATGGACATCATTAAATGTGGCACATTCTGCAATTTGCCTGGCGAACTCTAAAGTTTAAACAGAATGATGTCATTTTATTGGCTTTGTAATCATTGCTCATATTATAAAGGTCACACATTTCACATTGTGGCAGAAAATCAATAGCTCTCCCAACAGCCTCTGGGGGAAAAAGTTTTGCTTCTGAAGAATAATATATAATAAACAATTTTAGTCCTTACTTTATCATGGTTATAATCTTGGAGAAAAGCTACAGTAAAAATCTGGCAAAGGCTGATATATAAACTCATTAAAATTGGGAAGTGATTTAGAACAGGACTTTTAAAAAGATTTATCTTGAGCTAAACAGCAAAGAGATTTGTTTAGGTCTACATTTAAACAAGCTCCAAGAGCTCTTTAACAGCTTAATTTTATGGTAGCTTTTGGGGAATTCTTTCAGATTTACAAACCATGTATTTCTCTAGCAAGGTGATAGACCTGAGCAATGTGCAAGCAGAACTGAACCTGCAGATAAGCAGGAAGCACAGATATACTCTGAATGGGTGAGGGGGGAAGTTACTGAAAAATATTCTGCATTGTCTGGAATAATTAAATCCAACAAAATCAAGCAAATGCCTTTGAACATAGTCTGGCTACTTATCCTTCAACTTAATTGCTTTAACTAGAGAAGACAAAGGCACAGGGAATCCTTTAAAGCAAAAGATAGCTCGATTACACTCTCAAATAACAAATCAGAATCAGTGTCCCTTTCTGTTAACTAATATATAGGAAAGAGCAAAAAATGTTTAAATACTTGAGAGCAAGAAAAATAACCCTAATACCTCATCTGCAAGATCTAGTAGTGAAACTGACAAAAGAAAAAGTAGAGAAATCTACATTTTTTGGTATTTATTTGTCCTTGAAAATCATTTTGAAACATGTAATACACACTGACAAGAATCAGCCATAGTGCTTTCATGTTTAATAGTGATGCAACTGAAGTTTTCTGCATCTTGAGTTATAAATAGATGTGTATCTCTGCAGTTTTCCTGCATTATTTGTATCAACACGTTCCCATAACAGAACGTCTGTGTGATTCTGCTCAAAACATTTAATAGTGAGATGCCTTGATTTGCGAAGCCACATTTAGAGTCTGGCTAAAGTAGCTGTGTAAGTGAAACACCGCGAGCGCATCAATTTGTCAATTTATGGACAGCGCTACCGCCTCTCATTCAGCCTACCCTCTTGGTTTGGATATGCTGCCTTTAACTGGCTTGCAACATTATTTTGACTGACTAATGGTTTGGCTACAGCTTCACTCAATTTTAGATCAAATATGAAAAGCTACCTATACCCAGTGCAGATGCCAGCCAACGCTGTGTTTACAAGCTACAGTCACAAAGTCAAAACAAATTCTGGATGTTCAAAATGGAGCCATCTGCACGGAATAAACATGAAAAATGTGGAACATTTTATGTAAATGTACATTACTGCCTAGGAACAGTTGGTTCAGCTTCCGCCCAGGCTGCCTGGTTGAGAACAGGAGGACTGACAGAGTCTGTGACACCTATTTACATATGATGCCATATGACTCACCGTGCCGTAGACTCAGAGGTATGACGTATATTTAAGCTTTGTGCTCCAAAAGGGCACTGAAATAAATTATTATCTTTTAAAGTAAAAACACACTTAGAATTGTTATTTGTGATCTTTCCCTGGACAAATGGGTGTATAACTTTCTCCTTTTGTCTCTTCAAGGTCCATCTGTGAGCCTACCATCACTACCTGCTTCTCCCAGCAGGACACAGCAGGAAAGAGCTAACTCCATAATATAACCTCGATTTTGTTCATATTTCACTCAGAATCTATCTTTAAGGAATAGGAAAACACATTCTGGCAGTGTAAGAAAAAAAGAATTGTTGTTTTTGACTATCTATAGCTCAGGGTCTCATACAACTCAGGGATCTGAATCTCATCCACTAAAAACACATTGTTTGAGCTGACAGGAGGCTGCAGGATTGCTGGCAGCAGAGAGGAGCTCCAGCTCCACCCTGGACTGAGGAAACTGAAGCTGATATTTTGGGGCTGGTCCCTCCCTGCATGGACCAAAGCAATGGCCTGTCTCATCACCCAGCTGCCTTTTGGCCTCTCCACCCCAACGCCTTCCCAGGATTTGCCCTATCAGCTCAACATGCTGATCTTGCTGGCTTGTTTTCATAATTAGGAATATAAATGTTTACCCTAAAGTAATTGTGTTCCCATTATAAGAGAGCTACATATTTTCTACCAAGATAGACAGGACAATAAAAAAAATCAAATTAAATTGCTTTGTTCCCTGGACAGTATTTAGGACTCCAGAAAACAGGAAATCCAAGATTTTCATGTAAGATGAAGCACTTAACCAAAGAAAAGCTACTTCTTTTTATCTCTGTCAAATTATTTTGATTACCAAAGAAAGGACTCCAGACTGGGGTAGGCAGCTTCTCATGAGGCTTAAGAGTCTGTTAGCTGTGTGCTCATTAGAAACTGCTGTTCAAGTCGACACAATTTAGACTGTACGTCTTGTTTATTGTAGAACTTTAACTTTTTACTTTAATCCTTAAAGCACTGAAACTTCAGGCAAAGAAGAGAGTGCAATGATGCTGCATTTTAACTGTCCGCTATTTGATTTTTTTATGGTCTTCAGAGTAATTATTTGTTCAAAACCAGTATATCTACGTATCTTGTGAGAAGCAGAAAAGAAACTTTATTAAATCATAGCCAACCTTCAACTATGTACAGATCAAGACTCAGCACCCTACATGGAAAGTTGTATTTTGTACTGAATATCTTGATTTATCATAATTATGGGTTCATGAGATATAAAAGCATAGATGCCCAAACATACAACATATATTTCCACAACATGCACCAAGAAACATATGCATATGGAAGTAATAGGTTATTTACCAAGTTATACAAGTTTATGCAGCTGCAAGGTAATCAATCATGTAAATGATGACAGGAAGGGACATTTATAGAGCAGCATCACTGCAATACGTATGTCAAAAGGCACTGAATGTTTTATCAAACAGGATTAAAAAAAAAAAATTACACCCCAGCATCGCCTCTCCTTTGGAATTGTTTTATCAGCTCAAGATGTATTAACTTGCAAATCTTTGCCTTTGTTATTCTATCCTGTAGATAAACGTTATCTTTGAGCCTCAGTCACTATCCATCTGTCTCATGAGAGAAAAAAACATGTACTGTAATGGTTCTATTGTATTATTACAATAAAGAACTAGTAAAATCACAAGATTAAATAAATTACACTGTTTAAACACAGGCTTGCAAATTCGTCAGGAAAATTTACCTGACCAACAAATCCATTTGCTCACTTTTTATCAGGATGTTGATACAAATAATGTTCCTTGTTCCAGGCAAACAAAATCTGGCAAGACTAGTGTAACTTATTAGGGTCAAATGCTGCCAGTTTGCACCTGCTCTATCAGAAGAAAATCAGGAAAATTAATGGCTGTGAGCTCGGGCACGCACCAGCAGCTCCCGCTAATTCACCATCACAGAAATGATCATTACAAACCAAGACGAGCAATGGGATTAAGAGCAAATGCTTTTGTTCACGGACAACATGGCCAGAATAAAATAAAGCAAACAAAAGAGCCACGTTTCCTATATACCCTTAATGCCATTCACTGAAGGAACACAATCTAAATGCTCAGCCAGGACCATTTCTAAAGGCGGGATCAGCGGCAGCCTGTGACGCTACAGTGTTGGAGATCACAGTCGGAGGCACAAATCTGGCTCCCTGCTGAGATTTAAGAAAGAAGATGACGAGTTTGAAGATGCTGGCTTAAACGACTAGCAAGTGAATGAAGAAGTGAATATCAAGTGCCCTCGGAAGAACAGTGTTTCATGACCTAGACTTTTCCTAGGGACTGAGAATAAACTGCATCTCACAAAGTACTAGAGGAGAAGCAAAAAAAACTGGGCCAATTTATTAATAGTGTGGGATCTACCTTGTTTGCAAGTATTTCTGGCAGCCTAATTCAGTGGCAAAACAAACTGGGTGAGAGCTACTATTTGTTAAAGGTAAATGAAAGATGCAAGAAGGTTCTGGGGGATTATATAGGAAGGAAGATTAATAGTTAGTTGACAGAATAAAAAATTTATTCTCATCAAACTTAAAGCTCAAACCCTTACCCAACTCCTATCTGATTTCTTTTAATGATATTTATTACACCATCAAAAACCAGCTTAGCACAGAGCTGGCATGCAGTTAATAAATCTATTTCTTAGGAATGTGGTGAAATTTATACAAGTAATTATCTAGGTAGTCTATCCAAGACTCTTTCTCATCACTGCAATGTCTAGAGGGAAAACAATAATAAAATAATGATAACCACCATTATTATTTATTACTACTACTGTGATTATGGCAGTGCCCAAAGATCCCAATCAGCATTACAGTAATTAGAATTAATTCTGTCAGGCACTGTTTTTTTTTCTCCTTCAGCTACAGGGTGTTGCCAGTGCTTTTCTACAGTATTTATAGATCCAGAGACATCAATGAAAGGCATGACAGCACCTCACCTATGGCCACAGTATAGGCAGGAGAGGGCATGTGGCTCTTCTCACTCCGCCCCTGCCCATCCACTCTGCAGAACTGCTCTGAGTATTTCAGACACCAAAGCTCAGCACAGTGCAAGCAAAAAGAGGGCACTGCGATCAGATGTGATCATAACCTGGTCATATTAATTCAAATTCATTATCCCAATCCAGCAGAGGCTAATCCTTGATGATATAAATGAAAGGGGTGAACTACTGATCCCTGGAGCTACTTACAAGCAAGCTGGAGTTGGAGATTTGATTACCCTTATTTTAGGGCAAGACAGGATTTTGGAATTGCCCCAAAAATGAGAGTTTTCATGAATATGGCTCCTGTTTCTATGCCATGGAAGGTTTTTTTGTCTGTTGTCTTTGATTCATTTATCTTGAACTGCACCTTATTAGATACCTGTTCCCTTTCACCCCTGAATTTAAACAGAGTTAAGCCTAGGCAGGACTGTGAGATGTAAGTAATACAGGTAAGTCACTTGCACCACCATCTTGAGAGATGTTGGATGACAGCTGCATGGCTCATGGATGGGTACAGCTGGAGCAAGAGAGGTGATTCGTCCATCATTGCTTGGATAAGATTTGCAGAATTTGTGGTTGAGTCTAGAAATTACGGGAGCAAGAAGCCCCAGCTACAGAAAACCAAGATGCTATAAACGAGGGAGAGGAGTGAGAGGCACAGGAATCTGCTTGGTGACTGCAAACTGCTGCCATTACAAGGCAGATTTTTACAAGCAGAAGCTTAATTTCTGTGCTGCACCTCAAGGCTTGAAAAGAAGACTTTCTGTCCTTCTTGCCATGGTTTCTCTTCAGAGTAGGGCACATTGCTCTGCCCCTCCTTGCAGAGCAGCATCCAGCCCAAGCCACCTGTGATGTGTTTTGTGGCAGTGCAGAACACCACTGAATATTTGTAAGCTGCCATTCATTTATGTGAAGACCATACATTTTTGCCTGATGAAAACACATTTTCCAAGCTCTGGCAGCTGAGAAATTTGAAGCCCAGCAGGGAGCTCCGAGGGGCAGGCGGGCGGCTGCCTGGGCAGGCAGAGCGAGTGCAGTGCTCATGGAAACAGGCCACTGAGAGCAGGGGGCTGTGTCCCATGCCAAGATCTTGTGCCCAACACACAGCAATTATCACTGCCTCGTTTAAGAGACGAACCTTGTCCACAGCACAATTTACACCTGTCCCCTCGCAGTAAGGGGTGAAGGATATTTTACACTCCCATGCAGCCTCCCATTCTCATGGTTTAAACGGTTTAACAGAAACGCCTGGCGCTCCTTCTCTAGGCACAATGTACCTCTCCTGGCACCTGAAACAAATATCATATCTTTAACTCCTTATTTCTCTGTTTTCCACTACATGTTATAGTTTGTTTCCACATTTGTTCTGTTCTACAACGGAGCTGAAGTATGCAGATGTGGAAATGCTGCTTGCTCCTCTCCCAGAGTTAAAAGCAAGATTCTTAATAAGCAAGAAAACATGAAGGGGTCACTAAGAGTAGATTTTTCTTTCATCCTGCTGTTTTACATTTTGGGCTTTTTAGAACGTAAACACAAACCAGACAGTCTGTTTTCCAGACACCTAAATGCTTTTGCAGTTTTGTCAGGCTGTTTCAGATGGATAGTGGCAGGTTTCTCTGTTGTGCATCCAAATGCTCCCTTTCCACACAATGGTGTAAAATGCAGAATGACATCTTTGTCTTCCGCGTAGGTGTAAAGCAAGAGGAATTTGGTCTTCTCACCCTAAATGCTTTACTTCTTCTGCCCTGCCTTCAAGGCCTCAGAGAGTACTTTAGGAAAAAAAAAAATTCAAAAATCTGAAGACTTGAAAACAAGGCAGGGTACTGTGGAAAAGCAATTTGGCCATGAAGTCACTGGGTCTGCTTGTAGGAAAAGAAGGATGAACGTAGCAGGGCCAGATTACAAAGCATCCAAAATACTGTTTCTTGTAACAGAATCTCTTTGTACGTAAGACTTACTGTTCTATGCCAGCGGAATCAGGCACCCAAGATGACTTAAAGATTAGAAAGCATCATTAAAATCTAATCTTGAAAAGATAAAGCTTGTAGGACAAGATCTGTGTATCTTTAGCAACTGACCAGAGGGAAACCTACTTGTAAAAGCTTGCTTATAAAAGCAAGCATTTTGGCCAAGAAGAGACTTTTATGTCAAGTGCTTCCTTTTAATAATGTCGTATTTGGTAGATATTCCAGTACTCTGGGTTAAGAAGAAGAAAGCAGCAAATTAAAATGTTCCGGTGAAACATTTCTTTGCTAAGGAAATATCAGAAATTCCATTTATTCAGCAGCTGCATTTGTCTATCCCAAATACAGCTGGAAACAAAAAAGATGGCTCTTCATGGGATTTTCCATTCATTCCTTCCTCCCGGAACACACACACCCCCCCACACCCACCTTCCACCATTTCTTCTAGGGCAGATACAAAAGGCAGAGCTCATTTCTTTCCTCCCCCAAAGCAAGAATGTTTTAAATAAGAAAATCTGCGCTCCGCAAGAGGCACATTTTGGAGATGCATTTTTTGATGAATCTGGATCTGCCTCTTTTTTTTTTTCTGTGTACACATATAAGCAGAAATATGTGCCATTAAGAAAAACACTAGTTTCCATAAGAAATCATTCATGTCCTTTTAGTCAACTATGGTTCAGGCTGGGTCTTTCTCTCTGGGTCATGAAAAATAAGCACTTCCAGAAGGCAAATCATGCTATTTATCGTGAGATGGGATGTATCGTCCTACAGACATTCCCATCTTTCCTCCCAACTGCAGAGAAGACTTAGACAGCCAGCTTAGGCTGGACCCCTGAGGGAAGCAATGGAGCACTCATCATAAGTTCACTGTCTATGCAAACCACCTCACTATTATAGTAAAGGGGGATGGACTCCTCCTTCACCTCACTGCAGACTGCAGTAACAGTCAAGAAGGTGAGGTTAGATTCAACCTGCCTTAGATGCCAACTCTGGATCTAAATGTTGGTAACTTACATAAGACATAAGCACCTCTCAGTGGTACAGGGGCCCTGTCTGCACACAGGAACCTGAATTAGGAGAAAAAGATCCTTCAGGAAGCCTTCAAGGTTCTTATCTTCATTGTCTGTATCATAAATTAAGCCCTTGTTTTAAGATGGCTTATTCCATGAGTAGAAAAGTCAAGAAGGTTGGAGTCAATGTGATTGGCAGTGCACTCAAAATATATAAGATAGGGCACAGTGCCCAAATCCAGCTGATGTTTGTCATACATGTTCTCCTGAAGCCCTATACTGCAGTAGTCCTGTATGGATCCTCAGCCTGAATCTCACCTTTCTCCCTTCGTGGGCACAGGGATGTGGAACAGGTATCAGGAATACTTCACACCTGCTGTTCCTAATACACCTGATCCTTTTCAGATGAATCTGCACTGAAAAGGGCTGAGATTGTTTTCCATGGTCAGTTGCTGTTGGGAGGGAGATGAACACCAAATCCTGGCTTAGTGTTGAGTGCTCTGCAGCCTCTGACAGGGATGACCTGTTTTCAGAAGAGGTGCATGGTATGGTGCTCAGGCTCAGGCTCAGGACTGGACTAGACTAAGATCAAAAGGGCTCATATATTTGAAAGATAACTCACGTGGAATGGAGAATTTTCTGGATGAGGAGCAGAATGTTCAGCACAGGATTAGCCATTTTCTGAGAAACTAAAAGGGTTTCAAAATGCACTCTCATTACCAAATTTGTTTCGTAAATAACTTTAGAATTGTTTTGGACAATCAAACCTGGTTATCATTTTTTTATCAGTGCAATAAAAACAACATATTTTCTTCCCTGCTATGACTAATTCTCATCAAATAGCCTTCCTCAAGATGAGCAATAACTCTAGTTCTATTATGTTTTTTATCTGTATTTTGGTATTATTTTGAGAAGGAAATAATTGATCTTATTGGATTTTGAACATTTCTCTTTTATTCTTTTGAGACACTACTTGCTATTCTACCATCAGATACCAACTTGAACACACAGTTGAATCAATGGCAGAATATGAGGTTAATAATAACCAGCCTGTGGCAAATAATAAGCTGAAGTAAATACTCTGAAAGATTCTATTTCTGCATGTTTCTATAGATGCACATAGCACCTTCATGAATAGATCATATTCTCACTGATGTTTCTGGTGACACATGGGTGCCTTTGGTTGAAATGACACTAGGGTTTAACCCTGGCTTGCACTGATTGAAATGGCCTTTCTATTATATTTAATATAAAGAGATCTCTTTTATTCTTTAAGAAAAACTGCCATTTCTTGTTTTGATTTCTATAATAATACAAGGAGTGCAATATAAATCACATAAAGCTTTAAGTGCCGTCTCAAAGGAGCTGCTAACAAATATCATAGAGGATTCTAGATGTATTGTATCCGTAAACATTTTAACTCTATGAACTATAATGATTCTGTTTTATCAAGGGCATGATCCCACAAAAAATTGAGTGCCTCTTGCAATCTGAGCCCTTAACTTCCAGGGGGTTTCAGAAAGACAAGGCTTTACACTGCAAATATCCTACAAAAATAAGTCTTTAGAAATTCCACCTCATAGCCCTAAGTTTATTGTCTCGCAAACACACATTTGCTCAGTTTACAGGTGAGTATTTATTTTTCTCACCTGACAGTTTTGCAAACTCAACTTGACATCAAGCTGAGTTTTTTCTTATTCAAGCATCATCATCAGTAATAAAGGTATTTTTGCCTTGGATACACCTGTGCAACTCCATTAGCCTCCATCAAGGTTACATGTGCGCAGATGAGGTTATATATGGAAGGCAACTGGGACTGAAAGACCTGATGGTGGACACAAATCGACCTCTGGAATATTTATTGCTGCTGATGATGTGAAAGAAGGCGCAAAGTGGTGAGTTTAGCAAACAGGCTAAACCTTCCACTATGTTTTTCTTGTAAGGGATGCAAGCCTTATGTGGGCAGCTGAAAGACAATATGTGCTGAAAACTAGACTAAAATCTTGGATTTCAGTTTTTTATACTGTTTACTAAGTTCATAATAAAGCAGTGCTCAATCTAACATATATCTCCATTTAATAACTAAATAATAAAGCAGCAAGATTCGTCAGTGTGCTTCTAGAAATAGATGCTGCCTGGTGACTTCTGCATACAAGCAGATGTCTTCACAACAAAATCCAAATGCCAGTCTTTGGACAGTCAGTGATTTGGTTTCTGTAAGCTGGTTCTATGACTTTTCTTTTTCTGTAGACTCTATTCTTTATCACCCTGAAAAGCATATACTGTAGCCTTAACAATTAAATTATAATGACCAGACAGAAGAGAAAGGACAGGAGAGATCTGGCATAGCTACTGCTAGCAATCATTAGATTTACAGAGGGGAAAAGACATGCTTCCTAGGCCAACATATTTTTTATGAATAATTGATAAGGCAGTCAGTACAGTTATATCACAGAAATGTAATATATATCCATAATTATAGAACCAGCTTTGTGCAAAAGGACACAATACACTGAAAGGAGATACCAGCCAATATGCCATCCTGAAATAAAATACAGTCACTATTGTGTTAGTTGGCAAAATTTAAATACAGGATTTGAAGCAAGCAAAATGTTCTTTAATCCCATTTTTTAGCACAGTCCAGGCTCAGTCTGCTCAGGAAAATACTGCAAGGCAAAATCAGCAGCTGCATTAATTTGCTGATGATTGAGAGAAAAATGAAAGTTATCCTCGTTCTTTTTTTCTCCTTACTTGCTACTCTAACTTACTAATACTACGAGAATACCAATTTATTCTTATGCAAGTATATGAAGCATACAAATTGAAAAATCAATGTAATGGAAAAAAAAGATTATCATGCACTGTTTAGAATCAATCAGCTAGAAACAGAGGGGGGAAAATGCGAAGGTGGAGACACGACATTTAGAAAATGTGCATACTGTACCTACCCTAAGCTGAAGTGTCTGTATGAAAAACCTACTGTTAGTCCAGCATGCAGACTGAGCTACATTTTGACCAGAAAATAATTTTATTTCCAATTTTTTTCTAGAGAAATTAGTCAGTTGTCTTTTCTTCTTTTAAAGGTCCCCAAATAATAAAAATATCAATCCTTTTGCCCACAAAAGCCACACAAAACTATGTAACAAAGATTTTGGGGTGAAGGGATTACAGTACTCCAAATGCTTTATTTGCACGATGTCTCTGCACAGTTCACCTGAATGCTGGTGGCTTTTTGCAGCCAGAAGCACAGACTTTTGTCATGTGTGACAGAGTCCCTTGCAAACATCGACAGCAGTAGTTTTTAGTTGTGGACTGAATCACCATTAGCAGTGAAGTTTAAATCTTAGATCTCTCAGTGGTGGAACACTTTCTTCGGCCAAAACCAGCCTCTACTCATCAGAAATAATTACACTGTACGAGTCAGATGTGTAACAAATGGATCTGAGTCTCAGTTTGGAAATACATTCAGAGGAGGTGGAAAGAATGGCTACTGGCTCTGTGACAGGAGATTCAATCTTCATAAACCTGCAAGAGAGGGGAGGAAAAAAAAGCGACACAAATGCGCCCTACAAAAGAACAGAGCAGATCACAGCTGGAAGGAAGGCAAACCTTTTAATCAGGTCCTTGAAATACAAGCTGCAGGAAGCTAGAACATTTTGGTGGACTTCAAACTCTTTGCCTTCAACAATAATTTTCAGGTCTGTAAACTCTTTCGCTCTGCGTTGCTGGTTCAACTCCTTCAACATTTCTGCAGAACAGAGAAGACAGACAGTGCCAGGGTTCCCATTAAGAGTTTTTTATTTTTACTTTTTACTTTTCATTTTTTTTTGTAAAGAAGTAGAGAAACAGGAAACAATTGATATTTTTGTTGGTAAGATTGGCTCAACACAGACAGTCAGAAGTTACAAACATAACATATTAAAAAAAAAGAAAAAAGCAGGAACCAGTAGGTCTAAACAACTGAAATATATATACACAGAAAAAAAAAAAAGCAAAAACAATTCCTAAATTTGGAAGGGTTAAAAATGAAAATAAAATACTTCAGCATTAGCAAATCAGAAACACAGAGAATGCATTATCACAGAAATGTTAAAATAATTTGTTATAATCAAAATCAAGAGCTAATGAATTTCTATCCAAATGGAAATAAGTTTTGAACATACTAGAATAATATTAGTAAAAATGGCATTATGATGCAATATGAACTGGATATGGGTCAAAATAATAAAACCACAAGACCTGCAAAAATAACTTATTCTTAACATAGTAAAAATGTGTTAAGCCTCTCAGTTAACATAAAAAATAACAGTTCTAAATAATAGATAAATTACAGTGCATAGAAAATTAGCTAAATTAACAATGCACCTTGAAATATTCCTCAGCTATATAGACTACAATTGTATATGTTTCAGAATTACCTTAAAAGCATCCTTATGATAAAAAAAATCTCATGCAGAGAATAAATTACTGCCTTTTATAGCAATTCCTATTTTTTGCACTCCAAGGATTTTTACCATCACAGCATTTTTATTTTTTAGCCTTCAATGGCTTCATTTACAGCAACAATCAACTTTCACACATCATGAAAGAATCATAATGATTAAAATAACCTATGAAAGTGTTTCCATCCTGCAATAAAGCACCTACCTTGTGTGATGCCTCCTTTTATAGAGCCTATTGGTGCTAACAAAATGAAATGATAGCATGCCACATCTCCATGTGGGGATGTGAACTACCAAGCAACCTACATGTTTTATATGCTGCCTGGACTTTTAAGGCTAAGACTTCCCTCCAACTTTGCAGACCAAAGTGGCTATCAAGATGAATAATATACTTTTCACCTGGGCAATACCCTGGCGGTTCAGAAGCCAGTGATCAAGATGACAGAAGAGCTGATTTTAAATACTAAAGGACTTTGGCTTTATTTTATGTTTGCAATAGGTCAAGGTTCTCATTTCCTCAGTGTAACACCCTGAACACATTCCTCTTCAGACAGATCTGTAAATCATCAACAGTTCCTTACATGGAATCCTTACATGAAGTAAAAGTGACCTCAAGGGTGTGTAACTGTGCTCAAAGCTACTGACAGGCTTGAGCAAGAGCTGCCAAAGCATTGCCAAAGGGTCTCATGGTGAAACCCAGACCCAAATAATCCCTGTGCTCTCCTGCTTCCCCCAAGGAAACTCCACAGGAAACATTTCAGCCAAGCACTAGTGTTTAATAACACAAAAGCATGCAAATATACAACTGTTTAATGAAAAGAAATTGAAGCTCTCCCAAGCCCCAACATCTGTGGTGCATATTTTTCAGGCCTAAGTAAATAAATGTCACCTTGCACATTTATGTCTTTTTAATGGAAACACAGTAGTGTCTGAAAGGCTAATTATTCTATGCTGAAATGGGTCAGTGCTCTCCAGAGAGCAAGCAGATCATTAGAGAGGGCACAGAAATAACAGCAGGCTTTTGTCAGATCTATAATAGGGGAAAATAAACCACTCTGTCCTGTGGGTGCTATAGCAGGGACTATTTTTAACAATTTCAGCTGAGGTAAAGCACAATGATAGATTCTGAGCAAAACCAAAAATGGGATCTGAATGTTCACTTCTGTGCAGGGGAGTCTCAGGCTTTTGCTAGAGCTGTGATGCCTGAAGTCTCACTGAACAATGAACACTTCGGGCCTCAGCTAAAGACCACGGATGGTTTGGGCACAAAGGGTGTTATATTTGATTGAGGGCCAAAGTGACTGAGGTCTCTGGTTTCACAGGAACAGCACCACCTGCTTTATTAGTTGCATATATTTATGGAGGAAGCATCTTTCTGTCCCTTTTCACATATGAACACTTTTTTTTTTTCCTTTCTCTGTCATGGTCCATTTTCCCACTTTCATTTACAGCAACGACATTTTTCTCACACCAATTTCCTATCATTTCATGTCTTAAAGACTGTTACTTTTCCCTCTAAACTTTCTGATACTTTCTCCCCATTTCAAACTTACCCAACCACTGGTCTTGACCCCCATTTGCACTTTTCCTAAGTTCCTATTCAAGTTCCATTTCTCTTGTATCTGTGACTTTACAACCTTCCTTGCAGAGGCCTTTCAGGACAAGGGCTCCATCCATGACTAAGTCATACAAGTCTAAGATTACGCTTACACAAAGGGTCAATCTCCACCTCACCTCATTCCATCTCTCTCTTTTAAAGCTCATGATCAATTATTATGGTGTTGAAAGGGCACAACTGTATGAATAGCAACTGCACAGATGGATCCTGTGAGAGAGGAGAGGAGAGGAGAGGAGAGGAGAGGAGAGGAGAGGAGAGGAGAGGAGAGGAGAGGAGAGGAGAGGAGAGGAGAGGAGAGGAGAGGAGAGGAGAGGAGAGGAGAGGAGAGGAGAGGAGAGGAGAGGAGAGGAGAGGAGAGGAGAGGAGAGGAGAGGAGAGGAGAGGAGAGGAGAGGAGAGGAGAGGAGAGGAGAGGAGAGGAGAGGAGAGGAGAGGAGAGGAGAGGAGAGGAGAGGAGAGGAGAGGAGAGGAGAGGAGAGGAGAGGAGAGGGAACAGAGTTTAGTTGTATTCTTGAACGGGCTAGGGGTTTTAGGAAGTGAGCTCAGGGTAAGCAGGACAGTACAGACCATCCTGGAACTCCTGACTGTGGCCAAGATTACTGAAAAAACAAGACACAAAGTTCAGCCACTGTACCTATTGATGCTGTGCTCTCTGTGCTGCCTCCAGTACTGTGAGAGCTGGTTTGAGCATCTAAGTCCCCAAACAGCTCCCACAGGTAATGGGATCATTATCTGGACTTGCTGAGCACCCTTTAATTACACTCAGCCCTAGGGACAGCTTCTATCTATGCTCTTTACACACTTGAATATGCTTTATGCTGCATGCATTCATTAAGGGATGCAAACCAGAAAACAGGTCTGGAGCAGTGATGCAATTTGGCTCATAAAACTCCAGAAATCAGAACAAGTTCTAATCAGAAACCGAAGCTCCTCTTTTTCCTACAGATATTTGGAGGCCCTCATTCCCTCCTTGTTTCCCTAAATTGCTATAGTGCTGTCCACAGAGAGATGACTATGAACTGTCCTGAATTTTTGCTGCTCAGTATCTGAACTAGAAAGAGGAGAGGCAGGTGGAGAGGAGAAGGAAGTCAGGAGACTGCATTGATTCATCGATCTTCCTCGCTCAGGCTCCTTTGTATTACTAAATAACTAGCAGGCATTAGTATTGGACACAAGGTTATATCAGAATGGGCCCTCATTCTCAGAGTATTTGTAATGCTCACACTGTGCTTAGCCAGGCATTAATGATTTATGAGGACTCAGGATGAGTTGCAAAACAAATTTTTTCACCAGGTAATAATGCCTGCCGATGAGTTGTAAAAGAAGAGACAACACAGTGCAGTCCTGGCAGTGAAAAATGACCTCAGTTGGCTCCTGCTAGTCCCTCTTCTGGGCTTCTCCTTATTTTCAGCATTTCCTCAAACAAATGGAATTTCCTGAAACCTTCAAAAAGAGATGTGCTTGGAATTTCCTACTGGTTATTTATTCCTCTAATTTCTTTGTTCTAATGGACTTTATTTTCTTCGGGGTTTTTTTTCCTCTCATTTGACTATTTGTTTTATTAAGATATCCAGGTAAAAATGAAGTGCAAGGACAGTTAAGGTGCAAGGTTTCAGCAGGGTGAGCACTGATGTTTCCTCCCCTCAGTGAATCACAGCCACTGCTCTACCCTAGTGCAAGGGATTTTCCCTTCTTGCCACAGGTGCACACACACTGGAATGAGATTTTGAAACCAAGCCAGTCTTTTCTGTCCCCCTCTTCACCAGTGATGCTAAATCATTCTCAGTGAAAGACTGGCTGAACACTTTCTTCATAAAGAACTGCACGAGAGACACCCCAAAATTACATGAGCTATATAGTGGCTGAACCTAAAGGGGACTTGACCTGAAACCTGTAACTGAACATCTCTGTGGAGCTTGTGAGAGGCACCATTTTCTGTCTTGCCATTATCATTGCTTGGGGCCATTTAATATAATTATATTGACAGTCTCAGAGACGATATAGGTCAGAAGGTGTAAGTGACTTTCCTTAGGTCAGGAACAGAGCCAGGAAGAACTCAGGAGCTTTGATTCTTGGTCCCCAGCTCCAGCCATCGCACCACATTTTCTCCCTCTTAATTAATGGACAAATTACAAATTAAACTAAAGAGCCCACAAGCTTTGGATCAAATACAGGACCAAGCACAACTGTGTAATAGTGTAGATCAAGTAAAGGGAAAAGACATTATATAGTGAGTATTTTAAAAAATTACTTATAATGAGAAATAAAAAAGAACAAGGAACTTATTCCCAAAGTTTATTTATTCTGTATTTTAAGCACAGTGAAGACTGGATACTTAAAGACCCTCTCTAATGCACATTCCCATGGCACAATGGAAGCTCTCACGTTTCTTTAGATTTTTAATAAAGTACTCTTTACTTAAAATCTAGTAGATAAAACTTTTAAAGGGGGCAGCAAAAACCAAAATGTAATGATCCATAAAATACGGAAGAATCATTTTTACAAACAGCTTTTAAAATAATTTACTTGGGAAAACTAACCCCATATAAAACTGCAAAGGATAATTGATGAAACACCACTAATTATTCTTGTGAGGAATGTGCAAGAGACCAATGCTTGCTCACACAGGCTCATGCTTTCATGATTGGGACAGGAAATGTGGGAAAGCCAAGACAAGTTACCAGGAGGAAAATCCAATTACCTTCTTCCCTCAGTAAGTATGGAGATTAATTCCCAAGGTTATGCTCCAGTTATGCAAAACAATAATTTTAACCAATAAGCGCCAGCACTGCCCACACTTGCTTATTTCTATAGTGGTAGAGTATGGGTAGATCCAAGAAACTATATAATGAAGCAGAGGATCTAGAAGTCAAACAGGAGCTGTGAGTGACAGGAAGGAGTTTACCATGGTGAACCCTTCCCATGTGAACCACACAAGAACTCAGGATTTTTTGCCACTTTGACAAGTCTCTTGTTCTCCTCACCACAACATCCACAGACGCGCAGAGAACCCCAAAGCCTGCAGAGAACCTCAATAACCTGCTGAATGTACCCTTGTGCTCTTGATACATGGCTTGAAGCAGCTGCAGAGAGGTAACAACTCAAAGCCCAGCTGCCTCATTAGGCCAGGCTGATGAAGTTAAGCAGACGCACTTGGCACTGCAGTGGCTGATGCTGTTCTCTACTCCTCCAGACACCCTGACCTGGAAGACCAGGATGGACATCATCCATCCCTTAAGGTCTTCCATGATGTTCAGCAGCGGGGTTAGTTACTTCCCAGTTGACAAACACAAAAATCAGCTAGAGCATATTCCCTGTGATGTGAAGACAAGCACACACTTCTGGAGAACAGCTTTTTACTTGGGACTGAGGGTATGAAATAGGTCTTTTAATCTCTTTTGGCCTGAAAGGAAAAGGGAAATGAGCGGAGTCTGGTGAGAATCATTAACAGATGTGGATGTTTCAGACCATAGAATAGCCTGAGTTGGAAGGGACTCACAAAAATCATTGAGTCCAACTCCCAGCCCACACAGGACAGCCCCAAGAATCCTACCAGTGCCTGAGAGCATTGTCTGAACACTTCCTGAACTCTGTCAGGTTTGGTGCTGTGACCACTGCCCTGGGAAGCCTGTACCAGTGCCCAACCACCCGCTGGGGGAAGAACCCCTGTGATCTTCAGTTTCCTTCCTGGACCCAGAAGATTATACATCCAGTTACCTGGACTGTCTCTGCACTTGTATAGAGACGGAACTTGTCTCAGGCACAAGGCAATCAGTTCGGTGTGCTTGGACAGGCAGGACACACCGTCTCTCCCCACGGATTACCAAAGGAGATTAAATTATTAGTTGGGACCAGAGAGTAATTTCTTTTTCTTTTGCAGAAAGAGAGAACTAATATGTTGCAGATAAATGCTTCCACCTTGTTCTTCTCAATGGATTTCAATTTCAGTGGAGCTTCTTTACCAAGAGCAGAAGGAGAAGGGGGCGTAAGAAAGCTGGGACTGCCTGTGCAAGGATCCTTTATTGGAGAGATGGGGGAGGCAGACAAATGGTGAAGCACTCTCACTCTGGACTGAACTCCAAAGAGCCAAGGCTGCTAAAGGCTTGGGATGGAGGTGCAAAATACTGTCTGCATGATACTGCAGTGCCCAGTCCTCCTCTCACAGTCTCTATTCATTATGGAGTTTCCACAGGACACCATCCTGCACCCAAGGCACGTGAAAATACTTGACTGGTTCTGGCTATCTCCTGCATATTTTGCTTTCCTAAGCCCTTAAGCCAGATAAAATGAACTGAGAAAAGCTCAATACTGAATATGAGCATGGCAAGGCCGTGCCCTGATGAGTCTCTGCTACCCAGCTACACACCCTGGTGAAGATGGAGCATATGCTGATGGAGAGGCATCACTGCTGGCACAGCTACACCAGCCCCTGAACAAAGCCAATGGGAGTCATCTTCTGCTGGGTTTTGTCAGCACAGCAATGTGAAATGCAAGGTGTGAAGCTGTCATACTCCAAGCTGATACAGCCACGGCAGTAGGACTTTGTAGTGCAGACCAACCTGTCTAGATCTTCGTTGTGTTGACACTGTTAGACACCTGTGCTGCTAAAGAAAACAGTAACAGATGCTGGAGAGTTGGAAAATATTTTTAAATCCTGCTGAACACTGCGTCTGGCTGCATATGACAATTCTACTCGAAGGATTGTTGGCAGTGAGATGCCCTGTTGTGCTAAATAATTTTTTTTGTTGTTCACATAGGCAAATTCTTCTCACCTTATGATGAGAAAGAGTCAACAAAGTCAGCTGTGGTGATTACTCTCTTGAGGAAGACAAACTGCAACTCTATGTGTAAATGGAACCTTTGTAAATATACTAAAAACTCAGGGAAGTCACCGTAACATGTTTTGAAACTAATTTTCAGGCTATTATCATCACTGGAACTGACATTAGGAGGTACCTCAAGGCTGCCTTCACACATTACAGAGCATTACAGAGTTGATATTTCCCTATATTAGGCCACTGAACTATTTCAACATATTTTCTGATTATATTCAGAGACAAACTACAACCTTAATCTCTAGGGAGAAAATAACCCCAAAGCTTTAGATGCAACTTTAGAGAGATTTTGGTACCACAGTTATGCATTAAAATTATAAAAAAAGGAGTCTGGGGGCTAGAATGCCTTTGCTGCTTTGATTTATGAAGTAAAGTCTTCTATGGTATCCATGCCTGCTAATTTATAATCAAACGGGGTTACAAATGCAGAGTGAGCATATGTGACCAGGTTTGAAAATGAACTGCATTTATATTACATAGATGGATGCAAAGAATGAGTAAAGAATTCAGTGACAATTTGATCTCTTTTATTTTCCAACGCACACTGTGATCCATGTAAGGAAAGGCAGCAAGACCAAAGGACCCGGCATAAAAATACCCACTGTGATGTTGAGATAAAGATGTAGCTTCCTATATCAGGATCTGCTGGGTTTTTTTTCAGGATTCACCCCTGATTAAATACAAAGTTGGCTGCAGCCTGTTCTATATTGGCCAAGGCGAACAAAGCCCAGGAGATCCCAGCAAACTGCCAGTCTGGTCCCCTCTCAACATATAACATGCCACTATGTCAGTTAGCACTGTAACTTGATTTCCAGGCAGACAATAATTTTCTCTGGAGACAAAATGAGAGAGACAGGCAGAAAGAGAAGGAAAAAAACCAAACCAATCTGTGAGCACTGGAAACGCAGAATAGCCCAGATTCAAAGGGAAATTTAGTTCTGATTGTTTTATTTACTAGCAGACAGACCTGAGTATCAATCCACATTTAAGGGAAGGCTAAAATATTTATAACTACGTGGTCTGGGATGAATTCAGTATTATGCTAATTGCTTGTAGCAGAAGATTAAGAGATAGTTTTTGGACCTTTTTGATCCTTTTATGTAGTGCAAGGCACTACATAAACGTTCCCCAGTTTTGAAGGCTTTGAACAAGCAGCACCCATCTTTGAAACTGACAAACCAACAGGCTCCTGACATGGCAGCACCAGTGAAACACTGACCAGTTTTAGTGCCAGTTGTGTGTTAACAGCAGCCACAGACACATCTGCACCACCAGTTGGCAAACAAAACACTTGTGTTCCAAAAGAAAAAACAAAAAAGATGTCTAAAAACAAATCAGTGATGTATCCAGAGCAAATTGCATCTATTAGAGCAAAAACCCCAAAACCCCAAAATACCACAATTCTAAGGTATAACACCTGACAATCAAAGACTTTAGAGCACTTAACATATATTAATTAGCAAGGATGAGGCTGTTCCTCTGCCCACTGTAAACAAAGCAGTGCTGCCCAGCTTCAGCAGGGGCTTAGGCTTTTCATAAAAAGTACACAAGTGTAATCAACGTAGGTCTTTGAAATACATTTTTACGAGACAGTGGTAATGCACATATTTTCTAACATTAACATACTGCTGTACAGGATGCCTAATGAAAGCAAATAAAAGCATTCAAATCTTGAGCACTGATATCTCACCCTTTCAGAAGATATTATATATCATTTGTAAATAACAAAGTATTAAATCTCACTATTTAGGCCTATAAACTCAGTGGATGGTTTAGTACGAGGCATGTGTTATGCACTGGGTTAAATGCATGTGACAGTATTTCTTGGTCCAGTGGGCATCTTATATCATAGAGAACTGGTTTTCTGATGTGTCCCCACAATAAGTCTTAGTGATTCATTACACTATCAGAACAGAAAAATGTAATCAAATATTGCAAAATAATAATAATAATAAAAAGAGAGAGAGAGAGAAAATGCTCTCTGTCAAATCTAGGCCCTCCCTGGGGTATTCTGCAATCCAACAACTCCACTTCAGCCACTGGTTCCCTGCTGTGTAGCTTCAGCAGGTGTGTGCGGCTGCAATCATGACTATTCACGACTATGGAAGTTATTGTAGTAGTTAAATACAGGGCTGTTAACTTACCTAAAAATCACAAATGACTACAGGCTTGGAAAAAAATGATAAATAAGCTAGTTTTTGGGCCCCCTGAGCTTTAGGAACATGGTATTTTATGTTAAAAAAGCCATAATTTGTGTCAAGATTTCCTCTGAACATCATCCTACTTACAATAATTTCAAATCTCTAGATTCTATCAGTCCTGAAGATGTGAAAGACTTTATAATTATTTTTTTTTCTCCTACATTTTAAAGTATTGCAAAGTTTTCAAAGTCTAACAGTACTGTGGCTGTTTAGGAAACATTTTGCCAAATGTCCTTCTCACTTATGCCAAATGAATGTTTTCCTGTAATAGGGTTAAACCATGATTTTTAACCCTTTATTTTTAAGCAAACTTCTTAGACGGTATTTCTGTTATTATTAAGAATTCTGGATAAATCCATAGTAAACTCACTTCCTAGTATCCATGGTGCCTGAGCAGGGGGTTTGTACAGTATAGCAAGAGAATATGAGCCATAACTAGCTGATAATGTAAGAAACCATTTAACTGTGAATGTTGTTTCTATTCATAGAGAATTAAGTTATCAGGATGTGCTTAAGTAGCTGCCTTACCAAACTCAGAATTAAAAAAAAAAGAAGAGAGGCACTTTTAAGAAGTCTGTTGAGATTAAAGAACACAGATTTATTTAATGAGTATTAAAATTTATGGGCTCTCTAAGAATTAAGCAAGCTTATAAAGACTATTTTGAGAACTGAATGGCTTTCACATAATGAAGATGGTTGATAAGACTTGGCTAAAACATTTCAAAAACAAATGAAAACAAAGGAACACCTCAGAAAACATGGTGATTAAGTCAAAATTTCAACTGCGAAGGCAATATACAGATTTCACAATCATTTCATAATCCGAAAATGCTACTACAACCAACCCGCAAAGGTGCTGAACCCATGAAAGGATGACAACAGGCAATTTCGAATCTAGACAAGCATGAAAGAAGCATGTTTTTCTCCTTCTGTGTAGTTATGGCAACAGAGAGATATAAAACCCCTCCTAACTGAACAAGGGCTTTTTTCCTCTCTCTGCTCCCATCCGCAACTTTACAGCTGTCACCACAAGTCATCCCGCTCGCTCCGGCACGCCAGCAGGCAGCGAGCCGGCATCTGAGGCGAGCAGAGAACAAAAGAGGCTGCAACGCAGCTCCAGTTCAAATGACAGCCTCACCAGGGCTCCAGCCCGCACAGGGAAGACAAAGTTGTAAAGTTTCACAAAAGAATTGAATTTCTTCTCTGGATGTCCTAGTGGGAAATCAAAGATCTATTTTAATTTAAGGTATTTGCAGCTCTTCTTGCCTAATGACCGAAATATCTAGAACAAGAGCTGCTCAACAGTAGTTCGCAGGTTTACAGGAGTCCATAAAGCCACTTGCACTGATCTGAAAAGCCACATACACAGGAAAGTATTAACTGTTTCCACTTTTCAATGTGGGCACTAAAGATAGTGAAATGTAAGAAATGTGGAGGCCTGGGAGGTATCTTTGAAAACTACTGTTGAAACTGAGGATTCTGGAGAAGGGATATGTTAGAGCTTTAGGCCAAGAGAAAATAACAGGATTTAATATAGATAGAAGATTCTTGATGGGAATTGATAGATGTTCATGCATAAGCTACTTCACTGATCTGTGACACACGAAACCAGGACTTAAAACCAAATTAGAGGAAGGCTTCCTCTGAAGTACTCACAAAGGGCAGCCTTAAACTCAGTGATGAAAGCTCCAAAAAGGAAAATACAGCGCTGGAAATGAAATAACCACCATTTATTGACAGCAGCCTTTTGAATTTGTATTTTGCATTCCTCAGGAACAAAACAGTTAGTGATCATTTACTTTGTCTTCAGTGATGTTTTGCCCTATGACACAGTAGAACCTGGTGTCTCTAATCAGCATGTGCTGTGTGTCTGAACCAGTTTCAGGGGAGGTAATTATAATTTCATTCTTTTTTTCTCATGTCTCCAAGCCATAAATTTACACACACACACACACACATACACACACACATAATGAAAATGGTGGTACTTTTACTTAAGTATGTGGCAATAGCAGTTTATGTGTACCAAATTAACAACCCTGGAACAACCTCATTAAAAATCTACAGCTAAACTTCAAGGGCTTTCTGATTCCACTTCTCGTGTACTTGCCCTCCCTGCTCCGACAGCAGAAGGCCAACATGTTTTGAAGAAGAACAAACATCTACCTGTGCAAAAGCTGCCCTTTATGTTTCACATGAAATGCCAATATTTCAAAAGCTGGTTTTGTCTTTCTAGGAACCTGTGACCCTTTCAATGGACTGAAGATTTCATGGACAAAGTCTTAAAAATGAAAACAGTTCTTAATTTCTTTTTTTTTTTTTTTTTTCCCTTTGCAGGTACATTTTTACTTTGCTGCAGAAAATGTCATTAATAGTGACAATACAGCACAACTGTCATGTCTCACAGCGCTGACGTCTTTAGGTTAGTTTGGAAATGTTTTTTCTAGGTCATTATTTTTAATTAATACAATGACTTAGTATATTTTTATTCAAAATGTCAAACTGTTTTAATCATAACACAAATATGAAACATTGACCTAGAAAATAGGACTTTTTATAGTACTAAATAGCAACAACATAATTAAAAGCATGACATTCTAAAATGAAAATAGTGTATTTGACCATTTTACATCTTAATGAACTATCATATCAACTTGCTATTTAAATTTCATTAAACTGGATAACAAATATAAAATACATTTTGAAACAACATCATTTCTCATAACCAATTCTGGAAATATGTACCTTGTTAACGATGGTTAAATGACTTTTCTAATTAGTGTGGTTTGGGAAAAACTGATTGAAATGGCATTTTACAGGAAAAAATAGTTTCAAGGATAATTTATTTCACTGAAGACACTGTCAATAGTCCATCAAGCAGTATCTACTTAGCCATAATCAGAGCTTGCTTCAGCTGTGTGGCTGTGCAGTGTCTCATGGAGTTAAACTGACACAAAGCCTTTTTAAGTGACACTGAGTATTTCTCAGTTCTAAAGCAACACACTCATTCAACTGAGAGCAGGTTTTGGTCCCCATGGCTGCACTGTGTAAGAATTACAGTTACAGAGACACACACTTGCAATATCACTAAAGAAACACTGTTTCTTGATTTCCTGATTTTTAATGTTAATTTTCTAGTTAGCTTAACTTATGTCTTGGCTTCTGTTTAGTCTTCTTTTTTTTTTTTTTTTTTTTTTTTTTTTTTTTTTTTTAACTGTTACACTTTTATTCTTCAAGCTCCTTCTTATACACTTGTGATTTTCTCCTTGCAATAATTTTTAAAGGTAGTAATATATCATTGAGAATGTGATTAAGATAATTCAGTGCATTCCTAAGGACACCAAATTGCTCAACTGAAGTGTAATTTGGGTAGGCTGCAACTTATTTTCAAAGACTCATAATGCTGTAAATGTAAAATAAAACTGAAGGTGAAGCAGCAGCTCTGGGGTCCTTGTCTGCAAGAACTCTAAGAAATGAAAAAACCCAACAAAACCACAGAAAATGTAGATTAAATTTTTCAAAATGCCTAAATAACTTCTGAGCCTGGGACTTAACAGCTCTTGAAAATTTAACCTATCTGTAATTTGTCATAAAGACAAACAATGATTTCTCTTGAAATAATAGGATCAAACCGCTTTTGACTAACCAAAGTAATGTCAAAGGTTAAAAAGATAGAGCAGGACGGCAAGAACCTACTCTGTAAAAAAGCCATTCATCAGAGCTTCAAATCTCTGCTTGTTCTCCAGGGAATAGTCTGCAATGACAATTTCACATAAAAGCAAGACATCCCCTTTTGTAGGGGACTATACAATTCTAGTCTTAATCACACAAATCTTACATCATTTTCACACTGATCTTTAATACTGTACCAATGTTAAATACAAGTAAAAGAAGTCAAAGTTCAGAACTGAAAGTTTGGAAGTGCTTACTCTAGTTATTCTTATGTTTTTCTTCCTCTGTAGTTGATAAGACTCAAGAAATAGTCCAAACCATTATTTCGTAGACCTTAGTATTCATTGTATAAATGAGAAAAATTAATATAACTCCTTAAAGACAACTGTATGGTATTGAATAGAGCTCCTGGAAGGAAAAAAAGATACATTCAATAAGGGACTCAATTTGAATCTACTTGAGGAACAATCTTTTCAAGTTCTTTTTGAAAGGAAAAAGATAATATGGTTGCTGTGCACCCACTTATTTGGTGGTGCACTGAAACAATGTCTTCCCTATACCTAAAAATTAGGAAGCAACAAAGATTTCCAGTATGACAAACTTTAGAAAAAGTAAGGTTTTTTTTTTAATAACTAGCAAGCCAGATGCTGTAGATTTGTTTGGAATCTACTGACAAAGAAGGATGCTGATTATATTTTTGGGTTATTTCCTCTTTTTTTTTTTCTTCTTGGAACAAGGCAGCCAAGTAGACTTAGAGGCAAAATTCAGATGAACAAAGCTAGGAGTAAACTTAGTGAAAAGACAGCTTGGAGCAGAATAACCATAAATAAAGTAAAACTGTAAAGCAAGGAAAAACAGAAACAAAACCAAAACCACACAAAATACAAACAAACAAAACCCAAAACAAAAAAACCAAACCAAACCAAAAAACAAACAAAAAAGAGAGGACATGGAGTTTTGAAGGCTTGTGCCAAGCCATAGGAAATGGAAGGCATGTTTTTAAGCACCAAAGGGAGAGGTCAACACTATAAGGAAAATCTGACTCTATTAACTGTGCAAAGCATAGCTGTTTTAGGACTGTGCCAGTGGCAGAAATCAGACTGCAAGTGATCAAAGAGGCTGTTTTGTGTTGTAAAAAACATATATTACCTCACATACACATAATAAAAATTATCCAGGAACATTAACAGCAGTTATTCTGGAGTTAAATCCTTGTAGACCAGGCTAACTCTAAAACAATGCAAGTGTAAGAGATCTTTAAAAGTTACACAACTTGCTAAGTGACAGGCATGATGAGAGAAACCCTCTGCTACTTTGGACCTTCCTCAAAGAGATGCTTTTCCTCCCATGAAACAGAGTTATAACTATGCAGATGTGGCAGATGTTAGTATATGAATATTTATAAGTCCAGAGGATATTCTGGTCTACCTCACCAGGCATGCTAATATTTGAATAGATTAATCAAAGCACTGAGTTCACAAAACAAACTGCCCCCTCACCTCCTCCGAGACGGAAGTGGTTCATACTCAGAATGATGTGATGCTCGAGGTACTCAGCCCCAGAACTCGTGCCTGTATCACCTCACGGGGTACTTCCAGACCTTGGAAGGGAGTGTAGAGCAGCAACAAGGGGTTTCCAAAGGAGCCAAGGCATGACAGAACCATACCATGTGGTGGTGTGTGGGCATCACTAGCTCAGGGCTGAACTCAGGCTGGTCTGGTGGGGCTGTGCTAGAGCTTACAGCTCATCCCTCTGGGAATGACTTCCAGCATTCCCAACAGATCACAGGGGTAAGCCTGCACTAGGACCTGTAACAACAAGGGCCTCCTGACACAGTACAGCACAGTTTGGACCCATTCTCTTCAGTCTCCTTGAACTCAATTGCACTAAGTCATCTTCCTGGCACCTAAGGCCAAGCACCACACATGGCCCCATGCACTGGCCATGATGGGTTGGGTGGAAACTCCACCAATAAACTTGAAATGCCTTTTTTTTCATGGAACTTAAAAAAAAATGAGGGTTTGCATGAATAGCAGCAACCCAACAAAACATTTTTAACCAGAACTGAACTAAGTTTCTTTTATAGAAACGTTATGCATACATCCACACACACACGGAAGGCATTGACATTACTGTGGGAAGAATCAAATTGGCATTAAATCAAGACTACATGTCAAATTGCTTTTTGTGCCTCAAAAGCCAGCAGAGGAGAACAGTGTTCTGTACATGCCTATTCATTTCTACTAGACTGGGAAGTAACACACCTTTTGCTCTTTTATCAACTTCATGTGTATTTTGTACACCCATTTTCACGTTTATTATTTCACATATACACTATATATAGTGTTAACTCTGTCTTATTTTCCAGTATTAATGGTATTCCATGTGGATCAATGTTTTTAATAAGAATCACAGTGGTTCTTGAGTGATGGAAAATAATGGCATTATCTTTATTAATTTTTTTTTCATGAGAAGGGGGCTATGGGAAAATCTGGAAAAAAATAAGGAAAACATCTGAGTAGATTGTCTTTTCCCAAGGCTGTGAAAAGCTAGAGAGATCTTTGATATGTCAGCATTGACAGTTGTTTCAGTCCACCTCTGTTAGCATTGCAGCAGACGGCTGAGGATGCGATTGCTTTCCTCACCAGTCCCTTAGGTAGAGGACAGGAGAGCACTCTTCAAAATACTGCTTATTAAAATCAAATTGTAAGAAACACACATATTTTTTCAGAAGGTACATATTTTGGGCTGAAATTTATCAAATCTACATTTAGCTGTGTAAAAGGCATTTGTCCTTAATTTTGATCTCTAGGCTCCTTCTGCAGACAGAAAGAGGCTGCTCCAGTGGGGGAGTCTTCTCGCTTCCTTGGACATCTGTTTCAGCACATCTGGGTTTCCCACAGGATTGTCCATCTATCCCTACTAAGTACAAAGGAAGGGGAGCTGATGAGCTTTGATTACCTGTCCACATTTTTAAATTCCTTTGATCCAGCTGCTCATCTACCGAAAGGCAGAGATTGCTGAGGGCTGTCCCTGTTGCTCCCAGTAGCCAGGGAGCACCCAGGACAGGAATTACTGGCATGAAGGACACCATGCACATGCTGGGAGCTGATTAGGACAAAAAGAGGTCTCCTGGCCTGGGGAAAATCAGCAGGTGACTTTTCACTATTTGGGAAGTCACCGTGAGAAATTGAAGAGGCTTCTGAAGCCATCAATGCTCTGAAAGCTCTGAAAGAAGAAGAATGTGAACTGAATGCAAAGAGGGAAATGGGATTCACATAGAAAGAGGAGGAAATTTAAGGTTTATTTTAGACAACCAAGCTGCTGAACTGGTTATAACTGAGGTGGAAAACTGTTATCACCCAAAAGCTGGATGACTACTTTTGAATGGTGGTTACATAAAAGCAAACCTTCATGGTACTGTTTGGTTCCTGGCCTATTCTAGTGTAACTTTCATCACAAAATTGCCATTCAAGGGCCTAGGAATATTTGTTATCCAAGATCACATTGGAGAAACAGACTAATAATTCACATATACATAGAGACCGAGGAACTGCAGTAGTACTTCAAGGAGAGGTGAGAGCCAGGTATGCATAGAAAGCCATTTATTTCTTTAAAAGCATTCAAGAATGGTTGTCTTTAATCTGAGCTACTTCTGCCAAAAAATAGTAATCTGAATGAGCACCGAATGAAAGGCAACTTTAAGACTTTGATCTCCTTACATGTTCTTGCTACCCCACTCCCTGATGGCTTTGCCATCCCCTGACACATGCTACTGGCTGATTTTCTTAGGAGCTCCTACTCATCCCTGTCACAACTGGGCTGTGATCCTCAGTGTGCTGCTATCCCAGAGCTGCAGACCATGCTGGCACCACAGCCCTTCCTGTGACATTTAGGACAAGTAGAATTACTTTAAGGTGAAAGAAGGTAGATTTAGATTGGATGTTACTAAGAAATTATTTACTGTGAAAGTTGGAGGAGTGGGTAAAATTATTTACTGGTGCAGGCTGCCCAGGGAGGTTGTTGACCCATCCCTGGAAGTGTTCAAGGCCAGGTTGGATGCGGCTTTGAGCAACCTGGTCTAGTGGAAGGTTCCCTGTCCATGGCAGGGGGTTGTGGAAGGAGATGATTTTTAATGTCTCTTCCAACCCAAACCATTTTATGATTTTGTGATTTCCAGGACAGGCACAGGGCAACTTCTGCCACCTCATTTGATGGTGAAGTTGACAAAAGACCTGTTCACTCTGGCTCTGAAAGTCCAAATGCATCCTCCACATCTATGATCAGCAAAGCAAGTGTCTCTGTTTGCCTCAGAAACCACCACACATCATTTGGAACACATAAGAGCCCCAGCCAGCCTGGGACTTAGCACTCCAGCTTTACCCTGCAACCCGAATCTCCCTGACAATGAAATGCTTCTCTGCTGCTCTGCCAGGACGTAATTTTCCCTTCCACCCAGCAACCAGCATGAAGGCATTTGAAATCCCACGGCAAACCTGACAGGTGCCCAAAGCCTTTCAAGGCCAGCAGAAAGAGAGGGACTGAAAGAAAGACAGAAAGAATATGCAAGGATGGGGAAACTACACTGAATTATAGTTAATTAAACCCAAGCTTTGACAGTGTTTAAATAACAGGATTCTACACCTAGCCCTGGAATGCCTCTATGAGCTGTCATTTAATTTAAAAGAGCACAATAGCTAAATGTCAGTCTCCAGGCAGATCTTTTGCATCTTTCTGATACTGTATTAAAAACTTATTATAAAGCAGAAGTTCAGGATCTTTTTTTTTTCAGAGTTTGATAATAGCCTTCTCAAACTTTCCATGGAAAACTTCCCACGGCAAGCTTCAATACAGCATTTGTTCCTGTGAAGCCAGGAGAGTTATCCTGGATAGCTCTAGGAAACCAAAAACCAAAATCTCAAAATCTCCTCAGCTAAGTTTCAGTCTAATCTGAATGTAATAAGAGGAGAGTATTTTCCTAGCAAGACAAATCATCTAATAGTAAAATGCTCCTACAATAAAATCAGTTTATAAAAAAGATCTGAATCATCCTCCATTTGTAAAACATTTGATCAAAACTTAATGAATATTGTATTGCATATAAGAATAGTGCTAATACTCATTCAGGCTTTCATTTTTGACCTGCTTTAAGAAGGATGGCATTAATTTTCCCCTATCCAATTCAGTGATGGTTCCGGATCTCTTTTTAACTGCTAGTTTTCAAAACTGTTTTCTCAGCTCGAATTTATTTGAATTAGCATTTCTAATTGAAATTGAAACAAACAGAAATTAAGTACCACATTTTAATATAAATGTCGACAAAGAAATATTTCATATTTTAAGCTACTTTCTTGAAAATTGTGTATCTTCGATAAAATTGGGCCATTATTTCTTCAGCTATTAAACATCTGAAATTACTCTCTATTCACACTTGGTTTTAGTAATTAATCTCATATAACTCACAAGAACTCAAAAGCAGAAACATGTAAAATTATCAAAATTCTCAAATCAGTACACAGGAGCTATATGGAAGAAAAATATTTAGTCTCTCAATAATGCTCTTAGTATATTAAGAACAGCACTATGCGGTCCTGAAGACAAATTTGACATGGCTATTTGAAAATGTTTTTGATGCAATAATTAAAATAAAGTCACAGAGGCAATCCATGGGAAAGGTAGCAGTTTAGAAGAGATGGTGATTTAGAAGTTCCTGACTCTTGAAAAGCAGAAATGAACATAATTTTGCACTAGTCAGCTGGAAATATCACGTTGATGGGTGCCCTCCAGATATGAAATAGAGAATGGCAGCTGAGCTTTAAGTGATCTTGGTATAGATAAAAGAAACACAATACCTGTGTTCAGCCAGGATGAGCAGAAATGTCATTGCCAAGGAGAAGATTCAGGCTGCCTGAGGACTCAGGTGGACACAAACTCTAGTGTAACATAGAAAGTGTATGTATCAGCACTACCTGAGAATGGAGCACCCAAAAACTCACTGGCAATTTTGTTTTTGAGGCTGCAGTTCCCTGACACCAACCCTTCTGCTCTCAGTCCCAAGTCCCTGCCCAAACCAAAACAGTATGGCGTGGCCCTGTCCCAGGGCCAGTGGAGCAAAGTCAGGGGCAAACCTTCTCTAAACACAATGAATGATTGATTTCTGGCTGAATACTGGAACCTGCATTCAAAGACAGGATCGGCTGAGAGTAGGACTTCTGCAAGGGTTGTTTTTAAAATTATTAAAATACTATCAGAAATTAGTCAAATGATGTGGATCTGCAGATTGTCTGATGGTAATACAGGCTGAATCTCACCCTTCTAGGATGCATTTAAGTGCATGGATAACCCTCCCTTCCTTTTGGAGGCAATCAAATGTTAAATAAATGATGGACTGAAATAGAGTGTTCTTTGTGGGAGAGTGCAACATTGAACTCTTAGCAGTTCTCCCTCTCCTGCATACCTGAAAGAATTTCAGTGTTGCACTATAATATGATGGGGTCACTGACACACAACATTATTCCCACTGTGAACCACAGAGCTGAGCAAAAGGTGCCAGGAAATCAAATACTGTGATACAGGACAAGTGACATTTCTAAAGACAACAAATATCTCTTTCTTTCAATCTGGTGGGAGCAGAAGCAGAAAGGGACAACACACTGGGAAAAATACAGGAAATGAGAAAAGCCTGGGCTATTAATAGTTTCAGTACAAATTAAAACAGCACAGAGAGAAATATTTTTTCCCCTCTGTTGGGCTCTACTGCCCTACTAAAAATCTTATCCCTTTAAGCAGTAACCTTCACGGATCCTAACACGGGTCTAGATTTGCTTGTGTGCCTCTCTCTTGCTGAGAAATCTGTCCTTCCTAATTACTTCTAGAGCAGTGACAAAAACCTTGTTGATCCGACCAGACAAATTCTGGCAAGTAAAACATTCAGAAGTGTAACTATGAACATGCCGACTGCTGAGAGACAGAGATGATAACAGCACTGTTGATAACAATAAAAGGGACATAGGGAAGGATGAGAACTTAATTTTTGGCCATGTTCCATTTAAAGCAACTACAAAAGACATCGAAAAGAGATGTCAGAGGCAGAGACACTGACAAGACATCTAAGAGGAGATGTCAAAGACGTAAGGGGCTGCTTACAGAGATTCCAGTACCCAGCTGAAGCAATACAATCTTCCTTCTGGACTGTCTCCCCAGAGATTGAATATAGGTATAATGATAAGGAGGGTTTTTTTTATTTTAATTGAGGAGGCAGGACAGCTCAAAAGTATCTTGACATGATATATTTTTCTTGCAAACCTCATGTTAGGAAGTGTGTTGCCATCAGAAGCAAGTACTCTTTTTCCCTTTTCTCGAGGGAAAATATGCAGCAGTTCTGTGGTTCATTTTGGGCAGATGCACTACTGGAAATGCTTCAGTGCTTTACTATTTATGCTTTAAATAAAAAAGATAAATTTCCATCTCTTTACATCTTAGAACGTTGGATCAGTCGCACTTGATCTATTCTCTGCAGTCTGTTACAGCATTGTAAGATACATGCTCAAATACAGGTCCTCAGAATCATAGCCTAGATCTCCTTACTCCTTGCTTCTTCCCCATACCATGGCATTGTGGCTGTTGTAAGTCGAATACTGTCAGCCTTTCAGATGACTCTTCACTTTAATTTATTGATATCACGTCTCTTTTGTTTAAAAACAAACACATGAATACCACCACCCTCTCTGAAGGGACTTGCTGCTCTTCCAGGTCACCATATGGCTATCAATTTTTTAATTTCTCCCCTGCTCTCTATCAGTCTTAACCCATCTGGGATAATTCTGAGAAGATTTTAATATTTATTGATGAGGAGAGTGAGACTAGGGCATGGATATGAGGGAAGAGCATTGAAGAGGCTGTTTGTGAACCTCATTCTACTACAGGAAGCTTTCATCAGCAAGAGACTCAGGAAGGGCTTGACTGTAACATAGACTGAGTCCCAGGACTATGAGTGATTTTGGGGTTTGCTTCTCAGAGTTAGATAATTTGTAGTAACTGCTGCCTTTCTGCATATTTGACTAATACCTTTTGGGAAGATTGAGAATATTTCTTTCTTTCCTCTGTTTGTTCTGGAGTGTCTGTTTCCAGATTTGTTCTGGAGATTAGTCTGTTCCCAGAATGAAGCCAATGCCTTCAAAAAGTGCAGGTTAAACCCTTCCTGCACAGGAGGTGCTGATATAACCTCACGCCAGTGCCTGGGTGCAGGTAAGCATCAGTATCAGGAACAGTGCCAGTGACTAGAAAAGCAAATGTCGATACCCAAGGATGAGCAGTTAGTGATACAGAGCTACCTCTTACACATGGCTACAATCTGGGGAACCTCCCTTCCAGTACGGAGACTTTGTGTGTCCTTCATATACCTCAGGAAGGAACAACTTCTTTTCCTATCTCTAGAAGAGTCCTTAATTATACTTTCAGTTTCAGTTTGTCCTATCATTCTTCTACTGTCTTGGTCCTTCCAAGCAAAATGTTGATGCCTTCTGGACTCCTCTGCAATGACAGTTTAAACAGGAAGAACAAGTTTCTTAGAAAATCAAGGAAAGTACTGCTGCTCTCTGTTCTCCACTTGGTACAGTGAGAAAACCCTGTGATGCCACTCAGCTGCTCTAACAGAGTTTTCCATATAGTATGAATGTACAATGCACAGCACATAATTTTCACAAGAAAATGGTCTTTATTTTCAAACACCATTTAAAAATTAAAAATATGCACCCATTTATCAGAGATTCTGTTGCTAACCATAGGAATACGCAGCACGTTGGGGAGCATGACACCACAAAGAACCCTTTTTGTGTTTTTTTCTTTTCAGTAATTCTCCAGTTGCAACATAGAATTCAGCATTTCAGAAAATGCAAATGCTGCTGAATTAGTGGTTCTGTGGCACTGAAACACCCCCTGAGCAGTGTAACAGAGACAGCCCCCCACACAGACATTTTCAGTAACTATGTTTTACTGTAAAGGAGTTATAAAAGATGCACTGCTTGGATTCTAGTCTTTGCTAATAATATCCAATATATATGAAGAGAATGAAACGTTTAAACTCAGGAATGGGGGATTAAAGGATATTCATGATGAATGAGCTGTAGAGCTGAAGAGAATTTGTTGTACATCCTGACCAATATAGCAGTGAAAGTAATCAATCCATTACCTCTCTACTGAGAGAAATGGAGGAGAGATAAGAGGATAATGAATGCCAGGCACAATACTGATAAGAAATACACTTAAAATGACCAGCCAGAGTATATTCCATAGTTAATAGTGCTGACAAAAACAGTGACAAAGTAATAATTTATTCATGGAATAAGAGCCATTCCTGTGAAAATCAAGGTAGCATTTTAAATTAAGGCAACTATTGAAATCAGAGTAGCCTTATTAACCAGCAGCCATAAATGAAGTATTGTAGAAAAGAATACTTTTAAGGGCTTATTTTGCCATTAACACATGGGCTAAATTGCAAAATCCTGTTACTTACAAATGCAGATTTTTTTTCTCTGCCAAACCCTTCTGGCTTTTTCCTCAACCCTTTTCTTTAACGTAATAAAAATTCATATGAAGCTCTGCATATTCACATGCAGCTTGAATGGCTAATGCCCATGCTGACATGCCCTCATCCCAGAATCTTCTGAGAGGCTGACCTAGATTTTGAGTCCTAATAATTACACTGAGTATTTCCAGGACTAAATTTAAATATATTTGATGATTTAAAATGCAACACTTAATTAACAAGCCACACCTATCCAAAAACCACTAGTTTTTCTCTCTCTGTGCCTGAAGATTGTGCAGTAGGAACATACTGTGCAACATGAAGTGTGGGAGATATATAAGGAACAGCAGTGACTGTGTTGAATGACATAAAATCTGCGTCTGCTTCAAATGGCTGAGGTTATGACTAAGAACCAGGCTGTTCCATCTTGAATTTCTTTTCAGATTTCGCTATACCATTTCCTAAACGTCTATACTATTCCTAAGAATACTTTCGGTAATTATCTACTTGGAAACTGAACCTGTGGCCAAGTATCCTGGTTTTCCTGGTACACAAACCAGGTTTGTGGGTGGTACACAAATCACATAACCTTCTGACCTAAATGGCTGTTATTAAACCTTGAAAATTTGAATTTTAACAAAAATATCTTTGCATTATTTCAAGAACCTCTTTCTCATATTTCAGTTGTGGTGCCAGACAGAGATGGGTTTAGAGGGTTTATCACTTCCCACGGACAGTAATTTTCTCCCTCTATGTCCACAACAGATATACAGCTGTACTGTCAGATTTTTTGTCTCATCTTAGATAAAACTAAAACATAACTTCCAGGGACTTAACAACATTTTTAGAATTCTATTTTTATATAAAAGCAATTTTATGTATCCATTATAGATACAAAATAATCTATGCTAATAAATGTGCCCATCACAAATCCTGTGCAGGCAATTACATTTCCCTACTTCTTTCTAATAACGGTGGTGGAAAGATATTGTAAGCCTAAAGTATTACTTAATCAGGTCCTTGACTGTAAAGTGTTTCAGGAAGAAAACAGTCACTAAATTAGGTAAACGCTTCTTTGGTGACCAGCACTGAAATGCTTAGAGGACAGGGAAAATAGTCATTAATGTACATACACAGTATCTCCTGTTGCAGTAGAACTCACAGAGCTGCAAGATGGAGCAAACAGGCTTTAGATCCCCCAGCTGACTGTATTAACCCCGAGCCACTGAAAGCAAAAAGAGGGCTCACTCACTACTCTGAGCACAAAACAGACTTTTATTCAATTCCATCTGAGCTCACGCAGAGATAGTGACAGTTTTCTCAAAAAGGAACACAACTCGCCTTCTCAAGCTCCTCAGTGTTGGTAAGGAGCTGCTCTAATCGCCTTAGAGTGGCTCAAAATAACTGGGCAAATGCTGCTAAAAAACCTGCCGAAGTAACCCCTGTTTTATGCCGAAACTGTGCTACTTTGTCGTGCTCTGTTTGGGGTTTTCCACACAGAATTCTGCCATGTTCCCATGGGTAGGTGAGGAATTTTGCGAGACCTGGTAATTCTCTGAGGGTCCCAATACTCTGACTGATCACTGACCCCTATGGCTACAGAGCCTTCAAAAACCTGAATATTTCATCTATTAATACCCTCAACTGGGGTTTCAGAAAGCAACTGATAGACCCTTTCCACCTTCTCTCCCACATCCCTCTTCTCTTCCTCCTACCAGCATTATTTCCTGCCTTTCCTTATTTTTTAGAAGAATCTGTATAAATTTTGCAGCTCTTATCCCTTCTTGTAATGGCAGAACTTGGAAATAGGGGATTTTATGGATTCCAAGGGGAATTCCACCAGTTTTCCCTGCGTTGCAGGAATATTCCCCACTGTTTCTAAAGAAGAAGCAACCCTTCACCATAATGATTGCTGAAAGGGAATTCTGTCAGGAGCACAGGGAAACCATCCTCCCAATTTAGAGACTTGGAGTAAATCATCTCTATGAGGATTACTTCAATTTATGAGGAAAGAAATCGCATCTCAAAATGAATGTGGCCTTTTCTTTACTTTGAATCTAAGTTTTGATATGATTTGGAAGAATGTTTAAAACACTCAGTGCTCATCAACACCAATTCGGTGACAATGGTTTCCAGCTTACAAAGCAAGAAATGGAATAGGAGGAAGAAATTAAATGAATAAAATTAAAATGTCAGCAGAGAAAGTAACTAATCTCCATCAAGTCTCTTATGTAATCCAGACCATTTTGCTGCTGTTATTATTCAAAACCCTTAGGGAACCAAGGATCTAGGTCATCTACAGGATAAAGAATGTACTATCCAGGAATCAATATTCACAGTAGTAAATTAAATTATAGTCCTCTCCGTGCAAAGAGTTTTATTATTACAAGGAGTGTTGACAATTTAAAGTCAACAGGAAAAAAAACCCTAAGCCATCAGACAACTTTTTCACTATGGCATCTCCCTATATACCATGCTGTCACTTAAACTGTCAATAATTCTTTAACTTTCTGTGAAATAGGATATTTCACAGTGAAGCATATGGCTACCATAATGATAGGCTTAGATAAGCCACTGCATCTGTTAATACTGATGAAGTTATGTTGCCATTAGCACTAAAGCAACATCAGCACCATGGATGGGGCATCTGAGACATCCTACAACATGCAATTGCCATTTGCAATGGGAATTTTAACCACAGCAGTGTGATTACAGAATTTGCAATGCCGAAAATATGATAGAGAAGTTGATTTACAGGAATGCTGGTAAACCAGGCCTTGCAGCTTTGGGAGCTGTCATTAGCTGCAACGTCTCGGTGTAGTCTCCTACTGTTTCTTCCACGTTTCGGTGGTCAGATTGTATTTACCTATGACCAACACTCCAATTTCAGATGCTGCCCAGATGCAAAAAGTCGAATATTATAATAGTTTTCAACCTAATTGAAGTTGATAGCATAAGATTTGGAACTGAAGGCAATTGTATAACGTGCATCTAAGCAGTCACATTTCTGTTTTTAAACCTCCATAGAAAAGCTTCTCATTTCATGGTACATTATGAATCTCATTCATTGCATTAACTGATGAGGAAGGCAGACTGGTTTGATTGATTGCTTAAACTGGCAGAGCTCAACTCATCTTAACTGCACACTCCAGGGCACTCATGTGCTGCCCTGCACTGCACCCGGGGCTGGCACAAGCCCTGCAGCCTCCTTTGGGCCAAACCAAAGCACAGGATACAGAGCTTCCACCTTCCCTCCCTAACATCATGCTGTTTCCTTGTCTAGCAATGGCCACAACTTTTTTTTTTTAACTCAATTTCTCTTTGTAATCTGGTGAGAAAAAAACGAAACATGTAGATAAAGGAGAAATATTGCTAAAGAAATGCAGCACTATTCATTTATAAGAATCTGCTGATTCCCTTTCTCAAATGTATATAATCCCACACAAAAGCCTCTATTAAGCCACATAACAATGCTACTTTGGGGAAACTTCAGAAACCTGAAATTCAGAGAACTGTGAAAATACAGCATTAAGATCAGACTTAAGGAAGGAGAGAAAGAATCACTTCATTTTTAGCTCAGCAGTCATGCAAGGTTCCAATACATCCAAGCGCCAGTCACAGTTTGCTGGTTTATTACCGAACACCCGAGGCTCAGCCTGCACTGAAAATTAGGAAGGTTTTCCCTAATTGTTTCCCGAGTGTACGGATGACAACACGTAACTACAATTAATGTATTCTTCTACTTAACTTGGGAGGTGGAAGACATTACTATGAACCACTGCCTCTCTTGCCAAATGAACCAGCAGATGCAGCAGGCCCAAGAGATGCTGAACCTTCTGATCCCAAAGACAGCCAAGTTGTCATGATACTTCAGCGGCATCAGATGCCTTTGAAGGAACACGAAAGCACCAGGCACTGCATAACAACTTGTAAAATGGGCTTTCACGGGCCACTCCAGCCAAAAGTATTTGGGAAATAAACACATGCCTGTCTTTCCAAATGTGTGTTATCATTTCACTCTTGTTTCTGTAGTGCTCCTCCACCATTCTCTGAAACTGCAGGACCCACCACACCTGTCAGAACAAAGAGCTTCTATCAAGTGCCTCTGCTGATCATAATTAAAGTGGCACAACAGAAATATTTAGAAAGATGGAAAAAGGAGGGAGCAGATGGATGGAAGTAGGAGCAGGAGGTTCACTCCTGGCTGCTTCTCCTCAGCAGTCAGATTGCAGCCGTAACAATGGCCTTTCTTTCCAGATCTGATCCTAGCCAGATGATTAAATACTCCTTCTGGCCACTGCAATCTTCTGGTGACTGAGATCTCCCCTGTTATAGATGAACTATTCCCTACTCTTAGTGGAAAAAATCTCCAAAGCTGCTGCATTCTGTAGCACTCTGCTTTCACCTATTTGCTCAGAGCAACACACACACAAAAAAAGTAAAAATAAAAAGCTCTTGCACATTAACCTACCTGGCCCATGAAACACATGTTTAAAAGACCATTATAAAGGACCATTATTATGTTTGAACAAGCAGCACAATGTATTGCCAGAAGACAACTGATGGAAAAAGCTGAAGAGCAGCCAGAGCTGTCCAGAATCCAAATCCTACTCCTGTTTTATACTCTCTTTATCAAACCCAAATCACACTCCCTCCAGCTCTCTTCCTCCCTGTCTCTACACACATTGAGTTAACAAAAAAAATTCTTGTAGCTGTTAATGAAAGCTTATAGCCTGCAATATACTGTTGAGCTGCCCTGATTCTATCTAATACACATTTTATTATTTCAGGATTAATAACACGAACAACTGACAACACTACAATATACTTACAAGGAACCTTAATTTGAAGATTGCAAAGGATATTACAAAAGACTGAATAAGTATTAATATGTCTTTGTCCCTGGCCAGCAGAGAACACGGATACACACACAAACAAAATTCATTTGGGATCTGAACAAAGAATCCTCGGCTCTGAGTGAGCACGGTGTCCATAATCCTACTCACATGCATAACTTTAATTATGTATTAAATACACCTCTACCCCATGGCTGAGGTCAGTGTGCCAGGCAGGAACTAAGCAGGCTTAAAGTCAGTCTGGGGTGGCAACAGTGGGTCGTGCCCCACAGCAGCAATCCTGTGCTCTACAGCACCGTCAGCTACTGCCAGGCTCACCCTTCCTGCAGTGACCCTGGTTTACATGTTTCTTGTATATTTTATGGATTATACAGTTGTAACCAAGGTTAGAGTATGGCTTTACAGTCAAGAGTTAAATGTATGGCATTCATTTATTCCTCTGTGCTTTAGGTTATATCAGAAAGGTCTGATTACTTATCAGTGCTGATGCCATGTGAATTACATCAAGATGAAGAATTTACATGAAAATAAGTCATCAGCACTTTGTGCTGAGTTCCATATGACTTCACTGAAAATTATAACCTTTCTATATAATTTAAAATTTCTCCTTTAAAATTTCTTTACAGTATTCTATAGGATGGATGAAAACGTTTCCCTTTCCTCTTCTCACTCCCCCTCCACAAAACCACAGAAAAAGATGTTATTCCCTTTTAAATTAGGTAATCAAATAAGTTTACAAAAGCACATATACTTTTAAAAGAAACTCATAATTCTTATAATCCAATTGGACTGCAATAATACATTTATAGGCCTTATCTATATGATCTTATACATTAGTTTAAATGTGCAAATACTTGCAAGCTGAAATGGCCATTTTTGAGCATACAAATTGTGATATATTAGTATAAACATAGATCATAATATGGCTGAACTGCAGTTTCCTTTTATATGTGTAAAAGAGAAATGGAACTTATGTTCAGAATTTGAGTGAAATGATCCAATACTGAATTGTACATGTGCATACATATACAGTTTCATTATTTTTACACTGAATTTCTTTATCTTTAACAGCATTTATATGAGATTGAAACCCAGGTAATTTCTGAATATTTGGAAACAGTCTCCCAGAATGATGAGACTCATACATGTGTTTAATTGTGCACTTTGCAGCCCACTTTAAGTGAGCATTTCAAGTTATTGTCATCAGCAGATCTCTCATTTCCAAAGGAAGGCAATCCCATAAAGCACAGACTCCATGCCCACTGGCACCTCTATGGACACATTAAATATCTGCATAAATCATTGCAGGATTAAGGTCCAAGTCAGTTTGGAGTTCAGTTACTGACTGAAAGCTTTCGTTTCTGCAATACACTAATGCTCAGCTCATTGAAAACAAACCCCAAATCAGACAAACAACAGTTGTAAAAAAATTCAGCCGGTCTAAACCTGCTGCACCACAGTACAGTAACTCTAAAATGGCCACAGGGAACATGGCATATTTGAAAATGCATCACCATAAAGCAAGCAAGCACCCACTCCACAGGCCAAAGCCCTGAAGGGAGGTAGTTTTTTCCTGAAACAATTATAAATAACTTAAGAAAGAACAGATTTTATATGAAAATGCCTCCTACACAGCCATCCCCACAGCACTGCTAATGTGCTGCTGTAATGCTTTCTGTGAATGGTTATAATTTCATCTCGGCATACCCGCCGAGTTCAGTCATTTGCCTCAATTAATTTAAATGTGGTTACAAATAAACATTTGAAAAATACAGGTAAAATGGTACTTTACTTTTCAGTTTTATACCTTAATTTTGCCTTTATGCATGTCTTCCTGTTCTTCCCTCAGAGAGAGACATCTTCCTCTCCCCAATTTTCTATGAGACTTGTCACTCTATTACTCTTAGTCTGGACTTGGGAGATAATACGGCAAATTTGACAAAAACCTGTGCAGGAAATGAACACTCATTCATTTATTAGTGAGTCTCACTGGGCACTATTAAACTTGTAATAAAAAAGTTATTGAAAAGAAGAGAAAAAACCTACTGAATTAGAAACACAGATGCTGGTGATGTCTTCAGCTTTTTCACTAATTCCCCACAGGTTGTTAATGGAGAGCATTGCTCTGAGCCACAGGTAATCAAGGAGTTAACACTTAAGGTTGACAGGGAGAAATTATGATCCCACTGTACAACATAACTTGCTCAGTATTGCTGCCAAGGGGCAGCAAAGGTTGAGAGACCACTGCACTAGTCTTACTGAATAATTATAATATTACTTTTCAACCCATTTCTGGGAAATCCTGAGGCTCCACACAAGGTGTAGGTGACTGTAGCAATCCGGAGATAAGCACCCTGACTTTGGGAGTCTCATTTCCCTAGCCTAGGAGTGATTACATAGTGTAATTGGAGATGGTTACTGGAGGTGTGTGGATCTCTGGTAAATTCCTGGTGTACTACTTTGCATCCTGCATTTTCAATTTACAGGATGAGTATGTGAAATACTGAGACTGGGTATCTTGGGAGATTTTATCAATATAAATAAACAAAAATATAGTTTGGAAAGCAAGTTTGAAAATAGTTTTCAGATTCAATAATAAATTACTTTTTAAATATTCATGCATTTTATGATTAATGCTATTAGCTATTAATTAGCTAAATAAATATGATTAACTGTGTGAATTTCTCAACCTTCCTATCAGTTGCTTAGATAAACAGTTACGTAGTGAATTCTTTATTACATACATAAAAATGTCTCATGTTATAATGCATAAGTACATATTGATGTTACATTTCTTTGCTGTGATATATGCATTAAGTCCCAGGCCACTTTGAAAAGAAACTACAGATCTTAATAATTTATGTTCCAAGTTTTAGCCAGGATTATCAATGGTAGATTTTGAGCTTTTTCTTTTAGTAACATAATATATCATAGTAAAAATGCACAGACAAGCGATGTGTCAGTTTGATTTTTTCCACCTGATTCAGCAACCCAAAATTCAGACACAGCAGTTTAAGCGGAGTTGCACACTGAAGAATTTAAGTCTAAGCATTTAATCTGTACTTTCCATAAATTTCTGCTGCTTGTGCTATTATAATGATGTTACCAGAGGAAGTTTATTTATATCACAGATTTTTAGCATCAGCACATTCAGAATACAACAGCAATCATTCATTCAATAGCTAACAGCAATGTAATAATATCATCACTAACACTCTAAATATCAAAAGAACATTTAGAGAAAAGACAATGGAAAATAAAGTCACTTTGAACAACCAGTAACAGAGGATTCACTAAACCCAAAATGTATGTTTTAAATACATGTACAGAGAAGCCAGCCTGGAAATAAATAGCAATTATGCGCAGCTATTTTGGAGCAACAGGTTGCATATAATTAAACAGTAATAAATAAGGGGATCTTTATGGGCCCATTAATAGGAACACACACCCTAGAAAGCAGCCTTTAAAGATCTTAAGCCTTGTGCATCCCAAAACACCTAAAGAGATTTTGTTCATGAGCGAATTATAGTCAGCACGACTGTAAAGCAGCAGGGGCAAACCTGACACCGATCCGTCTAGACTGTGCACAACAGGATCACCCTATGCAAACATGAAATGCCGAGCCCAGTGGTGACAGATATGAACCAACCCCTCCTTTTTTTTTTTTTTTATTTGAGACTATGCACCATAGCTTCTTTTTTTAACAGCCTCAGATCTATCATGAAAGCTCTTCTCCCCGCTGTTCCTAATGTATATTGTAAAGAGCTACCGAGAACAGCACTTTAAGAAGTCACTTGTCATTCTCTCTTCCCTCCCCTGCCTGCTTCCCCAAGTATTTAGGTAATAATGGACCTGGTTAAAATCATAAAGTCCAAGAACATACTGCTGAGGGTTCAAAAGGCTAGACCTGTAAAAGCACAGATAAAGACTTCTATTGAAAATGATGTTAACAAAGCGATACTCTCAAGAGGTGAAGAACTGGTCAATCCTGCATGTTGCCGTGTTTTAAAAGAAAAAGTAAATTATTTCTCCTTATTTTTTGCAGCATGTGTGGGTGTGAGTGTGTGGTGGAGGGAAATACTGCTTCAGAAAATGAATGGATGAGCGCTGAGAAGGGCACTGCAAGTCAGAATAAAGTTTGTTCAAGCCACAGGAAGCACGAACACCAACCTTGCAATGGAGCCCTACAGAGCTTCAGTTAAAACTGAAGCACAGATAAGAACCCCTGCATATGGCCAAAATGCTGCCTGGCTCAAGGGGAGAAATGCCTATGATGGCACTTTTACAAGGGAACAGGCAGCCCAAAGGATCTGTGCATCAGACTTGAGCAGGGATGTGTCCCTGTGGGAATGCAGCTTGTGTCTAAGTACAAACGTAGAGATGCCTGTGAGCCTCTGCTATACATGAAAGAGGAGAGTTTTCCAGATGAACTGTCAGGACAACTGCTTGGTGCTCTTAGGGATGTTCAGTTTCCTGGTGCAAGAAGCAGCATGGGAAAAGACAGTGCTGGGTTGAAAGCAAAAGAGATGGTGTCTCACTTATGATGTCTAAGCACAGTAGCTTCTTCATTGACCAAAAATTGGTAGACAGGAAAGACACAGACTTCTGTGGACCTTTATTGTCAATGCAGGTGACATATTTGATGGAGCAGAATAAAGTGAGGGCAATAGAAGATTCATCAAATTGGGCAACCTGATGACAGTCTTTCTAGTTAGCTTTGTGAAAGCTCTAAAAGGAACAAGGCTGGCAATGTCCAAGTCAAAGAATATGAAACGTTAGTGGCTGAGTTACGAGATGAAGAGAGACAGCAGAAGAGCTCAGGCTGTGAGAATGACATGGAAGGCCTGTATCACGAAAGGGCAGAAAGACTGTGATTCAACCAGATGGCAAAGAAGGCGGCACACATGTTGAACATGGTACCTGGAAAGTGCAGGTGAGATGATATTGTTCCTTGCAGCAACAAAGAAAAGGAGGTAGTAGATAACTGGTTTTGAGTAAAAGGTCTTGAACTGATGGTAAGACATCTGCAGAGTTAAAGGCCAAGGTTTGAGTAGGACATATAGACTGTGACCCATCTAACCTGGCATAGATATCTCAAGCTGGGCTCTCAATGGACAGAGGAGCTGAAGTCAATAGAGCTAAAGAAGCCTGGCAGAGTTTGCATTTAGTCGATCAGACTAATTGCCACAAACTCCCTTAATGCTCTTGTCTACTTCTACACTGATGGAAAAAAGAGCCCTGACAAAATACCTCAAATGTTAACATCCACCCTGTAGACTGCCTGAAGTGAGGTGTGATGAATCTTACTCCAGGAAACAAGTCTGGAGCCAGGGGAGATCCAAAAATCATTAGACTAGCTGCACCTCTCAACAGTTTTTCAATCTTGCTGCAACGTCTTCTTGGGAATCTGGGGATCAGGTGGATAGTTACGTGTGGATCCATTATTGTAGATGGCAAGGATGATAGTATATCATGATTGAACATGAGATTCAATATGTTACGTGTTATGTCTACTTAAATAATATGAATAAATCAACCTGGCCTAGCCTGGGTACTTAAAACTATGAAACAAAATAAATATAATTGTGTCCAGAGAAAGCAAACTGCCTGGAAGGTGCAGGCACAGTCACATTGAAAAATGCCACCTCATAAAGGCCGTAATCTCTCTCAGACAGATCTTCATTATAGCTAATCACTATTTTGCCAAAGGCACTTATGGCAACATATTTCTAGGGGAAGGAACAGGAAGGCAGCAGGGAAAACGAAGAAATTTCTTAAGCCCCTGCCCTCTCACCCCAAAACTGAAGCCCAATGAGAAAGTCAAATATTTCACTTCAGCTGGAAAATTCTAAGAAAGAGTTCAAATGGAATACTGTAGCAGGTGAAATTGAAAACGGGGCAGATAAGTGGTTGCAAGTCATAGACTCCCCTCTGGCAATTTTTAATCAGGAATACAGGACTCTTAGGTGGAGGCAATATCATATACTTACACAGGGTTATATGGTCCAAGTAATAACCTTGCATTGGTAATAAATTAATTTTTTTTTCTATAAAAGTTGGTTTCATTTTAACACAGATATCTCCGCTGAGGGGTATGGGTGGATGTTTCCACATCAGCACACATGCTTAATGCAAAATGAACAACTGTGCTCTCCCACTCCCTCCTGATGAAGCACAGATAGTCCAAGACAAAGCCTGGTTAATAAACCAGTTGTAAACAATCAGGGGAGACAGGCAGTGCACTGAGCTGTGAATTACCTTCAGACAAACTAGGTAGATACAGGGTGAGAGCCATCTTAGAACCAAGATAAAAGAGACAATAAAAGAGAAAAAGATAGAAGACAGCAGACAGACAGAAAGCAGCAGGAATACAATTTCCTTTAAAAATAATTGCATTCAATTTATGCTCTTACCTTACACTCCCAGTACTAAGTAATCTAATCAGATGCATATGGTTTTATTCTACAAGTACACATGAAGCATGCAATAAAATCCCTATAAAACATGACCTGTGGTGACTCACTGCAGATTTCAGAGGATATATCTAATTTTTTCTCGTCTTAACAAAGATCTTTTGCAGCCCTTGTGTTCTCCTTCCACACCCCATCTCCCATGTAAATCCCTTCCCTTGGTTTTAAATATAGTTTTGCTTATTTGCTCTTCTAGGTTTTTTTTTTTTGTTGGTTTTTTTTTTCTTCTTTGTTTTTGTTTTTGTTTAGAGGCACTGGAGTTGAATCTATTTTCTTTAGGCTAGAAGGTCAAGCTGAAGGAACTTTGCTCATGGATGTGAAGTAACCATCCTTTCTGAACCTTAATTTTGCAATCTTAATCTTCCTAAGACCCGCTTCTTACAACACTGACAATTCCCTTTGATTCTCCCCTAATTCAATCTTAAGTGGAAGAACACCCAGGCTTTCATAGGGGTCTAACAGTACCTATCAAACTTTCTTTTCCCTTTGCTTTGCCAGTATGAGCAAGACAGTTTTTTCAGTAGCAACAGTAAAATCTTAAGTGAATTTTTTCCCATAGGAAAGCTGGACAGATATTTCATGCATTTGATTTAGAAACAGAGCTTAGGAGTAGCCAGGGCAAAGTTGACACTCTGTGAAATAAAGGCAACAATACTGTGAATTTACTAATTTTTTATCTCACTTGTGTATTATATATTAAAAGATTTGAAACCTTAAAAAGTTTAAACTACAAAAGGCTTTAGCAGAAAATATGCAGATCAGGCTGTATTTCCCAAATTGATTTATAGTTGTTCTCAGATTGCCTGCAGTTGTTCAACAAGCTTTGTACCAGACCTGTATTAGGAGGCAGGACCTGAAAGCAGCCCAAGTACAACCCCATCACACAGAAATGTGACATTTTGATCTCATTTCCAGCTGATACATTCCAGAAGGCAACGCTTGAGGCAACCTCCAGTGTGCCAGTTTTCTGCCTCTGAAATCTTCACCAGAGGTGCCTCCCCTAATTTCAGCTGTGATGCCCACACATAAAAGAAGGGTCTCTTTTAGACCTGTCAACCACGAATCACGTAGGGCATCATAGATCACTATGAATGTTTTAACTCATCCCTATGACCAAATATTTTTCAGGGAATTCACAAAATCTGATTCTTCCAACTGTGCTTGCTGAAAGCTGCAACCCCCTCCTTGTGCTGCTTAGCAGTTCTCTTTATGAGTAGCCCCATGTGTTTGTTTTATTTATTACTTTGGGTTATCTATTAACTTATACAAGACCCCAGACACCCTAACACTATTAAATATATACACGTATCTCACGTTACATTGATTATACAATATATATAATTAAAGTCAATCTTGGCAGCCTTAAAATTGTCAGTTTGACAGGATCTCAGACAGTCACCTAGGAGCCTGTTTCATGTTCAAGGAATGATAGCCTTAGCCTTCCCATCAAATCTTTCTTGCACAGATATTGAGAATACCACCAAGAAGTTCAGATGAAAGAGCAGGAGAGTTATACCCAGACTCCTCACAGGCTGTCCTGCCAGCCTGATTTATGACAGGGAGACATAACTGGGCACACATCCAGCACACAGCACAACATACCCCGAGGGGTCGGATCATTAGTGAGGGTAAAAAAGGGAAATGGCACCACAGTTACAACCATTACTAGGAACCATCAGGATGAGGATGCCTCCATCTACCCTTAAGCACGGTTTCTTGATGGCCAGTGGGAAGGGTCCCTGGCTGAAGGGCTTGCTGCTTGCCCATAATAATATACTGTCCCACATCCGTGTATTTCCTGCCTTCTTGTCCCACTGCTCCAGGAGTCTCCTTGTGACCTGCACTTAAACTCAGGCCTGTGCTTTTCTCCTTTGCTGTCAGCTGTGCAGCTTTCCTGTTTGCTTCTGCCATGAGGGAGGTCCTAAGGATGCCGCTTCCTGAAAACATCTATTTTCTGCAAACCAAATCAAACTCCAAAGAGGGCTCTCTCCCACCCTCAAAGACAGTTTAGTAGGCCACGATGGATTTTCCTACTTGATCTTCTAGCTCTGTGACACACAAGAGTCTAACATCCACAGAGTGTCCACCCTGAGACCATGGAGGCTGGCTGCTCCCCTGAGAGGTGAGAGACATGAGTCTCTAGCACAGAGGAGGAGATTGAGTTTGAGTTTCCTATTTTTCAGGCAAAGTGTCTACCCAATATACTGTTCTTCCTTGCCACCTCCCCTCTACTTGGTCATTCACGAATTAAAGGCCTAAACGTGGAGCTTGAGAGTGTGAATCTAAGTTTCCAAAAGGAATACAGGTCTTCAAAAGAGGTGAGATTTTAGATGTACCAATTCTTTTGTTCCTTCCTATTACCTGTCCTTCGTGTGATGCCCTGCGGTGCCAGCTGCCCCTCTCTGTCCTTAAAGCCCAGCTCAGAACTGCTAACTGCAGCCCAGAGCCTGACTCCAGTGCATCGGTGGGCTAATGCCTAAGCCTCTCTGGGGACAGAGAACGGTCAGGGTAAAATAAAATGAACACAAGCAGAGAGAATTGCTGTGCCAGGGCTGGAAGGCAGCAATGAGACACACTGAGGCTGGGAGGAAGCCACAGCAGCTCAAAGGGATTGCAGAAGTGTCACAGTGAAAAGAGGAGGCAAGGCTCTATAGGGATTCGGGGAACAAAGGAACGGGCAGAAGGGTCTGCTTCAGTATCTAGACCATGAAGAAGTACAATAATCTCTTTTTTTTTTTTTTCTTTTTTTTTTTTGGTGCTGCATACTCAGTGGCTCTCTCAAGTCATGTATTTTCTTCCTAGGCTGCCTGATACAGCTGATGTCCAAGGTAAACATTTTTTTCTCTTTAAGTAAAAACTCAGCTTTATAGAACACAACCCCATTCACACACCCTTGCAAGGATTAGGATTTTGATCCCTTTTTGGCATGCCCTTGTAACAATTTTGAACCCTTTTTGAAATGAGAAAATGTGACGGAAATGTAGTGCAACATCCTTCTCATTTTGAATTTAATAAACTTATTTTTTATTTTTGCAGAATTTCCAAGCTTTTTCTTCTAAGTCATTTTACCCACACACATGATTAAATCCACTGCACTCTTGGTAACAGCTAACGTTAGAGGAATCAGAGAAAAGAGTTTGCATAATGAAAGAATGGACACAACTCCACAGATTTGTGAGTGTGGATATTACAATACCCAACTACCGGAAAATACAGAATGGCACATGTTTCATTTCTAGCTCCACTCTGGGATGTAAGAGAAAGCAATCACCGAATACCTTAAAGAGAGCTCTCTGCAAAACAGACTGTGGTAATGGGTCTGGAATTCCTGAGCAGTTCATAATTCAGCTCTTACGTTAAACAAAAGGAGACAGCAAGACATAATGAAAGGGAAAGCCCATGGGGAGAGCTGACATGCCATGGACATGACTGGCCACTTTTTACTCCTGCTGCCCTCCAGTAAGAGAAGGCTGAATGCATTGTTTTAAATTTCTGAGTAAATATTGGTACTTGTAGAGGTTAAACAAGATGCTGTACTAGAACCTGCCAAGCTTTTATTTATACCTAGCCAGAGGACAGGATGAGCATACACTGACAAACTCTTTTAATCCAATCACAGAGAAACCACCACAGGAATGGAAAGTAATTTAGCAGGCAGGCTTGTCTGACTTGTCCTCATTCTATACACTAAAGGTTTTTTATTTATTGTATTTTAGAATAAGAATATGAGCACATGGTAACAACATAATACACTAGCATCACAGACCAGCAGGAACTGTGGTATCAAACCTCAGAGAAACCGTTTGGAGAGACAGAATAACAAGTACTCATTCCACATTCAGGATTACTCAAACTAATGCAGCCTCCAGAAAATTGCAGCAGGATCCTGATGGGTAGTTTGCAAAGGCAGCTTGAATCATTTGGTCAGTAAAATCATTAAGTGCCACCTACTTCAGGTCCCTAATCCTCCACAAATATACATTCCCTGCAGAACTCCCAGGTCCGGAGCTGAATGCCTGCAGAGCTATTAGGGGGTGATGCAGGACTGTGATGGTACTTACTCTGTCCTAATTGGGGGGAAAAATGGAGCATGTGTGGGAATAATGTGAGGAGAAGTTGAAACCCTGCTGGTAAATCAACATTAGGACGGTGATCTAAACAAGTGTGTGTGAGCATGTGCTACTCTGATTTCAGAAAAGAGGAGCAGATTGCCAAGACCAAGCACTGTGATTTAAAGCAGTGTGACAGATCTGCTCTGTGAACCTTAGCAAGCCACCACAACCTTGGGCCTTGGACTCCTTGTCTAAGGAGTGGGGGACTGAGTGGGAAGAGACATTCCAGCCATCAAGCATGCTGGGGCCATGCACACTCTCAGCCCTGTCAAACTGTTTGCCACCTAAGAATCTGATGGCCCGTGCAATGGTAAAATATTTCCTCTGCAGATACTTCAAGAAGCTGCATTGCTCTTCCTTAATTAAGCTTTCTTGAAACCCTTGCAATTAATTGTATTTTATGCTTATTAGTCAACAAGCCAAATGCTTCACTCAGTACATCAGTGTAATGAAGTGGGGAGTGACATTTGACCACTAGACATTCAGCCAAGAAAAACATGTCGGTCTGGGAGCATGCAAGGATGACTTTCCAGGGACAGTGTCTTGTGGTTGCAGTTTCCAGTTTTCAAGAAGACTCTGATAGAAGTGAGGCTTTCCTAATATTCCTGAGATCTTCCACATTTCCTCAGTGGGACATATGAGACAGTATAGAATACTCTCTTCTCTATTCATCAGGTACTTAATAATATTGGAAGAAAAATTACAGTCTCTGAGAACAGGAACTCTTTTCATACTATGGCTTATACAGGCTAATCAAATTAAAAACCAGTGGAACAATAGTGAGACCCACTGACTGTATAAGTTTCAGACCTTATAGAAGTCTTAGAAATCTCTTTCAGTTGTCAATACAAAATGAACTGATTTTGGATGAAAGTGAACATGCTGAAATAACAATAACATAGAAAACTTTTTTTAAAAAATCCATCAAAATCCTCCCTACTCCCAGAGAAACCTTACTTACTTTTCCAGCTACCTTGCATAAAAAGTAAACAAAGAGAAAATCCCACTATTCTCCTCCTTCTGCCATAAGGATTTCTTTCTACTCTGAAATTATGAAATATTAATAGAAGGAGATTTCAAATGAAAGCAATAAGCTATTTAAGCCTAGCAAAGGTCCTACAAGTCTCCTGCAGATTTTCTTCAACTTTTTTTCCCTAAAAATCAGATCTAACTACTGTACAAGACATGATGGCAAGGCAGACAGATCTGAGCACTGTTTCAATCTAGCTATTTTTACTCTCCTTTAACTTTTTATGTGCAACACAGGTTGATGAAATAGAATGTTTGTTTTAAGAGATGAGAGAATCACAGAATCACAGAACAGTAAAACCCTACAGTTGCCTCTAAGGATATCAATTCCACAGGGGTGGCAGTTAATCTGGTCACATCACAGTGTGAAAACTGGGTCCAAAGAATCAGTAAGTAATTTTGCATATGCAAGCTACCCCTTAGGTCTTTAATCTTCCGCCACATGTGTTACTATCAGGTTTACATACGTAATTCCCGTAAATCGTGCATACATTTTTGTACACATCTGCTTCTGAGACTTAAACCCATATATGTCTTGCTTCCTTCAGCTAAGCAAAAATAAAATCTTTGTGTCTGTAGTCTTTCTCTCCACCTTTCATAACCATAAATGAGATCACCTGCACAATTAGGTAGGACTATAATAGCTCTATGCCTTATAACGTGATTTTTCCAGTAAAGTGCTCCCTTAGTTTCAATAACCATAAATAATTTGGCAGAAAGACAGTATATTTAGCCACTCAGTTGAATTTCCAGTGCTATATGCTGAATTCCTATCGCTTATTTGTGATCTGCTTATATCTCACTGGCATTCCTGAGCCTCTGGTATCCCGACAGACTGGGGCCTTCCAGAATTCTGCCCCCATTAGTCTATTTCTGGAGACTTTTATTGCAACCTTTGATAAACAACGACATGGAAACTGTAATCTGAGAGCTATGTCTTCCAAATCTGTTTGTAGCTGGTGGCATGATGGGTTCTAACAAAATAAGAATGATAGCAGGGAAGAAGGAGGAGAAGGAGGAGAAGGAGGAGAAGGAGGAGAAGGAGGAGAAGGAGGAGAAGGAGGAGAAGAAGGACAGAAGGATAAGGATGATGAGGAATCCACAGTCAAAACTCTTCAAATTAAGTCAGGAAATATTCTAGCACCCCTCTGCTGCTTCAGGAACATTTGTCAGGTTGGGGGAATATTATTATCCCAGGCCCTACAACAGGCATTCAGGGCTGGTAACATCACACAGATCTGCCTGTAGGGCTTTTCATCCAAAGCAATGGCAAATTAAAGCAGTAGCAGCAGCAGAAACATCTCTCTCCATGACAGCATACTTGGATTTCGAGGAAGCAGACGGGTTAAACCAGATGGCAGTTGTACAACGTTTCACCATTTACCTGCACTTTTCCTGTCACTGCATTCCAACAATAAATGCCCATAGTGGTGCTGATACACGTTCATTTCTCTCCAGTCCTTTGCATGTTGGCCCTCAAGAGAAAAGCTCTTTCCTTTTTAAATGCTTTCATGTTTGCCTTCTCATACTGGAGGATCCTCAGACAACCCAGCCTTCTCTGAAGTTCTTTGTAATTTTCCCAGTTGGAAATGGCTGTTTATTTTAGACTGTTGGCTATCTTGAAAACTTAGTGGATGGGAAGAAAAAGCTATTTGGGCACATGCACAGATTACAATTAGTTTTTCACAGAGTGTATTTTAATTGCAGACCATTTATTTATCTTCATTAAAAAAGAAGCTTTGTTTATGTTTTTCCCACGTACCCATAGACCAATCTGTGAAAAATGCAGTGATTTTTCTAATAACAGCTAATTGCTATAGAAGTACCAATGGATTTACTTCTAAAACCACAGTCTTAATTCACAGATACAGAATGGTCTTAATTTTAACAAGGAAAAATTATTCTTATTAAACATTTTATTTGTCTGATATGAGGTGGAAGACTGTCACACTGACACTAAAGAAAACTGAAGATGTTCTTCAGGAAAATTTTTAGAATCAAGATAAAGCAATGGTAAGAATTACTTTTTTTGGTTCAAGTGAAAAGTCAAGTTAACCATAGGAAGGGAAATAGCAGGAGCTGTCAGAAATTGCTCACATTCTGAAGTTTAGGGATAATCCTCTAATGACCTTTGTAAGTACAAAGGTAATAAAAAAGAAACTTTAATAGAAAACAAAAATGAGAGTTAACCCAGAGATTCAAAGGAATAGTAACTAAAGGGGTTCTGAATCTATACTGAGAAATTCCAAGATATGTTGGCTCTTCCTTTCAGATGTAGAAAGATCTAAAGGTCTTTAAGGCTGTATGATAAAACCTCTTTGTGAAGATGAAAGAAGTGTACTTTATATTACATTTTGGTTTGCACATGCATCATCACGGGCCATGCTGTGAAGCTGAGAGCCCTCAGAAACCCCACCACACTTTGAAATGACTGCTTCAAGTTTTAATGAACTGGGTGGACTTTTAAAATTTGTTTATTATCCATTTGCTTCAAATAGCTTGGGACTAACAAATCACAACCCAAGCTTGCAGACTTTTTATCTATCACTAGCACTAGCCCAGGGGAAGCAAGAGAATGTCTTTGAGCAAGGATTGATAAGATGTCTATTGACTGAGGATGAAGCTGAGCCACACTGAGAAAGCAAAGTAGTTCATGGTGATTTTGTACAGCTAATGTCTGATTGGTGAAAAGGTGCTTCTGAAACACTCTAAAATTAAATCTGTCTCAGTGGCATAGATGGATGCAAAGTACCATTAAACACAAGATCCAGGCAAAGGAATGTACCCCCACAATGGCTTCTATAAAAGAAATCACAGAGTAAATACACAAACGCTTTGTCTTAGGTCAAAATTATTTTGCCTCCAAGACCTGGATTTTGATGATAAGTAATGTAATGAGATTGGACTGGGACCACCAAATTGTTTTCACTCAATGTTTTGTGCTCTTGAGTCCTCATGTACTCCACTGCTACAAAGCTCTGGCAACTTGAGTATTTGCTTTATTGAATAAACAAGTTTCCAAACACGTAGTATTGCCATCTACACATTTAAATTTTATTTTCACTGGTGATGACAAACAGAAAGAGTCCAAGTGTTATTTTTTGCTTTAAGTATATGACAGGCAGTAGGAGACAAAAGATAAATTGAAAAAACGAGGCATTCAGGACATGCTCTGCAGCTAGAATGCATATAACTTCCTGACTTCAGGCTGTCAGTAACCCATTAACTAAGAGAAAACTGAGTTTGACGGAGACGTGAGACAGACTAAACTTGAGGGACTTTCACATTTAAAACTGTAATTTATTTAATTCCTGGGAACAAAGAAAGCCCAAAGGAACAAAGCCCTGAGAGTGGTCACCAGTGTAATGATGCTGAAAACGGGTGTTGAGGACTAAAAGAGGCATTTTAACATCTTTTCAAAGATATAATAATACATTAAAGACTTTTTAGGAAGTCTAATAAAGTATGCTGGAAAAATCAAATGAGATGTTACGACACACGCATATTTTCTTGGGGAAAAATCCCCTCAATCTATTTTCTCTAATGGCTTTGTCCCACTTCCTCAGGGTTGGTGCCACAGTACTGTCAGGAACTCCAGTGCTGGGGAAGGAGGGGAGGACTAAGCACAAACTGTGCCTGTTTCTTCCTCTGAGGTAGTCATTGAAGTACATGCTGCACTGGAGAAAGCTACCTGGAACTCTGGGTCCCTCAACCCCAGAGGCAAATCTGGCTGTGCACTTGATAACAACTCTGAGGTCCAGCTTGGGTTTCACTCAAGGAATGGCGAGAAGGCTGATGAAAAACAGCTTCAGCCATTTGCCAGTTTTAAAAACAACAACAACAAAAAAATAAAATCCAATGAGACCAGCAGGAGTAAGTGAGCCAAGTCAGTCCTCATTCTGGCCTTTTATGGCAAGGTTTATTGCCTTGGTAGTTCAGGAAGCACTTTTGAAAGTGGTGTACTTTAACATACAGCAAAATAAAAATGCTAATCAATAGTCTCTCTATAGGAGCAACTACCTTATGCCAATTAAAGTGCCTTAGAGAAAAAGAGACTTCTAAAAACCAATTTTATATCTTACAGTGGGGGTTTGAGGTTCGGAGAGGGGCTGAAATCCAATTTCCCCTAAGGGAAGATTAGCCAAACACGATTTAACAGCAAGGTCTGCATGTAAAAGGATGCAGCTAATACGCCTGTGTAGCTGCCATGTTGTAAGCCAGGCTAACAACGGCATTATAGCATCTATTAGGGTGTCGCACACAAATGTTACAGTTTGATCAATTCCCACTGCTGGCAGTGGTTCTTTAGTTTCAAAAATTGGAAAAAAAAACCCCCAAAACCCTTACATGAAATAACGTGCCATTGCAATGTTTGACTGCCTGCTTCTGCTGCGCTTAAAGCTATGGAGGAGGAATGGTTGGAGAATTCTGGCTGAAATGAACCCCAAAACCCACTATTTCATACCACGCTCAAATGCAATATATTCTGCAAACACAGTGACAGTTTACTAGATGGCCCATAAAAACAAAGCCATGAGACAGCATCTGTGATGAACAGCTCATAATCAATGCCCCAGTAAGGATGCAACAAGTGAGGGTTGTTCAAAACTGGCTTTATTTTATGGAAAAGGACCACAAAAACTGGATATTACAGTATATAAAATTTTGTACAGTACAAAGTCTGCAAAAATAAAATAAGCTAAGTCTGTCCTGCTTCCCTCTAGTGGTTGATTCAAAGAAACCATGGTGGTCAGTCTATATTTGATTATTTAATTTGGGCAAAGAGCCAGGATTGCAAGTTAAAGGTTCAGCTTCTCTACTGGCAGATGGTATTACAGAGGATGTTGTCCATCTCACGCTGTCCATATGTGGGCTGAAGGAACAGCATGCTGTCACTCCTAGTCCTAATGAATTAGGAAGACTTGATGGAAAGCATCATAGAGACCTTATGAAATAAGGGGCCAGAATTTGCAACAGAACAAAAATCAAACCATTTTAAGAGTAAAAATGTGAGAAAAACAAACAAAAAACCCCCACGAACAGATGAAACAACCCAAAAAGCATCTACAGAGAAGAGGGAAGGCTGCCTTTACTTGGAACTCATGAATAGGCATTTGTTAGTTTGGGCTCCCTGAAGATACACCTGCATTAGTAATTTCAACTTTGCCAGGGAACACTCTTCTGCACTAGAACTCAGTTGTCTCTGCCACTCATGTGGTTTTGGTCTGGGCCAAACAACACTCTCCTAATGTTGCCTGGAAGGGTGACTTGAAACAGACTGGACAGAGCTAGAGAATAAAGTAGGTATTTATTGAAAGGCCTCCAGGATTCACCTTGGGCAGGACAGGAGCCTGACCAAGGCTGCACACCGAGTCCACTACGAAATGCCACACACCAATGGCTGACCGGTCATAAAGTCTTACATTTTTATCCATTTTTGGTCCATTTGCATATTGGGGTTTAATTGTCCAATACAGCTTCAGGTTGTGAGGTCTCATCCTTTTTTCCTCTCTTCAGGCCACTGTTGTTTATACTTTGTGGCCTGAAAGTTGTCTTTGGTTCTCAGCAGAAAAGGGATTTGTTTTGTCAACCTACTCTGTGAAGGGAGCTTACTGGCACTTAATATGAGGCTCAGAACTACATTCCTAGGTAACACAGAATCTGAAAATATGAAAGCTAAAGCTTCAGGTGTCACTAACAGGACAGGGATCATACCCAACAGACCATTTACACTCAGTCACCCTCTCTCAATGAGTACATCATTTTAAGAAGAAGGATGAAACCTGTTCAGTGCCAGCTGGATGTCTGTACCTCAAACCCACCATACACCTCCTTGATTTCTTAGTGTGGATGTGGTCTTAGTTGTTTAATCAACCCAAAAGATCCAGGTAGTAGTGACTTCAGCATCAAACATACCAGTTCCCTATGGGAACATATAGGAAATCTAATGGGCTTTCACACAGGAAGGCAGTGTCTATCAGATTTGTGTTCCCTCTGCCCCAAATATTCCCATCATTTTTTTCATCTCTAAGAACCTGATTTGCCAAGAGAGAGCAAATGGGTCCTGGAGGGCAGACTGCACAATTCAGAGAGCAGCCAAAGGGAAACTTTCAAAGAAGAGATTTAAACTAGCTCTGTGACTACTTGAAAGGTATGCTTTTCCCCACCTAATTTTATTTTTAAGGAACTCTTCAAAAATTTAGACTCAAAGAATTGCAGAATAATTTAGGTTTGAAGGGACCTCTGAACTGTTCAAATATTTTCTAATAGAAACACAGAAGCCCAAGTCTTGCATTTCGAAAGAAGAACTTGAAATCTAAAATAACCATAAAGCACCTCTTCCCCCTAACTACGGATAAGGCAAGGAAACTGAGATCTGCAAGGTAGCCTGCAAGAAGTACCAGGCTTGTAGCTCAGCACCCCAAATGACACACCTCTATCCCAGGCCAGGTGCTAAAATTTGCTGTCCAATCAAGAGACAAGATGGCCAGTCCTGTAGCAATGCTTTTGTCCACTAATGATGGAGACCAGATGTTGAGCCACTCAATTGCTAATTGTGTATCAGGAAAAGCTAGGACCAGTACTTATGAACAGATTCAAGGACCTAATCATAATTTTCCCTGCTGTAGCTGAAGTAGTTGAAGTTTTGTATAACAGTGTGGGTCCTGGCTCTGCAAATGCTTTTGATCAGGTACAGCAATTTAGGAAGGATATAGTCCACCAACTTTAGTGAAAAGCACTATTTTTGGCTGCAGGACCAGAGAGGCCCTCATAATTCACAGACTGCTTGGTGCAGCCACCTTTATTTTCTCTTTTTGTGCTATAAATGCTATTTGTAAATTATTTGTATGTAAGCACAAATAATGCAACAACAGTATAAAAGAGCAGCTGTACAAAAGAAACAAGGTAACTTGGAGGAAAGGTGCTAAAGTAGGTAGAGGCTGCAATTCTGATGTCCCTGCTAGGGACTGTGATATAGAAGTTTTTCTGAGTGGCTGTATATAAAATCTCCTAAACACCATGGTTTACTGAAGTCCTACTTCCTTTCCTTATACCTGGCTCAACACGTAAAGTTCACGGAATGACAGAATATGCTGCATGGGAAGGGAATCCAGAAGGATCATTGAGTCCAAATCCCTGTTTTGCACAGGACCATCCCCAAGAGTTACACCATGTGCCATAAAATTGTAATATAACTCTTTTTTCCATTGTTCATGGGGTGTCTGAGATTGTTTTGCTGGAAAAACAAAACAAACAAACAAACAAACCCACAACAAACCCTCAAATATCAGAGTTAGAAGCCAACTCTTTTACCATTTTTCAGGCCAGCACCCAAGGTATCAGAAGACTAAAAGCTGTGTATATATAACAAGTCTTCTCTAAGGCAAATTAAGGAGAAAGACAGCAAAAAGCCATTCTGAGGAAGCATTTTACACATTCTGAAGATCAAGCTGATGAATCAAGCTTGCAAAAGCAAACAAACCTCAACTGGATTTATTTAAGCTTCCAAGCAGACAGACACATGCAGGTGCATCCGCCTTTGGAGGAACAACAAACCAGAGATTACTACTATTTGCATATGGCAGCGCCTTGAGGTTCAGTCAAGGATCAGATGCCCACTGTGGGAACTGCTGTCTAGACATGTAGCAGGAGGTGGTCCATTCCTCCCAGCATTTGTGATTTATTGGCCCAAACTTGCAGCAGATGCTGAGGTTGTGAATGGTGAACATGACGCTTTCTCAGCACTGCTTGTTCCTGTGCCTGGGTTATGCTCCACAGCAAGGTCCAGTCAGGGAATGAGGTAAAGTAAGATGGTTGTAAGATGGTATATTAAGATGAGGAATCTTTTATGTCCATCTAAGTGTTGCCCTTGAAATGGAAAGAAACACTTATTTTGAGCTCTGGAGGGCTGAACGGCCAAGAGGCAGTTAGTGAAACCCTGTAGGGAGACAAGGGATCTGGGCAGGTGAGCTCCTGACACCTCAGACCCTCTGTGTTAAACTGGGCATACTAAGGCACCTTTAGGACCACACCCAATACTCCCTCTCCTTTCACAGTGTTTCACACCTAGTGCATTTTCTCCTCTTTCACAGCTTCCCTTTTTGTCTCCTGTCTAACTAATTCCAAGCATGACCAGCTTTGGAATTAATTTAGCTGCATGATATCATCACCACGACAGGCTCAGCCAGCTTGAGCTGCTGCCGCCCAGTGTGAAGGAGAAGGGGTGGGAGGAGAGGAGAGTGTGCTGGCCAGATGTCCTCCTGGAACGGAGAGGGACACCAGGGCCAGGAGCTGTGCATACGTGTGTGTGCCCTGAGCCTCTCTAGCATACATGTGCAGCAGGCAAATAAAGCAAAACAGGACTGTTTCTCCCTGTTCTTATTCCCTTCTTTTGTTCTGTTCATCCAAAGAAAAGGGATAATCTTTCAATCTGCAGCTTAGCCTCCTCGACTTCACACTGTTGTCTTTCTCTGTGAGGGTATCTGGCACCACCTCGAAGGTTGGCTAAGCAAAGAGGTTTGCTATTCTGCTTCTTTTTAACAGTCCTTCAGCTAAAGCAAAAGGAACACTCAGACTCTTCAATAGGAGCCCATGTAAATGTCTCAGTGAAATTAAAGTACTGCAGATTATCACAATGAAAAATATTATCTTTCAGGTTGTCCTTCCTTATGCTTTACTTCCTGATCTCAGTTGAAGATTAGAGAAGGTTGAATGTCCTTTTCAAACTCCATCTGTGCTAAATCTGTATAGCTTCATATTTAAGCTTTTCACAGCATTTTTGCTATTAAAAGTGCTACAAAGAATCAAGTCAAATTAAGGACAACATATCTCAGCAACTCTGTGTGACTCTTGCAGCGAGAGACAGGGCTCTCACATGCTCCTCCAAAACATTCCAGAAATGACACTCATTAATACAGTCAGCGCCAAACTATGTTGGGCATTATCTGAGGCTGATGTACTGTGTGAGTGTAGGTGCAGTCACAGACAAGACAGAAAATAGAGGGTGTAAATGCCTCCAATTCTTGATCACTGCAGGACCCTCGTCATCAATACGAATTTTCAGTGCTGCTAGATTCCTGTCTCCCTCTTTTTCTTTCCAGCTGGATGTGGCATTCTTCATTTCCTATATTTAACCACTGCTGCCCAGCAGCTGCTGCCTTTTCCCCAGGAACTGGTCAGCTGCATGGATTCTAAGAAAAGTGTTTAGTGTCCAACAGGTGCTGGATCTGGACTTGCATCCTTCAGTGCCAAATGGCTGCAGGCTGCTACCCTCTAGCTCTCTAGGGCAGGCACTTGCAGAGCCACTTTGATTTACAACTCTGTGGTTTGGGTGGGCAAGTCAAAAAAACTGAACAAGTTCCCAAACAGAAAACTCTTGAGGATCTAAGCTGTTGGTGATGATCTGGAGTTTTCTCTCTGTCTTCCTCTGGCACAGTACAGCTGTGCGTTTCCATCTTTCACTACAGGTGAAAGATTTCAGAGAGGAAGGATATTGTGGGTCCTGGTATGCACTGGAGTATAAGGCAAGAGATCCTTGGACTCTTCTCAGAGATGTTTCACACAAGGTTACCCATGACTGCACAGGATGGGACACAACCCAGGAGGCCCCTTCTAACCTTGCACTTCTAAAATCCACTGCAATCCGAACAAATAAATAAGAATAATAACTCATCAGCTTTGCAGCTTTCTCCAAAAAAAAAACAAACAAACCCAGTGCCTGGGTTTGTACCCTTCTCTCCTATTCTTTCTGCTTTGACTGGATCCTTATTTATACACTCATATATTTTAACATATATACAGTCTTTTAATGAAGACTCTGTCCTTCAGCCTATTTCTGGCATCTGCATGATGCTTCCTGCAGTGCCACCAGCTGCTTCCCCAGCTGCTTAAAAGCATACATACATGGGGCCACTAGAGCTGTGGTCCTCCCAGCCATTCCCACGATCCACTACAGGAAGGCAGTGGCTTGGAGCGCCTGCTCGTTTCTGAGATGCTACCTAAGGATGAAAAGAAACCGTGTTTGTATATAAGGGTCATTTGCATGACGGTAAGTGAATGAGCATATGTGACTCAGAAGAAACTGAGGCTAGACAGTGACAGTTTCACCAGGGATTCCTGCAAGGCAAAACTAGGGAAAAGGAATTCCAAGTAAGATGAACTGTTTTTTCCTTATTAAGCAAGTTAACAATAAGGCATATGTTTGAACAATTTGGAGCAGGCAAGATTCTCAGCACAAATCAGTGAAGGTTCATTGCTTTCATTACATCGCTGATGGTTTACACCAACTGAAGAGCTGCCCACTGTGCATAATTTCTCTGGACCGGGGTGGAAAAACCATTAGGTTACATGCTCTTTTAATTGCTAATGAAACTGCAATCAAGACTACTTCCAACCAGATTTCAAAATTATCTGGTTCCTTTTTCAACACAGTAAGGAGCTGGACTCTTCCACCACCATCAGGGAAAGTTTTAATAGCACTAAGAGGTAGGCTGCAACAGATATTACCTTGCCAAACAGCAAAGATTTAACATAGGAGAAATGTTAATAGGTCTATAATTCTTTGAAGTAAAAGTCTACCATCATTTAATAAGGAGGTTATGTTATTGTACATACTGAGTGCAGCTCCTTCTGCATTGCTATAGATAGCTACTGTACTTAGAGTGGACATTAATGCAAATTTACAATGAAACGCTGGCTGAATTACATATCACATCCCCATGAGACTATAATGAACTCCCCATAATTAATATTATTAATCATGGGCCTAGCACAGAGGGCACATATCATGCATTTCATGTCAAAGGTTCTTATTAATAAACATTCCCATTTTCCCAGATGGTGAGAGCTAGCAGCCTGCCAGAACTCCTTCTATCATTCAAACCTCTCCCAGCTTTATAACCCGTAATAGAGCTCGGCTCTGTGCAGGTATCTCTTCCCACAGACTCGGGGTGGCCAGCACTTTGTGGGAGTCACCAGGCAACCTGCATGATGCTTCAAAGCTCTGTTTTCACTGAAACAATCCCACAATAAATCTGCATGGGGTCAATGGGGCCCGAGAAGTGACCTCTACAACCCCATGCAGTGAGACATGAAACGCTGAAGATCTGACTCAAATGCTGCAGAAAAAGGAAGTTCAAAACAGAGGTTCCACTTTGATTTTAACTCTCGCTGATATGCAGAGGTCTGTGCAGTAAGTCAGCAGCCCAAAGCTATCATGTCATCATAGCCATACTCATTTCTGAGATGCAGTTTTGCTGCAACAGATAACTTTTAAACTGCTATCAAAATCTTTCAATGCCAAGAACTGAAAAAGCTCCAGATTCTTTTCTCCTAGCTGCCTATAGTTTCCATCAGAGGTGAACAATATTTTTCATGTAAAGCTTTTTGTACTTTATCTTTCTTCTGGCTTCCTCTTTACTTTTCAACGGTGATGTGGTGTCAAATGATAAAAATGTCACTAAATTCCATGTTATCTTATGAAAAATCATAGTGACTTCTGCTAAAGATAGCTCTGCACTCTGTATCATTGACAAGATAATGGTTTCATTAATGTGTACTTTGGGACCCTATACTTACATATCTATCTGCATGCATCCCTGAAGTTACTATGGCCTGTGTCAATGCCTCCTTGAGGAGCTTGGAATCTATGGAATCCAGAACAGCTCTGTGCATCAAGACATACTTATACAAATATTTCTTTTACTAGGTATTTTTGCTCCCAAGTTATTATTCCAGTGTGGTCATACTATCATTCTCAGTTCTTCCTCTTTATTCCTGTGACAGTGTGCTTCCTCTTTTCCCCCAGCCTGACCTGTATTTCCCATAATTGTCTCCAAGTGAAAACCACCAGTGGGGTCATCATGGATGTGTTTGGTCACGGTGGCCGTATCCAGCTCAAAGTGGACACAGATAACAACACAACAGCCAAGGGCTAATCTGAGAAGTGCACCCACCTAACCACAGTGCTGAACAAGGTCTTACTCAAGGAACATTTGGGACAAGTTAACATGTGTGGTTGGTATGCAAATATGACTATGAGTCAATTATCATGCTCCATAAATAGTGGAAAGTCCAGGGCCTGCTGAGCTTCCCTGCCTGGCAGCAGGCTGCACACCAGGATCTCCCCTTGAGAAGGGACACTTTTCAAAGTTACTCCTCAAAATTGAAAGGTTTCTTGCCACAGGAGGTTCTTGCTAAGTGATTAATAGCACGCTAAAGTTTGAAATCTTAGCTACATGATACAAAGGATTGGTTGCACACAGATAATTCTTTAGTACATAAACTGTTGGAATAAAGGCTGGATCCAGTAGCACCTAACTCCTCTCTGAAAAGGAGTTTAGAATGCAAGTGGGTCCTTTCAGATCCTCATGACTGAAGGACAGGGTCTCCCTGACAATTTTGTCTGATCCTGTCCTCTCTTACAGTAAATAATCAAGTGTATCTTGCCACCAGATTTTGTTAAACCACTGCTGTGTTTACTATCAAGCTTTCTAAAATCACTGTTCTATATCAACGAACATATTGGTGCTTCACTCTTATGAGTGAAGCTTGTCACTCATCCACAAAAAGTCACTGTAAGTATCTTTGTTACAGCAGAATTGAATCAATGCTGAGGAGCTGTGCTCTTCTCATGACACAAAAGCAATTAATCCAAAACTTCTAGAAGACAGGTCCTAACAGCTCTTCTCAGTACTTGAATACCAGAGATGGAAGAAGTATCTTTTTTCAGTGCAGTCAAGGAAAGACCAGCCTGGTTCTTACCTAAGCTGCCAACAAATTTCACTTCTGAGCCTGTTTTGTGTCTGCTATTCATCTTTAAGATACTGTTTTTCAGAAGCTGAGAAGAGAAGGCTGGCTTTTCTTCCCAATCCCAGTTTTAAGTGAAGAGGGGCCTGCTGCCGAGAAACAGGAGAGCTCTGATCTCACACCAGCTCTCTCTGAGGAATCTGTGATGGTTGTTAACTGCTGGGACTCCTGCATCAGTGCTGAAAATGATCTGGCAGGATAAAAAAGCAGTTGGGACCAAGGAAGTACAGTCAGCCAGGCTCAGACTTCATCTCAGGCATGCATTTGCTGACAGTGTTAAAAATGGCAGCAACCCAACACGTGGCGAGCTAAACTGCCTCCATAAGGACCATTGCTGACAGCTGCTGTCACCCTCCTCAAGCACAAACCTTCGGGCCAGCACCTGCCTGCCTGTTCCCGCTGACCAACAGAGTTTGCTTGAGAGTTTTTGGGGCTATTTGCAGAGTTTCAAGAGTTCAAACTGACCATTTGCTCTACTCTCTGACATCCTTCCAAGAAGCCAACTGGGAGAGTGACCTAAAATCTGCCAGAATATACAGAGAGTTTTCTAATCTGTCCTACATCTCCCAAAATGCCTCTCTGAAATGAAAACCTGTTTATAGGAAGAAAGAAAAAAAGAAAGAAATCCAATGTTGGCAAAGGGAAGTGTGAGAAAAGGGAGGGAGAGGGGGAAGTGGATGAAGACAAGCTGTCTTTTAGAAAATACAACTGTTACTCCCTTTTGCTGCCTTCCTTTATCCTGTCCTGTGGGCATGTCGGCTAATTACCATGACTTGTACATGCCTGCTGCTGTATTACATGGGATTTATTACATACAAGTCTTTGTTGGGAATTCTGCTTGTGTGGGAAGTAGTTGGATAAGAAAAAGCAAACAAAAGTCAGAACTTTCAAAATCTAACTTTTCCTGTTTTACTAGCATCTAGCACCAGCTGCACAAGTCAATGAAAATTAACCTTACCCCCTACCCCTTGGATATCCAGTAAACTCAGATTTGATCCGGATGTTCTGATTTCCACGCAGCTAAAATGCAATCAAATGCTTGATTTTGGGGGATAGATTTGCCTAAATTGTATTAATTCACAAGGATAAACACAATTAGTAGAGCTCATTAGCTTGCAAAATGTAATTTATTTTCTTGAATATACCCATTTCCTTGGATGAAGAGCTCCATTAGGTTTATTATATTTGCAAAGCTTATATAAAAATCCAAACCATGGCAACAAAGAGAAAATTGTTACTACACAGTCACAGCAGTCACTTTTCCATGTTAAATAAGTTTGGCATTTATTTATATTTAAATGAGAATATCTACCACTATCAAGACCAGGATATGGGGCAAGTCCTTATACAGAGTATAATTAAAACTAATTCAAGCAATAAATGTGGCCTGAAATTAAAATAGCCCCCAACTTCTTTAACTGAAAAACAATTCAATGTTCTCCCTCAAAACTCCTGTTTGCAATTGCTTAATTATCATAACCAGCAGTAGTAAAGGGACGCTGGCCATTTACAGGCTCATCAGATGGGTCTGCATTTAGGCACGTCTGGTCTGCTTAGTGCTGTGCTTTAATTTCGCTGTCACATAAAGGCTAGACAGTGGAGAAAATGAATACATGGCAAAGTACCTGTCATTACTTGTATCATATTACCGAGGTATTCTACGTGCACAGTACGAAGGCGGCTGGTCCAATTTTCACACTGTTATCATTTTTGATATTATACTGTCTAAAAGCAGTGACACACAAAAGAGATGCTTTTATCATTCTCAATGCAGGGATGGTACTAATTACATCATCTGTCATCATTATACTGCTAAACAAAACTTTTCTTTCATAGGAAACTGCCATTTAGCAAATTAACGGGTAATGACCCATAATATACAGAAGATTGAAATTTGGGAATTACACTCACATTAGTTTGTTTTCTGCTTTCCCCTCAATTTTACTCCCTGATACATCACGAAAAGGAAGAGAGATGGAGAATTTCTTCAACTATTTAATTTGCCAATAGCCCTACTGTCCTTTTGGAAACTGATGCAGGATCATCTCTGTCTATATCAGCGCATAGTTTCGTTCTACTTAATGATACAGACAGTCTGCCAAGCCAATAAAAAGCCAGATGTTAGTACAGTGATGCACAGAAACCTGCTGCTGGGGCCAGATTTTCAAAATCAGACATGAAACAATGAGCTTGCCTTTGCTGCCAGATAATGGATGGATGCCTGGAAATCAGGTACCGGGATGTGAGTTGCCTCCTGAAGCCTGACCAGGTCACATAAGATGATGGCATGGAGAAGGTACCTGAGGTGCCCCAGCAAGGAGCCCCACAATTAGGCCAGGTAAGGTGAACATCCCCCCAGGAGCCCTCCTCCTGCCTGGACTCTGCTTCGAGCCTGGTGTAACACTGCAGTGAGCTGTGTTTCGGAAATGTTCAAGTGCCACTGCTGAAACAGACCTGTAGGGGATTACAAGAGGCACAAACCATTGTGGATGAGTCCTCAGTACAAACTCCCACAGTTTTGGGAAAGAAGAATAAAGAGACTTCATTTTCGATTGTGTCTGATCATGCTTTGTTCTTTAACACAGAAGCAAAAATAAACATAGGGTAGCAGGTGGATAACAATACAGATTTTTAGGTGGCAGGTACTTACTACCAAGACAATGCAGCAAATCCATGTAAATCTAGACAAGTACATTTTAGACAGACCTTTGCTCAGTCTGAACTTCTGTGGCCCAGATCAGTTCTCTTCTTTCATCATGTACCAGTTATGTACAATGTGGGGAAAATAAAAAAGGGAAATTCCACGGTGAATTAAGAATAAAAATAATGACAAAGACCAGTGAATTTTATATGAACAAGCCACGTCAGTGGAAGCTTTAGTCATCAACAGATGCTTCAGATACAGTAAGAGCAATTAAGCATTTGGCCTTTCATTCCCATTGTCCATATCAGGGTGTTTAGGACTTTTCTCTTACCCACAAAATGATTTCCTGACTTAAGTGAAATTCTGAACTGAACATATCTGTAAAGTAAGAGGAGTTCTCAGTTCCAATTTATCATTGTTAAAGTGGATTAAAGGATTTTTTATTAGTAACACTTAGAGCTCACTTGTTCATGCACTTGGAGACTCCTACCAGAGGAAACCCTCCCCAGCAGACAGCCAGGCCAAATCAAAAACTGAAAATGAGCGTGTGATGAGCACATTACACAGGCTGATGAGGACCGTGATGAGCTGGGAATTAGTGAGGAAGCCTTTGAGAAAAGACTGAGCACTGGTGGAAACCGAATATGGCACTTGTCCTTTTCTGAGCCACTGCTGAACGAAAAGCTTAAGCCCCCTGCGGGACACCGTGCTACTGCAAGTGATGTCTCCTCAATGAGGTACATAAGCCTCTCTCTCAGTGCTAACCCTCTTAGCAGCCCTTAATATTTTAAATAGTATAAGACTGCACTGGAAATTGTGTGAGATAACAGTGGAAGTAGAAGTTCAACAAACCCTGAATCAAAACTGTTGACAATATATGCCCAAATTGGCTTTAGCAGTGCTAATGAAATGATGCCTGGTAAATGACTGGATGTATCACATTCAAAAGTAACCCTCCATGGGCAGAAGAGGAAAGCCATCTTGATCACAGAAAGGGGCTCGATGTGTTTGTTTACTCCACCCAATAGGCAAATACTGTATTAATTATAGGTGATTTGAACAACATTATCAAAATGCTCTCTTAGTACAATAACAGTAAAATAAATCAAAAATTGTACTTTGTTATATTGCCAGCTCCTCTGACAGAGGAGCTATGTTCATGCTGAGCTGTCCATCTGCTAAGATTCTTGACTCCATTCATGAAATTTAAAATGGGATTGATAAATTCAAGTTGTTTAAGTGTGTAAATGCCTACATCACATCTATGGAAAGCTAGTTAGTACAGTAGAGAACCAAGAGTGATTCAACTGGGCAACAAGAGGAGCTCAGTGCAGCTGTTACCACACTGGGCCCTGGTGACCTCTGACATGTTCTGGGATAGCCAAGTCCCCCCAAGTAGCCAGAAGCTATGGAAGAGCTCTGTTCTCTCAAAACCCAGCAACTACGTAAGATGTAGGAACACATCTGGGATTTATATGGCCCTAACTGCCTGTGCTTAAATGCCTGAGTGACATTCTCACTTTCTAAATTTAAGTAAGGGAAGGAATCTTACTTAACAGACCTGATTGCTGGTTAGGGTTCTTATAACCAAGACTTCAGTTTTGAATATAGATGATTTCTTTGAATATAGATGATTATCTTTCTCATTTACTAACCACGAAGTAACAATCCAAGATGATACCATTGTCTTTTCCTTATTAGTGTATTTTTTCCCATATTTTGTTTTCCATTTCAGGTGTTAAGTAAAGGTCTGTTCATCTGTTTTTGGGACATAAATTCAAGATAAAAGGGAGGTTCCTTGAACTCTCCTGGTCCTCAGTTCATGGCCGATAGACGACTACCAACCCACACCTTCTTCCTTCCAAACTTGAAATATTAATTTCAGTGTCTTTTGCATAGGTCCAGACTATGTACTTATAAGCTAGATCCAGTCTGGATAATTATAAATTATACCCTTAAAACCACCTATCTTATTTCACTTGGAGGAAATATGGGTACCCCTTTTTTGGAGTACCTAGGTGGTTCCACTCTAGGGCTGGCTACTTCCTAACTCAGTGAGAAATTGTATTAAACCCCCAACATTCTCGGTGCATTTGAATGGGTAGAAATCAGACAATGTTACCAACTCAATACATGTGAAAGAACTTCACATTTTTTAAATAGGTCCCTTCTCTTATTAAAACATATTTTGATACTTAGAATTTGTCTTCTAAATATGTTAACACATTACTTCTAGACAGTTATATAGATCTTTAGTACATAAACAGCCCTTCTCTACTTTACAAGACAAAAAGAAGAGTCAAGTCTCAGGAAAGACCAAATCTTACTGAAATACTGAATCCACCACCTCAATATCCACAAATTTGGACAAAGACACATGATAAAATAATTTCCTGGCTTTAGTAAAATTCTTGATTGAGTTTACCCTTAAAGCCAAGAGGTGTTCTCAGCACTATTTTATCTCCCTAGAAGACTAAAATCGAGATTCACTGCACAAAGTTTGCCTATATTGCAGTTTTAAAAGAAAGAAAAAAAAATAAAAGAACAAAGTAATGATGGCTTATCTAAAGGCATGAGGGCACTTCCAGCAGAGGGCTGTCGAACTCGTTTAATTTCTCAAAGAAGAAATTTTTATCGGTGTGAGCTTTTCAGAGATTGGTTCTTCCTGAAATGTACTGAATTTTTGCTCGTGAGCAGATTTGACTGACCTTAAACAGCTGATCCTTGGACAAGATGTCAAATTTGCTTGTACTGTTCAATCAAGTAAAGTACAATGAAGAGTTTCTTATTCTGGAGCTGAAAGAAAATGAGCCCCTGTTCCTGATGCATTTCTACAAATGAAAGAGAGATTCATGTATTTCTTTGGAGGGTGATGGTTCTTTACATCCTGATGATTAAGTATCTGCACATTCTAAACCTGAAATCACTTGAGTGATTCCTGCTGGAGGTACCTGCTATCCATCTAGCAAAAGTTCTTCTAAAATGCTGCTACAAAGTGCTTCTCTATTTGGATGTTCAACAAGGATTCCAAATCAGAGCTCTAACCATCCTACAGGAAAACAAACAAAACCCTCAAAGAAAAGGATTATTCTTAAAATGGCACAGTATGGCCATCATAGGAGAATATCTAGCAGAAAAACATCTCAACAGAGCAAATTCAGCAATCTAGAAAATCCACATCTGTAACAAAGTCCACACAGCATGCTGGAAAAGGCAAAGAACAGAATCTTGTATTTCCTAGGTTACAGGTAATGGGCATCTACTACCACTGCTCCTCCTTCTGTTTTGCACAGGACTGTAGTGTTTTGTGCAAAATGATCCTTGCTTTAAAGGATCCACAGCTTGGGGATGTAAGAAAAACTTCCCTCTTCCTTCCCTCGGAAAAGGTCACACAGAGGAGTTGGGTTTTATATTGGATTTGGATACTCTATAAATCAGTCAAACTGAACAGGAGTGTGAGCCCACATTGCTCTTAAGACTTCTATTTTAGCCAAATTTGTCTTTTTTTGTACCATCTTCCTCATCCTCAACCAAATACTTCCATGTGCAGATTGATGAGCAAAACACATTTTGTCTCCCTCTGAAACATCAGAGGAATCATGAATGAAAAACATAATGTTCTTTTTAACTCTACATTCTTGTAATTTTATTTATTTTGAGTAATGCCAGTGTGCAATACTCTGCAAAATACAATGTACAAAGTCTTGAGGCAAACCCTCCCTTCTGTTTTAAGTATTGCATAGTCACATGATGCAAACTTGACTAAGCATCTTGGCACCTTCTCTAGGCAAATGCTTCTGACTTAAACAGTCCTGGTTAAGTATTTCTCTTCAATCTACTAATTTTTTTGCAGCTCAGAGATTTTTCCAGTACAGCAGTAAGTACATAAAACACTTAATTCTGTAATTTTATGAATTTAATAGGACAGAACTTCAGGCCGCTTTTATTTGCACATCTACATGGTGGAAGTTTTGTCTATAAGTAATCATTTCTGCATGCTTATCTACCCCCTTCCTCATGATGATTTCATCCCTTGATGATACTTTCTTAAATACCTAGCCTGGGAACCTAATGTAGTGATTTGTAAATATTAAGGTGGAAATACACGCAAATACCTTTTAAATGTCACTTGTTACAACTAGAAACCATGTATATACATGTAACACTAACCAGACTGAGTGGAAGAAGCTTAACCAATCCTCCTGCGCAGAATGAACTTAATGACAAAAGTTTTATGTCCTCAGAAGCACTTTGAAGATTTGAGGCGTTATGTAATCCCATATTATTATTATTATTATTATTATTATTATTATTATTATTATTATTATTATTATTATTATTATTTTTACTATTATTATTATTATTGACCATGGCTCAAAGCTTGCCTCGCTGTGGGACAGTGGAGCCTATCATTAGCAATCTCAAGGCACAGCAGGGTAAGAAAAATAACTATTTGGAAATGTTTGCATTTCTCAAATCTGTTTAGATTTTTTAAATTTAACATGGGACAGAATAATTCTCATTCTGAATGCAACGAGACAGAAATGATTCTTCTTCATTCAGAATTTAGACACTGCTCCATGGAGGACTGCTGATTAGAAAAAAAAAGCATTCCCACCTTCTTGTAAGGAAACCAAAACCCATTTGCAATTTAATAAACCTGCTTCTCTGGAGACCTCCAGAGGTCACAGAATAGCCCATTTTGGGAACATTTGCGTATATACATAAATGCACAGTCTGGATCTGGATGGATGTAGCTTGTTGAGTTTGGATTGAGTGTGAAGTCCCTATTCTCTGCTGACTGTCCATGTTTTAAGTCATGACATCAGAAGAAGTGGAATTATGCTGCTGTAAAGAAGAAATCTTAGTGGGAAATTCTGGGAAAAGCCAAACTTGAGGAAAAAACTGAACGCTCAGTAAAGGTAGCTTTAAAGTGACTCCAGGCACAGGACAAAGTGAAAGGAAACTGGTATGTTTCCCATTGCACCCAAAGGGATGGATGCAGACAAGAGCTGCACCTAAATATGTGCTGAGTTGAACAAGACAGAGGACCAAGGGAAGACAAGGTCAGAGAAAACAGATATTAAACATGAGTTCTGAAAGAAAAATGGCAACTCTGCATGTGTTCTGGACAACTAGCAACTTTTAAAACATCCAAATGCAGTTCCAACTAACTGCAAGGGATTGTTGGAACAGTATTTGGAAGGACGGATGAATGGATGGATGGATGGACGGATGGATGGATGGATGGATGGATGGATGGATGGATGGATGGATGGACGGATGGATGGATAGGCAGCCTGCCTGAAAATTTGGTCTGTATTTATAAAAAGTTGCCACTTATGTATTCTGTGCCAAAAGAGATCCTAGATTTGGTTATCATCCAGCCCCTGAGAAATTTTGTACTTTGTGAATATAGCATTGTGTGGACGGGAGAGAAAATAGTAATTCAACAGAACTCTGCCGCCTCTCAGTCTTACGTTGAATGCATTTGATGGCCACTGTCATGGACAAAACTATATTTGGTAAGAAATCACATTCTAAGCAAACCATATCTTAAGACTACAGAGTGGGAAAGAATTCAAGACAACTTCAAATGTATCACTGTCTAATTAACTAGGTGGATTTGCAAATGATGACATAATATTGTGCAACAGTAAAATCAAAGTTCTTCAGCTCTGTGTTTTCAACAGATAAACTACAGTTATAAATCTGATACTTATTTAAAAAAGAGGTACAAAAAATAGCAGCAAGGACTAGATGACTTTTAAAAGCAGTTCCAGAGAGTTTTGACTCACTTCAGCAATGCCACAGTTTTTTTTTATATAATAACCCACGTAAAATATTGGTGGTGCTGAGAGGATCCTCCTCCAGTTGAAACGTGGAAATCTCAAGTCACTGACATACTGAGAGATGTCAATCAAAAGATAATTCAATCACATTTTTTATGCTGTATGTGTAGCAAGGCAATGTTCTAGGACAATTACAAGTCCTCTTTGACTCTTCAGTGCAGTAAATCTCTGTCTGTCACGACCTGACCAACAGTGACATTAAAAGGACAGGAATTACAGAAAATACCCTGCTTGGACCACAGAAAGGTGAAATGTATTTCATTCTCCCTCAAGTGATGGCTTAGATACCCTCATCAACTTCTCAGTCCTGTTAGGATTATTTTAATGAAAGAAGATGGTAACTAATATTGATAAAAACTTGATTTTAGAGGACCTGTTTGCTTTAAGTTCATTATTGTGCATGAGCAAACGAAAACACGAGCCAGCAGTGTGCTCTTGCAGCTAAGAAGGCCAGTGGTACTCTGGGTTGCATTAGGCCAAGTATTGCCATGAGATCACAGGAGGTGGCCCTGCCCCTCTGTTCAGCACTGGTGAGGCACCACTTAAAGTGGCATGTCCAGCTCTGGGTTCCTCAATACAAGAGACATACAGGAGAGTCCAGCAATGGACCATGATGATGGTAAAAGGACTGAAGGACCTCTCCTAGGAGTAGAGGCTGAGACAGCTGGGGCTGTTCAGTCTGGAAAGGAGAAGGAGGCTCAGCAAATCTCGTCAATGTATATAAATTGGAATTAAATAAATGCATATAAATTGCCCCTGAAGGGAGAGTGCAAAGAGGCTGGATATAGGCTTTTTTCATGGTGCTTACTGTCAGAACCAGAGGCACTGGGCACAAACTGAAACACAGGAAGTTCCCTCTGAACATGAGGAATCATGTTTCTGTTGTGGGGGTCACTGACACTTGCTCAGGGAGTTTGTGCAGTCTCCATCCTTGTAGATATTGAGAAGTCATCTGGACACTGTTCTGGGCAAACATCTCTAAATGACTATGCTTGGCAAGGGGGCTGGGACCAAACACCCTCCAGAGACCCCTTCCAACCTCAACCATTCTGTGGTTCTGTGAACTCTTGAGCATCATTACCAAGTTGAGCTTACAAATGACCACTACTCATCTGTACCTTGGTACCATTTAGGCCATCCCAGGAAAACACCACTGTTCTAAGGAAAACACAGTTAGACCCATTCACAGTGCTAACAATTCCATGTTAATCTAACTGTCCTACAAACAACCAGAGAGAATGCAGTTATTTCTACTGTAGATTTTCTTCCCTACAACTATGTGCATAGATACCCATGTATATCTATAAACATGTACAGAGACACACCATACAATTTTATGTATAATTTTGTATCTATAATTTTAAAAATCTATTTATCTCTCTACCTTTCTAGACAAAAGGGAGATTTTCCTATGCTTACACAGGCCACATATTCTGGTGTAAGGCAGAGAAAAGAAAAGAAGCTTTCTAGAATCTTCATCACACAATATCCTTTAACTAGTGTTACTAGAATTACAAATTTTAGGTTACATGAAGAATTTAAACACTTTCCACCCCCCAGCATTCACGTCTAGAACTAGGTGCACTCACAGAAACGCAGGTAAAGCTGAAATCCCTTTGAAAATTCAGCCTTTTCTGAAGAAAAAGTTGATAGTTATTGACAAAATGTACTCTGCCTTGTTACTATTCATGATTAAGGAAAGTAAATATTGTCTGAGGCCTAATGAGAATTCCAATGCAATAAAGTCAAGTGTGAAAGGTGCAATCAATAAGTGATGATGCAACAGTATTCATTTGTAGTTTTGTTATTGTTTAGTTCATGCTATTTGCTGATGCTTGAAAATGAAATGTTAAGAAATTAGTGTTACAAGGATTAACATTCAGATTTTATTTCTGATATTGTTATGTTTCTACAGTCATTACACTCTGAACACTAATTAGCATCTGCTTTCTTTTCCCACTAGTTAAGGACTGCAAACCAAAGAATTATAGAACACAAATACTATGGAAACGAACATCAGTATTTTCCATGAACAGCTACAAATTAAACCCCATGATGTCCATGGTTAATTTTACAATGCAGGAGTAAGTACTACAATAAAGTACTGCATTTTCCTCATTTTTTGTGTTAGAAACTATGCTTCAAAGTATATTGAGTTTATGAAGGGAGCGTATTTCCAAATGTGTAACAGATCTCAGAGTCCAAGCTGGAACGTTTATGTTCTACATATGACAGAGGTATCCACCAAGGGCTCAGCTTTGGATTTACAAGCCTTGAGTACCAGGAAGCATGCCCCAGGAAACAGTCAAGGGCTGAGTTACTCAGTTTCTGCAAGGAAACCAATCTCTTCCAGTCATTCATCAGACTGATCATTTCCTCTCTGTTTGCCTCAGCTGGATTAGCAGACACATAGACAATGGTCTCTGCCACTGTGCCATGGCATGGGACACTGGTACCTTGTGTCAGAAATTGAAGGGATGATTTTCTGTCTTCCCTGCAGGCACATGGTACAAGTGACAATTTGTGCTGGCCACCTCATGTAGCCTGAAGATCCTGAAAATATGTTTGAATATTCTTTGCAACTCTGTATTTTCTAAAGCCACGTAAAAATTTGACTGTGAGAACTTCAGTGGATTTTCACTGAGTACATTTACAATTAACATCTTTATGTTTCTGAATAGTCTGCTTTATTAATTGCTCTGGCACTTTAGATAACAGAGCAAGGTTTAGGACATGGATTGAAAACAAGGGCTGGTTCTGTCCTAAAATATTTGGTTACATGTCTGTGCTAAGGTGTCATTTCTTTTGAAGTCAGCTAGGAGTATTTGGCATACATCCTATCCAAAGTAAAACTACAGGCCAAAGCAGATGCCTCCCAAAACTCCTGTTCATTGTGTATGGTGAAAGACCCCATGCATTTCACAAGGCAGCTCTACAGTTCTTCACGGATTGCTAAAAGCAGTAATTCCTTTGAAACTTTATTTATGTCTCTTGCAGTGTAACAACTTTACAAATTCACTAAGTAAATAGATCATGTAGTTAAAGTTAATTTGTATTTAAAGTATATAGCCCATCCTGACTAAGAAGATTGTCTAATCCATACACAATTTTTCTTACAAGTAGTTTCAATGGAATTGGGTAAAAATTAGCAGTAACACTGGAGAATGACATATCTGTTCTACATCATGGCTCTTGTTATCAAAATGCATTTTTTGCAGAGCCATAGAAATGACTCTTTCAGTCCTGAGATCTCTTGACCTATTGCAAATAAGATGGCATTTAACTTTTGACAACTTATTTATATATGTGTATTTAGAAACAGCTGAGTAAGAAACCTAGTTCTACATGAACACAGTATAAAATGGCCCAAACATGAACACAGCTGAAGGAAAGAGAATTATGGCAAATAAAACATGATGTTTCCAGTCCTTAAGAAAATCTAAAAATATAAGAAACCCTATCTTGTTAACAAGAAAGAACTGTTCTTTCACTTAAGGGATGGTTAGGCAATTATTCAGACCTGGACAAGACTGGATTGTCAAGTGAAATAATAATTCAGAGTTCCATAGGATAATGAGATAGATATCAAGCCCATTAGCAGTGGCCCTTAGTATAATACTGGCCAAGGTTCCCCAAGAAAGAGAGAGAATATTTAAATGAAACTTGTAGGGAACTAGTTTGAACTTGTATATTTGAAAAGCTTAGTACTGTCTCCTAGTTTCCATTCATTATTGGAGAGAAAGGTATCTATCATGTAAGACTGTGAAATCAGTCAGGCTTTCGAGACTGAAATCCCTGAGGGCAGAAACTAAAACATAAAATAATTAGAAAACCAAGCCACATTGAAACTCACGGAGTTTATATTAAGAATCTTATTCTAGTGAGATTTTAAGGTCTGGTTCAGCACCCAGTTGTCTCCCCTTTCCTCATTGTTTCTCTCTCATTCAAAACAAGCAAATCCAACATATATCTTCTCTGACTTCAGAGGTGTCATGAAGAATGACAGCTTTAGAAGTAAGGGCTTTTCAGATTGGAAAGAGAGGAAGGGATTACTGTATCTCTATAAAATAGGTCCTGCTTAGGAGACATTTGTATATGCATGCTTCATTCTGTTCTGTTTGTTTGCTCTTAACCACTATGGGAATAACTCAATAGCTGGTCACAGAGAAGATTCCTAATCCCTGGAAAAACAGTTGTCTAGCCTGCAGTTTATGAGGTACAATATGGCTAATGTGTCAGCAGTTGCCATGGATAAGAAATAAGAAACTGCTTGTTTTAATATTCTCCTTATGATCCTTCTCCTAGGTACAGGAGTTTCCAAACACAGGAGCAGATCTAGGTCTGGCATCCTCCAGTGAGGAACTCTGCTCCGCACTTTAATGAAGATCTCCTGGGCTGACTGGTCTCTGGGTCTCTGGGGGTCTCTCTGGGGCGCTCGAACTATTAGGCTAGACCAGGGTTTACAGCAGGTTAAGCAAGAAGGCTGACTAAGAATTTGTAAATCAAATATTAAAGACTGATTAAATATTTTACGATCTTTTTACTTAGGCTTTGATTTGAAGTTTACTTCATCTGCTAGCCAGAGATCTGCTGAAGGTTAATTGATGGAGGAAGAGTAAATAACAGCTCATACTGCTGGCCCTAAGTATGCGAGGCATTTAGGAGTATTCCTAACCTCAAGTCTGCAATCACTGACGTGCTCATTTGTCTCACTAGGTTAGTGTCACTAGGGGCTCAGATATGTGATCAAATTACTGCCGTGAAAGTGGTTTAAGCTTATGTGTTTTCTCTTGTATTGTATTTTTGCACATGTCTCCAGTGACACCAAGTAATCCTTTAAATTGCGTTAATTTGATCATGCATCTGAGTACCCAGTGCAGCAAATTGGGATAGGTGACTATGGGAAGTGGAGATGATGCCTCTTACAAGACAAATAGCTCCTACGGAGGAGAGAGACATCCAGCAGAACTCTGTCGACCAGGATTAGAGTATAAATCTTTCCCCTTTCTCCTTCTACAAAATCAATGGTTTGTAACTTATAAACATGACCTGACAAATTGCTTTTGTGAACTTTGGGCTTTTTTCTTCTTTTTTAAAAGGAAAGAATTAACAATACTCTTATAATTGTTGGTTAATTTTTGGCTGCTCAACTGGACTGGTGTCATTTAAAGCCTATCTAGAGAGAGCATAAAGAAAAATTCGGAAGCTCATCATCCAGCAAGAGCCCTCATCATATTTAGGGTTTTGACTTGAAAACTCAAAAGCAATCCAAATATCTAGTTTTACAAAAGTACTGCTGACATTGTAACTGAGCTCCTTTTCAAGGGAACTTTGGTAAGGGTTTACACACACCAAAGCACAATTTATGTAAAGAGCAGGAAGAGTTATAGGACTAATCATTTTTAATAGAGATTCCTTGTCTTTAATTCAGAGCTACACAACAGAACTTAATAGCTTGCGCCAAATAAATAATTTACACATGGATTGTGTCTGAATACAAATGCATACATAAAATATCACAGACTTAATGAAGGTGCTGGTTTTTTACAAAATCAATTTAATTGATTTTGTTGATAGGTCTGCATTAATATTTTTGTAAGCTCCATTTTGCTTTACCTCTACATGTGGCCCGGTCGTGATTTGTAAGGGAGGAAGAGAAAACTCTGCAAATGCAATTAGAAACTCAGCACACAGAGTGTTGGTAGTTTTGAAGTGCCTGGGGTAAGACACTTGGAAGTAACACTCCAATGTGACCCGGTAGAGGGGCTCATTTACAAAGTACTCCTCAGAAAAGGTCAACCTCTCAGAACGCTCATGACTATTCAGTCATACGTTTTGCAGCATTTCAACCCAATGAAGCTGGTAATGAAGAGTTTTTCCCTCAACACCGAACATGCTGGGTTGTTTAGCTGCAGTCAGCTTTCAGCTTTGACTAGTGTTTGGCCTGAGCTCCTACCAGAGCAGGGAAAAGACAAAGGCTGAAGAAGGTGGTCATTGTTGTGGGGGATACACGACTGCAGCCAGGAGAACAGTGGTGGGATGGAAACACGGGGTGTATTCACAGGGTGAGGCATGGGATGATGGCTGCTTTACCCTTGGGAACACCGGCTTATCTGATGGGCCTGAAAGCTGCTTTTCACTACTTTTCGCCCACAGCTTGTTGTACCTCCTGTTAACACGCTGCTTTTTGCCGTCTAAAAGCGCTGCATTTTAGAAAAGCGCGTAGGCAGCCACTGTAGCTGGCGGGCCCACAGAGAGCGGCAGGGACGCTGAGGGCCGGCCGCCGCCCGCCCCCGCTGCGCGCCCGAAGAGGCCGAGTTGGCCCGCCTTACCTTTGGGGTGCCAGGGGTCCGTGAACTCGTACTTCCCCACGCCGATCGTCCGCAGCATCTGCACCCCGTTGGTGTTGTCCGGGCCGCCCGCCGCGGCCGCGTTGGGGGGCAGCGGGGCAGCCGCCTGCCCGTTGGTGGCGGGCGCGCTGCTGGGCAGGGCGGCCGAGGGCAGGGCTGGCGGCGGCGGCGGCAGCATGGGGCAGGCCAGGTGGCCATTGCCCACCGCCCCGGGGCCTGGGTGGGCCACTGGGCCCACGCCGCTCATGGAGGACATGCTGAGGGGCTGGCTGTTGGTGTACAAGGGCTGGCTCTGGAGGTTGACCACCATGTTGCTGAGGGGCTGGGAGGGCTGCGGCTGGAGCTGGTAGTGGCCCGGCATCAGCGGGAGCTGGGGGGTGACGTGCGGCGGGAGAGAGGGGGTGACGCCGATGACGGGGGCCTGGACGTTGGCGGCTGGGCTGAAGGTGGGCGGCTGTGTCATCCCGTAGGAGTGCGTGATGAGGGCGGGCTGGCTGCCCGCTGCCACCGTGGTGACCCAGGGTGCTGCACCTGTGGCATGAAGGAAGGCCGGCAATGGCGGTGGGTTCGGCACGGGGGAGAACAGACGTCACCACCCTCATCCTTCCCCTCCCACACCTGTGGACGACACCAACACGCCCCGCTGCACAATACCTAAAGCAGTACAGGATCTGGAGTCATTCCCAAGCAGTAAGTGCATAAAATTACTGCAGCGATGTGAGCACAATTGTTAAAATACTCATCAGGTGACATGCGGCATGTTTGTGGTTTTATGTATTTTGCACTTTATGCAGCTTTAGCACACGCTTCCAAGAAAATTAACCTCTTTCCCCACTGTGCTTTCACGGCTCCCTGACAAACACTCCGTGTGTATAATAATGGTCTCCAGCCACTACAAAGACATTGTAATTAGGCGTCTGGCATTGCAGCACAATGTATGATATGTGTCTGGAAGCTGGAAATCATTTCAGGTAGTTCTGGACATAAAAGAAGTCTTAAAGTATTACCGAGAGCCTTTCCCTCTAGTGAAGGCAGAGAAGGACAAAAAAAAAAAAAATCCGCACTAATGAGCTTGCAGCATCTTAATACATTCATATCAGCCCCGGCATAGAAGAAACTTGAGGGGTCTTTACAATGAGGGAAAACCCCTGCTAAAGAATAAAGAAAGGGCTCACAATGAAGTCTAATTGACAGAGGTAAATGGAGATAGTGTATTGAATTTGCTTTGAACGATTTTCCCTGGCAGAATTACAAATAAGATTAGAGACATACCTGGGTTTTCATTCTCCCTCATCTGTTTAGATGGAGGCTCATCAGTGTCCCAGGGCGTGGACTGATTGATGGGTGTCTGTCCCCACCTGACGCTCGTTGCAAGTCCTTGAGGCTGATTTTCAGTCTTGGAAATGCAAGGTGTCTACCAGAGAGAAAGAAAAATACAGAAAAAAAATGTTTTGACTATTGGGATTAATTATGGCTCCTCATAACTAGTAGCTTGGTTGTTGGTTACAGTCCAAGAGGATATCCTAAGATCTTTCAACATCATTCATTTGGGGGTTAGACTATGTGATCACCAGAGGTCCCTTCCAACCCTAACAGTTCTGTGATTCTATGATTGTCCTCCAGGTTTGCATGAGATGTCCGTATGGAAATACAATATATTTGAAAAAAATGCTTCTGAAAATTTAATATATCCACCTTAAAAAAAACCCAAAATCCACAACAAACTAGTATTTTCAGAAATAAGTCGCTCCATGTGCCATAAAAATAAAAAAAACCCCAACAAACAACAACCCAGATATGGTAATATCTACTCAGTGGCAGCTATATAAAATGGAACAATCTTCTGCTTGCTCAATTTCTTCCAAAACTACTGAGTTTTGTTTAGCAGGAGGCAGAACAAGAGAGACTTACTTACAACTGTAGGACAAATTACTGTAGAACAGTAAAGAGAAGTCTTTGTATTTACTGTCTGTCAACCCTTGAAATTGAATGCCAATATAAAAAAGTAGCATAACATCACTGGCTGTTAGAGTGGGTATGTTGGCAGGTCTTCAGAGAGGTTAAAATAACTGTAAAGTAGGGGAAGGACTTAGGCTGAATAATCATCAAAGCAGACATGATCTGAAAGAGATGGCCTGATGAAGAAACTATCACATGGATTTAAATGCTACACCATACCTCTGCAGCAATTTTAGGGGACCTTCCCAAACAATCATGCATTTGCTGAGAAAAGGCTTGTAGAAAACAAGGGTGCTCCAACAGGTCTAATTTATTTATGTCTGCTGTGTATTTCATTGCTGGAAGATTAAAAGTTTTTTGTTTTGTTTTTTACTGGTGTCAGAACCTCTAAGGCAAGCAAACACCAGCTGCCTACTGCTGAGTGAGTACTGAAGAGTGAAGCCATAAAGAACAGGAGACCAGTCTGAGCAATTGCTTGTTTGCCTCGCATCTGGGAAGTAATTTAGCTCAGAGATGGGGGTACAGCAGCTCCATAAATGCCCCGGGTCGCATGGTACCAATGAAATCTCTGTCAACACCAGCAGCCTGTTCACCCATCACAAGTACTTCAATCAGCCCATGAAAGGGAGTCATTAGCAAACCCATTTATGCCCTCTGAAAATTCATGCACACCTTCCCCAAGCCAATCATTCATTTCTCCTGTCTTTAAATTCACCAGAGGAGCCTGCTTCTTCCCCAACAGCACCCCCACTAGCACCTGTAGTGCACCAATGCTCCCCCCTTCACCTAAGAGCCTCTGACATCTCCTGACATCCACTCCCTTTTCTACCTGAGCTTTATCCTCAGTGGGCTCCTGGGGTCAGCAGATGTGTGTAGCGACCTTGATACAGGTTTTGCTGTGCTGCTCTCTTTGCTCCCAGAAGCCACAATGTGAGGATTTCCCCCACTAGAAATGCTATACTTTATTAATGCAGATGTTCAGAGGGAAATGTGATTCCTAATATCTTTTTTCCTATGATTGTCATTTTTCAAAACTCATCAATTTATTCTTTTCCACAGTTTGGGGATTGTGTTAGTTGGGTTTCTTAATGTAATTTCTCTGGATTTTTTTCCTATTGTTTTTGAACCAAGGACAATGATATTCTGGTTTTAGATTCACATTTACTTCTGTCCTCACCATTTTGACTACCTCTGTAACTTCTGCAATTGAAATAAAAATGAGTCAGAAAAGACATAAAGAAAGGACATGCAGACAGTCAAGAGCTTTAAGAGCTCTGCGCTATTCATGGTGAAGAAAGGGCAGGAGGAGAAAAAATAAGTCTCAGTTTTGAAATCCTTTCTATTTATAAATTGTCCTGAGAAAATGATTAATCTGAATACCTTTAGCTTTTACATTGTACAAGGTCTTTGACACAGGAGGATATAACACTGCTGGTGGTTTACCAGCTCATGTTAGCAGTATCCCTTTGGATCTAGCTAAACTGTTTAACAGCAGCCAAAGCACTCTGCAGCAGGAAAAAAAACACAACCCACCAGCATTCTCTGTCTATATATCAGCTAAAATACTTCCCCCAGAAACACCAATATTTATTCTAAAGTAAAGCTTAAAAAAATGTAAATGCGATATAGAGAAATGGGCATTTTTAGGAACCCAAAGGAGGATTCATGACTCAAATCACGCTTTGTGTGTTTCACATGTGGCCTCTGTGTGTTGCATTTCTTTGTTGTATGAACTGGGTCTTACCAGTGGGTTTGAAATACACACATCATTATTGTGAGGCATTGTCAAGACAGGCAGCATCTCGTTTAAGTTTGCTACGTTCCCAAGTTGCTTTAAAACAGTGTTGATCTAAAGTAAGAATAAAAAAATTCCTCTACCTTAAATAATACCGAATGACACATATGCTACAATTTTAAAAGAGCCCATGTTTTTTCCAGAATGAGTAAAGAAGGGAGTATGTGATACACTTCTCCTCAATCCTATAAAAATCCAGTTGCTTATTTTGGAACTTGTTTTCCAAGAAACCTAGAGCACCATACCAGACACATGTCTGCAGCCAGGTCTAGATCTAAATTCCATACTTTGAGCATTAAAAAAGAGGAAGGAAGCTATCGGGTTTGCTATCAATAAACACTTCTCCTTCATTTTCACTAAATGCAGATTTTGTTTCACTAAAGATGCTCACAAACCCTGCTTCTTAGAGGCTCAGTGGATTTAAACACATAAATCCAGTAGGTTGCTTTCAAACTGTACTTCTGAACTTGTGTTTGTTTGATCAGAAAGTGCCAGACATCAGTTGGTATGAAATCACAACACACGCCCATGAAACACAGACAGTAATGGTGGTGGAAACAGAGAAACAGCTTACTGAACTTAGTTTTAAAATGTATACATACTTCTGGCCTCTGATCTAATTTCTGCTTTATCTTTCTTAATACATGAAGGGTAACATTACAAGTGTTATATGCCTCTGATCTGATTGCAGCAATTACCCATTTGTGTCTCAGGAAAGTGAAATTATTTCCAGCCTTATCAAACAAAGGAACTTTCTGTCCATTCGCTCAGGCCCACAACAGTGCTTTATTTGATGCTTTTAATGTACAACACAAATGACAAAAAAATGGCCTGTATTATGCTAGTTGTGCAGGGGGAAGAGCTGTGTTCCATTAGTGATCCACAGACTTCACAGAAACTAATTGTACTATGTTACACTTTTATCTTTAGCTTTCATGTCAGATGCTTGTTTGAATTAAACATGGAACACATGAAAAAAGGAAATGCATTACAAAATCTACTGGGTATACATCTCTGCCAAAAGTCTATTTACATGAAAAGACCAAAAGGTTTCTAAAAGGTCTGTTAAAGCCTGGCTAGTCAACAGCAGCATTGGCTAGTTAATTGCCTGAAATTCCTGGCAGACTACAAAGACTACTTAAGGAATCATCAGCATCTTTCTAGCACCTGTAAAATGTTCAATTTGTGCTCTTTGTCATGGATAGAGTACCCCAAAATCAAATCTCAGGATTTTTTTCCCTCTTTAGTTTGAAGCCACTATTAAGAACCAATAAAAATGTTCAGCTGAAATCTGCATTTCACCACCTGCCACTCTGAACTCCAGAAAGGAGCAGTCTCCCAATTTTAAGGAAATTAACCGTAATACAGATGTACAGGCAGAAGAGAGCAAGACAGAACAATTCTGGAATTACATGAGACTAACACAGACAAGTTGCCAGACTGTCAATTTTTTTGTAGCTCAAGCAGTCATAAACCATGGCCCATAGGCAACAGTAACTGTTGTACAGCTGGTTCACTGAACCTTGTTGTATTAAAACATTAAAACCTTCAGATTCATGGGGATTTTCAGAATATCCACAAGAAAGTTCATGAGTTCACAGCCATCAGCTGGTGCTAAAGATTGGGCATTAGTGATTTGGTCTATACAGCATCCTGGCTATATTTGGCTACTCTTAGGTGTTGAAGAGGCATAGCTACAACTAAGCCTGACTTTAAGCCCTAAGCTTTACAAATCTGTAATGAAGTAAGACCTAAAATTTTAGTAAGACCATTTTACATCAATGGAAACAAAAAAACCTCATTGTACTACTAATAGCATCAAAGAGTACGTTAGTGGATTTAAAAACCCCAACATAACAACCACAAAAATTCAGTAACAAAAATTCCAGTACAATCTTCCCCAGGCTCAACACCACCAAGCACCTCCTGGAAGGTCCTTATAAATACATTTGGGCAACTTCCCCAGAGCTTGTGGAGCCACTGACATACATCCCGCTATGGCTCAGAGTGCTAAGACCTATTCTAACAGTTTCATGAGCAAAAAAGAACTAATCCGGAAAGAGGAATACCATTTGTGATTCACAGCAATCAAAATTGTTTTACTAAGGCCTTCATATAAAGTGATGGATGAGAAGTAGTGAATCTCTGTTCCAATTTGCCAAGAGAGATTGGGAACGGCAGCTTAATACCAAGATAATATATCCAATATGCAACCCAGGCTATTTTCTCTTCCCATTGAAAATAAAAAGGTTAAGATGCATGCATGCACAGAGGCAAACATTCCCTCCCACAGACTCAGGTTTTATGGCCTGTCATGGGTAAAAGCAACTACAGTTAAATGAGGGAATTCCATTTAAGGATGTTCTCTATGCCTTTAACTGATAATGACTGGTGGCCCTGGTTGGGTTTAAAGTCTGAATGTGTTTGATGCTCTAAAAAGTTTAGTGGTCTCTGCACCAAAGAGTTTATGGTCTAATTTTTAGTTCACACTGTTAAATATTGCATGAAACAGATATTATTTGTAGCCACTCAGGTAAAATCTGAAGCATACAGGGATAAATCTTCACCTGGAGTAAATTCCTATACGGCACTGGACAGGACCCAAGTATATCACTGAGTTAGTCCACGGCCAAAGTAGCTCTTAAGGATGGAAGCAGAGCTTTTAGAGATGCAGTGATGACAGCAGTATCTCCCTAGCACTGGCTGTGTGGCTGGGCTACAGAAATTAAACTGTTGTTTTAAGGGACAGATGTACCGTAAGGTATTAAAAACCTAAGAGATATTGACAGGCCAGCGTGCAAGAGGAACAGAAAGAACATTCCTGCAGTAAAACCTCATTCAAGGACTTGCTCATGGGTGGAGAGAAGAACTCATCTACCTTACAGTTCCCATCACCAGGCAATTCTGCGATGACACAGCGTTGTTTTTCTCTTCCCAAAACTAATGTGGGAGCCGCAAGAAAGAGAGTAATACAGTTAACTCGTAGGAAAAATGTTACTACCCTGCATAAAAGACAAAAGAAGTCTAAGTTCCCTCTTGAGCAGGCAGAGTAATTCAGTACTTAAACACCATCCAGCAAGGAGCCACCAGTCAGAGTTCTGGAGCACCATGGCACAGCCTTCAGAGACACGGGACTCAGCAGTGGAGTAAAGTCTGCACCCATTCTTGCTCTGCAGAGGATTTAAAAACACTCCCCACCTCGAGGTTAATGACACAGGCTTGGAGAAACCCACGAGTGCAGTGGGCCCACATCCCTGTGATGGATGTACTCTACCCCTTAATCAAACTGCAGTAGTTTGGTACAGGCTGAAAAGGAAGTGAAGGTCTGATCCGTGTCCAGGCCAAGAACTTCTCTAGTTTCAACTTGTTCTCTGAAAAACCATGATGGAAACAGTGACACAGTGAGCACCAATGCACATGAGCTTGGAACACTGATCATGCGATTAACACAAGAATAGCTGGTGGCTTTTGCAAGACTCATTAATCAAGGAGCAAAGAAATTTGTGGGTATAAGGAGACTCATGCATACCTTTTCCATCACATGCAATTGGACTATAACCCAACCACTTTATTCCATAAATATGACAGCCTAAATCAGCCTTCTTGAGCTCTTCTGGCCAGGCAGCCTGGTTGTATGGCGGTGATCTTTCCTTGAGCTGGGACAACTCTCAAGAAGGCTCCTTGAGACAGCGAGACCTTTAACCAATGGCAGATCTGTCAGGAACCTAAATTAATACTAATGAAACATTACTAATTCATGTAGCTACTCAATATTAATTATTATCAACTTATTATAGATAATTCCATTAGCTATAACCCCTTGTCCAAGTCTGAAACTAAGATTGGACCTAATTGCACCAAGGCTCCAATAAGGAGTTTAGAAAGCAGCGGGTCCACTCTGAACCTTGTGACTCAACAGATGGCTCTTCTTCACTATTTGTATTTCTTTTGTTAGATATAGAGCTTTGTCTGAGACTCAGACTGGACCTGGCTGCACCTAAGTTCCACAACTTTGTACCTCATGACTAATCAGGAGAGTTTTCCTTACCATTTTGCATCTCCAGTCTCTGTGCAAAACATTCTAACTTGATTCTAACTCAGTTTGCATTTGTGCGCTTCTTCCATGCAGTAATTAATAAGGTGAACCTCACCATCGAACTTATTTAACCTTTGTAAACCACTGTTAAACTTTGTTAAATTCCACTAAATTTACTGAACTAATGAAACATATTGCTGCTTCTCTCTTGAGTGAGGTGCATTCCACCCATCTTCAGGAGTTCCAGACCAGCACAGCATCAGTACCTTTACCCAGCCCTGATCCTGGCTCCATGCAGGGCAGAGCTTCTCACCACTCACTTTGTGAGTTGATAAGAAGGCACAAGTATGAGCATGTCCAGCTTCTTCCCACCACCAAAATCAACCCCAACTTTCCTGGACTGAGACTTGGCTACTCTCATAAATAAGACAGCCCAAATTCCCAAGCTTTGACAATGCAATGGAAGATAACTCCATACTGGAAAAGGGTCAGCTGCTTCTGTCTCATAAACCTCTTCTAAGGCTCACCATCCACACTAGCTGCAGGTTCATGAAGGAAAGAAAAGGAATGAGATTATGGAAGAGAAAAAGATGGAATAGAAAAGGGTTGTGAACTGACCACAGATGGTATCTATCTCTTTCTGGTGGCTGACTGCCCAGTACAGCCAGCGCTCTCACACAGTGCTCCAGTCATTAGCTAGGAATGAATGCAGGACCATGAAATGACAAGTGCTTCATAAATGCTACTTTGTATTCTGTCTTGGCAAATTGCACCAGCAGAGGCTCAGGTACTCACCCAGCTGCCTTCGTTTCTCAGCGAGAACATCAGGGAACGGAGCTGAGGTATCGAACCAAGGTCCCGGCTGCGACACTTGCTGCTCCAGGACACCAGGGACATCAGCGCACGACACTGGGTTCGAGCACAGAAGCCCCAGTTTAGCCTGAGCAGAACCTCCTCTGCTAACATGGTCTGCATGCAGATCAACCCCAAATCAGAGCAAAGCTACCAACGCAAAATCATCTCACGACGCAGGAGAAAATGCGCGGCATCGGGAACCACGTGGCAGCTACAGAGAACATGCACTGCGCAGCATGAGAGGGCTCAGAGATCCTGCAGGCATCCCATGGCACAGGCAGATAAATCCAGTTCATCATAAGTGCTTTTTGTCAGAGGGCTTTAGGAAATATGGGCAGCAATGGAATAAGTGGCTGTCAGTCCAGAATCCCAAAGGGTGCACAAAGGATGTTGCCCTTATGTACTGGCAAAGCTACTGAAGAGCAACGTAAAAGGCAGACTTCTTGAAAACTAAACATTTATCTTGAATGCGAATACTGGCCATTGCTAGGTTCAGAAGTCACTCCATATGGCATTTTCATGCCAAATTTCCCATGGAATTCTTTCAATTATCCAAACAGGACCCCAAATTTCATTCTGGATGAGGGCCTGAAGCATTAGAGAGGAATACTTAGGAAGTAAAATGCTCCAATCCCAGTATTAAGTTACACCTACAGAAGTTCCTTTTTGTTGTATTGGATGCCGACATTTTACATTCAAGCCCTTTGAACTCAGTATTTCAATTGTAGTACACAGTCCGTGGCAGGAAAGTGCATGTTCTCTGCCTACACAGCAGGCACATAAAAAGAAAGGGGAAAAAAAAAGAAAACCAATATAAGCCTGTGAGTGTTGAACAGTGCTGCGTGATATTAGTGATTTATTAACTTGGCTTGATCAATAAGGCTATCATCAAGGGCACATTTAGTTTGCACATATATTTCACTTTCTAACAAGCACTTTTGTGTGCTCACTTTAGTTTCCATAATCTGATCCAGGTCTCAGGAAGCTTTCTTTAAGGGAGAACAGAGAATTCTTTTTCTAAAAAAAGGATCAAAGTATTCTCAGTCAACTCTCAAACAAAAGGACAGACAGTACTGTAAAAATAGCAAGCTTACCTTTCACAGCAACAAGAAAAATAAGCCTATAGGTCCAGATTTATCATTGCTTTAAGTTCATCAACATCAACTGAGCTATTAAATTGTGACTGAATTTGGATCACACCAATTAAAAAATTTCAGCTTTCTTTGAGTGTCTTCCATCACTAACATGCTAATTTAATGCATAATTTAAACTCTGCTATCCTTTAATTAAGCGTTTGTAAATAATTTAAAAAGAACTAAAAATCCTTTCGCACTTATAAAGCTGACCCCCTCCCATTTCTTCTACTGCACAACAAGACTTTTTAATAAAGAATTTATTTTTTTTATCTGAAAGTAAAAGCCATAAAAATGATGGGAAACTGATTTACAAGATAAAACAATTAGCTCTGGGATATGTACATTAAGACTAATAAATTTCACATCATATTTTAAGGAGTGGAGGAGGAATCCCAGATATATTAGACTTTATTCAAATTCTATTGAAATGTTCAATTAAGAGCATCTTATGAAGGTAGGTTATGCAGTCACTAAAATTAAGATGTGAAAAACAGTATTAGAGTGCTATTTCTCTCAGAGACTATGCACTTCAATAATCCATCCCGTTTTCTACATCCAAGATAATACCTAAAATCTGGGTATTCCTGTAATTGCTTTGGTCTTGTTAAAATTTTTGGTTGTGTAGGAGAAACACAAATGTATTACACAGTAAAAAATACTACAATATTATACTGCATTCCCTTTTAATCCAAAATCATGGATCTCAATGATTTTTTATTAAAACCTTTTTTTCCTCTGCTATTAAAACCTTTTCCTCTGTGCACACAGATGAAAATGCCTTTTAAGATTCAAACAAGTTTGTGCGAAACCAGCTCGAACCCATCAATCTCCCAGTTGGTTCCTAAAAGAAGGTAAACATTCCCCAAGCTGTTCTGACCAGACGTGACTGGCAGATGCTTTTTGGGAAAGAGATCTCAAGATACAACCCTGTTTCCATTCAGATTCAGAGCTTTAATAACACAAGAAGTTCAGTACAGGATCAGGCAGTCAGGCAGTCATTTAATTTGATTTACAATAGAGTGCTAATACATGGTTTTGCTGGAAACACAGTCAGTGTTTTCTCCAGTTTTTCTGCACTGTAGGTTTTACATCGAAGTATTCCTGCTCGTTTTGTTTCTGTATCTCCATGCTACCAGTAGGAAGCTGCCCAGTTCTCCTATTTTCTTTCAGCAGAATGGATTCGTGGACTAGCACGACTGCCTCAGGAGCCTCAACCACCATCCTTCTAAAAGATTTATGGCAAACACATTGCATCCCAAGATATAAATCTACCAAATGGCTATTAGACATACTTTGCTGTGCACAGCCACATGATTTAAAGCAAAACTGATAATGGTATAGCTCGGTCTAGTGTTACTGGTACGCCTGTCAGAATTGTGCTACATCACTGCACATTTTATCCAGACACCTCATTCTCATTTTGGGTGTGAACAGGATGATCCTTTAGCATTGCTCTGTTCAAGGCAACTTGTGATGCTAAACAGTTTTTTGTCATCCAAGGATAAATGGGTACTACCAAGATTAAGCTCTGCTTACATTTCCATCATTGATTTACATTCCTTTACTTTTTATTCTTTTATGATTAAATTCTTCTACGTATCTAGTTTGAGCCATTGGACTAATTAAGAAGAGGAAATCCAGCAAGGATGTGAGTTTGGCCAAAGACTTTTCTGGTTTTGAAAATCCCCTGATATGCATCTTTTAAAGAAAATACATAAAATTACAAAAAGCATAAAACTTCACACTCACTTTCCTCCTGGGAAGTTAGCACGAAGTAAACCACCTCCAAAAATAATCTCCCACTCAAGAAATGTCAAGGTGACAGGGAGAGAGAGAGAGAGGTTATTGTGAGCACTAAATAATACAGGTCAGTTCTGTAAGCCATGAAGGGAAGGACAAACTAAAATTAAACGACCTTTGGTAGGGATACCTCACCTACAACAGCAAGTCGTTATCTGATCTTCCTAATCCTCCTTCTCCGCTGTTGCAGGTCATAGTCCCTCAGAAGCTGCTATTCCTGCTAGGATGGGTGCAGGGCAGACAGTGCCCTTGTCTCCCCCCCGGATGGACTGCCAGGGAGGCCAGCCTGAGGTCGTTGCAGCTAATATCCCTTAAAAGGCGGCATGTCTCCTGCTGAACTTGCTGTGGCTTTCAGAAGAGCAAGGGGAGTTCTAGCTGGTCTTGTACAACCATTGCCTCCACAATACAAACTGAGCCTTGGTTTGTTGTAATAAAGCTTCAGTTAGAACACAAATATATAAGTATCTAACAGATAGAAATGGCCAACTTTGGTCACATTTATTGATCAGAGTGAGAGAAGAAGCAAAATGGGACCACATACCTACTCTGAAAAAAAACTCAAGAGGCATGCTTTCCACACAACAGGTGGAAATCAAAATAGTCTTTGCTGTGAATCCAAAATCTCCTTTCCACTCAAAGCACAGTTTTTGGTGTGACTGTTAGCTTCAGACAAGCACTGACTGTACCAGACTAACAACATTCAGATGTTATTAGAATGAAGTACAGACCCATATCTTGCTTTTTATGTTTAGTGATGATTCTGTGCCAAATTCAAACACAGATCACATGTTGAGTTTCTTAAAACCACTGAGTGAGCAAGATCTTCCACCACGCATACCTGTCTCAGAAAGGGCTTAGAAAGGGTCAGAGAATTTGTGACATTGAGATAATTTGAGAGGAGATACAAAGTTGGACTGAACGATAACTGTAGGTCCCTTCCCACTGAACTACTTCTACTCTACTCTACTCTACTCTACTCTACTCTACTCTACTCTACTCTACTCTATTCTATTCTATTCTATTCTATTCTATTCTATTCTATTCTATTCTATTCCATTCCATCCCATCCCATCCCATCCCATCCCATCCCATCCCATCCCATCCCACCCTACCCTACCCTACCCTACCCTACCCTACCCTACCCTACCCTACCCTACCCTACCCTACCCTACCCTATCCTATCCTATCCTATCCTATCCTATCCTATCCTATCCTATCCTATCCTATCCTATCCTATCCTATCCTATCCTATCCTATCCTATCCTATCCTATCCTATCCTATCCTATCCTATCCTATCCTATCCTATCCTAACAAATAAATAAGCTTATGTATACAGATGTATCTGTATCTCTTTCCCCTTCTACTACTGAGCTGTGGATACTATAAAAAGGTTCATCTTCTTTTTCTAAAAGAGTCGAAGCTTCATATACTGGGGAAGAAAAACAAGAGGTAAAAGCTAACAGACTCACTGAGGGACTGCTTTCCTAATGCTGCATTTGATTAATTATATGATTTATTTTCAATGACTGGTTCAATCAATCCTGATCAAATTAACAAAGACAATGATCAGAAATACCAGACTAAAACACAATAAAAATTATTTGGTTCCAGGGGATCCAATCAAAGGAAACAGGATTAAATTAACCAGTGATCGGATTAAGGAGAAGTTGCTCTATAAAGTCAGAAATGTATTAGTACTTTGGGCCATTTGCAGTGTCTGTAGGTTGCCATTTCCCCCTCTCTTCCTAGAGTTCTCAATACACTTTAAACAAAATTGAGTTTTCCAGGTATTACAGAGGTAATGTGGAAGAAATAATAATAATAGTAATGATACTATTATTCTTATTTCACAGTCCCAAATATGTGGGGCTCTGCCACAGTAGGCACCCTCTAAAGAAAAAATGCACCCCCATACACCCTTCTTCGCCAGGAGTCTCTACCTCCAGGAGTTTCCAGTCTGTGTGCACTACACAGAGATCAAAAGGTGACAGAATATCAGGATACAATAAAAAAGACAGAAAAACCCATTTAATTCTACAATGCTAGTAAAGCACGAAGATGAAAAAGCTACGGTTCAACAAGGAGTGTTAATGAAAGTTGCCAGTGATACAGCTGAAAATGTAGGTCTTACCTAAAAAAGAAAGTAAATACAAGTATCAAAGGAGAAGTATTTCTATTTGCTGTGCACTAAGCTAAACCTTGAGCAGCTGACAAGGTCCTACAGCATTAAACAGAGATTTACCTTCAAATGCCTTGGACTCACACTGGTTCAACTGGACCTGTCAGTGACCAGCTGCAACGGGACTTTGTGTCCGAGGTGAGGCAAAAGAAAGGCTGGGGACATCAGGAGCCAGCTCATTCAGAAGTCATTCGGAAAATATAAATGCTGAGTTAGACTGAAACCAAACACAATTCCTGCCCTCTTTTACTGCTAAGAGATTCATTTAAAAGATAAATGAGGGATATGGAGAGGTATTCCCTAAGGACTGTTAATAAAGCTACTTTAAAATGCTGGCATGCTGTGCTGCGTGTGAATCCTGGCCCCACATGCTGCAGGGATGAGGAAGGGCACTTGACTGGACATGCCGCTCATATAGCAGCAGTCCTCAGCAGCACAGAGACAGAAGAAACCTACACTTCCACTGATCCCACTGTGTACCTTAAGGGCCAAAGCAGAGGGTTTACCCAGCTTTCAAAAATGATAACAAAAGGAGCTGATGTAGTCTGAACAAAAGTCAAAGCATGTATAAGCAGGTCCGATCCAAATCAACAAATCCAAATCTTTGTCTCTTACAAAAGTATTCAGGAACTGTATGGGAAGACTCCTTCAGTACCACTTGGTACAGCGACAATTCCATCTCTAAGTATGTTCTGTTGGTAACTGCCAGCAGACATCCCATCACCCGACAGGAATTTGGCACTTGCGATGGCCCCAGGACTTTCCTTGCATGCAGGGAACAGACCAAGCTAAGTGTTGTGGTAGCTGACCTCTGGAGTGTGAGATGGTCTTTGTCCCAGAGGAAACCACAGGAGACATGAGACTACAAGTGCTGGTCAGCAAGGTAGATACTCACCCATGGGATCTGGTTTGCATGGCCATGGCCATGTGTCCTATCCTTGCAGCTCACTGTTTGCACCAGATATTCATGCTGAAGGAATGTCCTTGCAAGACTGAACACTTGATGAGCTGCTTCACTTACTGAGCTCAAGAAAGTATTTAGAGAAACATCCATCTCTCCCTTCTCACAACTTAGAGACTTAATATTTTGTCTTTGTTTTCAGCTATGACAGTGAGTAAATTTTAAAGCATCAGCTCTTCTCAGCCAAAAGACATTTGGCACTATGATTAAGAATGTATTATTTTGTCTCTTCTGCCCCCTTAAAGAGTAACTTATTTGTATGTACAGGTTTTTTCTCACGCTGTGCATTGCTACCTTCCTTTTTCAATCTCATCGCAATTCTTTTCCAAGAGTATTCTCAATTTCATTTTCTTACTTTATTTTTCTCATGTCTCTATCTCTCTCTTCACCCTTTCTATCATGCTCTCTCCTAAGTGAAATGAGAACCCAATTATACTCCTGTTAGAACTGAACTTTCAAATCCATCATGTGCTAGTGGGCTCAAAATTAGGCAAATAAATTCCCTCAACCCTACAAATTAAATTGAGTCTTTGCATATGTTCTTTTAAGAGCACAAAGATGTCAAGTATTCACCCAGCTGTCACAAAATATGATGAGCAGGCTCTTTGAATTCATATAGATTTTCTAAATCGTTTGTCAGATTTAACAGAAATGCTAATGGATCCAAAAGTAAATTCTAATCTGTCCTAAATATCTGGTTATTATTTGTATTACAGTAGGACTTGGAATTATCAGTTGAGGATCAGGGCACAGTCTCTATGCGTTTCACACACAAAGATCATTTGGATGATGTGCGGTATCATTTTTCACTTTCTCAAGTTTTATCTCATTATTTTAACCAACACCCTCCTCCACAGCTATACTCAGTTTCATTTAAGAACAAAAGTACCAGCAGCTTGTAAGTATCACTGCCTAATGATACGGGCTGTGCTGGCTGTTGAAACCCAGGTCTTGCATTTGGTAAAGCCAGCAACTGTTTTCCAAATGCAGAGTTTGAAGGAAAAAAGCTGTCATGCAGGTCAGGCTTTGCTCATGCTTCATCCTGGTCAAATCTCATGATGGAAAGGGAGCACAGCCAGATCAGCCTCAGCGTAAGGATGGGTACCTGCACAGAGCTTCTGATGCCAGTGGGTTGGACATTCCATAGTGCACCTGTACCTGTTCTGTGTGGGGCCAGCACTCCCCAAGCGTGTAGGACTTGCTATCCTGGCACTGAACACCTGGTACAAGACTTTTCCAGGGGCCAACCTGACGCACTCAGGCAACCTGTGATGGGATGAACGTATCCTGGGAGTTGTTCGCTATGTATTGCCCTGGCTGCTTGTCCAAAAACCTATTAGGGCACTGCTTTAAGCAGGAGGGCAGCAGATCCTGGTTGTCAGTGATAATCCACTGCCAAAATCAATATGGTTGGCAAGCTTGCTTCACAGATATTTACAATCAAAGAACACAGTTCCCAAGAATGTGTTGTCAGTCCCATTGTCTTGGCCCAGTTTCAACTCCAGTAATTACATTTCTGCCTGCCTAACATTCCCCTCTTGCTTTGAGAAGATGGAGGAGCCCTCTCATCCAGTCCCACGCTGTTTCACTGCATCATGGCCATATTCAGCACCAAACTTGACACATGGAAACAGTTTTCCTTGTTCACATTTCATACAGCAGTCACTGCCTAAAAAGCTTTGTGATTCTTAAAGAGGTGAAAAGTGTAAGATATTCTTGTTGCTGTTATTTTAAAATTATTTATTTGCCTCTGGAACTAGTCATCTAGAGACATATTTTAATTTCCTTCTCTTTCATGAGAAAATTTGTACACTAAAATTATTTACCAAAGCTTGAACTAGGTAGGTCTCAGACTTGTTTTTTTATTTTTTTTATTTCACTAATAAAAGTAAAATAGCTATAAAATGTGACTATCTACAGCTTTTTAATACCAAGCTTGAGGGAGTTCAAGCCCTTTCAGAACTAGCCAGGAGAGCTAACTCCACTGGCAAACTAAAAATCTGCCTTTCTCAGTGGAATAAAACTCCGGTTTACAGCCGTGTAGGGCATAAAACAGGAGGTTTTAAACTTGTGACATTTCCATGTCTGGAAAAGCTGTCACACACCCAGCACAGCATCTTACCTCAAGCTGTAAGCCTAGGGACATCAGTAGCATTATCTGAACTGGAAGAGTACCAGAGGGAAATAATGGTGTAGCTAAAAACCTCCCCAGATCTTTCCTATATTCAGAAAACAGGCATTTCTCTGATGGGAAGAGAGCTCTATTTCCAGCTGTATGTGCTTGCAATCTTGCTTCTCAAAAACATCTCGGTAGTCCTCAACTGACCAACTCCTGCCCATCTGAATTTTTCTTGGGGGATGATCTCTGAATACAAGAAGTGAGAGAAAGCACTGGGATTTAACATTTTTTAAAAATATTTTAAAGACTAAGCAACTGTTGCAAGCTGCTCTGAGTCAGAAACTGGTCAGGTTAGTGCTGCAAACACAGTTTTGTGGCCAAAGAAAGGTGTGCTACATACAAGTCATCATCAGCTGCCTTTGTCTGCATGCCCTGCACTCCTCTGTCTTCCCAATGGGACCATTTGGAGTGTTTAAACAACTGCAGTTTTAAATAGATACCCATAAGCATATTTTGCATTAAAATGTAAAAAGAATGCCAAACAAAACAAGCCCAGCAAAAAATAAAACCCAGAAAAGTATGCAACTGAGAAAGACTAATAAAGTACAAATGCATGAATGCATTCTGGAGCATTTGCATGTGTCAGAGGGAGTGGAAAGATGAGGAGATGACGAGAAAACAAGAGATGAAACACAAAATGACAGAAAAAAAGCACCAGTTCTGGAGAAAAAGAAGCAGGGAGGGAAAAGATCATCTTGCAGATAAAGCAGAGCCTCTGTGTACAACATGGGGACAATTTTTTAACACTGAGCTCTCATCCACTAACATCAATAGGGTTACTATAACTAACTTGGTAAGATCTAGGGGCAGCATCTAAACAGTGTAATACAGGTACTTAACTTTGGCGTCATGCCTACTTCTGTCCATCGGCTCTGTTAGAAGCTGGAGTCTGGCAGCCCTGGATAACAAGTGGTCTAAATTACTCATCACTCTCTGGAGGGAAGAAGACATTGCAAACTCTCTGACTATGCCCCCGTGAGCACTGCAGCAGAACCAGAGGGAAAAAAAAAAAAAAAAAGACAAAGAACATCATCCAGCTATATTACAAGCAGAAGGAGAAGAAAGAAATTCAGGAACTGTATGAAGAGAATGATGACCTAAACCAAAGAAGATAGGATATTGGAAGTTAAATTATCTGTGCAGAAAAATTGAATGTAAAAAGATTCAAAGAAAAATACAGTCTATGTAGCTGCAGCCCAGTGCATCTACAGGGAAAAAAGTCAACTTCCTCCCCCTGCAAAAACCCCTAGACTCCCTCCCTAGAAAGGGAGTACATAGGAAGGCCGGATATTTTTGTTTTGAAGTATCTAGTTCCTAATTTAATCTTAATCCACTCTGACATTTATCCTCATGGATAATTCAGTATACAAATTTAAGGCAGAAAAAGAATCTATAAAAATAATAAAATAAGAGCTGCTTGCAAGGGCAGTATCAGCAAAAATTGCCCTTGGGTAAAAATAGTTCGTACTGCTTTGCGTCCCTTTCAGCTTCAGGCAATGTACCAAGATCCCAGGAACTACTTTTTTTCCCCTTGTGCAATCATTTGTGGCTCTCATCCAGCTTCTGATTATGCTAATTGTATTTGATGGAATTTGTATGTACTCTCCTTCGCTCTCGTCTCAGCTGAACATACACAAGATGCATTTTTAATTTTTAACTCTTCAAAAATAAATATATAACGCAACTTTCTCCCCAAGGTTGTGTAAAAGTCAACCTTATTATTACTTCTAAACAGCAAATATACAGCCTTTATTACAAGCAAAACAAATAACCCTTTCTATATTAATATGTTGCAACAAAGCTTTTAGTTAGTGTGAGAGGAATGTCATAATGTAAGAGTTTGCATAACACAGTCTGATCATGTCACCTAGACACAATTCCGTTTGCATTAAATTAAATCCACAATCATAAGAAGGGCAACTTAAATATAAAGATACAGGCAACTTGGCTAGATCAAGAGCCTACATCATTTCGAGAGACACTCAAAACTAGAGAGACGGTGAGCTGTTGTGAAACCATTCCCAAGGGTTAGCAATAAAGCCCAGGACTTAAATTCCCGAATAAATTACTTTTTTTTCTTCCTTTTTTCCCTTTAAAAAGTATTCTTTACGAAGTTGCTAAACATCAAAACCCACTGGATTTTGCTGAGACAGAACCAGATGACCTTAATGGCCTCAATTGTAGTTCCTTGACTGTCTTCAAGGTCCCCAAATGCAGCAGTGACTGGATTATTTCATACCTCATGGAGATCCTTTGAACCTCCAAATTTTTCTTTCATTTTACTAACTGGAAGCTAAAGAAAAATGTAATTGCAAGAGTAAAGGACTTCCATCCTCTTCTAAATCATAACAGGACTGGCTTTCCATCCTTTATTTAAGTGCCCAGTGGACCACTCTCCCAGAGCTCCACTCTTCCACAGCTAAAGCCTCCCATTGCCTGAGTCCCTCCTCAGGGACAGGACACTCACCTCTCAGAGCACCTCAGCATGGACCACCCAGGCTGACCACCACAGCTGGCCATGCCTCCTAGGGCCACACTTCAGGGGTAGTCAGGTATCTTTCTTTAATAACACAGGGAGGCACTGCAAGGACTTCCATAATTGCCGAGGCAGAGAGGGCTCTTCATTTCTGCCCGAGCCCAGAGAGATGGAGTTAGGGTGGCCAAACCTCAAGCTTGAAAATCCAGAGGCATCTAAAGGCCTTTGAAAGCCAGATTTGGAGAGCTTGTCACCTCCAAAAATGGGACATGGGTGCGCTGGAATGTCAGCAGAACTGAGGCAGGGGATGCAAGTTGGACATGGGGTTTGAGCACATTCCTTTTTGCCTCCCAGCCCCAATATCTGTGCATGCCCACAAGATTTGGTGTTGATGTCTGAAAGAAACAGTGGCCAGCCATCACCCTACTTGTACTAGAGCTTTGACTGTATCTTTTTATTATTGTCCAGGCACCTGATATGCTTGGGCACATTACTGGTGTAAATATTAGTTCTGGAGGCTGGGTCCCCAGCCACCCACAGTTATGGACCCTCACAGGAGTAGTCAGCCCTTCTGAGGTGGGCTCCTTGAGCTGTTTGATAAGAGTAAGAGCTCTCTGCATGTCAGAATCTGCCATTTGAATCTATCCATGAGGAATTGGCTCTTTTCCTCAGTCTTTGTTTCTTCATTCTCCACCCTTGTACAATGAACTGACTGCCAAACACTTCTCTTGCAAGGGTGGCTGCACTTCACTGGTAAAATGTATATCATTTATTTGGAGATCAGTCTAAAAGTAACTCTGTTATACAAAAACAAAAAAGCAACCAACCAACCAACAAAAAAAAACAACCAAAAAAACCCCCCAAAAACCACAAAAAAACCAAAAACCAAAAAACCAAAAAAACTCTAAAAATCCACACAAAACCAAAACCAAATAAAAAAATTCTTCAGAACTCTTGCCATCCCTGACATATTCTTAGAACCCAATACCACAGCAGATAAAAATCATACATCACCCAAAATAACACTTCTCTCCACCTCATGTCTGCTACTACCTAAAGTCTTTGTGATTCTTCATGCACAGTTGTTATATACATGCAAATTTTAATTAAGGGAAAACTTGGCTGAATACTAGATAAAATTATTTGTTGTATCGTATATTTGAAAAGCAATGCATCATTGTAATAGATTATTCAACGGATATTTGCAAACTTCTATAGAAGCGTTTAGCTAATGCAAAAAAGAAAGATTAATTGAATAATTTATTTGATGGACACCAGCATTATTCATTAAATACATTATTCAACCAGTAGTATTCAACCAGTACTGATTAATTAAAATGAGAGAGACAATTGCTTTCAAGTACAACTCATTCAGATCCCAGTTTTGGCTCCATTAAAAAAAGGGTTTTGCAGAGCAATGTCTCAATGAGAGTGTAGATGGTGCAGATATTCTTTGTGCTAAAGGAGCCATGTCCTGAATCACAGCGTCCTTGACCAAATATATCTGCATGACTGTGGTAGGATTTGCACCTCTTAATGAATTGCCTGCCTATACTGGGGCTGGATTTGAGCATCCTCAGCTGCAGAAGTATTTTAGCACATGGAATAGATTAAATGAGACTATTTAACTTAACCTGCAGAGCAGGTCCAACTTGCTAACTGCTCCCGCTATGCTCTTCTTGGGAGTTTTCAGATATGAGAAAGAAGTAATCTGGCATCCCCTTTACCACCTGGTTTCCCAAGTGTTCTGCAAACACTCTTCCATCCCGTGACTAAGACCTGCAGTTACCTGATAAGGACCCAACAGTGTCCTTACCCAGCCTGGTGACATGCCATGCCTATGTCCCACCGTGCTGCAGGAGTTCAGAGCATTCCGAGCATCACCTACCCCAGCTGCTGCATCACCAGGCATGTCCCCAGCAGAGCCCATGCTGCTTTGCCCTGCCAACGGGGCACCACTGGGACAAGCCAGCAAAACCACCTGTGCTTCAGACACATCAGCTTCCGCTACATCAGCACAAGCATTTTAGCAATTTTTATTCAGCAAGGAACAAGGAAGAACATCAGGCCTTAAGAGCAAAAGGCTGACAACAGATGAGTCCACTACACTGAGGGAAAAGGCAAACACCAAATCTTAAGTCCCAAGTGACTACCTCCTAGCAGCACACAAAAGTGGAGAAATTCTCATTCCCCACAGATGGGGAAATCACCATCTGAATAAAACCAGCCTCACGATCGTGACAGAAGGCACATTTAACAGAGCCTGCACATGACAAGGAATATATATCGTGCTGGAACTTTATAGACATAATAAACTCTTGTTAAGTGCCCACCAAATATACCGTAGAGAAGGCAGCCATAAAAATTGGCAAATAAAGACCCTCTTAAAATTTAGCAAGCATCTAAAAATACTTTACTATTTTACCAAGTATCTCCCCTATTACAAGAGGGTTCTAGGAAAATTTTCAGGGAACAAGGCTCAAAACAGTATAAAAAGAGTTTGGATCACACTGACTAAGTATTAACTGAAACATGTTTGCTAGCTTAATTTACCCTACTATTTTAAGGAGAGTTTCTTTTAATGATTCAAGACACATTTCCACTTTAATCCCCTACTCCCGTTTGGAAGGAAACAGATGAATGTGAAGAAATGCAATGAAGATGATAAATTCATGCCACTCGAAAAGTGGCAAATGACATTTACTGGTCTCTCAGTTCCCATTTCATGATTGATATGGAACTATAAACAAGAAAATAAGTACTGTTAAAAATCTTTCTATACAGTGGCAAGTAGGGTTTTAATGGTGGCTTGCCTGTGCTTATTAACAAGCCATGGCAGTTGCTGCACACTGATCAGTAACTGCGTGAGAGCTCAGCCTAGTGTGGAAGTCCTGAGTCTATGTACTTTCAATTTTCGAGCATAACCATCATACGCTCCACAAACCAATGAAATTTCTAATAATACAAACCAATGATGTGTTAAATTGAGACACTTCTAGCTTGAATGCCAAAAACTTCACTATGATTTAAAGGATCTGTGCTTACCTTTCTCTATCAATTTACTGTTAATTTGCTACCATTGGAGCAATTTACAAAAAAGGAAAAAAAAAAAGGTAATATTTTATTTAATTTCGAATACCAATCCTGGTCATTTCCAATACACACTCAAATGCCATTCATTGAACAAAATGCAATATAGTCATTCAAGAGGAATAAGAGACGCAATGAGAAGTGTTGGGGGGGAACAGGCAAAAAGAAATCACTCTGCAAAGTATCTGCATTTAGAAAGAGGTGGCAATCCTCACTGCTCCCCTTAGACGCACTAGAGGCACTAACAAAAGTTTAGGTCACGAATGTTTGACTGTTTCAACTATACCAAGCATTTTATATTTTGTTTATTATTTATTACACACTTTTACTGCTTTTAAATTGTAGGTTCACAGATAACCTCTATCAAACAACATGTAAATGGCCTATGAAAATGTGGGGTTTTCTAAATGTGCCTTCCACCTTATTTCCCCCCAACTTCTCAAGACAGAACTTAAACATTCATTTATGATTCTGTTTGTACCAAAATGAGACATGCAACAAGTTTTTTCTCCCCCTGGGGATCTTGTTCCCACTTTTTGCTTAGATACTAAGATACATTGTAATGACCTTGCATGAATCACATTGACGTCATGCAGACTAGTCCGTGGAATAATTATGAAAATACTGTTCAATTTCAGTCTCCAGGGGCTCTCTAACAGTTCCTTAAAATCTTTGCCACCTCTTCACACAGGCAGACAGAGGTAGGACGAGGAGGAATGGCTTTAAACTAAAAGCAGAGAGATTTAGATTAGATGTTAGGAAGAAATTCTTCCCCGTGAGGATGATGACACATTGGAACAGGCTGCCCAGAGAAGCTGTGGCTGCCCCATCCCTGCAAGTGTTCAAGGCCAGGTTGGACAGCGCTTTGAGCAACCTGATCTAGCATAAGGGGTCCCTGCCCACAGCAGGGGGTTGAAACTAGATGTTCTTTAAGGCCCCTTCCACCCCAACCCATTCTATGATTCTATGATCTTTCCTCTCTCCAATTGTCTTCTGGAGCAAACAACAGGTCACAGCTCCAAAAAGAATAGAAACTGGTCAGGGCGAATTCAGGCACTTTTAATACATAACATTTAAAATTGACTTTGCCATTGAACTATTGTTTAGCCAGGTGAGATGCGGCCTTCAGCAAAGCAAGATACACTGAGACCACTGTAATCCTCTGCGCAGCAGTTGCACTGCAGAGAAATTCCAGAAATTTCAAGCTTTGCTACCAGACAACAGCAGAGCATAGCTCAGGTCAAACCAGTCCCTAGCAGAAACCTAGTGAACGCAGTAGTTCTACCAAGTATAGATCTGACCCTTGGGGTTCAGGTACAAGGTTAGAAATTGATAAGGTAATTGTCCAACACCAGAGCCTGCAGTAAAAGCAGTTGCAACAATTAAATGTTAACTTTTTATATCAAAGGACATCAGGAAAGATACCTCATCCATCAGCATCTCCTCCTGCCCTGCAGCTGGCTCGGTATCATCACACACAGACTGCCCTGTTATGTGCCAAATTCAGTGCACAGTGGAGAGAAAGGGCAACCAAAGATCTCAGACCTCATTTGTGAGTAGAAGGCTCTAAGCACTCAGGTTGCCTTATGGACACGGTACTTAATAAGCTACCCTGGAATGCTGCTCCATGTGTCCTTGGTTCAACATCCATCCCCTGCACTGCTGGGGAAGTCCATTAGAGCAGCACAATTTCAAGAAGGTATCTGTAGGCACTGTGGTCCTGGACACAGAAGAGCAGAAGAGACTTTAAAATAGATCCTGCTCTGCCTCAAAGTCAGTGTTAAGCATTTTACATGGAAATGAGGAGCCAGGCTACTGGAGCTGTTCTTAAATGTAATTTTTGTCCTGTGGTCTATAAAATCATAGCATAATTTAAGACAGAAGGGTCACTTAAAGGCTGTTTGGTACAACCTCCTGCTCAAAGCAGGGCCAACATCAAAGACAGACCAGGTTGGTCAGGGCTTTACCCAGTGGAGTCTAGAGTATCTCCAAGGATGGAGATGCCACAGCTTTAGGCAGACTGCTCCAGTATTTGACCACCTAATTTTGTTTTAACTATCTAATTGAAACTTCCCTTGCTGCAGCTTGTGACTGTTGCCTCCTCTCCTCCAGCTGTGCTCATCTGAGAAGAGTCTGCCCCTGCCAGACCCCTGAGGAACTCCCAGGAACCAGTCACCAACTTCATGCCATGACCACAACCATTCAAGACTGGTACTCCAGTTTCAATTTCTCACCCACCTTACAATAGACCGTCCAAAAATCTGGAAATAACAGCCCCAATTTCCATACAAGGGTACAGTGGGAGACCTGTCAAAAGCCTTGCTTAGGTCACAGTGACTGTCACTGCTCTCTCCTTGTCTGGTCCAGTGTTCTTCTACCATGGACACTAATTTAGTTCTCCAAACTCTGGGATTAGGAATGGAGCCAGGGAGACCTGAGAGCAGACCTTCCTCAGATGCAGTGCCAGGTGCTTTACTACTCATGCACTGAGAGCGTGTCCTTGTGTGAGAATTTCTTGGGCAAAATCTGAGATTAGTCTGGGCTTGATGAGCTCCCTGATTTCTAAGAACACAACACCCATCTACAGAGACAAAACTACTGGTGTTTATATCTGAGGAAAGGCACTATTTACCTGCTGCCTGCTGAACAGAAATAAGCACTATGAGACACAAATCTTTCAGCAAATCACTTGAGTATGAGCTAATCTGGTGAAAGCCCTGTATCACTTGGTCACACCCATGCCATGGGAAATGTGGGCACTGAGGCATAAACATCCCTTATGCTTTTTATCCCTTCTGTGCCGTTCCTTTGGCACTGCTAAGATGCAACCTCTGTGGGACTCTTGGGGAAAGCAGGGCCAGGACTGAGTGGAGGAAATCAGAACAGGAAAAAATGCCTAACAGGTTCTTTAAAACAAGGTGATTTATGACTGTGAATGACAGGGATGAGTTTAGGTGACCTTACCTGAACTTACATGAGTTTTGGATGCTCCACAGTCTAACTGAAGGCTCCCCTACTCATTTCAAGAGGAGACACCTTTTGGTTTCCAATGCTGTTTGCCATTGTGCTTCTGCACACACATCTGTATTTATACATGCAAATGTACCCTCAAAAACTACCCTTTTCTACCGCAGATACTCCTTTTTTTGCCACTTACAAACTTGCAACTACCAAAGCACTAATTCCTGACCAATTTCTCAGTATTAAACACAACAGCTGTGCTGCCTGTATTGCTTTTGCCAACTGCCAAACTTTTCTCTGGAAACAAAAGGATTTAGAGACACAAACAACAGTCACCGGCTGCAAAGTCTTAACTGTACCTAATATTTTCTTACTTGCCTTCTTTTTTTATTGAACACCAACAAATGACTTCTTACAGGCAGGGAGGTGATGCTGATTGCCTACTGTACACTTTGATTCAACAAATTTAACTGCATGCTCTGCCTCCAGCTAAATGGTGAGATTTTTCACAAGCTTCAGCATTCCAGATGTCAATGTTTCTGTTTTGACACACATTCTGACAGATGAAAGTTTAGTCACAGAAGAATAAACTTCTAAATGGCTCTAGTTATGTCATAAGCCACAAGATTTGCCACTAAAAAAGTTTCTCTACTATAAAAATAGTACCAATAACAATGGTGAGAAACAAACCGTTGGTTGCAATACAATTCAACATTTCTTTCAATTTTTTTAAAACTTGAGAAGTTCTTTTCATTTGGAATGAAATTTTCATCCACCATACATCTCCCTAAAGTCATACAATCACTGAGGCTGGAAAAGACCTGCAAGACTGAGTCCAGCAGTTAAGCCAGCTGTGTTCACCACTAAACTACATCCCCAAGTACCACATCCAAGCACTCTTTGAACATTCCGAGGAATGGTGATTTCACCGCTTCCGTGCTATTGCTTCCATGGGCAGCCTACCCCAATCCCTCACCACACTTTAAGTGAAGGAATTTTTTTCCTAATACCAGATCTTAACCTTCTCTGGTGCAACTTGAGGCCATTTCCTCTCATCCTGTCACTTCTTACCAGGGAGAAGAGACCAACCCACACCTGGCTATGACCTCCTTTTAGGGAGCTGTAGATAAGGTCCCCCCTGAGCCTCCTGTTCTCCAAAATTTCAAAGTGACTTTGAAATAAGATCATCCACACATATCAATGGAAAAATAAATCTTAACATCTTATAAAAGAAGAAAGAAAAGTCCTTATTTCCAATGTAGTTTTGTGTGTTATCTTTTTTTTTTAACCCCCTCTAAAGAAACCTATGAAGGAACATGGGTGTCTTGCTCAGCAGTGATGACTGTGAGGCAGAAAGAGAAAATATCCAGCACTTCAGCAGAAATACCCTGGGATGTTTCTTTGAATCCCTTTCACACCTCTTCCATCAAATACTTTTCATCCCGTTTAAAACAGTAAGCTGCCTTATAGCAGGTCTTGCTCCCTGCAGACAGCCAGCCCAGCTGCCCTGCCATCCCTCCACTCTTCCAGAAAATGACCTGAAGCTAAAAATTCTCTTGTTTTCTCAGGAAGGTGAGAAAACTTCAGATACATGACAACTTCATAAATACCTTTAAGCTAGCTTTGAAGTAACCAGTCCTTACTGACCTTGTCTAAAAGGTAAAAGAGAATAACACCAGCTCTGCACTATTGAACTACACAATTTTTTTTTTAATCTTAACAATTGTAAATACAAACTATACACTTCCATCCCATCCTCCTCTCCATCACCACTTACACCTCTCTAGATGCTCTTCTTACCTTGATATACCTCTCTTGAGCTGTTTTCTCCTTCCCTGTCTTTAATATAAATGTCTATTGACTGCCCCATCTTGCCAATATATTTATGGAAAATTTCAGAACATTAGATGCAATGCTATTTTTGGACAATCTGCTTGAGTACTTTCTTGCCATTCACCATCTCTTGCTTTTTTTGTGCGAAAATCACATTTTTAGTTTGGTCAAGGCAAAACTGCACCAAGAACCACTGAGACAACTGAGCATTACTGGGTGCTATGGACCCAGATTGTGTCCATTCACTGACACTGCTTAACTGAATGGCAAACATGCCACCTGCAGTTACTAAAGAAATACATTTATGAGCTTTAGTCTCTACCCACAATTTTTTGCCATGAGACAGTTTTTCTCTACCACAGATACCCAATTGCAGCATCACTGTCATTTTCCAAAACGCAAGCTCTCAAAATGTTAGCTGCTGTTAAATTAAAAATTATCTAAATAGTAGCTGTGTTTGTTGAAGTTCGTCTTCATTTATGGATTCTGAAAAAGGATGTGTAGGCTTACAGCTGTCTGAAGTGACAAAAAACAAAACCCTGAAGAAAACAGATCTGTGAATTCTCATTAGAGCCCTATGAAGTGAAAAGACTGAGGTGCTGGCACATCTGAGGTCAGGGAAGGCACAAAGAGAACACCCCATGAACACAGGGGCTGTTCAGACTCTGCAGAAGAACCCCAGTGCTGAAGAAGCTGAAAGGGTTTTAATATGAGCAGCTAAAGACTCCCTGCACTGAGCCTGGCTATGTCTTCCTAAGCTGGAAAGACAGAAGGGCAGGCAGTTTATGCAGTGTGCACCCAAAGACTAATTTAATGCCCCAAATTCTTCCCCACAGCCATTTCAATGACTCCAAGGGAGCTATTTTGCCGAAAGTATAATGAGAATATTTTTACTTCAATAAAATGGCTACCTTGCCAGAATTAATTCCAACAGATGTTTCAGCAATTATAAAATCACTTAACTAATTATCTCAAATACCTTTTTGGCCATCTCCACTATGATAAACACCTCAAACTAAATTATACTGAATAAACTGCAGTGGGATTGTACAAAACCTTGGCTTTGGGAGAGACAGGATGGAAGTTAGTGCTTGGCACTTAATGTCATCAGCATTACAACAATTCAGCTAAAGTATATATAATTTTGTTGCTGACCTTACATTATTATATAATTAAGGTAATTTAAGCAATTACTTGCTAAAAAGACTAATTTTGTTCATCAACGTAAAGACTCTCAAAGCACAGCAATATGAGGGAATTAGATTCCAATACAGCAATTTGGGAAGAATTAGAACCTCCACTGAATAAAGCGAAATGGGAGTAAGCAGCAAAAGGGAAAAAAGGACAGTAAAAGTTCAGGAAACTTGGTTACTACTCCGTGTTTTGACACAGACATCCCCTGAAACTCCCAAGTACTCTAAACATAGTAAAAATTTTCTTGTCACATATAAAATATCCACTGTGAGACTTGAAATTGTAAACTTAAATTTAATAAGGTGCTAAAACTCTCCCAAGCCAGACAAGCAGAAATCTTTCTTTAGGGATGTCTATAATCAGAGTGACTCTGTGACTCTACTGAAGACAATTTTGTCTCTCCCCTCCAAATAAGATTATCCTAAAAGATGCCAACAAATTAACTTTTTAACTGAGTACATTGAGAATGCAGCAACCTCAGTTATTTCAAGCCACAAGTTCATCCATAAAAATATCCCACCTAATTCCTGCACAACATTGTAATTGTAAACCGCAGAGTTTTTCCTCTGAAGAAATGTCTTATTATAAATGATGCTATAAATGACACACTGGTGTCTTCTGCAAACTTATCAAGAATTAAGAGGATGTCAAAAGGATGCTACATTTGAGAAACTTCAAGTGAAGCTTTCTGGGTTACTGTCAATTCATTATCTCTTTTAGAGGTGACTACCTCCTTGAGTTCGGACTCTTCTCAAACTTCTTTCTGTCTCTAAACTTTGTAAACAAAGCCCCCCTGTAACAGAAAGTAATTCATCCAGCTTTAAACCACTTTGATTGTGGTTTAACCTTGATGCTATTTTGAACCGGATGATGACAGGTACCTGCTTTTATGACTGGAGGAAGATTCTGTTACAAGTAATCAATATTTTGTTTGTTTAATAACGAAGGGATTGCTTGAGTATATAACTGAGGAGTTAAATATTTGGCAGCACTATGAAACATGTTAATTAAAATTTTAAGTTACACGAATCCTACAGAAGGATTTAATAGAAGAAGCTATACTTGAAGAGAATATTTTAGTACCTGAAACAAATGTGCCATGCTAATAATATAAAGTTTTAAAGTATTCTATCTATAAAGCCAGGAGACTTTGATACAGACAATCTATATTTTTAATGGAAGTGAGAGAACTTTCAAGCACTCTTAAGAACGTCAAGCTAAAGAATATATGGGACTGCAATGATATTGCAAAGGATACAGTTTTTCAAAACAAAATTTCAAAGGCATTACAGAACCTGGTGAATTAGGAATGAAAACTATTGCCCAATTCAAATACATCACTGCAAGAAGAGGACCTCACCACTGATCATATACTTAAGAAAGAAGAGGCAAAAGGAGGATCCCAAACAGCCCCCAAAGTATCCAACTGCATTTTTGAAAACAAGCTGTTGCCTGGACTTAGACCTGAAGAAATAACAGCACTTGTAGAGTTTTACCTATAACTGATACTGGTTTTAGTTGAGCATTAAAAAGTTGTTGTAACTTGAGCTTTTTTAAAGGCTTCTTGCATTAACCCTCAAACAGCCAGATAATGCGAGCCAACAAGGGTAAGACAGAGTCTATGTGGGATCTAACTTGAATTTAAGATTCTTAATTTTCATTAAATTTTCTGTCTCAAGTAATTCTTTAAACAAACTGGAGGTTAACTGATACTGTGGTTTTAAGTGAAAACTTCCAGAGCTGCTTCATCAAGTCATAGAATTAAAGCTTTCCTCTCATTACAAAGCTTTCAGGGATTTACTTTGTTTTCTCGCAAACATTTTCAGTTTTGCTAGGTCATAAAAAAGACCTTTTTAAATAGACTTGTCATTAGAACTAGCTGGATTATCTATGATAATTATCTGTGCTCCATTTTAGGATTTAATACCACTTTCCTCCACAATAATTGTAGGTATGACTTGCGTGGGTGATGCAGTTTGCATCTTTCCTGGGGAATAATGGAACAAATGAGGAGTTTTGTTGCTTTTTTTTTGGCACCTTTTTTATAGGAACAAAGAAAAAAAACCCGTATTTGTGATTAATAACTTTGTTTGCTTACTTCTGTCAGCTTTTCCTCCAGGGCATTGTAAGAATCTTTATAGTATGACACTAAAAGGACTGTCATGTCCCTGAAATTGCATCGCATAAACAATTACATGTAATTCAGCTCATAGCTTCCACAGAGGCTTCCTCAAAGGCCACATTATTTCGTTTCTGACTCTAAAATATCTTCTCTGTCTTATCTTCCAACACTAAAAATGATAAGAGGAGACTTTATCAAAACATAGTGCTACCTTACAATTGGAAAAGCCTTTTAATCCTTTAACACAGATGACAAAGACTAAAGGGATCAAGTTGTTGGGAGCTGTAGAAGGGTACATTCAGAGAAGAAATAAGATGAAGGTTTTGACATTAGTTAACCACTGGAACATACTGCCAAGGAATGAGGAGGATTGTCCACCGTGAATTAGACTAAGAATGAAGGATAATTTCAGGCTATGTTCTTTGTCCATCATTAAGTACGGGATCTATTCTGGGATCACTGGATCAAACTCTGTCGCCTTGCAGAAGGCAATCACATGCATCATCTGTGGCCCCAAACTCTACAAATATATGGAGGAACTAAATCTCTTATACTTTGGTTGAATTGGTTATGAGGAAATAAAATGTGTCACGGCTACAGAGACAGTCAATGGTAAAAGGAAAACAACAGACTACTAACAAACACCATCGCCTGGCATGGAAAGGGATCATCTCCAAGTGCTTCTTAGTGGAAAAAATGGTGGGTAAGTTTGACTTTGGGCTAATAAAACACAGTGGAAAGCTGAGACAGGTCTGAGGAGCAAAAAGCCTGGAGAGCTGTCTTAAAGAAAAGGAATATGAAGGGATGAACTTCTGATGTAGAAGTAGCACCTTTTGCTTTGTCCTCCAAATAATTTTTTGCTATTCAAACATTTACATGAAATAGAACTTAGGTTGTTTTTATTGTCTTCCTGTGAAGTAGTGTTGCTCAAATATTTTCTTGTGTATCACTGTCACCACCTAAAGAACATGCAAAGATCTTGTCTGAAAGATTCAGTCCTTTCATGCACAACTGAAGAACTGAAGTGGTTTGAGAAGCACAGCCAGGTCTTATGGCTCTGAGTTCCATGTCAGCCGCCTACAAATACTTGTATCCAAGTAAATGATAGGCAGCATTAAAGAGGAAACGAAAAAAATTGTGTAAAACTCGTGCAGTCCAGGTTTTCAATGTGAGCATTAATGTGCTCATCATTCTTCAGAGTTGAGCCACTTCTCAAGGAAGCTCAAAAACATAGTAAGCAGGATGAAATATTTTCAGTCATGAAATATTTCCACTGCATCTTAAAACCAGGGAATCCACTGGATAAAAAATGTATTTGCAGGAGTAAAATAAAATAATACGACAATGTGAGAAAATGATTGTTGTAAAGTGTTTACTCCCATCCCTGAGCATGTAGGCTCCTACTGTCCTTGGAGGGGATAAATTTGACAACCACTCTAACAAGTAATGTGAACAAAAGGTGTATCATATCCACCAGTGTGAAGAAACTGTCTTCACGACACACAGCCAGAATGTCTGCTGATGCTGATTTTTTTCAGCTAATTCTGTGTTCCCCAACTGACAGGCAACTTCTTTATTTCTGGAACTATTAGCATCCTCTCTACAGCTTCAAGGCTATTTCCTGAGATTGTCTTTTTATAATATTAGTCTAGGAAGACTGCCATGAAATAAAACCCTGACAAGAAATCAAAGAGTAAGTTATTTTCTAAAGGAGTTTCCCTGGAGAATCAGGTCAAAAGCCTACTTCCAGCCTTGAACACTTGGAAGACATGAAAGAAAGCTTTGTTTTAGAAGCTCAGATGTCTACACATGAAGATGATAATTGTTTTCTCTTTTTTCCTGTTTATTGCTTTTGAAGAAATTCAGTTCGAGACCTGGGATGCATCAAAGGAGAATGTGTATTTGGATGAGCTTTGTTTGATGGCAGGAGCTTTCCTTGTTAAATCATCAAAACAGCCCAGAATGAGAAGGTAGCAGAAGCTCTTCTGGAAAAAGAGTACCAAGCATCACTGAGGACAATCACAGGCACAGAAGCTCGACAGCTTTTATGTTCTCTCCTTTTATGTGCACACAATTAGGGAGCTGGATGTCACATGTGTGAGGAGCCAAGGTGTCTGATCCAAAACTCATCAAGTCAATATAAACATGCCCTTTGACTTCAGGTGATCTTGGGACAAGCCCTCATGGATTTTACGAGTCAGAGCTTTTCCGACTTCATTTGGATAATCTTCCAGGTGTGGGGGGTGGAGGGTGGTTTCAAAAGCAGACCTAAGCTCTGTGTATTGGTTGTGACTTTGATCAGTCAGGAATGACTTTTCTTGCATTCTTTATTACAGTGCACAGTTCCTTATGGGAATACCAGCATGTACCCACCTAATGAAATTCTTATTGCAACAGTCCAGAACACTGATAATGTGTTTCTATGTTACAACAGACTCTTACGGCTTTTGTTCCATTACAGACTATGGATATTGCCTGTGGAGTAATCAGGGACATGCTGCCTATGACTTCACTGCCATTATGTGGCAGGACTGGGCTATTCTGCTGATTCTCTTTAGTCTTCTGTGCCCTGTGCATTAAAACAAACAAACAATCCATCCATTCCCCCCCCCAAGTGAATAACTCAAACCACCAACTCACAGTTGCACCAGAACATTTCTTTCTGTCGCATTAAAACCTAAGGCAGTTCACCTTGTACCAGTCCATTTTAGGGACACGTAATGAAAATGCAATGTTGTCCTGAGAGATGGTGTAGGCAGAAGGCCCAGGCTGGAGCTGAGCCTTCCCCATGAAGCCTTCATAGGCGTGGTGTCACAGAGATTTGTTTTTCACTCTACATTCTTATTTTATTTTCTGATTTTGTTTTTGCTTTTGAGAGATAATCTCCATTATCACATTAATTTCTGTTCAACGCTTTTTAATGCATGTATTATTTATCTTCGGAAGATCCTTTATGCTCTTATGTGAATTCCAATTGTTATGGTTCATTTTAATTTCCTTTAAGGCCCTTGGCTACTTTTTCTGTGGGAGTATGGCTGGTTCCACTTAATAGAGGCTTTGTTATGCAGATACATGAAGCTTCTGTGCCCCACCTTTGAACTTCTAAATAAACACTCCATCTGATATATTTTATACAGTCAAATACAAAAGAGATGACAGAGCCTAAAGCATGGGCAAAGTCATGCTTAACTCTAGCATGCACAACAAACAAAAGAATTTAATTTGGGATAGGTGTCAAGCAATTTAATTTTCAATTTATTTTCCTTTTATCTGCTTTGGATGCTGATCTGTATTGGTGGTGACGTATATACATCTGCCATGTATTTGGCCCAGATAAATCTTGTAATACCCGAAAACCTTCATCAGAGGAACATTTTAAATAACAAAATTCTATAGCAAAGGAAGATGCTTCTCAAACTCAAGTCAGTCTCAGAGGATTTGATCTCAAGACTGCTTCTGATGAATACTGATGTCTGAACATTAGATATTCAAGCAAATGGTAGTTTGACAATACCAATAGTAATTTCAAGTGTTTTCTCCTGTGTAATTTCTTTTTTCACAGTTTATCATATCAAAACAGTTTGAAGAGAGAAAATAGCCATGACTTTTCCATTTAACCAAACCTTGTTTTCTCTCATTTATTTGTTGCTTCTAATCATGACACAATAAAGCCAAGTATTTGGGTAAAGGCCCTTCCTTTCATTGCTTGTAACATCATTAGGGACTATGTGATTTGGATTTCCATGTTTGAATAGAAATGATTAGAAAAAAAGATTTATGCCTTTATTTTTTTTTTTTTTTTAGTGTCTGGGAGAGTGTTGGGATAAATTCTCCCTAGCTCTGTGTGCAGTGAGAAAAATTAAATTGGGTAAAGGGCTCAAAGGCAATCTAGAAAGCTGTATCCAAACTTCCATTTAGCTCAAATTCCCCTGCCATGGGCAGGGACACTTTCCACTAGACCAGGTTGCTCAAAGCTCAAAGTTCCATCCAACCGGGCCTTGAATGCTCCCAGGGATGGGGCATCCACAGCTTCTCTGGGCAATGCCCTAAGAACAGTGGTGCACCAACATAAACAGGGTTGTATTTGCTCAGGTTTTAAAAGTTACATGATTTGAAACACAAAGTTTTTACAGCCATGTGCCTGCCTATGCATGAAGAACCAGTCAGAAGGCAGATGTAATCCTGGAAAGCATCTACTCCTATCTAAACGTGTGCAAGTTTGGAGCCTACATTAATGTTCTCTCAATCGACATCTAAAATATTTTCATAGGTGCCCCAAACCAGAAAACTGAATATACACACTTTATTCCCCAGCAGAGGCCAAATTTAATTCAGTGTGTTCTTAGTGATCTTTGACCACCACAGTCACCTTGCACCACAGCAGAACAAGAAAAAAAATATCATGCCTCAAATCCCTGAGATTTCATCAGAAGGAAAAAGATCACAGCACTTCTGAGAAAAACTTAAGTGTCAAAGTCAGGTAGAAAAGATCACTCTTTGGAAGCCTTCAAAGCAACTGTTTCTCCCCAGTGGCTTTAAAAGGAATTTATGCACTTGCTTTACAGGGACATCTTCACCAGAACATAAAATTTAGGTGCAAATTAGGCATCTACATTCCTTCATATGATGTGTCGTTACTGGCTTGGCATAGAGATTTGCAAGAGATTGAACAAAACAGCCTGAAGGATGTACAAAATATATGCATATAAAAACATACAGATAATGAATGTTACAGCTATATGCACATACTCGTAAGACAAAATGACTGCAGCACAAATGCTCACAGCAGCCAGAAATAGGAACACTTGGATTTGGAGTCAGGCTGGACATATCTCTCTGCATCCTGCACAAGGGGGTGGGGGACACCAAAGCCCTTCACAACACTGTCAGATATTTGATAGGGCCAGATAAAAGAAAGGGTTTGAAATTTGGGATTCTGCCCTTCTCCCTCATGCTCAAGCCCAGTGCTGCGGATTTTATAAGATATCCAAAGACAGATACTGGAGAACGAAGGGAGGAACTTGCCTCAAGGCTACTGAAATGTTCTTGGTAATAGGTTAAAAATGTGAAGCATTTAAAATGTCTGATGTTTCTTTTGATATTCTCCAGGCAATTTCCTAAATCAGCTTCAAATTTTAGTCATTTTAGGCTTTAAAACAAGCAGCGACACAAATGATTAAAAGAAGCAACAACAAAAAATTAACACACACCCAGATGGTAACTATTATCTGAGCCAGAAAATAGAGACAAATACATCCACTTAGGGCAAACTAACATATTGTATTATATCACTATGATGTACTGTAATGGGATATGATTTACATTAAAACTTGTGAATTAGAGATTTAACTTATGGCCTTTCTCCACAAATTACAACAACAAACAAGAGCAGGAAAATCAGCTCTAATAACAGCATGCATCCCATCACAATTTGATGGATTATTTCTAGTCCAAAGCCACGGATAAAATATTCAAAAGTGCAATTTTGTAACAGTGTTTTAGAAATGTGATTTAAGTTAAAATCCCGATTCCCTGCAGTCAGTAAAGGTTTTATGGCAATCTTCCCAAGAACTGGGGTGTTTTATGTGAGAATTTGACTACAAAACGCTCCAGAAGAGTTAGGTAGAGAGTGTGACCATGCCTTATTATGTTAAATGTAAAGGTCTCAGTTGTGGTCCCTCCTCTGTTTGCTCATCCACATTTTGTCTTGTATCATAACCTCATAAGATACCAACTTTAGGGACTATCTTCTAGCTCAGTGTGCTGAAACCCCCAGCACAAAAGGAGACAGTGCTTTGGGCTTCTCTTTTGTTAATGCAACTGAGCTAAACAGATAAACAACTTGACAGGGATGAGTTTGCCAGATTTATTCTCTGTAGAAAATTGTACTTCTAATTGCATAAGGTTCTCTTCCCTGTGTGCTGTCATCTGGTTTGTGATGTGCACCTCTTAAGCACTGCAAAATCCCTCTCTAAGACAGCAGCATTTTGTGATGGATACTACAAAAACACACACATAAACACAACATGTTTCAGTTCCCTAATTTATGTAACTGCTTCCTACAAAGATCCTAGGACTGAAAGTTACTCTGAGAGGGAGAATGACATGGTAAGTGGATTTCAATGATTTGAGGTTTTTTCTCCCTAAGTGACTTGCCAGAGCCAAGCTCATCTGTATGCACCAATATTCTCTAAATAATAAAAAAAGGGGATAATGTTTCCTCTCCTGACGGATGTGCACTCAACTTTATCCACACTGTGCTTTAGCAGCCCTGCAAGAATGTAAAACAGAAATCTAATATCCTGCTTAAATTTGCTAGAAACAGTCACTGAGACCATGGATGGCAGCTTCTCCCTGCTGAATGTGTGCCTGCCTGTCTGAAAGCTTGAGACTGGGACGGGAATGATGAGTACCCACCTCACTTAAAACAGCTCTAATCCTTCCTGATCTGTTGCAAAGAGGAGGGAAAAAAGCCAAAGAAGATATTTTGGTGATGACTGGGAAGCAATTGCAACTGCAGCACCCCCAGCAGTACTTGAACCGATGTTACTCCAGCTCCTTGGGTACCAGTGTGACGCTGGATCCTCAGCTACATGGTGAGCCACAGATGACATTTATCCTGCTGCACCTCCCCTGTTTTTGTTACAAGCTGCTGTGACTAAGGCTTGGATGGTGTCTGGACTTGTACCACAATCACAGCTCTGTTTACAGCACAGACTGACCTTTGCTTACTGACTGTAGAAACATGAATGATGTATCTCTAAAGGTTAGCCCTTCAAAGTAAGAAAAAAAAAAAAAGAAAAAAAAAGGAAATAGGAAAAAAGGAATTATATAGCTGCTTGTGTCCCCTTGGCTTTCGAAGACATTCTACCATCAGTACGTCATTCCTGAAATGAAGATGGTAAGAAGAAAGAGACGTGCAGAGAAGGGTGAACAAAATCCCATTTGGGTTGGGTGTATCAGATAGCCAGGCTGGTGGGACTGCTCCTCTTGGGGAAACAGCCGAGATTGCTTTCATTTCTTTGAAATTTGTGCTCACTGCCACAGGAAAATAAGGGAAACAACAACGAAACAGAGATAACGGTATTACGAGAACTATGCCAGCAGTGAAATGACAGAGGAAACAGTAACTGGAAGCAGAACATGTCAAGGAGAGGTGGCAGATCATGTCACTGTGGTTTATTCGGTGGCTAAAGAGAGATCAATTTTTGCAATGCTCAGGGTCAGGCAGTAATGAGGTAGGACGCAAAGCCACAGAAGTGACTCACAAGCAAGAGGTTACACTCTCCTGTGAAAACTGGAACTTCTCACAAATTTTGTAGTGCCAAATTCATTTCTAGCAATTACCCTGCAGACTAATTTCTCCTTCATTTGCAACTGCCTAATATACTTTTAGTAACTGCAGCTATCAACAAGTTAAAATAGAGAAGGCAGAGATTTTTCTTGCTACCAGTTTTAGCGCTTTGTCCTTTTTGGATGAAATGAATCATAATGTTTACTACGGTCTTTCATTTTAGTACCCTGTCTTATACTCCAGCTGGAAGTGGGTAGGATAACCAGCACTCTTGCCCAGTTAACTCACAGTTGGTGTTAAGAGAGGACATAACACCTGAAACAAGATGGAAAACATACGTAGGAAGGCAGAGAGACATGCCATGGGGGATTGCTCCTTTGCTGTTATGCTCAGAGGGACAAACTACTGCTCAGCAGGGTGATGGAGACCCACCAGCTCTGCTGCTGTGGCTCCTGCCAACCCCAGTCTGAGTGTGGACACTGTCCACCTCCCCAAAGCATCAACCTTACTCCTGCTACAAGAAATTAAAAGGACAAAACTCATGTAACATTTGGCTCTCACCCAGTTTCAATGGCAAGCTTGTGCCTTCCCCCCACAAACTAAGCGAGATGTGTCAGGAGACCAAGGAGTGGTGTGCTGTGACAAAGCTTTGTCACAGAGCTGAACTGCCAGCTACACATGTGCACAGGAAGCATGAGTGCTAAAGAGCTGAAGAAAAGCAAACAGAAAACAAAAAGATATGAAAAAGAAAGAGTAATGATGACAGGATTTAAAATAACTCATGTAACTGAGAAGAGCAAGCAGGATTTAATGCATGCTTCCCTTGTTGGTGCTGTATAAATGTCTTGTTCTGTTCCATTCTGGTGCTATTCCAGGGTCAAGTATATTCAGCGTCCTTTATAATCAAGCTGTCAATATACAGTCTTGACGCTATACATTGATTTTGTGCCACAAGAAAGAGGAAGTTATCCCTTTGTGTTCAGCACTGTCACAGTGACTTAATATTTCTTTGCCCGCAGTATTCAGTATCATCACCAAGACTAGGGTATCTGCCTGGCCCCACACATTTTACCAGCAGTTTCTATGCATCTATGTTTGTCACAAACATACTGATGATGTAATGCAGCAATTTATTTAGAAGCAATGGGAAATCTGTGAGGTTCCAGTTTGTACCAGTAAAGCAGTTATACAAATCCTTGTGAACTATAGGGAAAGGGGAAAGAAAATGCCCCAGTAATCCTCTTAAGGAAGATACAAAAATGTAGCAGTTCAATAAAAAACTGTGCACAGAATAAATGAGAGTAACAATAATATTAAGCACTTGCATGGTTCTGTCTCTCTAAATTACTCCAAAACTTCCCAAGAGAGATCACACTGAGCCTCAGAGAGGCTACATAAAGTGAAGAGTTGTATGACATGCCATACCCAGCTTATAACACAGCCAAGAAAATTTGCACGTTCAGTCCCATTTCTTAATATTAAGCAGGTTGTTTTCTTGCCAATTTCCCCATGTCTTTTTAGCAATGAGCAGGGATGATCCAAGGGCTCTTCCACCTGAACTCCCAGCTACCTAAACTGCAAATGAAAGCCCGTAATGCTTTTTCTATTTAAATGTTAGAAAAAGGAGCTGCTGCCGAAGTGATTCTACAAGCACAAAGTTCCATCATAATTGTCAGGTGTATTTCTTTATTTTACGTCCAGACAGTATTTGTCAAGAAACAGATTACAAGTTAAGGAAGATGAATTCAGCAGGAATGGAGGTGCAGGGCTGAGCTTGCACAGTGCCAAGGCTCTCCCATTACAGGTTGATATTGATCTGAGCCCAGCCTGCAGGGTGTTATCTGAAAATGGAACAAGTAGAAAGCTGGAAGAAGCAGCTCAGCTGGACACCTCAAAGGTGGTACCCACAAACACAGCCTGACCCTGGTGTACATACCTCATTACCATAGAATCATACAATGCTTTGGGTTGGAAGGAACCTTACAGATACCTAGTCCAACACTCCTGCCATGGACAGGGACACCTTCCACTCGACCAGGCTGCTCAGAGCCTCATCCAGCCTAGCCTTGAACACCTACAGGGATGGGAAGTCCATAACCTCCCTGGGAAGCCTGTGCCATTCCCTCACCACCTTTAAAGCACTTCTTCTTTAATCTAATTGAAACCTGCCTTCCTACAGTTAAAAACTGTTTGCCAGTGTCCCATCACCACAAGTTTTAAAAGGTCTCCTGAGAAGACAATTCAAAACCTTGCCAAGTAGCCCAGTTCAGTTCTCAGCTGTATTTGTCACCAAACTTTCCTATCAACTGACTTAAAGCTCCTATTCAGGTATCACTTCCCAGCCAGTGAATTTCCCTTTTATATTTGTGCATTTTGGCGGGTTGGTTTTTTTTTCCCTTCCTACATCTACATCTATGCCCAGAATTGCCTTGCTCTGCTAAACCAATCAACAGAAAGTCACCTCTGTATTCTCCAAGCCTTCCTCACCTCCCCATGAGGTGATCATCCACACGTGAATGCCCATGAGACAAGCAGGGGATAGCCTTGGCATAGGCCAGCCCATGTCTTGGGGTTGTCTTGGGCTGCCCTCTCAGCTCAACCACTCTTCCTTGGTTTACCTGAGAAGATATTACCCTACATGTGACCATATCACAGACCTTATTCACATCCCAACAGAGTATCCTCACCATTTCCTTCTCACCTGTCAGATGGTGCCCAACACCCTGCTACACTCAAACAGAGATAGTTGGTTTTTAATTTGTCAATAAACTCCACTGAAGTATCTTAAAGTTACTCTCAGTGAAAGGTTTCTTACTAAACAACATATTTGCTTCTCTTGCTTCTCTCTCTCTCTTTTTTTTTTTTTTTTTTTTTTTTTTTTTTTTACACTAACCTGAAAGGTTTTAAGTTGCCAACACCAAATCATTTGGGAGCTGGCTGACTCACAGTTTTCTTCCAACAGGATTCTGTATGTCTCTGGATATTTGTCATTGGTGGTTCCCATTCCCAAAATAGACAGGGAAACTCTTTGAACAAGATCCACAGAAGAGTAAGATCCATCTGCCTGAACAAGATCCAGCTGAACTGTTTCCAATGATTACAAGATATTTCAGAGACATTTAGTGGCCAGTCTCACTTGGCTTGCAGATAAACTCTGAGGTCTACTTTTGAGAAAAGTTGGGAATACATATGTATATATTTCATAAAATAGGACCACGCACTGGTGGCCTGGGATATGTGACTTCTTGAATCACCAACTATTGACATGCAAGATGAGCTGCTTCTTACTGGGGCTGTTCTATTCGGAGCAGGATGATGTTGGTCCCCAGATGCCAAGTTACTCATCCCATCCTCCCCTCAGGACATTTCTCCTGCACCTTTTTGGCCCAAGCTGAAGTTTTCATTGCCTTTAGATTAGGCATCACCAATTGCAAGTGATCACCATGCATGCTGAGTGGCACATTAAAACTACTTTTTAATGTCTCACTATTAAACTTGCTTTCAATATCAAACAAAACATTAAAGATCCATTATTTCTCCATACCAGCTAAAGACTTTTTAATGAGATTAATTACAAGAGAAGAAGAACGTATTTTTCATAAGATCAGTTTAATAACACATCTAACATTTAGTAACTTTAAATATCATCTATTAGATCTGATGTTATTTGAAAAATGCCTGTGAATATTTATAGTATTTCAAGGGTGTGAAACTAAACACACCCTAGACCTGCCCAAAATAAACCTGTCTATTTTTTTACATGCCTAATAGAGCTCTACAGCTTTCATGAGTCTTTAAGACTGGGAAATCACTTGATTTTGCAGAAACACATAATTAAAACGTCCACCATGATCTATACATAAAATCTGAGATAAAGGAGAAGTCATCAGCATTAACCCCTCTTGTTCTGTTCACAGAAAAAGACTTTTAAAATGGCTTTGTAGTATGATGGCTCTGTCACAATGGTGACAGGCTTCCTGCATAAATGACCAAATAGCAGTTGAGGGGCTGTGAAGAAAGAAATCTGTGTGAAGAGTGAAATTTAGAAACACTGTATGGCAGGCAGCAAAAAAAGAGTATTTATGAGTTTATTTTTTAATCTCATTTTAGGCAAGGAGAAAAGGGACCAAGGAGAGCAAGCACAGGGGAAATGATGCTTCATTAGCTCACTGGATCTCCCTGAGGATACTACAGACTTGTCTGAAAAAGAACAGCAGAGATTACCTATTTGGATTTCTAACCTCCCCTCATCTTCCTTTTTTGCTAAAGGTTAATGACTAAGTGAAAAGGAAAATTGACATACTTCTATAAAAGCCTAAGGTCAAACATAAAGGGCAATCTCAAGTGAACCACAGAATTACAGAATAGTTTGGGCTGGAAGGAAGAGACCTTCAAGATCATCTTGTTCCAATCTCTCCGCCATGAGCAGGGACACGTCCCACTATCAAAGCCACATCCAAACCTGGCCTTGGACACTTCCAGGGATGGGGCATCCACGGCTCCTCTGGGCAACCTGTTCAAGTGTCTCATCCTCCTCATAGTGAAGAATTTCTTTCTAATATCCAATCTAAACCCACACTCATTTAGCTTAGGGCCATTCCTCCCCATCCTACCACTACATCCCTGTAAAAAGTCTCCAGTTTTCCTTTAGGTACATTTGGGTACTGGAAGACACCCTAAGGTTCCCTGGAGCCTCTTCCTCTCTTGGCTGAACAAACTTAGCTCTCTTAGCCTGTCTCCACAGCAGAGGGACTCCAGCCCTTGGACCATCTCTGTGACCTCCTCTGGACTCTCTCCAACATGTTTCACATCCATTCTCCACTCAGCCTAAATCTGTGCTTAGCTGACTTCCCTGATGTATGTGCAAGATACTTTTCCAGCCAGAAAAAGCTGTTGCAGAACAGCAAAAGCACCAAGACTTATTCTAACTGCTATTTTTATTATTAGAACAATCTGTATCTGCATGAAGAGTTCTAACTTTGCCAGAGATGATAAATGAGAGAAAAGGAAATTATTAATGCTTAAGGACTAGGATAAATCAAACATCTGAGCAAAGGGAACTTTATGCAAAGCAGCAGAGGACTCTGCTACAGTTCCTGGGAAAAAAAGAGCTAATGCAAGTAGCCTACTTCCCACCTGCCCAACTAATGGAAAATGTGGCCAACCTGTTCTCAAGATACAGAGCTGAAATGCAAGTTGTATGAGGAAGACAAATGGCAATGGTTAAATGCAGTAAGAAGATGGAAAAGCCCCAGTTTGGATTCATCTGTACAATCAGTTGGGCACCCTGAACATGAAAGAACAGCACAGCTCTTTGTGGGGGGCTTGGCTTCAGACCTTGCGACACAGCCAGATGTGCTGGGTCCACTGGGCTCCCTGGTGCCACACCGGAGGCATGGAAACGTATTTCTTTGCACATGCAACTGCCTTTCCTATCTATTTCAGAAAAAAACCCCTACATTCAGGACACTTTTAACAGATCTTTGGTATTAGCCAGTGGGGAAAAAACCCCCACCAACCAAACATGCCTCCTCAAAGCTTCACAGTTTCATGCCAAATGAAAAAGAGCCACAACAACCGTCATTCTTTCTTCCCCTTTCCAAATCACACAGTACTGCAAAACCTGCAATCAAATCACAAGAACTGGCAAACTTTAAGATATTTACAACATTATGAATTGCACTGTGTCTCAGAGACTTGAATATCTGGGAGAGACATGTATACTACAGCCTACGGACCTGGAGGGGACCTTACTTTAAGAGAAAGGACAATGCCACAGTTGATTGGTCCATAAATTAAAATCTAGTCCAGGAAACGTATTTTTCTGATGTCCATCTGATTCTGAAAAAAACCTATCACTCTGCCAAAGCAAGGGCTTCAAGATTATTAAAGTGCCAACTACAATTTATGCCCAAGATACTTTGCTGGCCTTCTCTCATGTCACATACTGCCAAGGCTCTCTGTCACCCATCCTTTGGGGCCTCCCACTTTATTCTAACACAGGCCAGGTCTTCTCACTCCAAGGACTCTGATGGCAGGGCCCCGTCCCAGCTTCTTGCTGCTTTCTACTCCAAAAATTCAGCATAACATCAAGCCAGGTGGGCTATTCCTGCCTATTTTAATTTTCTTTCTTCCTTAATGCCCGACTGCTCTGTACTGGGGAGCTGCAAAAACATCTGCTATAAGAGCAGATTTGTAGTAATTTCTACTTACTGCTGTATGATGCCACATATATGTACAGTATGTTTTATATGTTTGATGTACAGCAGAGCTGATGTGAAATGGGAGAGATTAAAGGAAAACAACTACAACATAGTCCTCTTGAGAGGTAGGAAACAGGCTCAAGCCTCGCTGTAGCCCAGCTACAAGGCAGATGCAAATCAAGACCTCCACGTTCCAGGAAATAGTCAGAATTCCCACGTGGCTGCAATTCACATTTTGAAATCTGTTGAATGGAAATATCTGCACTATCCATCAGAAGAGAGAATATGAAGGTGTGAGTAATGTCATGATGGGGATGTCCCCCTTGCTGCCTGAGCACCCAGATCTGTGGCAGGGGCAGGAGGGTGCACAAGGCTGGCTGCTCACAGGGGGATGGATCCAGGCTCCACCAGGCAGGAAAGGGATGGCAATCCTGGTCAGTGCCACCCTGGGTGCAGAACTGAACTGCTGAGTTACCAGGTGAAAGAGCAGGGATGCACTTCTCCCCCTCTGTGAAGTTTGTCTTTCTCTCCCCCACTTTTCTTCAAAGGACTAAGCCTTTTCTTGAGTGCATTGGACTCCTTTGTTTGACAGTAAACCCTCATTCTCCTTGTACTTTCTTTTTGCTCTTCATTTTGCAGCTCTTTTGATGATCAGAAGAAATAGACCCAGTGCTGTTTAGTCATCTAGGAGCATTTAACTGGTGTTGGTGAAGATATTTTTCCATTTGGCAGTCCACCAGATGGATCAATTATTTGCCAAGCCCTAATTTTAAAGCCATCCACTGTACAAGCTGCAGGTCAGGACAGTAAGGGTTTGTTTTGCAATCAGCTTCTGGGCAAGAGCAGGATTCCTCAATATTACAATACTCTGGTGGCTCTTGAGCAGAGAAGCAGCTGTGATGTGCAGACACACTCATGAGCACAAACAAACCCAAAACTCTCAGGTGGTGGTGTTGGTTGGTCACCTCACAGATTAGTTGCTGTTATAAGTAGGCAATGTCCCCTGGAGACTGCAATTTCTCATGTATTTAAATATCCTGCTTGCTCAAGAACAGCAGGGACAACAAGCAGAAAAGCAGGATGGTGAAATAGGCCTGTGGGCACCTCTAGCAACACAGCGCTGCTATTGTAAATTTACAACATCCCTTCTTTCAAGCCCCCTCAGAGCTCTGTTTGCTCCCACACACACACCTGCCCTGAAAATACCAACACTGTTGCATGAAAACCAGCAGACTCAGGGACAGAGCAGGGATGTCTGGTTCCACTGCAGCCCACGCTCTTCTGGTACTGCCTTGATGATCTCCACAACATCGCTCATTTAATTGCAACAGCTACCTGAAGTACCCCATTTTGCTTTATTTTACCCCCATTGGGCAAAAAACCCCAGGATGCTTCATGCAACTCAGCCAGTGGAAAAGAAACAGCAGGGATACAGGTGGGCAGAGAGGAGGAAGCAAACAGAACATGACCAAAGTTCCACCTCAATGCTCAGTGCCCTGCTATGCCAGGGGTTTGGACATGTCACAGGTGAGCATGGCAAGAAGGCTGTGGGGAAACAGCTACGTGGTGTGTAATCAGTTTAGCCCTGCTTGGCCCAGCTCTGTGTCAGAGAACAAGTCCTTTCCTTCCTTTCGGGATGGTGTAAGATCCCCCACATCCACGGTGGGTTCAGCTCACATCAGCTGAAATGCATCAGCTTTCTTTCTGCTCCTCACTTCACCCTGCATCTCACCCAGTCTGCAGGCTTAGAAATAGAAAGTGGCATTAGAGACCACAGTGTCTTCATCAGAAGAAATTCCAGCCTTTCCAGAAAGATTCTCCACAGGGAATCTGTAGTTGATTTTTAGCCTGATTTTGTGCAAGGTGAGCTCTCACACACTGAAGAATGCAATTGCAAAAGCGTAATGGAAGAACAGCAAAAACATAATTTAAAATGCAGGGAAGAAAGCAAGGAGAGACAGTCCTCAACTGTGAAAAGTTTGGGGTTATTTTGCGATTTTACTATAGGATGCAGCAGACAAATCTGGTGCTATTATTTATTGAGAAGTGTCCCATGTGCACAGCAGGGCTTTGCAAACAAATGAGACAGTGTCTGCTCCAAGCCGAGACACAAACAGTTTGACATCTGAATACACCAGAGACAAGCTCTCTGTGAAGTGGTGTGGATATTTTCAGAGATCATTGCTGGAAGTCTTAAGGGAAACGGGGTGTTTGCAGGCAGAAGGCGTTTCGTAGAGAGAGGCATTTCTCACTGAATACATAATGCAAAGGAGTTTCAACAGTAAACACGACACAAAACGGGCAGGGAGCTGACAGATTTGGGGAAAAATGAAAAATATGAGCGTGAAATTGCTAACAGAGGGAAGTTAGGAAAGAAACTACTTAAAGGAAATATGAACAGAGAGCATAATTGAAAGAGACATTGGAGAAGTCAGCATGACATGACTGAAGTGGTGGCCGACACTGACCATGGAGTTCAATTCAGGTCTGATGCCACACATGAGCCAAGTGTGCCATGGGTGACACCACCCCAAGACCTTCATGGAGATGGGCTGGCAGGCTTTCCCATTTGTGAAGCTGTGAGTGCTATGGACAGGGTACCTCATAGGAACGTGGGGCCCTGTCCAGTTTAAAAACCTTCTGGAGACCAGGATTTCATCAATATCGTCTATATTTAGAAAAGGCACATGTGGAGGATCACTTGTGAGGCCTCCATCACTCTTTGGCCCACAGTGGATATACTCCATCATGAAGCAGTTTGCCAGTGATCAGTTAGGGGTTAAAAACTCTACAGTGCAACAGCCTCTCTCTTGAGTCTGAGTTTGGCTTTTTCAAATTCCAGCTGAGGAAGGTGAAAGCAAAGGCACCCCATGGCAATGTTATGGGGAGACTGAGACATGAGTCCTGATCCATGCAAGGATCTGTTTACGGAAGCCCTTTCCCACCTTGGAGCTACCAGGTACTTGCAGATGAAGGAAATACTATGTGGAGTCGGGCTGTTGCTCAAGGGTGCAGAGGCCAGTGGTGTGGTGAGCTGACAACTGCCAGAAATTGCTTATCCACTCCCTGGTGCTCAAGTCAGACCACCCACTTTGTTCTGAAAAAAGCTACTTGTACAACTACTTTTTTTCCCAGCAAACTCTTAGCCAACCCACTGAAAAGTAACTCCCAGACCTAGCAGGATTTCCTAGGCCCTGATGTGTGGGGAAGTGAGGACAGCCCCCTGACATCTCCCACCCCCTGCAGAGGACCCATGATTCATTCACAGGTGCACTATCAACAACCTGACTTCTTCAACCCCACAAAACTAAAAACCAAAGCACAGGAAAAGAGAATGGGAAATTTTTCTCTCCACAATGGACTCCCATGGAAATGGACATTTTAGCTCCCATTTGAATTTTTTCAGTGTGTTTACTAGCCATAATGCATACAAATGCATTTTGCTGGAGAAATGCAGCACAATTCGCTCATCAGGCTTTAGTGGAATGGGTGACTATTGAGTTGTCTCAATCTGCTCTGCCTGAGAGGTGTGCTCGGGCTCTCCCAGCTTGTCTCCTTATCTCCAGGGCTCTGAAGGTTGCAGCCATGGGTATGGAGCCTCAACTTGAAGAGCTGCTTCATTGCTATTTTTAAGCAATCCATGAAACTAAGAGTGAAACACACAAAATTACCTCCAGCCATCAACCCAGCTCAGCGAGTTGTGTACTACAGGCTTTGCAGAAACCTGTTCTTTAGGTTAAAAAAAAATCCCTTTCAATATTTCAGCAGTAAAGACTGCACATCTCAGAAGGACTTTTTGTTGATTTGGCTGGGCTTTTACTTTCTTTGGGAGAAAAATCTTTGCTTGATTCAGGCAATTCTCAAATGTCAATATACACTTTCAAATGTATGGTCCACTTCTGTGCCACTTCAGGGAACTGGCAAGACATCTGGTATTAATGAGTATTGATGTGTGAACATGCGCACACACACAGAGTGATGGTGGAAACCTGATGGCATGAAGCTTTGAATAAATGTGCCATGAAAAATAATAAATCAATATTTAGGGTGGCAATAAATTCTTACATGTCTTCTATCTTGCTACATCAGGAAGACGTGAAGGGCATCACAGCTCAAGAGCGACTTTTCTCCTCCCCTCCTAAATGAACCTCAGAGACTAAGCCTCCCCAAATCTAGAGTTAAAATACAGCTTAAATAAACATAATGAAATGCAAAGTAGACCAGTTATGTACAAAAGTGCTGAAGCTGCCCAAAGGAATCAAGAACCAAAGTCATGTGGGTGCTCAGCTTCAACCATCCTGATTGAAGTCAATGCCAAAGCTTCCTGATTTCAGCTGGGCAAATCCTGCCCTTAGTTTTTATTGAAGCAGCAAGATTTCTGTATTTGCTGGGGTCAGAAAGAAACAAAACAGAGAAGAGGACCTCTCCTGATATCTGCACAGCAGTGCTTGTCCCTCTTTTAATGGCTGCACAACTGGAAGTGGAGAAAGTTCTTCTTAGACCCAGTAGAAGTCTTTCATTCCCTCTAATTTTGGAGTTTATTTTGGGCTCTGGAAAACACGGCCAAGGATCTTGGCTGAACTAAAACCTTGCAAGTATTTTCTGATGCTGCCCTGGTGCTGCCTTTGCAGACCTCAAAATCCTTCCGTGTATCATTTATAAATAACCCTGTCCATTACAAAAGGCAGGCACATCACCCCAGCTGCACTGGGAGCACACTGACCAGCTCCTGGCCTTCCCTGTTGACCTGGCAGTTAACTTGGAGCTGCTGTCTGCCTGGAGCATCCCTTCTATGCTCTGTTTCATGCTGAGAGTAGAGAAAGCCGAGAGCTTTCAGTTTTCCATTTCTACAGTATGGGTGGGAAAAAGGATGATTTGGAAAGGCATTCACAAGCCAGGTTGTAAGCAAGGTATTCCCACAATGCTGCAGGAGCACATGCAAGTGAAAATGAGATGATGAGGGATGTGACAAGGCATTTTTACCCAGAGCAGCTCCTTCTGATTACATAGAAATCATCATATAAAGGCGTCGTTTGGAAGGAACCTTAAAAATGACCTCATTCCAACCCCCTGCTGTAGGCAGGGACACCTCACACTAGACCAGATTGCTCCAAGCCCCATCCAACCTGGCCTTGAACCCTTCCAGGGATGAGGCATCCACAACTTCCTTCATGTGCCTGCTGCATGGTTTTGCTTTTGTCTCTTTGAGTGAGCCATCCCACAGCTGTGCTCAGTGGTGTGCCCCTGTATTTACAGGGCAAACTCAGCAGGATGCTAAAAGCCAGTGCTGGAATAGACAAAGGAGGAGACGACATGCTGCCTGGTTCTCAGCCTGCTCTTGGGTAATTTTAGTCCTTTCCTTGAGCACCTAGGTGTCATGACAACCTCAGACTGTGGCCACCACCGTTAGCACAAAGAATTAAGCACATAAACTACATTAGCTATAACAGTGTTATAATGTACGTAACCCCTTACTAGGGAATTAGAAATTTAAGCTGATGTTTTCTTTTGCAGCAGAGGTAGAAAGCCAAGACAGCACGTTAGGTGGTGAAAGTTAGAAGGGAAAAAGAACAGCTTTTTTCATACGCTTACTGCAGAGTGCCTACAATATTGTACAATAATAAGCTGAAAATACAGACTTTATTTCCCTTTGGAATTCAAACGCTTGTACATCAACAGGGCATCTCTAATATCTAAGTAATAAGCATAGCTGCTCCGTAAGGACACTATTGAAACCCAAATTCCCTCAATACAATTTCAGATTGAGAGTGTGAGCTCAGGGAAAGAGAACTTTATTACATTTCATAAGGTTCTCTTAAGCATTTTCTGAATTTAAAGCTAAAACCACAACCTCCAGTGGGAGAACTGCATTCTCCTCCTTTAAATCTGCATTCCTTTATCTGATACACCGGGCAAAGTAAAAATGCTTTTTTTGTATCTGCAGACCTTGAACATTACATTGAAGAGTTCTGAGGACAATGACTAAGCAATATATATGTATAATGCTACTATTAAGATGTTCAGATTTGTTTGCATTGCTTTGGCACCTATAATGCACCAGCAAAGCTAATGAAAATTTGTATATTTTCTCTTTCTTTGCTACAGCTGATTACACCAGGTATGTCTGGGCAGAAAGCATTTGCTACAGTGCTTAAAAACCCAGGTAAAAACAATTTGTGGGCCATTAGGTTATGAGATTTGTTAGTGAGCTGCACCAGTGAAATGAATGTAATTGACAAGTAATGTTTTTCAGTTGTCCCCAGGTGAGTGCAATATTTCTGTATCTTCTCAAATTTTAAGATCAAACAAGGTAAGAGTTCAAAGTAAACAAACTGCCTAATCAAACAGCAGATGCCGTTTATTCTCTAAATAAATACTGCAGCATTTCATACCACTACCTCCAATAGCACTGAAACTCTTTTATTTGTTTATGGTATCCCTGGTTCAAATGGCAAAACCTTCAGATCCCATTTAAAATGCTGAAGAGGTCACTTAGAATTGTTGACTGAACACGGATCAAACCATAAAAGAGACTTTGTAATGAAATAAATATTTACTAATCAGATTATCTACCCAGAGCAACAATCTTTGTTGGTAGCCTGCCATTTATTATGCTTTCAACCAACCCTGTGGCTTCTAATAAGCTGTGTTTTCATGTTTCCCTTAATATAGAACTGCTTGTCATTCAGCACTGGACAAGGCTCCGCTGTGCTCCGGGAGAGCCGCGGTGCCCGGGGCCACGCTGAGGCTGACGGGGCCGCTCGGCTCCTTCCTCCCCCAGACTCTCTCCTCCAGCAGCTCCACAAGGGGACTTGGCAGGACCTCCAGCCTGCCTCAGCAGAGCTCAGGGCTCCTACAAAAACCAGCCTCCAAAATAATGTTAGGCCGTTTTAGAGATGCCTAAAGGGGGGGGAAAAAAAAAGGCTGCTGTGGAGAGCATCCTTTCACCTGTGCAAGGATGAAAGTGTTATTATCCATGGATGAAAGTGTTATTATCCACATGAGGCAGGGACGGGCTGCTAATTAGAAAAATGAGTTAGAAAAAGGCTTCATGAGGTGCATGGCTAACGATCCAGGTGCTCCTAAGTATAAAATATGCTGAGAAAAATGAGTCCTTGCAGAGTTTGAGGAGATGGACTATCAAAAACACCCAGTTGCATTGACAAAACATACTCATCAGCTTTACCAGTACAATTAAGATTTCTGCACTCACAAAAGAGGGAGTGGGATAAATAATTACACATCATTACGTTACTGCTGTAAGAAAATACCTAATACTTTGTATCGGTTCCACTTCCACAGTAAATGCATCCATCCATGACATGGCTGCTGGCTTGAGCTGGAAGATGCAGATCAGGCCACCTGAAAATTTCTAAAGTCACAGACCAGCTAGAAAGATATTCCACACCAAAATAAGGTGCTCCCTACCCAGAGAACTTAACTATTTTATACATCCATGATTAGTAGCTTCACGGAAATTTGCTGCATTTCTAAATCCTCAGTCTGTGGATTTGAATGCTGCCTCGTAAGCCAGGCACAGACAGATCCAGCAAGGCAGGCAGAAGGCTCCAGCCATGTCCTTAACTCACCGCCACGTGTGTCAAAAATCCTACAAGCTCATCAGCAGTTAATCCGTCCTTTCGAAAGTGACACGGTACATCGACAAAATTAGAAATACAAGTTTGTTATTTTAATGAGTCACTGACATCTGCTGCTTATTCTTAGTTTTCAGTCGCACTCCCCTGCTCTGACATCATGGCGCATGTGATTTTATTCGGATACCGCTCTCAGCACTGGCTCAGTCCTTTAGACTACTTTGACAGCATTTCTCCTCATTCATTATTTAACAATAACTTTTGCTTACCAAGCACATTTCAACACAACTAACTAAACTAAAAGCATGTCCCAACCCTTAATGAAGCTCAAATGCTTCTCCGGGGAGGCAGGTAAGTATCATCATCATTTTCTGGATGGGAAAGCAGATATTAAGTAATTTACCAAGGTCATGTGGCCTCTCTGTGCCACAGGTTGAGCTTCAAGTGTTCTCAGGTGCTCTGACTATCTGTCCCTAGGTGTAAGTAACAACCTTAACCAGCTCAGACTACTCCAGACGCAGACCAAATGCACTAAGGAGGAGGGTCTGCAGCAGGGTCACCTCCTCACCAGAAGGCTGTGAGCCTCCACAGTTGGCCAGTGACAACTTTCATTACCCGATCATTCTGAAACAAAGCAGTCAGTGCCCTACTCAGGAGCTGGAAGGTCGAGATATTTACAGTATTTTTGGGGTTTTTTTAATTCCTTCATTTCTCAGTCCCTTTTCAACCCCATGTTTTTAACAATGATGTTATTTAACACATGCCAGTATGAATAAGTTTATTCTTTATTCTGAGCTGCTCCTATAAAAGGAGCTTGTGTTACACAGACTGCCTATAATTCATTAAGCCAAATTCTCCTCCATCTGGAGGCTTATACAGTTGTTGAAAAGCTGTCACTATAACCTATTGTCACTGCAACTTTTTTATGGACCAACCTACATTTTTATGTCAAAATTTATCTCAACAACTTTGCTGTACTTACTTTCAATTATTTCTATATCATCAGCCTTTAGGTAGTGCTGCATTCAAGATGCTGGGATTAACTTCTTTCTCTGGCTGTGCTCGTACTGAAAATAAATGCAGCTTTGGATTTCAGCAAGAGCCACACAGAAGCAGACAGAGCTTCGCATGCACATCCCAGTGGATGCACAAACTGATGGCACTTACTGATTTCACCCTGTCCCAAAAAAAACAATCACAAATAAATGCAAGCACATATGCGAGAAAGGAAGAATTTCTATAAAAATAGAATTTTTCTTAATGAGAAGAAATTAGGCTGTCCTCATTTCATTTTACAAGAAAAAATCACATAAGCATGAAAATTCCACATGTTGATTTCTTGGAGAGCTGTCTCTGTATGTTTGTTCTTTAGTATGTTTTTTAAGAAAATTGGTGAAGATACATTCAGACAGATGAGGGGTCACTGTAAGATCCTATGTGATGGACAACTCCAGGTTATGGCTGCCCCATCTCTGGAAGTGTTCATGGCCAGGCTGGATGGGGCTTGGAAAGTCCAGTGGAAGGTGTCCCTGCCCATGGCAGGGGAGTTGGAACTGTGTGATCCCTTAATGACCCTGCCAACCCAAACTGTTCCATGATTCTACATGTGATATTCCAGAGGGCAGATACACAGAACAATGCACAGAGGTAACAAGGCCAAAGACCAACAGCAGCTGCTTTATTTATCTTAAGCTACAGTTTAAAGAAAGACCTGCTTTCCTCCTATCATCACATGCTCTGCCAGATCCACCTGGAACTCAGAAGAGATAAAAAATTCAGCATGCAAGGAACCCAAACATCCTCAAGTTCTGGCCAAATTGGGAAAGAGCCCTACTAACTGAAATTCCAGCAGCTAGGCCAAGGCTCTAATCCTAAAACTCTGTAATAAAGTCCTTCACATCACTTTTCCTGACCTTTCATAATGGCTTTAAAACAGACTATTGGCATTGCTTGTACTAGAGGGTTGTCCTGGCGTAAAAGCTGTACTGATATGACCAAGACTAATTCTGTAGCAAAGAGAAAAGCCAGAATGTTCACATAAAAATTAGAAACAACACAGAAACAGAGCTGATGGGTAGCAAAACAGGTTTTGGCTTGGCTCTCCATCATGAGATCAGCCAACGATGTATCTGTATTAGTAACATGGCTTCATCCCAATATCACCATGTTTACTAATAAAATAAAAATCACAACCTGAACTGGCATGCAAGTCGTGACTAAGCCCTTGAATTAAAATACAGTATCAAAATGGAGTGAAGCATCAGCCTTTTTCAAAAGCTCAGTGTTGTCCAACTGAAATAGTTTAACAGGACTGGAAAAGGAAGTGTCAGTTTTGGAAACGACAAAGATCAACACGTCTCCAATATGGTATATCTGGCAAATTGCTGTGCAGTAAAATTAAGCATGACACATAACTGCTGAAGCAGTCTCGGGCCAAAACTCACGATTCTTACTCATCTCGCACTAAAACAAAACTTTGTAATTGAAATGATGGCAAGAAGCTGAGCTGCCTGGGAACAGTAGGGCTTGGCTCATGCAATATATATATATATATATATATATATTTAAAAATGTATGTTCTGTTGGTAGCTCGGCTGTAGACCACACAAGTAATTTAAGGTTTAATTTCTTTGGTAGAAGTATGCATGTTTGGGTGGAGAACAGAAACAGATGGAACCAAAGCGATCGCTGTCAGGTCGTATGTTCCTAAGAGTATGTCTGGATATAGACACAGACACCCTCCCCATGTACTGCACTTTCTTCTGGTAGCACCTACTATCCTATGAGCTCAGGATCAAGGCAGTATTACATGAAATCCTACACCAGCCAACAGCAGCAGGATGGCCTTGGGTCCCTGTATCTCGAAGGGAAGAACAGGACTGTTCAAATTCTCTTGACCAGCCTTGGAACAGTCTGCAAGGAACAAGCAAAAATCCAGTACCTCAAATCCTATTCAACTAGGTTACACTAAAACTGTGGGGATTCATTTTATCAGAAATGGAAATAGAAATTCCTTAAATCTATGGATCAGGGATATCAGCCTCTCAGGTTTGCCATGGTATTGGTTACATGTTCAAAGGGCTTTCACCTTGTGCTGGCCTGGGCTTAATTGCTGTGGTTTTGGAGCCACTTTAAATGCTGAACCTACTGTTGTCATTTCAAGGACTGACTGAGCTACAGAATAAACAAGTGGGGCTGTAATTGTACTCATGGGGGTACCAGGAGTGTGCACACACACCTGCTTTGACCTCACAATACTTCCCCCACAGGGCAAGCTCTCCTGGCTGCATCCTGGATCTTGGCAGTAGACGTGCCATGAGTCTGCTTGGTTGTTGCACTTAAAGGAGCAGGAATAGGGAAGAGATAAATACCTCAATGATTTCAAAAGTGCTTATCTTTGTTTCTTTTTTTTGGGACAGCACTGTTCTAAAAGAGTTACACTTTGCCTTTTGACTGTGTAGTAATCTAAAATAGAGCACGTTCAAAGCGGTACAAGTGGATTTTTCTCCTTCTGTCTTCATCCAGAGAAATCTCTATGCAGGACACTCTGAGCAATTTTCTTACCTTCTTAACATGCTGTAGCTCACATGCTGTGGGCTCCTTTCAGGTCCATTTTTCATAACTCTGACTAACAACAAAACTGACAGGATGTCAACAGGAGGAAGAGAAACAAACAGATTAGATAATCTATTTAATATCCTCCTGGTGAGCTCACCAGGTCTAAATAGCAGTGTTTTTTAGAAGGTATAATCTCAATCTAAAAGCAACAAACTGTTTTCCATTGGAGATATGTTCATGATCCAATCTGGCACCATGGAAGTTGAATCTTGCAGGGAGCACATGGCAAGGAAGCTGACAGGAGAGAGAGAACAGCGTGAGGTTGTATAATTGCTCTCCGCTGATAGGGGGGTAAAAAAAAAATGAGGTTTTCTTTATAAACAAAGGTCATGACATGTCATTGAACACACCAGCAGAAAAGTGGAGTTCTGAAAGAGTTTCCTTAGACAGCGACGGAAACTGAAACTCCTGGTCACAGTGCTTCCAGTAACATGATTCCATGCAATGTCAAGGATTAGATTCAAGGAGCAAAGATCCTTCTCAGGTCATCTTATGGGGAGAAAAAAATCCTGTCTTTCAGAACACTTTAGACCAGTTTCCACATGAATAAATGGAGGTCCATGACCATGGGAGCAACTCCCTTTAGCTGGTTTAATACTCCATCTTGGACGTAATGTGGCTGCAGGCTGGCACAATAGGCATATTTAGGATTACTCCTCAAGCTTTTTCCAGCTAGCTCATCTCACCACAGTATTTTTTTTTTTTGCATAGTTTAAAATAAAACGACATTACAAAAATTTTCTTTTAATTAGGGTAACTGATGTTCTGTGACCACAAAACCCACAGTTTTCAAAAGAATATGCAGACCTTTTTGGAAATATAAGGGGAAAAAATCCAGCATGTGCTCTCTAGGGAAGGTCCTTTCTGGCAATTTAACTTCAAAAACCAAGATCAAGACCTTAAAGGAGCACAGGGAAGCCATTACCCACAGCCTTCTCAATGGAACAGCCTTATCTACAAAAAGATAAGATTATTCTGCAATATCTGAAGGGGATATTCAAAGGACATAGAACAGAAAGATTTGAAAAATTATTTTCTTTTGCTTTAATTATGAAAAGATCAGAAACAATGAGGATCTCTGAGGTGACCCTTGAAGGCCAGGAGCTCTAGTGGGAGCTTCTATTGCTACGACGAGAGAATCCTGCTCATCTGACAGGTCAGACAATCTGTAGAAAATGGAAGATCCATCATGAAATGGATGCTTGCCTTTGGCACCAAGTGGCTCCTCTATGTGTCCTCTACAGCTGCCAAACAGCTGCACTCCTAACAGGGATGCTGGATCCTGGGAGGAGAAACAACTGGTGAAAAAAAAGGAGATGATTTAATGTAACACTGGCTTCTGGTAATATGTGATGGCCACACATCAGCTTCTGGGTTCTAAGGAAATGACAATCAGAGATTTTTTTATCCTTTGATCCTGCCCTCAGTGACTGCTGAAGGGTGAAGAAATCCAGGGTCCTCTGGGGGTCTGTTAACATCTTTGACCTTTGGTGATACCAAGGTCTCTAGGAAAGTGCAGTTCAGCCCCTGCTCCAACAACAAAAATCTAATCTTGTCTTTTGGCTAAGACTGGGAGAGGAAACTCTTTTGTCTTCAACAGCATCCCTTGTCCTTTGCTGACCTGAGTTTATACTTCTACTGCCACTGTGATTAGGCAGCTGCCATCAACCAAACAGATCAAGAGGCACTGACTGCAGAAGAACCCAAAAGACAAAACCTTTTGCTTGAAACTCTCTCATAATGAGGCATAAGCCCACTTCTTTCACATGCAAGGGAAAATGCTATGAGATTGAATTAGGAGGCAAGATGAAGTGAATTCAGGAGTCTGGCAACAGCCAGCTTGGTGCTCCACACAGCTCAAAGAGATGGTTCCTTGTGATGTGTCTCGACTGCCTGTTGCAGGAAGGTTGGCAGGGGGAGCTCCTATTTTCCTGTAAATACTCAGAGACAAGAATGAATGAACTTGAAGAATGGGAACAGTATTTCTCCAAGTTGGAGAGATGGTTTTCTCCATGGTTTCAAGAGGAAAAGTGGCCTAGCAAAAACCTGCCTGAAACGGAAGCATAACCAGCATTTTCAGAGGACGGTGTTTGATAAACATTAATGATTAACATTAATTTTAATTGCTAATGAGGAGTTTATAAAAATAAATGCCTTTCACACAGGCTTAGGAGCTAACCACTCTCCTTCTCAGCCACGACGGAAACAGCTCAGACTTTTCCATCTTCAGGGCATACCCCAAATCCCATCAACTTGTCAGGTGCTTTCTAGAGGCATCTGAAGCATGGAGAAACATGGTTAATTATTGTTGCTGAACAGCTCTCCTCCCTTCTCCTGTTTGGGTGGAATTTGTCATTATTTTTGCTATACTGTTGTTTTCTTTGCTACAGATTTTGCTTGCAATACCTGCTGGTGTGATTCAAACACAGAAGACATTTTTTAAGATGATGAAAGGGAACTAATAATCATAAATAAATAATTCTTTAATTTCTCTGAGGAGTTGTCCAGCAAAAGGAGAGAAACTGCTGAAGTAGTTCAAATGTACAAAATAAGACCGAATAAAGAAAAATGCATTCCAGAATGTCCCTCCAGGCTTTCTTGTAATGACTCATTGCAATAAAACCAGAGAAAATAAAAGAGGAAAAAAATCTGATTTTTATTTATACTGTGAAGGTGATCTACCCAAGTCCAAATTTAGGCTTGTTGTGTATGATAGAAAGCAAACAGAATCCCAAGATTCCTTCTGGCTTATGCCTTTACAGACTATGTTTGCAGCCAAGGCACCAACACGACAAAGCCACTGTGGATTTGAGAGGAAAATAAAGCAACTCAAAAACAGAGATGTTGCTTTGAAAGCCATCTGATGTAAAGGTAATTAGGAACATGTATTATTTTTACTTCACTTAATAATTAGTGAATACATGTTTCCTACATTCTGCAACTATCACTTTAAACTTAGCAAAAAAAAAAAAAAAGGCAGAAGTAAAAAAAGTCTTTTGCTAGAAGACTTCTATTATTGCCCATCATTCATCTGTTTACCTCGCTGCTTCAGGATGAGCAGGGATGGGATGTGGGTTAGGCTGAAAAGACATTAAGGAGTCAGCGACATGAAACAAAAACATACTTGTCTGACAGCTGGGAGCTGTTATAATTTTTTTTTTTCTTAAATTGTGCATTGAGATTTTGGTTATCAAATCTTAAATTCTACGTAATGTAGATTTTATGGCACTCAACTTTCAGTAAAAAGGATGTTTTTTACCTGTAAACAATTTGTGTTATCTTTGCTCTACATTAACCAGTATGTCTCATTCCAGTTTAATTCTTCTATGTCAATCCCCTGATTTCTACCCAACTGACAGCACAGACATACACATAAAGTTGAAAGGGTAAGACCTTAGGACTGACACACAATACAAGCAAAACAGCACCATAACAGATCTACAAAGGCTGAACTAAAATGATAATTTAATGGAATTTTTTGGAATTACAATGAATTCTTCTACAAAGGACTAAGGTTGTACACAGGTGACCACAAGAAACTGAGTTACTGTAAAAGAACAAATAACAACCAAGCTGCAGTAACATATAATTGTTTTCTCTTAGTGTACCCCTCAGGAGAAGCAAAAGGAGCTTGAGCCACATGTGTACATTTGAAAGTTAAGCTAACTTGTTTGCCTTTGAAGTGAGGCAGGTTAAAAAGTGGTTTTAAATTCCCAAGGGGGCTGAACCAGCCTCAACAGAAAGCCAGTAAAGCACTGAATTAGGAGGCTCTGCTATTGCCTCATTATTAAAAAAAACCCCTTATTTAAAAAGGTTTGCTTACCTGCGGTCTTTATATGTGTGAGCTCTTAGAGGGCTCTTCATTTTTTATTTATACATGTGCCCACGGCTTGAAAACCTGCAAAGAATTACTGCAGTAACAAGGGATCTTCTTGTCACCTGAAAGGAATGGACTATTGTCTTTCCCTTTGGAGAATGACGGCTTGCAAAAATCAGCCCGAAGTGAACAAAGCAAATAAACCAAATAATTAATATATGCCTTTCCTAATTCAGGAGCTGCTTTCTCATTTTGCTCAAGTTCTCACAGTCCCACATTGTTCTGGTGACTTGTTCCATCTACTCAGGGCCCAGATCTCACTACCGAATTCCAAAAAGGGTAGAAAGGCACTTTGGAGAGCACATTTAATTCTGCATGTCTCTCACTGAGATGGCTGTTTATGGTTTATGTTGAACAATTTTTCATTCCTTTACTGGACAAAATACACTGAAGAAATTTCAAACTGGTGCGAAGACCAGGGCCATCCGAAAACAAATTTTATACCCTGCTTCAGAAACCTAAAGTAGTTTCTCAAAAAAATTCCAGAACACACTCAATCTCTTGTCCTAAATGTGCACTCTTTAAAATACATACGGTGCTCTCTCTTCTTATTGGCATGAACGACTTCTATAAAAATGTAAATTAATATTTCAAGCTTCCAGAAGGTTTGTCAAAATAAACAATGAAGTTGTTTACTATAAATTTGCAGGAGTTATCTGCAGCTTACATTATGTTCATTCAATGTTTATAAAATCATACTATTTAAAAATTATTGCACTTAATTGCTACATCTTATAACCACTGTAATCAAATTAACTCCAGATTTATTCTTCAAGTGTCACCGAGCTATTTTAAGTATTCTAAGTAGATGCAATAAAACAAACCATGTATGAGAACACTGATCAAGCAGTAGGATTATCTGGGTAAGAACAATAATAATCAAGAAAGAAAATAAGACAGGTGAAGCAGACAATAGCAGCCAACTTACTTTTAGCATTGCCTGAAAAGGGAATCATCCAAATTTAATGGTATAAAAAAGAACTTTTTTGCCATTGTTTGGATTCTGAAGCTTACAGAATTCATGTAAAAGAATTCTTTGTATCCTGAAGTTGGATTGAAAACACTCCCATTCAAAGAATTAAGTTATTTGCTGAATTACAGGGTTTTGCCCAGCATAATCGCAGTTTTCATTCACTACAGCGCATGATAGTGTTGCTACTGTGAAAAATATTCTTCAGGAATCCTTCTGAAGATCATGCAACCTTTCCATAAATGCACCTCTATTAACACTATGAACAGGTGTAGTTAAGGTACAGAGCCATTCTTCCTACCCTGCCACAGCAACTCAGACTTTCAGGGGTCCCTCTGTCCTTACCCAAACACCTGGGATGAAATTCTGACTTCTACCAAGTCCCTGAGTCCAGCTGGGCTGGGACTGCACTCCTGCAGGTAAGGGCTGGGTTTTGTCTTAGCCTGAACAAACTGCATGAAAACAACAATGTACATATAAATCCTTACAGCATCTTTAACCCATCCTAAACCATCCCAAAAGTTCACCAGTCTTACAGACCACACCTCTCTGCACAGCTTCCAGCAGAGCATTCAGCAGTGACTCATATTTGGTACAGGCAGGTGGCACAGCTCAAGTAAAAGATGCGTGTGCACTGGTGTATCTTCATTTACTCTGAGTGTGGGAGATGGTTTGGGGAGTTTATTTGGTCTGCTACATTTTTTCCCTTGCTCTTGGATTTCTTGCAATATGTTTGTTGACACTAGAAAATGCAAGCAGAAGAAATGCACCTTGCACTGCAGGCAGGATACAAATGACCTGATGTGAATTGCTAAGGGGGTATCACCTCCCAGCTCTGCCAGCAAATCCAGCCTTACTGATGAAACAGAAGTAATATCCTTGAGAGCTACCTCCAGCTTTTAACTCTACACATAGAGAGGTCTGGAGGTTCTGAGAAGACTCCCAGATGGACAAAGACTACAAACCTGTATTCCAGCCTCACTCCTGCAGCACTGAATTCACACATGATGACCTTTACCTTTCTGGGGAGTGCTGAAGTGAAGGTGCTTTATTGCCAAATAAATATGCAAGGCAAAAGTTCTCCGTGCATTTGCAGTAAACACCCTCTGCCCAATGCTGCTCCTGCAAACACGGGATATCTTCTCCATCTCCTTGTTTGCTTTGCATTATACACGCGGAAGCCAAACAAGCATATCCCCTTCCCAGAGGTTCACTAGATGCTATCTTACCTATGCAAGTGCTTCTGCAGAAAGGACAGGCAAATTCCAGCAGAGCTATGCTTATCAGTTAGAGTCTGGCAGAAACCTAAAGCTTGAGGGGCATTTTTTTTCAAACATTTATGTGCACATTGCATTTTTCCAGAACAAAACACAGTAGAGGGTGTAAGGACAGGAAGGTGTTTGTTTAAGTGCTTCTCCTTCTGCAAGCAAAAACATAAATATTCACCGAAAAAAGGAAAAAATCTGGAGTGAACTTGTATCCGACTTCTCCATCCTGCAGCTGATGGAAATGTGTGAGCAAGTTTATTTTTAAATACAACTATTTTTAATTATTCTTACTTGCTAGGGAATGAGTACTGCGTTAGCACCTCCTCATGCAGTAGTGGGGTCACCCAGATTGGGGTTGTGGAGTCATATAAAATCTTTAAGCTGTATGAATCTCTTTCTATCAACCTCAGATAGACCACAAGTGCCAAGACCACACATTTTCCTTAGTCATAATGCTAGGTTTCTTACTAGAGCATGAGATTACAGAGGATCCCAAATTTTGGAATGAACAGTTTGTAGTCTGTATTTTTTTACACTTGACCTTAAAATACTTGTTTGTCTCTTTGTTACCACAGTGCTTTCTGTAGATTACTTCATATGGCATCCTTAATTACAAATCAAACTCTGTGGCAGGCAGGGAATCCAGAAATCATGTTGACAATAAGCAAATAAACCAACAAGGGCATCTTATCAGAAAACAACCACACAGCTCTCATGTACAACAAAATGGTTTTGTGGAGATTATCCTAAGAACTTTTTAAGATGGGTATACCTTTGGAAAGGACCTGGTGATGAGAAAGAACTTTAGGATCCTGTTAACACTGAATTATTGAGAAGGGGGTGATGCACTGGATACACTATTAGAATTATAAACTGTCTTTTCTTTCAGCAAGGAAAAAGCAGCCTCCAATTTGAACCTCGAAAAAACTCCCCAAGCCCAAGAAAAAGCCCAAGAAACAAAGACCAAACCTCTCCTAAAACATACACATATAAGCACTTTGTGTTTCTCCAACAATTAGAAAAACATTAATAGGTGTAAAACTATACTTCTCAGGGGGTATCAACCATTAGTGTCTGCAGTGATAAGGATTATGCAAGCTCTTCCTCAGACACATATTTACAAACACTTTTATTTGGATACAGACTTTCCATATTATAACTGCTTGATTACATTTACACAAATGCGAAGATGTTTTATGCATGTTTTTATTTGATGCTATAAACAATTTCTAGTATGAGGCACCATCTGAGCATAAAACATTGTGCTAACTGGGAAACTAAGACAGGAGACTAAGAAGACAAGGAACTAAGACTGCAAGGAGTCATAAGGAAAAAGGGTATTAAAATACTAAGTAAATAGTTGAGTTGAAATCTGGAAAATTTAGACATCTTATTTTCAAAGATGCATGCTTAACTCCTGGGAACTGGAGTGAGGTTTGATTTGAGTTACGCCTGATAGAACCACAAGGATAACTCTGAAAATGTCCAGATTAAAAAAGAAAAGGTGGGAAGTTTTCCACTGAAGGGACAAAAGCAATCCCAACCCTGCTGACAACTCACCCTCCCAAACCATATCCAGGAGTGGAAGAAGCTTGTGAACCAAACCTGAGGAAGAGGAAGGGTATGGCTGGGTCTGAGTTCAACCAAAACCTTGACAGGTGACTCTGCAGCAGAAATTCTCTCTGAAGTGGGGCAAGGAACAGCAGCTGCCTCATCAAAGCTTTCCTTGCTTGACTCCTTCCAAAGAAATCCTCTGCAGCAAGAAACCGCCAGAACAGAAGACTCAGTGGCCCCACCAGGAATCAGCCAAGTCCAGCACTTCTGCCTCTCCTGCCTAAGAACACTTAAGCTTCAGCAACACTGGTGAGAAGGCACTTACCAAAGCACTTGTGCTTAGTTTGGGTTTTCTTCGCTTCCTCTTCCCCCCCGCCCCGGTCTTTAACAGCTTTGTAAGCTCCAATAAACCATCTACTTTTAATTTCTTTTTCACTGCTTTTATAATGGCATACTGAAATATCTTTGCAATTTAACAGAGTAGCAGCTTTTTTTATTCTCTGTCAAATCCCAGGTTGCACAGACTATTACTTCTCAGAGAGGGAGGAAGAGCAGGACCTATTGAAAAATAAGATTATTAGTATTAGCATATTGACTATCTCAAAGGCTTCTTTCAGTGCTTCCCTCGAAAACGTTCCTTCAGTCTCTCTAAGTTAGCTTACCTCTGTGTTTTTATAAACTGATCAAAAAAGAAAAGTTCTGCAATAAAATTTAATCTGGATTAAACTAAAGTTGATTAAGAAAATATTGACCCAAAGGAAAAAACAAAGTGAAATTCCATTGTCATTCTTAACTAAATTAATAACAATGAGTTATTCTGAGGCAGCATTAACTGCTGATTTTGGAAATAGGATACTTCAATCTAATACAAGCTAATTTGGACTCTGCTTAAGGTATAATCTCTACTGCAGAATTTTTAATAAAGAGATGTGAAGTGTCTCCAATGAAGAAATGGGAATGTAACAAACTTCAGATCTTCCAATTGAAAATGCTTTCTTTTTTAATAATAAAAAGTCATACTTCAACCTGTGATGAATCTGCTATGCTTCAGCCAGTGAGTCACCAGAAGGAAAAACAGAAATGTGGGTGATAAACAGTATGAATGTATCTTTTGATTATTACTAGTATGGATAATTATTGACATTTAGCCAACCACATCTCCTACTTCTGGACCATGAATGTCCAGAGCAGTGTGCTGAGGGGCTCAGTCATGGGGAGCTCAGCAGCAGAGAAGCTCCGAATGTCTCATACCACCTTCCTTGCAAGAGGGGACATAAACTGGAGCCTCAGATCAACACTGAAAACACAGTTTCCCAGAGAAAATTCAGTTTAGACACTGGTTCTTCCACGCTCACTCATGATGAGCAGTAACTCACTCCCTTGAGCATTCCTGATTATCAGAGTGATAAATTCCACTGATTCAAGATGCAAGGTAGATGTAAGGGCTACCCCTTGGTGCAAGCAGTGGAGTTGATACATCCTGCTAAAATGCATATTTTTAGAGATGCAGAGCCCTGTGTTGTCTCTTGGGGTTGTGGAGACATGGAAGGACTGAATATTAAATCAAAAGGCAGCAATGTTTATGTTAAGGGACGTAGAGTCTGCTGGCAAGCTGAATTAAAAGAAAAGTGGAGTCTATCAAGATTATTAACATTCAGGCTATGGAAACGTTTTTGTAATCCAACCTCCTGACACACCTACAAAGATAGCTTTGATCTGACAGAAGTGGGTGGTTAAAGTGGAGAACAAGCATATGACCTGAAATAAATGTGAAACGGACTCTCCTGGAGGATGACCAAAGCTGTAAATGATTGTTTTAATTGACATGGATGAGCAGCAGTAAACCTTCCTGAATTTAAAAACAATACTTTATTAATAACATGAGCAAAAATGCAAAAGTTCAGTTGCTAGCAGCTATCCAGAATTACATGAGTAGCACCAAAATAATTAAAACTACTTGTGTTTCAAAAATAATAAATATGTGTCATGACCCTAAGCAGCAAAAAACCCATGAAAATCCATTTGGTATGTAAATTCACTCAAATGGTAACAAGTCACATACCTCAAAAAAAGAAAAGAAAACAAAAGAAAAAAAGAAAAAGAAAGGAAAAATTATTTACTACATAAATGATGAAAGGAAAATCAAAGAATGTAAAAAACTCAGTTGTGTCTCTACTCATTATTTTGCCTTAATTTCATCTAAGTTTGTGAAAAGCCCCATGGGCTAGGGACATTAATTTCTTGCTTTTGCTGTTTTACCAATTCCTAATGGAGAATTACAAAACTATTTCAATCATGGGAAGAACTGGAATCATGGGAGCGAATGGGAGAAAAAAATTGAAGAAAACTGCAGGATATCCAGAAAGCTAAAAATAAATTAGTATATTCTAAATTCCTTTCAAAAAAAGGAGGAGAAATGTCCATGTCACACACACAATCTGAGCTGATTTCAGCACCAGTGAGACAGAAAGAAAATAATCTAGAGGAATTTAAAAGCAACAAATCTCTAGGACCAGATGGAAGTTATCCCTGGGTATTAGAGAAGATCAAGGAAGGAACTTTTGGGCTACTGGCAGACATCATGGAAAAGCTGATAAGTTCCAGATGGAATACAAAAATCAGTAAATATGGCACCAGATTACGAAGTGATATGAAATAACATTTTAGTGTGAAATTAGCAATAAATACAGTTTGTAACACGGCAGCATATCACAATTTTGACATAATTTGACAAGTCGCAATATAAGACACAGTGTCAGAAGCTATCAAAGCAAAACAAAACACATCTCCCAGGTGGTTTCCTGGGAGAGAAGCAGTTATTTCTCTCCAAGTTTTGCACAGCACTTCCCAATTTCCTCCTGCCTAGGCTGGCAGTGTATTAAAGTATTGCTGCTTTCAACATGGCTCGGGGTCCAAATGTGATCCCAGCCATGCTGGGCACCGGCACCGCACTGCAGGAGGCCACCCAACACCAGTGCCCCGATGTCCTAAATGGGTGAGATGGACAACTCCCAGGAGGAGGTGTCAATGCCAGGAGTCAGGAAAATTTTTCAAGGTTACAGAGCTGGTTTGAGGAAAAGAACTCTTACTTTCTCAGTCTGGATGGCTACACCCAAGTGTCACTGCCTATGTGAGCATTCAGTGACAGCCCTTCCCTTCCTCCTTTTTCAGAACTAAAATCGTATCTCACTTCTGGCACTCTTTCCACCTTAGAAACTTCTGAATCAGAACATTCAGAAGAAACATGGTATGTGGAATAATATTCCCATCTTTTTAGTTTTTTCCTGGCAAAATCACTCCCAGAAAGCTGCCTACTTTTTCTCCTGCTGGCTTCCCCATCTCTCCCTCTGCTCATCACCTGCCATGGTCCCTGGTAGCATGACAATGTCACTGCTTCCACTACTCCTCCCATCAAGGACAAGCTCTTAAACAACGCAAGAGTGTCCACCACTCTCAAGGGGACATTTGATTAGTTCACTGAAGCCTGTAACAGAATTTATGTGATGTTAAGCTGAGGGACATTTATGTAAAAGGACTGCAAGCACATGGATAAATAAATGATCAAGAAATGCAGCCATTTCATCTCCTCCAGTATTTGAAAGTGGGAAACTTGGACTTGGATTTAATTCCCTAGCATGTGAATCAAGTGTCCCAGGCATGTTGTTCCCAAAGTTCCCTCTCTGGTCAGTGATGAGATGGATCAGACCTTTGCTGGGCACCCTTCTCTGGATATATAGGGGATAGGGGATACACCTAATTTTGGCACCTTGTTTAAGTGTCTAATTAAATGGGATGCACCCGAGTCTCTCAAAGCATACTGTGAAATTCACATCACAGTATGACATGAATCACAGAGAAAAGCATAAAAAAGAGACTTGAAGCAATTTTTTAGCACCATGATAGCCATGGGGTGTAGATGTTTCATCCTAACCCTCCACCTTAGGCTGTGATCGATGCCATGTCTATAAAAAGAAGTAAAAAATTAAGGACTTCAGTGCTTGGCAGCAGAAAGAGGGACAATGAAGAAAATTCATAAAGTTTTTATGAAACGAAGTTTGACAGAAATATAAAACAATGCACTGCGGTCTGTGAAGTAGGAAACACATGTCAAAAATAAATGGAATTGAACTTGACCACAAGAAGGACTTTGAAAGCGCCCTGGAGTAATAGCAGAATTCACTCTTGCAAACACCATGGTAGAGTAAGAGTCGAACAGCAGAGCGACCGGGAGGCGGAGGGCTGAGGCACCAATGTCAGACACAAAATAAATGCCAAAAAAACCAGTCCATCACAAAAAAGCATACTCAGAATAATATTATGGAATGCATTTAAAATGCAAGAAAGAATTCAGAGTTAAGGCTTTTAGTCCTACTCTCAAATCAGCCAGAAGTCACACTTTTCAAGTTACTAATTTTGGGACAGAAGAAGGTAAGATATGAACCCTAATGAAGTGAATTCATAGTAACACTGACGGACACTTTATCTCTACGACCTAGCAGGTTCCCTCTATCTTTTCTAATGGGAGAAGCTGTATCATAAAACTCCACACTATCAAGACAAGATCTTCTGATCAATCATCATCCTCTCCTGGGTCTGCCAAGTCCTAGCCTTGTTTCCATCCTGAAACTTTCCTCTTTCCCCTCCCAAAAATGCTTTAACTGATGTTAAGGGAGACAAGAGAGAACAAAGCTGCTTTCAGGATTAAAGAACAGGATCTACGAAAATCACACCAAGAAGCTTAATTCATGTAGCTGAGGAAATAAATGAAAGATCTAATAAATCTACCTAATTAAAAAAACCTTAAGTCCCAATCCTGAACCATTTTAAGACACTAGAAAACAAAAGGAATATATGGGGATCAATCAACCTGACGATAAACAGAACTGTGATCTGCATAAAAATATCTTTTTCAGTGATGACAAAGTAGAGAAATTGTAACTGACTAAAAGGAAAATGCAGAGGCTAGGTTGTACCAACCCCCTCTTCTCTCTTTACACAGGAAATGTAGGGAACTTGTTCTTTACTTGTTCTTGTTCAACTGCAACAAGAAATGTTTGATGGAAAGGAAAAAAAAAAACAAACCCTCCACAATCATCAGGGGGTTCTGAAAAAGTGAAATGTCCATGTGGAAATAATAATTACAGCTTCAAGATCTACCACAGCTACTTTCAAGGCTTTTTAGCTGCATTGGTAAAAATAAAATCACAAGCAGCCATCCCTAAGATGTTTTAAGTTTGTGACTCCATTAGAAACACTGAAGTACTGCATCAGGACTAATGTATTACATACTGGTAAAGTGTTCTGTGCCTCATGTCAGTGCATCATAAATTTTACTTAGTTACAGAAGTCATTCTGAGCTTGGTTATGCTGTGCAATATAAACTTTGCCTTTTTGCAATGCAATGTTTATTCTCGGGGTATACAAACATATTTTCCATGCATTAAGCTTTAAGATATTCTTCACACTTCTCAATTAATGTATTTTATTAATTGCAGCTTTCTTGGGAGCCTGTAAATCTGGCAGCTGAGCACGCTTATTTATTTTCCTTCAATGACCTCTGTGTAAGACTTGCTTAGTTTTCTCTCTGTCAAGCACCTTGGGATCCATATTTCAAGCTGGATACTTTTTTCTTCTTATCTCTAGTTATTATTATTTGTTTGTTTGTATTACAGCAGCATCTTACAATCCCAGCTGGGGCTAGACACACTAGGAATACATAAGAAAGAGTACCAGCCTCAGGAGGGAGTCTCTAGCTAAAAAATTACAGAAAAATGAAGAGATGGGGAGAGGATAGCACAGAAGGAGATACACAGAGGTGCTGTGACTTGTCTCATGTGATACATACACAAGAGCTGCATGGGCCCCACCCTGTCCCATACCCACTGCATGATGAACCTTAAACAGCATTAAAAAAAGTAATTAATTTTAGCCTTTTTCTGAACTACATGTGAGGATGAAACTCAGCTTGGCTGTTCTATAGCAGTACGTCCTGCAAAATTAACAGGAGAGGGATTATTAATCTGTACTCATACATGAGACAAATAATCACAGTGTCTTTATTTAACTGATGATAACAGTCCTACATATTACCTATCCTTGTTGCTATGTTTTTTGTCTCTAAGAAAAAGGTCTCAAACATGAGCCTTAGCCCATATTTCCCTCTGATCTCAGGTGGGGTTTCTGCACTGTCTTCTCTAGCATCCACAAAACTGTCTCTAGAAAATATGAGTTTACGGGAGCAGAAGAACAAAAGGACCGAAGAGAAAATAAAGAATAAAATAAATAAATAATAAAAAATAATGTTGTATTGCCTAACCTTTTAGGTGACTACAGATACTAAAAACAGTAATTAAGAGATGCTGGGGCTGCACCATATATCCTGTTCTGTTCCATGCAGTACTTTTCTGGATGTGCCGCTGCTTTTCAGTGTTGAGTGAGAATAAAACCACAGGGAAATTCTTTTCTCCATCCTCCACTTGCCTTCAGAGCATAGGGCAGCAAGGACCAGGCCAGTCACTGCACATTTTGAGTGACCTGCAGCAACACAGAATGCTCCCTGCTGGGGAGCAGTTGGCTCAGAGCCCTGGGGACACTGCACAGCAGTTGTGGCTGCAGCTGTGCACACCACCAGCAACGCCAACCAAGCATCACAGGGATGGTCCACCACATGCTCTCTGTCTCCTAATTTGCCTTCCCAGCAAACCAGACTTCTAATGCGAGGTCTTGGCCGCTGTCTCAGCTGCTCCAGAGCCTTGTTCCTGAAAAACCTGAAAGACTGAGCCAAGTTGTTGAATGAGGATGGCAGTAAACTGCTCAGTTCATCAGGTGAAGGCAAAGGCCAGGAACGTGCAAAAGGGAATTCTGCCCTTCTCCAGGGCAGTAAAAAGCATCACTGCTCACCCCACAGCAAGTTCCTCGTGGAGGCTAAATTTCTTTGACCTTGTAATCACCAACAGAGATGACAGCAAGGTAAACCAAACAAAGTAAACAAACAAACCCCACAGCACTGCAGAGTACATGCTCCCCAACACTGCAGTGTCAGCTGTACAGGAGATAAAAGACCAATTCACAGGTGAACTAAGTGACATAGGACTTTGGATCTCTATTTTAAAACTATGTCCTCAAAGACATCAACAGTGACATAAATCGTAACCATGTGAGTTATGAATACATATTTAGCTTACCAGAAACAAATTTTATTTGCTTAACCTTAAAAAATACAGTGTGTCTCAGTCTCCAACACAGCTGCAATTTCTTAATAGTGTTTTGAACAATCTGCTAGATTCCTTCAAACATGCTTTTTCAATTCATTTAGCATCAGGCAAGAGGAGAATTGTATTTTATATAAACTGTGATTTTGTAATGGTATTTTTTTCATAGAGAATGCCAGAAGGGACCTTTTGAAATTACCCAACTTGACCTCTTGCATAATAGAAGCCACAGAACTTCCCTGAATTGATTGTTGTTTGATCTATAGCATATCTTGTAAAGAAGCATCTAATCTTCATATAAAAATCAACAGTGATGGAGATTTAGTGCAAAAAATCTCTTTATATGTTGACCTCTTGGTCAATTTTCCTCACTGTTGAAAATTGAGACTTAATTTCTGAATTTATCTGCATTTGTCGAGGTTCAGTCTCTCAACACTTTGTTTGGCAGACATATTACTTTTGTTTCACAAGGATAACACATGCATTGTTTATAACAAACAAGGCAGGCAGAAAAATGAATCTTCTCTCCAACAGCTATGACTAAATATGAATAAATTCCCAAGAGCTGACTCATTCCCACACTTCAGTCAGTGCTGGTGCTAACAACTGCCTCCCTAGTATTTCATGTCAAATGATCTGCTGTACGAAACTTGAAGATGTGGTTCCGCTGTGGTTATAGTGCCTCTAAATCTGCTAACTTGGTTCTGGCTGCAGCCCAGTCCTTACACATCAGGCTGATGGAGGAGGGAGGGAGGGAGGGAGGGAGGGAGGGAGGGAGGGAGGGATCTGCTGTCTCAGACCGAATGTGGACTCTGTGCCCTGTGTGGCTGTGGAGCACAGCACACAGGAATAACCCAGGATGCTTTCTACAGCTCAGCCCAAGGACCCTGGCAGCAGCCACAGCTCAGCCATACCCACAAACAGAGAGGAAGCCTCGCTCCCTGCTCTAGGCACCTTCTGACTTCTCACTCCAGCTGCAGAAGGCCAAGGTCCTTTGGCCATGGGGTGCAAGACCTGACTCTCCTGGCCACGGAGATTTCCGTAGGCATGAATACATCAGTACTGCGTGGAAATGTTCTGGCAAGGCTTGTTGGGAACACTTCCATCATCTCTGGAAAAATGCTTAATAGTCACCAGATTGGTACCTAAATAGCAATATCCAGTACAACAATTTACAAGCTACAGTTAAGAACAGACCTTTGATCTCGGCCATGTAACTCTTTTGTTCACTGCTCTAGACAGATTCAAAATTGAGCCTGCCTTTACCCACTGCTTATCTTCAAGTGATAACTGCTCTTCTCTGCTGAGTTCAGAGTAATCTTCCCTCTACAGCTTTTATGCACTACTTTTTCGCTGTTGTTTTTTATTTTTTTTTTGTTGTTGTTGTTGATTTTTTGTTTTCTTAGTTGGAAATCTATTTTGTTTTCCAGGATTAAAAGATGAACCAGAAGGCTCTTATGCCTGACCTGACCAGAGCTTCATTTTATTTCCCCAGAACCTACTGATGAATCACTAACACCTAAAGCAAAGCCCGACCTGGATCTTCTGTGCAGCCTTGGGCATGGGTGATTCATCAAGCCCTGCACAAGATGCAGCATCACTTTCAAGTCAGGACTTTACAAACGCAGAAACTGCTGTTTAAATATTTTGCTTTCAAACGCTCTTGTGAAGTTCAAGGCTACACAAATATGCTGCTAACAATCTGAAGTGTTAAAGCATTATTTTTGAAAAAACCTATTTATTGAAGTGATTTCACTACATTGCTAAGGTGCTGGCTGGCTAGTTTCAGCAAGGCTATTTCTCTTTGTGGATGTGTTGGTTTATAAATCACTCACTCATCGTGAATCCTGCTGGATACCAGAGGAATCCTATTTAAGCTTCTGGTAAGCAATTTGCTTGGTTTACTAAATTTTCCAGTCACGCGTCTATGCAAAAGCTGCTTTCCCTTCCCACCTGAATCCCCCTCTCTGCCCGCTATTTGTCTTTGCCACATCTGTGTTTATTGTGTGCCGCAGGTGACGCCGTGCCCGGGATCTGCCTGATAACCACTACACATCCTGGCTGCCTCTCAAGGCTGACCTGCCAAGCAGGTTGCCAAATTTTTTCATCCATTTCAGGCCACATGAGCCCAAGGCCCCAGGAGAGAAAGACGTGGGGGGAAGGAAGGCAGCGCCCTGCCGCAGCTTCTCCTCTTCGTGGACGGACGGACGGACGGACGGATGGACGGATGGCAGCTTCGCCCGGCTGGGGCTGGCTCCGGCTCTGGTGTGTCCCAGAGTGCGCCAGGTGAAGCCTTGAAAGTGCCCCAAACTTCCAGCCTGCTGCTTAAGTTTTCTCCTCATGCCGCGTGCTTCACTGTTGACAGTTAACTCGCATTTAAAACAACCCTGTGCAACAGAGCTGTCAGCTGGAAATGTATCTGAGCCGCACAGACCCTTTAAAATTCTTCCCTGGATGAAGGGACATCAGTCAGCCAGGAGAGACCCTTACCTCTGGGTTAGGAGTCTAAGGGAGATACACAGCATAACCTTTTATTTATTTTTTTTTTTTTTGGAGTGGATTTTTCTATTCCAGTGTGACTATGCAGAAAAGCTTGAAAGCAAAGAAAATCAGGCAAATGGAAGGGAGAACACTGACTGTGTTCCTGGGAGAAGGCTCTGCCCTGAGCCCACCACCTTCACCCAAATGCTGGTGACCAGCTCCAAGCCTGCTGATGGGGTTTGAGGCAGCTGGGCCTTCTTCAAGGATCATTATTTTACTTTCAACCCTCTTAACATAGTCTATCCCTGCAGTCAGCCTTCAGCCAGGGTTCACATGCATAACCCCAAAGTAAAAAACTTGTAAAAGTCATCTTGTTTGAGAAAGTAGCCCAGAAACTGAGAAAAAAGTGTCCAAGCAATGTTTTGTCCATGTACCAGAAGACACATCGACAACATCTACTACGAACCAGACTGGCCACATGAATAATTAAATACAGGTTTTCTCCCCCTCCAATTTTACCTAGCTGAAAATAGTTTGATAAAGCTCTTTATGAATAATCAACAACAACAACATTAACCCTGCAAGCTATAAATAAAATAAGTGAAGACTATAGAGATTCCTCTGACACACACACACACGGACACAAGCCACTTGGGAAGGATAAACTAAGACAAAACCAGAATGTAGGTATTTCTCTGTAAGAATATAACTGCATAAAAAAAAAAAAAAAAAGAGAATGTAATACAGGGAAACAACAGGAACATCTCCACCTATCTTTCACATCAGATCTTGTCTTGTCCAGATACAACAGGTGGCCTCACACTTACCATCAAGCATTCTGTAACCTTCCCTGACGTCCCATCCCAGCCCCGTCAGGCAGCATTTTATTACAAACCAGCACTGACAGATACTGTAGGCATTTGCTGAACGCATCGAGAGGCTCTTTGGAGCGTCTGATCTACTTAGATCAGGGTTCTGTGCTCTGATTATCACTCCTTGTTGCCTCATCTACACTTTCTGAAGATTAAGGAAAAGAACTAAACACCCCTGGACCCTCAGGAAAACAAACTCTTGTCAAGATAAAAAAAAGAGAAAACTCCCATAGCAAATTGTTGACAGTGCTTTTTGCCTGTTTGCTTTTGAACATCCTTTTCTTCATCAAAACACAGGGTGAGATAATAACTGGGTCTGATTTTTAGTATTTCCAACTATTTGGTTTATTTCGGATGTGTATTTGATAGGTCAATATAGAGCTGACCTATTCCCATTTCAAACCCCATTTGACGCCCTATAAATCTGACCTGACGGAAATCAATTCCCCATGGTTTTCCTGTCAACATTACGTTAATTTACCAAGCTTTTCTCTAAGAATCACAGAAAATTTCCAAATGTGAAACACTCTTTTATTCCCTGTTCACCAGTTATATTCCAGAGCACTGCAGCTCCACACAGCATGGACTATGCAGCACAACAGGAGCTCTGCCAGTAAACTAAAATATTCATGAGACGTAGGGTTGTGCAGGACTATTAACATGACTTGCCTCTCATTTAGCACACCACTGGGCCGTACTGATGGCAATGTCACCACTTCCAGATGACTCTTCCAGGAGCCAGCAAACAAGGCAAGGAGGGAAGAAACCCTCCATGTGCAACCACGGGGCTCAGGGAGAAGAGTGAATGGAGATGGGTGTGTGGGAACGTTTAATGGATGTCTTCTCCTCTTGGTACATGCAGACCTGTAGACATGGATCACGTTGAAACCCAGTAGAATAATCAATTCCCTACCTAAAACCCAACAAAGACGATTAGAGGTGCTGAACACACAGCAGTGAGATGGTATCAGCGTTTTGAAGACTGCAGTGGCACAAACAAACGCATCAGCAGGAAACATTGAGGGAAAAGGGAATGTCTATAAAAGTCACATTCTGCTGCAGATGTAATGGAGGAAAAATAAAACAACTGAACTGCTGGTTTCCCAGTTGGCAGGTATTTTAGAATCTAAATGGCCCTGAAAACTTACTAGAGTATAAAATTGCTGTAATTTAAAAGACTTCTAATTAAAAAGCTATAACATTAACTTTTGGTCCTCTCCCAACCCCCTACTTCTTATCTTTAAATATTTGCCTCACCAGTACAATAAAAATGAAATAAAAAGTATGTAAGAAACTACATCTGGCTGAAGACTTAGAAAGAGAAAAGTAAAACATGCCAGAAAATACACACAGGTTTAGATTTACTCAAGACTGCTGAAATGCACAGCAACCCAAAGCCTGAATTTTCCATGAAATCCACTACGTAATTTCTTCTTTGCTCATTCCAGCCAGAAAACCATTAGCTCACCCAGTTCCCACTGATAAGTGTACGACTGCCCCCTAATATGGGTTCTTCAGCGATAACCCACCCAATTATGCAGTCATGAGTAATAGGGCCCCCTCCACATCGCAGCAAAGCTCACTATCAGCAGCTTTCCCTCTGGCTTGGACTGAAGTTGTCCCCCTTCCAATTTCTCTGGAAGTCCTCTAAATCCCACCAGTCACTGTGGGGAACCTCTGTTGCCCCTCTGTGAAGGACAGCGATGGCCACGGTCGATGGCTGGTGGAGGGGACACGCGGGTGCCTCACTGCCGTGTGACTCACTCATCCCGACAACCTGCTGACTGGCTGCATTTCTGCTGCCTCTGCAAAAGGCTTCACAATTTAGTACCAAATAAATTACCAGTGGTGGAGGTTCAGCTGCCTATACTTTAGTGTCTAATGCTGATTTAAGTGCCTGAGGTAGCTTGCACATCTGCAGTAGTCTGGATGACACAGCACAGGTCCTATACATCTATATCCTTGTGAAGCTGAAGACCTGGTGGGTTTGCCTGCTGCATCTCTAATATCTGTAGAAACTTGTTTTTAAGGAAACTGAGTCTCCTCCTTTCTATCTGAGGCAAAAGAAAAGTTTCTTTTCAGTGAAAACCTCAACACACTATCTGTTGAGTACATGCCACACTAACCCAGACCTCCTGTGAGGTACATGATGATACAGCCCACAACTGAGATGAGCTACATTTACAGGCTGGAGAGTCATCACAGCTGCACACTGCATCCCTTCTAATGATCCATGGGGTTATTCCTCTGTTCACACTTATCCACCTCGTGTTGCACTGCCCTTTCTGACCTGTCCAGGTCCATTTATTCTGACCTGTCCACTGCCATTTATTAACACAACTGCATTACTAGCTCTTCAGTCTCACCTTCTAAAAATACCATGTCAGTCCTGCTGTTTGGTAAAAAATGGGACTAGCTGCTGTATAAACAGTGCAGCAAGATGCCAATTTACTGTCTTTACTGCTCTGTCCACCTCAGCCCTGCACCAGACTTCTTGCTAGTTCCTTGTCCTTTGTGTATGAGAAACCAATGGATTTACCAGTATTACCAGGATTATGTACAAACTGCTTAATATTTTCATTTAGTGTTGCATTTTGATGCAACTTATCTGAAGGTTAGATATTAAAGCCTGGATCCAGAATAATATTCAGGAACCTAAATAAACAGTATTCTCACCCTCACACCATCAAAGGCATCTAGAGTGGGATGCAACAAGTTGTGTGTTTCTACAAAGCACAGATTTCTCTGCATCTCAGCAGACAGGCTTCTTCTGAGCCTGCCCCAGTCCCTGTCTATTCAGTATATTTACTTTAGAATATTTCAGCTGTATTAAAATCTTTCAGTCAACCCCAGAGTGTAGGACTTGCTTGAAGAATTTTCCATTTAAGAAATATTGACCATGTCCCTCAACCAGTTCAGCTGCCATATGTACTCCGGACAGGTACATTAAGATGTTTGTATTAAGTGATTCCGCTACAAGTTTGGTTTTTTCCCTATTGCACCAGAATTTTATTACCTTACAGCGTGCAGTACATAGACCCCTGCCATCACAGAATGATAAAATGGTTTTGGTTGGAAGGGACCTTAAAGATCATTTAGCTTCAATCTCCCTGTCATGGACAGGGACACCTTCCACTAAACCAGGTTGCTCTGTCAGTTGCCTCCATTGATAGAGATGGAATTATTAAGAATTTTAAGGACACAGTAAAAAAACCCAACAGTCAGGACTTCACTTTTACACTGTTCTTTAAAACACAGATAGAAAGTCAATGAGAAATTACAGCTCAGGTAATTTCTTACAATCAAAAAGTAAAAAATTGACACTGATCCATCTGTTCACATTGTGGAAGTGGTGACAGCAGCAGGATAGAGGGCTGAGTAATTCAGCTTAACTTGCAAGGTAACTTTCAAAACACCACATTGTAGAGTTTTTAAGAAGACTCAAAGACTTAGCTCATATGGCCAGAAATATGGACCAAGAAACAGATCTTCTTAACATCCAACTAAAAATATTCTCAAAAACCCCTCTAAATAAATCCAAGAAAGATCTGAATGGAAACAATGGGGAAAAAATGATGCAAAAAGTCAAAGCTCACAGCTCTTTAACTCAAGCAACAGAGATACACAGGCAAAAGTATTCTTAACCTTCACCTCCACAGTAGTACTATTAATCCTTATCCATCCTCCCCTCCTGCATCCAAGGCCCAGTGGCTTGTGCTCCTCTGCCCCAGCATCATGTCCTGCTATCCCGAGTGTCCACCTGCACCTCTGTCAGCAGGGGTGAACTGGAAACCACAGAACACTCTACAAATATTCTCGTGCTTGTTTCCAGTCCCTTCTAGGCACTACTGATATTGCTGCAGATTTTAACCAGAAATGTTTTGAAACCAGAGCTTTAGAATTTCACTGCTGATGATGCACAGGACTGGCAATTGGAGATTATTTCTGTGGCTTCATCTTATATGGAAGGACACAGGATTTTTGGACCATGTTTGCTTTATCCATGTTTTCCTGATCCAGTAAGAGCCCAGAACTCCATGTCAGGCATTTTGACTTCATGTACCATCTGTATGTATATTTATATGTGCAGATATATGTGTATCTCACAAAAACCAGCAAACTGAGATGAAAACTCCCAAAAGGCAAGAACCTCATTAAGTATCTGCAGCCCAGCAGGAAAGCTGGAGGAAGGAGTGACTCTCAAATCCTCCTGCACTTCATTCAGGGTTGTGTGGCTCTGCAGCCCCACTGTGGGATGGGAGCTCAGAGGCCCAGGTTTGTATCCTTGCTCTAGGAATACTGAATGTTGCTCAGAAACATTGCTGTGTTACAAAACAGCCCTGGAGAATTAGAAGTGTAAGTCTGAATCTCCTCAAAGTGAGGCGGCAACTGAAGTAGGTCTTCTATTTCATAAGCTAGTGGTCTGATACTGTGGTTATTTTATAAAATTAAAGGATTTTCTTTTTGCACTGCTTCAGTACTTGTAACAATCTTGGGCTTGACTGGTGCACTGAGAACTCCTCTGCCTCTAACAAGAGCAGCCTGGCTGCTATCTGCAGGGAAATGCTTCTCTCCGGGGCCCAGCAACTTGTGATGCCAGCTCTCTTACAAACCCTCGTTATTCAGATCGAGATAAACCCACCTCCCAGGCTTGCAGGTTCCCCGATGCATGCTGCCGTAATTGGATTTTTCACCTCCAAAGGACACATGCATCCTGGATTTGCAAGCTTCGGTCCGACTTTTAATAACTGAGACTGACTCGCACTGACTTGAGAGTGAAAACATCACAAGGATATTCTTGCAAGACCAAAAGTGTTATTCCATTATTTGCAAAGTCCAAACCATATTTATTAAAAAATCAACATAACCCCCTAAAATTAAATGTGTAATTAAGGCAAAATCCTTTCTTAATGCTATACTACAAAAGTTATGTGCCACATCAGTTTGACTGACTGAGGAACAACTCAATACTTTTATCTTTATTTCACTGTCCATAGGATCTGAACCCCAAAATTCCCCTGCAGGAATGAAGCCTTGCTTCCAGATTATGTGTTTTGGCAGACTACGTTTTTCCTTTTCTTGTTTTAATGAAAGATAATTTGCTGCTGTTTTTGTTATTGCTTGGTTGGGTTTTTGTTTGTTTGTTTTGGTTTTGTTTTGCTTTTTAAACAACAGGGTGAGGCCTGTAGCTGGGCTTGACTTCCTTTTGTCAAATGCAGGACATATCCCTTCATTCTTCTTCAGACCTTGGCTTTTTCCTTTCCCTCTCACAAATGAGCAGAGCATTCACTGCCAGGTCTTGAAGGAAAAAGCTTCTCCAGAGAGCACACACCTGACCCCAGAGCAGAGATGATGAACTTGCCACTTGGAATCTCTATCCAAAATCCTCGCTCCCCACCATTTTTGACAGTTTTAAGATCTCCTGGTGCTATGCCGTTTGCATAAAAGACAGCTGCTGCTGACCTGAAGTCTTGTGTTAAGATTTCCTTAAAACACATTTTTTTTTTTTTTTTGAAAGGCATACTCTGAGAAATGCCACTTTGTTGATTTTGGTAAAGGACCACTTGGTTTCCACATCTCAGACAAGTTTAACTGTAGGGTAGGGACAGGTATTGCACATACAGATTTCTAGCTGAAGATGTCAGGAGTATGCCAAATTTTCAAGAAGTAAGGCATCTGCAGAAGTTGTAGTTATCCCTTGGATGATGCAGCAGGAAGTTTTAGGGTTAAAACTTTGGATTTTTTCTTTGAACTTTACTTTCCTCCCCCCATCCCCTCGGGAGCACCTTCTTTTATGGCTGAGTAGAAGTGACATGGCTACAAATGATTCCCAAAGGCCAGCTGTGTTTTCATTCAAAAAAAGATAAACATTTTCCAACCTTGATTGCTACAAGGAATAACATGAAATGCAACCTGACCATATTCCAAAGTCTCAGAAGCCATAAAGGAAACAAAAGCAACTCTAAATTTATTATGCTGTAAAAATCTTAAGACTTTGAGGACTTTGTCACGACATTGGAACATCTGGAGCTGGGAACATTAGAAATTGCAAATGCTAACAGGATGAAAAATGTGATAAAATAGAGAAGCAACATGTACCTCAACAGGGCAGATGCTTGAGTGTTTTATAACTATGTAAACATTTCACTGTTATGAGACTAGATGAGATTTGTCACAACTCTGAAGTCCATATTTTTAGTGCTGTCACAATACACCTTCCTGTAAGGCTCTCAAAAGTTTGAACCCGAGAAATGTCAGGCCAAATACAGGGAGTTAGCAAGGCAAAATCCAAAAGCTGAATGAAGCATTCTGAGCCCCAAACTATGCTACTATGGACCGGAGGGTCCACACTCACCATCAGCTCAGCAACATCACCAAATGCCAGTCACTGCCACCTTCAGTGATGTGACAGTGCCTAACAGTGTCATGCAGCGTGTTTTCACACCCCTCCCCTTTTGTACCCAGTCTTACAGAAAGACCTACATGGGTCAACATATTGTCAGACACAAGGAATGGTTCTCCTGGCGCTCCATTGTGGAATGATCCTCAAACACTCAGCACAATCTGAGTAATTGTGCATTATGTTAACAGTTCACTGAGAGCAGTCTTAGTTACATTACTGACAGTTAGATAAAATGAGTTCTATGATTAAAAAAAAAAAAAATTAAGAACGACAGAGGCAGGGAAAAAAACCAAACTGGGAAGAAAATAGTATTCTACAAATAAAAATGGTGGAACAAAAGGAAGAAATCAAATGTGGACATTTAGCAGCTGAGGACCTTGACATTTGCAGTAGACCTGGTAAAGAAATTGTGGTAAAGTGCTAAGTAGGATTAACACAGTAAGCATCTTTCTCCAAGCATAATTTTAAATCCCAAACAGTGCTGCAGCTACAGCAGTTTGATTTTCAGCCATGTTCCCTCCAAAGATTTTCACCCACTGACATTGGCTCATTTGGTCATGGCACGGTGCTAACAATCCCAGGGTCATGGGATTGATGCCTCTATGGGCCATTCACTTAAAAGCTGGACTTGGTGATCCTTGTGGGTTCCTTCCAACTCAGAATATTCTGTGAGGTCACATTATCCAATAATCTAGCATTACAAAAACATAGTGCGAATGCATGCACTGAAATCTCCAGAAGGAACAGCAAGAGGTTTAAAATCAAGAGTTTTCATTAAAAAAAAAAAAAAAAAAATTGCTTCCCCCTCATTTCTGCCTCTGACTGTATTCCAAATGAATCAGCTAAATATTTATCACTAATGCAAAATAAATCTTCCAAGTGAAGACCTACTCAAAACAAAACCTTCCAAGAAGATACCAGAAGACACCACAGCATCTAGGTGGAAAACTGTGTCCTTTAACAATTTAAATGTGCAGTTTTTATCAAGTGTTCTAGTTCTTCTAGATTCACCACCTAAGGCTGGAAGAACTCATAGGATCATTTGGGACTACTTGATTTCCCAACATCATCTCACTGCTCCTTAGAGTCACTCAGTATTGTTTGCAAGGTTTACATGTTCTCCACTTCAGCTATTTTTCCATTTGTCAGCTACTAAATAATGATCTTCCAACCTCCCTTAAGAAACTGAATAGACTGAAACACATTTCATGGCTTATTCTCCAGGCCTGGATAGTTTTTATGGTCCTCCTTAAGAACTGCTTTAGTATTTTTCCATCTTCTTCAGTCATGGAATGTCAGAACTGGGCAGAGTATTTAAGCATCAGCCTTACTAATAGAATAGATTTTAATCAAAGAACTTTCACTACTTTGACTTGATATTTCTCCTTTTATACAATCAAGGTCTTCACTGACCCTCGTTAATTATACTCTTACACTGACAGCTAATTTGGAGGTGATTATCTGGAAGCTCTGATGCCCTTTCCCGAGGGCTTTAAGAGTGAAGTCTTGGTGGTTTGAGCCATGAGGTCCTAGGCACTGTTGGCTCCAAAGTCTATCTCAAGGGTTAGCAAACACAAGGTGCACTCAAGCTCCAACTGCGGCAGCTGAGCAGACAGGCTCTATGCAGAAAGATGGGTTTGTACTCATAAACCAAACCCCAGCATGGGCAACCAAGCTGGAGTTATATATCCTCACCCTGCAGCCCTTGCTCCAAGGGAATCCATGGCAAACAGGCAGACGGCTGAGGTGGTTCTGTTTAAAAATGGTGCCACTGTGCCTCCCAGAGTTCAGAAACTTTTTCCAAGTCTCAAAAGCCTAGAACCATGTTCTTGCAAACAGAACCATCCCAAAGGCACCACAGTGTCTTGGTTTCTTGCTGTCTTATTTTGTGTTCTCCTGGACCATATGGTATTCTAGATTACATCCCTTTATTTTCCCAACTCCCTTTAGTGAGCTGTAATTTTTTTCTAGCAACGGTTATATATTATCAGTTGACAACATCTGGTAGAATTTAAATCAATTTACCTTCATGCTGCTTAGGACAATTTGTTTCTGCACTGTTCAAAACTTTGAAAACATTGGGCCCATGTCCTGTCTGACTGTTCAGGGTACAAGTATGGCTGAAGCCTTGGAGTCCTTCGTCACCTGTAATGTGTACATCCTCACAAGCCTTGATTTGGCTGCATTCCCCTCTCACAGTAACCAAAACAAAACACAGAAGTCTGCTCCACAGCTGTCCACACCTTAATTTTAGTGAAATCAGGAGGCATTAGGTTTTCACACATCCTGGATCATCTGCCCAAGACAGAGACCTCTGTGAAGAACATGAAGAGCTAAACACAAATCCCTCAGATCTCCCTCTGGTTCCCTCACCACTCCATGACTGCAGCAGCCACGATCCTTCACTACCAGGTAACAGAGATGGAAAAGGTTTACCTGCCTTTATAGTGATGGAGGTTAGACATTTAAAACAAACATTTGCACCTCTTGCAAGTGTTATTCAGCATGGTGGACCATCAGATAACACATGCTGGAAAGAAGCACAAGCTGAGATTGTTGCAGGTGAGTTCCCTCCTTCGTGCTTCAAAGCCAACCCAATGGTCTGGCTTATTTTTGTCCCTTCTCAGGTTGAAATTAGTGTCCCATTTCCTCAATACCCCCAAAATACCCTTGTTCTTTTTTACTTACTTTCCAGGTCCCCATGACCTCTACAGATCTTCCTCTCCCTTTAATATATTTCTTTATAGCCTTCCCACAAAACTGAAAACGAGCAATTTGATCAGAAATGGCAAACTGCTTTAGTTGTGTGGTTTTACCTCAAAATCTTGAGGTTGAATGCTGTATCTGCAGAGAAAACAGTCTTCTAACAAACAACCTCCAATGTGATAATGTCACCAACAACCCAGAATGAAATTTCCTGACACTTCTCTGTTCGTAAGAAAGAGCAAACACTTTGTTTATGACCAAGCCATGTGTAATGGGCCAAGCACTTCCTACTAGCATCACAAATGAGAAAAATTTGCATTAATGAAGAACAGCAAAAGGAAAAGCATAACAAACAGGGGAAATAAATGTATGCAGTGAAACACCGGGCAAAGTTTCTGTAACTCAAATGGTTCAGTATATGCAAGATGTGATTTTCTGTTTCCCTCAGCAGGTGGATAATAATAATACTGATATTAATACTCACAGTATCAATAACCATTTGCAGAATGTGCATTCATTTCACATTTAGATCTTTAAGCACTTATATAGCTTTTGCTGCCACAGATGGATAAAATGATAAAGAATGTGAAGACAGTTTTCATTTCAATATCAGATTTCCAAAAGTGATCTGCAGGGTCCCGGTGTATCCAATGGGAACTGAAAAGGATACCAAAGGAGACCTTCAAACCACCTACTGCAGGGTGAGAAAAACCATCTTTTGGAGAGTGCTAGTCCTCTCTGCTGAATAAAAAGAGCGGCTACAAGCCAACTGTAAACAGATGCCTAACATTTGGATGGATAAAGATATATGAGGTGAATCAAAGCTTTAAGGATTCAAGAGAAGCTGTCAAGTGAAACAGGACCAGGCCCTATGTTTCTCTAAGCTTCTCCTTATGCCTCATCTGCTCGACTTAGCCTGTTCCCAGGAATGCAACAGAGAGCTTTCAGGTACCCCACACTGTTGGAGGTAAAAACAAATGGAAATGGATGGAGAAATAAATGGAAAGGCATAGAAATACATGAGAAGCAAAAAAAAAAAGTGCATTACATATGACAAATCTGTATAGTAGGCACAAAAAAATAAAGCCTTCCATGAGCAGGGAAGAAACAACAGATGAGCCAGTTCATTAATGTCTTATCTATTTCATTTTTAGTGCTTAAGTAATAAAACAAAACAAAAAAGATCAATGAAACAATTTGAGATTTTCTGATCTCATACAAGGAATTTCATTAAAGAGAAACAGCTTTTTCTTTTTTTTTCTTTTTTTTTTTTTTTTTTTTCATTAGAAAGAGCTCAAATACAGCTGAAAGACTTCATGAGTCAGGAGAAAACTCAGCAGAGAGAAGGGACGTTTTGTCAGGCTCGGGGAGAGGACGCAGATGTGCCGGATGGCCCAGTGAGCAGCAGAGAGATTGCTGTCTGCGGGAACGCCGCTTGTCCAGGGAAACACTGCCAAGCCTGCTCCTTCCTACCACGAGACACAGCCCACGAGCTCAGTCTTTCAGCTGACAGCCTCCTGGCCAGGCCTTCAGGACTTGGTCTTGATGACACTGTCAACTTCTCAGTTGACTTCTCAACTTCCCAGGGAGTGACAAGCTCAACTTGGGCAGCAGAGCACAGCACGGAGCACTGCTGCTCTGCCGCCGACCTGACATCCTTATATTTCCCCATCTGAAGACAAATGTACTTGCTGCAAACTTGTACTTTCACAGTCACTTCCCTCAAAGTATCTCCATTTAGTTTCAGACAAGCCTTTTCCAAAGCAAGGCTGCTAAGTCTATACCAGTACCCAAATGTACAGAGAGATCAGCATTAAAAATTACGTGACCGTGGCCCTGCCCTGTATCAAGTAGAAGTTTGCTTCTTCAAGTCAATTTTTCAAAGTGCTCATGCCAACTCACTTTTCAGGCTCTTCAAAAGACCTTCCAGGATGGAAACACCCTGAAGGAGTCTGAATATCAGCAAGAACTGGATCTCTGGCTATGCACGAATTACAGAGGTGTCCCTATTCAAACAGCTCATAAGAGCTGCTCAAGCAATCCAACAGAGCCAGAAAAAAGAAAAGTAAATAATATTAATCCTGTATCTGCAGGAGGTGGAAGCTAAAAAATATAATTAGTGGGAGTCCTCAAGGACAGTCACTAGCTACTTTCCCTGAATCCTGCTGCTCCAATATTGTGTTGTGTTGCAAATGTCATTGATTTTCATTTTCTTCCTCTGAAACCCCAAACCTGTAATATTAAATAAGACTGAGGGAATTTCATTTTGTATCCAGAATACACTAAGCAGACAGCTACCCACTACTGTCTGTCCTAGCCTATTAACTTTATTAAAAAATTCAACAGAGCTGATTTCTAAAAAAGCAATTTATCAGTCTGCAGTACAAATACTGTACCAGTTGAAAGTTATTTTATTTGGATTTAGGTGTTCCTTGCCCAGGATGTACCATCAGACTTTCTAAGCTTGTCAAGAATGATAAAAAAACGGGTCACAAGTGTATGATAAGTATAATTGCCTTACTCTTCCTCAACCCCCCTTTAACCAAAATGCATAAGCTACTATTGCATTTCTTTACAGAAGAAGGTAATTATTGCTGTCACTGTCACATTCACTTCTTGGTCTTGATAACAAATGAATTAAACCTGGCATGCGACCAAAGGTACTTCAGTTACCCTGTCAATGCTAATTCAAGATACCATACATTTTGGATAGTCTGGAGAAGGAAAGGAAGGATGGATCTAGATATTAAAAAGTTTAGAATTTGTTTAACACAGAAGACTTTGGCCCCCAGTTACACTCTGTGCTCTAACACAGTAGGTGAGTCGCCAGACGCAGGGGGAAAGAATTCAGATTACAAGATCCCCTGGACAATAATGGGTATCCCATCACCAAATCCTGAAACTCAGTTGATGTACACTGCCATCACACTGTTTGACCTGTTTACACCTAGAAGTCCAACAGGTAGGTTTTAGATTCACAAAAGGAGCCAGACTGCAAGAGCAGCTTTATCTGGTTTATGACTTATGGTGGTTACAACATCTAAAACAGAGTAGAGACAAAAATAATCACAGCTCATGCTTGAGAGTACACATTAAATTGACAAGGATATCTCCCTTTACTCAGCTTGCTGCAAATTTATTGAAAACACTGCAAGATTTCCCCCAAAACTTCCAGCTTTACATACAAACTACTTAGACGAGATATCACATACAGCCTATCAATATTCTGTCCAATACACAGCAAGTTCTAGTTTTCTGAACACATATTTATCTAAGCTTTTGGCAGTGGCAAACTTTTTAAGCAGCTGCAAGCTTTACTGACAATGTAGAACCAAATAAAGGTTTGCCTAAGAACTCCAATTCATAACTCGATGCCAAATTAGCATAAGTGAAATATGAGTATTTAATATAATAAAACATGAGCCGCAAGCACCGAGCCCATCCCAGGAAAAATGTGAAACCAGAAGGTATTTTAATGAAAATCTGGAAGCAAATATCACAGTCTAATATTTAAAAGCTATAAGAGTTAATTTTAGTTTGAAAGGAAATCATTTTTCAAAGTTCTGTATTCTGTTTAAAAACAGATTGAGCACGTTTATTAAATTAGCAGACCACTGCATTTATGAAATCCATAAGTCAGATCAATGGTGCACAGTCAGCTCTACAAAGTAATTGCTGGCTTCTCTCAAAATGGACAATCCAAAAACTTCCAAGGACTAGTTTTTCCCTTCATTATTTATAACAAGCAAAACATGGTGCAATAGATTGTAATTCATAATGCTTTTTTAATGTTTTTATAGCACTACACTTGGACTCATTTCTAATCTTTTTGAATGACAGGTTGCCATTATTGAATTTCCATTAATATGAATTATGAGTACAATATATTTTACCCAATATTTTCTACCCCAGGACTAATGTAATTCTACAGGAAAAAAAAATCCCATAGTCAGCAATTTTTTTCAAAAATAGAAATCACAGCCATCAGAGATTAGTCTTCCTGCATCACTGTGTATCTGACCTCAATCTTGCATTCATTTGACTCCACAGCATCATCAGACATAATTTACATGCACATTTATGGTCACAGAATCATAGAATATTGATTTGGAAGGGACACACCAGGATGATCAAGTCCAACTCTTAGTCCTGCACCAGACACCTCAAGAATCCCACTATGTGCCTGAGAGCTTTGTCCAAACACCTCTTGAGTTCTGTCAGGCTTGGTGCTGTGGCCACTGCCCCGGGGAGCTGTTCCAGTGCCCAAACACCCTCTGGGCAAAGAAAGTTTTCCTGATATCCAACCTCCTCCTCTACTGACACAGCTTGGTTGTTAAAATCCCAGTATTTAGGAAAGTGTCAAGCTATGGTTCCCAAGCAGCAAGTCAAGGCTCGCTCAGCGGGCTCTCCCTCCTCTGCCCAGGAAAATACTTGGTAAATTGGCCCAGGGAGCACAAGATGGTCAGACATGACCAAGTCCTGTCCTTATGCATGCCTCCAGGCACTGATGTGAGCCTGAGGAACTCCCTCCCCTCCTTACGAAAGGAGATTTTAAGGATCAGACAGATTGAAGCACACTTCAGATCTTTTCGTGTTGCTCACAGAGCCCACCTGCCATGGATATCTCTCCCTAAGAAACAGCAATCCATCTAAATGACTAAACCCATACTAAACAGTAGGGATGAGGATAGCCATCCTAAATTCAATGGGGCTACTTGGCTGCCTGCAGGCAAGCCAATGCTTCAGGTTTTATCACGTGGCAGAAAGACATATACATGTGGTAAATGAAATCCCCAAGGTGCAGCTGTGGGCACTACATTCCTGGGAAGGATACATCCAGTGCACCTGCAATATCAATCCCACTGGAGGCAGAGTACTGAGCTGTATGAATGCACAGTCTCACCTACCATGACTGTTCTTACCTTTTATGAACTGATTTAGCATTAGCAGCATAAAACATGCTTTAACATTATCATGATACCAGTGAAATATGGCAGCTTCTTAGGAAAAAAAAAAAAAATTAATGCTCACCAATGAACTTTGCACAGATCTTGCAGTATCAGGGCAGAAAGGCAACAAAACATTTTTCTCTGATTTTCAAAAGGACATGTAGCAATAAAAATCTATTAAATGAAACAAAGAACTTCCCAAATGGCAGGAGTGGTCTGGTCCCTGCCCTGCAGAACTCACATCCAAAAACGACAAGAGAACGACGTGATGAAAATAACACAAGAATCAAGCAAGTAGATGACAGGTAACAATGCTGAGTAGTACAATATGTGTTTCAGCACAGACACTCCCAAACAAGTATTTGGCAAAGTCTGCTCCTAAATACAGATGCATTCAGATATACTCACAATCCAGCCATAATCAGATGATTAGTCTTTGCCAGAATCATGGTGGTAAGTAGTTCCTTAGGAGAAATCCTTGTACAGAGGATGAAAAAAGCATTTATCAGAAAAACAAACAAAAAGGTAACCAAAACCTTGGAGTCCTTGGAAAAACAGATGGCAGGACTGGGAACACAAGAAGATACATGAGTGGAAGCTGAGTAGGGGGTTGTGTGAATGCTTCTGACATTTCTTTAAATGTCAGTTCATAATTATGACATCTTCACTACCACCTTGTAGGTAATATAGCCCCTTCTAGCACAGGCCTCACATTTTGTGGAGAGCTGCACTTTAGCATTTCAAGCTTTCGTCATGTTCCTGTCTTTTATTCTGGTGAGAATGAACAAGCAAACAGCAAACTCCCACTGTACACCTACTACTTCTGCTTTCATTCCAAGGTTTCCTCGTTGTTCAGTTATATCTCTGGGTTTATTATACAGATTTAGATGAAGAGTTACACACTGAGAAGCACTGCTAGGTAAGTGAGAGAAAGGGCAATATTTAAAGAAGTTTGAAGCACACAGCGTACTCTATAAACACTCTACTGGAAAAGGGGAAATGAGTGGAGTATAATCTTTTGCATAAGTTTATATGTGTAAAACCTGTGTTAATAAAAATCAATCCTCATTCACTATTTGAACACAAATCCCATTAATAATTCCATTAAGCTATCACTTCAGCTCATTATTTTACTCGTTTGCAGTTCACTGTGTTGCCTGTCAGCATCTGCTGCTTTCCCTGAGAGAGAGGGGGGACAAGGCCATGCAATCACATTCCTGTTCAGCTGCTCCCCTCAGCTCACTGGTGAAAAGCCATTTCCACTCTGTCCTACCCAGGAACAGAGTACATGGCCTTCCAACACAACCAGCCTTCACCCCACGACTCACCATCCAACATCCATGCCCAAATTCAGATTGCCCTGTTATCAGAGCTACTAAGCATCGTTGCTCTATGCTTTACTAGGCAGGTACTTTTAAAAGGAAAAAGGAGGGAGAGAAGAAAAGGACAACTGACATACATACAGTAATACATAACAAGCAACATAACCTTATATTTTGCAGGTAAAAGCTTAGAGGGAACATGGGACACAAGACAGACCTAGACACAAATAAAAACTTCCCCCAAAACCAAGCCCCACAACACAAAATTTTGAACATGTTAAACATTCAGGGAGGCAATAGATAACATAATCACAATGCACAGCAGGGTCTTCAATGAAAAATGCGTGTACACTCTTGAAAGGTTATTACAGCAAATTTAAGCAAACCAATCGCACAAAGACCAGAGAGCAACCAGAGGTTTTCAGGTCTCGTGTTCTGAACACCAAGGCTTATTCCAACTGGCTCAATTTGATCTAACAATCACAAAGTCAAATGATATGAAGAAAGATATTTCCCCCAGTAAATTGAAAAAAGTGGAGTGGGAGTTTATTTAGATTTGCTTCTTGCAACTGTATTTCTTTCTTTCTTTCTCTTTCCAAGAAGCGCAGCTCTTGTAAAAAAGTTTCAGCCATGGAATGCACATTTGCACAACATGCATCTCTGTGCTTTCATTCTGTCCAGGAACACTCACCTCCAAAGGAAAAGCAAACAGCCAGGGCACTGAACACAATGAAGCAGAAACACAAAGGGAAAAGAGCTGAGAAAAAGAAGCTCATTTCCAACAGAACTGAACAACTACCCCAGGCTAATATTGTTACATTTGACTGCACCTGACTGGCAAAACACCCCACTATTAACCCCTAAGTTCTTCATCAGATAGACTCATGAACTTTTCTTCTACAAAGGTATGATAGATTCCGCAGATTTCATGGTTGATTGGATGAAGAAAGTGAGTCCCCCAGAGGTCTTCAAAATCTAACACCAAAGGTGAGGTATGCCAAGCTTTGTTTCTATAGCCTCTTCTGAGGGGAAACATCTCAAATTCAACATTTGGTCACGGATTTCTATCCAGATGCCATCATAAATGGACCAGTAGACATTTCCTATGAGAAACGCTTCAGATAAAATATATGGCACTGAAAAGTCTCAAAATCTGTCAGCACTGGTGGAAAATCAAGGCCAAATCCACCCCACATGAAGACACACATACCAACAGTGCTGCTTTAATTTTGCTTGCCCCTGCTGTGGCTATGCTAGAAGGAGTGTGTGGTCTGAAAGAGCCACATGTGGGAACACTAATTTTGGTTCATATGATGACTAAAACGCTGAAGCTGAACCAAAACCTCAGGACTCTCTTGTTGCAGCACTAGTAAGATGTGCCAGGAAGGCAGTCTGGAGCTCTCTGTTCATGGAATCAGGCAACTTCCATTAATAAAAGGCATTCATAATTTATATCGAAAAAAATCAAAATGCATACATAACTGTACCGCAGGCAGCTGGCAATGGAAGCATGAGGATGAAAACAGGGCAGGACAAAAAGATATAACCACACTTCTGGAACTTCCCCCGTCCTGGCAGCTAGCACAGGTTTATTGGGCTTTCATTAGTAGAAAGCAGTATTATTTTCTATTCATTGCTGTGGTAAGAAAAGAAGAAAAGAGACAGGCTACTAAATGAAAAACCAACTTTGCAGGTAGTGAGAGGTGTTTCTACTTCAACATTTAATGACTGTCATGGTCTTTCATACCAGATGTATGTTAATGTCTGTCCGATATATAACACAGTCTCTTATTTTCAGATACAAGTGAAAATATAAAAATAATTTCCTGGCACAAGGCACATCTACAGAACATATTCGTTCTGATACAGAAACTCAATTTGCCAGAAATTGGTGGCCCATGTGTGAAATCTTGACAAAGATTTCTGGAAAACAGCCGACACAACTCCATAGAAGATACATTTCTAGACTCCCTTAGACTATGCATTTCTATTTTTAATGGAAAAGTGAGTTCACAAACTATTCAAGTTTCTGTGACAATTTTCAGTAGGGTCAGACCATACCATCTCAGCGCACAGGTACCCTGTGGCCTAAAGCAGAGACAAAGAGGAGATGTGCTTGTGCTCCTTATTGTTCAGATACAACTCAGTCAAGTATGAAACTGTGGAGTCAAGTAAAACCAATTACACTTGCCTCAAACACAAAATCGTCCCAATAACTAGAAAACAAAACAGAGCCAGGACCTGTTATACGGCTCTAAGGCCAAATTATATGGCCTGGCCACATTCACAGGATTATACACTTTTACCCTCCAAAACAAGGTGGCTATATCCAAACTGCCAGTTGGGAATGGCTGCTGGCTCTTGCTAATCCCTAGGCCATGCCTGGGAATTGTTTATGACAGCACTAGCTGGTCCAGGCTGAGCACAAGGCAGAGACTGTGCTAACAATTTAATGGTATAGATGGTCAAGTTCCAGCTCTTGGGCTTGTGCCCTGGCACTGCTTGATCTGCTCGGGGAGACTTCGCCAAACACAGTTGTACTGTGAGCAGAGCTGGCTGGAACACAGACAAAAAAAGAGTATCCAACCAAATTTAAATCTTTAAGCATTGTCGTGATTCCCTTCCTTATTCTTTGGGTTTTGTTTTTATTTTTCCTTTGTTTTCCAGACAAGCCTTATTTCCACCGAGGTGTTCCATTTGCCAAAACAACAGAAGTCCAAAAATGTCGTGATAAGGGCCCAGCGTGTTTCATTTCTTACCATGATTCAGTGCCAGTTGCCAACAATTGATGGTGCTTCCAGTACAGTTGGGAATGCTGTGGGAAGTGTCAGAAGAGTTCAAATCAAGTGTCTGATGGAAAATGGGACAGGAGGAGAAAGATGTTGAGACTTAAGTAGAAAGGTGAAAAGAAAAATGAATGAAATTAATTGGTCCACAAACTTTGCAGCATTGCCTAAGCTTTGCTTTTTGTCCTAGTTCAAAGAGCTGGATGCAAAAAGCACACTGTTCAACAACTGCTGTGTCTGCCTTATCCCTCTCAGATTTTGAACCACTTTCTTTGATCCATTCCAAAAGAATGATACAAAAGGTCTTTGCTGCAGAGCAAATTCACCCCCTTACCAACAGCTCAGAAGGTGAGGTAAGCAAGATTGCCTTTGCAGACTTATAGCCAAGGTCAAGGTGACTTCTGTAACTACCTCTGTGTGGCAGGTGCCACCTCTCTGTTCTCTGAAGGAGAGTTCTTTTAGAAGAGTCTAGACTGACTTTTCTCCAAGACTCTTCTTCAAGACAGTTCTTTGCAGGCTTTCAGAACCAGAAAATAACCAGCCTGCTTTCATGGGAAGGGGCTCTGGAAAGCGACCAGGTACAATCCCTCCTCAGAGCAGGCAAAGACAACACTTGGGGCTTTGACCACTTGAATTTTGGGTAGCTCCAGGGTATACAGCAACATCTCTGTGCACCTGTGCCAGTATCTGGCTACCTTCACTGTGAGCCTGCCTTTCTTTCTTTCTTTCTTTCTTTCTTTCTTTCTTTCTTTCTTTCTTTCTTTCTTTCTTTCTTTCTTTCTTTCTTTCTTTCTTTCTTTCTTTCTCTTTCTTTCTTTCTTTCTTTCTTTCTTTCTTTCTTTCTTTCTTTCTTTCTTTTCTTTCTTTCTCTCTCTCTTTCTCTCTCTCTCTCTTTCTCTCTCTCTCTCTTTCTCTCTTTCGTTCTCTCTCACTCTTTCGTTCTTTCGTTCTCTCTTTCTCTTTCTTTCTTTTTCTTTCTCTTTCTTTCTTTCTCTCTCTCTTTCTCTCTTTCTTTCTCCCTTTCTCTCTTTCTCTCTCTCTTTCTTTCTCTTTCTCTCTTTCTCTCTCTCTCTCTCTTTCGTTCTTTCATTCTAACCAGAAATTCCTTCGCTGACTTTTGTGTGCATTGTCTTTTCTCTTTCCATTTCCACTCCTGAGAAGACTCCACTGCACTGTTTTTCTGGACAACCACCTAGCACAACCTGAGGAATGACATAATCCACAGGGAACTGAAGAGGAACACAAAGTAAAGTGGTCAGTTGGGGTCTTTCTGGGTGTATTTAGAGGTGTCTTGCTCTACTCTTTGAGTTCTGGTTATTTTAGAAGGGTCCTCTGTCATGCCACTTGGTACACTGCATCCAAGAGCATCCCCCAGTCTCTAAAGAGCACTGACACCAGACTTGGACTGCCCTGTCCCTTTGCAAGGCAACCACTGGCAACTTACATACCTACTGAACACAAAAATGGAAATGAGCACTAAGAGAATTGGGATTGTTCAGCCTGGGGAAGAAAATGCTTCGGTGTTACTTAACTGCAGCCTTCCAGTACCTGAAGAGAGCTGACAAGAAGGATGGAGGGAGACTATTTCACAAAGGCATGGAGTGACAGAAAAAGGGGGAATGGCTTCAAACTTAAAGAGAGTAGGTTTAGACTAGGGATTAAGAAGAAATTCTTCACTGTGAGGGTGGTGAGGCACTGCATCAGGTTGCCCAGGGAAGTTGTGGCTGCCCCATCCCTGGAAATGCTCAAGATCAGGTTGGAGGGAGCTCAGAGCAATCTGTTCTACTGGGAGGTGTTCCTGTCCACAGCAGGGGGGTTGTAATTTAAAGGTCCCTTCCCACCCAAACCATTCTACGATTCTATGAGATGGATTTATTGTAAAATTTGTAACATCTGTACAAATCATAGCTGAGATGACAGGTATGAAAACTTGAAATAACATTATCTTGCACTGCTCCTGAGCTAAACTTCATTGTACAGCAGTTCATATTTCTAAGTAGGCTGAGAAAACAAGGTAAATGGCAGCTTTGTAGGTTGCAAACAAAGCATGTGTGATCCATATCTTCAAAACCTGTACACATCTTTGTCTTAATCAAAGTAGTGAATCTGAGATAATTATTCATGTGCATGATGACCCTAAAAGTCACCAATTCTACACATCAGACACTCTGGTCACAGGAAAACTATCAGTAGGATTATTGTGAGCAGTAGAAAAAATGTTTGTGAACTGGAGTTTAAAACTTCATAAGCAAGAATGGAAGTAATACACTCAAATTTTCTTCTATAATCCAGCTTGAAGAACCTCGCGAAGATAAATACTAGACCTTTAAAAGCAGGGATGATAAAGATAATTAATGGAAGCTTAGAAAGATAATAATGTCTCAAATCCATGTGGGGTATAACTATTGCTCAGCTTTTGAGGAAAAGGAAGATAAATTATTTAGTTTTACTCCATCCCAGCATGAAGCAAAAATTCTAAAGGAAACAAGCTGTTCAAAAGCAAAACTGTGATGACTATGCCAAGATAGGAGCTAGGCTCAGAAGACCTAAAATAAATCCAAAGTTCTGGTATTCATTGGCCGATGAGGATTCTGGGTATTGTTTTAAAGCAAACTGTCAAAACCTCTGCCTTGGGAAATCTACTGAAGAGTTGATTCAATTCTAGGATTCTGTCAGGATACTATAGAATGCTTTTGGTTGGAAGGGATCTCTGCAAATCATTTGGCTCCCTCCTGCTCAAAACAAAGCACATTTTGATGTTAGGTCAGAGTATTCCTGGTCATGTGCAGATGAGTTTGCAGCGTTTCCTATCTAGATTCTGCAGCTGTGTTGGGACTTTGCTCAGTTTTGGACCCTGAACCTACACTAATGTGCAACAAACAGCTTGTAGTTGGTAGCAAGGTGGGGATCAGACTCCTCCCACGCGACAAGCAATAGGGCAAGAGGAAAGTTGCACCAGGAGAGTGTTAGACTGGATATTGGGAAACATTTCTTGGGAAACAACTGGAAATATTATCATGCATGGAGAACAGGCTGCCCAGGTTGAGTCACCACCCCTTAAAGGTATTAAAAGACGTGTACATGTGGCACCTGAGGACATGTTTTAGTGGTGGCTGGGCAGTGCTGGGCTAATGGTTGGATTCAATGATCTTAAAGATCTTTCCCAACCTAAATGTTACCGTGATTTTATAAACAGCAAGAAGCACGGTTTAACTGAGAGGATGACAGAGCACTGGCACAGGTGGCCCACAGAGGACTCGAGTCTCCTTCCTTGGAAAAACTCAAGGTGCTCTGAACACAGTTCTGGGCAGCTGGGTCAAGGTGAACCTGCTTGAGCAAGGGGGCTGGACCAGTGAATCTGCAGAGGCCCCTTCCAACCTCAGTGATCCTTGTGTTTCACTTGCCAGCTGACAAATGTTTCACTTGATGCATTACTTCAGTGGTTTTGAAAGCATGGGCTTTGTATAAGACTATGGAATTAAAGGATAACTTTAATTATATATAATATTGCAATATATGCAGTGTATAATCTTAAACATTCAAATAACACAGCCAAGAAAGCTGCTTCTTCTGGACATGTTTGTGCAACAACTTAGTAGTAGTGAATTTTATTCACATACTTCTCAGTGCTTTGTTTCAGGATTACCATAAAGGACCAGGGATCATAAACAGTAAGAAATAATACTATGACATGAAGAATTTATTACTAGTTATTATTCATTATTTATACAGCGGGTGCATATCGTTTTACACACAAACACCAATTCACAGGCAGCATTTACTTCTGTGCAGAACTTCTGCAAGCTTTGTTTTCCAAAGTGAACCAGTTTGGTCATGCTAAATTGTAGTGGGTAACAACCACATATGTTTCAGCTTGACAGAAGCAGAGAACAACCAAAACCAGCAGAGGCAGACCAACTTTTGGGAGAATTTGGAAAGGTCAGTTCCTCCAAACCAAAGTAAACGTGCATCTTGTTTCCTGAAAAGTTCCTGCTTCATCCAAGAACAGAGTGTAACAGCAGCTAACCATCACTTGAACATTCAGTAATGCCTCAAATTCCAAGAGAAAGCCCAACAAAATAACACGGTTATCCTTTTACACATGCTTCTTTTAAAAGAAATGTGAGGTTATAAATCTTCATCAGAGCTGCTTCTACTGAGTGAAACTAGAGCCAGGAAAAAGTGTGAGGAATTCCTTCGGTGGTCTCTCTCTCACAGTGCTCTCACAGGCATTGACAATGAACCTCTGTTTTGCCCACTCCCAAGGAAGTGAATCTGTGTATTTCCATTTCTGCAGGAGATGCCTGCACCTTGTGAGCACTGCGGGGACCGGACAGAGCACCGCTGCTGTAACAGGACTCCTGGTGCTGCTGCCCTCTCTCACAGCAGCCCAGCCTGCCCACACTTCTTGCCACAGAATCACAAGATCCTCATGCTCCTCTTCCAAGGTCTGGGCACTTTTTCAAGAGGATTTTCAGGATTGCAGACAGGGCAGTGGTGGTGCTTTAACGTCAATCCGGAGTGTCAGCCCTGGCGGATCAGAGCTTCCCGGTATGCCCGGAGCACATCAGCCCGTGTCCAGTGTTTGAAGGTGCAGCATTCCCAGTTCAAAGAGCCAGAGTGCAGAGTTTAATATTCTGTTTATCATCCCCAGGGACAAATTTATTTTTGTGTCTATCAGCTTCACAGACAAGTGACAGTATCACGCAGGAACTCAAGGCCCATGGAAACCATAGGGAGAAGTGAAGCTTTTCTCCCTTCTATTTCTTTCTTTTTTTAATTCATTTGGTTCATTTGTTTTTCAAGCTGAGGAAATTGGCGCTATCAAGAAAATATTACATTTGTCACGTAGCGCATTTTCCTTCTGCTATGCATTAAAAATGTGGTTTTTTTAAAATTACCATTGTTTTCCCATTATAATAAAAATTATGGTATGCAGATATCCCACCCAAACAATAGAGCAGCCCTCTAACAAATTGCATCAGGCTCCTTTACACCTCAATCAAGCCATCCCTTCCCTCAATGATTTCTCTGACATTACCCTCTTCATGCAACACCCAAATCAGAAGTTACCTTGCTGAGAAAGGATCAGCTTTCTTGAAAATATTTTCCAGGCCCTACCTATTAAACACTACCAGCAAAAATAATAGGAAACCACCAAGTGATTCCTCGTAGAATTCTTTCTGTGGCTGTGTTTGATGGTGACAATAGCATTACATTCCTAAATGACAGCAACCAACCTCACGATTATATGCACCTGTGACTCAGAGAACCTGCCCTCCTTTAGAAGTGCTGCTCCTTGGAAATAAACCCTCTAGTAACCCCCATCAAATCACAGACAAGGCAGCTCCTAGGCTTTTTTAGCCTGACAGGAGGCTGGGACAAACTATATAATGAAACACCCATGACTCCTGAAAAACAGAAGTATTTATTTTGCTTTATTTTGAATGGATAATCTGCAACTAATGCATGTGAAAATGATGTAATGCTGAGAAAGAAATAAGAAAATAAAAATAACTCTAAATAATTTCAAAGAATCAAGCACTTAAATCCTGGCCAACACAAATTTTATTTAGGTTTTATGACTGATATTTATTCCTTTTGGAAGTCAAGAGACTTTTTCTTCAAAGTGTCAAAGCCCAGAAATACTCCTTTTTCTTTATCCAAAGCTGTCATGTTTGTGACCTTGTAAGTATTTGGCGATGTCAATTAGTGCTTCAAAAATGCTGCCTTTCATCTTCAAATGGAACTGGGCCTAGAAACTGGCCAGACCTCTTAGCTCTTTCAACAGATGATAAACACACTGCAAGTAAAAAAAATCCAAGCAGCTTTTTATGACTTTACAGATTAATGAGCATGCCAGGGCTTTCCAACCGATTTTGGTCCAACAAAGTATCTGCAAAAGTTGACAAATTAAACCCACATTTTGTATGTTCCAATTTCTACACTATTAAAAGCATGTACAGATGCATCTGAGAAAAAACACTGAAGTGAGATGGTAAGAGGAAGTGGCAGATCATCAGCACAGTCTAAGCCCTCCCTAGGGCCACAGATCATTAGTAATAGCCTTTTAGACAGAAGTCTGGAAAACACCTAAGACATCTCCACTTCCTTCAGAGGGAAAAACTGGTTCCACTGCTTCAATGCCTTCAACACATCAGTTTTGGAACCCACAACCAACCTTTGCTCTCTTCTGCCCTGGTGGTACGAATATTTCCCAGCAGTTGTAACTTTTTTGTAGCAGTGTAATGCGATTTCTTCAGCTGAAGTCATTGCTCAGTTCAATTCACAGACTTTTTTGTCAATTTGCATTTAGAGGAAAGAAAAATGTGTCCTGAGAGTCAATGACCAAATCAGTTTCCTCCTCTCATTCCTTATACAAACTGTTGATTCCTCAAATGCAATTCTTAAAGTAACTCTCTGATTTGAGGAAACAAATACAATACTATAATGGTATTTTTTTGGTGCACCCTGCTGCTATCAGCCTAGCTGGGCTGGTGTGATGGCACGTCATGGCCAACATAATTCACTGTCTCCCTCTCCTTGCTTGCAGACTCCTCACAAAAGGCTCAGTCTGGAAGCTGCAATCCAGTTAAATTGTGTGTCAGCCCAAAATATAAATTTTGCAAAGCTTAGTGAATTTTCAAGCCTAAAGAACCAGGAGAATGTGATTTGGGTGCCAGGGAAAACCTGTCCTTTTGTTCTGTTACAAACCATCAATGTTATGTACTCTGGGCATTGCTCTGATTTCCTAACCATTCATGTCATAGTCTTCCATAATCAGAGCTTTATGTGCATCAGAAATCCCTGCTTAGATGGGAACAGGCTTGCATCTCATTTACCAATGAAACTAGACATGACTCTATTTTAAAAATACATACATAGGTAAAAACGTGTTTCTGGAAAAAAAAACCAAAAAACCACTGTTACAATTTGACATCCAGCAACTAAAGCCTTGTGCACCATCACAGTAACTTGCCAAAAGAATCAGAGGATCTTTAACACCAGCTTTTGCCACTGGACTGCACTTGGGCCGGACTGCTATGGCATGTCCAGATTGAAGAATCACCAGGCTACTATCTGAAACGGTGACAAAAATACGTCAGCTCTCAGTGCAAACCCTAGGGGAGTGGAAGAACAGCTTTCACAGAGAAGCTGGAAGAGCAAATCCCATATATTTCATCACCGCATATTTTGACTGTTTTCTAGCAACTGTTGTATTCCAATATTTATAATCTCCCTCTTTATGCAAGCATCTTATGTTTTATAATAAAAAGAGTACATAAATTTCAGTTACCGTAGCAGAGCAAATTGTTGCATGCAATTAGTCATGTACAACATAAGGCGCAACTTGAAAAACAATCCGTGTTTATTCTTCCTCTGCCTAATCAATATTTTAAATATTTGTGGAAGCCGTACACCAACTTTGCAAATCACCACCTCCTAAGTGAGAGAAAGAGAACAGACAACACAAATCCTGCAACCTACAGCAAATCATCAGCATCTGACAGGCTGCTGTTCAGGGAGCTACATTTTTTTGGCCCTTGAAGAAAAGAAGAATATAACATTTTACTTCTGTGCTGTTTCCCTTCATTCCTTTTTACAGTGGATTCCTCAGCCACACTGACTTGTTTTTCTTTTACTGTAAGAATTTTCTTCCCTCCCCACTTGCTTTTTAATGCTATTTAGTTGCACTGATGCACTAAGTCAGTGGTGGGTATTTCTTCGCCTGCCATCCTTGCCTGACTTTCCAGAGAGGTTAACAAATGTCTGATCATCACTGTCTTCCCTCCCACATCAATAACCGTGGCTAACCACAGTGGGATAAACTCTGATAGCAAAAAACACACAAGTTTTAAAGGCTAAAGCAGTACTGTGAGAACAGGAGGCCACAATCACGCCTCAGTTACACTATTTAAAGACTTAAAACTGCACAGCTATCCCTGAACTCAACTAGAGAAAATCTTATCAAAACTGAAGACTGGTGTTTTTATAAAATTTGTCATAGGTTTAACCTTGAGAATAACAAATCATTAAGTGTTTGGGGGGCTGAAGAATCAATTTATGTTCCAAGCAAAGGGTTTTTAAAATTAAGGTTGAAATTAGATCTCGCCTGGTGGTGCACAGATTCTGTTGATGTATCAATCTTTTCAGGCATTTAAAAATAATATAGAGATGATAAAAGTAAATGTTCTATAACCAAAAAATCTCTTGGTAATAAAATTTCAAATTACAGCCCATGACAACACTTCTAAATTGAAGCTGTGATACAGGAGCTTTGATGGAGAAAATTGTACAAGTAACTCGCAAAGTAATTCGGAAAAGCAACAAAGAATGAAGGTGCTGCTGAGATGAACAGAAAACATGGCTGGAATGGTGTGCAGCATCCTTAAATGAATTTCAGACTGTTTTGTTGCCAATATCTTAAGCACTGCTGTAGTCTTACAAGGATTTCTTGGAGAGTGTCCTTCGACCAATAAATAACCTCACTGCAGAAAAAACCCCAAAACCCCACCGTGCACAGAACCAGCCCTGAGCTCAATCACCATACATAACTGAGCTCAGAGTCTGACAAACTGATCCAAACACAGAGTTTATTGGCAAGATTTCCACTTTCCTACGACTACTGGTAGAGGAGTTGAGGAAGTATCACCAGGGAAGGACTCACCCCTCCAAACTGTGCTCTGGGTGCCAGTCCGTGGCCCAATGCTTTGGGTACAGAATCAGGGTAGAAAAACCAAATTGAGTAGAAGAGTTGAAACTTTGCACATAATGAGCAGAAAACCCAAAAATCACTACCTTTGAGTGCCTCACTTTCCCTGTCAGTATACCGGGTGTGCAGCATCAAACTATTTCTTAGAGGTTGATGAGGTTTAAATAGTTTTTCTGGTATTTTCTGGCAGCTTCCAATGAAATGGGTTATAGCAGCGCAAAGTCTCACTGTCATTTTGTTCAGCAAAAAAATAAAGCTTGGGAAAAGGCAGATTTTCTGTTTAAATAACTCAGAACAAACATCCATATCCACTTAAAGGTGACAGATCCACTAAGTGTGATTTGTACCAAAGCATCTGTGGTAAGAAGGTTACAGGTATGCTTTGAGAATAAATTTCAAAGGTCTGCAAAGCATAATTAGTTTTAAAGTTCTCCTACACATTAATAATTAGTAATAAAAACCTTCTAAAGTCCTCCACAGAAAGTAGTTAAAAGCTCTTCCAGGAGCATGAAAACATAGACCAAATCCAACCCCCCCACAGCTAATCTTACATATCATAAGCTTCCCCCAGAAGATGGTTTCATTTTTTTCTTTCCTTTCCAATGTTTTTTCTATTCATATCACGTAAGTCGTGGCAAAGTCTTTAATCTTACATACATTTACATAATTTTAAAGACCATGGTTCAGCCAGATTAAGTAGACTAGTGGACCTTAAAACAATTTATATATAAATTCCCTGAACAATTCCATCACGCAGCAAGTCATACAGTCCAGTTACATTTCAGAGAGAAAAAAAGTTTTTTCCTCCATTTTGAATTTGTCACTTTAGGATTCAGTTAACCTTGAAGTTATGGGAAGGATGGGAATATGACCAAAATCTGCCAATATAGGTACCCAGAAGACAGATCTTGTCAAACGGACTACACTTCAGTCTTTGACAATTCTACGGATGTTTGATAACTCATAATTGAGGATGATGCCACGTATATGTATTTTTAATAAATACTGATTTAGCACCTAGGCAAAAAAGTCTGGAGCAATTATTATCTATACAGACATGGAAATAGAGGGAGGGAGCAGTTTTATCCCTATGCAAGGGAACGGTGGGTGTGATGTTAAAAGGGTGCATATGGTTTGGGTATCTAAGTTTTAGCACTCATATTTTCAAAGGCAAATGAAGAACGGAGGGGATGCAAAAGATGCAGTGTTATTTGGAGGCTACTGAAACTGGTCAATAGCAGGAAACTAGAGGAATCAAGGACCAAAGGACTGAGGACAGATTAAATGATTTACAAAAAAAACAAAGCAAACTTTTAACTGTGAAGATAACTACTAAGTAGGAAACCAATCTGAAGGGCTACAGAGTAGCTCTCTATGGTTGGAGATGGCCAAACCAGCTCTGGAAGATATGCTGAAGTCAAAACTGGTGACTGGATGGGAGAAGGAGTCCCTTCTGACCTCAGCCTGGGGCAGCACTGGTGGCTGTAGTTATCTCCTTGGACAATAACACAAGGAGAACCAGGTTATTAATCTTCTTGGCTCATGTGTCAGCTCTTGTGTGGGGCACGCCCTCGCCACTGAGTTTAAGGACCTGTCATATAGTGCTGGGGGGGGGTTCAGCCTGCAGAAGGCCAGCTCAGCAATCAAATATCTCACTCCCAAAACAGAACTAACAATTCCAGCTGTTAGATGTCACCTACCCCCATGAGCTGGTACCCCATAAACACACTGACAAAAATGGTTTCAAAAGGTAGGCAGGCTGTGATCTCTCCACAGCTCAAGGCAACTTAGCACATGCTTGGTTTATTTTTGAAGTACTGTTATTTTTTTAATTTTTATGCTTTTATTTTTAAAAGAAACCAAGTTATCACATTGCTTTTCTAACTTGTGATCTCTTCAATATATGGATGCAATCTTTTATGCCTAGCCATTAGCTGTATTCTATCAGGAAAGAGCCTTGGCTGGTTACACTGCTGACCTCAAGTGTAAATCTGCTGTGTGTGAAGGACAGAGACACAGTCAGGCAGGGTGAACAGGACTGTGTCCGAGCACCTGATGTTTTCTGTGACACCATTTCACATTATTATTTGGAAGCTTGCTATGCACCATACCCTTACACCTCTGTTTACCCTACCTACCTCTCTCACCTCTTCACATTTTTTTCCTCTTTAATACACGCCAAGTTTGAATTTTTAGTTAGAGCTGCTCAGTTGATTCACAACAGAAGAAGCTGGGGCAAAAACTCTATGCATTTTTACACATTTATTTTATGGGAGATTACACAGATGATTCACAGTTCTCAGAATAAAAAGTGTCTCCTGTTACCTCCATTCTTGTCTATTTATTGCTTGTGATCTATTCATGCCCAAACATTCTTACTAATGAAACTCATCAGAAAACTGTCTAATAAGGTAATTTAGAAGACAGTTCACATCTAGCATATGATCAAAATGCACTTTACTTGCTGTTCCTGCCTCCTCTCCCCCAATAAACACATGGTTTACTAGCACTGATAAGCTTCAAAATGGTTTTGAACATCTGGGAAAAGGGCTGATCAGCTCCAGACAATTGTTGGACTCTAAGTAGACCCAGGAACAAAGGTCATGATAAATGAAACCACTGCTTTGGCTCCAAAATTGTTTCAATCATCTCCAGACAAAGCATGATTGAAATGCATCTAACAGTGGATAGCATCTGGAGAACACTAAAAATGTTTTGATGAGAATCTGAGTGGCTTCTTCCAAGTGAAAATAATTTTAAGATGCCATGGCAAATTTTTACAACCACACTTTGGGCTAGCGTTTCCTTCTGTAGCATTGACCTTGTTTTTCTACAGTGTGAAAAAAATCAATACAATAATGGTACTGCAGCAAAATTTCAGCTTGCTCTTGGCTTACTTTAAATAACTTCATTGTCTCCTTTCCCTCTGTCTACATCTGCTGCATTTGGCACTTTCAGTTATTAAAATGAAACCAAGTTGAAAGAAAATGTTAAATATCATAAAAAGAAACCCAGCAGCGTTTCTGTCTCACTTTGCCAGCACCCTGGTCACCTTTACCATTTGCCAGGTTTTTCTGTTCCCAGCTGTTCTACCTGAATCTGCATGCAAAAAGAACCCCCAACTTTCTCCAAGGATATCAAATGTACTTTGCAGTTCTACAAAAGCTAATTTTTTTTTTTAAAGGAAAACTCACCCTCTTCCCTCCAATAATATACTGGAACAAAAAAGCCCAATAATTTGCTAGTGATTTCCATTCTTTGGTGCTTAACATCGTCTCACTCCTTAGTGTGCATTTTTTCACACAAATGAGCAAACCTGGTTATAGCAGTTGCAAAGTTTCACTTCAACCTGCACTAAGAACGAGGCTTTGAGAAGTTTATAGGAAACTATCAACTAAAGAGAAGGAAAACCACCATTCAGCCAAAATTATGACCTTCGGTCAGAAAGAGGGACTTTCCACTCCCTCTGGATGAGAACCACATCCATTTGCTGTCAACCACAGCTCTGTCTTGGTCAACAGACAAGAAGAGCATTCCCAAAAGGAAAGTGGGAGCAGTAGGTTCCAGGGAAAGCCACAGAAAGCCCAAATGTAGGCAGTGGTGAAAGGAAGGAAACATTTGCTCTGTCTGGGCCTCTGAGAAGCACAGGGACACTTAGTCTTGGAGCAAGAAAGGCCTACTCTGGTGTATGCACAACACAGAAAATAATTATAAAGACACAGACTGCCCATAGAAATTCATCTTCCTACTCTTGGTTATCCCATGAATGCAAGCCTTACCAAGGGGCAGACGACGCTCCATCTCTGACGTCCCTTCAACATATCAACCCCATTAAAAAAAAAAAAAAAAAAAAAAGAAAAAAGAGAAAAAAAAAAGAAAAAAAGAAAAAAAGGCAGAGCTCTTACTTTGGTACTGGAAGCCGGGGAGGAGTTGGCCACCAGGCTGGTGATGACATCGTTGTTGCCGGTGGTGCAGGCAGCGGTGGCTGGCGTGGGCAGGCGCGAGGGGACAATGGGCAGGGGCAGCAGCCCGGGGCGGGAGCTGCTGGTGGTGCTGGCGACGCTGCTGCAGTTGGTGCTGCCCACGTGGTTCCCGTTGGAGCTCCAGTCCCGGCGATCCCACCCGGCACGGTAATCTCGTTCAAACCGGCTGTGGTGCCGAGACATCTCGATGGAGGGCGGCTGCGGCTCAGAGGGAACTCGAGAGCCTGCCTGGAAGATCAAAAACAACGAGGATTTAGGGATGAGAGCCCAGCACAGTGACTGTACTCAGCCACCACAAGGGCAAGACCCTGTCATGCCCGCTCTGCCTTGGCAGAGCACTGCTTCTCCTCCTTTCCCAGCCGAACATCAAGAGGAAGAGAGCACACAATCTAGAACACAGATGAGAGTTTAGACAAGTACAAAGACACAGTGGAGAGTGGAGAGCCCAGTCCCACAGACCTGAAAGAACACCATCTGCCCAAACTCTTCAACAAAATAAGCAAAAACACACAAACTGTGAAAAGCCAAGTTAGAATAAAGTCATAATTCGATGTTCTGACAACAGGAAAACATTCCCAACAGCTCGATCTTGCAGTTTTCTCAGTAGCTTTCAGAGCCTTTCTGTAGCCTCTTTCCTGTACCTGACACATGACCAAATATTGATGGTAAAGACTGATGCCTTAAGTTTTAGCTTTCACATTTCCCAGACTCTGTACTGCATTAGTGTGTAACTCTGAACGTCATATAAAGCGTTAGACAGTTCTCACAGTGTAGTTAGACAAAACAATCCTTTTCCAGCCTGAGAACCAAGGACACCATTGCATCTTCAGGCCCAAAAAGTATACACAACTGCGAACTGAGGAGTGCAGTCTGGGAGGATGGGACTTCATAACCTGAAACTGTAATTGGACAATTAACCCCAATATGTAAATGGACCAAAACTTATAAAAGTGTGAACTTATAAAACATGTGACCCATTGTCCATCTTGGGTGGAGGCTTGGCCAGGCTCTTGTACTACCCAAGGTGCACCCTTTGAAGGCCTTTTAAATAAATACCTACTTCATTCCTTTAACACTGTCAAGCCTCTGTTCTTGGTAGCCTGTCAAGGCATCAAGATCAAAGAGAAAAAATATACACCTGCTAAATCTACCCATTGCTCTCTATTTTCAAAGCCAAATACTGCTTCCCCCTTTTTGCTAGACCCCCTCACTGGAAGCTCCTACAGGAATATTTCACTCTGTGACACCTCCCCACAGTGAGGATGCTCTAAAGGGCAGGCCAAGACATTTTGTCTCCTCCTGTGCTTTTGGCTAGACTTAAAACACTTAATACACATAGGTGATCTATGACCAAGTTTTTCTGTGTGATCACCCTGTCCCTATCACCCCCCAGTCTTTGTTATCCACAGATTTTATCTGCCAGGTGAGGGATATCTTAACCCAATGTTGGGAGTCTTGACTCCCAACATCTAACCTTAGTTCTGATAATTATATGTTACATAGCCTAGAGCAGTTGCTGAAGTCTTCCTGGCAAGGTCTCCTAATGTGCAGAATGGTGGCAATAATGCTATTTTCCCAGCAGAGTTCTGAGCAAGTGAAAGTTTACAGCATTTGCAATAGAAGAAACAGTATGAATAAATTGTAAATGTATTTATTTCCATAGATAAATAATGAGTATCTAGGTCACTGCAGTACCTGATTTATTTTATTTGCATCACATGATCCATGATATTCTTTGTAATAATGACACCAGGTCAATCGAGGCAATGTTGTTTCACAAATTCTTAGATACAAAAATGGATGGTAAGAATATCTGTTCATAAGGATTGTGGAGGCAGCCAGAACTAAACTCACCCAGAAACTTCAAGATAAGAAACTTCTTAGGAGAGAGAAAAAACGCAGAAGTGTTATAAAACAATGTGCCTATCGACAATGTTAGTTATTCACCTGGCAGAAATTAAAAAGGCAAACAAAACCTATCATTGTGCCTAAAGGAAGAAAGGTTCACCTCGTTCACTAGAGAGCCCCCAGCTGAGACAAAGAATACTCTTACTCAGTTAAAAATTCAATATTATAAATGTATATTACAAAACCCTGCCAAATTCCCTCCCAGAATCATTATGTTCACCAAAAGGCCACACCAAATCTCCCAAGAAGCTGCATTTTTGATGGTTACATTGTCCCTCTCCAGGAATGAGCACCTCCAGTAAGAGCCTACACTGGGGACCACACCAGCGGTATTGGTATTGACCACAAAACTAACATTCCTCTTAACCCAACTATTTTTTTTCTCTAGTAGAATGTGATGCAACATTTGACTTGATGATTTGAGGGCTGATGGTTCTGATATTTATTTAGATTCCTCTATCTTACATTTTTTTGGCCATGATACTTTCATTCAGAGAGCTAATTCTATATTTTCCAGAGGACCATGTGAGCTCAGCTGTACAATGACCAAAGGAAAACCTAGAGATACCAGTGCTGTGAAAGCTGCTGCAGTGAAAACAGAAACTTTTCTTTCAGTAGAGGTGAAGAAAACAAACTTTATCTCTAGTGAAAATGATCTCAGAATAAATTCAGTACCTAAACACAGTGTCTTTAAAGGTTAGAAATTCCACAGGTATAACCCCGCTTTCATTTGTTTTATAAGCATTTTGCTAAGTCAGGCAAAAAAGGAGCCTGCAAACTGCAATTTCAAAATATCCTTTATTATTCCTTGCCTTTGAAAAAGTTTCTTTTTAATCCCAACAGCCTCCACTGCCGTATGAAGCTATCTTTTGTGACTGTTTGGATGGTGACTGTCAATTGAATGCCCTTCTCCTCTCGAGCTTGAGGATCTGCATTAGCTGTATTAGTGCACTCCTTGACAAGGCAGCCAGGGAGAACCAAATCACATCTCCCCCACCCACCCACACTCCTGAGCACATCTGACATTTAATTCAGCAGAGAGCAGCGCACACATGCACACAAGTCAATAGTGAGCAGTTTTTGCCACACGATCCCAGGCACCCTGCCCCCAGCAATTCCACTATCAGATGAGACTGACAGGCAAGTACGTCAATAACAAGCAGGAAAAAAAGACTGTGACTAAGCCACGCATTAAGAAGTTTACTTACAACCCAACGCCCTCTTAATGAGCACATTTACTTCTCAGTCCAGCTACTGTATTTCATGGTATTTCCAATGAAAAAATAAAAGCTGGGGGTAAACATCAGTCTTCTCTTTTTTTCTTTTTTTTCTTTTTTTTTTTTTTCCCCAACACATTGCATTAAATATACACTACTTGTTTCAACATGTCCTTTTTGGCTGGGTACAAAGATACTTGACAGCAACAAGATGCGCAGAAAAACCGGAGGGGATAACTATCTAATAAATGAGTATTCAACTGCTAGTGCTTGCTATTTAAAATTAGAAAGAATAGAAAACGTTTTCATAAATAGCTGCTGGGTGAGGTAAGAAGTGGGTTGTGAACAGACTAGCTAATTTTTAAATGTATTTTTAGATGCAGAGTTTATGCTTTGTCTAGACTATTGTTGTTGAGGATCATAATCAAAATAATAATGCTTTAAACATATTCTGTACTCATAAGAAAAACTTCTCCAACAGTGTGTCCCGAGTCAAGCGTAATCAACACATTCCTCTGCACAGAACTTGACACAGGGCAGCATAAACCAACTTGAGAAACAGCAGATAGAGTGGAGGCCAGTGGAAAATCCACTCGAACAGCAAGGGAGGGCAGCAGTCACTGCAGTCAGAGATCACGGAATCCGTAAGGTTGAAAAAGATCTCTAAGATCATCGAGTCCAGGCACCACCCTAATCCTGTCGCTACTAGCTCCACAATATCTGATTTTAGGCTACAATTTTCCAGACATGTTGAGATTATTTTTTCCCCCCTAAGAATAAACAAAACAAAATAGAACAAAAAAACCCTTTCTGCTGCGGACACAGAGGAGAAACATCAATGCCTAATACTTACAAACAGCAACATCAATAGCTACAATTAATTTATGTGTTTTTACCTTTTTAAGGGAAGTTCCCCTCAATATTCATGTGCAGGCATTTTCTCATATCTAGATTTAGATCCCTCTAAACAACACTGGGGAAGAGAAAGAAGATTTTTACCCTGTTTTTCAGACACTGCCCCAGCTAAGCCTTGGCTAATTACCAATCTATCAACCTCAGTTGTGAGGTTGATTTTTCAGCTAGCATGATGCTCTCCACACCGCCACACACAGGAGTCAGTATAGAGCAGATAAGCTTCAAGATCTCTCAGACACATCTACCCTACATCAGAGCCATAAACCAGTGATGCAGACATAGCCAGCAAGAGAAAGAACGTATGATTTGTGCATCTCAGACTCGCAGTCCAGGAGGAGGCGTATGGCACACTCTAACTGCTGAAAATCCCTCTGTACACCCAGTTCAGCCGGCAAGCTGTCTGGTGAAGGTGGTGAAGTCAGTGGGACAGGCCTTCCCTCACCCTCTACTCAAGACGTAATCACTGGAGTGGCCGGGTGTCTTTAATCTCTGCTAGAAACGGAACACGTTCCCGTTTGTCACATAGAATCAAAGGACTTTATTGTGCAGCCAAAAGGAACAAAAATTCTTTAGAGGGGAAAAATCCCCCACCCTACTAGAGAGAAAAGAAGAGGGAGAAGCCCATAGATGTTACTGGATGAACTGATAAATTCAAAGCAAAAAAGGAGATCAAATTGGTATTAAGGGAGGGCTGTGGAAAGGGCTATAAGCTAAAGAACAGAGATCAAGCAACCAGAGGTAAATACAAATCCCAGGACAAATCTAAAATGAGATTTAGTGATATGGCAAGTCAAAAAGTCCCCAAAACTACATCACTGTGCATGTGCTGTAAAAAGAATGCCAGAACACAGCCCACTTTGTTTCAGACAGGGGTTAATGCAGGAACCAGGCATGAGGATGATACATGCACCTGACCCCTCCCCCCATCATTTACTTTCAGAGAAAGATGGGTTTGGGGGGGTAGACCAGAAGAGGGTAACAGACAGATGAAACAGTACCAAACACCTTCTGAGGAATGGGACAGGATCTCTCCCAAGCCTGCGAGGCCAAAACATGCAATGCAGCAGGTGAGAGAGACCATAAAAAGAAGTTACTTTAAATCTGTTCCTCTCAAGGCAAAGTAAACTGTGAGTGTACCCCTGCTAGAGCATATCACTTTTTCTACAGCCAGGTATTTAAGATATATCTCGTATTAACAGCTTGCTCAACAAGACTATTTGAGGAAGTTTTTCGGCAAAATTCAAGTGTCTTCAGGACTCAAATGTAGGGCACTTACACAGATGACAACATCCAGCCTCCAAATTTACCCTGAACACTTTGGCCATTTGGAAATCCTCCTACCTTCTTAGCACAAAACCACCTTCCTCCAGGTACTCATTTTTCACCACATCTCTTATGCAAGCTCATTTGTTCCTTGTTTCCACGGCTTCCACACACACACGGAGGAAAGGAAAAGGCCAGCGGCGTGTGAGATAGCAGCGTGCTGTCCTCAGGGCTCTTAGCAGGTTCAAACAGATCATTGCTGCAGATTTATTAAACTCAAGTGGTTAACATTTCATTTTATGCTCGATACATTTAAACATAGCCCTTCTTCCCCCAAGCCCAAAACACTCACTGTTCTGCAGAAAAAATGCTTCCTATTCATGTTCCTCTAAATGACAGTCCGGGCTCGAGCCTTTGAGAAGCTTTTTGCCTGCTTTCCACGCTTATCTAGTCAAGGTCTCCTTAAAGCGCTTGTCCCCACAGATATAAATATAAGGAAAAACAGGCTTTCAGCCAGTCTGAAGCTAGAGAATCAGATTTCTTAGACTATTAGTCAACTTCATTAAGTGACTTCAAAAATAAAGGTCAAGCTTTTAATTTAAATTTTTCCTGGGTAAGCATTTGTTTCTAAATTTACCTTTTAAATAATAACATTACAGAAACATGATAGGTGAGAGACACTGGGAGACAGTGATGGAAGTAGATACATGGTCATTAGGGAAATGGCAGAAAAGGAGAAAGAATGAACCTGAAACTTTAAAATACACAGCTTAACAGTCATACATGTTTTCAGACAGGATTAATGGAAGTACAGGTAAAATAGCCCATTAGAGAGCTTCAAAAGCAGTTAAGTGCATGTAATGCCTAAGTATTTTATGAGATGCACAAAAAAAAAAAAAAAAGATTTGCTGGAATCAGATCTAGCATGAAGAACTGTAACTGATAAAAAGGAAGATGTCTAAGTAGCTAAGCCTGAATGATTTCACATATATGCTGCAGGGGAAATGTTACGGCATGCAGTTTTATCAGAGCCTACTGACACAACAACCTCTCCACAGGCACAGGTCTGAAGATGTAATTTATGCATATGGCACCAAAATCACATCGAAATATATCAGCATTATCATAAATTCTGGATATAACTCAATCATCAGGTCATACATGTATACATCTTTAAGAAAATCAAAATAAAACATCGTACTAGCAGTCCTGGCAGCTTCAGGAGCAACTCTTCAGCAATGTGCCAAGCAAAATGTTTTATTCGAGCTCAACATTTTTTATAACCTACAAAGAGTTTCTTAGACACATATAGAATCACTGTTAAAAGCCTACATGGATCTGACTAATCCATTTTCACAATTTTTACTTAACTATTTTTTTTTCTGTTTGGGTGACTTCAGTGAAAGAATTCTCTGTTAGACAAATGCAGAAGGAATGCAATCAAGAGATTCTGTAAAGCTGTACTACATGCAGCTGTGTAGAAAGATAAGATCCAGAAATATTTGAGAGGCAGGGAAACAACTTTATTATCAAGCAAGGTCTACTTTTGTAAACCCTTGATTTAGTCTTGTAAACAGTTGTAAAGCTCTTGTAAAATCCAAGACAAGGCAGAGAGACTTGAGCTGCTTTGCTACAATCAGATCTTAAAGAAAAAAAAAACTAAGAAAAAAAAAGCCCAAATCCTAACCCTGTAAGTGATAAAGGAGCAGTAGATTAAAGAGATTATATAGGATTTAATTTTCCAAATATATGCTGGAGGAGGTGATGCTTTGGGACATACTGAAAAAAATCTGAGCATGAACACAATGGTGTCTTCTCAGCAGAAAGTTCACTATGCAAGACACAAAAATGAGATTTTTGCTTTGCTATCTCAAAATATTGTAGACAAAGTTTGTGCAGTTTTTAATTTTGCCTACTTCACAGATGCATATGGAAATCTTCCCTCTAGGTAAGTAGAAAGATAAACTAGACTATCCAAATAAAGAAGAAAAACCCAGTCACAATGAGAGTGAAACCATACCTCACAGTTTCTTTCCTTCACAGCTGACAGAATATAACTTTCCTAAATGAGGGGTAACTAAAAAAAAATCTCTAAATCTCTAAGTGTATGTTTTATTACTAAGGTTCTAGGAAATTTATCTTCACTGTGATGGTTTCCCACATATAGTAATTTGCTTTTCAGACACTGATATTTTTACAATCTGATCAGAGTGGGTAACACATCCTTCAATTCATGCATCCCGAGCACTGGCAGGGCGAGAAAAGTTCACAAAGATTCACAGTGGACCCGATGCTCACACTGCTGGAACAGAAGGTGAAGACAAGTCCCATCTTGAATCCTGTTGCTTGCCAAATCTGGACACACACAAACTCATGAAGTTTACAGCGGGTGCAGGGGTTTCCTTCTGCAGATGCTCCTGACATACAAGTTTCTTAGACTATTCTAAAAGGCCTCCATCGACATCCTTAGATGTAATTATCATCAGTTATAAATTGATAGAAAGTATGTCAAAATATACTGGTTTGGGATGTGTCTTTGGGTAAAAGTTTTCTGCTAACTCCAGGAGAAAACTACTGAATATATTTCTCTCTCCTCAAGCTTCTGTTGGAAAGATCTCCCAGTTGATCTGGTTCTGCCCCATGGCTTTGCTGCAAGCCATCCCCACAACCTTACAAAAAAACTCCGCACAAAATTCAACCCTCACCACCCTCCCGCCCCCAAAATCAAATTTAGATGCCACTTCCTGCAGATTCTTGGTCTTTCAAAGGACCTTCTAAAGCAACAAGACTGGAATTTTACACAGCAGTTTTGTAAATGAAAATCCACCAGAACTTTTCACAAAGGCATAATAACTTCCTCAGATGTCTCCGCAGGGTCCAGGGTAGCTGGCAGTGTCTGGAACCCAGTCTTGTTAAAAACAGAGAGAGAGAGAAAAATGTAACGTCCCCCTGTAACACTCCTGCTTGCAAAACACTGCCCAAAACACTGACTTCCCTAATTAAATTATCTCATTAGCATGAAAAGCAAACGAAAGAAAACCAAATGCCAAGAGCTGCCGTGTTAAAGGCCAGTTCGAGCAGGGTTTGTACAGGAAGACTTGCACGGCAGAGCCGGTGGCCAACACCTCGGCACAGGGACTGGCAGGATGACAGCTGGTGGCCAGGGTCCAGGGGTGCCTGCTGGGGACAGATGGGAAGGGGAGACAGGGACACGACTGGATTTCTTCAGGGGAAATGGGCCATCTTCTCAAAATGTGTTAAGTGGCTGCCAGGACCTGACATACCTAATCTTGCCTAAGACTTCATCGTTAATAAAGCAGAAATGTAGAATAAGCTACTGTCAGTGTGGCCAAATGTCACAAAATAAACCTCACAAAATTTAATTAGCAGGATTTGGGTTCTTTTGGGGATGATTTTTTAGGTGAGTGAGGGGGGGGTGGAAGGAGAAGGGGACTAGGTCTTCAAATTACATTTTGGACAAGGTAGGAGAAATTTCCTTTTATTTACTGCTATTCTCAGTTTTCCAGGCCCTGAGGAAGACTGATCAATCAGTCAAAACTATTACAGGAAAAAGCTCTCTGCCAAGGTAAGGGTTAAATGCAGCATATTTTAGAGCATAAGCACTTTTAGTGCTGCAAAATGCTGTAATAAAGAAAACATACTTCAAATTTCCCTCTTAGAGGATATTTTTGGGTCATCCCACCCCATCACTGTTCACATTTAAAAAGCTTTAGCCAGCATCAGGCAAAGTAATAAATTTTCTCTTCCAGGACTGATGTCCTCTGACCACATGGAATTTTCTGACACGCATTTTGTTAAAAGGAGACATGTATCACTCCCCCAAATCAAGAGAACATGTACACTTAGAGCACGACAGTCCCTAACCATCTGGTATTTAAAAAGAGATTATCCCATGTAAATTGCCCCAGGAAAGAAAAAGAAAAAAAAAAAAATAAAAAAAAAAAAGGAAGAAAAAAAAAGCATTAAATCCTAGAATAGAGTCATTTAGGTTGCAAAAGACCTTAAAGATCACCAAGTCCAACTACTAACCAGTGCCAAGTCCACCACTAAACCCTAAGTGCCGTATCTAAATGTCTTTTAAATTTCCTGCACGAGACTAGCACAGTCCATAACAACAGGCATCCAAAGGCCTTCAAGGATTTAACGTGATTTGTGGCACACTGAGGTACGAAGGTGCAGCGATCTCAATCCTCCAGTAAGTGAGTGAATTCCCAGAGAATACGCAACATCTCTGACCCACGGGGAATAACTAGTTCTTCCAATTTCTGGTGTCCTAAACGTGTGACTGCCACTAGCCTCCACTCACAGACCCCCACAAGCTTGCTCTGGACTTAAGGAGACACCTGTATTCGTGCTGTACTTTCAGAAATCATGGCGTGTCCGGAGAGGAGTTTCTCTGCATATTTCTAAATTTCCAACTTTTTGCTTCATGGCAGTGGTACCATCAGTACCAGCCATCAGTACCAGGCACACCTTTATCTAGCTGGAAATACTGGGCTGCTCACCCACAGACACCTGGGGCTTTCAGATCAAAACATTTCCTTCTCAGAGCACGTCACCGCAGTTGGCCAGAGCCCACGTTATCTGTCCATCTGCAGACACAGTTCATCACCCCTCGTGGCCTAGCCATGTTTCATAAAATGGATTGACTTTATTTTCAGCTGGTTCAATAGAGTAAGTATCACTTACATCCACTTGCTATTTTTGTTTTGTTTTGAAAGGCGATGCGTCAAGAACCAGAGGGACAGTGCCACCATCCTAATGAATTAATACCACAGCCAGCATCAAAGTTAACTGCATCTCTGTTTGCTCCTCTGCCTCTTAAAAGCTATTCCTGTTACCATTTCTTCCCCCACCCCTTCTTGCTTCTCACTTAAAATTGGCCCAAGTGACTCATGTTTTATCTTTTCAGCTGTTGGATGAAGGCTGTTTGCTGAATGCAGGAAATCAGCAGCCCACCTTTTCTAGGCCAGAGGTCTGTAGCTTTTAATTAGCTGCTTTAGAAGTAACAGGATAAAATAATAAACAGATTATGAACCACTCACCATATCCCTCTCAAAATATGCTAGGTGATGTAGAACCATTCAATACTACAGAGAAATCAAATCATGTTTGCTAAGCACCTACTTAAATATGCATTTAAGAACACCAAGAATCTAGTTTAAAATATAAGTTGAAAACTACTAGATTTGCGAGCACCAGCCAAAATGTTTTGCATTTTATTCTGAATAGCAATCATTCATTTTCATTTCACCAAAGCTGTCAAAAACTCTATATGCAGTCTTGTAGTGAGGCTGTTATATACATGCCAAATGCCTGTATAGAAAACATCTGGACTTGCTTCTGTTCCAGGATTTGCCAAAGCATAAGTCTATCTATTGTTTTTGTCTTCTGACTTTTTTTTCTCTCTCTGTTGTGCCTCAGGTCGTTTTTCTTAAAATGAAATCATTAAAACAGGCAGAAAGAGCGGAGGAAGGAGGAGTAAGAAGAGCTCTAGCATCTGAGTAATATTCCAGTGGGACTAATTTTACTAAGTATTTGTGCTACTGCTACCAGTCAATGACTACAAGTATTATTGAGAAGCTAAAAAAAATAAAAATTAAACCACATTTAGGAAAGTATATTGGCATAGAGAAAAGGAAAAACACATATGCTGTTCTATAAACTAGAAGCTCCGTTTACTGAAATGTCCTCAATATCAATATAAAATGTATTAACATAAAAACCCAACTTGCTGTTCCCTGATTTTGCATTCATTTTACATCCGTACTTCTCCGAGGCAACAGATCAGAATGGTGCATTGCCTTCCCCTCAGGCCAAGTGTAATAAACAGGCAGGTGTAATATAAGGCTGCAGTGTCTCAGCTCTCCTCCCCAACAATTGATCTTCCAGCCCAACAGTGCAATTTCGTCTTGGTAGCTCCCTTCACATGCCTCATTCCTGATCGGTCAATTATTTCAAATCAAGCAGAATTAAAGTGTTATTTTTGTGAGGGAGGATGATATTCACCAGTGACCAACGTGAAACTAATAAACTAATTTCCCTTTACTGCCTTGGGCGAAACAGAAAAATCCAGGTCTATGGGAGAAAGACAGCAGCTGTTTCATCAGTCTGTTGCCCAAATGTGTTTGCCATTTACTATCTTTAAATTGAATTTTTGCTCACAGGACAATTTTGGGAACAGAAGACAACAAAAAGAAAACAACAAAAAAGGCAGCGGTGAGGATGTATGACTGTCCAAGACAGAGCTGCGCAATGCAAGCTTCCTGAGAGGAGGGGACAGCACTCTCCTGTTCTCTGAAACAGAGCATATTCCTCCTGTCAGTAGCGAATTTATCCAGTAGATGTCAACACCAGCAAAAAATATGTGTAAAGCCAACCTTAACAGCAACAGTACTCACTTCAATTTACAGTAGCATGTCAGGGGACAGTTTAATATTTGGAAGCATTGCATATTTATTTACTATCGTCCCACCCTTGCATCTTCCTGAATGGATCTGGCCTGGCTCATCTCTCCATAAACATATGTAGAGCAAAATAATTTGTTTTTTGCTTTTAGAATAATTTTGCCTGGTCTGCTGAAAAATTGCTGATGAGTATGTGATTACTTTTCGATTGGATCAGATGAAATTTTTCTGAGGAGGTGCAGGGAGGGAAATACTATGCGGTGCAAAGTGACTACTAGAACCAAAATCTTCATAGTTACTAAATATAATCTGAAAAGGTCTGTTCCCTTCTGACCTTCCACTTGCGTGGTTAAGCAATGCAATGATTTCATGGATTTTGCGCCTTCCTCAAGAAGCTTCTCAGCCTGCAAGACTGACCTGCGATTCCCATGCTGACCCCCAGGTCAACAAATACTTGTTGTTCCTGTGAGGTTTTTTTGTTTTGCAGTACACCAAGGACAGTCTGTTGTAAGCCTTTAAGTGTTATTATCACTCAAAAGACTGCATTTGCTGACAAGTTTTAACCATGCAAAAACACAAGGCCATTGCTGTTGACACTTTTAAATCTACTATTAAGATCTTACTGTTTGAACAGCTTGTGTGTAGAATCTGAAGTACAGATTTCTGTTTCCTTTTTGTTTATTTTTAGATAAACCTTGTGTTTCTACTCTGCAATGTTTGCATTTGGCTGCTGAGCATGCAGTAACTGCATACATTATATGCCTTGCTTAGAGACATTGCCTTGCAGCCCATCAGGTTTTTGGAATAGATGAAAAGAGAAGGGAAAATAACAGATCATTTCCTGATTGATTAATCTTTCTTCACATTGCCAATTCCCCATACACATGAGAAGGATAACCAAAAGTATGTTGTGACATCTAATAGTGAGCTGTTGAAGCAAATCATTTTACTACTGCTACCAAACTTACTATGGAGTTTGTTTTCAGAGATCTAAAACATAACAAGGAGACATAAAAGAAAATATCACAGAGACATCACTATGAGCATTTATTCCTCACGTGCAAAACCTTACAACTTTTACAAGAAGCATCCATCCAATGATGCTGTTGCAGCTTAACTGATCAGTCTGGTTTAAAATTCAGGCTCTCTGTGAAGACACAAACAGTGGTCAAATGCTGAGACTGAGAATTACCATCATCTAAGCAATTCTGAGGCATCAACAGAAGCAGGCACGGGAAGATCAGGCACAGGTACAGCGCTCCCAGTAAATAATCGGAACAGATGATGGCACCTGAGAGAACAAAGAGCTCTGAACACCAGGGAAAAGCATCAAATGCCAAATCCAGCCCCATGTGGCATGAGGCACCAGCAGCACACTCCGTTTTGGGAAGCCTCGTCCTGCTCCACAGCTCTGGGTGCCGGCACGTACTACCCAAGACAGAGCCATAAATAGTTTGGAGATAAGACACATATCTTATGAGGCACACCGCAGTTTCACAGCCAGGGATGAGCAATTCTTTTAATTACTGTCAGCATTTTCTCCGAATCCCCGTCTCAAAGAAGAGATGGAAACTTTTGATTTGCTGTGACACCTTGATTGCCGCACGGATGAGTCACCACACCACTCCTGTTAGTCTTACGAATTTATAGATTTTTAGGCCAAAAAGCACAGGAGGCTGTTACAATCGCTCTGCTCTGACTCTGAAGAGCACAGCTCTCCTGGCTCATCCAGCAGCCTGCCCGCCAGGCACAAACAGGGACCAGGAATGTTGTACATAAAATTGTAATACATGCCTAAGCTTGCCTGTAAGCACCACAATAGTTCCCTCTCCAAAAAAAAGGAAAAAATGTAAAATTATTGATCACTGAACTCATGTACCTATCAACATCTTTCTTCCCAGCAGTTTCTCTGACCTGGGGATGCTGCAGGGATGGTGCCAAAGGGAGAGGCAGGGGTGGCCCTGTGCTGTCCATAGCCAGTTCCAGATCCCCACTGCAGGGAACCACAGAGCCCTGCAGCCAAACTGGTGGGGCCTCTGTGAAATATTCCTAGGAAAGGGCAAGAACATTGCACAGGCAATGAGGAATAAGGGAAGAAAGTGCAAGAAACAGCCCTGCTGATACCAAGGTCAAAGAGGGAGGAGAGGGAGAAGGTACTCCTAGTACTGGAGCAGATGTGACCCTGCTGCCCATGGAGAGGACCATGATGAAAGCTGATCAGTCATCATAGAATGGTTTGGGTTGCAAGTGATGTCAAAGATCCTCTATTTCCAACACCTCTTCCCATAGGCAGAGAAAACTTCCACTATCTCAGGTTGCTCCAAGCCCCATCCAACCTGACCTTGATCACTTATGGGGATGGAGCACCCACAGCTCCTCTGGGCAACCTGTGCCAGTGTCTTGCCACCTTCACAATAAAGAGTCTCTTCCTAATATCCAATCTAAACCTACCCTCTTTTAGTTTAAAATCATTACTCCTTGTCCTATTACTATGCCCTTGCAAGAAATCCATCCCCAGCATTGTTTTGTTTCCCCCAGATATCCACACTGTAGCCCATGGAAGACCTCTCCTCATGGAGAGAAATCCATTCTGAAGCAGGATTCAGGCAGGAGCTTGCAGCCTGTGGAGGAGGATGCATCCTGGAACAGGTTTATCTGGAGGAACTGCAGCCCTGCTGATTTTTAGGTTTTCTTCCAGAATCTCCCAAGGCAGTTTACGCAATCATCCTCTGTAATAGTAGAGAGGAGGGACAGAAAGGACTGAGTACTTCTGGATCTGCAATATATCAGTGTATTTATGAAAGACACCATGGAGAAGACCTTCTACATCATTTCAAAGGCTGGGCTTTGCTCAATTTCATGCTTTGAAGACACATGCATTCCCAGTTTCCTTCTTTTTTTTTTTTTTTTCCCCCATGCATTCTATTACTACCTTTTTGCCTATCCACCTGTAAACAATTTCTAAGCTGACGTAAGTGAATGAGCTGCTTGGAATGATCTTCACAGATGGAGTGCTCTACCAATTGCTTTCCTGAATAAAGCAAATATCCATGCCATTTCCTTGATCTTCTAGGTAAGCAATCACGTCCACTGAGGATGGATTAGACACACACTTCGAAACAATGCCAGGCTATAACTAGATGTCTTATTTCCCAGCATTCACATAATGGCCCCATCTTATGCTTAATTACTGTGGCCAGCCTAAACGGAGCCATTTGTTTAGAACTTTCCTTTCTGCTTTATTAGCAGAAAAGTCCAACTTTGTTTACTGAATCCTATGATTTTCTGAAGGTATTTTCAATGTTCCTGAAGACTGCTTCTGCTAATTCTTTAGAGACATACTCTCCAGTGCATTTTGCTCAAAATTCTTAATACTCAGTTTTGCAAGATGTCCTTTCTTCTCCTGCTTTGGTCTTCATTCGTAAAGTTACAGTTTCTCGCAAATTTTTCCCACACAAGGTTACCCAGTTTCTAGTATTTTAAGACAATGATAAGCATTTATGTGGCACTCTGTCTTCAAAGCACTTTACAAACATTAAATATTTAATGCTCATGGCATCCCTCTTACTCTCAACCCCATTTTACAGGTAGGGAAAGAGACTCACAGGTTAAGTGATTTTGTTTCAAGTCACATCACAAGTTACTGACAGATGTGAGACCAGAATATATGAGCTCAGATTTTCAGTTCCATACTCAAAACTAGACCAGCCTTGTTCTTTCACTTTAAAAAATACAAATAATAATGAATATCCTTGCTCTTGTTCAGAGAGAATGTATCTCTTTGGAGGTTCTACACACAACAAAAAAAACTCCACCCATAGGAAAAGCACCCCAAAATGACCCAGGAGGGCAGACACCACCTTTGTAACCCACGTCTTCCCTTGCCAGTGTTTTAGAGGAAAACCACAACTGGACATTATCAGGAAAGGGGCCAGCACGTTTTCAGGCATTTATATACAGCCAAACACACACACACACACACACACACACACACACACACATATTCTCAACCACTGCCTAAACCAAGAACAGAGACCTTCCAGCCAGAGAAGAATTTGCAATTTAAAAACCGAAGTACATTTCAAAATGGCATCACTAAAGAGCTTTGGTATTTGATAAGAAGATTACAGTACATTCAATTGCATACAGCAAAAGCCTTTTAAAATAAAGTACAGGAATAGTGAAGCCAGGCATTTGCAACTAGATAACATGGAGCTAATCGGGCAGTGCAAAAGGTGTGCCCTGCTGCAGGGAGCGTGCAGGAGCCAGGCAGCTTTTGGAACTCAAATAATGAGGGGATTTTTTTTTAGCTTTAACATTTTTCATAATCTAAGCAGGAGGTCTAAACACAGGCTGTATGCAACACTAACTGTATTTCCCTTTAACAGGCTCCTATGGGAACAAATGTTCAGTGTCAGGCTGGTACTATACGTCCATTTAATTGAGCTGAGAGAACTCTACTGCCCTCGAAGAAAGCTCATCTCTTCTCTCTGTGGATGTGACTATAGAGCTAGCAGATAATATCTCACTCATTATTTATACAACCACGTAATTATCTCCCAGAGACTCCCCATTTTGTGGAAGTTTCTTTTTCGGAAACATCATCTGCTGGCTGAATGGAAAGCCAAATCCAGCCTCAGATACTGTGACAGTGAGTACCAGAGCATCCTTTGCTACCACACACAGGAAACAGAATGGGAGTCTGCAGTACCACTCACATGGGGGACGTGCCCCTGGCATTACACTGGATCTGTTTAATTCCCTTGCAAAATGCAGGCATGTGTGCAAGATCAACAGTACACAAAACACACTTAGAATTTTAGAGAAACATGGTAATGGTAGGAGCCAAACCTAAACAGAAACTAATTCTGCATATTGCAAAATTTCCTCCTCTGTGCCATTGGGTTCTGTCTTACTGTTTACAGTGCTCTAGTGCCACCAGATCCAAGCACCCAAGATACCTGTTTAACCATGAAAAAATCATCTGAGGTCAACAATGTTATTATACCTCCTCTTCAGCTGGTGAGCTGAGGATGGAAAGAATATGGACCAAAACTAGAAGATGCCCTCAGGTAGGGAGAGCAGAGGTCAGACATTATATCCAATTTAAACATGTGCAAAACCCCTCTACGCTTATGTACCTCAGAGTCTGCAGGAAGCTGCATTACTGCTAACAAAGCTATTTAGGTGCCCAATGTCCTGCTGTTGTATAAACCAAAGGGAACATCATTTGGCCATTTATCCCTGCAGGAAATGCTGGAAATTCCCAAATGAGGTAGCACTGCCCAAATCCTGTGGTGTCATGTCACGAGCCCCTCCAAAACACAAGGATGCTTTGAGTTGAGCACCAAGGGGAGGCAATACAGTGTGAGTCATCCTGCTGAGGGATCTGGTTTCCAGCTTTGGCTCCCTATATAACTGAAGCACTAGGCATAACAGAAATCTGCTGGGCTCAGAGTTTCCATGCCAGAAAGTGGATGCCAATGAGCCCGGCACGGCCACGCTCAGAAGTGGGGCTAAAGCTCTCTTTCAGGTGATGCTGCTGGCTTTTAACTCCAGCTTTAGACCCAAGACAAGGAGTAAGTATAATCCTCTGCTCTTTCAGATGTTCTGTGTGACTCCAGGCTCAGCTCAACAGAGCACTGGAGTTCGCTGGAGAGAGATGAGAAAAACAACCAAGGACGTGCCAAATGAACACCACGTCCCCACCACTGTTTCTAACAGAGCTTTTAGGCAGACTTAGGCAACACCCACATCTCAACCAAAGCTCATGGGCAAGGGCACTGGTGTTTCTGCAATTCAGCAAGCCTGACATTACCTTCCTCAGGCAACCCCATGCACAGCTACTGCATGAGGTACAGGCTTCTGCCTCCCTGCTCTGATGGAGGCTGGTTTGTTTTGTTGTTTTTTTTTTTCTCCCCATTTAATTTTGAAGATTATAGGATTTACACTTATTCTGGTAAAATATTTTGTAGCACTGCCATGAAAGAGCAGAGTGGAGGCAACATACACATATTATGAAAGCTCTGGCACTATAATACGCAGCTTTTCTGTTATAAATTACATTGACCAGCTAAAGTACAGGTTACAGTAAAGTCTGCACGAAGTCATATTGTGGCAGTAATGCATATATGGAAGAAAAAAGAAACAACAATTTTCTTACGCATTTTAATACACTTAGCAGAAAGGCCAAGACCAAATTCCTTGTGGAGGGAAAGCCAAACCCTATTCATGAAGTCACTGTGTTTTTGCTTCTTTTAAATGAGAAAAACAACTATCCAGTTGTCACAACTAGGGAAATAGCACATACCACTGGATTATAAAGTCCTTTTCAGGAATGTACAAAACGCAGTTTGCCATTACTGCCTTTTTTAATCTTGAACCACTGTCTCTCTGAAGCAGCCAAGAAAACTTGACTATCATACTCGCTGGCCCTACAAGCCCTATAAAAGGTACTGTGCCCACCCCTCTACCCCTCCAAAGCCATGACTTGGGGGTAGCTCAGGGCTCTCTACCCTGGCAGCAGTGGGTCCCCAGAGTGACAGGAAGGCTTGAGGAAAGCTCAGTGAAGGAGATCCCAAGTTAGATTGCAGGAGGGTTAGGAGGGTGAAGGGGCAACAACACTCCACTTTCAGATGCAGCTTAAACCCAGGACTCTGCAGCCCCCTGATGCCTTTCTCAATTTTCTCCCCCAGTGTTAATTAATCTTTCAATCAACTCTTCCCCTTTATGCTCACCACATCTCCCATTTCTACTCACCACCTTCCCTTCTACCATACAGAGGTTCCTTTCCCTCCTTGCTTCATGTCCAAGGAAGAATTCCTACAAGACCTTCCCCAATCATCAAACTAGATTGGCTCAAATAGGTGGTTTGCAAAACTTTCTTTACTTGTGTACTCATACCTTTTCGACCTTGTTTTATCCAACCTAAAATCCCTAAGTGAAATCATCAGGTGAGCAAGAGTGACCCCATGTACCAAGAATTTGGCAAGCTGACACCATTAAAAAGAAACAAAGGACTCGTATCCTATTCTCAGATGTAAAGAGAAGGAAACTGAAGTGAAGAAGCAGGTGGGAATGCAGTGGTGATAAAATGGAAGTGACAAGCTTATAATTTATTAAGTTTCTAAGCATAGTTTCATCCAAAAACCAGGGGCAAAAGAAGTTCCCTCCTAAATAAGGTATTGAGCAGAAACCTTTAAGAGAACCAGCAACTCCATTCTGTTCCAATTCAGCTGTCTACAGCTAACCTCACACAGGGGACTTTAGTTTTGGACTATTAATTTTATTAGCTTAGAAGGGAAAATGTAAGCAACCAGCAGGAAAACCTTCCAATCGACCAACCATTTCTATTTGTGATGGAATTCATGGAGTTAATCCCACAGTGCAGCTTGTTGCAGGAGCATCCCTGCCAGATCTGAGTGCTTGGGTGCAAAAGAAGGGCCAAAACAGGAGATTATGATTTTATAAGTAAAAACAAAGCACTGGCTCTCAAGAGAATCATTTTAAGGACGGCATACATTAATTTATTCTCTTCTGCACTGCCTCTGCATACCTGCTGCTGGCAATGTGACAACACATAAGCACTGAATGTTGTGCTTAGTAGCTTAAGAGCTCCAAGACAGATTGTCATTTTGCTCATTCTTCCTGGGCCAAAATGTGTTTTCCCAGAAAAAAATAAATAAATCCCCTCTTCCCAAAACAAATACACTCCCCTTCCTCCCCCGCAGTCATCTTCAAATTTCGAGACGAATTGGAGTGGCACCACCCTTGGAGGAGGCAAAGTAGGGAATGCATCCTCAGGAGGTTTTTATTCCAGAGAGAGAGCCTCTCCCCAAGACAGCGTTTTGCCAACACATGGAGAGTTTTGAAAATGAAGGCAAAAGCCTTCCATTTGAGTGAATTCAATGGGAAGGCAGCACGGCACACAGAGCACCGGGGTAATTTGCTCTTGGCAGCCTCTCTTGCTAAGTAGGTGGGCTGCGCTCGGCGCCAATTAGGGGCTGACGCTTTTCCTCAGGTACAATGCGCCGCGACACGGCTCGGACTGTTCCTCCTTCCCTGCATCTGTGTTTACTGTGGCTGCTCATTTTTCCCGTTGGCAAGGGGGATGTTTAATAAAGCAGGCCATTCCCCAGCTAAAAAGGCGCTGTATCATCCTTGGGTGTATGTACACATATGGTATGAAATCGAACACAGCTAAAAGTCAAAGCAACTCCTGCCAGAAATTTTTGATGGCAGCATTGTGAGAGGGACACTGGGGCACGATGCAGTTCTCTGTTTTCTGGTACTGGGTGAAAAGGGGAGAGATAGCACAGTGGGTTTGGATCCAAAGTTAAAAGGAGAGCATAAGAGTGGAGCAAAAGAAGCAATATACAGATTTCTGAATTCCCTGTTTCCTGTTCAAGGTCTAATTTTTTTTTTTTTTTTGGCTTGTGCTGCTCTACAAATGAAGCCAAAGAGGTTCTTGATCCAGCTTTTGATTTCCTGCCATGCTAAGCTATAGGAATGTTCACATCTAGGCTCTGCTTTGGTCCTGCCTCTAATTAAGGCAGCTTATTGTTTCAAACATGCTACCTGAGACCTGCTGATGTTGCTTCAGGTCATGCAGCCATGCTTCAAACTGTTTTCTAATATACCTAATAGTGCCACAGTGATACATTCAGCTTATTACTGTAACTGAAGCAGTTGGGTCATGGTATTCTGTACAAAATACTTCTGTAATGGAGTGGATTAATTTAATGAATGCCATTTACTGCAGCAGAAATGACAATGATTTGATGTTTTGTTACAATTAAGACTCATTAGCCAGTGACTTTTTTCTTAGTTGTCTGACAACCATAATAGATGTAGCACATCTCAGATACAGAAGTTCTGAACTTCTTTCTAGTCATTTTTAATAAGTATGAAGGAAGTGAGAATGAAAGTCTTGGCACTGGCCTGCTTGAAGTGACCCATTTGAGTGATGCCACATACACCTCCCTGCCTGAACTACTGAGAGGAAACTGCACCAGCTTCCAAGAAATCACTGGATCATACCTGGCACTGAAACCTTCAACCAAAGAGCTGGAAGTTTAATCCAAAACATCTCACCACCAGGCTAAGACACAAAAAGGCTTTTGAAAAAGCAGACGGAACCAGGTCTTAAAGCTTTTAACAAGATCCCAGTGCTCTGCCAAGACAGGATTCCCTGCATTGGGGAACCTGCATGTGGAGTGCCCAGTGTGCTCTGCCATGGGACTGATGGAAAACTCCAACTTGATTTTAGCAACAATCTCTCCTTTCTCAGTCAGCGTCTGAATGCTGAGCAATGATCCCCACACTCTACTACCAATGCAAAATCTTTTGTTCCTTGGACACACAACTCCTTTGCTTTTGCAAATCCTGAACAGCAGTATGCAGAACACCAAGACACGGAAACAAAATCCCTGAAAAAGAAAAAACACGTTGCAAAGCAAAAACAGTATGGGTCAAACAAACGTCACTAGACTCCAGGTTAAGTTTTCAGGCTATAAGAAGCCAGAAGCCAAAATAATGTTTTTGCAGATGCAGCATTCCCCAGCACTGTTGGGGACAGAAGATCACGCTCAGCGGTACAACCTGCAAACACATCTTACTCAGCACAGAAGGGAAGCTACAAAACTAATTTAATTGTCTAAGTCAACAAAATTTAAAATCTGGATAGAACAAATGGTATATGTATTTCTAAAAAACCCTCAGCACTTTACAAATATCCCCCAAATCCTCAGAAAAGCCCATAAATGTAAAAGGTTTGACTTACAAAAGAAAATTATGTATTAATTGAAGAAAAAAATTCCTAAAATTACAAATGATATATTATTCCTTTAAATTCAGCAAAAATATTTTCTGAATGTTTTCTGAGTCATTCACACTGATACTTTTTCTTTACTCAAAAAAAAAAAAAAAAAAAAGGAAATCTTTTGGTAAAAAAAATTAGGTTTTAGTTAAACCAAAATAATAATTTGGTTCCACTAGATGCTGTGTAGAAGATCACTTCAGAATACAAGGCTGTGAATGAATAACCCAGCAACAGCAAAATGCACATGCCCCAATAACAAGTGCTAAAGAATGAGAAGAGGCTTATTTGCCTTTGAAACCTAGAATAAGAAGCATGAAAAAAATATAAAAGCCAGGAAATCAAGGAGAGAATCAATACCATGTCTTATTGTTCTTTAGCAAACTCAGTATCATTTCCTCCCATTCTACCTGGGATGGACACATATGCAGACATAAAAACACACTGTGTTGCCAAAATCCCCAGCTGATGCTGCTGACGACTCCTCAGGACTGACAGATCAAGCCCTGGCAGTGTTTAGATGTAAGACGATAGCAACAAGTAGGAGAGAGGGATGAGGTGACTCAGCAGGCAGAACTGGAAGCCTGAAACCCAGATGTTTGACAGCAAAAAGCATCATGTGGGGAGTGTTTTAAAGTTTCTCCCACCCATAGGCTTCTCCAGCTCTTCTGAGCATGACTTTGGCAGGAAAGATTCTCCCTAAAACTACGTGTAGAACCTGGCATTTAGACACTGCTGACTGCAACCTGAAAACGAGCCATTCATGCAGATTTCCAACTCTCGCCCACCTACCTGCAATCTCTGTTAACTCTCCCTTGCAGAAGCAAACCTGAGGAGTAATGAGCAGTAACGTGCTAATGAATGGAATACAAAATCTGGTTTTCCCTTCTGTTGTAGAGTGAGGATAAAAATCACACTCCTGTTCCCTCATCCCATGCCAGAAGAGTTCTAACCCCATGAAAATCACTCGAGTTAAAGATAAGCTGGGAGCTTCAACTTTATATTCATTTTTATCAAATCCTTGAAACTGCTTCATGGGGTTTATTTTAATAGGTATTTCTACTAACAATAATAACCCCCCTTATCTGTACTAAGGAAGAGAAAAAGCAGATTGCATCATAAATCTTAGTCATGCCAGCTAATAATCTTCAAAATCATCCTTTTAACACGGATGGCACCTATTAAGTCAAAGCACTTTTATCCTGCCGGTTTAGGAATACAGTCTCATCCCAGCTCCCGTTATGAAAATGAAAGATTTTCAACAAACTGCACTGGCAGCTGCAGAATCATAAAATCCTTCAAGGGCCTGTGAAGCTGAGCTGTAAGCATGGCACCCCTTATCTGTAATTAGGGGAAGGAGAATAAAATCTCTATAACGCTCTGTATAACCCCCCAGCCCCTCACTGCAGGGCTTTGTACCTGAGTTTTTCTAATGAAAGAGTTTTAAGTATCAGCTGCAATGTCTTATTTGTTAAAAGCAGAAGACTTATGGCAATGTCTGTGTCAAACGTGAACTACAAAAAGGAACATGTGTTTCAGTCTTTTTACATAAGGCACACTGATAAACATCATTTATTTCACAACTGCCTATGATATGTCATACAATGTACATTTACATATGTTTAAAGCAATTTTATTCCAAGAGATGTATATCTGATTTCAGTGGAGGGTATGTTTTCAAAGATGCATTAAGGCCTAAATAAATTTATTTTTTAAAAGAAGAAGCGCAACTTCTTACAACAGTGCAAACTATTATTGTCATAACAATGTAAAGTACCCATGGATTTAATACTACAAGGTTCTATTCATCACAATCTCATTTGGCAATAGTGTCATTTCACAGTATTTTATTATCCAAACATTTCTCCAAGAGTGATGCCATCTCATAGCAGAGGTGCAAAAACCAGGGCACGTTCACTCCAAAGTATCTGAATTGTAGTTCTTTATCAAATTTTTTGAAAATAAATACAGTCACTCCACTAGCATTTCATTCTTCTTCCAAATATAGTAAGGATGCAAAATTTTCAGCTCTAGAGCATGGAATATATCATAAAAGCAGGGTAGATTATGATCTTGGCAAGATGGAGAAATTGAGGCACGGAGTGACTGACCTACTCAAGTCCCAAACTACGTCATGAACAGAGTGCCACAAGAGGTTTGAGATTCAAGTCCAGCCACTGGGCCACACTGCTTCTTCAGCTCTCAGAAGCTACCAGGCGTATTTCCATTAACTATTTCTAATTAATGCATTGGCACAATGGACTAACATCAAAATCTTCGTTGTAACGGGGTGATTTGTTAGGTCATAATAGCATGTAATAGGGTGATTTATGAAGGTTAACAGGTGATATGTGACACTACTATCAAAACTTTCATCATTTCACTGGTTCTCTGTGAAGGGACTTTCTCTCATGCTACATCACAAGATTCTCAGTATCCCTACGAGGAGCACAGGGTAAGGACTGCACTCACAGCCATGTATAACCTTGGGGATTACCACCAATGCTCAGTGCCTGCTACACCCAAACTGTAAGTCCCCCCACCAATAAAGGACCCAAAAACAAGGGAGCAGTCTGGGAGCCATTCTTCAGAGTAACCAGGTGAGCAGTATCGTTCTATCGCTTATGTAACTACCAAAGGTGACACAGACGTCCAGGCCAAACAGGATCTTATGTCACAAGACTTTAATCATTCAAAAGAAATTTCCACCATGAGGGAGAAAAATTGGATCAAGACATATTAATAGAAATGTGAATCCCAATTTCTGAGTGTGAAAGTATGAACTCTCAGATATCCTTTAAATGCCCCTTTTTAAAAATCCTGGGGGTTTTCATAGTTTAGGCTATGAGCTACACTGCTGAAACTATTAAACTGGATGTTCTCACCACCTTTCTTCCAGCCTTAAACCCCCCTGACATATATGCCAGGCATCTCAGAGCTCAGACCACGCCACCCTCTCCTGCAAAACCTTCCACGAGGGTGCACCTCCCCAGTCTCACCTTTGGGGTCCCACAGTGTTCACCCCCAGCCAAGCATCCCCCTCTTTCCCTGCTTGCTGGCTGCTGTCAGATTTGCTGCTCTCCTGCAGCGCCCTTCCCACGTTCCCTCTCTCAGATCTCGCTGCGATCATGGAGCCTAGCAACGTTAATCTGCCACTCATTTATCATATTTCAAGCTCAGATATACAAATCCGCTTTCCTTTGTCCGTTCGGATCATTGTGATTCCGCTTTATGGTCTCGATTCCTCTTTTCTAGTCCTTTGCTTATGGGCTGTTGTTTATTATTATTTTCCTATCTGGAAGTTAATCTCTCTGAAGCCAGAGTCCTTGCCGCTGCCTTGCTCCGTTCAGCATGAAGCGGGTGCTCTGTCAGGGCTTGATAAACCATTTGTCATTCAGGCGGTGGATAATGCGGCTGCACACAGGCCCATTTTAAGCAGCATATACTAAAAGCACTGAGAATAAAAGTGTTAAAATACCACTGAAAGATTTATAAATGTATGTGGATTTTTTTTTTTCCCTCCAGGAGAAAGACTGAAGGCAGGAGACGCTTTGCTGGGCCAGGCTTGAAGAGGTATTTAGAACTGGCTGTTTCAACAAGGGCTTCAGTGACCCTGGACTTGTGTAGAAATCCCCCTTTTGACTCCTTCAGCTGGACAACAATAATTAGAAAGACACATTGAAAGACAGGAACTTCAATTCTTTCTCAGCTTCTTTCTCCAGACTGTAGAGTTAATACTTCTCTTTGTTGTCCACCCATGATTGGAGGTCGAGTTAGTGAATGGTTGGGAGGAGATGAGCATCAAGGACCAACCTGAACTACAACCATTTCTCCATCTATGTCCTGGCAGCAGTAAGGGTAGCACTGGTAGCTCCCTGCAGGTTAAACAGAAACTTCCCTTTGACACAAATAATTTGGTTGGTCTCTGTATTCTTTGGACATCACCCTGTGCGTCATGTCACTGTCTGAGGAATTATTTTTACTTTCACACCATCGTATCTGCCACCTGACGTGGTCAGTACTTAAATGCTAAATATCTCACAACCCAAGGGAGACTTATGAGACGTGAAGAGCTCACTGCTTTGACTCCTACTGTGCAAGAGAATTACAGCTCCATTCAGAGATGTCTGAGGTGCCAAAAAAAGGGAACTTTCCAAAACACTTGTTGAATACTTCCCTAGCAGCTTGGCCCAACCATCCTCCTCTCCCACCTTGGTTGTCCACAACTGTCCATCCATCTAATGGGCTTTTAAGATCATTTTAAGAAAATAAAAACCTTACAAAACCACACACTAACCAAAAGCAGAGATAGCTAAAGCAAAATGATGTGTTTTAAACCCAAGTTTTAACTTGAGTTCCCTGATCACTTTGTCACAGGCATGTTGGGATGGCATGGCTGTGGGCAAACACAGCCAGAAACTAGGATACAGAAGTACAAAACTTCATTTTTCAGAGATTTTAGGAGATTTGTGGTAAGCAAAGGCTGCTCAAGACCCTCAGGGAGGAAAAAAAAATTAAAAATCAAAACAACTGTGTTCAGGTGTTATGAAGTTCTCCTTGATAATATCACCAACAGGCAGAAACCTTCCAAAAGCAGAAGCTGTGAGGAAAGTGCCTGTGGGGTCTGGAAAACACGGAGACCAGGGCAAGTGCAGAGTTACCAGGCATTTTATAACATCCGCTTTAATTTCACCAGGAAAGAGTTTGGGACTTCATCAAAGCAAGATATGCAATACATTCAAGTCTTTTTTGTTTCAATTTTTAATAAAGTCTAGCCTTTGCTTTTCCCTTTTTCACTTGTGACAATCTGAGAAAAAAATGACAAGGAGGTCTGAGAGTTTTTCTCTGTGCTTCTAACATTTTACCTCAGGGAGTAAAACTGCAAATGCCTGAAATGCGTTTTTCAGTTAATACATTAGAAACCAGTATTAAAAAAAAAAAAAATTTGCAAATAAACAACGTCCCACCCTTTTTACTGCCATACAAAAGTATCTGGACATTCAGATTCCAAAACCAAATTTGCCACTTTTTTTTTTTGTTTGGAAAGTGTATTTTTACTATCTCAATACAGGCTATATTTATTCTGAAATTAAGGCCATCCATACACAAACTTGCACAACTATAATTAAACTCATTTTTTGAAGTCCAGTTTAATTACTTTGGTGACAATACTTGCATATCAGCTTTTAGTTTTATAACTAATTAAAAATGAAAAATTTACCTTTTAAAAAGCTCTTTCCTTGAAGTAATTTGCATTTACAGCAGGCATCCATTTAGAGTTTCTTGTATGGGTTAGCTATCTGCTTCTGCCATGGAGAGACACTAAAAATATCTGCTTTAAATGAAAATTAAACCATCCTTCAAACTATTCTTACATGCCTTTTCATAGGCATTTTATTTTGTATCTGGAACATTCCCATATATTACAACATACATCAGGGGTGCCCATAGGTCTGGATGGCCACTCTGGCTGACATTTATACGAGACTGAAAGCTAAACAATAAAGCAAATGAAGACGTAAAATTCAATGTATATCCCACTTTATTCTCCTTGCAGGTTTTACCAGACAACTGGACTATAAAACTCAATCTGTTTATTTGTTTTGAAATTTGAAGACAAATTTTAGTAACTTTTGGCAGTATTTACAGTAGTTTGTTTTTTGTTTCATTTTCCCTGGTAAAAGCTTTGTGAGGTTGTGGAAGAATAGGGTCAGATTTGGCTTGTGAAACCTGGATTCAGCTTTGGCTTTTACAAGTCTACTCTCTCTGTATCACACCAGTGTATCTCAAGGTTCCTTCCCTAAGTGCATTAAAAATGAGGCTCAGCTACCACTACGCTGTGTCAATTATGTGTATTTTGTCTGAATGCTGTGGAAGTGATACTGCTATTTCTGATCTGCTGAAGTGGTTTTTAGTTCTTCTCTTCAATGTAATCCTATCCTGATTTCTCAGTTAGTACTTGTGAAACCCAAGGTAGGGGAGAAAGGCTGGGGAACAAGTCTAATGTATGCACATCAATTTTTAAATAGTTTTTTTATGTTCCCCGGGATGAAAGCGCATGCGGCTTGGCTCATTTATGAAAGTCACAACATCCCCCAAAGTCTCCTTCCCCCAGCTCCAGCTCTATCACTGGGGCTGTCTCACTGGAAATCTCAAGCCTTATCAAGGTCAAGGGCTGCAAGGCAGCAGCCTGGTGATCTCTTCAAACGGCTGCTACAGGGATTATTTTCCCAGACTGCTTGCCCTCCCCATTCTGCACTGTATCAGCATGTGCATCTCGGCTCTCCCTGCCCTTTCCTGTTATCCCCCCCGTGCCCTTGGCACGCTGATCCCACCTTTGATCAGCTATGTCAGTCCTCACCACCTCACCACAGCTACTCACCTGCAGCCCACACTCCTGCAACCTTCACAGAACAGCTTGCTCCAAGGCACAACAAACCAAAACCTCTCCCTCTTTTCAAAATACTTGGTGCCATGCTCAGATGTGATCACTTGGCACAGGGTATGCTCTAGTTCCTGCTTATCCCTCGGAATAATTGCTTTGCTGTGCTTTAGCTCACATGCCACCCTTGGCCATGCCCAGCTCATCTTTCCTGCATTACACTTCGCACACAGGATACTTGGAGGGAGCTTGAATGCTGGATGCATTTTACTCCACATGCACACACCATCTAATACAAGGAACCCACGATCCTGGCTTGGGGGATTATCTGTGGGATTAAGTAAAAAAAAATGTATAATCAACTATATTTACTACTAATAAAAACAATGTTAAATAAGCAGGTGAAACCTTCCTTGGACCCTCTAGCACAACATAGTAACCTTCTCAGGACACAGCATCCAATCTGGCAGTGGAGATTTTCGGCAGCTCCAACTCCAGCGGCAAGTGACTGGCTACAGTAATCTCTGCTGCTCAACTAAATGTTACTTTGTGCTGCTCCCCAGCATTAAACACCTCTTATCACAGAATCATAGAACATGCCGAGTTGGAAGGGACCCACAAGGACCAGAGAGTTCAACACCTGGCCCTGCCTGCACAGGACACCCCAAGAGTCACACCATGTGCCTGAGAGTATTTTTGAAATGCTTCTTGAGCTCTGTCAGGCTTGGTGCTGTGACCACTGCCCTGAGGAGCCTGTTCCAGTGCCAAAACACCCTCTGGGTGAAAAACTTTCCCTGATTTCCGAACTAAACCTCCCCTGACTCGGTGTCATGACATTTCCTTGAGTCCTGTCTTATCCCACCTCAGGAGTCACTGTGTGTCTGTGTGTTTGTGTGTTGTGAGATCCATCTACAGAGTTTCCAGACTGTGCTGGGATGTCCTGCCAAAAAAAGGAAACCGAGAGGAGCTGGAGATCTTGGGGACCACAGCGGCTCCCCAGTAAAGGTACTGTATGCCTCTCATCTAAGTGGACTGTAAACTGTTCCTGTCTTCAAAATAAAGTCAAAAATGAAATTAAAAAGTGGAGCAGAAATTCACGAGTGAATGGAAGCTTGTCTGTCTCAGTACTACACTGTGGCATTCAAAACAAATTCAGATTTACTAAATAAATATAATATTGAGTTCTTATCTTTAAAATACTCTGGGGTGCGTACACACATATTAAAAGTAAGTATGATTCTAGGGTAAGTACTGATTAGATGTTTCATTTCTGTATTTCACTCTGCTTGGAAAGTACACTGCTCTGCTCAAATTCTATTCATAAGTGGTTTCAGTTTCTGTCTTTCATCCAATGGCACAGCTCTACAATCATTATTTTTTTAAATATTTAATGTAGCTGAAGTACTATAATATGGAAGAGGTTTCCAAACTGAAACAACAATTGTAAATATTTTCCTAAAGGAAACTGGAGAAGAGCTCTCGCTTGATCAGAGAAGGCAGTTCTTTAATATGCGGAATAACTGCTAAGTCCAAACAAAGCATCTTCCATTGGTTCAATTTTTCCATTCTGCAAAAAATTAGTTTTTAAATTGTGAGTGGGAAGAGGGACTTTCAGTGATTAAAACCAAACTTGCAGGGCCAAAATACTGAACATGGCTGTTTCAATACTCCAATACAGACACTTATTTGTCTGCTTCCCCTGCGGAAGGAAGGAAGGAAGGAAGGAAGGAAGGAAGGAAGGAAGGAAGGAAGGAAGGAAGGAAGGAAGGAAGGAAGGACGGAAGGAAGGACGGAAGGACGGAAGGACGGAAGGACGGAAGGAAGGAAGGAAGGAAGGAAGGAAGGAAGGAAGGAAGGAAGGAAGGAAGGAAGGCTCTGTTGGATTACCACAAAGGCATTGCTATGGAGTGAGAAAGGTGGAGTTTTTCCATCTACAGCTTAAAACTATTTGTGAAAAAGAGGTTGATCACTGCAATTCCTGATGCATTCAGCAGATGCTGTGAGAGAATTATACCAAAGATCACAGCATCTTTTGCAGGAACTAAACTCCTTAAGTCTGGACATAGAAAAGCTTGAAATGCTACCACATCACTGGAATGACCTTTGACACATGGCAGTAGCTGTTAAATTCCAAATCCTTTATTTGACTAAGCCTTAAGAGTCCCAGAGTCACATATAACACAGGACTGCAGAGGCTGGGAGGCACCTCTGAAGATAGTTTGGCCCTCCTGTGCCACACAGAGCCAGGTCATGTACAGCAGGTGTCCAAGGCCATGTCCAGTCAGGCTCTGACCATCTCCAAGGACAGAGACTCGAGAATCACTCTGGGTAACCTGTATCAGCATTTGACTCTCCTCACAGTAAAAGGTTTCTTCCAGGTTCAAATGGAATTTCTCAAATTTGCCAGTAATCTGGACCTGAAATTCAAAGATTTCCTTCATGCTGAGAATGTAAGAACAGCTGTGATTTGCTGCACAGCTCTCCAACAGGAAGGGCTGATTCCATTGCCTAAACACAGGCATTTAGCACCACTTGTGACCCTCCAGGGTATATGAGACATCTTCACAGAGCCAGCAAGGCAAATATGACAACAGACCTAGAGGAAATCCATACCAATATGGCACGGCAAGCTGGCTGGAGGCACCACAGGAGACCCTGAGGCATCTTAAATGGCACTGGATGTTGGGCCAACTGAATTGGGACACAGGCATTCAGATCCAGAAACTACTCGTTTATTTATTTCAAATGCTCTCATGCTTATACCATTTACCGGGTGACATTTTCAAGTTCCACTCCATGACCACAGGGCTACAAACCAAAATTCCCAGCTTTCAGCAATGCATTTTTAGCCCAAAGTCACAGGAATCCAGAAGACTGAACAACAGCAACAAATACACAAAATATTGAGATTCAGTTTAAACATCCTGAGCTGGGTCCTCCAACACATTCTGCCTGAACACGGTTATCACCACTCTATTTCCCTTCAATCAGCTTTCTGCAGATTGCCTTTTTGAGCAAGCACCATGGGCTACCAGCAGGCCCCGCAGTCCACACTGCCAGTATCTCTGCCTTGTGACTTTTTCACTCATTTCTTTTAGGACCAAACATCATGGAAACCTGTAACACGATTAGAGAGCTACATGCTGGGTAAGTAATAGTTTTAAGATTCACAGCTTTGCTTTCAAGTTTGTATACATCTCTACATTTAGATACCACAGGTCCACATTTCTTTTTCTTTTCTGCATTTTAAGTCAAATTAATCTCTCTGAAGGAGTGGATAATAAGTTGTGCAAAAAAGCAAGAGATTGCACAGGAGAGGTGAGAGGGCAGAAGAGGAGGGTAGACAGGCTACAAACTGCAACACAGGAGCTGCAGAACCTCTGAACCTGCCCTTGAGAAAATGCAACGCAGAATTACATATTAAACAACACTGCAGAGCTTTGAGACATCTGAGGCTGATTCACAATGCTGGCTTCTTATGGAAGGGCTATGCCTTCCTCTGTAAAACACACACTCAATGTATTGCTCCCAAATTATAATATTTACTTCTCAGTTGGATGAAGAGGCTTTTTTTCTTTTGCTCTGCTCCTGCCTGGAGATATTTTTCCCAACCCCCGCTCCCTTCCCCACCCTGAGCTTTCTTTTTAATGTAAATATTACTTGAAATTATTGCAGTACAGATGAACAACTATTAATTAAAAGTGAGGAAGATTTATTGCATTAGACAGTGCTGCTGTAACAGATCAAACAGCAGAAGGATATGAGGCACAAAGTGCTGCAACTGGAGGCTTAATGCCTTTTAGATCACAGCCCTATGTGTTTCATGGGTGTCAGGGTAGGCTTGCACCGACCATGTCTGGGTTCCTTGCCTGCTTGCAGATAAACCTATAACATAAAACCAAGGTTTGTGAAGAAGGGTCAGATAAAAATGCAGTCTTCCAAGATGGCCGCAAGAAAAAAAGAGCCAAGCTGATTCTGGAGCAATTTCCTGTCCTTGTGTTCGCTCTTACACTTGGCGTTAGGAGGCTTTAGCAGACGATGGTTTCATTACCGGGGGTTTCTCAGCAGTGTGATCCACCCTGTGCTGTGGAGAGCTAAGGAAGCTTTGCTTTGAGCTCAAGTGACAGATGCTCCTAGACCAAAAGCACAGGGTTTCAGAGCTGTAGCCCCCGTGCTGCTGCTGTGCATTTGCAAATAGCTCTGGGCGCGTGTAATGAGAACCTGGTTGGCACTCCTTTGTGAGGCTTTTTACCGTGTTGTTCCTGCAAAAGTGCTGCAAGATCTATCAAGAGGTTTTAAGAAGCCCTGATGCCTGCAAACATACAGAGTTCTGGCACTTAAGACCAGTCATCTCTTGGCAAAATGCAGAGGGTACCTCACTGTGAGGAATACTGTATCATCTCGGTGAGATCTGGGCAGGAAACCTCAGGAACAACCATCAACCTACAGCTACATCACAGAGGAGGAAACAAAAATCTCCAGATTAAGTATTTATTAATCAAACAGGAATTCAGATGATGCAATATTCCTGATTACATATCATGTACAGAAGCAGTAAGTCACATGGAAAAAAAAATCAATTTCCAAGATTAATAAAATGATCAATCCTGGTCATTAGCAGCTGTTAGGTCTCTAAGACAGATACTGAACTGAGACCAAATACATTACCCAAATGGTCACCTATTAACCACAAAATGGGAACAGCCCATTGTTGATTCAGCTCAGATCTAGGGCTAATGATCTGGGGGTTAAAGAGCCATCAATCTCACAATGAGTTCATTGAGCCATTTTCTGACAGTCGTGTGTGGGGGAAATAAACCACTACTCCTGTTCCTAACAAAAAGCAACGGAAGATATTTTCTACAGCTGATTTGTTATCTGCCCTTTTTTCCCTGACTAACACCAAGTGCTGAGAAGCCAAGACCTGTTTCCAACTTGTGTGCTCACATACTTACTGCGGTGACAACTCTGAACCCTCTCTTCTGAGTGTAAGAAAATGTCTGCACATATGTGAGGCAAAGAGTTATTAATTCTTCACAGCTTCAGCTTCGCTATTTTAAAGCTCACACCAGCTTCAAGCTTGGGCATGCTGATGGCAAATGAGAGTTACATTTCTAATTATCTGCTTCCTTACCAAAATAAATAAAATTTACAGATTCAGGGCTATGTATGCACAAAAAAGATACTGCTATTAGAGACAGGAAGGCTGTGCTAGAACACCCCTAGGCAATCAAAACAATTCCTTTCTCAACCCTCTCTCCCCCTTCCAAAGACCTTCCCATTTATAGCCTGTCACTTACAGACACACTTCCAGCATTTAAAAATACTCCCGGTGTTTGTGGAACCATTTTCCAGAACAAAACGTTATCATTCATCAGGAGCAGAGCTGTTTGCAGTGTGAACAATTCGCTTTCGTGAAGTACCATATGGCTGCCCGTAGGAAAATGCCAACATGTTTCAACTCTACAGCTGGGCCACGGTTCCTTTATTCATCGTGCAGATGGTTGTAATTGACACCACTACTAAAACAGGTCTCGAGCACTTCTGTAGGATCATTAGAGTAATTAGCTATTAAATACAGTTACCATTTTTAGAAGGAAGGTTTTAAGACTTGGCATGTAAAATGCAATATTTTGTTATAATGAAAGAGGCAGGCTAAATGTTACAGGGAGGGGTAAAGCTTATGTGATCCTTTTTAGTATTTTATCCGAGAGGCTATGGAAATTGCTAGAGCAAAGTGAAGCACACAAAATTATGTGCTAAGGAAATCAGCTGAAACCAGGAGTATTCTTAAATAACCTCCTTGCGCCACTGCATACTAAACTTCTGCAGAAAACAGACCCAAAATTCCAGGGGGGTAAAGTGAAACACCAAATTTCACCACTGAACCCAACCTTTAATGAGGGATGTTAAGTACAGAAAAGATGATTATTGATTCCATATTCTTGATATTCTGGTACACGTATTTGCAGGATTAAAATGAGTTTTTTTAATGGAGTAGCAGGGTCAAATGAATACATATTATTACATATAATAGGACTGCAGTGTAGCAAGACGAGATTGGCTAAAGCTCCTTTCACTTGTAGACCAGCAAAAATTCCTTGTAATAGAAAACTGGGTTTGTTTTTGACTAAGATGCTTGGGTAAAGCCTCACAATAAATCTCAGTGGGAAATGCTATCATTGGAGTCACAAAGTCACATCTCAAAACTTCAGCAAGGAAACATGCAGCCTTAAAGAGCAGAATTATACATGGCTTCTGAGTGCTGCTGGTCTTCAGAGACAAGAGGAGTCAGAACAAGCAGGCTAGGATAGCAAAACCGTTACTGGTAATTGCAGTAGCTTCTACTCCAACAAAAACTCAAGTTTTTCATTACAAACTGAGTACTGGGTGTTCCAGACTCTATTTTAAACATTCATTGCAGGCGTAAATCTGGTAAGGACTCTCAGACATAACCCAGTATTTTCTTTCATGGCTGATGAAAATAATCTAGAATTGAGGGCCCCGACTGTACTCTACAAAAGATACTGAAAAAATAACATTGAGAGATCATGTTATAAAACCTCCTCTAAATAGAATTAGGTTAGAAACCAGAAAACTTCTAACCACAAGACAGGAGAAGAGGGGAATAGCTTCCAAAATCAGTTCTAAGCTGAAGAGGGAGCACAGAAAGTTCATGAAATGGATCTTTCTCTTAGCCAGGACCTGGAGGAGCTCTCCTCGGGCTGTCTGCTTCCATACATTCCACTTTTCAAATTAGATTGAGTTAAAGCAAATTACATGCAACTTTCATAATGAATATCTCAAAACCTTTATATAGTACAGCAGACAGTAAAGCCATTTGCTAAGCAAAGATAAATACTGTTAAAGTGATGTTATTTATCTCAGGTGGCTTCTGTTGAGCACTTGCTGCTGGATTGGGTTGTGCAACTCTTCTTCAGAGGAGCTGTCCAGCAGAGATTGTAAACCCCACGGTGAGGCTGATGGTAATTATGCTGGGAGCAGCAGCACGCACCCCAGCTATCCTGGCCAGATTTGTCTTCTGATGGTAACCTTCTGCCCACCTGCATCCCTCACAGAGGTTCAACTAAAGGTGGGGCTCCGGCACAGTCTCAGGGAATGCTGTGCTGCTCCTCCATGGAAGTCCAGCGTCTGCCACACCACGCTCCTGAGCCAAATGACTGCCACCTAAACAATTCATACCACCAGTGCACATTTTTCTTTAAGTTATACATTTGCTTATTAAAAATTGCTAATTTTTTTGTGTCTTTGCATAAAAAGGACTTTAAAATGTAGATTTTCAGCTTTGCATATTAAACTTATTTTAGCAAGTCTCAATTCCCCAAGCAGAAAATTATGGCAGGATTTTTAAGCATAAACACATATTTCTTGCATGCAGGAGCTGAATTGCCTGATGTCAGAAATATCAGTTCTGGGTATTCTACTATTTACTTGGAAACTATTATGTGTTTTTCAAAGTTTCTAGCAACTTTCTATAAACTAAATCTCAAGAGTTTATATGGTTATGATAATCAATATTAAACAGAGCTATCATGGTAGGAGAATTCTAATATTCAAGCCACCCCTTTTTCCTTTAGAAGAGGCTGGGGAAATCAATACTCCATTGCTAAGAAGGGGTTATCATAAATTACCAACTGAGCATTAGATTTCTATGCAATGTCGCAGTTATGCAGTTGAATAAATCCTTCAGTATATAGGAAAAATATAAAGCATAAGTAAAGCCAGTACTGCTGTCTCTACTATAAAACAGAGAAATTAAATCAAAAAGTATTCACTAAATAAAATCTGAAAATGCACAGAAAACTTGGCTTATAAAGGCTCAAGAAACACAATGCTCTTGAGAAGGAGGTTAACAAGGCTGTTGATCAGCATCTCTAAACACAGGTCTTTAATCCCTTGGAAGATTCAATGGAAAAACAAAACCAAAATTAAAGCCAAGACAGAAATAGTTAATACATATTAAATACCAGCTGGTTTCATGTAGTAATTAATCACTGGGAAAAAAAAAACATAAGGATGGTGTGGACTTTTAATCGCTCAGAATTTGTAAACCAGACAAGTTAATGTCCTAAAAGATCTGCTATAGCTCAGACAGAAATTAAGGGTTTGAGGCAGAGATTACCAGGAAAGTACATTAGACTTTCTAATCATTAGGATGTTGATTAGGTTTGTGCTTTGGGATTTGGATCAGGCCCTCAAAAATAGATTGAGAGACATTTTGTTGTTATTGGGGTTTTGGGGTTGTTTTTTCCTTTTACTCATTATTATTCCTATTGAGAAGGTAATGTAGAAACTTGGCAAAATGCTTCTTTCAAATATGATTTCCCATTTCCAGTCTGAACTTTATTCAGGATACACTTATATACATTTGTGCACTGATAACATTCACAAGGTGCAAAAATAGCTGAGATAAAGACATAAAACATGCCAAGGTGTAAGCTGAAATTTCAATGATTTATTCCAGGATGGAGATCCAACAGCAGTGACTGGACATAGTGAGCTGAGCGCCCTTCCAAGCCTGGCATTCCCAAGCCTTACAGCCTGGAAACTTCATGAAGAACTTCCAACATCTCTCTGCTTTCTTAAAGTTATGTCTAATCTGAGACACAAAGCAGTGAGGCATATTCACCTCTGCATCTTCAGGTTGTTAAGGTGTAACTGACAGTTTGACTACCTGTAGAATGGTTCTGAGGCCATGGAGAGGGAAATTAGAAGGGAGAGAAAATAGAAGATGTCTCTCATCCGAACAAGTTAGTACAGGAAATAACAGGGAGAGAGCCCAGATTTAGACCTTTGTTACCTGAACATTCAAGGCTTACTATTCTGACATTAATTCCAAATTTGAGGTCTAATTGACTCCAAAACAATGCAACTTTTTAACTCATTACAGAGTGAACACAGCTTGAAATCAGCATGGAACTAGAAGTGTTAATGCAAAAAAGAAAACAACTTATAAAAAAATAGTACCATTATGGCCCCTTTATAATGTCAGAAGGAAGTTGTTAAGCTGTCATTCCACAGATGTTCATCCACACATATACAAGAACACAAACAATTCTCATGGGATCCCTAACTTCATGTGTGGCATACATAAACGTTAAAATTCTTCCATCATCACACATTTCCCCTTCCTCCTGCTGCGATAACAACGTGGGGAATAAAAGCACACCACTTCCACAAAAAGGATTAATTGAGCTCAGAATACATGGACTAGCCTGTGAAAGAGCTAATGAAAAAGCATGGCCAACCTGGAAATGCACAAGAAAAACTACACTGAAATTACAGAGGAAAAAAAATGCTGGCTTATATGAGTACAGCAATTATTCTAAACTACTACAGGTCTGCATATTCACATCTGTTCTGATGGATGTTTCTTTGTCTTTAAAAAAAGAGAATAGCAACAATTTTACTATATAATTATCTTCTTTCCCTTCAATAAACGTTGATTTTTTTTAATTGCAGGTAAAATGACAAAACTCAGCCATTTAGGCAAAACAGCTTAGAATTAATTTCCTGGTTTAAAACACTAGCAAACAGTAATAGGCTTCTCTACAAAACCTTCTGAACATCAACACCTCTTTGTCCTTGTTGACGATGCCACAAAGATCATCAGGGAAACAGAATGCTTCTCATTGTACTCAGGACCCAAGTGGAACAATTTGGGAGAATTTCTCATCAGGAGAAGTTTGGAAGTAGGTAGGTTTTTTGGGGTTTGTTTTGTTTTGTTTTGTTTTTTTTACTTTTTAATGTAGGAAATTAATGAGGAAAGTTGGAAACTGTATCCTCAAATTCGACCATTTCATCAAGTTTTGGGGTTGCTCAATGTGAGCAGACTGCAAGGCTAAGTCCTCAAATGGCTTCAGCCACCCTGTCATAAAAACCACTATTTCTAGCTAACAGAAGATGCTCTCATCAGTGAAAGAGAAAAGCTGTAGCTGAAAAAATTTCCCCGTAGGAAGATCTGAAGAAAAGACTGTAACAACAGTAGACCAGAAAACAAAATGTGTATTTTGCTGAAGAAAAATCCCCATTGCCTGGGATCAAAAAGCAGCTGAACCCCAAACCCAATGGCTTCTTTGGTTAACATATTCCCAGTGTTCTGCTGGATGTCATTTTGATGTGGTCCCAATTTTGCACTGCCTCTCCTCAGGAGTTTATTGACTTCATATCTTATAGCAGTTGGGACTGTATGAATAACAGGGTTTAGAGACGAAATTGGTGGCTAACCAAAATAAAACAGAAAGCATAAAGCAAAAGAATGCTTTCTTTTTTTATAAGAAAATGTTTGCTTTGGTTCAGTTTTGGTAAAAATAGAGATGCTCCTGTAAAACTCCCCTCTTTCTTGGGTGGGTCCTCCTCAGATTTCTGCTTTGGAAGCATCTCTGCTCTGTGTAAAAGTGGCGGGGGGACAGCCAGCAGCAACACCATGGCCCTAATCCTGAGGCTGAGAAGTCTCTCATTTGCTCCAACTCTATAAATGCAGAAACACCGTATGGAAACTAGAACAGCTTAACAGGCAGAGATTGACAGAGGCTGTCTGGAGCTCACAGTGCTCTGCCAGAGGTGAGATCTCCCTTCACATCTTGTCATGGACCCACAGAGAGCAACCACCACCGTCTGGCTCTTTGCAGGTTTTTTATGAATGGCACTAAACTGCCCTTTTGCCAGAGATTTTAGTCAGTCTGGTGTTGTCAGCAGTATCAACACTGACTTCTGGAGGTGTGAGGGCAGCAGCCTGGTTAACCCCAGCAGGCAACTCAGCCCCACACAGCCACTACCCCACTCCCCCAGTGGGGTGGGGGAGAGATTAGAAGGGTACAAATGACAAAACTCAGGGGTTGATATAAAGACAGTTTAACAGGGAAAGCAAAACTCATGCACACATGCAAAGCAAAACAAGGAATTAATTCACCCCTTCCCATGGATCGGCAGGTGTGCAGCCATCCCCAGGAGAGCAGGGCCCCTTCACGTGTCACAAGTGACTTGGCTGGACAAATCCCATCACTCGGAACATCCCCTCTTCCTTTGTCCCCATAACTTTATCTGCTGAGCAAGACACTACATGGTCTGGGATATCCCTGGGGTCAGCTGGGGTCAGCTGTCCCAGCTGTGTCCACCCCAAGTCCCTTTGCTGGTGGGGTAAGGTGCAGAAATGGCTCTGACTCTGTGGAAGCCCTGCCCAGCAATAATGAAAACATCCCTATGTTATCAGCACTGTTTTCAGAACAGCCCCATACCAGCTATTCTGAAGAATATTAACTCTATCCCATCCCAAACCAGCAGAGCCAGCTAAGGAGCAGTAGCATCAAAGTCAAATTTATAGCCTCCCTCCTCTCCACGAGAGCACAGAGCTGTGAGCTCAGCATACCCTCACAGCAGGTGGGAAAGCTGAACATCCAGCCAGCCCAAAATCTCTAACAACAGCTAATAAGGCCTTGAGAAACTCTGATGTGAGGATGGCGATGTTGTCCAAGCTTTTATCAAAGAGCAAGTAATAGTCTTGTTGACTGAGATGCTCACGACACAGAGGGAGCAGGTGAATTTTACTTGGTGAGACTACAGAGGAGCAAAATCTTTCCTAGTGGTTCATAAGACTGAGCTAGGCTTGACCAAAACCAATGGGTTTTTTAATGTCTTGTGATAAAATAAAAAATCTGCTGGTCCACACCAAACTTGCAGAAGTAGGGAAAAGAAAAAAAAAAAACACGCTGAAAAAGGAGATTAGAAACTGCAGTCTTGCTGTAATATTGCCGAAAGCTATTTGGAAGTTACAATTGTAACTAATCAATGAAAGCAAACAACTTTCTCCTTAATAAGAATTATGAGCTCAGGAGAGCTAAAAATAATGTTCAGATATTTTAAATCTGAGTTTTCACTTTAAAATGCCATTACCAAAAGTCAGCATCATAGAGACCAGAGAAAAATCTTCTCACAGTCTAACAACTTGATGAGCCTTTTAACAAATGACCGAGTCTACTGTTCACTAGAAATTAAATCTTCCTTTTAATGTTTGGCTTTTCTTGAAGTGGTAGAGATGAGACTGAAAATAACAATGGGGAGAAGAAAAGCAAGACAGAGTCTGGGAAAGATGAGAAAAACTACTGGACAGTCCCCTGCTTTTAATTCACAGCGAAGTATTTATAGATGGCAAGGGTCACTGGTAGTCTCACTAGTAAACAACAGCAGGTGGTTGAAACTGTACATCTAGAATTTCATTCATTTTTACTGCTGACGAATAAATTCAGTGAATCAATGCCAATGTAATATAGTGTCTGCACAGGATTAGGGAAAAAGAAGTCTACTAAAAACAACTCTCAGGAATTACAAAGGGAAAATGCCATTATGACCATATCTGAGTCCTGGATTTAACTCCCTCTATATTTAAAGCCTTTCTGGTGGAGTTTTCTGCCTTGTAGCTGGTTTGGTTTTTTGGGTTTTGTTTGGTTTTGGGTTTTTTGGGGGGTTTTTTTTGTTTTGTTTTTTTTTTAAAAAAGCAGTCACAAAAATACATGTATTTCTGCCTGTATTTTTTTTGTACAATAATTGGACCCCCAGCGTTGCTGACCATTCCCTCCCTGCTTACTCACCAGAATCCCCTCATGACCTCACCGTCTCCCTCAGACCCGAATTAGCAGCACCACGTTATCTGATAGGGCATCTCATGTTTCACTGTTTAATAGGTTTGTGCTCCTTATCCACTACAGCCACTTGCAGTAAGGCCCCAGCCACAGTGCTAGTCCCTTCTGGAAGCACTCAGCCTCTCAAGAGGGAATAAAAACTCTGCACATCTCACAAATATGTGAGTAAGCAAGTAGTGCGACTGGTGGCTGCCATCACAGCTAAAGCACATGAAGATGGGGGATTAACAAATATAGGATGCCTTACTCTGCAAATATAGGATGATGATGCTCTGGAGGTTTCTAAAAATGATCTGAAGCTCAAAGTACTTGTTTTGAGCTGCAGGAGAAAAATAACCACTGAAGAGCCCCACTCCAGTGTAATTTTCCTGGTAGAGTTGGGGTTTTTTAATATGTATGTCTGTGTGTATGACACAAGTAAAACTAGAAGTAAGTAAAAGTAGCTATTTACAGAGCCTGAATTAGCTATTAAAAGCAAGGCTCCTTTGTGTGGCTGCATCACCACATCCGTGAGAAGCAGACTCTGGAGTGGGTCTGACCACCATTCAGATCCCTCCTCAGCTCAGGGAAATCTGATTCAGAAACTCAGGGAAGATTATGGATCTTGTCTGTCCACCACAGAAGACTCTGCTCTGGAAGCAGCACTTCATGGCAGGACAACATCTATCTGTAAGACGCTGAGCAAATGGATACTTCTCTTCCACATGAAAGAAGTGCTTCAGTGTATGCGAATAAACAGCATGGAAGAAAAGGTCAGGTTTGGAGTTTTAAGCTGTTAAGTCTTACAGAGCACTGAAAAAGTTTCCTGGGACACCCAGAACAAACCATCTCATGCCCATCCTATCCCACTGGTTGTCAGCTGGGGTTAACCACACGTGGTTTGGCAGAAGGCAGAGCACAAACAGAAAGCCTGGCACCAGGAAGACCTCACTAGGAAGTGGCACAACAGCACAGTGCCACATATCCCCAGCAGCTCCAACCTCTCTCTGCACTGCTGCCCACCGGTGAGAGGAGCAATGATGCCCGATCTTACTTCGGTACACACCAGCTTCTGGAAGAGTCTGGCATCATCCCCTCATGAAAGTCACCATTGGAATGTGGCTTTTTTTTCCCTTGTTTTTATCCTGCCCTTCCCAGAGCTAGTACCTAGAGAGAGGAAAGCAAGGTTTGCCTGCGCACAAACCTGACACTGCTCTGCCCAAGCACGTGGGCGCAGATATACTGGCTTTACACAGCTGGGGAAGTGCAGGGGCTACACCTGTTGGCTCTGCACAGTTCAGGCCAGGCCTTTAACTTGTCTCTTGTGTAAATCTGGCAGTGAGAGCAGGCAGGGAAAAACAGCAGCGCTGCTGGGCTCCCTGTGGCTGCAGCACAGCAATCCCGTCCCACACCACAAGGTGCAGCTGACAGTGGGAACAGCAATGGGCTGTTCCATCCCACAGAGGCCCTGTCTGCCCCACAGCACCCACCCTCCTGTGCAGCACAAACCCTCTGCACTGACAGCCTCTGTGACAAGGATGAAGACTAGCCTGCACCAAGCCTTTCCCCTCATTCCTTATGGCTGCGCTGCAGCCATAAGGCCACGGGTGCCCAGAGCAGGCGGCAGGACCTGACAGAACCTGAGGGACAATCAGCGCCTCTCTTGCTGCACATCAGTCCCCGGCTCCCAGGATTTCAGGCCACTGGAACACACTGTGTCTGGTATTACTGAGCTGCTCCTGAGCTGGCCCAAGGTCAGAGAGCACACCAGCTTCTTGGCTTGCAGCAACCAGCACAGACCAAGCACCGGCTCCGCACCATCCCCAGAGCAGTGACTTCCCAAAGCATCATTTAGAGACCAAGGGAAAAAAAAACCAAAAAACCCACTCTTGGGTAGCCAGCCATGAATACTGAAACAGAGCCAGAGCTGAGAAATCATTACCTGGCCCAAACACTGCACCAGGTACTTTTTGAAAGCATAAATTAAAGAAATGAATAGGATTCTCAGTCCTTCCTTTCTCCCTGCTCAAAAAGAAGCCCCGGGTCAGTGACCAGCACTGGCCACACAGCAACTCTAAATGCAGGAAATTAGGCTGCTCACTGAAAATGTACAGACATGTTTTTAAGAGAACAGTACTATTTTTTCATCAAACAGACCTGAAGACCCAGATTTGCTGCACACTTCCCACCAGATCAGGATGCTCAAAGCTCCATCCAGCCTGTCCATGAACACTTTCCTCATAGCCCTGGATGTGACACAGCCTCATGGGTCAGACACACACAATAGATGGGACAGCAAATATGAGCAACACAACCTCTGATGAGGGTTAAACAAATGTTAAAAAGTCTGAATTGCAAGACTTCTATCTTTTATTCAAAGAAGCAAAATTACAATGCAAATCCCCATTTTCATGTTTTTCACACACATCATTGGTTGCACCCATGAGCTACAGCTGCCTCTGGACTGTGAAAAAATCCCTGGCATCATCATGGGTCTCCAGTGGGCACCCACCACCAGGGTCTTCACTGTTTTGCATGGAAAACATGGCACATGAGGGACGGTGAACACAATGTCAAGCTACTTCCATGACAGGCACTGTATGCAAGAGTTAGGAAACGCTACTAAATCCAACCAAACAGTGCACAGGAAAGCTCACTGTCCATTTAAGTCATGTCTGTTGGCAGCAGACTGAGGACTGTCAGTCAGACCAGCCCTGACAGTGGAACTGTTTTCCAAGAATCCACAGCTTCTGATGAAAAGCAATGTCCTGTAACTTGAACAACACTTCAATTTTGGGGAAAAAATCAGGCATTTTCTATTTTATTCAAAATTCTGCCATATGCACATTACTTATTTATTGGTTTATTTATTTAGAAGGTATAGTATGTAGCTGGAAGCTCTCTGACCTGTGCTCACCCCCTAGAGAAACACCTATCACAGTCTCCCTTGTGCTTTTCCTAGTTAAGCTGAAAGGCTGTAATTCATCCCTACTTTGGTTGACCTTCCTTGCCACTTCCCTGGCTCTGTTATTTTCCTCTCCCTTGTCTCGCTTCCCTTTTCAGGGCTGCTTTTTCAGCATCTTCTGAAAGAGAGAAGATAAACAGGGGAGGCTCTTCAGAGCCAGAATGCAGGGTGACTAGAGGGGACCAAGAGCAGATCACAGGCAGCCAGCACAGCTCGTGCGTGGGCTCGCAGGCTCAGTGTTCCCAAATGACAAGAGAGGGGCTGTCTGTAGCCACAGCAATGGGGCATGGGATGGCTCATGCATATGCAGCTCCCGGCTGGTGTGCACAGGAGCCAGGTGTGTGCTTCCAATCACACTAAGAAGGACTTCAGCTCAAGGACTCTCGTTTTTTATTTCCCACTGTGCCTAACCCCAGCAGGGCGAGTGCTGACTTCTCATGTTTATAAGGAAAAAGAGACAACAGAAATACAAATGGCCACTTGTGGGATGCTTCAAAGCTACCAGACTGTGCTTTTATATGGAAAACACAAAAAAAAAAGGAAGACAGGTTGTAAGAGGACAGTAAGTGGAAGGTAGCAAAATCAGGGAAACAGAAAGAAAAGGTAAAAAACCAAAGTCGGGAAAATATGGTAGAGAGCAAAACATGAACTACAGCTGGGTGGAATACCCCATGAATCTGTCAGATTAAGAATTTGAGAGAAGTTACTGGAAATCACTGAAAGTGCAGGGTTGCATGTGATGAGAAAGTAAAGTTGTTGTTAAAAGTGGCTACCAAGAACGTGAAAAGCAGGAAGCCAGTGGAGGACCTGCAGTTTGTGCCTCATGGCTTCACAGCAACTGGGTAGTAGGGGAGGAAAAACAGGAAAATCCCACGTAAGAATGGTTGTGAAGGGAAGCTATAATAAGCAAAAAGGAGAAAAAGAGCCTTGGATGGTTAAAGCCACAGAATATGCAGGAAGGAAACCTTCATCACGGATCAGAGAAGGAGATCAGAAAAGAAAAGGTGCTAAAGCACCAAGGTGCTCAAAGAGGAGAAAATTCGTTGCAGTTTGAAGGTCAGGTCAAGGTCAAAGCATAAAACCAGAAAAAAAAAAAAAAAAAAAAGAAATGGCATACAAAAATCAACAGAAGCCATGAGGGAAAGTGGTGCCAAGGGACAAAGAAAATAAGAAGGAAGAGGAACCAAGCATGGTGCTGAGGAGAAGAAGAAATGTGATGCTGAAGCAAGCAGCAGTAAGAGCTGTTGAATAGAGCAAGAGCAGAGAGACAGATGCTTACCAGCATCTGCAGGCAGCACAAACCTCAGCTTATGCTGGAGAAACATTTCACTGTTCCAGAAGAGAGAATTTCTTCTGGTACCTGATATAATTTCTTCTCTTTCTGAATACAGAATAGATGCACTTTTAAATAGGATTTAAACCTAGCAGCAGCAAGTGTTAATATTTATATAACTAAGTGGCCTTAAGCCAATGGAAAAACTATACACCGAAAAATGTGTGATTATCTGATATTTGATAAAGGTATTAGAGATTACCAAGTTTTTAAAACTACTTTATGTCATTAAGTAATAATTCTTTCAAAAGCAACGAGGAGCAGGCACTAGCTGAGGGCAGTAATTAGAATGGCCTTTGAAGTGTAAAAAAGTCCCATGGTCCACCTTGCAGGACTGGCTGTGGGTACTCACAGACCAACCAACTCCAGGGGCAATGGGAAGGTGCCCAGCAAAACCCAGCCAGACTTGTTGGAAGCTGGACAAGGAGCAAGCCTGCTGTTAGTCCTCCTACAACACTGCATTGCCCCAAATGCTTGTAGTGTTCAAGAACCTTGGGGATCTGTATCTAGAGCAAATTGCTACTGCTGCAATATAAGCCTGCAACTCTGTGGGAACAAGAGGAAAAATATCCATCTTCCTTAGCTTCTAGGAAAACCAAAAAGCTAAATCCAGCAAAGGAAAAGGAAGAATGAGGATGTTGACAGAACAACAAGAAAAATCTTGCCATAAAAACTTTTCTGTTTCACTAGTAAGATTTTTTTAAAAAAATTTTTAATAATAAATATGATTTAGATGAAAAAACTCCCAACTTGCCTTTGGATATCCCTCCTCATCTTCTGCGTAAACTCAAGCCCATCCATGCATATGCTCACCAAGATGTTTTGCAGGAGGAGATGTGTGAAGAGCTTAGCCTGGAGCGACCAGGTCTTCAGCTACAAGCCAGATCCCCTGGCTCCGGGGTTGTGTTTCCCAGTCACAGAGCTCTGCTCCGCTAGCAGCTGAGTATAATGCACTAAAATCCTAATCTCTAAAGCACTGTGTGCCAGGGCTTCAGAGATCGGCATTTCAGTCAGTTTTACTCTGCTGCTGCCATTGCACACAAGAGAGAGGCACAGCGGGGGAAAAGCAACACAATGTGCGGTGATGGGGAGGCACGCTCAGTCGGGAGGGGCGGGGGCAGGAGCACCGTAATGCAATATAAAGGCATAGGGAAAATAAAAGAAAGAAATGGGGGGAAATAGGACTATTGTGCATGAATAGGAACCTTGGGCCCTCTCCTTCCCAGCAGCTTAACAGCAGGATGTCTCCAGCCTCAATAAACCCTCTGTTTTCTGAGCAAAGCCTTGAATGACCTGAAGGGGTTTTTTTTTTTCTATCTCTTTCCTTGAAAATGGAAAGATTAGGAAATCTCTGCTACAACCCGTTTGTGCATGTGAGTATCTGTGAATATTTTAAGATTACTCCCTCCTGCCTCTACCATGTGCTTTAAAATTAAAAACAAAGTGATACTGCAGAAGCTGGAAGAGCTGAAATCTGACCCAGGTACTATCACAGTGCAGGCTATTCTGTCACCTAGACCCGGCCTGGCATAGTGCACACAGGGACACAAATACCCGACTGACCAAGCAGAACACTTCCAACTTCAAGGCACAATGGCCACAGCTAAGGGAAAAAATATCTCAAAGTAATAAAGCAAATTCTATAACCAAACACTAAAATAGTCAGGAGAATCAAAAATAACTGGACAAAAATTTTAGTATCACAGAGTTCGCGGCATGTTAACCATTGAAACCCGCTTGGCGCAAAGCCTTGTTGCCATCAATCAGAAGAGCAAAGTAATTTAGGAGAGTCTTTCAGGATATCAACTTTGACAGCATCTCAATGTCTGCTAAACCAGCATGGCCAATCCATGCCACCAAAATCTACTTCACGGTACCTGTGTCAGGCTAGAGTACCATTACATAGGATTAGTGCAACACACTGATAATGCTCTTTGGAATAAAAGCTGATTGAACTTTGTCCCTTAAGAGTGTTTAAGCAGTCTAGTGGTCTGCTAACCCACATGGGCTTGTCCATGGTTCCTCCACTACAAACAAGCAGAGAGCATCTCTGAGCCTCTTCTACAAACTCCTCATCCTCACTTCTCTGCCGTGCAGGTAAGAAAATGCTCATCATCCTCACCCCAGAAGCTGTTTTAGTCACTGATTTGGAAGTCGCTGTGTAAATTCTGTAGCAGTTGGCGTCCTTTTTGTAATCCTGCAGAAGGATGCTACCTTTGATATCAGAGTGCTCCAACAGATATGCTCTTGCAGATTTAGTGTCTGTGGTTTAAAACATTATTGCTCTGGCCTTCTGCAAAGGTTACTGTTCACAGATCAACAGTAGCCAAAAATGATGTGTGTGTGTGTCTCCCCCAGCACCCACAGCAGCTGCTGGTAAAGGTGGATTTGAAATAACCTGTCAGCTATAGAGCAACGGCACTGAGATACCAAAAGAGCATCTGCTGCAAGCGCAGGAATTGGCATACAGAGGCATGGTGAGAACATCTGACAACTTTTACAGCAAGGTGCATCAAAACCCAGCTGCCAAGTGGGAAGTCAAAATTCCTGGGGGAAATTTATTTTATGGAGTTCCTACATCTCCCCAATTCTCTACTGTCTTGTTCTTATCCTTGCACACCACTGTATCGTCCCTTGGTCTGAGCTGCAACAACCACTTGTGGGTCATCCTGCAAAGTGGTGAACTGATGCAAGTAGGAAAAAAAAAAACCCAAAAAACCAGCCCCCTCTCCCCTCCTCATGCTGAAGGATTATTTTTAGCCCAGACCAGTTGATAATCTGGTTCACAGCATGTCTCAAACAACAGCATCAGCACCACTGAACAGCCAGCTTGAAAAGGCCGCAGAGAGGATAAATGCACAGAAAAAGGACGAAGTCTTTAAACCACTACTGCTCCTGAGGCTTTCAGACTGCAAAATCAAGATACTTGACTGGTACCTCTAAACTGCCAAATAATCCATTATCCAATAATAATCTAAGCAATTCAATCCAGAATTCCCAAATTTCCTCAGCTTTTGGTGCTCTTCATTCCATGCAAATGTTTTTGAGATCAAGACTACAACAGTGGTGGAGACAGTAAGCCCAGACTGGGATGACTTTATAGGGAAAGAATTAGCCAGCAGTCTAACACTGCCGGAGACGGATTTACATCTGAAGGCGTCTCACACATGGTATAAATGTCAGTCCTTTCTTGCTGCCCCCAATTCCTCCCAAAGTCGCTGGAAAACAAAAAATCCACAAAAAAATTTGGAGAGAGGAAGCTAAAAGTGGAACCAAACCAAACCAAAAGTAAATAAAAATGTTTTACCTGGCTCCCCTGGGCACGCAACAGCAGGCCTGCAATAATGAGAGTGAGGAATGAAATTTTAAAATGAATGCAAGAGGGAGAAACTGCAGAGAAAATTGAGACAGAGTTTCAGTGTTATTTATCCCAGACAAAGCATACATGCTCAGCTCTGAGCAATCCATGGCACGGGAACAGCTCCAGGATGGAACTCCGACACAACTAATCTTCCTTTTCTATTCCCTTCTGTGCTTTTGAGAAGGAAAGGGGAGAGAAAGCAATTTAGTGTAGTGATGCAACTTGTTTACTTCTCTGTACCTGCTCAGCTGCGTTGGCTGAAACATACTCTGGGAGGTGCAAAGGGAAGGAAAGAGAAAGGGAAGGAAGGAGAAAGGGAATTACAGGCGTAGAAAGAAGAGCAAATTGTAGGACAGGCCTCCAATTTTGCCACTGCCCAGTGGTCCATGCAGGCAGCATCCATATGGCCACCAGCATGCCAGCAGAATTACATGGGTAAGTTATCCAAGCCTTGCTGTGCTTGAACCGTTTAAGCTCTGGCTCATTTGAACACGATGGAAATGCCCAAGCAAGCAGCTGAGATGGCAGATCTGATGGGGCACCGTGTGCCTGGCCTGATCCACCACCCCCTCCACCACGGGGGCTCCTCCTGCTCAGCCAGGACATGCTCAGGCTTTAGGAATTCAGCTCAGGGCATGGCTGTGCACAGGGCATCCTCAGCCTTTGCCAGAGGGAACACAAAGGAGGTTGTGGGACACCTTCTGCTCTCTGTTCAGGTCCCAGTGACTGCAGAGGGAAGAAGTATACACAGAAGATGGAAAAGGGGGAAGTTTATTAGCAAATGCTCTGTCATTTCTCTGGTCATTCTCTAAAGCTTTTAGCATGTCCCTAATAAAAACTAAATGTTATTACAAAGGCAGAGATGGTCTCTTAGGTGAAGAAAACAATAAAACCCAACAAATCACCAACTTCTGATTGCTTTGTAAGCCCCTCATTAGAGCTGATACACCTACATTTACATGACAGAACCCTTTTTATTAGAAGCAAACCATTCTTAAAACATTTTAACAACCTACATACTCACTGGCTCTTTGTAGTTTGCCTAACACTTCAGAATGTGTTAAAATCACACATAAAAGTTATAGTAGCCTAACACTCAGGAAATAAAGAATCCTTTAAAGGTTTAATTCAACCACTAATGGATTTTTTTTCCCAAGATAGAAAACATTTATATATTGCTGATTTACTGCAGGTGTGGTAACTGAATTTGGCTTTACACATACCAGCTGCAAGCAAATCAAGGAAAAGGCTTCATAAATCAGTTTAAGGTACTGTAGGATTCATGGTGCTTGGACTGGGACAGAATTTCCCCACACAAGCACACAAAACAAATGGGAATTTATAATTTTCTCTGTCATAGCTCATAACTTTTAAAGGTTAGAAATCAAAGCACCACACAGTGGAATTTTATACATCTGAATGGGATGGACATAAGGCATCCCAGAAGATGATTTATATCATCCCCACTTCACACAACAAAAGAATGAAAAATGCAATGGTGACAAAGGCATTGCCTAATCGTGTTACTTGGTAAATACCTTCTCTTGAAATTTCTCTGGACAGATCTAAATTTTTAGCTTTCTCTTTGTTTCAGAGACTGTTCTCCAGCAACTACTCCACCTTTTAAAAAGCATCTTCCAACACATACTATATTTTGCAGGGTTTTTGTTTTATTTCAACAAGTTGCACTGGCTCTGAGTCAGACATTGCAAGACAAAAAGCCACTGTGACTTTATCCAAGAGATATGAGGTGGCAGAGATCCAGTACACCCAGCACTCAAGGTGAAAGAACAGCATGGAAAAAGATTCTCAAATTAACTGTCAATTACAGAAGACTGCTGGAGCAAACACTAGATGCATACATGGGATAATTTAGTCAGGCACCTGCACAACTGAGCTGTGGATAGTGCTGAAGCAATTACACTATTTCTTAAAAGAATGAGATATCATCAACAGAAAAGGACATAAAGGAAAAGGAGAAAGTTTAATGTTTTTCCAAATACATAAAATCAGAGCAGTTAAGCACCAAGGACCCAAGTGGATGATGGTCCTCTGGAAGAAGGGGAGGTTGGAGCACCTGACTGAAAGTACTCCGGAAGAAAGTGAAATCAAGTGCCCATACAGTTTTTCCACAGCATGCAGGCAAGCCAAAAGATGTTGCTGTACCCACAGCTCCAATACTGGCATCCCTGTGGCAACAGGTGGAAAGCACTAAGATCTCATTTCCCATGTTGTGTCACTGGGAAGTCACCAGGTGGTGAGGGCTTCCACCTCCTCTGCCACAGGTGGCTCTGACAAGGAGCCTGGGTGTGCTCCACAGCCAGCAAGCGCTCATTCCTGGACATGCTGCACAAACTTTGTATCCTTCATGAACAGACATCAGTGAACCATTTCTTAGTCTCAACGATGACACAGCTGATTCACTTCTGGATCTGCGTTCTCCACACGGCTCCTTGGTCCCAGCTCCCACTGGCATGGCACAGCAGTGGGGGAAGAATTAGAGATTAGAGGCAGGGTAGCAGCTGCTCCTCCTGGCTCTTTGAATACTGAGAAAACAGCTTTTGCCCAATGCATGGGGAGTGGCATCAAATTAGCAAGCCAAGAACAGAAGGACTACATCAAAAAGAAAACAGGAGTAAGAACTTCCCCTTACAAAGCAAAACAGTCTTGCTTTTTTGGAGCAAAATCTTTTGCTAAAAAGCTCTCACAAAACACCTCATGGGAGGTTTAGACCATTTTCAAGGGTTGGAAGAAAAACAGTCCTGGGGTTAGAGTGGTAACCTGGATCTGGGGAGATCCACTTCAGTTCTTTGCTCTGCCAAGCGTTCTTGCATGACCTTAGGCAAAAACACTGAAGCTGTAGTTAGAGGATACCCTGGCTTCAAAGGCAAAGTCAGCCGAAGAAGTTCTTGCCTTCCCCCGCCTGCCATTTGCTGCCTCCACACTTGCGCTGCCCCAAGAGCCCACAGGCACAAACCTGTAAACTAAATTACTGAACAGGATGATGTGAAAAGAAAGTTTTGGTTGTCTTGTACAGGCAGAAGGGTAATTTTGCATTGGACTGATTAAAAGATCCACAATCAATCACCTACAGCAGAAGAGGTGAAGCTGGGGAAGCCTATCCATGATGGCACAAGGACTGCAATAAGCAGGAGGAAGGCTGCAAAGACAAGGTGCTGTCCAAGACTGGTGAAAGAACTTCCTCAGCAATGCCAGATGCACCTGGACAGTGTCAGCCACTGCTGTTTGTGATGAATGTGGCTCCCTCTCCCCAGCTGCCTCTCCAGCCCTCTTGGCAGGGATGGCTGCCCTCCTAGCAAGGGCAGCAGAAGGAAAGATATGTCAACACTTCACCTGCTGCTGTCTGGAGGAAGAAACAGCCAGGAATCTGCTGAAACCAGACCAGCACTGGATGCAATGCACTGTTTAACCTCCTCCCTAAACCCAGGATTCCCAGGCATCACCTACCTGGGGATGGCAACACCCCTCATGTCCCCAGGCTGTTGGAGGGGATAGAGTCAAGGTGCTGAGACACCCCAGGTAAACGGGGGCCATGGGGAGACCAACAACAGAAAGCAGCAGCAAGGCTCATTTTGGTAAGCTCCCATTTTAAAAGCTGACATGCAAATCTCTACTTACCCTACATATTATGAACATTCTCCTACAAACCCAGCTCCTGATTAACTCAGTACATCACTTGCCAATGCTCTCTGAATGAGCCTGTGAGCCCAATTAGCAGCAGATGCAGCACTAACACTCCTCACCTGCTGTGCTTACCAGTCTTCAGATCAGGAAGGGAAGGGAATATATCAAAGACTTGCGAAGGGAAGGAAGCTTAGAAAAGGCTCAGAAAGGATGAGGGAAATAGATGTCTGCAACAGCTCCTCAGGCAAGGAAGCAGAGCCCTGTGCAAAGGGGAAAACATATGGGCCAAGGGAAAACACTGCTGCAGATCATGAAAAACATCCAAAGGGCTGCTGGAGCGCCCCAGGAGCTTGGTGCAGGGTGTAGCCAGGAGTGCTGCTGGGGCTCGGGGGACCTTTGCCTTGCCTGAACCCCGGGGAGCTCTGCCACATGCAGAGCTTCTCTCCACGTGCTCTGGTACATCAGCACAGGAACCTAAGTCATCCTACATATTTCATGAGTTCTCCTTGACCTGTCAGTTTTCTTTAGTGCCCCAAAGAATAAGGAAGAAGCCTCTCAAGCCTACAGCTGCAATACTATTAAAACCCAGACAGCAGTCATTTAACAAAAGTTTTGTTAACTCCCAAACTCCACAGCTGCATCTGAGCTTCATTCTGAGCATCTCTACCAGTGAACTGACTGCTCTTACCCACCAATGCATCTGCCAGCTTCTGCACCTCAACTGCTGGCACTGGTTTTGTAACAATAAGAAAAAAGAACATCACATACCAGTTTGAATGTTTGGTCAGAGGTGCAGAGAACGTGCCTTTGGGAAAGGTCCAAAACTAAGGTTAAGAGCAGATGGATGTGAATGCCTGAAGCTTTGACATGTTGGGGGAAATGGATTTAATGCTATATTTAATGCTATAGTTTTCCAGCAACCAGCAGAAGACAGCCATATACTCAAGGCAAGAAGCCTAAATCCCTCCAATATGTTGGACAAGGAGAGCCTAGGCATGACACATAAACCAGTGGCCCCAATTTAGCAGCAACTTCTACATGTCCATCTTTTCTAAACTTCAGCTGTCCCAGCAATAAAAGGATAATGATTTTTTTTTGGAATAGTAAATATGTATCTTTTACATATATAGTACATATTTGGTGAACCTTTCTAATTATCCTCAAGACAGTTGTGGCTGTAGAATATAGATGTAACAGAAGTACTTTGAAAGAACAGTCTTATTCAAGGTTTAGTCAAACATCCCATCTAAGAATCCCACACTTGTACAATTTTACTGCTCTCTAGATATTAAACTAGTGGCCTCCAGTGACTGCTGACGAGCTCCCAAGTGCTGCTCACATGTCACCCACTGGTTTGACAGCAGTCTCAGTGGAGAGACATCACCCAATCTGAGCAAACTGGACTGTGCAACAAAGAAAATCATCCTGCAGTTTCTGACAAAAATTCCATAAAAAGTCTTCTGGTTTCCAAAATATACCACAAATGGCCAATGTTTCCAAGGAATGCTCCCACCAGATACACAGTGAAAGAGATGGTTTTGTTTTCTATGGATGCATTCTCTTATCTTTGAAATGGGAATGATGGTGCATTTTCTCAGAAAGGAAATTAATGTCTCTGTCACTGGGCTTTACAACTGTATTTGCTTTTCAGACATTTATTCCCCGTCTTCAGCATGTGAAACTACTGCTACGTGTTGACAAAGAAAGCTGTCAGAGATGACCATGCCACCAGGGCAAGACACTCTAAACCACATCTGAATTTCACCCTGGCAGGTCTGGTACACAGATCAGAGAGGCGGGAACACAGATGTAAAAGACCATAAGGAAACAAACAGTGGAAAAGATTTTTTTAGCCAATACAACAAAGACATTTTTTAATTACTTTTCTATCCTACCCTTTCAAAGCAGAAAGAAAAATGAAATAATGCAATAATTCTAATTAAACTGAAAAGTGAAGGAAAAATCTGTCCTTAATACTCAAAGGTGAAGAGCTGAGGCAGCACCCTGTTCTTCAGTTCTCCAGGGGACAAGTACCAGTGTACAGCAGGTCCAGCCCGAGGTCCACCATGTGATCTCTTGGCTCTTCCAGCTGCCTTAAGACCTGGCTGGCCCACGAGGGCTCCTCCTCTTTGCAGAGGGCAATGGTGTACTTTGGTTTTAAGTCTTTATGTTCTTCCAAATTATTCGATAAATTTAGCAGCTAGTAGCATGGAAGAAGGGACAGAGAGTGGACATCTGCAGGCATCTCTGGACTGCATGTGTAAGACAGCTGCTACCTGACCTTGCACAGAACTCAGTCTACCTTACATTTCTTGGCATTCCTGCCATGACTTGAAGAGTCTGACATTTCTAAAACCCTTCTCAACCAAGTACCATTTCATTTTTATGGCATCAGAACATGCACGAGCATCTGTGAAATGAACTCTACCCAGCTGAACAGACAACATCATTGTTCTATGCCTCCAACCCAGACCATTAGCTTTGGCTACAATTTCAAAAGACGTAAGTAGGCTAGTTAAGCTTAGTAAGAGTCCAAACCAAGCTGCTCCTCTTGCTCTTGGACATGCTCCATTTTTCTTGATCCAGCATCATGATCACATGATTCAATATAATTTGCATTACTTCCAGGCACGTGTGAGTTTAAGGGGCAAATACTGGAAGAATGGATTTCAAAGATCTGACATTCATATTTTACCAAGTATGCTCCTATAAGCACATTCTATAAGACAGTGAACATTTAGATTAAGTTCCACAAAAATCTCTCATTTTAAGACAGGCTATCACAACAGTCCAGACTTGCAATAGACAAAGTATTCCGAATTCAAAGGAATTTGGGTCATGAAACTCTGAGGAGCAAAATTTTCTTTCACAGGGCCAACCCTTCATTGCTTTTGATTTAAAGGCTGAGAAGTTCTTTCAGTGTGTTCCCAAAATGGTCTTTTCAGATGTGATCCTCCCTTTCCCTCCCCTGCTTTTGCAGAGGGTAAAGGTGTTGCCCTCGTGGCTGTCCAGCACACACCACCACCAAGGTTAGCTCCTACCTAGCCAAACGTCTGTATCCTGACCTTCCCAGTACAGACAGAGCCTTAACAGACAAAAACCACAGATCAACCCTCTCTTTTGGTGAGTAACCTCACTCCTCATCTTACAGGGATTGTAACATGCAGGTTTTACCCCAACTAAAACCATCTCTCCTGGACAACAGTGGGAGGCTCTCACTGAATCAACATCTCAAATTCTTAAGGATTCACTTCATTGTGTCGAGATGGTATGAACATGGATGACTTCCAGTGGAACATGTCTCTGGCATGGCAGGGGGGCAGGAACTAGGGGATCTTTAAGGCTCCTTTCAATCCAAACCATTCCATGACTTTATGACTGAGGCAGCAGGCAGAAATGTCACAGCCACCAGCCTTGGCCAGCACCACCAGTACAAAAATGAGAGCAGGGCAGCAAGTAAAGCTCATCTAATATCAAATTAAACCCTGCTCGTGGTGGATCACACTTCTCTGTTCTTGACTGTTGCAACTGCCAGGAGGACTGGGTTGTTGACTGCTCTGTTAGCATGAAGTGCGACACTATTGGAGAAAATCAAAATATGTAAATATTATATCCATACTTTTCTATCCCCACAGAAAAGTTAGTATATTATAAACTGTAAATAAATAATAAAGACACGAAGCCAAGCACACCCAAAAATATACAGCTGAATATATCTGAGCTAAGACTTTTCAGCTGCAACTTGGGATTTTATACATAATTTGGGCTTTTCTGTTCTTCATTCCTCATGTGGGAAGTAAAAAAAAGAAGAATGAGCTCTAAAGTGGACTGCTAGAACATGGAAAAAAAATGAGCTGTAGGATCCATTTGCACTTAGCTAGTTGATTGTTGTTTTTTTTAATCAGAGAGGGAAAAAGACCCAATTACTGTTCTGAAATGAAAGATTCACTCTAGATAGTCATTGACACTTGTCAGACTGCACTTTATAGCTTTTCTTCATGATCACCAGCACAATAAGCACCCAGTGTTTGACTTTCAGTGAAAACATTTTGAAACATCAAGTGCATGGAACAGTCTGCAGAGTATGTTCCTGATAGTCCCTAAATGTCCTCCAATGTTACTCAAAGCAAAATATTTGTTCCAAGATATGTAAAAAAGGGGAAAAATTGATGTGATGCTACTTCAGATTAAAACCAAGCAATTTCATTTTATGCTTTATATGCTCTCCAGTCCCACTAAGTATAATTATAGACTTCTGTCTACTTACAAATCTTTCTGTACAATGGAAAAAGCAATAAACACAGGTTCTGCCAGCAATCAGATAACACTTATCGTAAACAATAGCTTTTACGATCTATTTGAAATGGGTTCAGCTGCTACAACTTAAGATTTGGTTATTTTTGTTTTCTTGTTGGATTTGCAGCAGGTGGTAAGGACATGATAGAAGTGTTTAGCCACAAGAGATTTCAAAAAGGGGCTAGTATTGCATTGCATATGAAATATGACAGATTTCTTTTACAAAATCAGTTTTCCATCTCCCAGGGGCCTCTAACTAGTTTGTAGAGGCTACTTCTGAAACTTTGTTCTTCTTGGCTACCAGCTCTGCCAGCATCACATACAGCCTGGTGCCACGCAAAGGGTGACCCCCATTCAGAAGTAACTCCTCATCAGTTCTTCGTACCAGTTTCTTACGCAAATGGGAAATTGTACAATGCCCTGAAGTAAATGTTAACTGCTGAGAGGGGCCCAGCAAAGATGGATCAAATTTCGTGCAATTCAGAATAGTGTGATTTACTGTAGCTCTGGAAAGCTTGGAAAGAGCCCTCAGAAGCCTGTATGTCCTGCCCTGAGCAAATACTGCACCAGGAAAATGCAACACATCACAACTGTGTGAGTGTAATATCACAACAATGATCCCAGCAGGACATCAGTCAGCAAGACAGGGATGTATCTCCAAAGAGGACACAGACCTAAAAAGAATTGGGTGGGACACGGTAGACTCCTCCATGGATCCTACCTCTTCAGAGATGCAATGGTTCCACCTCGCACCCCACAGATGTGATCTCCTACTCCTCATTCCCAGCAGCCCCAAAGGTGTCCCATAAGGGACAAAAAAATACTTCACACACTCTCCAAATGAAAAACTGCTTTCGGTCCCATTTTCTCAGTTTTAGGGAGAGCAGGTCCAATAGGTGCATTAACAACTTCCATGAAGACAAGGGATGTTAGCATCAATATCAGTGGTCAAGGATTCAACACGGATGAAGCCACAAAAAATTACTGCAATCTCTCTCTCCCTCCAAGTATATACCACTTTGAGTTGCAAGATACTTTCGGTTTGTACTTTGTTTATTTTTCTAAAGCAGATTAGCAAGAAAATGGAAGGCTAAGAGAACACTAAGGTTAAGAATATAAATGAAGTAGTTAGGAAAAACAAGGCTGTAATTCTCCTAACCACTCCACATCAACCATCCTGCATATATCCAGAAATTAGTGTTGTTGTAGAGACTGGGGAATTTATGTTGCAGTATACCTGTAATAGGAGAGTTCCATTTATTGCAGGAACTTTTAATTTCCTAACTTGTACGTTAAATTCCCAAAAAACATCATGCTAACTGTTTTTTGGTTGTGGTGGTTGTTTTTTTGTTTGTTTGTTTGTTTTTGTTTTTGTTTTTACTGTTATTTCCCATGCTTTTAAAAGAAAAAAATGAAGCAGTGCTTGAATACTAAAATAAATGCAGATAACTTTTGCCAACTTTTACATACAATTTACAGACTAAATGTATCAATCCACCTCACATCCATAACTTTCAAATCAGTTACTGAAATAACCAGAGTTAGCATGCAGAATCCAACAGCACATATAACTGGAGCCTTGAATGTTAACATTTAGAGAAGTCTTACAGATGTGTGACTAGAACCTCAACAACTTCCAGAATTACTTCAGACAGCTCAAAAAGACATAACACAGTTAAGGTTTAGGGTGGGAGAAAGGGACTTGGAAACCCTAAAAGCTCCACCCAGAGACAACTGGTTCATGTTGCATTAGCCTTCCTCCCTACCCTTCCCAAAACCCCTCCTCAGAATCATGACTAATACCATTTCATTTGATTTTTTTTTTTCTGCAACTGAGTTAATAAAATCTGTGGGCCAAGAACACAGCAGCAGTAGCCCCAGCCAAGATGCCACCTACGCTCCCTTGAGAAGCACTTAGTGCCTTTAGTGACCGCAGCTTTGACTTGAGTTTTTCCCACCCAACTTGAACATTACAGTTTTTTCATTATTTACTTAGCAAGGAATTTCTACTCTGATTAAAAGCTTTTGAGCCTTGTCCAAACGGCCAGCAAAATTCAGTTAAAAATGCTGCTTTTCTAACAACTCAGTGAGCAGGCTTTCTTCAGTAAGACATCAAATGCAAATATCTAGCACAAACCGTTTCACCCTAATTCATATGGGTAAAGGAAGAGAAAGCCCTGTGGTTCTCCCCATCCACGTCTGCCTTCAGGTCACCATCCCTGCCAGTACAGAATCCTCACTCCTACACACTCTTTTCTTAAGTTCACATTTGCTTCAGGGAGGAAAAGACGCATTTAAAGAAGGATCCAGGACAAACACAAGACCTCATAGCTGACATAACCCAGTAAATATCTTCAAAGTCTTGTCCTTCCAAAACAAGGACTAAGGTACAAAACTATTTAAAAGCTATTCTTCTGCCCAAATTTGCAAGCTAGTCCAAACAGCAAGAGAAAAATGACACTCTCATCTCTTGCGAGAACATATTTCAGAAATGGAGGTTAGCAAGTGACAAACATTTCTATTTTGCAGCCTCGATTGCAGAGCAGATCCCAAATACCATTTAACATTGCCGCACTCATTCATAGCACAGCCCAGCTTCAACAGAGACTCTACCTTTGAAATGACTGCTACGGCTCATCCTACTTTCCCAGACCAAGGTTTAAAAATCCCAAAATAGCTATAGTGAATGTACTTGGTACAGACGTGGGGAAGGGCAATCTGGGTCGTCTTCTCCTCGCAGAACAATACTGAAGTCTGGCCAGACTCCAGGAATGCACATTTCCCTGCAGATGACTACAGCAACATTTAACAGTAGGACCCAGAAAAGACTTTTACTTCTAATTATTTATATTATGACTTTTTTTCTTTTAAGAGGGTGGCTGTCTTCCCTCCACCTTTTTTTCTTTTTTTTGTTTAAATCCTATTTAACAGTAGCCACCACATGCTCAGATTTCCCCTTTTAGAATTTATTTAGCTTTAAGAAACCTCAGGCCAAACAAATTTTATCTGTTCAATATATTAGAGTCCGGTACACTTGAGAGCAGACAGAATACAGCCACAGTACTGTGTAAATCAAACCCACATGCTAAGGAAAACAGTAATGCAATGCAATGAGTGCCAGTCCACAGTCATTCAGCTTTAAGTGTCACTCCCACGTTTACCATATGAATAGATGAAGATTCCCTCAAAGCAACAGAACCTTAATTCTCTCCCCAGATTCAAATGTATGCATTCAGGAAACACTTCAAACATCAATATCTTTTCCTCCTAAGGCACACTTCTTGTCTGTAATTAGTTTCCATTGGTCAAGTGGGTTTGCTTCTATATATTGGGCTATAGGAATGTTTTAAGTGATGCTTTATGATTCATCCTACACTGTCTAATATGATTTTTTCCCCGGTAACCCAGAATAAGAAGGAATGGAGAGAGAAAAAGAGAGAAGGAAAAAAAAAAAAAAAGATTGCCTGCAATCATATTGTTACACTGTGCACAGTTTATGGCTGGCTCACATCCAGTTTGTGGTTGTGATAAGAAATGTGTAATCCTATTATACGGAGAGGAGTCAGAATGTACAAATAGGTCCTGGAAATAAGAACTTCTCCTGTAAGATTATTCTTTTCTCCATAATAGTTCTGCAAGTAGGTCTAGACAGGAGCTCTTCACTCTTCTCCCCACTGCTAATGGAAAGCCAACTGTCAAAACAATTCTCAGCACAGGAGCCTGGATTTTTGCAGAAGACAAAAGGAAGTGGTTCTGTGCATTTGTGTACAACAGCAACATTAATTAGAACAAGGGCTCTGAGCCCTCACAGGCTGGGACGTCAGGAGTGTATCCCATCACATCAAGAGAGCTCAACCTGCTCCCACACTGCCACGTTCTGTGAAGTTGCCAAATCCTGCACATTCTGCAGTTTTTTAAGAAACACTAACTGCTTATCAGTGACAAAAGCTGGTTCTCATGGCATTTTGTGTTGCTGCTCCCTTAAAAAAAACACACAGAAGCCATTCCCCAGGCACAGGGCTATTGGGCTGCTAGAAGTATGTTCTTGCACGGGATAGGAAACCAAGCACCACCTTGGATCAGGTGCAAGTCAGGATCCTCTCAGAGTTAAATTCCTGAATAATTCCAGCCCAATTATCTATTTTTCTAATTTCCTTTATATGACAATACTGCTTTACTGTGGTTATGATTCGAAAAGGGGGTTATGCATTCCCCAGTGTGCCCCACAGGCAGAAGTGCTTTTGACATAGGTCAAATAAATTAAAATACAGGACAGTGATCTCCTCAAAGACTCTCTTCACAACAACCCTTGCAAGCAGGAAGGTGATGAGATCCATGCCAGAAACAGCTGTGCCCTCAAGTGAACCAGGTCAGTGATTAATCTTACTCCTGCCTGACCAAAACATACATTCTCAGAAATAAGCAAAATATTAAGAAAGAAGGGCTTTTTCCTAGGAAAAGGAATAAATATAACAACCCACTTCCAAGTGTGGCATGCAGGAGTAAAGGACAAGTGACAAGAGGTCGCAAGTTGCACTAGGAGAGGTTTAGACTAGATATTAAGAGAAAACTCTTCACTGTTGGTCAAGCATTGGAACATGTTGTCCAGGGAAGTGGTAGAATCACCACCCCTGGAATCATTCAATAAACATCTAGATGTGGCACTTAGGGACATAGGTCAGTGATGAACATGGCTGTTCATGGCTGGGTTAATGGTTGGACTCAGTGGTTTCAGAGGTCTTTTCCAACCTCAGCAATTTTATGACATGGTCATAGGGCTGCAAGGTAAATACAAGCACCATAAATCAGCTGAAGAAGCAGCAGGGTACACCAGCTTATTATGAGCTCCATCAGGCTGGGGGTAGATGGGTATTACAAGCTTCTGAACAACTTGTTTTGGTGTATTTGAAGATACCAAGCTAGACTGAGTGTATTTGCAGGACACTGCAATTCCCTCTGTGACTGCAACATTGATATACTCAGTAAGCAGCAACAAAATGCCTTTAGCATCCTGTTTTCCAACTTGCTGCAGCAGCAGAGCTCACAGGTAGAAAATATAATTCTCTTCTGCGTAAAAAAAGGGAGTCTGAGATGAGAAAGAAAAGACACAGTTCTATGAAAATCAAGATACTCTACAGTTACAGGCATAAAGGACAGTGACCAAATGGTGTCCTGGGTCAGGGGAGCACAAATCCATTTGCATTAAGGATGCAGGAGGATACAAATGTAAAAAAGAATTTAAGCATTTTAAATAAGCAAGGTATGTAGGGTTTTTAACTTTAAATAGTACTCTCCCAATAAGATAACCAAATTCAGGGTTTTCTCAGCCACTCCATGAACCAAGCATCAGGCCATGCAGACACTGAGGGCAGCCTCAGGTTGGACTGGATTTGAGGGGCTGCAAGCCTCAGTGGTTCTGTCAATCTCTGATAATTAAGTAATATTTATTCCTTGCGAAAAAAGGTTGAATGTCGGAAATTCTAAGTGTAAAATAACAGTGAAGGAAATCAGATTTAAATGATTGTGTTGAGTTAAAGTGGGCAATAATGCATATGTTGAAACCCAATTAGCAAAGAAGCTCACCCAGATGTCACTGAAGTGCCTTTTGCACCAAACTACCTTCACCTGTGATCTGACAAATGGCAAATTACCTGATGTAGCTGGACTCTGTTGCACGTTAATTAGAAGAAAACAGCAGAAGAAAGAGATGGAAGGCAACTGTACAAAGGCTGCATAATTTACCTATTAATATGAAGCTAGTGTATTAATATGAACCCAGGAGTTTGCAAAATCCTTCAATAAGAGGAAAGTGATGAGTAGTTCAAAGTAGGGAAAGACAACAACAACAAAAAATCAGAAATCAGCCTATTAAAAAAAATCATGAGACTTATTAAAAGTAAAATATGGATTCTTTATTTCTTCTGTGATTTTTAGCATGTTGTTTCATTTTCTTCCTAGCTTCTTCTCACCACAGTTAGTGCTGTCACTGCAAAAAGCAGCAGCAGACACTGATGCATGTTCATGAAGACACAAATCCTCAGCCATTATTCAGCTAACAAAAGCAGTGACGTAGCTGCCCTGTGTGGTAGAGCAGGTCACTTAATCAAAAGAGCCCTCAAGGAAAAAAGGAGCAAATTGTAATCAGCTCCTGAGGGTCACTCAGGGTTTCCTGCAAGGCACTCATGGTTATTCGAAAATCCATGTGCCACTTTGGAGACAGTTCAGGAAGCCCAGGAGGGTGACTGGCAGGTCTGGGAGGGATGGACCAGCTGACTCCAGTGGTCGAGGTCCAGTGTGAGGGCAGCAGGGTGACACTGCTCTCCTTGATACTCAGCACTGGGCACCTGCTGTGTGAGTGACACACAGCCCACAGCCTGGGGAAAAACAATGGCACTGCAGCCTCAAAAAGTCTTGACCACCACCCCCAAATGTTTCAGACTCAAGCTGTGCTCTCCATATCCATGCAACACCTGTGCACAATCCTGGCACTGCCATGCATGTGGCATTAAATAAACGTGTGCTGCCTGCAGGTAAGCTGGGTCCCCTAGCTCCCTTGTACATTCTCCTTTCCATGAATGACCTCCTGGAGACCACTATGTAGCATCAAGAGGCACTGTCATGACAGAGAACAAGCCGCCACCTGGGAGGTACTTACAGTAGTATTTCTGAATGGAAACCACCGTCCTTTGCTGATGTGCTTTCTTTAAAACACTTCTATCCTTGCTTTGGACATGTAAGGATGATTAAGAGTCATCCTCTGACTTCTGTTTTCTGTGCTGAAATTACATTGCTGTTTTCTGATATCTGGATGAAGTGTAACTGATGTCATTATCAAAACAGAGTTACAGAGAAAATGGAATCCACCCTTTTGCAAAATCCTTCAGCGAGGATAAATCATGTTGCCTTTGTGTTCTATGTTTTACCCATCAAAATGCACACAGACAGAAACAAAACAGCAGCTCAGGCTCCAGCATAATGCACTCACAAAGAAAAGATCCTTCCATATCTTCCCCATCATTTCCTGACAAAGAGGCAGGCAGATAACTGGTCTGAAAATTTCTTGGTGATTTGGAAGGAGTTCCTGACACGTTAAATGCTGCTTAGGCTGTGCAAGAACAAACACTTGCCTTGTACAATCGTACAAGATCACAACCTTTTCCACGTATGTTGGAATGGAAAAGACCACTTACTTAATTCTTAGTCTATACAGAAGACTAGAAAAAATAAAGATATTTGCATAATTACAGGTCATTCAACAAGTCGTGTTACATCAGGAACATCTAAGGATAGGTAAAAAGGAATTGCATGCTTTAAAGACAATATACATGATTTTTCCCTCTTTTTCCTTTTGTTCTCTGTTTTATTGTATACTCTGTAAGCATGTATTTTGATACCTGTTTCAACTCTACAGAAAGGAAAAAGGAAGAGAGGACAAAAATGCAGGAAATAAGTAAAGAGTGCCATAAGAAGTGTGAGGTTAATAGTTAGTAGTGGAGGAAAAAGTAAAAAGTTGTATACTGATCTATGAAAAAAAAAGCAGCAAAACCATACACGAGCTAAGAAAAATTAGAGATTACCAAAAAGAAGTGAGTGACAGATTTCCCACTGACCAGTTATGATCTGGGCAATTATGGTAGAAACAACCAACTTGATTACTTCACTTCTTCACTTATTCATTTAACAACTAGAAATACAGGAAAAATCTTCAGATGGAAGCACTTTTTTACAAGATCGCTTTCCTCTGAGAAACAGTAAAAGCAGAGGTACCCTATTAAAAAGCCTACTCCTGTTTAAATTGCCAATTTGAAGACTTCAGCCCAAGAAAATTCAAGTATGAAGAAATGCCTCCCCAGTTCTGCAAGCCCAGCCAAGTCCCCTCCTCATCAGTCTCCAAACCAAACAATACTGTGCTAGTCTACCCAAAAGAATGCAGCAATTGCACTGAAGTCCCAGCACAGTTTTCATATGCTTCATTGTTTGAGCTAATTTAATTAAAAGAGGGTCCAGATGATGATTATCCTGGCAAAAGGAAACTGCACAGACAATACAGTGGCAGACTGCCACAATCACTGTATCTTATCTCTGAACAGAAAACAGAACTAAAGAAGGGGATAAAACAAACCCACCTTGCTAACCTTTAAAGTTGACATATTCCTACCATTCCCACAGGCTGGAACAAGACTCAGCTTGCCCAGTCTGCTAATTTTTGGCACTCCATTAGGTGCTGTGAACATGACCATGATTAGTTTAAGCAGGAAAATCTACCATCACACTATTGCTGCAATGACAGCTTAGTCACACAGCCTCCATGCCAGGCACTGAAGGTGGCATTATTTATGGTCCAAACCCTGGTGTGAGGTTCAGGTGGTTTGGGCTCCACTCCCAACACCATCGTGCAATTTCCTAGGGAAAAGCAGTGCTCGCCTCCACCTACAAGAGCAAGGTTGTATCAAGTTTATAAGGTCTACATAAATATTTAAATATTAAAAAAATGATAAAATTTTAAGGAATATATAAAGAGCTCAGGGCTTGAAGTTCAGCTGTCTACAGAGCTCCACTCAAATCAGAAGCGGCAAACCTTCCATGGAAACCTTTCCAAGAGCCATTCTTGGATTAGGAATACTTCTTAAAACTCTGTAGGGACATAAATCAGGCTGCTGATCTGCACACTCTCATAGTTCAAAGTCTAGTAGTACCAAACTGAATTTCACTGACTGAGAATAACTATTTCCATGAGCAGACATTTCTAAATTAGGGATGCTTTTCGGTTTTTCATGACTGGAAGATATTTTTCCATGCAATTTCAATTCTCACCTACACACTCCCAACCCCAAATTTTTCCTCGTAATGTAGAAGAATATATATAAAAAAAAGGGATTAAATAAACAAATTCAACCTCCGCCCACCAGATGTGTGTTTTTTAATAGAAAAGCAAAAATGTAAGAAAAAAAGGTCAAATTATTTGATCAGTGCCAAAAAAGTAAGCTAGTGGGAAAGGTGGGAGTGAAGCTGAGCACACAATTTCAGCAGTTGATTTCACAATTTGAGGCCAGCAGCTTACCTGATAGACATCCTCTTGTCTCTTGGGTGTCTAAAGGTATACTCCGAATAAGGAGTAAATTTTTATAAATAAATAAACCTTCCTAAACCAGAATGAAGACACTTTGATTCAATGCCTGAGAGGAAACTAGCTATTCAAACCTATTCCTTCTCCAATAGCCTTTGGGAATACCACACAAATGATGGGAAAGCCAAAGAGATTTCAGTAAAGTAGCAGCTGATCACTCTGTCTCAGGTACATCTCTGAAACAGAGAAAACGGACCACTGCCCCCAGATTAGGTTTTACAGGAGGTACATTGAGCAACTCCAACATGGCTGCTTTGGAGGAGAGCTACTCTAACCACTGACAGAGCCTAGAACACCACTGCACGATGAGGCGAAAGGAACGTGCTTTAAAAGCTGCAACAGAAACAGTCCTTTCAGACTGGTGCAGTCATCCTGTCTGCTTGTCTCAGCTCAGAGGAACACAACATGTGGAAGAGAGACAGTAAGGTAACAGGAGCAGCCATTAGCCATCTTCACCTCCAGCCATTCCCCACTCCCAGTTACAAGTGCTTTCTGCACTAACTCACACACCATGGGCAGCTGCTAGACCACCACTAAGCAACTGTGAGTGATGGGAAGAGAGCCTCCTGCAGACACACCTTTTCTCCAGCACGCCTTCCAAACAGCAAGAAGTTTGAGACTTTTCTAGCTCAGACAATTCTTTGACACAGCGTAATAAAACCCATCCACAGAGCCAAGGATCTGCCCTCAGCCAGCAGTAATTAAAATTAATCATTCACAATTATTTTCATGGGTATGTTCAGAAAGAGACACTGCCAGCCCGCTGACTCCTCAAAGCTGACAGACCTTGAAATAGGCTGTGGTCAGGTACAGCGTGTCCCTGGGTTTCAAGCAGTTAAAAACATGCTTTGCATATCGATTCACCCTTCCACCCTCAGTGCTGACAGCCAGAGCCACCCCGTTCTCCAGCCCAACACCTGAGCTGGCATCAGTGAGAGGGATTGGTAAGAAAAAAGATTTTTCAAGAAAGTATTGCTATGCCTATCATTATTGCTGCTCTGCTGGAACTCAGGGTCCTGTGAGTGTTAAAATTTCTTATTCTTGAATCTCAGTGTCTTCTGAACTCAAGATTCTTCCCATTTTCCACACATTTGTATTATGTTTTTAATCACTATCTTCTTCCCTTTCAGCTTCACTGGTCACTGCTTGCGCTATTCTAAGGGAGAGAGGTTTCTAAGGTACAGAGTAGCCTGAAGGTTATCCGTTTCCACTGCCTCAAAAAGTACTGAAGAAATTAAAGAGGTAAAAGAATTAATGAAATTCAACTTAAGGCATTAGGACTGTCACTTTCTGGAGCACTGTTTACTTGTCCAAGCAATTTTTATGAGACTGAACACTTACTATTCATGATAGCAGCCTTGATCAATTCTGCTCCTTTGAAACTTACCATAAAAACATAAAAGCATCTGTCTTATGTATATAAACCCAAAATGTGTAAGCAGTAAGACCAAGATTGTAACCAGTGCACGGAGAAAGCAATCTCACACCTAACAGACTGCAGATCCCTCGGTATCAACCTGCATAGTGCTCCTTCCTTCCCAGCAACTGGAATATTGATTTTTACAATACCTACCGGAAAAAAAAGGTTTTCAGCACATACAGTGAAGGAGGAGCAGAGTAATGGGATTGTCTGCTTCCTACCACATGTGTTCTGTAGTTGGAGCCGAAAGCTGAATTTAAAAAAAGAGATGGTAGAAGATCCAACTTCTTACATAAATCAGCCCAGTAAGGCTTTGAAAGGAACAGATATTCTGCCTTTGCTAGAATAGAAAATTGTCAGATAAATATGCTTTCCTTTTTAACTAGAGTGCCTTTTGTAAGTAGGTATGACGTTGTGCAGGAAACAGGAGCACTCACTGGAGAATGAAGAGTTATGCAGGAAGGGATCAGGAAATCTCTCTCTTTGGGAAATCATAAAAGGAAGCAAACAGAGTAGAACAACAGCAGCTCTCAAGCTCTCAAGTCTCTATGCCCATCAGCTACACTACAGCAAGTCTGCAAACATCACCCCTAACTTCTTTGTTTTATGCAGGGTACCAACTTAATTTTTCCGATATTGTTTAGTTATCCCATGCTTCTCTTGTATTGGTCACCCCAATTTCTAATCATCACAGTTTCCTAATTCACGCTAGATCCTCCTTAAACCACTTTCCCACTGAAGATGGCATTAAAGGCATTAGGACCCTAAAATTTAGGGCCACCCCCTCAACCTCTCCTTTCTGCACCAAGAGCCCGGCACTTGCAACTTAAAACAGAATATGAGTATTGCCAACTCCCAGATTGGCCCACACTTCATCCCTTCCTTCCACAGCCATGAGTATTTGCACCTCAGAAGAGCAGTAGGGATCACTGTCTCCTGCCAGGGAAAGCCCAGCCAGTGTCCTAGCTTCCCCCCTGCCAGGGCATTTGACTAAAAAGCTTAATTTTGACTTGTGCACTTCATATGTTTATATATTTTTGCCCCACTTCACAAAATTTTGAAGTTATCTGGGAGAAGGAACTCCAAGGTGTGAAAAGAGAAATAATTAAAAAGGGCGGGAGCCTGATTTCATCATGTATTACAAGCACTTATCCCTTTGGAAAGTCAAGACTAAATTAATCACAGCTAAAATATTTTACAAGCTTGTACAAACTCACCAGGGACCTTGACTGAACTCCAGCATGTGGGGAAAAAGAAGAACAGAGAAAGTGGAGAGGGAACTGTTAGAAGAAGCACGAAGAGCCCCAAAGCAACCTTGGGAAACCAGAAATAGCACCACAGAATTCCTTGGATTGGAAGGGACCTTGAAAGATCTCCTAGTTCCAACCCCTCTCCAACAGGGAACACCTTCCACTAGACCAGGTTGCTCAGGGCCCCATCCAGCCTGGCCTTGAACAGTTCCAGGGAAGGGCAGCCAGAACTCCTCTTCAGGAAACAGCCAGGGCAGGGAGAGCAGCTGGGTAGGCACACATGCATATGGGGAAGACGCAGATCCTTGAAATTTCCTGGCTGTTCCACAGAAAAAGAAGACATCCCAGATGAGCAGGCACGGACTCGCTCTCCCCCACAGAGATGTGGAGCAGCTCTGTCTGAGCAGAGATGAAAGCCCTGCATCCTCTTCCAGCAGCCAGACAATCTCCCTAGTAATGGATTAAAGTCTTTTAGATAACTATACATTTAATAAGGTGAAAAGGGCAATGACACAGTTACATTTTGATTGTTTTGAACCACATATTGCTTTGCAATTCTGTTCCTGTTTTAAATACAAAAGTAGCACTTTTGGTCAGAGCTGACATGTTATGAGTACATAAGCAAGGCAAAGAACATGGAGAGAAGTACCATCTTTTATTAGTCCATTGACAGAATATAGATGAGCTTTCAGACACCAGGACCAGCAGACATGACATCTTCACAGAGTAAGGACCTTACTCTTTAAATACATAAACACAACTGGACATGTTTATATATACACATATATAAAAACTTCCTACCTTGCTTTAAAATCCAAAATGCTTTCTCAGTGCTGCCAATAACAAATAAAGCTCAAACTTTCTTTGGTCGGAGAAAGAAAATCACAACTAAGAAAAACAGAACATGGAAGACCCCAGCAGCAGCACCAGATGTCATTAGTTACTGCCTACTGTGATTATGGAAAAATGGTATTTTTTATTCTGCAGCCTCTCTTTGCCATTCTTTTCATCCACCTTGAAAATGATTCCAGGATTTAAGTAAATAGGGTCATCTGGGGGTTGCGTGCTCCTGGATAAACCTACCTGGCCTCTCCCATGGGGAAAAAAATAAAAAATCCAAGCAGCAACAAAGTAGTTTTCAGTTTTCTGATGTTCCCTTCCCCCTTTCCTAATGTAAATTCAGAGCAGTTCCTGTAGAGACTGTAAACACCCACACAACTTTCCAGGTGGGAAAAAGGTAAAAATCCTCACACCAGTAAATCTACAACTGCAATTTCTTTACCCTTTCTTTGAGAAGTCACTGGAAATAAAATCTGTTGCTGCCTCACAGACAAACACACACAGAGCCTTTGGCACAAGGGAAAGATGTTTCAGGGCAGTGTGAGGATTTGATGGCTGTCTTAGCTTTCCACACACACTGAGCAGTCTGAATAAGCTAACAGCATTAGCTTACTAACAGATATATTAATAGGTGTGGGGGGAGGGAAGGGAACAGGGGAAAAAAGCCACTAAAACACATTCCACCTACACATCTCACTACTAATCATAAACTCAGGTAGAAAGCAAATTGCTTCTCCAGGACTAGGAGAAGAAGAAAAGAACAAAAAGAGTGAAGGGGTGAAAAGCACCCATTTTCATCTTTTTCTGGAAATCTACCAATTGCTGTATTTATCAATTCATGATAAGGAATAAGAAAAAAAACCAAACAAATAAAAAAAACACACAAAAAACCCCACCCACACCAAAAAAACCCCCACCAACTAAAGAACTGCCACAACATGTTGCAGTTAGTAATTTCAGAGTGATAAATGTAACATTGGCCTCAGACTGCTAGAAGGATTAGATTTAGCTGTAAAACAAGTAGTGCAGTTAACAGTTGCTGTTGGGTCTGGTGCTAGGATTAGAAAGCATTGCTAATCACAAGAAATGTAAAAAGATTAAGAGGTGATGGTTGCCAGTAAGGTTTTAAAAGCATGTAAGTGCTGGAATTCATTTTGGGATTAAAATTCCTCAAGTGAAAAAAAAAAAAAAAAAAGGGAAGAAAAGAAAAGGATAGATCACAAACAGCAGCCAGCTCCACCTGCACTGCCCACAACCCTCTCCCAAGCATTAGGAGAGTTAGTAAGTGTGAAAAAGTGAAATGTGTGCCATGGCTTATACTGAATGATCCTAGGGCAGCTTTAGTGGGGAGAAGCAAATATTTGTATTCTGGTATCTGTGAATGAACTAGGGCAATCTAAAACCTGTTGGAGTTAGAGGAGATTTTGCTTACCAAAATCCTGCCTGGACAGTGGAGCTGCAACTTTTAAAGGCAGTGCAACAGAAACAATGATGGCATTTTGTATCTGCATCCTTCCAGCAGGAAGTGTGACATGTTGATCTCCTAGTTTGCTTCCAGCTTGGGCAGATTCGCCTCTAAGATCTGTTTCTGTTCTTAGTAACTAAGGATAAGGAAAGGTCTCCATGTAAAATACACTGGAGTGTGCAAAAGAAAACTCCCCATAAAAAAAAAAAAAAAAAAAAAAAAAAAAAAAAAAAAAAAGAACAGAAAAGAGAAAAAAAAATTACCTTGCAAAGACCTCTAAGTAAACACTAACTTTTAATAAACAAATTTGAATTTTGGATGAAAAGTTTTACTAAAAAGGCATTTTAGACAGTGCAAACCACACAATCTTGGTTAGATTCCCTTATGACAGAGTGGTCTCCAACAGCATCAAGTGCAAAGCTCATTGCTGGCACCCTTGGCCACCACCCCAAACTGCAGAGTCAGAGAGTACCACAGCTCAAGGAGAACACAGATTTCTGCAAAGCCCACCAGGTTCCCAACAGGCCTGATGGAGAGCCAGAAGTTGGTTAGTGCTGAGGCCACCTAAAGCTTGTTTCTCCCAGAGTGTCCCACATTTATCCAATGACTCTGTAAAATTCAAGTGCTACCAGGACATCTTGTGAGCATTGCCTCTGCACAGATGCATTTCTTCCTGTGCCTCCAAGGGGCTCAGATGCTGATTCAGAGCAGCCTCTCTTCAGTCATTACTTTACCCTCTGTAAATACGGACCTCACTATTTCAGAAGTTTGGGAGTAACATGAAGTAAAACCACATCATTTTCTACACACCTTTCAGTTAAGTGCTCCCAGTGCACCTTCCTGGATTTTCAGACTCTCCAAGTCTGCGTTTCCCTTCAGTTGCCCCAAAATGAACATTTTTTCCAGATGCCTGTAGCAGCAGCAGAAATAACCATCTTCCAAGAGTTATAAAACAGTCATATTAAATAATAGAGGTGAAAGCACTGTGCATGATTTCTGCAGAAGTCTTTTCGGTAGAACAGATAAATTTATTCACTGCATTATGGAACAGTTTGAGAAAACAAGATCATACAATGTACACTGCCTCTATTTAAATTGTTTCATTTCTATTCATGAGTGCTCTGATTAGATACACTGAAAATATCATCAGTAAGAAATAAATAATTCTACCAAATTAATAGCTGTTGATTTCTTTTACCTGAAAATGTAAGTAGCATCTCATTCACACTAGACAAAGCTTCTATAATTCGGATATATCGATCTTGTTGGTTCAAGTCCACATAGCACAGAGACAGGTGTGCATCTACGTTTTCTTGGTATCACGCAACTTCTATAAAATTTTGTGTTCTTTCATGAGTGGAGAAGGGCTAAAATTCACTTTGCATGGAGTGGCTTAGTAGTCAACTAGGGCTTTTTTTTTTTTCCCTCCAGCTGTTTTCCCCAAGAAGAGAATTGAGAGAAATAAACTGCTTTAAATGCAGAAAACTGTTTAGAAATGGTATTTTAGGGAATACAGGTGAATTTCCTGTATCACACCAAATTAATCCAAGCTCAGCAAATGCTCTTTAATTAGAAACACCTTTAGAAAGGATGCAGCCAAAAGTAACCCTCACTAACATCTTTACATTAAGGGAGCTACTAACCAACCCCAAACCAGCTTGTCCAGGACTTCCCTCCCTGTAAAGTATTTTCCTGGAGAAGCATGGAAATGGGTGGATTTGTGCAAATGGAGCAGAATGTATTATTTAGCAGAAAGATCTGACTATTATTTTCCTTAGGAAAAAACAGACTAAAAACATAGAGTTAGTATTTTGTTTTAGACATCGCAGAATGATGAATGCCAAATGTCCGCTCAGCTTATGAACATCGGAGAAAAAACCCTCTATGTTTTGAAAAATTTATCCAGTTTGAGTCAGCAATGAATTCTTCTTCTAAGAATCAAATATAATTGCTGTAACATTTCAAAAAAATTTAAATGCACAGCTCAGTACCTTAAGAGCAGCCTGTTGGCACAGCAGCCAAGTGATACACCTCAGAGAGCTACTGTTAGCTACTGCAGGGAAGATGAATCAAGAAAATGCTGAGTTGAGGTGCAATTTGACAGTTATTAGCAGAACAGGAGTAATTTGATGAAGGAAAAAATCTGACAAAATCTCAGTTCACAGCAACAGATTTTGGAAGCCTATTTGCACATAAATTGAAAAAAATAATTCTTGCATTAGAAACTGATGAGGATGAAACAATATACCCTAAATCGTAACGTATTTGAAATTATTTTCTTTGATTCAAAGCCGATAATCCTGTAACAGGCAGTAACCAAACAGGGGCTTTACCAGACTTGCTCTGCATGTTGAAGAGGCTGCACAGCCTGATACTGATCGGGGGCCATTCAGCTATCAGAATAACTGGATTTACTGCCATTTGCACCTTTGTTTTTGCCATTTGAAAGCATCTCCAGTGCGCAGAACACTGGGCTGTGTTTCAAGCATTAGCGTCGTAAATATCCCCTGGTGTACAGTATACTTCACCACTTCTGCCTTCCCGTAAATCAAGCACACAGCCAATCATCTTTTTTATGTTGGACTCTAATGGCAACTCTATTATTCAAATTCAGGCTGTACAGAGCCATGTCTCACGGGGATGTGAAGCAGCTCAGGAGCAGGTTTATGACTGAGCAAGGGAAGATTCAATCTGACCATGATCTTCCCACTACAGCCCCACCACCTCTTCCAATTTATCTGCATCTTTCAATTTCTCTCTCCTGTGCAAAAGACTTTTTTAAAAAACCAAAATTGCCGTAAGAAGAAAAAGCAAATTAGAAAGCCTGTTCTGCTCTTCAAGAACCACCTCTTTGTGTCCCCAGAAATGTTCAGCATAAATGTTTTCACTCACATACTCGTAAGCAGAGCTGTTCTTTACTGCATTACAATTAGATGCATAGATTAAGAGATATCTTTCAAGTCATTATACCAAACTCTTCTGCAAACATACAAAGGGATTTTATAGACTGTTGTCTTTTCTGCTTACTACTGAATTCTCACACTCAGAACAAGATGCAGTAAAAGTGAACGATACCTTCCCTGTGTTTACTGTGCCCACCAAGAACCATTTTAAAAAACCAAATAAAACAACTTAACTATGATTTCAACAGCACAAACTGCTCTCCCATGGGGTTTCTCTTTTTCCTCTCTCCCTCCACTCATCTTTCAGTCCATGAAGATAGGGAACATGAAAACTAAATGGATTTTTGTGTAAATAATTCATCTTTTCAGGCACATCAAACTAATACCTGAGTTCATCCAAGGGGCTGGCCAGACGTAGCTGATTCTAGTGGTATTTTAAACAGCATTCTGGAGAACTAGTCACAAAAGGTTGCAAGTAAATGCTGAACAGCTGTGTTGAAATGTAGGTGTAGAAGAAAGGATTACAGGTGACCTCACCCCTGATAAGTCACAGTTGTACTAATTACCAAAGAAGAGGAATAGCCTTGCCCTTAATGGGTAGCAGCTGTGACTAATAAAGGTGTGATAAAAGGGGTAGGTTGAGTAGTCAGAGGAGGACTTTGAAGAAGAAGCTGGAGGAGGTAGAGGAGTCCTGAGGAAGAAGGAGAAGCTGGAGGAGGTAGAGGAGTCCTGAGGAAGAAGAAATGATCCAGAGAAACACAAAGAATGAAACAAGGAAGAGAGTAGCTACTGTAAAAGACCTGCTGTGAGGTCAGTCTGGGTCTGATGGTGTTGGAGCCTGAAGTCATAGCTAGGTAAAACTGTGGTCAGAGGCAGCAAGGAAATACTTGCAGTCACATTCCAGCAGGAAATAACCAGCAGTCAGAGTCTGCAGTTGGACCCTACGATAGGAGCTTGCTGCAGCCAGAGTCAGTGAATAGTTGGAGTCAGGATAACTGAGCTGTAAAGAAGAATAAACTGGGACCCTTTTCACGTTGTTAAACGGGAGTCTGTGTCTTGGCTCATTTCTATGCCTAACAAGAGGACTGCTGCAACGTTGATAGAGTTGTTTTTAAAGAACACTGTTAAAACTCTACCTATCCTTACTGAACACAGCTGTGGGGACACATTCCCAGCCACCCTGAACTGCCACTGCATTTTGGAGACTCATGTCTGCACAAGACAGGCTTTGTGAGCGGGGTGAGCTCTGGCACATCTTGGGAAGATGAAGAGAATTACAAAGACTGAGCATCGTTTTCCTGCCAAGTAGCAGGAAAACATGTGGCAACATAAAGCATCTTTTAGGAGCAGGAGTCCCACAGGGCAGACATCCGCACAAGCTGAGCTGATTCTGTGAGCCAAGTTGCCTTAAACCAAGGTCCCAAGGGGGACTGGGAAGTGAAGTGATGGTAGTAACTCTGATTCTCTCTAAGCCATGAAGGAAAATAGGAAGTATTTTGCATATTTTTAAACACCTTAAGTACAAACAATAGATTAATTCTTGCAGGAAGTCCAACAATCACCCTTTACTACACTTGCACGTCAAGTCATGTTTCTTGTGCTGAATAAACCATAGCAAACTCCTGCAGCTAAAAAAGGCAAGAAGAAAATCTAGGGACCTCTGGTTTTGTTTTTACTCTTTTAAAAGCCAAAATCTATTCCATTTTGCTTGGTTTAATAACACAAGTGGTCCCTCTCCGGCACTTTTTAGAAGAGGAGTTTGCAAAAGGGGATCAGGGAAATAGGTCTTGCACACAACTAACGTCTGTTCCTCTGACTTTACAACAACTTCTCATTGTACAAACTGAATTAGAAAAAGCAGCAAAGAAATACAATTAAATTTCAGAATATAACAACCATTTTAGTAACAGTACTTTGCTTGTGTAGGAAATGGTTTCTTAAAGTGAAAAAATCATTTTGCCATGTGGAAACCTTGAGCAGGTTAGTAACCCACTCCTGTACCAGAGATTAATTTATGCAGTCAGGTTTGTATCTTCAAATTCACCGAGGTAGAGATTTATTGCAACAAAAACAGAGAAAACCACTGGAAAGATATGTTGCAAGTGGGGCAGGGTAAAAGGAAAGCTAACAGAGAGAAGACAATATTCTTGGATTTGCAGTGCAACACTCACTGATTTATTCCAAGAGAGCTTGTGTTTCCAGCCTAAATTAACATGGCTACAACTATAACTTATATCTCACAGAAGTAAGATTTGGTGAAAAGTAAACTTCTGCAGAATGTTCTCTGGATGAGTTGCCTTAGAAATAGCTCAAAATAACTTTAAGAATTATCATCTTAATGACATGCTTACCCTTGAGGGGAAATTTTGAGCCCTTCAGCAGCAAGCAACCTCACTGCAAGCAGGATTTTAATGGCTCTGAGTTACTGTTTATGCAGTGGAAGCCCTCTTTAAATCAAACATGTTTTAAAGTGTCCTTGTTCTGAAGTTGCCTGTACCAGGCATCCCATCACAAATTTATGCCTTCATGCTTTGCAGAGCAACTATGTCCACAGACCCACATAAGATGTCTGTGAGCAACATGGACTCTTCCACCTGGCTAATCTTCCCACTTAACACAGAAAAATTAAGTGCCTCATAGTCCTTGTGTGTGGAAGCCACTCTAAACCCAAATGTGCAACATTTTCTGTCTGTAAGGTATGCATAAAACACATGTGTGATGAGGAAATGCACATTAATTGATTATGACAAAGAACCACCACAAAGCAGTCCATCATCATAATTAAATGCTTACAGTAATCTCTATCGAATTACAGTCCTGACCTTTGGTGATGTGGAAAACAGTATTTATTCCCCACTTCAAAGACAAAGAACACTTGCTGCAGTCTCTCGCTTGAAAGTTCAAAACTGAAATTGTTCTCACTCTAGCCCAGCTGACAGTATTAGTTGTGAGAAGCTCGCTTCCAGAAGAAGTGGAATGTAAAAACAAAGTTGCTGTGACCTTAACAATAATCCTGTTTGCATATTACAATACATTTTCCTACAATAACAAGGCAAAGTCCCTCATGTTCCGGTCAGAAAAAGTCATCTTCCAGTAAAAGCATACTGTGATCAATAACATTTTCTTAATATATTATATTATCTCGCACTGAAACACTTTTTCACTTGGCATTTCAGGCTGCCGAGTAGGGGAAATTCATGACAAAACTAAGATGGTAAATGAGATACTGCAAACTAATTCCATCCAAGAGCAATCTTTTCATTCGTGAGCAATTTGACAAGCCAGTGTTGTCTGACTTCAGCAGAAGCTTTCTCAGCTTTCAAATACACATGAAGCAGAAGACTCTGCTACACTACCATACCCAACTCCAGCCTGCATAATTTTATGTTAAAATACATTACAGTTTCAACAGTCAACTCTGAGACCAGAATTAGCGGGGTATACTTTAACTATTAGTTTAGAAAATAGACGGAGAAGTCTGCCACATCAGTCCTGTGAAATCCTTTTTTCAAGTTACAGCCCAAAGCACGGCAGGGCACAGGAATTCTGTGCTTCCTTAGAGGATCTGCCACAAAATCAGTGCAATGCAGTCCTGGCCCATGTGATCACAATGCCAGGTGAAGGATCTCAGGTTGGTACTGGAAAATTTCAAGGACAGCTTTGTCACAATGGGCATTATAGTAAAGTGCTTCTCCCTCTGCACATCTGAACTCTCTTTTGCTATGATGAGCAGCAGCTTTATTGCCCCCTTGGAGTTATTGTCCTTCTGCAGGCTGAAAGGGTGACCTGGTGGCACACAGCCAGGAGCAGAGCCCATCATAATTTCAGCAACAGCAGTTGTGGATTTACTGAGAGCAATTGGTGTTCAGTGTGGTCCAGGAAGGCGTGATCCCAGAAGAAGGCTGGGGTGTGTGCAGGATACTGGGATATTGTCAGTAGGATTACTTGCACACACCTGATCTCGGCACGATTAGGTGAAGAATCACTGCTGTATTAATATTTCAGCATAAGGAATAAGGGGCAGGCAGCTGTTGAATATTCATGCCATAGCAATGCTCTCTGTATGAATTCTCTAGCAGGAACATATAAAGGCTGCACCATTACCCCAAAGAGTTTACCATCCAAAACCCCAATTAAAGAGATACTTAGGCATGTACCCTGTTTTAAGCTCACAGGGCAGGCTCACTGATTAATTGTATTCTTACAGCGAAGGATGTGCTCCATTTTTTTATTAACTCAAGACTCATGTTCAAAACAACATAAAAGGAGTGAGAGAAAACAGATGAAAATTTAATTTACATCTGCAAATCCCAACACATCATGAGATCAGAAACATGTAAAGGGCCAAACAACTCATCTACCCAAGAAGTCATTCATAAAAGATAAACATCCTTTTTAAATGTGGAGGAAATTCAGGCAGGGAAGATGCACAGTACTCAACTATAAAATAATTCCAAGAAACTTCACCTACATTTCTGAGGAGGCAAAATTAAGATTGGTGCCACTGATAACAAGGAGTACAGATGACATTTTAAGCAAACTAGATGAGAAGGACAAAATAATCAGGGTTTTGAAGGACAGCACTACATTTGTGCAGGTTCCTGGTTGCAGGGTTTTGTGGTTTCTTTGAATTTTTTTTTAACAAAATAAATTAGGCAGCAAATCTTCATGTAAATGAGCACTTAAAAAAGAGCCTTTCTAGGTGAATAATTTCTTTTACGATTAATAAAATCTGCAATCAGAGCAACAACATTCTGATGACTTTTTGCCATTTGCAATTATCGCTCATCCCTGCACCAAAAAGCTCATTATTATTAAAGCTGACAGAAAGAATACTTAACTGCTTTTATGAAAGAACTTACTTTTTAAAAGAATCAAGTTTATAAGCTTTGTTTCTACTTCCAAATCTTCTGTGTGAAAAAAAGGCTATCCTAACAACCCCTGTGCGTGTCACCTTTGATTTCCAACACATAATTTGGATAAAAGCATCCAATTTGTACAGTAACACAATGCATTACAGAATAACACCTCTTAGGTTTAAAAACAGCCTACAGAAGAGTATGGAGCTAACATAAACCTGTGCAAGTACAAACATATAGTTTATACCATAAAAATACATATTTTAACCTTTTTTATAGCAGTTTTCTGCTAAGTAAATAAATGTATTTAAGTTACTGAAGGATTTGCAGCATTCCTGTGAATAAGAGTGCATAATCTCTATTTTAAAGGCATGGAAGTTGAGGCACAGCTATTTACTAAGACAGCTGTGGAAGAGACAGGAACAAGAACCATATCCAACTCCAAGTTCTGTAACTAAATCCATGTCCATTTGACATGTATTATCTATAAGCAGAAACAAACACAGTTTCATTTTTGTCTTGGCATCTACAGAGATGTTACAGTGAGTGTTGTCTGTGGCTCACTCCATCCTTGTTCCCTGCAAAAAAAACCCACAAAAAACAAACCACCCACCACACCCCCCCAAAAAAAAACTTAAACAAACAAAAAAAAACCCCAAAAAACAACCCCACCAAACCAAAACAAACACCCCCCTCCAAAAAAAAAAACAACCCAAAAAATTGCCCCAAACCCCAACACAGATGTTGTTAAATGGATACAAACTCAAAAAATACTGCCTGATTCATAGGTGCCTGGGAAACACTGATCTGAGTTTTTATAATCATACATCTCCAGTTTGTCATGATTTAGTGGATGGTTTTAGGTGTGGAGCATGTGGTGAGCCAGAATCTTCCTGGGATGTGCAGTATAAGAGGCAACAGGTGCAAGCTTCATCAAGGGAAAATCTGGTATGGGATAAGGAAGAAGAATTCAGAGCAGGTGCTTAAGCAGCAGAATGGCTGTGTGGGGAGGCTGCAGAGCCCTCATCCTCAGGGGTTTTAAAGGACTTGCTTGGACATGGACACAGCCCTGAACAACCTGCCCTGCCTCTGCAGTTTGCCTGATTTGAGCAGGAGCCTGGGCAAGATAATCCCTCCAAGGTCATTCCGAAACTGAACTGTTCTTTGAATATCATCCCAAAGACAAGTGAAGCAGGTATTTGGTTTCTCTGCCACATCCCAAAGCTTATCACAAATTCACCCAAGAAGTGTGACCCCAGATTTCTGTGACTAACTTTTATTTAACTTTATTTGGCTTGTTCCTTCTCCTGAGAGGAATAAAATGGAACAAATCTGAATCTTTGCTTTCACCCACTTGAAAACTGTGAAAAACGAAAACCAGAACACAATCACTGTGTACCAAGCTCCTAAATACACGTGGCCATTTGAGGTCTCGCTGAGAGTTTACACACCTTCCTGACCTCTCCTCTTAAGAAATACTCCAGAAAACAATCAGTCTGCTGTGCAGGGAGACCCACAGTTATTAAAATAACTTCATCACCAAAACAGTTCTCAATATAATTTCAAATTCCTCCCCACCACCCGCACTATTGTAAGAGGTGCTGTGTATGGTGAAAATTAATTCAGTTTGAACCAGAAAATACTGGGGTTAAGTACTTCTTCAACTGGAATACAAAAACTGCAACCACACATGACTGTCAGGATATACAGGGCTACAGTCAACAAGCAGAAATACTATTTAGATCCTTCAGAAAAACTGAGTTAAAAGGCCTTTTAAGGGGAACAGCTGAGCTAGGAATATCCAAAAACGGTGAGACAGACAAGTGCGCGACTCCTACGTGCAGCTCGCTACCAGAAGGAGACAGGAAGAGTCCATCCTGGAACTCAAGGCCTTTTCAAACAATTTCTCACATGCAACAGAAGCCTCCAAGAGGAAGCCTGGACACACCTGGCTTCTCATTTCCAAATTACTAGTTCTTTAATTCTTTTGTTACGTGCATGTTATATAACCAGATCACAGCCACTGTGGCAGAAACGCCCATGGGTATCCCACAGCCCAACAGAATCACTTTGCAGTAACTGGATATTCCTAAACCTAAGATTATCCCAGACATTTCATACTGATGTGACTAGGCAACATGGCAACTTATCACAAGCCAGATTTACTAGACATTCCCCACCACAGAAAGCGAATTAAACTGCCACTCACCACCGTATGAGCTGCACTAGTGTAACTACTTCACGAGTTGGACAACACTTCTCTGAATTAAAACCAACACACTTTGTTGCAAGCTAAACTCTTTATCCTCCCTGCTGTACATTTTCTTTTCCTTTCCACTTCTCTTATTTTCTGTTCAATTGTTTTGTCCCCTGCCTTAGTATGTTTAACCCTCTTTGCTCCACTTGCCCCCCCAATGCATTCTTTTGTTCTCCTTGGCAGATATAAACAGAGGGATCTGTACAGGAGCTCCAGCCACCCCGGCCAAACCAGAAATTATGATCTCAGCACTGGACTACTGATGTCCCCTTGATCCTTCCCCTAAGGGATCAGACAGCAAAGCTCCCAGGAGCACAGGACTACATCTCCTTTCCCCAAGAACCATCTGATCATCATGTCAACCAAAGGCTGAGACTGTATTCCTGAAGGTTTGTTCTCTAGTACATTTCCCAACACACATGCTCAACTAAAATACAGGAAAAGCAGACGCATTACTCATTGTGGGGGCCACCAAAAAAAGAAAAAGAGTAGAATATTTGATTTAACCACCACTACAATTACAGTTGTTGGCATCTGCAATTTGTAGCATCACACACACATGCAGGGACAAACATAAAGAAGGAATATAAAATACGTCTTGTTCATAATTCAGACTCAATTTCCAGCCAGTTTCATATACGTATTGTTATTATATACACTATTTATGGCTGTGTATTGGCAGTACAGAAAAAAATTATTAAATACACTCTCTCATGCACACTTGTACACACCCAAGCATACACACAATTTCCTGACCTATTGTGAATGTACTAATGACAGGAATTGAGAAGGAATTTTAAATTATCAAAGCTATATGGAAAAATTTAAGCTAGCTACCCATGGAAATCAATTTCCAAGAGTGTTTCACTATTTCCAAAGTGTAGCTCATGCACATTTACGGGAAGAGATTGCCAGAAACATTATGATGAAGGTGCAGTGGGGGTACTGAGGTGTTCAGTAAAGAATCTTGTGAAGAAAGAGCAAACGCTGGAAGTAAGGAATGCATGACAGTGTATGAGAAAGATGAAACAAACTGAAAATATGAAAAATAAAATAATATGGGACTTAGTGGTCTTGACAGACAGCAGGTACAATTTGATCCAGCGACACAGCTTTGAAACAAACCCAAGTGTGTCCATTCTGAGCTGTGTTGGTGACAGCACAGCCAGCAGGCCCAGGGAAGCAACCCTCCCCTTTCCTGTGGGGTTAGTGAGCCCTCCAGAACAAGTATTTGACATACTGAAGAAAGTCCAGTGGAGGATAGTGGTGACTAGAACAGAGGTCTCCCCCAGATCTCAGTGTGTTTTCCAATTCCCCAAAGGGAAGGCGCAGAGAGAACAGAGTGAGCCTATTCTTGAAAGGGCAGCGATTTGACAAGGACAAAGAAGCTGCAACAACAAAATTCAGGTAATAAATGAAGAAAATATCCTTCACAAGGTGGTGAAACATGGTAACAGGGGTCTAACAAAGTTTTGGAGTCTGCATCCTTGGAGATATTCAAAACCCAACTGTTTATGGTCCATAGCAACCTGCTTTAAAAGTGACCTTGCTCTGAGCAGGAGGCTGGAATAGACAACTGCACAGGTGTTTTTCAGCCTGAATTATCAAAAAAAACCTATGTATCTGGATGGAGGAAGACAGAAAACTGGTCAAAGGAGGCCAAGAGGACAAGAAACAGCACAAAGGCACAGGATTAGCTCCAAAATGAAAAAACAGAAAAGTGCAAAAGGAAGCTAGAAAAGGGAATAAGCAAGAAAAATAGCAGGTGGGATCAAGACTGAGGAAGAGGGGAAAAAAAAAAAAGAAAAAGAAAAATCAAATCTCTGTTCACACAAGTGAACTTTGCTCTCAAAGGCAGGAGGTGAAAAATTCTGCAAGAGTGATTCAACAATGAAGTCAAGTATTTAAGTGAATGAAGTCAAGTACTGCAATGTGCATAGCAGATTTGGATAAGAGAGGGAATCAGTTCTTTCTTTTCCCTCTCCATGCCCCCAATAAACCAACTAACCTTTAATCTCCCTTTTCCAAATATTTGAACTCAATCTTGCAAACTTCACAGATATTTTAACTATATACATTATGAAGAATGTTTAATTTATAATATAAAAATATATGCACTTTTTATCAGCTTAAAACTCAAAGTTCCCTACACCCAAATAAGTCTCTTACAGCTTTTTATAGTTTTATAAGATATGGCCCCATGAGTCTAGGCCTATATATACAAAAAACTTTACTTCCTCTTGGAGCTACACCACCAAATTTAAATACTCCTGATCAGGTTTACAGCATTAGCATTTATCATATTACAATATTTTTCTGTGGTAAAACAGATGCTCAGTTGCACTTGCTGCAATAGGGGCTGGCTGCAGCCACTGAAAGGGAGAGCAATCCCTAAATTGTGTTTGTGTAAGCAAGGAAGAGACCATGAAAGAAAGACCACACCAAAAAAAAAAAAAAAAAAAGAAAGAGACATCTGCACACTTACCCTGCGATATCCACAATCTGTACCAAAATCAGCCTCAGGTGTAACAGTCAGTAAACAGGACAGCAAACCCTTGCATTTAGCAGAAGATTTCTGGGAAGCCAGATTACCTAGAAAGAGTTGAAAAGAGTTACTTTAACACACAAAGATGAAATCATCTATGTGTAAGGAGAATAGGCTTCAAATGAATCACAGCACCACAAAAAAAAGAAAAAGGAAAAAAAAAGGAAAAAAAAAAGGGAAAAAGCTGCCCAATGGCAGACCACCATAGAGAACTTAAACCCCAGAAAGCGACAGAAATTTGTTACAAAGCAGGCAGAGAGTTAGATCCTGGTAGGCACTCAGGGTTTAGCAAAGAACATCTAATACCCAAGATAACATGGTGTTAACCCTCTAATCAAGGATGTGGAGGAGACCAGAAAGAGCATATTTTGCTTAATTAGTTGCTATCAAAAAGAGAATGAGTTCAAGCACTTGCAAAAACAAGGCAATCTAAGACTATTTAAAAGTTTAATAGTGTTCTAGAGTCTTTGGTAACACAAAGTTTGCCCGTGAAATCAAAATAATCCCTGGAGATAAATTTAAAGGAATATATCTCATTTTAATGCACAGAGTAAAATGACTATTCATTAAAGCAAAGCAGTTTTATCCCTACATTCTCCATCTCAGATGCAATACATATTGAAGTAATCTTTATGACAGGAAGTGGCATGTAATCCAGCAAGAATGAACTGCTGTCGTTATCTGCAAATCAATACAATTTTTTTTTAAGTAGATATAACTGTGCCTATTGATTTCACGTTCTTAGCACTAGAGTTTCAGTTTCTACCAAGAAGATTCTTACAATGACAAGATTGCTGCACACATGTAATTGAGTTGATACAATCTGAATCTGAAGTTTACAGTGCACTTCTCTCTGCAATGCAATCAGAACTTCTGTCCCATTACCTCAGCTTAAGCCTTTTTTCATTTTATATAAACTTTATTTTTGTGTATTTGTAATAATTTTGAAATGGTAGAGTAACACTTCACTAATCCAACCTGCTAGCTATGGAAAGTTTAGCATGTAAAACATCCCCTTGGAAGTTATCTTCCTACCCTGCTAGAATATTATTTCAGCATATTTGTATGACTTTTGCTATGTTTAAATAGCCTGACCAAATAATTTCCCTTGTGAAAGCCTGAAACTGGTTCAGTGCTGAACATTTACAGTCCAAATAGGTGTGGTGAAGGTGAGGATGGTAAGGGTATAAGCACACAGAAAAACTGAATGACTTATCCAAGGTCACTTCGTGAATCAGTCAGGCAATGAGCTCCATTAAGAGTTTTATTAAACTGCTAAATTCCTACTATATTTCTGCAAATGAAGCATAGAGCAACTTTGGCTTGACTAGCTGACCAAATGGCTCATGCTGCAATGAATGATCTGTAATGAGAGCTGGCTGAGAGGCACAATGCACCATCAACCTGAGAAACAAGGGAAAAAAGAAAAAAGATCAAACCACTAAAAAAAAGTTTAAAAGGATGAGATTAGGGTGAGATGAATGACATCCCAAATCAGGTTAGGAAAGCTGAAGTGCTGATAGAACTAAATCTGGCCAAGGACATCAAGGGCAACAACAAATGCTTCTATAGGTACTTTTGTGACATGAGGAAATGTCAACTTGTGAAAATGTTGGCCCTCTCCAGAAGGAAATGGGAAGCAAGCCCAGTTACTTGGGATATGGAGAACATTTAAGATACTTATTGACTTTTTTGCCTCAGTGTTCAGACACAGGTCCTCCACCCACACTGCCCCAGTTCCAGGCAGGGACTGGGGAAATGCAGACTCACCCATAATGGGAGAAGATCAGAGTCAAGACCATCTACGGACCTGGAGGTGCTCAAGGCCACCTCTGGGTTGGAAGGAACTTTAAAGGTCATACAGTTCCAAGCCCCCTGCCATGGGCAGAGCACCTTCCACTAGATAGGCTGCTTAACCAACATCCAACCCAAACCATTCTACGATTCAATAAAACACACAGAACATTTACAGGCAGAAGAAACGCTGTGCTGCCTAACGACTAGCCAGCTGCAGGTTAGTTTCTTAAACACGTAAGATGATAAAAGAGGAAGCACATGAAAGACTAGGGAGAATGTGGAAATGTAAACATCTTGACCACATTATCCTTCATCATTACAGTTCATGTAACAGAGCTCCATGCTCTTCTTGAGCCTGTCTTATTTACAGGTCTAGACTCATTTTGGAGCTACAGCTTTTCTAATAGCTGGTCTACTTATTTATGTATTTAACACTTCATGAATACATTGTTGTGACACTTTAATTCAGTATTTCTGACTTTCACAAGGTGACTAAGGAATATACCATGGACTGCCTAAAAACGCTGAAACAAAAAGGGAATCTTCTCTTTGTTTTGCTTTTAGTTTGTTGAAAAGAGCACTGTTTTCATGAGGCAGTTTATGGAAAGAAAAAAGGGGAAATTACTCAAGGGAGTAATTTTTGTTTTGCATTGTGACTCATCATATCATAGTTACCCCATCATCTCCAAGGGCAACACTAGGCCAGAGCTACTCTGAGAGATTTCCTTAGGGAACCACACACTTCTCAAAGCCATCTCGGGACTCTTGTTCCAGAACTTTACAGAACAGGAAAAAAACATTTAAGACTAATGAAAATAAAATGGGTTTCAGACAGGGAAGAAGCCTGAGAAACCAATGACGGCTTTACATGAAGGGAACCTTATTCTCTCTCACCTCAATAACAAAAGACATGAAGAATATTTGCAAAGCACATTGCAGGCTCTAGATAGCAGTGTGATATAGAAAGGCAAAACAGAACTCACAGTTGGATATGGGACATCTGAAGAAAGAAGAATCAGAAGGAAATGAAGGAACAAGAAAAGCAATTACTTGTCACCAAGAAAATGGTACACAGATGGGCCAAAGTTCAAAATCTGTTTGCTTAGTCTTGGACACACAGTTCCAGAAGTGTAAAAAACTAGGGGAAATACAAAGACAGACTTAATGGTCTTTAACATACTGCAACTTACATTATCTACTGGCATTTGGCTGAGTTTTCTTTCCCCTGCTTCAGAAAATTTTCCATGCTTATAAGAAAGGATTTTAAGCTTATCAAAACTTTACTGCAGTTACCATTGTGGGGGAGCAACACCTGCCAGGCAGTTCTGAACCACTAAAATAAAATATTGAAACTGGAAAAGGCAGAAACACAGCAAGGAGCTTTCAGCAGCAAACCCAGGTTGTCTCTCATCATAGTGTACTACCCTGCACAGAGGTAAAACCTGCATTGCCTGTACCAATTCTCATGAAGCTGAAGGTGCTTTACAGGAGCCTACAGCAGCAGCCTTACCTCTCCTTTGGGAGCTTAACTACTGCAAAATGGACAGGTTAAGGACTCTGTCCTGTGCCTATGCTCCTAAATTAAGAGACTTGAAGCAACTGTATCTAAAGCTCTCTCTTCTTTCCTGAAGGAGAGAGCTCTTTCTTCAGGTTAAATCAGCTGCAGACCATGGTATGAAAAGTTGGTGTCAGCTCACCTCTCATCAACAGGAGTATCTTCATGAAGGGATGGAATAATCAGAAGTGCCTTTGGCATGAAAGACCAGGTCAGTGAGGAGCAGGTCTGGATCTTTTGCAGAGAGGAGCTGTATCAGTTGGACTCCCCTCTACAGTTCTGAGTTGGCCAAGGAAGAGTTCAGCTCCACCAGCAAACAATGAGATAGGGTGACACCACAAAAAGCAACCAGAAAGCTCAGCTTTAAGTAGTAAACTAGAAAATAAGCTTCCAAAAGGCAAGAGAGGATGAGGGAGACAATGATTTCATACTATGTCAAGCCAAGACCACAATTTTCTTATGCAGCACTGTTTCAGAGCTTCTGTCACAGACAAAGTATCCAAAAGCCATATAGCAGATCTGAAAAAGGCAAGGAGCAGGCAGCAACATTTGGCAACTCAGTACTGCCAGGAGGGACTCATTGTTCCAGAGGCTCCCTGAATAAGAGATCACTTAACAGCAGAGCGGCACAACATGGACCTCAGTGAGGATGCAATGCTCCATTGCAATGCCTTTCCATGTCTCACCTGTGGTTGAAAAAAGTACTTGGACAAGAAGAAGGATGAAGCCAAGGATGTGGACATAGTTATTGTAGGTTAATTACCCAGAAAAAGTTTAACACAAACATATTCTATGAAAGTCTGCCTATGCAGACAAGCTATAAATCAACTCTGCAGCACAAAGTGCTTTAAAAATGCTCCTTACAAGATGCTCTGCCCTGCACACAACCTCTCCTAAGCCAGGTACCCACAGCCTGGGGCAGGGGCTGAAGAACAGGAGTGAAATACCAGACATGGAACACCCTCTCTTTGCAAATAAACAAGGTAAAGGAAAGCAAATCAGAGGGACGGGAAAAAACTGACTCCAACATCAAGTACGAACACTTACTAGGCAGGGTAAGTGGAAGCTTTACAGGCAGCAGAGGGGTGCTATAGGGAATGTATTTGCCAAATCAAATTAGTCACTGCAGACAGCTGAGCTCAGCACAGCTGGGAAGCCGTATGGACAAGGGAGGTAAGTACAGACCAACACACCGAAGGTATTAGTGCTGCCAGGCTGGGAACAACTGTGTGCTGCTATCTTTATCTGTTATCTTTAGCATGTTTAGCATGAAAAGCTCCATAATGCCTGGTGCGACCTGTTGTCCTACTGTTGCCAGAAGCCAAGCAAGTGGTCTGAGAAGGGAGTAATTACAGATCCCACAAGAAGCTATACAGGATCTGAAGTTCGGCAGAGCTGCAGCAAAGAGTTGCAGGCTGGGATAGAAAAAAAAAAAAAAAAAACCACAGGGCTGGAAATTAAGGATGCATCCATTTTCACAGTCCCACCTGACTTTATGGTAAGGACTGACTGCTCTGCACCACAATGTCTGCAGAATACTATTGTTATGTTTACCCTAATATATTATTTATTACAGAATTTACAGCTCTCTCTTTTCCCCAACTGACAACCAGCCAACTACTAATTTGCAAGCTAAAATGCTGTGAGGTCGGCAGATCCCAGGGCATTTGCAAGCCATAAGGATTCTGAAATGCTTGGGAAAAGCCTGGCAATGCTGCCAGCCCTCACTAAGGTCCAAAGAATTCAAGCCACAGCCCCCTAAACTAAGGAACTACCTGAGAAAAAAAATGACTAGAGAAGGATGTCTGCACACGTGTAATGTTCAAATATTTATAGAAAACTTTTTAGCAGCAACAAATGAGAACATCACTGTACCATCAGCTCTGTGTTTGAAATGATAATTGCTAGATACCTAAGGCTACTTGGTATGTTTTACTGAGTTTCTCACAATCCCACTCATCTCTCTGAAAACAGGCTGGGAACTGTGAACATCTCTTCATCAAAGATTTAGACACACAGTAACCCCTGAGGTCACTCTGTGCAATAGTTGAAGTCCCCTAAACTCAAATGCTGGCCTGTGTTTCAAAGGGTTAATAAGTGGAAAGGGAAGGGGTGAATAATATTCACTCAGTATTCCCCCTGTTCCATTACATCGACAAATTAACTCCTCCTGTGACATCACATAACTTTTGAGAAAACATTTGTGGTTTCAAACTGGCTGTTGAGTTTGTATTCCTGCCTGGATAATCACTTCTTTAAAAGGAAGTATACATCAATAATATTCATGGGGAGCTTCATAAGAGCTTGGCAAACAGTTCTGACAAAACAAAAACCTCAAACATAAGGATTACTCATAAAATGCTACATCAACAACTCTTTTGACAGACATCTGGATTATGCTGCTCTTTAAAGGGGAAAAACAAAGATGTCACTTCGGAGTTTAAATGAAAACAGTGAAATATGCCATTAAAAATACCACATCATAAACAAAGCTATTTTTGCAAACTCAAACGCAATGAGCAATTATGACAAAGTTTGCCAAGATAATTTACAATGCTTTTTTATTTAAAAAACGCTTTCAAAACACTAAAAGATGTACAGATATTACAGGTTAGTAGTGAAAGACCTAGAAGATCAGCTAGACAGCATTAATCGTCTGTCAAGTCCCAAGAGTTTCTTTAAATGGCCTTTAGTTGATGCTGCAAATGAAGTTAAAACATACACACCATACTAGCTGAACGAAGTTCCAGAAAGAAATGCAGACAGACACTTTAGCAGCCCATCCTCAGAGCATGTAATTCACTATTCCTCCCCCAAACCATGTTAAACATAGAATTGCTTTATCCAGATGACATTAAGTTCTGTGGTATGCTGTAGTTTAGACTCAAAATAAGATCACTATTAGGATGCAAGTAAAAACTTCTAACTTATTCCCAGTTTATTTAAATTCCCATTAGAAGCTCAAGAAAAGCTCCTGATATGTCTGGGCTTCAAAAAAAGATATGCAAAATATCCCCGTGCAAAAATAAAGCACTGAAAAGACTTTTTTATTCAAAAACTACAGAGCTCAAATGGATCATAAATGTTCAGCTAAAAATTCTTAACCCTAATAGTGAGGGTTCTTCGAAGACAAATACATACAGTCTAGTAAAAAAGTAGATTGCATTAGAGTCGACTTCACAATTCATTGAAGTCCACTGGATTTGCTGGAGATTGGATGAAGGTCACTGAATTGTTTGGGTAGAAGGGTCCTTAAAAATGATCTTGCCACACCCCCTGTCATGGGGAAGGGACACCTTCCACCTGACCAGGTTGCTCAGAGCCCCATCCAACCTGGCCTTGAACACTTCCAGGGATGGGATAGCCACAACTTCTCAATGTAACCTGTGCCAGTATCTCACTACCGTCACAATAAAAAATTTCCTTCTAACACTTGATCCAAATCTGCTCTTCTAGTTTAAAGCCATTCCCCCTTGTCCTATCACTGCATGCCCTTGTAGGAAGTCCCTCTCCAGCTTTCTTACTGCTGCCTTCCAGTACCTAAAGGGGGCCTACAAGGTCTTCCTGGAACCTTCTCTTCAGGCTAAACAACCCAAATTCTCTCAGTCTTTCTTCATGGGAGAGATGCTCCAGCCATCTGATCATCTTCATGGCCCTAAGAAGAAGATTCTTGGTGATTCTGCAAGTGCACATTTTTGGGTCTTGTCCAGCCTCTCATCCACAGGCACTTCCAACTCCTTTCTCTGCAAGGCTGCTCTCAATCCATTCTCCACCCAGCCTGTATTTGTGTTTGGGATTGCCCTTACCCAGGCGCAGGATGTTGTGCTTGGCCTTGCTGAACTTCACCAGGTTCCCAGAGCACCATCTCTCAAGCCTGTTCAGGCCCCTCAGGGTGGCATCTCTTCTCTCCAGTGTCACCTGCACCACACAGATCAGTGTCACAGCAAACCTGCTGAGGGTGCCTCAGCCCCATTGTTCATGTTGCTAACAAAGATGTCAAAACAGTGCCAGTCCCAAAACTGACCCCTGAGGAATACAGCTCATCACTGCTCTCCATTTGGACACTGACGTGTTGACCCCAACTCTGAGCACAACCAAGCAGCCAATTTCTTATCCTTCAAGTGGTCCAGCCATCAAAATCACATCTCCACAGTTTAGAGGCAAAAATGTCACATGGAACAGCATCAAATGCTTTGCACAAGTCCAGGTAGATTACATCAGTTGTGCTTCCCTTACCCATCATTAGAAGATCACCAGATTTGTCAGGCATGACTTGCCCTCAGTGAAGTCATGCTGGCTGTCACCAGTCATCTCATGATTTTCCACGTGCCTTAGCATAGTTTCCCGGAGAATCTGCTCCATGATCTTTCAAGGCACTGAGATAAGACTGAATGGTTTATAGTTCCCCATGTCTTCCTTTTTCAATGGGAGGCATGTTTCCTCTTTTGCAGTCAGTGGGGACTTCATGATACTGACACAACTTAGCAAACATGACGGACAGTGGTTTAGTGATGTCATCCACCAGGTCCCTAAGAACCCACAGACACATGTTCATCAGGTCCCATGGACTTGTGCCCCTGCAGTTTCCTTAGATTTTCTCAAACTCAACATCTCCTACAGCAGGCGGTTCTTTCCCAATCACTGCCTTTGCCTTCTGCAACTCAGGCAGTGGGGCTGGAACACCTGTCAGTGAAGACCAAGGCAGAAAAATCACCTGTTCCTGCCCTCCCTTTATTCCTGCCCCATAAGCTCTCAGTCAGCATCTCATCAATCCCCAGGCAGAACTCTATGCACTTCAGCTGGCCACTAACACTTCTTCCTCATTTCCACCTCCTGCACTTCCTGAAGAGCCTACATCCTGTTATTCCAAGGCTCCAGTCACAGGAACTATCCTGGCATGTCTCCACAAGGCCAGTAAGGCCTGCAGCTATGCAAGTCTCTAAGTCTTGTTTATTCCCCACGGCACATCTGCACAGTGACATTAAGTTTCTTGAGGAAGCTGGCTTGGATTCAGGTGCTCTGCTGTAGACCTGCAGTTCTCTCTCCAGGCTCTGGGCATCTCTTGCTGGCACTGCCATCAAACAGATAGGAGTGGGGTGGATTGAGGTTCCCCTCCACTGGCAACTTTAGTTTAAAGCCCTCTAGACTTTTACTTTAAAGGTAGCAGGTAAGGAAGTACATTTGTTGAAGCATATTTTATTTCTTTGTTGAAGCAAAGACCAGCAAAAATACCTTCTTCTGAAATAGTTTGAAGGGACTGAGATTAAAAGACTGAAAGTTTTAGGACAGCTTGACTAACATATTTTCTCGATGTCAATGCTTCACTGAAGCAGCTGGAGAGACTCACATTCAAAGCACTGAAACATTTGAGACTGAGAAGACCTCAACTTCTTTGACACCATGAACTGACTTTCTGCAGTTCAATGTCTTTTCCAGATATTTGTCAAAAGTCAGTAGAAGCAGAACAAAATCTGTTGGTTTGCCATTTCCTGATGGTTTTTAATACAAAGCCCTTCTCTTCTAGTAAGACTCTCAGAGATTGCTGGAGAGTCAGGTAACATAACCAACTGCAGGTGATGTAAGAGCAGCCAGATCATGCCTTTTATAGTGTAGGAGAAATGCTATTGGGAAGCTGGAGAGCAGAAGGATAGGATCAGGCTGCTGCAAAAAAAGTCAGGATGGTGGCAAAGTAAGTACTTGGCTCTTCAGAGTCCTTGTGTCCCTCCTCATCTTATCTGAAGCCCTGCACAATGCCAAGAAACCAAACAGGAACTGCACTTGGTTCATGATGTACCAGAGACATGAGGGATGATGACAGCTCATTCTGTTGGGTCTGATGCTACAAAAAGGAAGGGGAGTGCATAGTACCATAGCTTGAAAACAACAGCCTGTGCTCAAAAGGGCAAAGGCAACCATTTCTCTTACGACCTGAACTAACACTGCCATACAACAGGGGAATGCAACATCCCTAGGCAAATGAGGCTCTGAGAGCCTTACCAGAACAGGGAAAACCATATCCTCTCTTCACAGGGACCAACATACTTTTAACAGACTGCATAATCATAGCAGTCCTTTTCTGACCTCAGTCATTCTCTTGCGCATTATAAGGCACATCGCTTAATTTGTTGCTTTTACAGGAAGAAAAAAAACCAAACTGCCATAGTTACCAAAGGTCTAGTGATGCCTTCTGGGTCCTGGCAAAAGATTTTAGTGATTAATTATTCTGGCTGTCAAAACCTATTTGGGGTTTTTTTTTCATTATTTATTTTGAATTTTCTTGGCTTTCATTTCTAGACAACGAATCTTGCTATATTTTTGTTAAACAGACTGAACACTCTTCCTTTCTTAAACCTTCCCAAATAGAAAAGCTAGTAATTTCTTTCTTTCTCTTGGATTAGGATAATAAATGTCTGCAAGAAATCCCTGTGGCTGTAAGGTGTGTTTTTCCACCCTTAGCCACCATCATCACTCTTCATCTAATCTACTATTTCATCTACCTCCGAGAGGTGCAGACAGACCTGGACACAACATTCTGAGAGTGTCTGCAGTATGGTCAGACCCAGATTTAGCACAGCCTCCCTGAACTTCTCGTATGGATGTACAGAGAGGTTGTTGACACAGGCAACAAGAGCTTTGTCCTACAAGGTCATGTTCCCCTGCTGTCAACTCAGGGTGGAGGAATGGCCCTCTCTCCTCTCCAGTGACTTCAGAAGGAGTCCAGGACAACTGGACTGGCTTAGGAGAGGGTGCAAAATTGAAAATGGATGAAGTTGGGCAAGCTCAGTTCCCATCCCTCGCCCCTCAAAATCAAATTATATTTATGTTCCTATACTGTCATTGTTTCTTAATCAAAATGATGCCACCAAATCAAAGGCCTTGTAGAAGCCATAAATATCAATCTTGCAATCACATTAAAAATACTAAATGGGTACCAGATTAGCTTGACAGCATCTATTTTCCAGAAGCTCCCGTTAACTGGCATTAATTATAATTCTCTTACTCAACTCTTTACAAGCTGTTCCATTTATTACATCCCAATTCACTATTAAAATGACAGGAGTCAAACCATCACACCATTGAGGCACAGACCTTGGCCACTCTTCCAAAGGAATGAGCCAAACTTCCAAAGCTGACTGCCAGTAGCACACCAGAGTGATGGAGCCCTAAATCCCCTCTCTCCACCTCCCAATGGCAACACATTAAAAAAGACCTGTGGCTTAATTTGTCATCCCCAAAGAAACAGCAGAACAAACAGATCAGTTACAAAAGATCCCCTTTAGAGAAAAGAAAACAAGCAAAGACAGAAGAGGAAGTGTGGGAGGTGCGCAGGTTACAGTCAATCAAACTTTGGATTCCTTGAGAATAATTAGAAAAAGAAGCAATTCCTTCACAGTGAGAATTTGTTCTCCTGATGCAAACTGTTAAATTTAGCACATATGACCATCAAAGAATTCATTCAATTGTGTAAGGAGATCATGCTGTTAAAATTGAGCTCCTAGATTTAATTTAAGAATTAGGTTATATAAAAACATAGGGTTTTAGGCTTTTTACATATGGTGCCAAGAAACTTTCAGCAGTGGGTAGCCGGAGCACTAACCTTCCCTAAGGAGAGTCAGCACTGCTTGCAATCATCCAGATGCCTACATACAAGATAAGTGGGGAAAAATAATTTTCCTAGAGGATTTATATTATCCTGGCCATCACATATTTTCAGTTGCATCTGAAAATGGGTGACACATCACTGCTACCTCCAGCACCACCCAACTAGCAAGCTTCCTCAGGACCACAGTCTCCACACAACTACTCTGAATTGAGGCATTACAACAAGTAATTTTCCACCACTGAATTACTGCCATCCTCCTCATGCTTTGCCATATCTGTGGAGACAAAGTGTAGTGCTTCCCTTGACACTCCTGTTTACAGCTCTGACTAAACACGTGCAAGTTCAGCAGCTGCACAGATAGCAGAGAGCTTGCCTGTGTCTAACAAACCAGCACTGGCACAGGCAGAAAGGTACTCATTTTTACAAGTCAGATAGCACCTATGGAGAAGACTACTGTTATTTCGTCTTACAGCCTCAGGCAGTGTCCTGCAGCCTGTCATCAAAGGCTTTGAATACGACTACCACACTCCCATTTATTGGCATAAAGAATATGCTGATGACAGAGAATGTACGATGATCATGCTCGGCACTAGGGATGCTGCTGTTTACATCCTCATTTTTTAGCTCACGGCGTAACAGCAAAGTCAGGATTGGTAAAAAGGCCTTCTCTCCCCAGCTCTCTGGTGATGTACTTTTCAGGTGCAAGCTCTCCATCTCATCTGTCACCTTCATCCAAAAGATTCTCACTCAGTGTCCTCTCTTACAGCCCACATTTGTCATATGCATAATTTAGAGACTCTCAAAACACTGCCTGCCTTTATGTGACTAGTACATTTAATTCTCTAGTCCAAGACCACTTCCACAAACACCATGCTAAAGGTACACACTGTTGAGGAGAAAGTCTATCAAAATTGTTTTGCTGAGCTGCAGGGCTTCTGCAGTAACTAGGATTCAGAGATGAGCAAAATAATGAATTTCCAAACAGTCCACAGATGTTCTCTATTCTCCAAAGAACTTCAAATATGCTGGTCCTCTCATGACCCAACAAACAGGGAAATCCAGTTACTAGTACGAGAAAAATGCTTCCTGTCTCATTTTTAACCAATTCTTCTATCCCTCACATCAAATTCCACTTTGTGTGTCAATCCATCAGTTACTAACTCATGATGACATCACTGCAATTCTTTTGGAAACATGGACATGACCTCAAACCTAATGGAAAGATGTCAATTTATCTCTGGTATTTTAAGCACAGAACTTACAGTTTGACAGCAGGCCCTCAACTGAAATGCAGTGTGAGGAAGTACCCATCACCTTCAGAGAAAAACATTGTTCCAAATTCCAGAACCGTGACTAAAAAAATGGCAATTTTAATCAAGATATCAGGGACAGTGCAGGATCTTAATCTATAGCTCAGTTTATACAGATCTCTGTATGACTCACCCGTTTCTTTGGACTTGTTCTCCCAAACTGCAGTAGACAGCCTCAGAATTAATCTTTGTGATTGCAAGGGTAAGTTCTTACCAGGAGAACAGTGTGGCCATGGGTTATTAATGAGAGTCCTGATCAAGTGCATATTCAGTTCAAATCACTTGCTAAAAAGTTATCCTCCTATAGGCCATATAAATACATAATACATCTACATTAACCTGGGTGACACTGGAGCAGCCTTTCCAGCAACCTGGACTACTTCATCTCCAAAGTAGACTCTTATACCTCATTTGAGTGAGCGAGCACACATTTTAAATAATGACGAGAGACTCCAATTTTCACATTTTCATGGATGCAGTGTCAAATCTATTTGTAATAGGATCATCTATTATCTGTCGGTACTGAGCAAACTAGGTGAGAAAATAATGGTTAGTAGCGTATTATCTGGAATCCTGATGAAAATTAGCAGGAGGTAAGTGAAGTTGGTGAAAACAGAAGTGTTACTTGTTGATTATTTAATGCAGCCTGACTTGACTTGAGCTATTTCTAATAGAAGATCAGAAGTCATTGGGTTGTTTTTTTTTTTTGTTCAGCAGAAGTTAATTTTCTCCGCCCATTCAATTTTAAACATGGAATATTTCATCCACTGAAGCACTCACAGAAAATCTGTCTCAAGCAAAACTTAGACCAGTGCCAGAGAGGAAGAAATGTTGCTACCAACTCATTAGAAAAGTACTGAAGCTGGGAGTTTCACCCATTTCATCCCACCTTTATGGCCTCCATGTGGACAGATACACTACTCTTTACCCAGACTCTCCACATGTTAACAAAAAGAGCTGGAAGGCTGGAGTATCTCCTTGTTCACCTTCTCATCTCCAGCCTACAAAACCAAGGTGAACACAACCTAGTCAGACTTATGACCCCAAGCTTTTCCTTCTTGGAGAAAAAGAATAATATAAATATCAGCACATATCTGTGTGTCTATATGGGGATTAGCAATATACCAGATAACAGACCACTGCAGCTCCCAATACAGCATCAACCTCTCTGAAACCAGATGAAAGAAATACTTGGTGGTAAGGACACCCATAACTCACTTGGTCTCTTATCCCTTTTCCACTTTCATAAACTGTGTTAAGGTGCAAGTATCAAATCAGTTCAGTGGCAAGAGGAACCACCATTAAGCACTCCCACCTCCTACTACAAACTTAAGTCCTCAGTTGCTTTCAGGGTTACTGCCAAAAGCAGCACTGGAAAAGCTGCTGGGAGCCAACACAGACTGAGGAATTGGGATTTGCTTCCCTCCATCCACTCAAAGCTTGTCCTGGCCAATGGAAAGAGGGTGAGGAAGCAACACTGAGGGGGAGAACAGGTCTCCTGCTGAAGTAAGTTTGGAACAGTGGAAACAGGACCTGACTACACCCACATGGTCTTCTCTTTGGTTTGCTCACAACATAGTCAAGAGTGGGGAGAGAAAAAAAGTAACCAAAAGGAAAACTGTATAGCAAATCGAAACATCCTGCTTTGGAGCTGATATGAAATTTTAATGGAATTTTTTTTGTCAGGGCCATTAAAACAATCCTTTGAGTTATGCAAAAAATACTTTCACTTTTAGTGGCTATAAATTAAACAGTCCACTAAATGGAAATACTGTTACAAGTCAGTAAAATGATTTTTTTCCCTTAAGAAAGCATAATGAAATTCATACTAAGTTGTATTAAAACAAATATTTCTCAGTTACATGAGATTAAAATGTAATAATTTCAAATTTAATTTATAAAAGTATTAAAACTTTGGTTTTATATAAGGGTTTAAACAGACTAAGGTTTAAAGAAAATTTTACTGGATGTATTAGATGATCTTTAAAGTCCCTACCAACCCAAACCATTCTATTATTCTGTATCAGTGAATTCTCTTCAGATTATGAGCAAAAAGATAACAACTTGAAATTATACATCTAAAATCAACTCAAGCATGTTTGTGCATTAAAAAGTAAAGTATGTTACTTTTATAACTGCAAATATATGTTTCTTTCTCTTTGGTAATCTTTCTCAAGAAGTCTGGTTTTTTCAGCCTCGGCTATCCATAAGTACATTTTTATTTTGCTTGTTTCAACACAGCCAGCTGTTACTCAGAAAGTGGTTTCTTTACTGGGACCAATTCTGACCAATTCAACTGAAAGTAAGACCAAGCAAAGTTAATTTCTCAGTCATGGGCTGAAAAAAGGGAACTAAGTGGGAAAGATATTGGAGCCTAATATCAAAGCCTTGCAGGCATGAATCCCTATAATAACCAGTTTAGGTCCCTAGAACTTCATGCAAGCATATTTTTAAAAATCTCAGTACAGCATATCAGTGCACAGACACCAGCAGTTTACATAAATGTAATTCTCTGAAATCAATGAAACTTAACTCTAAGCCTAGAAACACATAGGCCATGAGATAGGTTTTGACCCAAGGAGGACATTAGTATCCAACACACAATTTTGGCTAGTTTTATGAGTTTCTATCCCTGGTGAATACAGTCCTCACCCCTCTGGAGTAGTCCAGAAGCAGGGATGAGACCCTGGCCTATGGACTGGTGCCATAACCATCCAGTCCTGTGAGTCATAGCCACCAGTTCTACTCTGTTCTGCATCTCTCCCATCTCTACTCAAAACAAGGAGTTTCACTGATTGTAGCTGTACAAAGAAAAAAAAAAAAAAAGGCTTGCCATGGATTAATCTGTTAAAATTTAATAAAGGTACATTATTTGTTACTTTGAGAATATAAAGCTTTAAAACCTAACAGTGTGCAGAGATAAAAGCATATTATTACTATTAGCAAAGAGTGGTATAAATTTAAGATATTTAGCTGCAATTCGTAACATTTCATTTGTTACTACCTGGAGTATATTATGAAAATAAGTTATATGCAATACAGCACAAAAAGAAATCAATTACTTCTATGAGTATTTCTTTGTTTAAACCCTAAATAATTTAAATCCTAAAGATTGCAGTCATTTTGATTTAGAGCATTTTACCCTGACATACATTTGGCATAAAAAAACAGAGGTGTAGTAAATCACATCTGAAATAACTGGGTATATCAGGACAGAAAGAGAAAGGAGCTATGCTAGAGATGAAAAACACTTCAAGAAAATACCAAGGCAAAGAAGAAAAAGCCGGACAGGATGTCAATAAGAAGCAGCTTCATGCCAAGAAGTACAGGAGCACCTTAATCAGTGAAGCAAGAGCAGGAAGGAAAGATGATTCTGGGTGAGTTGCACTGGAGCACATGTGCCCCGTGTCAAATTCCTGGGGTCCATCACCCTCTTAATGACCCACCAGAGAGGAACAAAATGTGCTTTTGCTGAGTGCACACCACAACTGACAGGTGAATGGAGGTCTGCAGCTTTATTCTGGATGTTTACCTGAACGCTTAATGGGTCGGAAAAAAAGCCATTTGCAGAGTTCAGCATCATTCAGTAATTTCTCTAATTATAAAGTGATTTCAAGCACTGCTATTGTTGCAACCAGTCTTTTCCTATTAGGGCCCATTGTTTAAGAAGCTGTATGTGAGCACCAAGAACCCCCGCACGCTGAAGCGAGCATCTCCTGCGTGTCACTTCCACCCAACCATCACTCCTCCAGCAGGTAACACGTGCATTATCTACGCTGACCTCTCCTTAATTTAGAGCACCTCTGTGTCATAAAACAATTATCCGCTTTTGACACTGGCAGCGCTCGGTAGCTTGAAAAGCAATTAAAATGTAGGAGCTGTCTCTTGCCACAAAAAGGCACTCGGAGAAGTAGCACTTGAGGAAAGTTGCGGCACGCCAGCCATCAGTCTGATTCTGCCTCTATCAATCATGCGAGGCCTCGCTCCACAGCAAAGCGCCGGCAAACAAACAGCAAATGTTTACGAGGTGCAGCTGGTGGTACTTACGTTAACAGCAAAAGCAGCATCAGTTAAATTAACATTCTTCATTCTTTCATTGCTCATTATGGTTTGACAGACATACCCGCAGTCCACATAAATGACTTAGAGCAAGAGAGCTGTCTAGCATCCTGCCATGAAACAAGACCACCTAATGGGATCAGCCACTGTAATTAAAACTCTGAAAACCAAGATTTATACCAGTTTAAGGATGCAGTGGTGGGTATTATGACCTACTTTAAATTTATTAAAGGAATCGTGAAAGCCTGAGCCGTTACTCAAGTGAAAAGTTAAGAGCCTACCATTTATGATATTTGTCCGATAAAAGGGACTCAAGCGGTCTTTTGATCTAGGAATCATTTCTGTTGTTTCAGGTCTGGAGATGCAGAGGAAGAGGAAAGAAAAATATATTACTCAAGTATTAACTAATCAGCTTCCCCAGGAGAACGCTCTCTTTAAGTCTTACTTGTTCAAGTCCACAAGATTTTCTTTGATGGAGAATTGCAGCAACTGGTTCTGCTTAAAAATTTACAGCCACATTTAATCTCTTGGATCAAGAAAAGTTAATTTCATCAACTTAAGGCTGTATTTCATGGAACTCTGTCAGACATTAATGCCATACCAGGAAAAGGGGGTGAAAACTCACCAGCATTTTTTAAAAGCATCCCTGAAGCACCAGAATGGGATTTGACCAAGTAACAGAATCAGCTCAGAGTACTGGAACTCAAGACCATTAAGGAGGAATTAACATAAACATCAGGAAAAGTACGTTTTTAAAAAATAAAAACCACATTGATCTGTAGTTATACACCACCTTTAAAACAGTAGGAGAATGAAACTTAATACTCTTAGCTATTAAAACAGATTAGATCACAAAAGATGATTCAGTGTTTGCAGAAGGTGAGAAGCAGTGAGGAACTTGCCTTGTGGCAGTGCAGTGCAGGGTTCCACTTCCCTGCCGGGCACCATGAAGCACCATGTGAGGCACATCCGGGCAGGGCTTGCACAACACAGGATACTGGGTGGCCAGGAGACTAGCATAAGCCTAGGAAATACTATGGAGAGGCATAAATAATGAAATCTGGCCCTCTGAAGGTAGATAAAACCCTCACTTCTGTTTCCCAGGAGTGATCTCCCTACTAGAATTTGCTCTGTTTCATCTCCCTTCCCCTCTGCCGAGAGCAATAAAAAGTGGAGCTTTTTGCCTTTTCCCCTTAAGCAGACAGAAAGCATTGTTCCCTTCCCCTTCAATGCCTCAGTGGTTAAAGCAGTTGCCTTAAACACAGACACATCTGTGCTTCAAACCTCTCCACTGCCTGAGACTTGAAATCCCACCTGAAATCTGAAATCAGCCCCAGGAGGCAGCTACAACTACCAGGCTATCAAAGCATGGTATGGGATGCGAGCATGCATGTAGAACTCTTCCCACTTCTTCCAGAAGGGAGGAAAGCAAACCTGGTCCCCACCACAGCACTCCTACATGGGGCAGGAACAGCTCTGCCATCTCGTATCACATACCGGTATGTACATACACATACTTGTGAGCACCAGGCATCAAAACAAAAACAAAAACAAACCCCCAAAAAACAAAACAAACAAACAAAAAAAGCCAAAACCAAAACCAAAAACCATACCTAAACAGACCATCAAAAAGACTCTTGACTTTAATATATCACACCAGTAAGATGCATTTAGCAGGTCAGTGCCAATTCTCTGGTACACTGTAGGCACCGCTCCAGCTGCACAAACTCCCCTCCAGGATGCATTTCTGTCCAGCCTGTTTCCACAGATGTGCTCACACCTGGGCATGATTTAGGGAAAGCCCTCATCCAAAACCTGGCCCAAGAGCATGGGAACATCACTCCAATGCACAAGTACACTTGAGCCTGTGCCTTGGCCCTGTTTAGTTTACTAATATAGATACAGCTATACAGAATCAAGCTAAATTAAAATTACAGCATTTAAAGCAACCTCAGGAATACAGCACCTAAAGAGGACTGTAATAGCAAACATCTGGATGGCCTAAGTCACAAGTGAGGGCTTCAGCCCATGCTGCTTTAACTGCAGCTCACAATCATTGAGTTTGGAAAAGACCTCTAAGATTGTGGAGTCCAACCATCAACCCAGCACTGCCAGGTCTACCACTACACCTAAGTACATCTACACTTTTTTTTTTTTTTTTAATACTTCCAGGGATGGTGATTCCACCACCTCCCTGGGCAGCCTGTTCCAATACCTGCCCAGCCTTTCAGTGAAGAAATTTTTCCTAGTAATCAACCTAAACATCCCCTGGTGCTGTTTGAGGCCATTTCCTCTTGCCCTATTGCTTGTTAACCAGGAGAAGATGAACCCCCACCTGGCTACAGCCTCCTTTCAGGCACTTGCAGAGAACAACAAGGTCCCCCCTGAACCTCCACCAGGCTAAATACCCCCAGTTCCTCCTCATAAAACCTGTGCTCCAATTTAATGAGGTCAGTACTGGGTGAGGAGCAAAACCCCTCAAGCTCCACGTTTGTTTTGATGGCTGCTCCATTTCCTGTGAAATACTCCCACTTGTTGCAAGACATACTAGGCAGGGAAGGGAGTTAATTCCATAAGGGCATATCTGTGTTTAAGAGCTCTTCTGCAAGGACCCCATTGCTTTCTACTCTGGCCCAGCTGTTTCTCACCCAGAAGATTGGTTTACAACAACCACCTTCCTTACGCAGGAGGGCTGAGCAAAAGCCCCCTCGGGAACTTGTTAGCACCAATCTTGTTTTCTTCCTTGGTATCTCCAAACTGCTGGGCAAAGGCTCTGGTTGCCCCAAGGGAGAACACACAGCATCTCCCCAGCAGCTAGGGTGACAATCTCTTATGCCTAGATGGAATTCCCAGCTAACCTCCACATAAAATATATACAACTTAATTCACCAAGAAAAGCTTTCTTTTTTTTCATTTCCCCCGGGAAGTTCAGCAAGTTCCAGGAAGTTTCTTGCAATATTTGCCTGAGGGCTGCAGAGAATGGATCTAGAGTGACTTGCTCCCACTCATTTCAGTGAAATCCCATCATCAGGGACTTTGCTGCTTGGGATTATAGTGTTGCTTTACCACAATGAAATGACATGAATATCTATAGATGAATGCCATTTGGGACAAACACAGGGAGAAGGGCTGGAAAATACAGAAGTTTCTCTTAGTTTTGCAATATAGCTGATCCATAATTTAATATAGGTAATTCTGTTAGAAGAATGTTGCCTGTCACAGAAAGATATGAAGAAACAGTGCTCTCCATCTGTTTTATTACATTGTTGTGGTTTGCTTTTTTTCCCCAAGAGATGGTTAAGAAGAACTTAACCTGAACAACTGACATAGTACAACTCCTCTTGTATATTCCTCAGCCAGAACAGATATACTCTAGTTCCTAAAAACATGTTTACTCAGTGCTGGAACATGAAAAGGCTACTTACTGTCAATTAGAAGACTAAGCACAGACTGAGATATGTAAACTCTGGAGATTTATGTTTTCTCCAGATGACACATTAAAATTTCAGGGGTCATGTGCTAGAAAGTCAATCCATTCTTTTCCCCCCTCTCCACACCAGTTTGTAATATTAGTTTCCCCAAATTCTGCCTTGCTGACATCTTAGAAGCTCATGGAGATACTTACCAAGAATCCTATATAAAGTCAATGTATATTCTATTAGTAAAATTAATAACCCAAACTGAGTGGTGGGGTGAGTGGTGGGGAACAAGCAGAACATAGGCCAAGTTGTTAAATCACTTCATTGTTTCTAGCATCACAGGACCTAATCCAAATTTCCCAAACATAAGACATCCTTCTCACTGATTTTAAGGAATGTTTGATTCAGCTTTAGGAGTCCTTCCTTGTCTGTAGAAGAGATGCTAGGAAGTACTTCAATAACTGCTTCATGGATATTCAAAGTTGATTTAATAACCCAAGTACTAATCAAACAAATAACTGACAGGCAAACAATTAAAGCTACAAAGATCCTCCAGCCAGCAAGCTTCATTTCATACCAAGAATCCTCACAACCTACACTGGCACCTCATCTTCTGCCTTCCACTTGTGACAAATGTCCATCATCACTGTTTAAAAGAAAGCAGATACCTGCATTTTAAACCTCTCCAGATTACTTAATTTAGTGACCCACAAGCACAACAAAACAAGTTTTAGCTTCTTGCAGAGGCAAAGTACTGAGTACCTCAGCACAGAGCAGGAATCAGCTATTCAAACTGAACCTCATAACCCAAGAGACAAAGCAGCACATGCTGCTTGCTTTTTTTTTTTTTGTAACCAGGTGCAAGCTTGTGGAAACATGTTATTGTGTTGCTAATAGCAATCACCAACTGGGATTTCATAAAAGGACAACTAGGCTTAGTCTACCCCAGAAAGGGACTAAAGAAAACGCAGGCTAAGGAAAGAAAAAGCACTCAATGCAACAAACAACAAGAGATTATCCCCTGCAGCAGAATCTCAACCTGTGATTACACGTGTTATCACTAATCTGTAACACTGTCCAAAATCCCAAGGAAAGCTGGAGAAGCATGCCTGCACATTTTTTTTTCACTGCAATTCCCTGTTACATAAACGAAAAAGACATTCAAATAATACTCCTGCTACATTCAGGAGACACTCTTAATTTTTATATCTATGACATATAAATAGCTTTATATGTATTTACAGATTTAGAATGACAGCCAAGAAACCTATGTGTGGTACTGGATGGAAGATCAGCATCCTATACCACATGGCAGAAAGTCAAGTATCATTTTTGACTTCCTTAATAGACAAATTTCACACCTGCAATATGAACGGGTATTCTCCTGCCATGCACACAAAGCTGGATCCAAAAATAATAATAATAATAATAAAGCATAAAAATTTTGCAGTCATGGCCACTCTCAAAAGTGCCTACTTTTTGTATAAAAGGACTGAGCACAACCAGGAATGGGAAAGCATCCATCTCTAAGCAGAGAAAGATACAATTTAGAATTTAACATCATCCAAGCCAGTGGTATCTTCCTGATGATCTACATGTGGACATGGCCGAAGAGACCACAGAACATCACGGGAACCTTGCAAGCTACACCAAGAGCTGCAACTTTCTCCAGGATAGGCTAAGCCAAACCAGGCAGGTCAAGAAGAGCAAAGACCACACAAAAAGCAAATCATTTTCTGTGTTTCAGACCCACCAACTTTCAGTCACTTTCAGGAATGAGCTGACCTGACAAGCCAACAGAGGTACCCAAGCAGGACAGGTTACCTCAGTAAGCCAAAGAAGGTTGGCTCTACAACAAACCACACTACAAGAGCATCTCAAGGCTTGAGCCTTCAGAGAAATTATCTGGATAAGGAGGCTCTGACAAGTCTGTTGTGCCTGTGGACATTTACAAGCAGCTGAAGACACCTACCATGGTCTGCCACTCATAATAGTTACCTGTCAAGTAATGTTTCCACCTCTACTGCACTTGCAAGCCTCTCCTTGCCTGGGTTAGTTAAAATCCCTTTCAATGACTTCTCAGGCGAGGCTGGCTGACAAAACTGGATGCTGGAGTGCTCCCATCTCCCCTTTTATTTACAGCACAACACCACACAGCTGGGGAAGGCACAGAGGAGTGGCAGCAACATATTCCAAATGCAACAGCAATTTCCAAAATGAGTGGTTCTCTCCCAGCTACAATTATAGTTCTCGGGGATACTAGAAATCAGCAAGGTCAAAAGCTATACAAGTAACAGAAAACAGATGAGTGTGTTCTCAAAATCCACAGCTTATGTTGAGGAGTAGGTTAAGAGATATAGCTAAATATAAGAATTCATTACAGACATGATGAAACAAGATGGGAAAATGGTTCTCTCTCCCAGCAGAAAGAACATTTAACTAGGAGTTCTAATGCTGAAATGCTGCTGGAGGACTGGGAGCCAATTAACAGCCAACTTCTGCATTTCACATGTTATACAGGAAAATAACAATTACAGGACTTCACACACTGAAAAACAACTGTGCTGCTGAATCTTACTGCAAACTGTGACAAGGGTCCAAGCCATGACACCTGCTTACACTGGAGAGGCCTGACAACTACCAGCATGAAATTCATAAGCATGCTTGGAAATAAATAAGTAAATAAATGAAAATAATAATTTTTAAAAGTCAGGATGGCAAAAGACTGACAGAATCGCTCTGGGGTTTCTTGTTGGTGGAATATTTATTCTGCTAGTAAGATATCTACCCATAGATCAGATTAAAAACCTGTCTACTGGAATGAAAACGTAGCTCAACTTATCCAGGATATTAAAGTGTGTAGTGCAGCTGACATCTGATCTGATTATTTTTCATGCAAAGCAAGAACAAAACCCAAACTTTAAAAAGGCAAAATAAAAAGTACTGAGAGAAATCCACGTTGGAGGACTAAATACGATTACAGCAGCAATTTCAGATCAATATCAATAAAAGATTTTATGGACTGCAAGATGCATATCCAACACAATTCAGAATTGACATGTTTTAGTCTGTACACCAATCACTTCCCACAATGGAAATGAATTTTGGAGACGAAGAAATCAGAGGCAAGAGATATCTCTGCAGGAAAGATGATACAACACATTCAAATTCTCATGCACGGGTTCAGAGAAATCAGCAGCTGACACAAGGAATAAATTGAAAAGGGAAAAAAAAAAGTCTGAAAATAAGAATTATGTAGTTAACTATACTAAACCGGTAGTTTTTGAAAGAAGCTAAAAGAAAATGCCTTCTATATTCAAGAGCCTGACCCAGAAATCTGTCGTCACCTAGAAAGAAGAAAGCCCGCACCAAAAGAGTGAGGGGAAGATGTCCACTAACTTTGGAGAGGTGCTAAGGAGGCCAAGTCTATTCAAAAAGACAAGCTTTAACAGAGAAATTAAACAGTCATGGCTAAGCTGCTTAACATTTCACAACACAGACAATGGCACGAAAGATACAATAACAGCAGCTTAAGGGAAAGCTGCCAGTGGAAACCAACTGGAGAAAATGTTGAAACTCCGGGATAAAGAGATGACTGATTAAAAAAAAAAATCCCAGAATTCTTCCATATCTGGAAAAGCACACAGAGCAAAAACAGGAAAATTAAATTATACTCAAAATATCAACCCAAGATGACTTAAAGAGATATTAGGCTCCTTCCCTTCAGTAAACAAGAAGTTTCCTGCAGCATCATCTTAACCACTGAAAAAGGAAGCAGAAACCCATAGTTAACCTGCATCCTTCCAGCTCAAAATCTAACAACTGCCTATCAAATGGAAAACTCTTTCTCTTCTGCAGCCACAGAGGCAGGATAATTCCCCACGATGCCCTCACGTTGTTGTGACACATAACAAAAGTAGAACACCACAGTCTGCATTTATCCTGTATGGTTAAACCAAACTCAAACAAATTGTGTTAACACAGCTACTAGTGCCAAATTCCAACATCCAACCAGCCCCAACACCCCCTTCTTCCACCAGAAAGGCACTATTATCCCAAATATCACTCCAAAATGTATGAAAAATTATCCACTACTGCACCTGAATAACACCCTGAGTGAGGTTGTGGCACAGGATGCCCAGCAAAGCTGTGGCTGCCCCATCCCTGGAAGTGTTCAAGGCCAGGTTGGATGGGGCTCTGAGCAACCTGGGATAGTGGGAGGTGCTCATGGCAGAAGGGCTGCACTAGATGTTCTTTAAAGGTCCCTTCAAACCCAAACCAATCTGTGATTCTGATCAGAAGAATGCAATTTACTCACAAACATATCTTCTCTGAGTAGTAACTCAGCCAGTGCAGAAGTGAAGACTGAAGTGTGCGGGGAAGAGGAACCCATCCAGAATTAAGTATTAACTGAATTTATTTTTGCATTTGAATTTTGAGTATTTTTTTAACATTAATTGGCTGCAAAATGCAATGATTAGTCTCACGTCAAACATTTTGAAAGAAGGGAGAAGAATACAAATGCACAAACAATTCATCATCAAGAGCAAACAAATCCTTGCAGCACAGACAGGACACACGCTGGCATGATCTGATCACTGGAGGAGGGGTAAGGGTGATGACTTTAGAGTTATTTCCAGCTTACTGTCTGGCAATGAAAGCAAAATCTGAAACTACAGCTGGACATTTGAATACCTTCAAAACAAATCCCCTGGAAAGGATCAAGTATTAAAATAACTGAAGTTAAAGAATAAACAAGAGTCGGCAAAATTGGTATTTCCCAGGAAAAGACAAAAGTATTTCAAATCTGTCATATTGATAAGACTGCAACATCTGCCAGTATCTAAATGGATGGCTAAGACACTGTGGAAAAATGTAGACATGGCTGATAAAAATTCTGTTGTACCCGAAAAGTGATTGTCATATGGCAAATTGAGACCAGATCACATCAAAGACTGTTGGCCTTGGTGGCACAGGAAAGAAGCAAGCTTAGATAACCCAGAACGTAAGGCAATAAATAGGATCCACATCAGAGAGATGTATAGGGAGCTTTAGGTATGTGGTGGGTTTCTGGTTCCCTTCTCCATGCTTTTAATTTCTCCATTTGGGGGAGGATGGCCTTCAGGAACTTGAGCTGGAGACAGAATGTCTGACAGCTGGACTCAATGTTGACTGTGGCTCCTATCTGCTTTTGTGATATACACCAAAACAGGGGCTCTTGGAAGAAAAAGCAGTAGATTCCAGTATTTACAGCTCATGTTCACACTGACACTAGGAACACATCTACTTTAGCATAACTTATTTTAAGCTGTCAACAACAGGGAAAATAAAAAGGGCATTCCTTCGCTTCCAGGAATTTCAGTTTATAATTAGTGAGCAGATACCAGATCAAATGTAGTAACTTTCTCCTAAGACTGCTGCAACCCTCAGCATTTCCATGGGTTTCCATTCCTATCAGGGTATCTTTGCCAAAACATACTTTGTTTTTATGTTAATGTAAGAATGTTTTACTTTTTAAGAACATCCTGGGCTATTTCCTAACTAAATGGAAGATGATGAGGCCAGATAACACCTCTCTTCACTGAGCTATACCAAGTAGTAAATAAAATGGCAGATTGCTCAGTGAAATTACTGTTGCGTCAGAAGAAAGTCAGTTGTGAGGAAGTGTGAGCTCTGCAACCTCCCAGATACCAGGTACACTTTTTTAGGATAAGAAACCAACAGAAGAGTACTTTCTTTTCTGCTTTAACCCACACCCTTCCCCTTCTTCCCCTCCATTCTTCCTGCAGCACAGTTAATAAACTGGAGGACTGGGACTGAGCTGCAGGTAGGTGCATCCTGCACCATGCAGAGTCCAGCAGCTCACGCTCCACTCCACATTCATTGATATTCAGTGGCATCAGTGACTGGACTCCATTTCCAGCCTGTGATTATTTGTAACTGTTGCAATTATTTTCAAAAAAGGACAGGTAAAGCGCAGACCCAAGTGTTGTCTGATGAAATGATTGCTTATAAAAATGGATCCAAAGTTGAAAAAAAAGTAGTTATCTGTGACAACACAGTGGCCCATTTCTACAATTTATATAAGCCCTTCCAAAGATTTTCCTCTGAGCATCTCATTAAATCTTGGTTCCAAAGCTAGAATTGAGTGCATTTATATATTTCAGCTGTTGAATGCTGTCAGCATTCAAAGATAAACTACTTTTTCCAGACAATTTAGATTTTATAATATTTGTTGTCTTCACCAAAGATGAAAGACAGTTGTTGTTTTAAATCATTGCTTTGTACAATCTGGTTTGCATACATTTAACACAGAGCCATTTACAGTCCCATCAATGTTTGGAGTGTGGCAAGAGAAAGGTAAGCTGCAATTGGGTACTTTAGGAAACGTGAGCTTGATATTCAGACAATCTCAGTTTTCCTGAATTTTTTCCCCAATTTGATTATTTGGAAGAAGGGAGGATTTTGTTTTAGAGTTCCATGCACATCTGCTTTACTGAGGGTACGCTTCTATCCATCCATTTTTCAGTGCCATAAGCTTTTACTTTAGAGCACTCTTAGCGGATACCAGAAAAACACCACCACATAAAACCAGAGCTCTCCCTCTGCAAAACAGCATTTCAGGCCAAAACCAACCCACCGACATACCTCTTGCACTCATAAATAGCAAGTGAGAGGCAAATTTAATCACTTTCCAAGGAACTTCAAGTCTGCTTCATCTACTCCATTCACCTAATCCACTTCCCAGCGATGGATGTTTTTGAGGCAGCTCTGTGCTGAACCACTCATGCCTCAAGTCAGGCAAGATTAAAACAAGTCATAGGGTACCAAACATTTTCCTTCTGCCCCTCCAAAGGAAAAAGCAGGTAGAGTGCAGACTTGATACTGTCTTAACAACCCCTTTTAATGACACTAATGTGAAATGATGATTATATGAAAACAAAGGTGAGGAAACCCCTCTGCTTCCCACCTCTCCCATCAAACATTACCTTTCTCCAAAGAGCAACTTTCCAAGCACTCTGCCCTTGCTTGTATCTGCTCCCTACAACTGCCAGGGACAAATCATAGTGTCCAACTGCGGGACACAGAAGACATCTTCCCTCTCTGTATGAGAGGCCTGAAAGCTGGGCTGGTGACCAAATTCCTACCAGCTGTCTGCTCTTCCTGAGGAGCACACCTAGGGCTGGACTGAGGCAAAACTGAAGGAAAACCTCGTGTGCCCATCCTTCCAGGACACCTACAAAGCCTTCTCTGCATCGCCCCAAGGCTGCAGCATTCTGCCTGGGCACCTCCACACCTCCATGTACAGCACCCCCTTGTTTGGGAAAGATGAGGAAACATAGCCATGCCAGAGCCTCTTCTGGTCTGACTGAGCATTCCCTGAGCTGACAGAGTCACAAAACCCCAGAGAATGTCTCTCCAGGCCCTTGAAAACCAATACCAGCAGCTCCCAGTCACTAACGAGCACTTACCCAAGAGCCAAAGTGTAATGTTTGATAGCCTGTGAGAGCAGAGGGATTAACTTCTTCATTTGACCAGGTGCCACCGAGGGACTTTCTGTACTCAGCTGAATGCTTATCTAGGCCAGTTTCTAACATTCTTTTTTGATACTGCACAACTTTGGTATAAACAATTTAAAAAAAACCCAACTAATTCATTTTTAACAGTTTCTGTCAAGTCATTCCCAGGCTTTAAAACCACCTCTTTTCAGCTATAGGAAAATTACATCCATTTTTACATCCACAAGTCTTAAATTTTTATTTATCCTTACAAATCTGTCAGTATTGTGATATGGGTATGCCTGGATGGCATCTGCAGCTCTTCAGTCCCAAAGATCTGGCTGTCCACTGAAAAGCCACAGCGCCTGTTTTGGTGGACAACAGAACTACTATTTCTCCTTTCTAGTTTACTCTATTTAAATTCAAAAATATTCCAAAAAAGCCTTAATCTTCTTTTTTTTACTTTACCTGGATGGCTACTTCTCCTCTTTCATAGAAAATCTTACTGCTTCATTCACAGAGTCTAATGTGCCACTACACTGCATTTGATATAGTTTTAATTAATAGCTTAAGTGAGCTACCTGATTTTTAATACTGTGAGAAGCTACAACTTTCCTTCTTTCATAACTGTTGCTATGATATTTACAGTACATTTGAAGGCAACTTCCAACAGCCTTCTTCCTATGACCTAAATATTATCCTTTCTCTATAAAATTCTAGGAACTGGCTCACTGAAAATAGCTGGAAGAAAGAACAATTTTCCCATTTCTAAAATAGAAGAAAAGTCCAGACATTAAATTACAGAGTCTGTCTTTGAAAGAATTATGTCAAAATTTCTTTTTAAAAAAAACCTAAACAAACCAAACTCACGATTCTCTTCAGTGCAATGCATTCATTTCAGCTTGCACCTCACGTGAGAAGTTGCTCTTTCCCCATCACATATATCAATAGAAATACATATTAAATTAGCATTATTTGAATTAGAAAGATCAGTAAAAGACTCCTAAAACAATGCTCATCTAAAACACTGAATTCAAAGACTGATAGCCCGTAAGACCTCCAGTGATTTTGCTGCAATATCCTTATGCATAAAATCCAGTCCAAGAGAAAAGAACCAGCAACCACAGCAAGGTTTACTGTACATTAACTACCTACGTTTCCACTCAGACTTCATGTCAGACAGATGGGGTGTTCACAGACCCAGCAGGATCACTCTCAACAGCCACAGCAACAAGAAAACCTAAACAACAAGCATCTGGACAAAGTTAAATTATCAAATTAAACCCTGGGATTTGCAGGACCTCCCCAGTGACCTTGCAGATGAGTAGGAGAGGTTGAATTGAGAGGTGGCAAACTTCACCTGAGATGAACTGCCTCTTGCTCTTTTATGGCTATTTACATTTTAGTTAAAACTCTGCACTTACTATTCTCATGTTAAAATCATTTGGGACAAACCACTATCATAGCTTTATCCGCAATGCACAACTGGCACTGCCTGCACTGTAAAGCCCATCAAAATAGCAGAGATGGCAGCAGGTGCAGAAAGAGAGGCAGACCCTACAAAAAAAAAAAAAAAAAAAAACAACAAACTGGCAACAAGCTTTATGTGGGTGATGTCATTTTTCAAACCCTGTTTAATTTTGTCTTGATGTTTCTGAGGCAAGGAAAAAAAAAACAAACTGGGAGGAAAAACTGAAAAGGCAGGGAGGATGAGGGAAGGTCTAAAACCCATGTTAATGAAGGAGCCAGCAAAGGACACTGTGTGGAAAGACTAGAGAAAAGGGCTCCAGAGAAACATCCTCTTCCCAACCCACAGCTTCCAGGCAGCTTCCCATTAACCCTTGCTGAGAAAGGCCACCCCCAGGAGATTCCTCTATCCTCAACCTCCACACTTTTCTATGGGACAGTGAACATCATGGAGATCTTGGTCCTTTTCTCTCTTCTTCCAAGGACCTTGCTGCAGCATCCTTGGAACAAGTGCTTCCCCCTGGGTTGCTCCTTGGGTAGGATTTAATGCCATGGAACCCTTCCCAGAGTTTCCTCTGGAAGGGATTATGAACTTTCACAGCTTCAAAGGCAGACAGACAAAAGTTAATGAATTATCATAGGCAGTGGTGGATTAAGACTCATGAGCTCATGTCTCAGCTCTGTGCCCATCCATTAAAGTGCAGAGTCCTGTTTAATTTTAGAACCAGCCACAGCCAGAGATTTATGGTCACCACCACAACTGGAGGTGGGTTATGGAGGAAGACCATGCACACATTCCCATTTATTACCATTATTCCCTTCCATAGGCAGTATGGTTAGGGCTGCCATTTGTTGAAATAACATCACACAACTCTAGGAAGAGCAGTATATGTTACTTTACTTCTGTAAGAAGAGTTCAGTATCACTAGTCTCATTACTAAGACTCTGGTTTCATGTTCCACCCCAACTCCCAAAAATTAGGTCTGGTTGCTTACCTAACCACAGCCTAAGGCAGAAATACAAGCAGGTGGCACCAGTACGGAGCAAGTCCTGAGGAATCCTGCCTGACCACTCATTTTGGACAGAAGCAGCACTGACTTCCCAAGCTTTACCACAGCTTCCATAACATTCTACACAGAATGACCACAGAGACCACTTCGCACACTCCTGAAAATTATTAGGAATCCCCAAATGGTGGAATCGTCAATATTTTTTTTTAAAAAAACCTTTAACAGAAGAGGAAGACTGTTAAAAATCCCATGTTCACAACAACACTGTTCAGACTTAGGTCTTTGGGCACTCTTCGGCAACCTGTAGGATACCATTACTGCAGGTTAAAATTAAAAAATAAACCCACTTGTAATTGCTACAATGAATATCGGAAATTTAATGAAACAATTAAATGAGATGATGGAATCTAGCAAAATAGCGTCTTTTAAAAAATACTAGCTATTACATAAACCAAATGTTTTCCTTTATTTTTTTAATACTACTTGGGGCATTTATTGTCAAAATACTGCAAACAGCTATCAACCATCACAGCTTGAGAACATGTTCTTTTTTCCATTTGAAATGTGGGCTTTCAAAGCCTCTGTTTATGCTTCCGTTTTGGCAGGTTCTGCAGGATTATTTTATTTCCCCAGTTACCACAGCAGTAAAATTATTCCAACTTAAGAAAAAATTTCCTATGCTTTGGCTGAAGAGAAAGTCCTTCAACTTTCCCGTGACATTTTAAATGAGCAACCACAAAATTTCCAAGTAATGACTTAAAAATAGGATGCTACAAACTAAACTTCATGAATCAAGGGGGAGATGGGACACAAAAGGGCATCCAAGACAGAGGTAAATGCAGCAATAAATACATATTGAAGGCTGTGGTCCCTCTGCCAGCTGTCTGCAGACCCTTAAAATTACAACCTACGGGCTCAACTTCTTCGTTACCTTGAGAATCTCAGCTCGGCTCGATGACATTCTTTTCTTGTCCTAAAGTTGTGTCCTACTTAAAAACTACTCGGTTTTGCCCCAGAGACATCTGCATTTCAGTTTTCTGGCTAATGACCACAGGGACTAGGTTGTGTAGTATGACCTCCATTTGTAGCTTGCAAAGTGCTTTGGGCTTGTTTAGAATAGGCAGAAAAAATGAAAGGAAGAAGGGGCCTGTGTTTATTTGCTATGTCTGGGTTTTCAAAATTCCTATATTTAATTGGATGGTTGGATTTCTTTTTATTCCTTTTTTTTTTTTTTTTCTTCTTCTTGAGGGAGAAGCCTTTAAGGCACAAAATGGCCTGAATTCAAAGAGAACTTGTTCTGCAGCCTTATCAGTTGGAGGCAATTTTCACAATGTGGGACATTCCACACAGAAGAAACTAGAGTCTCAGCTTTTTTCTTACTCTCTTTCCATACCCCAAGCAACCAGCTCTCTTCCAAGTGGACTGAAAACAAGATTTCATTTGAGTGTACATGGACGAGAAGAGGAGGTAAAAAGACTTTAAGAGTCTATGGGAAATTCCAGATTTACCATGCTTTACCGTGCTTCCAGTGCTTCTATCTCAAGTCTCAGTTTACAAGAAAAAGATGCTCTCTTAATACTCTCACAGCACACTCCTGAGTGATGCTGGACTTTTTTCTCATTGCCCATCACTCCCAGCAGTGCTGGGACCACGGGACACCTGCACATCCCTGTCCCCGCGTGGCTCACGCAGCCGCCGGCCAGGCACAGCCTGGCAAAGCCGTCGAAAATTCCAACTCCTGCACCTGGCCAGCCCCCCCGGAACTGAGCTGTGCTAGCTCTGCAAAAACAACGGGAGCAGAAGCATGCATCAGGAGGAAGGGGGAGAAGAAAGCAAGGAAAATAGACTCTGAAACACAGGCTAGAAACAGACCTGCTGAGCATGACTTCACCTTTTTACAGTCCCTTTCCTGACAGCAGTTATGTTAATACTTATTTTCCACTTTTTAGAAACTAAAGCTACTTTTTTGTTTGTTTGTTTCTGAACAACTAAAGCCTCTGGTTTCTGAGTTATCAGCTAGGCAATTTTACCAAAGTCTTTCATTATTTTGCAACTTTAACATATACTTATGCTACATTTTCTGCACATTACTGGGTCTTCACAACATACATATTCATTCCACTTATATTTATCAAACCTGAATAGCATTTCATGTACAGCAAAGCTAACTTTAAGAGTCCTTCATAGGTCAACAGGTAAAATCCTGCTTTGATGGAAGTAAACAACAGTACACTTAAAGCTATTTCTGCCTTTAAGGCAGTAACTGAATTATGTATCAGAAAAGGCAATAGATCAAAATTACAGAACAGGAAGATATTTTGGTAACAACCAAATAAATACAATTTGTTTTGCACAGCTGGTCAAACTAAAATACCTATAAAGGAATAAAGCCCCACAACTAGCCCAAGTTTCAGACCACTTACAACAAATATTATTAGCTTTGCAGTATAAATGACTTAATTTCTCCCATCACACAGATTCATGATCAAGTCATTGCAAGTCAAGTCACCACAGGGTAGCAAGACAGGTTCCCAGCTGTATCCTCTTAGCCTGCAGGGAGTAAGGTAGGTCTCTAACTGCTGTCTTCTGAGTTTAATTCCCTTGATTGTGCAGCAAGCTGCACACAGAACTGTCACAGGCAAGATGCTACTGCTGCCTGGGCAACAGCCAGGATCACCTGAACCATGTCAGGACCAAAGAATATCCAAGGTGTCTCAAAGCCATGCTCGTCTACACATTGGAGATGTTGTACATCCTGTTTCCAATCAGCTTTAGAGGAAACATAATTCACAGGACTGGGTTCTCACTGCCTCTTTTACCGGAGTCTTTGGGATTTTGAGCAAGGCCACAGTGTCCCTGCTGGCCTCAAATTCAACAAGTAACAGAAATATCTCCTCAACACCTCAAAAGATGGCTGATGTGCTCATACACTGAGCAATGCCAACCTATAAATAAAAGCACTCTGAAAGTTCCCATCATCCAAACATCTCCTAGTATTTCCTTCCCCACAAATACACATTTTTAAGGCAAATCAGATCAAATACTTCTCCAGACATTACGTTCTATGCTGCATTTGAAGAGACGCTGCACTTTAGACTCTGTGGTAAGGATAGGAAATGGAAATAACTAGTGTATCATCTTCTGAAACCAAAGGACTAGGAGAGACAGTCTCATATATTGCAGAGACACCAGCCTGCCAAAATACAAATATTTGCAAGTTACTGTATTTGGGTTCCTCATTAGCTAAATTGATATCACTCCCTGCAATAAGGAGAGGGGGGAAGTTGGAAGCAGTGATCCTATTAGCTTGTCATACTGGCACGTAACAACAGTGTGGTAACGTTTTTTGTGAAGACAAAACACTGATGTTAATTCACACTGCAGACAGAGGCACGAGCCAGAGAAAGTATTTATCTACACACTCTCTCATATTGCATTCAAAACAGAAGCTCTGGAAACGGATATTTTTGTTTAAAATGAAGTGTCAAGCTTTTACCCTGCTTGAGAACACCAAGAAGGCTCGCTGGAAGCAAGAGGCACCACAGAGGCAGCCAGAGAAAGTTTCATGCTGAATTTGTACCAAATGCAGCAGCATCCCTACATCCAGTGCAACCACAGACTGACACCAGAGTGGTTTTCTCGAAACCACCCTTTGCCCCGCCCCGCCCCAATCTGAATCCATCTTTTTCTTTCCTTATGTGCAGTCTAAATCTGCCCTCCTTCAGCTTACAGTTGTTACACCTTGTCCTGCCACTACAGACTTTGGTAAAAAGCTTCACTTCCAGCTTTCTTGTACATCCTTTAGACACTGAAACACCACAATAACACCTGTTCAGAACCTACTCTGCTCCGAACAACCCTAAGTGTCTTAGCCTGCCCTCACAGGAAAACCCTTCCAGCCCTCTGACTATCTTCATGGCCCTCCTCTGAAGCCACTCCAACAGGTCTATGTCTGCTTGGTACCCAGGATCCCAGAGCTGGACATGGACCTCCGGAGAGCGCAGAGGGGCAAAATCCTCTCCCTGGACCTGCTGGCGCTGCTGCTTTTGATGCAGTCCAAGACACAGTGGCTTTCTGGGCTGCAAGCAAATGTTGCTGAGTCACCTCCAGTTTTTCATCGACCAACAGCCCCAGGTGGCACCACCCAGTCTGCACTGACACTGGTGACGGCCCTGACCCATGTGCACTTTGCCTGGATGAATTCCATGAGGTGAACAATAGGGAACAGTAACATCAGCACAATCTGAGAGAGACACTAACCCCAGCCCAAGCCCAGCACCAACACTTTCACAACGGGCACACGGTCAGGGCATCTATTTGTTTCTCCCGACCATGAAGGCACCCTGGGGCAAGGAGCTTAAACTTAGATGTCTGAGGTAAGGGGAGACAAATCCCACCCTCACTGACTCAAATGCAAACAGCTTTTATTTTAAGAAAGGTGATCAGTGCTAGAATGTGCTTGAGTCATTCTCACAATCCAAGGCCACCTCTCAAATTCTCCTCCAGACCTCCAGCTTTAGGACAGGCTTCCGTGGCCTGTCTGTGCTTCCTACCAAATTATCACCGCCCAGTGCATCCCTATGACCACCCCTGCTTTATCAGGACAAACTACCTGCAGCTGGGACAGAATGGCAGAAAAACATTCCTTTTTCTTAAATGCATTTTTATTCCTGATCTGACAGCTACAAAACTGTAAGCATCATTTATGTAGAGTGTTTACCAGAGGCAGGAGAGCAAAGGAGCAGGCCCTCACTGATACACAGTTTTGAAGCACATTATTTACCACTAATGATAGCTTTGTTTCTTGCAGAAGTTTAATTTCTTTTCCCATTACAGAGAAATACACAGTTTCCCCAAGCAGGCCTGATAATCTGCCCCTGTGTGCAAACCATGGCCATGTGAAAGACTCTGCTCCATAATAACATTAGTGAGATCAGTCAGGACGACTAGGTGTATCTGCAAGACTTCATTCAAGCGGAAATCATTCACTACTGAGGAATATACTTCGGGTAGCTTCATTTCTCCAGGTATATTATCAAATTGATTTGCTCTCAAAAGCCAAGTAGGGCATATACAGGCTTGCTCCTACTGCTGCGAAGGTTTTGGTCACCAGAAGTCGAACACGAGGACAGGTGCTGTGCTGCAGATGTTATAAAAATTTAAAGTAGCAAGAATTCTTATTGAGACTTAATACAGAACTAGCCTGAAAAACAGCTAAAATCTGGTCAGAGCAGACTGTATAGCCAGTGGGTCACCCTGCCTGGGCAAAGGGAATGCACCTGAACTAGCTCTCTGAAGCCTCTTGCACCAGAGCTGTACCTCCATCAGGAGCAGCACAGCACACTCGTATTTATACACTCTACTGACCCTCAACCAAAAGCACCAACACACCTGCACTGCTTTCTGTGCCACTACTTCCCCACACCAGCCAGCCATTTCCTGTTGTAATCCTGAATCTTTGCAGGTATTTCTGAATATTTCTTTCAGCTTCACACCATTGGGGGGGGCCCAGGGGGAAGGAGATGAGGGAATAAATCTGCAACCTAAATTGCGACTGAGTGAAGAGGACACTCCAGTTTGGATTGCTTTTACCACTTAGTAAGCTCCATGGCAGGTGGAGCTGTCATTAATCACACACAGTGACAAGCTGCTACTCTCAATCATGCTTTGTGATCAAATTCTGCACTAATCAGGAGCTTCAGAGCAGGCTGGCTGTTCAGCAAGGTTAAAAATTCAGATGATATTTTCCTTAAGATTCCTCTAACATTTAGTAACAGAATCACAGAGGAAAAAAAGAAAAAAGCCCAAACAACCCCCTGCTGACAAACATCCTATATGTGAAAAGGAACAGCTACACCACATGCTTTCAGCTGGACTGTTTTCTATCATGCACACGAATTTCTTAAACGGACCAAAATCTGTCTTGTAGTTTTAAGGGTAATCAACAATCCTCTTTCAAACCAGTTTTACAGCTGCACTTGGAGAATAAACAGGTTTACTTGAAAATATCTTTGAAAAAATGCCATGTTCTTATAAATAAAAATTATAACCAAAACATTTTTTGTCAAGTCAGTATAAAGGGACCTTTATCTGTAATTTCAAGGTAATTAGGTATGTCAGGAATCATGTGTAACACAATACACAAATACACAGTTAGCAAGTTACCTGTCAAATGGTATTTATTTGTCTCGAGAGGGAGAACATGCTGTTCTCAATGGAGGGCCACGTTTTAGTGGATGAGCTGCCGGCAGGAGCAGCCCTGTTCAGATTTCCCATCACAGGCGGTTTAGAAAAACTCAGACTATACAAGCTTTTGAAAGATCGATAGCTAACTTTCAGAAATAGCTGGAGTAAGAAGCAAAAAACAATATCTAGGTATCTTCACTTGGGGGAAGCATTCTCTGACAAAGCCCCTCTGAAGGCGCCTGTCTTGTTGACTGTGCCAACCAGGAGCCAGCATGTGCCAAAAGACTGTAGAAGCTGAGCCTTCAGAGAAAACAGAACTGTACTAAATAAACACAGAGAACAAGGGCTCAGAATGGCAGTGGGGACATGCATGCCGTGACACCACCGCTGCCAAAGTCATCTTGCAGGTAGCAACATTACTTAACTCTTCCTTTTTCAATTCTTCTCTCTGCCACTCAATTTGAGTCCACCCCTGATGCAAAACAGGAGGAAAATAATGTCTCAAATGCTGTTTTCTCTACCCATCTATGTAAAGGGCATCCTGCCACTGTTGAGCCTCTGCTACCCACACAACTCAAACACGAATGACAGAAAACTTGCAGCTTAAGGAATTTTTCTTCTAACTTTCTGAGAGAACACAGCTGAGTCACAAGACTTACAATGAACACTACCAAGATCTCAACTATTTATTATCTCTAATTTAACAGAAAAGTCAGAAATTGAGTGACTTACAACTCATTAACAGCTTACTTGTACAATTTAATTTTGGCTACTTACTGCTATATAGGGAACACAGTAACATAATTAAAGCATATGACCACAGTGATTGCAAAAGGCTGCCTGCCCAGTTGGGGTTTTAACCAAGCCACACTAACTAGTTGTAGGTTAAAACCCTCTGCAAGATCTTGAGTGACCACTCAGGGACTCTTTTTTACCAAGTAATTAAATTAAAGCCCTCCTCCCACAGAGGGGGGAAAAGCAAAACAAAGACATCACAGGCAGTAATGTCATGAGATCATTTACCTCAGCAGCCAGTTACTGTCAGCTAACACAGCATACAGAGGACTAAAGGGGAAATAAAACCCTCCAGCAATGAAACTGCCTGCACTTCAAAACAACAAAAAATAATAGAGAAAGGACTGTGACTTCATTTAACACAACACTCCCCCCTTTGGTTTGCAAAGCCGTTGCTGGTCACATCCTGCTGGTTTTGCTCTTTATTTCCAGCTACCAAATTGCATTTAGAGACTTATTTAGCATGCTTTCTTGTTTGTGCATCCTCAGGAATTACTGACACACATTCACAGATGGAAGGGGAACAGAACAGGACTTCAAAGATAAAGACCGTACACTACAAGCATGGAGAGAAAAAAAATTACAGGAACACACTGCAGGGAGGAAGACACCACAGACAAGGCCAGGTTGGATGAAGCTCTGATTTTGAAGTGTCTCTTCCAACCCAAACCATTCTATGACTGTAAAAGGAACAAGCATACAGCAACAGAGAAAAACAAGACAGAAATATGAAGATATAAACACCTTTGGAAATTTGATTCCACTAAAATGAGTTGATTTTATTTATTTAATTCTTTTCGCCCCAAGAACAGTGACCACTGAATTCCTAAGACCCAGATGACTTACTATTCATGCAGGTCTTACTGCTGGTAAGACTTGGTAGGCCTGTATTCTCCAAACTGCAGTAGAGTAGCTTGAGAGTCCTGCTGGGGGAGAGAATTCCAGGGAAACAGGGCAGAAGGCAGGAGCCAGCCTGAATGTGTCCTCTTGGAGACATAAACAGACTCATTTGCACATGCTGCATACAAAGCTCTTCCACAAGGGGTTTACATCTTATGAGTAGGTACTGCTAACTTGCATTTTCAGAACACCTTAATTCTACTTCAGACATTTAGATTTTCCTTCTATTTGGGGGGAAGTTTGCTACAGATTGTTTAAGATATGGAAAAGGGATGAACAATGAAAAAAATAAATGGTACTACACACAGCAGTAACAATGACATTGCTGAAATGCCATGGGGAGTTCTAAGCCAACCAGATACCAAGAGATGCCATAAAAGATAGAGGAGTAAAGGGTACTAAAACTCCTCTTTACGACAAAGTTTCCTTAGGCCTCCTGTAAAGTGTTCTTGCGATCATCAACAATGCAACACCAATGCAAGGTTCTACGTGAAGTCACTGAAATATGTGCATGCTCTCTTCTGCTCTGCAGAACTCCAATTAGTGTCTAATCAATAAGTTTATTTGCCTGCCTAAAAGTAAGATCCAACTTCTGGTTTACACGAGAAGCATTTTTAATGAGGCAGGCTGATGCAGGTACTCTTTCTGGAAGGTAAATTGTTCTTGGAAGCTTTCCATTAAGAGACAGCGGAAACTCCACCACTAACTCTTAATTAAGTGCTCTATTGCTTTGGGTTTGTTTTTAATTATTTTTCTTTGTAGATAAGTCATTAATAATTGAGTATCTGCTTGCCTGAGTCATGACACTGTGAATGTACTAAGAAGAAAACCAGTGGCAGTTGTCCATCCGAGCAGCAGTCAGTAGAGCTTTAAAGTGGTCTAGAAGACTTCTGTTCCTCCAAACTAATTTTAATCAGTTTTTCCCCAGCCCCCAAAAATAAGCAGAATGGAGTAGCTTCTGCTTTGAAAAAAAACTCACCTCATCAAGCAATGCACACTGCCACAACTGTGCATTTATTTTTGCCTCTATACAACAACAGGCATCCATAAACTGCCGAGATGCTTTGAAGATAGATGTGCACACAGTGACATTCCCGCATCAGCCACCTGAGAGTTGTACCCACAGGATGAAGCATGTGCTACTGCTGCATGAACAGAAGTGCACCTTGCTCATACAGCACCACTTGCCTTGCTATCTAGATTAAAAAAAAAAAAAAATCTCTATTTAGGACCTAAGCATCTAGGCAAGAAAAACATTTCTTCTTTTTAATAACCTACTTCCAGATATTAAGTCTATGCAGGATTGTACATCCAGGACTTGATCACAAAACCGCTGTGCAGCAGAAATGGCAATGCTCTCCCTTTATAAGATACAAAGTGGATTTTGGGAATCACTGCTTTTCAAAATTAATATTATCCTACAAGTAAAACAGTCTCAATCTCCAACAGGCAGGAAAAAAAAACCCTTTTCAGATCCCCTCTTCTGGTCAGCCCTACTAAGCTGTTGATGCTAATGATTTTAAATGGTCTCATGGAGACAAGCCTGCAGGGTGGGGTAGGGCAGGGGGAAGATGCTGCTCCAGTCACTTCATAGTGGCTGTATCATTTGACACACAGTTAGTCAAAATGCTATCTATTCAACACAGTGTGCAGCTAATCTAATCTAAAGCAGCACGCCAGCACTGCTGTGCTATGGAAACATTCAACAATGCAAACATGATTAGCCACATAGGTGGAGCTTTACATGCAATTGTTTTGGGAGAGAGATTTAGCACTGCTACAGTGACAACATGGCCTCCCTCTTCACATCTGTCTTATCAAGACTCACTTCAGACTAGACTTTAACCTTGTCAGCTGCAATTTTCCTCTACTTCTTCCTAAGGTGCTCATCCTGCATCAGTTATGGCAATTTAATAAATAGGAAAAAATATTAATAAAAGCATTTAGGGCTTGTTATGTTTTGGCCAGTCAAGTTGCACTAAAGAATGCTTAGATTGTATTAGGAAGCTAAAAAGCACACATACTAAGAACAAAAAATACTTTTGTCCTGCAATAACAAACACGAACTGAAAAAACAAACAGTAACCCACAACTCAAAAACCTCAATCAGACCTATAAGTTAAACAAGTATGTTAAACAAAACACTCGAGGCTCTGACCCAGGAATGTCCCAGAGGTATGGAAGTCAAAGATTTCCTTCCAAAAAGTTTGACTGTGGTAAGGCAAAACCCAAGGATTTCCAAACTCAGAACTAGTAAGAACTAGTATTTCTTCTGCAAGTGTTTACCTGCCACCATTCTGAGATGTGCCAATCTCTGTCAGCTTCCAGGTTTTCTCAAATTACTTTTGTAAATAGCATCCAAAGGGTAGGGTGGCCTTTAACTCAGTCCACTTCAGCCCAGCTAAGGCAATGATGTTAGTCAACCCCAAACTGCCAGCAATAAGCCTTCTGGCACACCCACTGGGTATTTCCAGAAGTATCAGCAGCTTTATACAAGGTGAATGTGTGTGTATTTAAGGGCTGTTCCTGAGGTCCAGCCAACCTCTACCCCTAGGGCTGGCTAATCATGCCACAGTCCAAATCTCAATCATCACAAAACAGGTTGTGCTCGCCTTCCCAAAATGCAAGTCTCCCTGCAGTTGTGAGCAGTCTTGTGCTGCAAACTGACTTGAAAATATTAAATAAAAAAGATTAAAAGTTTCCAAAGAGGATTTAAATACAGGCAGCAAGTCAGCACTTCACTTCCTACAATCCCTTCCAAGAGAGATTAGGGCACAAGGGCTCAATACCTTGAAAGTAAAATAGCTACAAAGAATGTTGATTTTCTTTCCTAGAACAGTGGCCGCAGAAGATAAGAGGCACAAGTACTTATGTTTTAAAACTGAATATGGAAGTATTTAAGAGATACTGCCAGTGAAAGCATTAAAGTGACACCATCAACTTCACACCTAGATTCTTAAAAAAATATTAAAACTTCCAAATAGAATTTGGGCCTTTTTAAATTTATCATTAATTTTGCACGCCTTCAGTACATATATATATATACACCCATACATATATGTAAGTGTATATAAAAGCATGCAAACATATGCACACACACAAGTTGGTATTAATGATATCTCCGGAATGTAAAATAAAGTCTCTAAATTTTCCCAAAAACAAATTTCAAAGATATCAATATCTACTACTTTCTTGTCGTTGCTTATTAAGAAAAAAAAAAAGGGGCAGAAATAAAAGGCAGCCTATCTTCTTACAGGTTCAATGCGGCATTTGTCTAATACAGGTGACTACAGTAGTCACCTGAATGTCCAGTGAAAACAGTTGAAAATATTTGCAGAGTTCTGCCACCCAGCAGTAATACCGAAGCAGAGCACTCTTTTATTACTCCCAATCCTTCCTTGAAACCTCTGCTATTTGGACAGCCCCGTTCACTATCCTTTCATGCCAACAGACCCACAGGAAGGCAGCTTTAAAAGAACAGGCGACCTAAAACATCTTTGCCATTTTATCCCTCTACACTTGCATGACGCCCCAGCAGCAGCTCCACTGGCCCCATCCCTCAAACTGTGTCATCAGATCTGCAACCCCCTTCCTCACTTGTGCCACAAATAAAATAAAGCAGGAATTACACGTTCCCTCTGCCATCAGACTAAGCCTGCGGCAAAGAAGTTCTAAGATACCTTAATCCTTTTGGCTGCCTTCCGTCACGCTGTGCCTCCTAGATGCTCACAGCTCTCCCCTATCACTCTATAATAGTGCCAGCTGGCCTCTCTTAGCCAGCCTTTTTTTTTTTTTTTAATAAAAAACCACACAAATTAAAAAAAAAAGTGCAGAAAAACAAACCCTTGAATGTAGTATTTCATTCATGGGTTGGTCCTTACCAAGTTGTGACTTGTATAATTAATCATAATTTACAGCAGCATAGCATAGGAACAATTATTTAAACATTTAAAAACAAAGTGGGTTGCTGGCTCTTTACAATGTTGACATATTTAACACCCAAAACAAATCCTTTTACTGCTGTCTTCAAAACAAAGGCACACATTTTTCTGGGAATGAGATCTCATTTTGCAGGAATGTAGCTTCTTTCCATCCTCCTGCAGGAAGGTAGCTATTTTCAGTATTTCCCAATTATAAAAGTGGTTTTACTGGGTGAAAGAAAAAACTTACAGTTGCACACCCAGTTGTTCGTGATCCCCTTACGCCACTGAATGAGAATTTTCAAATAAAGGATGGGGGGCAGGAAGGGGAGGTATAGAAAATTGAGAAATATTTCCCTTTTACCCACCATGCAACATTAGGAAGGGGCAGACTTATTTTTAGCTGATTCTCTTCTACTACCAATAGTTCCTTGAACACATTTCCTAGTGGTTAAACTACCATTACTCCAGCTTCTGTGCTCATACTGGCAACTATTTATTTAGACATCCTGTCACCATGGGAAGAGCAGATCTCTATTCTTCCTTGCATTACAGAGCCTTCTGGAGCAAGCAGGCTTATTTTATATCCCATAGGGCACAATAATGTAGGAATAAAAAGTTATGGGAGGGGGTAGAGGGTAGGAAGGGGAGAACACATCATGTACTCCTGCTGATAAACTCAAAGCACTCAGTAAGATTTAAATGACTGTGGAAAAGTCTCAACTAGATATTCCTGGAGCAGAAGTTGAAAGAAGATTTTAGAAGACTAGAAGCACTATGTCAATTCCACAGAATCTAATAATTTCCTCAGAATCAGACTGGTCTCAGTTTTGGTTTTAATTTACACAGAATAAAGTCAGCTTAAAAAATCCCAGAGACTAGATCAAGACAGGAACTGATGTGCCCCTAGTGAATGGGTTTTAAGAATCCCAACTCCAATGGCTTTTATTACAATAATCCTAATAAAATATTCTTGCAATTATGTCCTTCTTCAGTGTTTAAGTTTTTAATGACAGGTACAAAAATCAAAGCCCAGCTGAGTCCAAGTGGTGCCAAAAGGCTGATGCTACTCTAGTGAGAGCCTCACTTCTACTTCTCCACTAATCAACTGGACCAAGGCAGGCACTTTCAGTGTTGTCACAGCACAATGAGAGAAATTTAAGTGTTCCTATGTCTAGTTTATCTCAAGGACCTGAGCTCAGGAATTCTTATGAACTGAGAGGGAGGTGATTGTGCCCCTCTGCTCCACCTGCTTGAGGCCACATCTGCAGTGCTGCATCCAGTTCCGGGGCTTTCACCACATAAAGACATTGCTAGAGCAGGTCCAGAGGAGGCCACAAAAATGACTGGAGGGATGGAACACCTCTTCTGCTAGGAAAAGAAGAGCTGGGTTACTCAGCCTGAAGAAGAGAAGGCCCCAGGGACAATTTATTGTGACCATTCGGTACTTGAATGGGGCCTGTAAGAAAGACAGGTACAAACTTTTCAGCAGGGTGTGTTGCAGTAGGACAAGAAGCAATCATTTTAAATCAAAAGAGTTGATTTAGATTTGATATAAAGAAGTTTTTTACAAGGAGGGTGGTGAAACACTGGCACATCTTTTCCTGTGGAGAGGTGGTAGGTGCCACATCCTTGGAAATGCTCAAGGTCAGATTGCATGGGGCTCTGAGCAATCTGACATAGCTGTAGACATCCTTGACCATGGCAGGTGGATCGAACTAGACTTTAAAGATCCCTTCCAACCCAAACTATTCTGTGATTCCTTGAACTGCAATCAGTATGAAGGTACCTAATTTGAATCTTTGTATTTCAACCATTGGCCATGGACCTGACAGCTCAGCATTCAAACATCCAGCTCTGCGTAATCCAAGATGCTCTGGTTAACCACTGGCCATCAATCACAGCAAAATAAAAATACTCATATGAAAATAATGCAAGAAACCTTCTCTTAGGCAGGAATATCAACCTTAACACAGCTCTTGGTTTTGCTGATAAGCCTAGCTAAATGAACCATGTTTCCCGCATGCCTGAAAAAAATCCTCAGCCAGAGACAAGAAGGTCCAAGCAAGTTGCAGCCTGGAGTTGATCCAGATGATTTCCCATGACAACAAAAGGGAAAAATCTATCTCTGCAGACTTCAGTGATCACAGAATGGCTTGAGATATGACATCATCCTGAGTTTAGTTAGACACAGATGACTCTTCCAGAGAGCTATGACATTGCTCTTCATGCTCTACTCCAAGTTACTCACCAATCTGCTTTACTACAGGTTCTGAAATTAACTTGCACCTCTTCTAAAGCCATTGGAAGTACTTCAGCATTTTAGAATGAGGTTGTAATACCCTGAAAATAAGGAGTATAGCATCACAGATACCTATTTGTAATCTTCCGAGCTTGTCAGCAGTATGCAGATAATACTGCACTGGAGATCTAGTATAGCCAGCTCCAACCTGGTTTTGCTCATTGTATTTCTCTAGATAAAGGAATTTCTTAAAAAAAAAAAAAATCACTAAAAGTATATGTCAATCCTATTTCTAATAAAAGCAAGTTTCATGATAAAACTTAGAATATCAGAAGCACACTTCAGGTGAGATGAATTAAGAGTATACAAGAGAGCAACAATACTGTGCTATGTTTACCAGGACAATATAAAGGAATACATCCCTGGCCATGGATGGTACAGACATCTGTGCAAGGCAGGAGACACTGATCAACAAGTGCCTCAAAGAGAGCAGTTCTCTACCTGCTGCCTAGGAGGAAGAAACAATATTCTGGTATGAGTAAAAATTCCTTGACGTTCTGAATGTTAAAAACATGAAGGAGCTTCTGCTGCATCACTTCATCAGTGTCTTTGCCACTAAACACTAAAGAGATTTTTTGCTAAAAACCTCTAAGACTCTTGGCTCAGGATCACTGTACTGATCTCCTCATTTGAGTCCTGCTTGGTGAAGCAAGAATAGCTAAGAGTGGCATGATTCGTGTTCTACTGTTACCCAAAAAAATTTGCTGAGATACCTAGTAAGACATATGGAACTGTGAAGTGCTAACATCTGATTAAAACACAGTTCAATGAATTACGCAGTTTCTTTCCTGTACCTTACTCATGAAAAATTAATCAGGAGAGAAATCTCCTTGGTACAGAGGGGGAAGAACTCCATCCTACCTAATCATTCTCCAAGAATTAATGCACTTGCCAAAACAGCTCCTCTGCCACCTTCAAACACATGTACAAGCCTCCTCTGTTGCAGGGATTTGGCTTGTGACTCTGACACAAACCAGTTCCTCACATCAGTAGCATGGAAATCCTTCAGACACAGCCATTACCTCTCCCAACAGCAACATGACAATTTCTTCTACAGTTAGTTTCCACTAATGGTATTCACAGTCTCAGAGTCAGCAAAGGACTTGGCAAGACTCACCCCAATTTCACTTTGTACCTTCCGGAAAAGCTGTGCATAACAGGAGAAGCAGCTGCAGCTCCAAAGGGTAGAACACGAGAGCAGATGAGCTGCACCGCTCACCCCCCAGCACGACAGGGCAAGGCAAAGGCCAGACCCTGGCCCAGGCTTGGGCCAGGAGGGTCTGCAACACATCTGACATCTTCTAAAGAATCAGACCTGAATCACAGAGCAACTGGGCCGTGACAGACAACACAAGCTCACTGCCCTCCTGGTGGGCTGCAGGTAACTGGCTCTCCTGTCTTGAAGGAAAGCTTGAATAATACTCTAAATTCAAACCAAAGAGTGCCTAGCAGTTTACTGGGCCTGGTCCCACCCAATAACTCGTTTCATTTTCTTTCTCTGTTCTCAAATTTGCCAGTATCACAATAGAATCTAATTAACATTCACTAATGAGTGGGATACCAATTGCTAATCCAAAAGAATTTGGTTATGTGCAAGTAAGCAAACAAGTTAATGTACCATAAACTCTGTTTTGTTCATTTATTTTGACAAATGTAGTTTGCTTTTAATAATGATACTTCCTAGCAGAAGTATCAGACTACTTTGCCTATTTTGCTGAAGTTTGCTGAACTCCCATTGCTGTTACGCTTTTCCTCAGAGATACTATTAAAAACCAAAAAACAACAAAACAAACACAGTAACACAATAACAACAAAACCATCTCAAAACCAATTGATAGAGCAAACATTGGCTGCTCCCTCTCATGAGTAACAAACTAGTAAAAGACCTCAAGAAAACTGTTTGACCGATGCTCAACATTTTGTTTCTGAACTTCCACTGTGGGGAAGGATGCACTACTGATACCTCATTGTTCTGGAGAGGGTTTTCATTTCAGGAATCTTTCCAGTGGGACTAACAGCTCTTTGCAGAACAGATTTGGTATCTACCTGTGCTGCTGATTTTCTTTTCAAGCTAAAGATGCCCAGCTGGGTTCAAAAGGAAATCCCTCTCTGTAAAAGAACACATTTCAACATTTTCCTTTGACTTAAGTAAAGATTTGACCAGTTTAAGTTTTTAAATATTTTAAGCAAGCTCTCAGTCAGTGGGAGTTTCCCTACTGCTACCCTGCTTAGGATATTACTTAACTACTGAACTTGCCAGAAGTGCCCTAAGCCAGTAACACACAATGTTTCTGAAAACATTCAGCACTTTCTTTTGTAAGTGTAACAGGCTTTTTTGGACTGTCCAAATGTTTTGAGCCTGCTAAGAGTGTTGAAGGACAGATTTTAATAATTTGTTGATTCTTTGGAGTTTTTTTACTTCAAAGGCAAGGAATTCAGTCCATAACCACAAGCTTTTATAGGACAGTGTAAACCCTGACCTTTCTCATGTTGAAAGCACAAATCATTGCCTCTTATTTAAGATATAGGTGAAAGCTTGCATAGACAAAAAAATTAAACATTAGATGTTGGGTACACCACTTCAAGATTATAAGCCAGGCAGCTGGTAACTCTAAGGGACCAGCCCAACTCCAGGGTTTGGCTTCTATTCTACAAAAGAATTGCAGTCTGGACTCTGGAGCTACCAAGCACACACATGATTTGGCACATACAGTTTTGCTGGCTGGGTGAGGTGTCACTGCCACATGAAAGAAGTAGGTCACTTCAAGAACTGCTGCCCTATGACAGCCTCTCAGTCTGGCTCTTAAGTGGCAGTCAAACACCAAGAGCCAAAGAGGGAAATGGGACCTCATGACCTCAGGTCAGAGCAAGTCCTGCCAGATCACAGCAGGGTTAGCTTGGTTTCATCGAGTAAAAGAAGGTGGCCCATCCAGTCTTTTAGAAAGAACATGTTCTCCCAAAAGGGTGAAATACTTTAAAATGCTTTCTCCTACAACCACCATTCAAAGCTTGAAGTATGTTCATGACTGATGGGGAGAAACCTCATCAAGTCAAAAACTAGGAGACAAGGTATTTAAAGACAGTAACTAAAGAAAGGGAGGTAATGGGCAACATATTCTCAGGCTGGAAGCAGGCTCAACTTTATGAAAATACAGCTGGACAGTAATTCCCTTCTCAGATGGTTTTAAAATATGGAAATAAAACAATTCAAGTAATGCAAAGACTTGACAGGTCTCAGCAACAAGATCAGTTATGAACAATGTCTTTGATTGCTACTTCTTCCTTTCTTGATACTTTTCAGGATTGCATAAGCAATATTACAACCTATCTTTAAGTGGAAGTCATCAATTTCACGCAGAAAAGAAGCATTTTGCTCTCTGTAATTGTTCTCCTATTCTCCACGGGCCAAGTCCTCCCTTCTTCCAAAAGGAGTGGGGTTTCCACTTGGGTCATCCATGGCTGCATCCCTCTTTCAGCAGCTGGCAGCCACAGGTGCTGGGCAAGGACTGCTGCATCACAAAGGCAGCAGTGCAGCAGGTACCTGGCAGCTGTCACAGCAGATTATCCTCTTAATTCCCCTTTAAGTGCAAACAGGAAAAGCTCTATCATCTCCTTCCTGCACAGCCGACTTTCCTTTCATGGATGTTTCCCTTCTGGACAGTGCTTCAGATTTCCAAGGCTCTAGCTCCAATATTCCCACTAACAGCCCTTGTCTCTGCAGCAGTATCGCCTACTGTTGCTCTGGGGCCTGAGCCCCAGCTCTGTGCTCTAAGGATACCCTGCTGAAGTTTCAGTGCTACCCCACAACCTGGCTTTTCTGTGCTACTCAGATTTACCTGACGGCTGCCGCTGCTGTCTGGGCACCCAGAATGGTGTGAAGGGCTTTTCCTACCTCAGGACTCAGCTTTTACAAGCAAAACCCCCACCTATGGGCAACACAGAATAATCCCCACAGCCATCCAGCAGCAACAGGATGAGGACTGCTCATCAAGACAGCTTCTGACAGACCATGGCCCTGCACACAGTTCCATCAGCTCCATTCACTGCTGTGCCAATGCACAGGCTCCTGCATAGCACTGGTGCCAGAGTTGTGATTTTGCACTGTACTGCAGATCACTCACCCACATTCTTCCACGTTACCAGAATACTTCTGACTCCTTGCAAGAGGCACCTTATTTAAGGAACTGAGCAGTTTGGAGTAGCTGCCTCAATTCAACTACTCGCACTAGCAAAAATTATCTAAGACAACCAAACCATTTAGGACCCTGTGGCTCTAATCTGTGCTAACATCCTACAAATCCCCAAGCCAAAGACCGTGCATTCCCTTTCAGCACGACAACAGTTCCAAGGCAATCTTCATCACAGCCTACTTTGCCAAGCTCAGAAAAAACTTGCCTCAGTCACAGCTTTGAAATAATTTTTTTGCCTGCTAGGGCTCAATTCCATAAGTTTTTTGCTACTTCTTTGCATACTGTGTTCAGCAGCTCCCTGGCAAGGTCTCTGGGACTGTCAGCCATCACAGAGGCACACTGGGGCAGACAGGGCATTGCTACAGGAGCCTACCACATCCTACAGTCCAGCAGACAACTGAAATAAGGAATAAGTATTTCACAAAATAAAGTGGCAAAATTCAAGTGCTGAGAGCCACAGGCGTTGTTGTGGCAGCACATGACAAAGAAGATTTCTCAGGGTTTTTTGAGAAGGACCATTGTGCTTTTAGAGAATTAAAAAAAAAATTATAAAATACCATTGTTTTGTCCCTGTCTATTCTATGATGACTAGGATGGACAGACACACTAGAAGTAAATTTCATCCTTACAACGCCAACCAAGTCCTTGGCAGAGGGGCAGATGTGGTTTTATTACCACCACGACAACCTGCTCAAAGCACGGGCAAAATCTCACCTCCCCACTGCAGCCAAGAGGCACCAACCCACCCCTGAGGGCAGCTCACCCTGAGAGTGCCCAGGCACAAACAAACAGCGCTGGCCTCCAGGACAGGAGACTGCTGGAGCCTGGAGAGAAATGTGCAAGTCGCAATTTCTGCCACCAGAGCTGGGAGTACATTTGATCTGAGCGCCTCAGGCAAATCCCTTCTCTTCTCTGCATCTCAGCTTCCCAGTTCCCAGGGCTTTGCAAAGCCTGACACGAGACACTGCAGAAATGCAGAAAGTCGTGGAGCAGAAATGCAGTAAGTCACAGAGCAGAAATGGCACAAGGGCCAAAGAGATGCAATCACCTCAGATTTTCTGAAGATGGTTATTTATTTATTCTCACAGTGTTTCAGGAGTGCTGAAAGTCTGATGCTGAGAAGCCTTAACTGTGATAAAGGTCCAATGGTTGCCAACTGAGTATTTGCTTTAATCACATTTGATGATGTTCTTAAAGCTGCCTGCCAGCTTCTGGAGTCATTCGATTATATACAAGTATTACTTCAAAGCAAACAAGCAATGGATACATTTTTATTTGTTTGTTTCACTGTTTATAAGTGATATTTTTTTAGAATTTGCAGCGTGAAGGAAATGCACAGTACTTACATTTGGATCTAATTTTCATGAAAATTGAATAAAAAACAGAAAAACACCAGCCACAAAAATCATTTCTATCCCCCAGTAATTAAGTACCCGTGAAGGGAGGAAAAAAAAAAAAAAGAGAGAGAAACAAAACCTTGCTGTTCAGCCAACTTTGTTTAAGATATATTTCATAAATCAGCTGTGTTCAGCTTAAATCAGCACAAATCAACAGAGAAGCAGAAGCCTTGAGGCAACTGTTCAGACACCTGAGAAATGACAGCCAGAAGCCAAAGCCAGAGAGGGAAGTTGGGTATCAAGTTTTTTTAAAGAAATTCAACTTGACTCATTATAAAAGCAACAGAGGAAAATAGGTGGGAGGGGGGTGAGACATACAAGCAGAAATAAGCATTGCTTAGCTGGGGGAATCCAACACACACGGATATGTAGACCTGGAGGACTCCAACACAAGCCTGCCTGCACTAAAGATACCACTGCTCTGGCCTGAGCTGACAGCAACCTCTGGGACTGCACAGCTTGTCAGACAGAGAGGGCAAGCTGTACACTGAGTCATACTGCTCCTTCTCCCCCTCCTCTCCATGATCTGTTCCTGACAGTAAAACCAGGAAGAGACAAAACTTAGTGTTTAATCCTGAGCACAGTAAGGGAACAGCCAGACTTCAGCAAATCACCATCTCCTACTGATGCAAAGCTTGGCAAAGAAAGGAAACCTGTGGAACTGCAGGACCCTTGATACACACACGAAAAATGAGAATTTCTTGACATTAGCCTAGTTCCAAAGATAGAACAAGATCTAATTCAGATTCCCCAAAATGTCCTCATCTGTAAAACCATTCAGAAGAGTCACTGATCTCAGCAAAAGGGAGACTCCTAACCCTCAAAACATCAATGATAACCTGTACTAAAATAAACAGAGTAGATCAAGTAATTTCATCTCAAGGAGACCAAATCGGACTTTCAGTCCTTCAGCTAAATTCCTGTGGGCACAATTCTGGAGATGTCACAGGAAACCCTGAAACAACTGCTCAGTGAGGCAGGGAAAACAATACCAAGAAACCCTCAGTGTGTTAGCTTGAGGAATAATGCAGTTTTGAAGTGCCACTATCAAATCAACAGTATTGCTTCCTTACTCTGTGCTAGGCACCCAAATCCATGGGAAATACTGGAGACTCAGAGAAGGCTCAGAGGACCACAACAACAGTATTTTGGATGTGGAAAAGCTTATTTGAAGGCAGACTGAAGACTGGGTATCAGACTTTAGGGATGAAATAAAAATGTAAAATCATGACCAGCAGAGAGAAATCATATCTTCAGTTTCTCTCTTCTTGGTTGCATAACAAAAGGAAATTCAATAAAAGCTACAAGTTATAGCAGAGATAAAAATAAGATAGTCTCAAAAATGTCTAACCAGACTGCAGAGCTTGAAGCCAGAAGTTGTCAAGGCCAGAAAAAGCAAGAATTGCCCCAAAGCAGACACATATGATTAAGAACATCAATAGATTTAAGAGTGTAGGATAAAACAAATCTTGGTACAAGGTATTAAACTTCTGGGATAACCCCTGAAAGGTATTGTGAGACAAAGATAATTACAACAGCCCAAATAAAAATATCATTTCTCCTTTTATAAATGGTTGCCCTTGGGAACTGCTGGAAGTAGGTACTTGATCAAATGGACCTAAAGTCTGGCAGCTCCATGGTCAGTCTGTTTTTAAGCTTCATCTGGACACAACACACTTAGCCCTTTAAAACCACTGAGTATTTTTTCTGAAAAACACTAAGTTAAATATTCTTTTTAAAAAGGAGTACCACAAACCAAAATTCAGACAAACCCCCCCCATATTTCCCATCTTTCTGAGGTCACAACTGGACCAATAAGATCCATGTGATAAACAAGTTCATTCCTAATGCATATCAGTTAACCACCTTAGCTGCTTAAGAAGGTACAATAACTGTAATATTCAAAATTATGTCCTCAAAACATACCAAGTTCTCCAGAGGCAGAACTTACTTGCTGTTTCCTAAAATAACGGTTTATTTTAGCAGTACTAGACCCTGCCAAATTCCTGTAATACTTATAATAACAAACAATACATGCAATCACCACCATATAAAGTTAGTTACTTTCAGTGCAGAAGCTACAAATCAACCTATGTAAAACATTCCTGGGTTGAGGTGTTTTTTTTCTTTCTTTTTGTTGTTTCATTGGTTTTTACATTATTTTGAGGGTTTTCTCATTAGCTACATCAAATATCCATCCACATAACTAGTTTTCCATTTGCAAAAGAAGACCAAAAAAGCAGTTCAGATTAGACACTAGGAAGAGGTTCTTCACTGAGAGGGTGGCTGAAAACTAAAACAGGCTTCCCCAAGGAAGATGTCACAACACCAAGCCTGACAAGAGTCCAAGCAGCTCACCCTCTGCACCATCAGCAGGCTCTCCTGCTCCCTAAAGAGAGTGCTGGTCAGACAAAACGCTGGAAACAGCTGGTTTGGTAATTAAAAACACATGGATTTTCTCCCATTCTGTTCAAAGCTGAAGGTCCTGAAAATATTCAGGTTTCTTACCTAGGCACATGCTGCCAACTCCTCAGTTTATTACTGGACAGGCTGCTCCAAAGTGTAAGTACAATAACAGGGAACTTGGTTCTTCTCTTGCTTTATTTTGGAGTTCACAAAATGCAAAGACAGTCCTTTGCTGCTCAGAAATAGATTTCAAGCAAGGCAGTCACCTGGCTCCAAGGAAAGCATTTCCTCCCTCCCACTCCTCTCCAGAGGTGCCTTAAATCAGTGTTTGACATCAGACTGAGAAAAGCAGCAAAGTAAGCAAAAGGTGGCAAGTAGTTCCTTTCAATATGAAAGGCTTCTGCTGAGGCACGTTAAAATACTAATTCTAATGCAGAATAATCAGCATCTTTGTAAGATTTCAGTCTGGTATTGGCTACTTCTGTCAAAAACTCAGAACTCTCCCACAGACCTACATGCCCCAGTGAAAATATGCTGAAGTCAATCTGTCTTTGACCATACTTTGGAAGCAAAGGAACTGTTTCTGATACAATAACAACAGTGCTAACAAGTTAGCACCAAGATACAAACAGCAGTCAGGTCAAATCCTTAAGTCACTCCATAGGAAACCTAGATATGAGCTTGTTTTAGCTCCGAGTTACACTGAGACCTCATATGGTCCTTACTAATGAAATAAGAAGAGGCAGTAGTATCTACTCCCAACGTAACAGCAGGGAAACCAGATTGCAAGGTTCTTTTGCTAATATGAGTTACTATCATGTTGCGGGAGCTCTGCACTGTTGCAATAATTGCAGATTAAACAGGCTTTTCCATCTTTCTCACCTTCAAATTCTCTCTCCTTCAGAACAGCTTAGTGCTGCCATCTACTTTTTTTTTTTTACCCTAACAAGTTTGGGGTTTCTTATGCTAACAAAAGTTCTTAGCAGACTAACCCACTACGACAACACTCCCTCACTTAAGTCTTTACAGTTAGGCCCCCACATTTATATGTGGTCCAGCTCATCACCACAGGCAAAATTAAAACCCAAGGAAACAAAATACAAAATCATATCCAAAATCCTTTAAACACTGATTTACACTTGAGCCCTCAAATATTAATAAAACCCCACAACTCCCTCAACTCTTAACCACAAGGTATCTTTTACAACCCTTGGAGATATTAAGTTACTAAATTCAGCGATGACAAGATGACAAAGACATAGGTATTTATCAAATCATCTAGACAGTTCTAGAAAGCAAATTTATCGAGCTAAAAATGTTATTCAAAGTTTTAGACATAGAGAATTAATAAAATTCTTTTATAGGTCATTTATTTGCACAGACACTAACACTACTGGAAAAAAATTATTTCCTGGCTAAAGGATATATCATCTGAATAAAGAGGATGAAAAACATTGGTAGTTTTGTAGGAGACTGCCTGCTGCTGATGAGGCAGAGCTAGTCTTGATTAATCCATCACTTTTTCATTGCAATCATTTTAAGGTCTGAGCGATTGTTTCCACACAGTCCCCAGCAACCATTTGTTGAGGGTCTTCACCCTATTTTGCACAGAAGAATGTTCCGACCAGAGCACCACAAAATCCTTGGAATAAGGGGAAGCCAGAGCACCTTCTGCCTCCCCACTAGCAGCACACAAAACACACAGTGCGCATCCATCCTTACTGCAGGCATCTGCCCAGAGGTTGTGCTCCAAAAACTATGCTCCTGCCTTGTATCTTTGGCTCCCTTCATCCCAAACAAGATGACTATCCTCTGCTGATAAGGGCCAGATTCTCAAAGATCACAAAGTCTCCAAATCTCCAATCAAATCTTTCAGAGCACATCCCACACAGATGCAGAGAATGTCCTACAGAGAAAAAGGCTTTTACCACTGCTCTGCCTACATGTCCCTGCCCAGGTTTGCAGCTTGGTCTCAGATGACCCCAGGCCTCTGCTGAGGCTGCAAACAAGTCACAGGGGCTCTGCTGGAGAGAATATATTTATCCATAGGGAATCGAAGGGAATTAATCACATTTTATGTGCTGTATCAGGCCAGCGAAGGTCACACATCTGAACTAGGGCAGCCCAACCTTCAGCACAGATGTCAGCTTCATGAGGAAACACCCTGAAAACTGGCCAGAAAAGGTATTTTCAGGAGCAGATTTTTTTCTTCCTTCCTGCAGAGCTTTATTTCATAATGGATGAGTAAAAAAGCAAAAACCAAAATCAAAACACAGTTTTTAGAATAAAAATTCATTTCCTAGCTGTCATCCTTGGATTTTGCATATCATGCCTTAGCATTAACTACTGCCAAACACAAGATGTCAGGTCCATCTGGCAGATGTACACTTCCCCAGCTGCCAAGTGCTTCCTTTAGATCCAGGGGCTTTGCTATTAACTATATTCACAAATTTCAGCCTCCTAAAAGAGTAGGGGTTCTGAACAGCAGGCTCTGCTTCCCAGAGCCCTGGAAAGGGGGAGCAGGGCTGCACTGCAATCATCCAGAGCATCTGCTGCACTTGTGTGGTGGGGAGGACAGTGTCCTAGTAACTGACGGCTACACCAGCTGTGGGAGAGCTTTAAGGAATTCCTTTCTCCCCAGATTATCCCTAAGTAAAATTAGAAAGTATTTAGAAAGCAGAGGGGAAACCCAACCATTCAAGCCAACATCATTACTTATTTACATATAAATACAGCCAGGAAATAAGCATATGTATTTATATATAAACAAAAAAGCTATCTGTACAATGTTTCATACATTGCTTTCCCGTCCAATATTTACTACTTTATTCATGACTTCAGGAAAAAAACTTTTTCCCCAGGAAACTGGTGATAAAATGCCCTCTGGTGGGCGTGACTGTGGACCTCTACATCAACAACCACCTCCAAAATAGTTTGGAGCCTTTGATATATTCCTGGGATTACTATTTTTAATGAAGTGAGACAAAGCACATACTTGCTTTCCAGAAGAAACAGATACACCCCTGACTAACGAGCCTGTTTTACTGCTCACTATCTCAGGATTAGAATCATCTTAAAGTTTTTTAAAAATCCTATTAAATTAGTTTTAGGAATCACAACATTCTGTAATGTTCATTTTACCTCTCTAGGATATATTTTCACCTTAAAAAAATAAGCAGTTAAGAGAAACAGAAAAGTGGCATTAAGTTCTGCTTTGCCTCAGCATAACAGAATCTTTGTTGACTAAACTGGATAAAGGAGGGGTGGAGAATAACAGCATTTTCAGAGCTCATGAATCATTTTTGCCCTGTTAAAGCAGCAGGCACAACTAGGGAGGTAGCTCTAACTGTACAGGCAAAAAATAACAGCCCCTGTTCCAGAAGAGTTCATTGCCTAAACAGAAAAATCAAAGATCGAAAAAACCTCCCTCAAATATAAGCTGAAGTTAACATGATGTGTTTTATCCTTCAGATGCTCAATAATTGTGGGTGGCGCTTTCATTAATCTGAAACGAGATAAGTCTAAAAAAAGAGAGCTGAAGGCTTAAGATGCAGTGACAGAAGAGATAATGCATCAACTTGGGGGCAGAGTGCACGTACAGCTACTCTGAGAATATATATATACATATAAATATATATATGTAAAGCAGACTGGTTTAGCAAACCAGCCACACTGGAAAAGGAGAGCTACCAGGCAGATGGGACTGCATGAACCTGACCCTAAAGCAGCCAAAAAAAACCTGCAGTTACACACAGAACTCAAGATGACCCCACATAGTTTCTAGGTGTTTTTTTTTTTCTGTGTGTGTGCAACAGCAAAGCTACAGAGTGGCAGCTAAATAAAAAGGCAGAACAGAACACTGAGGTCACATGAAGGAAAATGGAAGAACTCCACTGCTTTCCAGAGTTCCCTGGAAGGTCTTCGTGCTTCCATTTCATACAGAATATGGCACTTTCTTGGTTCATCAGGATGGTTAGATATTTGTTTCCAGCTTCCACAGTACAATTTGCAGTTAATTGTTCCTTTAAGCCAGAAATATTTGCAACTTTCCGCTATACACAGAATGTGAAGCATTTCTGTCTTTTTATAGATGTTTCTGAGCAACAAAACTTTGCTCATGAAGTTGTTCTGGGGTATAAAGAAATTATAAGATTTAACATTCATGCCCTCCTTTTGCCCTCAGAAAGAAAACCAAGAAACTGTCAAAACCCACTCATTTCTTTGACACATGCCTTTATCCAAATCCTGCATTCCTGCTCTGTACAGAGCTCCTTCCCTCTCAAGTGGCAGACAGGTCAGACACCAATGCTTAGAGCCTGCTCTGGGCTTGGCTAAGATCAGAAACTTTTAGTTTAAAATTCTTTTTGGCCAACAGCCCACACAGAGATTCAGAGTTACATTTACCATTTTTTTTCTGAAGACAGAGGCCATGGGCTTCACAGAGCAATGCTGTCGCTTGGTGTTCTCCTCTATGAGCTTTCTGATCATCATTCTTGTAAGCATCTCTGGACATTATGTTGACTGCAGATACAGTGAAACATATTTGTTTTATGAGATATAGCAAGCCAAGATTAAATGGTCTATTTGTGCGTGTAATAGTTATACACACAATGCCCAGGCATTAATCCTAAATTTTTGCCTAAAATTAGAAGTAACATTATCTAGGTAAAATGAGCACTGACATTTCTTGGATCTTATCCTGGTAGTTAATCTTGAGGTTTTTTAATCTTTCAATTTTTTAATCAAGAAGATAGCCCAAGGCTGAATAGTTCTGGTTGTTGTTAATTTTCCAATCTTTTTACATAAAAATAAGGGTTTCATGGTTTGTTTCTAGAGTAAAACTACCCTCTTAAGCCAACCCTGAAGTGGCTATAGTCAAATTCAAGAGATGACTGGTCTCCTGAAAGCTGCGAACTGACAGAGTCTAATTTTACAAGATAATATTTAGATAGGAAAATACTAAGTCATATGTGATGCTATTTCATTAAATATCCTGAGGAAATCTGAGCCAGTTCATGTTTTCCTAAAATCGAGTAATTGCCTGATAAACAGTGCAGCCTAAAAATATGCAGGAAATGGTTAAGGAGGACTTCCACTCAGGTTAAAGAAGTCCAACCAGTCCCCTGGCTTCCCGAGATGAGTGCCTGATGATGCCCTGGTTAACCATCACCTCAAGCAGGAGATGCCTGGGCTCAAGCTGCACCTGCACTTCCATCACAAACTAGTGTTTAAGCTTCTCAACCGAACCCAGCTGGGTGTCATTCCTGATCTCCAGCCCACTCTACCTTAACTTTGCCATCAGGGCACTGCAGCTGTATGCAGTTCTCTGAATAAAGATGCCAGCATGGCACCAAGGTTTGTTTTTTTTTTGTTTTGTTTTGTTTTACTTGTATTATCCTTGAAACACAATACTTCAGTAACTTAGCTGCTGCAACAACATTTGTCTAAGAATAGTTTTCAGAAGGCTTGAAGGATGCTGCTGTGAACTGTTCAAGTGTGATATTGAAACAGCGAATTTAAGGAAAACTTGCTTCAATTTCTTTTTTAGCAAGAACATACCCTACACAAACGGGCTTTTAAAATTTCTCTCAGAGACAGAGAAAAAACAAATAAACCAAAATAAAGAGTATTAGGGCAATCACAATTCTCCTCTTCATCTCTGGGTGCAGTTCTGTATCCAAATACCACTTTTGTAGACAATCTCACATTTTAGGGACTTCAGGCAAGCCTTATTATTTCCTTAATTCCAATACCATTTCTATGCTTTTTTTTCCTCCTCCAAGTAACTCAAATTGGCCACAACTTCGCATTGCCTTTTAGTTCTCAGAGAGATAAGGCTGTGATGTTGCAAAACTTTAACTGCCCAGAAGTTTAATCATAAAACTATACACTTTTCTTCCAAAAAGGAAAAATGTACTATGAAATAGGCTTTATTTCAGAGATTCAATAAACCTAAAGAATGGGTAGAACATTTATCTAATATTTTCAGGGTACCAAATGTAACTTGATTTGACAGCACAGATGTGAGCTAAGGAAAAATTTGGCATATCTTATATAATAGAGAACGGAGGGGAAAGAAGAAAAGGTGCTGAAGCACCTGGACCACACGGACCAGAAACAAGCAAATATTTCCTTCCCTCTCTCGCATTTGCTGTCATCTACTGAGATTTGCAGACTTTTTCTTCGACCTCAAGACCTTCACAGTTGAATTTCACAAGTGATTTGTTCCTCAGGGTAGAGAAGCACTGTGCAACATCATTGGATACATATTGGAATATGTCAGCTCCACAGGTGTTAACTAGATCAGGATTTGGTCCACAGTTCAGCAGCTCTTGTGACAATTCACACATCAAGATCAACTGAGAGGTTCCCCAGGAGGTCCCATGCAGCCACAAGCCACGCTCTTGTGTGCTACAGGCAGCTTTTAATCACATCTCATTACATTTGTTTGCTCAGACCTCGGAAAGCAAGCAGCAGCTTCTTACTTTCAGTCTCATACAAAGACCACAAGGAATAAAATGTTGGCACAGACAGCCAAAGCCTCACGAATTCTGAATTTGAGAATGGGCACTCAATCCAGCCTGCAGAAAATCCAGACTAGCATCAGTGTAAAAGAGATAAGAGTTAACTCACCAAAGATCAAACCCAACTTTCATTTACGCCTATACAACATTGATTTCTGTTAACTACATGTGTGTAACCGGGGGCAACATTTGATCTGAAGCCTAGTACCTTGATGCCCAGCTATTGTAAAACAGAAGCAAAAAGGTAACTACAAACATTTGACTGATGTTGCCTGCAAGCAGGGCATTGCAGACAGCTCTACCAGCAATTCATATTGACAAAATTAAGATGGGGCATGGCAAACCTCACAACTAGAAGTAATTGCACAAATATTTGGAGTGTTCTAAAAAAAAAAAAAAAAAAAAAAAAAAAAAAAAAAAAAAAAGAAAATATGTCACTGGGGAAAGGCAACACAAAGCCACAGACCAAGAAATAAGCTACTACATGCAAATACATGCAAGCTTCTCCCAAGTTAATTCTCCTCTTAATGGAATATTGATTGGTATGCTCAATGTTTAGAAATGTGAAACAGTGTGGGGGAGAGAAAGAAAGAAAGACACTCAGAGCAGTGACTTTTGTTTAAATGATACATACTTTCCTCATATGATCAGCCAAAAATAGCATAATAAAGAGGTCAGTGCAGTACATTTAACATTTTGCCTTGCATATTATTAGCAAGTCTGTCAGAGATGACCTGGGAGTGTCAGTCACACACTTTTTGTGCCCTTCTACAGGAAGAAGGCACAGCATTTTTCATAACCTCTCATCACACAATATCCTTAGTGTATCTGGTATTTCTCTACTCTGAGTAGGATGGATTGCAAAGTGTCTGTGGTAGTAGAGAGGTTTTTCAGATGTAATCTATTGAGCTATTTGCACAACTGGGGAGAAACCCACCATCCAGAGGAAAGCAGGGCAGTCCACTGTCATGAGGAACATCTGCCTAAGTTTTGTTGCATGTACTCCTATCCCCAACTGAGAAGAGAGGATGAGAAAGAAGCAAGCTGCATCTTTGAAGCAGACATTTATATGATCCAGTTTTTAAATAAAACCCTTAAAACATTACCCGTATTTCATAATCAAGCAGCCACTTACTCCAGCCTTCCAGAAATTTCTCCTTACTCCAGTGACTACCAGTGAAATCTTAGGGAAAGTGTTTCTTCTATTCTTTTCCTTCTTGCATTCATGGAGTCTTCAGATATAACCCTTAGAGCCTCCAAATCATTTCACTAAAAAGCCACTTAATAAGAAGGCAAAAGTAAAAAAACCCCAACCAACCAAAAAAAAATAAACCAAAAAACTTCAACCAGAAGAACCAACTTCCACTGCCATCAGAGTTCCTAGCCCTGATAATCCAAGCAAAAACATCATGCTAAATAGCTCTGCTGGGCCATCCCATATTAAGGATACACTTAGGAATATAGGCACTGTCAAAGAGCCATTTCATTGTGTATAGGTCAATACAGCTGAAATTTCTTTATACATTTCACATACACATGTATTTTTGTGCCCTACGGTTTGTATTAGAATGCAAGAACCTTCATACAGAATTAGCAGCATCTCTGCCACTGGTTCTCCAAACTTCATGAAGGGTTAATGAATAAGCTCAAAAAGATATTGCTTAACTTCATTCTGCAGCATTTCATATAGCTTCAAAAGTATTTTCCAGGCATTTATATACCCAACAACATTTTGTAATATGAAGTGTTCCAATTTGGCATTGTTCCACCCTTGGCAGGCAAGAGACAATAAAAAAATCAGGAGAAAGTGAAAAATGAAGTTTCTGAAGTATACAATATGTTAGGAATCATCTAATGAATTCAGGTGCTCAACAAGCTACAAATCAACCGAACTTTGCAATACATATAGATTTCAAAGCACAGGTAAACACAGCTGCATCCACTTTAAAGTTATTCCATGTAGTGTGATTATTGCAATGAACTTCCTGAACTCTTTCACCTCTCCTTTTGATCTGGGGTTTACCTGTGGCTGGAAAAACTAACAGCATTTAAATTCTTCTCCTTCTAATTAAGGGAAAAAAGATGTTTAAGCCTCAGACTGAGAAAATAAACCTTCCTCTGAGTAGCTACAGCGTGCTGTGATCTGCAAATCCACCAACATTGCTTTTGCAGACCAAAAACAAAATCCTACAAGGTCTGACAAGGCAGATCTTGGAGCAGAATTATCCAACTTAAATATTAATTACTCATCAGCATGGACTTTAAGTAGTGTCTGAAGCCAAAGGCCTTAAATGACACTTTAATCAGGATTTCTGAAGTCTGCATTGTCATGCAGATCTCGGTTTTGGGGTTTGTCTAGGAGGCTTTAAAAAAAAAAAAAAAAAAAAAAAACCAAAACAAAAAAAACCCAAGAGTGAAGATTGGTAATGAGTGTCTCTCCAAGATTCAAAAATATGAAGAGACATATGAATAGAGTCCAACTCAACAAATTAGGCACATCTCGGATTTGAGTCCTGCTACCAAACACTGCTATTGCCTCAGATACCTCTGTATCAACTTGAAGGATTCTTCACAGTATCTCTCAACTACACTGACAGTCCAAGAAACACTCCTGCCACGGCACACTTAACAGTTTTTAGTTAACAGCAATGTTGCAGAGCAATTTTATCAGTGGCAGATTTTCTTGCAAACTGCTGCACTGAACGAGTTCCAACACACACCTTGAGATATAATCTGCTTCACAATCATACTGCATGCTACCTGTACTTATGCAGAGCACTAAAACTGGAGACCAATCTAAGAAAAACCAACCCTGAACAGAATTCCCAGCCCTTAAAATCACACATCACATAGCATATCGTAATGGATGGCAGGGAATTAAATAAAAACACAAATCGCAGAATGCTACAAAAGGAACACTGAGTTCATTTTAAAAAAAGTCTTTGTCTATAGCTTCAGCAGACTGTTTCACAGAATCAGTATTATTATTGCAAGCTAGCACTACACATTACCTGAAATTTAAGGCCATCAAAAAAACCCTGTCTTTTTCAGAAGTTAATGCCAATTATGGTCAGAACACAAGTTGTGAATATCTGAAAACCCAAACCTAAGAATCACAGATTTAAAAAAAAACCAAAAACAAAACCCAAAAAAACCAGCACATAAAAATTAGACAAAATGGTCCCATGTTCCACATATCCTAATCCACAACATAAAATTATTTATGGAAGAGTGTGACTAGGAATTCAGTTACTGTCATTTATCAGATGGTCAAGACAGCACAGAGGTAACTGGCTGCATAATAACACACCGGGAAGGCTTCTGGGCACTGCTTGTGCCAGGTCTGGTTTCACCACACCAGGTACATGATGCATATTCACACCCTGGGAAGCACTGTTGACTTGCAAAAACCTAACAGAAAGGTGTTCCCGTAAGAGATTTCTAATCTATTTCCTTTCAATGTCTTTCTTTATAGCTGAGGAGGAGTTCTTTGTACTTCTGGTAACAAAGGAAACACAGAAGTGACAGGAGCATGTCAAAGCTGTTTATGTTTCATACAGCCTCACACCAGGATTTGCTGTTGGCAGTTTACTTCTAGGGAAGAGCATCTTAAGCCTCGACACAGGAGCTCCACCTTCTTACAAGGAACTTTATGGAAGAGTTAAATGCACAGAGGGATGTTCAAACCATTCTCCACAGTGACTAAGCCAACATAAAATGAAAATTTGTTTTAAATAATGTGACAAATGGTTAATGCAGTAGTTCAGTTACCTGCAGGTATTTTCAATATTATCTAATTTGTATATTTATGGGCTTTGAGATAGAGGTTTCACACTTTCTTCTGCAGAGAGGTGAGTACATTAAGGAAGTGATTAGACACACAAATAAATCACAGAACCTAACGATACTATGGCACATTTAAGGTTACTGAATCAGCACACTGTGCAAAATGGAAGATCTGGAGGGAAAACCAAAAGAGCAGAAGGACCAAGTAAGTCACTAACTCATGCTGAGATTTTCAGCTAGCTGAAAGTCTCACTGCGGCACAAAGAGTTAGTGATCTGAAAATGATGCAGACTTCAGTGCCGCACTATAAAGTTGAGGCCCTGCAAACAGAGCAGCTTTCGGATAAGGCCCTCAGCTGCCTGGGCGTCCTGGGTCCATAGGCTATGGCAGGAAATCCAAGTGATCGATGGAGTTTAGTTGCAAAGTCATTACAAGAACTCAAGTAAGACCATGCTCAACCTAAGGAAGGGATGATAGAAAACCTCAACAAAAATATTAAAAGAGACCAAAATTTCAAAGTGCAAAAGAAAACACAAATGAGTTTTAAGATTAAAAAAATAAATCGCACAAAAGGGGTATGATGCACATTACAAGGGTTAAACAAGATGGGACAGCCTGGAATTTCTCTCTCCATTTACAGATCATGGGGTACTTTTTCCACCGTAACGCTGTGTGTGAGTTTCCACCACAGCACACACAGGCAAGAAAGGAAGGAAAAAAATAATTCTTTTGGCCCTTTATTTATTTTTTTTTCCCGTGCTTCAGAAGAACTGGGTCCATCAGGTATCCGAACTAAATTAAAAGGTCAGGAAAACAAGTAGGCATGGACAAGACTGAATTGCAGATGAGCAGAGAGAAGGAGAGACAGAACTGGGATAAGCGCCAACAACTGCACACAGTCACAGTCCCGACCCCGGTGGCTGCCAGTGCAGTCCAAACCTGAGCAGCTCCCAGGGACACCACGGATCGCTACCTGGCAGAGGAGGACGCGTGGGAGCAGAACAACATCACTGGAGAGACCATCACAGCAAACCTGGGTGTAATGAATTCCCCTCGCAAACAGGTGCCCAAAGTGATAGCACCAGATGCAGTGCTCAGTACACCCAGAAATCACATCTTATTCCTAGATCCCTGCCTTCCTCTCCTTTCATTGAGGAGATTTCCAGTCCACATACACACTATATACTTTTTATTATTGTCTGAAGAAGAGCAGCAACCCTGGCAGCATGCTAATCTAGAAGCCAAGACAAAATAGAGCTGGTTACTTTCTTCCCACAAGATTTCTGCTTCTAAAAACAAATGAACAAGGGTCTGCTCCTGCACACCACCACTTTTTGTTTCATTTCAGCAAGACTTTGACAAAATCTAATTCACTGTGCCATGTATCTACTATATTGGGTATCTGAAGTATGACCATCACTCATTAGAAACATAATTAAAAAGTGACAAAACTAGATCCCCCCTCCCCAGCATGCAGATGAAAACCAGTAACCCTGCCTCTATTTGTAACCATGACAACTATAGAATATTTTATTTCGGTAATATAATTCACACTGAACATTTGCTCATAGGTTTTGTTGTTAAGGGAAAGGTTGACACACTGTGCACACATTTCATAAGCTACTGGAGACAACAAATGCAGGAAAGTCAGGCAGTTTGAGACCAAGAGCCCAGTTTGTATTTCAGAGTTCATTTACGACCCTTTATTGTACGCAAAATGAACACGAACAAAAATTCACCCAAATTAAGTGTTACAGGTCATTACTTGCAATACAACTACTTGGTACGACAGGATGTTTTTCCACTTTTAAATAAATCACAGTGATATTCTCCGTTTTTAAAAGAGTTAGTTATTCAAACATCAAACGTTAATTTTCAATTAAAATACCATAGGCATTATTAGGAAATATCAACATGGATCTTAGAGAAAAAAAACAGCTATGCAAAACAAGGCAAAGAAAAACACAGTTTACATATGCAGGCTAAGTCTCATTCTGGTTGGGTTGCTAAATTATTTGCATAGCTCCAGTATTTCATCCTAAACTGAAGACAACTTTCAGAAATACACACAGTAAGAACAGGTTATAAGAATAAACAAAAAGCCATAATTCTCAACATTACTCCGAGAAGGTTAAACAACCTCCTGAGCATAACTAAAGTTTGACGCAGATAAATGTCAGAGTAAAATATTGCTGTACTTGATTTTTCTCCACATGGGAAAAAAAAAATAAAACCATTAGCAGTTTCAACCAGAATACAACAATAATAGATACACTGTTGCTTTGGTTTGGAGGCAAACAATAATAAAAAAACAATAAAGCTTATGGAACACTACCCCTTTTCTCACACGGATCCCATCTTTCAAGAAGGATTTAAAGTTTCAGCAGATTGCTAATTATAAGAAACAATAATACTGTTATCTGCAGTCACCTTAAAGCTACAGTAGTTTGGGATTTTGAAAATACCTCAAATGAAGAGCCTGATAGACATGTTTAAATCAGAACAAGAGACTCACACGTGCCTACACACACACACACACACACTTGCTCAGTTGTTTTCAAGACTACCAGGAAAAAGAAAGTTTCTTCATTTATCGGAAATACGGTCTATATAATCTTCCATTTAAACAAGTAATAAGCCTGCAGCAAACATGCATGGCTTTTTCCTTCATTGATGGAAAAGTGATTAAATCCTCCTTAATCTAGTTACCAGAATGCTGTATTTTTTTCTTTCAGTTTTCATATACAGTAACAAAAGATAAGCAGCCAACTACATGACCAGGGCTCCATCATTTTGGGTTGTGGTGGGAAGATAAATATGTCTCCAGCGTACAAGGGATATTTTCAGTTTAATAAATGAGACCGGAGGAGGAAAAATAAAATAATCTTGGAGACGACGAGCACACACTGTTTATGAAGTGTATGACAAACACCACCATCCATCTCCAGAAGTCCCTTCCTCCAGACCTTTCTCTACCCTCCGGGGAGGCACAGAGACCTGAACCCAAAATCCCGGGGATCACAGACCTGCATCCTCACACGACAAGGACAGCTCGCCACGTCCACTCAATGTCAAAGCAGAAAGTAGCTTTTCCCTCCCAGCCTAAGCCAGACCTTCCGAAAACCGGCACCCAAGGGATGCACCTCTGTGCTCCGAACGGCACCAGGCAGCACTTGGGTTCGAAGATAAGTTACAGGGAAAAAAACCTTAGGGGAGAAAAAAAAAATAAAAAAAGAAAAAAAATAAAAAGGGAGGAAAAAAAAGAAGGAAAAAAAGAAAGGAAAGCATCAATGGAAAAAGCACAGCAGCAGCCAAACATACCTCACACTGGCGAGGACATAATATCGGTATGGGAATCGTACGAAATGTTTTAATATGTGTATATGCACACACACACACATATATATTTAAGCAATATTGTGCTGAAAAGTTCCTCGTACGCATCACCCGTGGGGATGTGGAGAAGCAAGAAGGGGGAACGAGAATGCATGCCAGGCACAGGGAGAGGACGGGGCTGGCCGAGGCGTTTGGGAAGCAGGCAAGGGAGGGAAGCAGGCTGCCTGCGGGGTGCGCGCCGATCCGTGCCAGCCAGTTCCGCGGCGGCTCCGGGAGCAGGGCCGGGGATGGGATGGAGGATCCACCGGGACAGTCGCTCGCGGAGGGATGGGGGTCTGCGGGGACACCGCCGCCCCCGGGACTGGGGGAGGGCAGGAATTGCGCGGCCGTCGCCGCTCCCCGAGCGAACGCCTGAAGTTGTGGGTGCGCGGCGGGGGCGGAGATCCCCACGCCAAGATGAAAAAAACCCTGGAAAAAAAAAATCCAAACCATCACAGCAACATCCTGAGGGCCCGCTGGCCCCCGCGCGGCACCCCCCAGGCGGCGGGAGGCACGCAGGAAGTTTTTAATGCGGACAGCGAGCGCAGGCGCAGGGCAGCCCCAGCCCCGCGATGCCCGGCGCGACGGGCGGGCGGCGGCGGGGGCTCGGCGGGCGCAGGGCACCGCCGCGCCGCTTACCTCCCTCCGCGGGGGCGCAGGCGGCCGCGTCCTCAGGCGGCGGGAGGATGCGCGGCGGCGGGAGGCGGCAGCGGCGGTTTGTGCATCGCAGCCTCCGCCGCTAACGCAGAGCCCCGCGCGGCTGCGGGCGCCGGGAGCCGCGCTGGAGGCCGGGCAGGGAGGCGCGGCGCGGCGGCGGAGGCTGCTGCGGAGCCGCGACCATGCTCCCGTCTGGCCGCCTTCCCCTCACCTACTGCCCGCTTTTGCCGGGGAGGGAGGTGGCCTGGGCGCCGGGGCGAGGGGCGGGCCGGGCCAATCACCGCGGCGGCGGGAGGCGGCGGAGCCCGGCCCGGCCCGCCCCGTCCGCCGCACCGCCCCCGCGGGAGGGAGGGAGGATGGAGGAGCCCCGGCCTCGCCGCCGCCCCGCGGGGCCGCCCCGCCGCGCTCCCGCCGCGCTGCCCCGGCCCGGCGCAGGTGCGGGCGGCGCCGGAGCCCCGGGCGCTGCCGTCGGGCCGCGGCGGGGACGTGCGGGGGGACAGCGCGTTCCAAAGGTCACCGCGCTCCCGCTGCCTACGGGAAAGTAGCGGGTACTTGGAAAGAAATAGTGCCCCGTTTCATGAAATCGCCGCTCCCCGAGGGCGTGATCCCGGGCCTCTCCAGGTCCACAGGAGTGTTGGAATACGTTCGTACCATTCTTACCCAACAACACGATTTTTAAATTTTTTTTTTGTTTTAATATCCATCGCGTTTGGAGTCACTAGAGATTTTCCGCGTGGAAATCTGCATCTGTCTCTCTTCTGTATAATCTTGTATCTGCGTGTGCTGCTTTGTAGGGTTCTCTCTGATGTGCACACAAGCTGCATATGCTGTAGTTTTAAACACAGAACACTTTGTCTTTTATATTTCCTGTAAGCATAAAAATAAGCTTAATCAAATTCTTTTCTCCTTACTTTGCTGGTTAAAAAAAATGCATCTATGCTCAACGTGTTGGAAGTAAGGCAGTTGTGCCAAATGCCAGCAAAGGGAAGGGAGGGAAGCACACAACCCACAGAAACAGGCAAATCTATGTTTTTGTTGGAAAAGGGACACATGCTGCCCAATGCCTGGAGGAAGCAGGGTGCAGCACTAACAGAGCAATTTCGTTTTCCCTCTTCCCAACCTCATAAACAAATGAAAATTATTGCAGTGGACTAAAATAGTTCTAAACCCAGCCATCATCATTAATATTAGAATGCTTTTAGCTGAATATGGCCTCACTCTGGAACAGGCAGGCTTCATACATTTTTGTCTTTAACATATTGTGGACTAACATTGAAACCTCCAGTCCTGTACATCACAGCGGCATGTGAGGGTCAGGAGTTCAGGACAGTTTAAAAGCTGAATTATTTAGCACGTGCACACACGACACACCATTCTGTTTTCCACACGGGTTTTTTTCCCCCCCTCGGCTTTCTCCCTTCCGAAGAGGAGAGCCCTGCCCGGTGTTATTTGCCCTGGTGGAGCGTTATTTGCCCAGCATATATGGTTGGCCCAGAATCTGAGGAAGCCGAAGAGAAGAAGTCTCAATGGGACTGTTGACCTAACAAGTAGCATGTCAGTCTCCCGATGGCATTTGAATGTTCTCGCAGTGAATGCTCTGAGACAGGAGAGAGCGTAAAGCAGGGATTCTTTGGAATCCTTAATTAGACACAGTGATTTTGGAGTACTGGCTTCTGCTGCTATCCTCCACTTCCTAGTACTTTGTTTTGTGACCTTGAGGTTAAGGATACCATACAGCCCTGTTTATTTTTAATGAAATCTTACAGTTTTATGAGACAGTTCTAGCTTTTATTTATTTTTAGCATAAGTGCTTCCATCTTATCTGCCACGCAGGTTCATAGTAGGGATTTAGCTAATATTTGGACAGCACTTTTAAGCTATGAAGCTGTATACGCCTATTATACTGACCATTTTCTGCATTTTTCTTTTTAGCAAGGTACTTTCATACTCTTTCACTTCAGGAAGACAGAGTTCAAATCTTGACTAGTTTTCTTATCAAATTTAGTCAAATACCTGATTTACAAATGCTGACATAGGGTCAGATTCTGCATTCAGTTACAGGTAATGAATTTCAAAGAATTTCTTGATCCTCTGTGACTTTACTCTAGATCTAAACCAGTTCCACTCAGAATTAGCATCACAATTTCATATTCATGAAGAATAAGCATTTGATTACATTGAATATACCATTATACTTTAATTTTCTTGCTCCAATTTTATTTTAGTAACTTCAGTAATTTAAGAAGAAACTGCTTCCTTTTTTATTATTTTTTTTAATTTCATTTTTTTCTCTGCTTTGATTCTGAGAAAAAAGCAGGCAAGTTTTGTAGAGAAAGTCAGGGGTCTGTAAAGTTATTTGGGGGCATCCTGCTCCTGGTGAAGTGAAACAGAAGTCTGCAAGTTTTTTAAAAATTAAGATTAATACCCGGATCTGGAGAAATTCCCCAGTGCTTGGCATGCTATTCCTGGTGCTGGAAAAGACCCACTGCTGCTCACATCCTTTCTCCGAATTCGGGAAGTCCTGTCCTCCTCTTACATAGTTTGTGTTTTAAGGGAAGCAAACCTTTGTGCACATAATAACACTGAAAATAAGGATCCTTCAAATGCTAATGAAACAAAAGATTTATTTCCAGAAAAACAGATATTCTGGGATGAGGGGTTTATTTGGATGGGGCTGTGGTTTTTTAAAATAGAATCTGTTACAGGGTCATGCTTGACAGGCTGAGGATTATTTGAAAGAATCCCAGTTTTGGATTAGGCAGCTGATAGCCTGCAAGACTTTGGTGTCTGGTAAAGCTTGCTCCTCTGAAAGAAGAGATTTCCTCTTTTAGCAATAGATCATTATGTTACAAGGCGTGTATTAGAATGAGAATAATACAACTTCCCCTGTCTTTGCTGATCATATCAAAACTAATGGCATCTTGAATTGTCAGAGCATCAAGTCCATCTTCTGATAAAATATTAGAAGACACACAGATCTATTCATCTTACTGGAGATTTCATTTTAGTCTGAAAAATATTTGATGGCAATGCCATTAGATTAGCTGTGGGCATGTATCACAGGGGCCAGCATAGGAGCCGAGTACTAGGATTTTGCAAAGGTGTTCCTATAAATATTTCCTACTTTGTGGTAAAACTTATCCCCTAGGTTTGTACATGCTTAAGGGAATGAAATTCTTGTTTATTTTAAGGGATTTTAAATATAATTCTTTAGATTGCTAATAAAAAATTCTTGATTTTTTTGATGCAGGTTAAGCCATTTCAAAGGTAAAGAAATTTCATCTCCAAAATTGTTGCCTGAGATTTTTTAAGCCATAGCCAAAAAGGAACTTCTACTACACAGACTTTAACTGGAAGGTTTCACTTCTGCTTTCAGCTAATGAAGATCTCCTTAATTACAGGTTTACAACATAGATTCTAATGTCAATGCATTATTTTCTGCTTTCTGAAAATGTTAATAGATCTGGTAGAATATCTAGAAAATACAGTAGTAGATATTTTGTATATTCACAGGGTTTAGGGGTTCTGAAAAAGTCAGTGGAGATTTGAAAGATATCTTAGGGTTTTTTTCAATCATCTATTTTTATTTATTTGAAGTATAAAGACTGTTAGCTTCTGCTTCAGCATTCATATGTACATATCTGTTACAATTATCCTTAGCATTTAACAGAAAGATAATGCCCAAAGGAAGCAGGAAACGACATTTAAAGTAATTTTTATACGTGCAGCTTTAGTTAATTGCCAAAATATGAATTTAAGATGGATTAAAAGCACTAACCTGTGCAATTTATTTAAAAACATAATTGACTTCTATGGGCACACCATGTTAAATGAAATACCTCCTTCTCTGAGCAAATCTTTTATCTTCTGCTGAGCAATCAAAGCTGCTCTCAGGGGTGGGAAGGCAGAGATGGCAGGTACAATGTCCTGTCATTGCAAGCTGGTTAGAAAAGGATTCTGTCCTTCATACATTCCAAACCATGCCCACCTCCATGTCATTTACAGGGCAGTCATCAAGGCAGGCAACTACTCTTGTGAAAAGAATCAACCTCCAGACAAGAAAAGGAGTGTCAGATCATCACTGTTTGGTTGATGACCCACTGAGGCACTGAAATTATTGTACCAAGAGATGGGGAGATATGTGATCATCCCCCTAATAGCTGACCATATTCCTGTATTTTTTTCACAAGAGGATTATTTCTAACTCCAACTTTACATATCCGTGATTTCCTCAGGCATTTAGCTCTTTAACCTGACAACAAACTGTTTGCAGACACACACACGTCTCTGCGGGCAGAGGTTATGAAGTCATTTGCTTGGAATTGGTGAAATAAAGATTTGTGTGATTTTAGGTGTATGAGCCAAAACGTCCTTGTCCCTGACTTGTCAAGGGAATAAGAAGAGTCTGATCCTCTAAGAGCAAGCAGTATATTGAGTTGATTTCTCTTAGGTATGACAGAACCATTTGCTAAAACTTCCCCCAGAAGACAGAAGTGGGTTCTGCTGGAGTTGTGATTGTGATTTCTGATGGGCAGTAATAAAAGCTAGATCTATTTCACTATACTAGCAGAGTCTAGAGCACTGTCTTGAATTATTTGAAAATCTTTAATGATTAGGGATAGCAGAGAAGTCAGATCTTTGTTGGACTTTTTGAAAGTTTATGAAGGTTCTGTTTAACAACTTTATTTCCAATCACCTCTAGTCCCACTCAATCACATGGAGAGGCATTTTCATTGCCATTGAAGTCATTGCATCAGCTGCTTGAGTTTTATCAGAGTAACTCCACTACACTAGTTTATGAGGGAGGATGTGGGAGGAATTGGACTTTGAAGGTGATTTTAGAGGGAGTTGTGTTGTTTGATTTGTTTGTCTAAAAAGTAACAATATGTTTCTACCTATTCCTTGTAATTATACAGGGAGAACTAAAATACATGCCATTTTGAACTGAATGTCTGTATTAAATTGGTTTGATTCCTATTTTCTGCCATCTGTGGCATAACTAGAACAGAGAGTGAGAACAAAAAATATAAATGACTCAGTCACATTTCCTTTAGGAGAGGCATCATGCCCCCCATTCTTGTCAATTCCAACTCAGAATATTCTGTGATTCTGGTAATTTTAATTGTAAATAATTCATTTCAGCTCTGAATGAAGCAGTGGTATGACACCCTGGGCACAGAGAAGAGATGTTGTTGTTCTGTCATTTAATGAAGGGACCAAAATATATGCTATAATGTTTTGGTTCAGCATCTACACATAATTTTTCTGTATATTTGGATGGCCTACCAAACAATCTCAGCAAAATGCTGAGATGTAATTCAGCTTAATTAAATCTGTAAATGTTAAGTATCTCATAAACTTGACTGTGGAAAGAACCAGAAGCAGGTTCACAGAGAGGAAAATGAGACAAGTAGGTGCCGCTGAAGCCTCTTGGAAGACAGTGCCCACCAGCTTTAGTTGCCACTGATAATACAGAGAATCATATCCAGGCTCTGGAATGAGACGGAGGCAGTGCTACACTCCACAGTCTTTGTTTTCCTTCTATCCAGACTGGCCAGAGAAGGTCCCTTCAGACAACTTGATAGGGGAAGGTTGATGATATGTTGGGCTTTACTGGGTAGAGAGCTCAGGAGTGGGATGGAGACAGTGCTACACTCCACAGTCTTCTTTTTCCTTCTATCCAGACTGACCAGAGAAGGTCCCTTCAGACCCATAGAAAACTTGATAGGGGAAGTCTGATGATATGTTGGGCTTTCCTGGGTGTAGTGCTCAGGTACAGCCAGGTATGTCAGCATACCTTGGAGCCTGGAGGCAGTCAAAGGTCTCACATGCCTATAGACACCTATTTTAGGAGGCCTGATTTACCCTAAAGTTTATACATGAGGGAGGTGTTTGAGATAAACAGATTGTCTCTTTATTACCCTACAGGCATTAGGGGAGTTCATCCCCACAACACCCTGGAAGGGGGCATCATTGCTCTGACTGTAACAAGAAATTTTCCTTCTTTATACTTGATGTCTTGTAAAAGTCAGTTTGAAATGACAATGATGTTTCTGATTTTTATTTGGTTAATGCTTTTCACAGATTCTGAACATTTATATAAAACTCTTTTAAATGGATTCCTTTGGGAATCAAGTTTTGAGCAAAGGCCAAGTGTTTCTATCACTTATCAAAGAAATTATACAGAATCACGTTTACACATATCACAGGTTAATGGTGAAAAAACGGAAGAATAAGTAATAAAGGAGCAAATTATTATTGCTGAGTGACCTGAAGTGCTTAATCATAGAATCATAGAATGGTTTGTGTTGGAATAGGCCTTTTAGATTATCTAGTTCCAGTTCCCCTGCCATGGGCAGGGGACCTTCCATTAGATCAGGCTGTGCAAAGCCCCATCCCTGGCCTTGAATAGTTCCAGAGATGGGGCAGCCACAGCTTCTCTTGGCAGCCTGTGCCAGTGCCTCACCATGCTCACAGTAAAGAATACCTTTCTAATATCTAATTTAAACTTACCCTGTTTCAGTTTATGAAGAGGTCAAAATAAAATGAAAAAATTCTGAACATTAGGTTAGCGCAAGGCAGTGTAATAAAGCATGAAGACAAGAGGCTGTGCAGGGCAGGGGCTCTTTCTGGAAAACAAGGACATTGAAAAAGATTTTGGATTCTTTTTGAATAAGCACCTCAAAATGAAATCTCACTGTAATTCTGTAGCTAAAAGGGCAATGCAATCCTGAGATGTAGAAAAGAGTAATATCAAGCAGATAAGAGGATTTGATATTGCTCACATGCACAACAGTGGTAAGGCTACAGTTAGGAGCCATGTCCAGTTTTGGTGTTTGCAGTTCAAAAGCAATGTGGAAATAGTAAGGGAAGTTCAAAGGAAAGGTATGAAAAAGGATTCGGAAAAGAAGCGTGACAACACGAGGCATAAGCAGCTCAACTTATTTAGCTCATCAGGGAAGAAGCTGAGAAGTGACTTGGTCACTGCAGGTAGGTACTGACCCATGGAAAAGATACCCAAGAGAGAGGAACCACTTTATCTACCTGACAAAGGCATTACAGGACCCGGTGTTTGCCAACTTAAGTCAGACAAATCCACTCATAACAGAAGAAATGTTTTGCTAGCCCGCAGAGCCCTAAATAATAACACTGCCCTGTAAAAGCTGTCACAGGTAGCAATATTTAGGAGGATGTTAAATATGTATTTTTAAATACTTCCTCTTCGTATGTTTTGTGGAAAAATCTGTAGGTCTTTCTGTGCCTGTGTGTGGGAGTCCTGTCAGGATGTTGGTGGCGGTTCCTTGTCTTGCACTCAGATAACCTGTTTTTCCTCCTATTCCTCAGTCGCCTGTGAGGCTCCAGGGGCCAGCACTGCCAGGGCTACTCTCACCATCCCTGTAACACCTGTAGTTTCAAAGGAGAATAATTATTGGCAAATAATCACTGTCTCATTTTGTGGCTTTAGTGAGGTCTTGCAGACTGTCAGGGAGGATTTATTTTTTTTCTCTTGGATGAAACTGGCCACATATCTTGGTTATTTGGGAATTATTTCATTTTTCTGCATTCATCTGGAGCATCAGAGATGAATGGGTGGCCTTGGATGGCTTTTTATCACTGTTCTGCACTGGTGCAGACCCACCCTCCCCTCATTATAGATGCCTCAGTGCTGTATTTTCTTTCATATTTATGGTAAAATTAATTCCAGTAGTTAAACTGATTAGGTCTTATGTCTCATGTCAGATTGGCAGGGGTCCTGAAGGTTACATGGTGTCTCCAGTGCATAAGGCACACTGTTCATACTGGGACCACCTAGAGGTTTCTCATTTAGTCCATTTGTGCTTTTGCAGAAGTCTTGAGATTGTTGACAGGTTCTTTTTGTTTCCTACATAAATGTACTCTCCCAAAGACTAAACTGCTATGTTTTAATTTAGGGGTTTAAAATAAAGATAAAACATATTGCTTGGAGACATATAGGAAATCAGGCTCTCAGCTCTGTTTTTAAATGCTGGGAAACTTTCTATAAATGGTTTGTATAGTCAATAAGGATATGATTAACAATGTGATGAATATTCTGCACAAAATTTTTGCATTCAGAGGTTTTTGTATCCAAAAAGAGTGATGTGATGATCTTTCTGCCTTCTTTCTTTGAACAGTCTATAGAATTTCCCCTGGTAATTCTTGCATGGAGCATAAATCTTACAGATGAGCTAATGAGAACATTTACAAACAAACAAATGCAAACACTCAAATCTTGCTTCTCTTATAGTATTTCCTGAAAACTCTATTGCATTCCTGTCTCAGTTATTTGGAGTAATAATTAGCCAGGTTGATTTTCATAATGTTCTCTAGGACTAATCACAGCCCCGTGAGCATAGACTAAAATCCTGGCACCGGCTGAGCTGTATGAGGGTTTGGTTATGAATAACCCTATTCAGTTATATCCCTTGTGCAGAGCATGGGTTAGTAAGCTGGGGTATGTACACAGCTACACGCATGTAAATAGTGAGAGTGGTGCCAGGGAAGTAGAATTCCTCAGTATTTAGGAGAAAAAACATTAGCAAGAGGAATTTTTTTTTTCCTGCCTACCTTTTTTGAAGCTTTTTTTCACGGTAGCCAGAGGGAGAAAAAAACACATTATATGAGTAAATTGTCTGGAGAATGTAACCAGGGCCCCAAGTAAGCACTGAGAATGAAAACCCATGCGAGTGTGTATTCAAGCAAGTATGTGCAAATATAGTGTTTTCCGTGAATGCTCTCTTGGATGAAGATTCTGTTCTGTAACTAAATAATGGGACAAGTCGGGGTTTGGCTGAACTGCCTTGTGTTGCAAGGCAGGGGACTGCAAGGTTCCCTGACTTGCCCCTTTCATTTCTCTTCCCCTCTGCCCCAGCATAATGTGTGTGGTTGTGGCCAATACCCTGAAAAAATTCAGATGAAATCTGAGATCCCTGATGTCCAACACTGATTTCCAAATGATCAGACTGCGGCTATGCGATTTTGGAGTGGTAGAGTTGGGATATTTTAAATTCTATTCTGTCAAAGAATGATTAGTACATTAATTTGGGCCATATTAGTACATCTCCCCTGTGTTGATGGGAGGATAGACCCCTTTTCATGTTTAATCTAAAGAGGGATTGATGACTGGCGAGGTTGTCTCACATAGGGACATCTGCCACTGAAATAAATGATGAGCTCAGAGAGTGAAAATGTTTAGGCTGCACTCTCTAAATGTGGATTCCTTCTGTGCCGAAGGCAATGAAAGCCCTTAGGTAGCAGCTCTGTAGATTTTTCTCATTGTGGGCAAAAATAAGGGGTTTTTTTATTATTTGTTAGCCCAAGGCTTCTTTCTTGAAGTTGCTACGGGTTGTTGATGCTGATTTCACGTTTCATAAACAGCCAAGTCATGTTCAAGAAGCAGAAAACTGACCTCAGAGATGACATAACCACTGGAGGCAGAGGAAAATGGCGACACTGCCACTGAACGACGGTGAAAGAAAAGGGCACCTTTCCTGAGAGTTTGCCAGCAGCTTTTACTTGATGTGTGAGTTTAGTGCTTCTGTGTTAGAAGAACAGTAAAGTACCTTTGAATTAGAACAGACTAGAAAAGTTGCTTAATGTGCTTTTTTCACTCTCTTAACCCACCACTGCAAAATTCCTTCTACCTGTAACGAATAATTTAATTTGGAAAGGCAAATAAGAGCTCATTAGCTGATGCACTGCTACAAGTAAGTGAGCAGGTTTTGTGCCTAGGGACAAACTTTTACAACCATTTTGAAATGGCACAATACAATGCAATAAATTCCATAGCCAGTTCAGTGAAGAAGAGGGGAACACCCTCCTTCCTGTATTATATGGACGCAAGTCTTCTGCATCTTGAAACCCTTTGTAATTGAATATTGGGGAAATGGATATATTCCGGGGATCACATACAGATAAATTAAACATGAATGCTGCCAACAAGTAGTCCTGTCTGTTGTGTTTTCCATTAAATTCTCTGTGGACTGTGGCTGGACAGACTCATCCTATCTGAATGTCCTCCATCATACTCCTCAAAAAAGAGGCAGTAGTATTTCTGCTAAGTATTTTTCTTTGTATTGCATTCTATGTCTGGATATTTGAGGAGATGTTTCCTTCCATCTCAAAAAGATGGTTTGTTACTAGTCTCACTGTTTTAGAGTGAGTGTTTAATATAAATCTGTCTTTTTCTTCTATAATAGACATTAGAAGAAGCAGACAATAATAACACATCTAATAGGCATTGAAAGAATTTCTTTACTGTGGGGGTAGTGAGGCTCTGGAACAGGTTGCCCAGAGAAACTATGGATGCCCCATCACTGGTGTTCAAAGCCTGGTGGAATGGGAATTTGAGCAAGCTGTTCTAGTGCAGGGTGTCCCTGCTTATGGCACAGGGAGGTTGGAAAGAAATGATCTTTAAGGTCCCTTTCAACCCAAACTATTTTATGATTGTATGATTATTTCCTACAAGGAATCTGCCTTTTATCCCAAATATCTTAGTGATTTTCAGCAGTAATCTAAGTGATTTTTGTGAACACCCACCTTAGTTTCTGGCAATGATTGCATGTAGATGTAAAGACAGAAAACTGTCAATAGTGACTGGAAGTCACAGTCAGGACTCTCAGTATTTTACAGCATCAGGTCTGTATATGTTATAACTAAAAATTTCAGTGCTCAAAGAATAGATCTAGAAGGTATCCAGAGGCTCAGAAATCATATCAGTGTCTTCTAAAAGTTGCCTTTGTTTTAAGTTTTGATTCAGTAATGCATAAAGTATTCAAACTACAGTAACTTACTGCTCATTGGCAGTGGCTGAAATTGTGGCAGTTTCCACCTTCAGTGATTGTTTTACTGTTGCCCCAGATCCACATGAACAAAGCAGATTTATGGCTTATGAATCAAATATTAGCATGGAGCACATCAGGCACTTGGTGCAGCTTGGAGCAGGTTTTCTTCTGCTTGGGAAGCCAGACAGGTATCATGGCAGGCATGACTGTGCTCACAGGTGTCATCCCTTTGGCATGAATGGGGAGTTTTGTGTATGAGCAGGTGTTGGCTGGCTGGAGCCCAAGGAAGAACCTCTGGGAACCCTTTATTTCACATAGTCCTGGGGCTGTAGGCTTGCAGACCCTCACTCAGCATTAAGAAATAACATATTCCTGAAAATGGAGTGTGTTTGGCTGCTCTGGCAGGAGTCACGATTGGCAGCATTTCCAGGCATGTGCCGGTATCACCTCTGCACTTGGGGCCAGCACAGGCAAAAGCAGGTGCCAGCTTCAAAACAGCCCGTGGGAGCTCAGCTCGTGATTTGCACTGGCCAGCCTCTCAATGCAGGATGTGCACAGCACTGAGTGTGCTGAATGCCAGGAGTTTGTCTGGGTTCAGAAAGGGCTTGTATGAATTCCTGAAGGCAAAACATCAGGGAGAGATGCTGAACATAGAGGCACTGTCACTGGCCTAGGAAATCCATGTGCTGCAATTAGCTGGAGTGAGGAAGGCATGCTAGTGAGGTACTCCTGCATAAGCTCCCTGTCTCACATTCTTCTCAAGGCATTCTCCCTTGGCCCCTGCCATGCAGGGTACAGGCAGGCTTCTGATTTTAGATGGTAGCCTAAACTTGAGGAAAGCTTCTGATGGTTGGACTCTTCTGGGGAAAATGTAACTTTTCAACCCAGTTGTGGATGCCCCATCCTTAGAAATTTTCAAGACCAGATTGGATGGAGCAACTTGGTCTAGTGGAAGGTGCCCCTTTCCCATGACAAGGGATTGGAACTAGATGACCTTTAAGGGCCCTTTCAACCCAAACCACTCTGTGATTTTATGACTCTCTAGTCTTTCTACCAGCATTCGTCAAGGACAGTACAGGTTGTCTGGGGGTGCAGGTGAGGCAGTAGGTCTGCACTGCAGGGACATAGGATGCAGACATTTCAGCAAGAGACATCAGGGAGTGAGGGTTTTTCCTAGATGAGATGCTTGGCAGCTCTAGAAAAATGCTAATTCATAGAGCCGACTTGTACTTCTGGGAAAGGACTATCACCAACTCTCAAGACATCTCATGAATCCTTAGTGGCAGAGATGGCCCTTTCAGAGACACTGACATTTTCTTGCAGGTCCCCTCTAGCACAAATTGTGACTTCTAGAGATTCTGAAGCATAAAAAACTGAGGCTTAATTTCACCTATATTAGGATATCAAAATTTATTCCAGAAAAAACCAACGAGGAATATCTTGAGTTTTATCCTTACTTTAAGGTCATGCCTTCAATGTATTTTTAACTGTGGGAAAAAACCCACCTTCAGTTTATTTCCCTTTTTCTGAGAAACTCAGCATATGAATAACGTACTTAAATTACTGCATAAATGCAGCTAGGGACATACTAGAATAACTGCTTTGAATGTGATTTGATTGGAGTTACACAGTGATTCTAGTTTAAAAAGACAACTTTGGCACAGTTGGTGAAGGAAAAAAGATCACCTACTTTGATATTTGTCCTATGTCAAAATCTTATTTCCTTTCTCTTCTGCTCCTCCGTGACTTCTTCCCTTGCACCTTGGCATCATATGATTTCCAAGTAATCCCCACCATTTTCAAAAACTGTTTTAAAATGGGAATGCTCAACTCACAATTGAATTGTGAACTCACAATTTGAGGCTGAATCTGCAGACCTTAACAGAGATAAAATCTGTATTGACTCCAGGCCCTTTGATGGCATATGGCAAATGTCACTCGAGTTATTAACAGCCAAACAATAATGGGCTCTGTTCCATATTTGAGGAAGCCTTTACCAATGAATTGGAGGAGATTTCTTCCTAATCCCAGATGCCAATTAGTTTATATTCTGATCCACACAGTTTGCTAACCTTTATGATTTTTATACTAGCTAAAATGAGTGTAGAAGGTGTTATTCAGCCTATAAATGGCTAATAATTTTTGAAATTAAGGATTAGAAATGTACATTAATATGTTGAATTTAAATCTAATTCTCTGTTCACTCATCAGCACTGACTATTTCAGGCTATTTGTTACTACACAGAAAAAATCTTCATCTCTCTCAGAACTGGCATTTGTATTTCCTATTCCTGTGCACCAATGATTGTTTTAAAGAGCAATATCTTGTTAGGCATTAGGGCTGAAACCTAATCTTTTTGTCCTGCAAAGCTGGGATTCCTTTGTGTCAGAAACCCTCAGCCAGAAAAGCACACGTTTGTCACTTGACTTTCAGGAGTAATCCCTTGGTCTTTGGCTACTCATGTGGAGTTAGGCACATGGGTTAGCTTCTCCAGGACTGGAGTCCCAAAATTAATTGCTTCCACCTTCTGCTTTTCATAGGACAGTGGTGTTGGTAAAAGTGAGGTGCTAACATGATACTTTCTCCAACATGAAGCAGAGGGAAAGGGAAACATTTTGACACTAGGGTCAGTGAAAAATACTGTGTTATCTCTTCCTTTTGACATTAATTATTTATCAAGACTCCAAATCAGGCTCATCAGGATTTTTTACCTTTAACACAACCATTCCCTGCCTGCCTGGTGTCAGGGCTGCTGTCCTGGGAGCTGCATTAGCTGTGGCCCTGAGCTGTTCTGTCATTCACCCAAACCTTTAGGTTTTCTGCCAGTTCCCAGTAGTATTTTGGTGGTCATTAATAAAAATATTTTACAAACCAGCGTGTTTCAGTGCAGTGTATTCTGATGGTGCCCATGTGAGGAGGACAGGGCACCCCACGGTCAGCTGTGATATGTGAGATTGATTTGAGCACAGACAGTGGATCCTGTAAACATAAATCAGGTCCCTGAACTCTAAGTGGTCTTCTGAGCAGAGATGAGGGAATGCTGGTTGCTGGGGAGGAACTTCATGTGTGTCTCAAGTGCATGTGTTGCCCTCCCAGCAGGATCCCACACTCCAGCAGGTCAGATTTTTAGCAGAAATTGCCAGCACCTCTTTTTGGGTACCTTGGAAGGATGCCAGGGTATGCAAAGGGTTGCACCTAGAGGAAAGACCATTTATCTGCAGAACCCTGTGGTGGAATCCCTGAGGTGAAGCCATTCTGTGAGAGGGTCAGCAGGAATCCCTTAGGTAAGTTACGTTTGTGCAGTCGATTATACCTCTCGTATAATTGTATCTGATATACAGAGCATTTTTCCATCATTCTTTGAACCCACCATGTGCACGACCCTGCCATGTGAGGTAGAAATAGACTTGTTCTTTCTCTGAACAGCAGGATGTGAAATGCTTTTGTGATCTCCCTTCCATAATGGACAAATGCCCCATGTAGACTTTCAGCAGCCTCTTGTTCCTTCAAAGTAGTCTGCTGGGGGTGGGAAAAAAGAAAAGCCTGCTGGAGATACTGGATTATAAAATATTTTAAAACCACAGAATTAATTAAAATGAGTGTTTTTTAAAAAATAGAAACATCTCTGTGCTTTCAAGATGTTTTCTGCCTGATTCCAGTGAATCCAGAAGGAATAATTTGATAGTAAATGGTATTCACGAAGCAATAACCAAATGTTGGGTTGTTACATTCATGGAAAGCCAGATGTAATCTGAACCAAAGTGTAGCCTGACCCAAATCCTCAATAATCTAGCCTTCCTCAGATGTACTAATGCTTTCCATTAGAAGTTTTTATGGCCGGGAAATTCTCTTAGGTGCAAAATTTTTTATTTTTATTATTTTTTAATAAGAATAATAGTGGAAGGATTTCAAAGTTATGCAGATATTGAAGTTTCTAATTAAATAATTTCTATCTAAGTCAAAGATGAAAAATACAATAACTGTAAACTAAAATAAAGCTGCTGAAAGGTGTTTTAAATACATGCATCTATAAAGCTTCATAGGTAGATTTCTGGCCCAGCTTTCTGTACTCCAAAAAATCCCTCTCTTTCCTCTGTGTGTTATCCCATCTTATGTCTGTCACAGAGTGCTGGGCTGAGTCATTTGCTGGGATCCTCCCTATAGACACAAGCAATAAAAGCACTAATATTTGACCTTTTTTCTTTTTATTAAGCCTCCAAAGTCACAGAAAGTCTGGTGACTGGTGAGTAAGTGATGTTTTGTTTCAAAATACTTCTCTGGCTTTATTGGCAGTTTAGAATTTAAACATGTTTGCTACTGAAAACAATTTTTGACAGAAAAATGCAGTTTGAAGTGAATGAGGAAGTATCTTTTTTTTATCAAAACTTTCCTCTCCCCCCCCAGTTTTAAGCATTGACAGACATGGAAAATTGAAAGTATATACTAAAAGACAGGTTTTCTTTTCCTTTGGTATTTTTCATCTGCTGCAATATACTGTATATCTCTACTCCTTTGAAGTCAATGAGAGCCTTTTCATTGATTTTAATGGCAGCTGAATCAGACCTTTAGTGAAAAGCAATGTACAAAGGCGCTGTGCTAACATCAGACTAGAGACAAATCCTTTCAGGTGAGTAGCACCTAATGGCAGCCTGGGCTTTGCCCGGGGAGGATGATGCCTCCTGGGGCATCATTTGTTTCCACTTTCAGTGCTGCACTATATGCAACCAACTTTTTGCTGCCCAGACCCTGCTTATTTAGGATGGGAGATAGAAAAGACTATTTTTTTACTGCAAGTTGAGAGTGAGTCTTGAAATAAAATAGATGCAGAAGACTAGGAGGGTTATGGTGAGGTTGGCTGTGTGGGGAGAGGCTGCCTATAATTGAGAAAGCTTTGCCACTTTTGATTCTATGAAGGGTGTTCTTTCAATGTGGTGTGTTTTGATAAGCGGTATGAGAATTTTTAAAGTCAATAACTTGGTTTATAAACTTCAGCTCAGCTGGACTTAATCCTGCAGCTAGCAAATCCACAGACCAAGTAGCCCAGCTGTGTCCTCATTTGTTAAGATCTTAAAACCCAAGAAGATGTCTGGGATGCTGAATTTTTTTTTTTCTTACACATTTATAAGAAGCTTAATAAAGGCAGATATGAATAAGATGTATGGCACACCCAGGTCTTTCAGCAAAAAGAGGGAGAGAAAAGAGAAAGAGATGCATTTGAATAATATTTAGGTTGGCCCAAATTTGGGACCTCTGTCTGTAAAGCTTAGCTCTGCCTCAGGAAAAATGTAGCAATCAGGCTGATTCGTGGAACCACAAAAGCACATGCGTACAGCTTCTTGTCTTAGGTGTATTTTCCTTAACAGGGGTACTTTACTGGTTTAAAGCCTCTGCCACATCATCGTATTTTACAGAATGAGACTCTCACCCTGTCACTGCTGAGCAAAATCTTTGGGGATAAATCCCAGGGCTTGTGTGGCTCTTTGTTAAATGAAACCGTGCAAATTTGAGCACACACAGAGCCCGTGACAGGGCAGGGGCTGTAATGACATCTTTCTCCTTGCAAGAGTGAAAAATTATCAATAATTTAAATTATTTTACAGTGCTGTCTATATTGTTAATATTACCTATTATTTGCTACAATATGTTAATAAAGGTAATAATCACTAAAAAAAGAGTCTCAACATGGACCTATTTAGGAAAGTCACATATACTGCAGCTGTAACTTTTTTTTTAAAGCCATCCATCATTTGTAGCACTTTTTAAAACTGTTTATCACTTCATATTTAGCAAATGCTGGTATATACTTCTTTCCTGTTTCCAGTTATGTTAATATGTCGTTTTATGTTTACTTCAGTGCAGATGGTGAGATGTAGAAGGACAGCTTATACACAGAGCCTGCTCTGGTTCTGTGTGAGATCCATCTGAATTTTGACCGCTGACTGCAATGACAGCAGAAGTGGGCCTGGCATGAGAGATTGTAGTATTGTTTAACATATAAAAGAAAGACTGCAGATATTTTTGATTACAGGGAACATAAATAAAACTGAAGCAGCTATTTTAATTTTTAGCCCTACTCTTTTCCCAAGGGGAAGAGAAAAAAAGTGTATTTCATTGAAATAGGTTGCATATAAATTTTAAGTCAATGGAAGGAAATGTACTCTCATGCTGCACTGTAGACAGGCTGTTAAGATAATGGCTGCTGTGGGTCAGAGACCCAAAGTAATTTTCAAAAGTATTCAGTAATTTTGAGGCTCATGGTCCCAAATAGTCAGGTCTCAGACTGAAGAGCCCTGAATAATTCCTCTGGTGGTAGTACAGTCTTTCTTTACTTTCAGAAGGGACATCACACACTTCTTCAGGAACTTAGGCTGAAACCTGGCTCCCAGACGGGCGAAAAATTCCCTTATGCTCCATGGGATAACACTTTCATGCCCAGAAGTTGCCATTGCAGGTTAGAGTGATACCAGCATAATTTTTTGGAAAAAAGCAGCAAACCATGAACCAGGCACTTATGGATAATTTAGGATTTCTGTCTGAAGCTGTAGGGATGACCCCATGAACTTATCTGGTAGATAGGCAGTTAGCTCTTTGCTGACTGAATGTGCTTCCACCAGACTAGGGGCTCTAATTCAGCATTAATTATTGCTAGCCAGGTGCAGGCAGGTGTTTGGTGAGCTGAAACTCTCCAAAGGCATGATGAAAATTACAATTCTGGCTGAGCTCTTGGAGTATGCTACTGGAATGAGTCAACAAAGCTGTGCAGAGCCTTGGTTGAAAGGTCTTTTAGTCAACTTGGCTGATAATCTATATCATCTGGCCAGCTTGGTCAATGATCTCTTTTGGCCAATTTGACCAAAGCTTGAATAGGTGGCTGTTACTCATCTCCTCCCGCTCATAAAACTGGGCTTTAGGGTATATTCATATGGGGAATGAGACAGGCAGAGCTGCCCAGACAAGGCAGGTGGAAAATGAAAGAGCAAACTGGCCTTCAGCAAGGACCAGTGGGTTAAAAAAAATGTTTGGGCTTAGCTGGAGAATCCTGTACTCATTATGTGCTGCCCCACTGCCTTCAAACACCACCAGCCTTTGAACCCTTAGAGCATCGACATCACTGGCATTTGCTGGAAATTGTACTCTTCATTGCCTACATCTGGAAAATTGTTGGAGTCAGAATAATTTTGGGGTAAAAGGTTGGGATCAACATTTTTGCTAACTTCTAGCACAGGGAGAAAGGGAGGTGAGAAAGTAAGTGCACTTACTTCATTTGTTGTCTGTGCATTTGGTCATTTTAGAATGCCAGCAAAAAAACCCTAGTGGGTTTATAAAGAAGGGACAGGGAAATAGAGATTGCAGCACACTGTTGGTCAGATTATAGATATTTATTCAAGTAGGTCAAATTTTGCGACTTATCTGCTTATCAGTGCCTCTCAAAAAACTAAGCATAGCTTTAAAAGTTACAGTATTTATGCTAATGTAAAAGTGACTGGAACATCACTGGCTTTTATTTCACCACCTCACAGAAATGATAATTGCCACAAAACCCTGCTGTCTCAACAAGTCCTTCCAGTATCTTGTTACCCTGTTCTCTGTACGGCCACAAGTGATGCTCAGACAGCTCTCCTGGGAGGCCTTGCTGTAATCCATGTTTGTGCAGGAGTCCACACACAGGGAGCTCATTGTAGGTCTGGGGTCTGAAGCCTCATTATATTTAAAAAAATCCAAGGTGTTATGCTATTAAATATCAACAGAATGAGACTCAGCTATATTTCCCAGGATAAATGAGTACATTTGCTTTAATATTGCCAGGTTCACATTTAGATTTTCTTCTGCAGTTTTATTCACTTATTTTCTAATTCAGAAAATGCACTAATTTGCAGGTTTGCCCATTCCTGGTATGAATTAGGGTGCTTTTACTGTGTAGTAAAATTAAAAACCACAGACTAGCAATAATATCTGTCCTGCAAAACACCCTCCTTAATTAAGCAATAGGACATGAAAGGCTGTATATTTCTGAGTCATTATGGCACACCTCATGTTGTTTTATAAGGCATGAAATCTAATGCAGAGTGACCACCCAAGAATTGTAGTAATTGCCCTAAAAACACTGCCTGGAGTGCCTGGTTTCTATTGTGAAATGCAATCAAGATGTAAAAATAAGGATTAAAGAGAGACCTGTGCATGAAAAGAACCCTCTCAGCTATGGCTGTTGCCCTCCACCACAGCCTCTCCCTCCAGACCTGTCTTGTGGAAAGTTTTAAAGAATGTAACTGAATGGTAAAAGTGCAATTAAAGATTTGTAAATTCCTTGTAAACAGCAAGGTGTTCTTGACATCAAATTGTTTAAGGGAATTAAACCCCCTTACAGACAGGATCTCACATGCTTGCCTGAATTCTTTAGGCTTTTGTTTAGCTTTTTACAGACCCTCCTTGTTTTCAAGTTTTAGCTAGGATTTTTTTTTAATTATTATTTTTGGCATTTAGTTAATCACTTCTACATAAACAATAATTAAATGGCCATCACCTTGGAAACTGGCTGCAATGTTAATCTTGAATTCAAATATAGGGTCTGGTAAGCCAATAAACCAATTAACCCAATTTGTTCAGATGATAAATACAAAAGATAAAACATTAAATATATCAAACGTTAAAAACAAACTTAAGCCATGTTTTTCAAGCAGTTGTGTTCTCTGCCAGTCCAGGGAGTGCTCTGGTTTGTATGTTGATGTGTATAAAGTAATCAGTAAACACCCATTCTGCTGGGCGGTTCAGTTTAGAAAAGGATATATGGAGTCCTGTGTAGTTGTGGTGGGTATCACGGGGTGTTTGAACCAGACTAGGAGTTAGGAAAAATAGTGATTACAGCCTGCTATGGATGGAATAACTACTTTTGATATGTCCTAGTAGCATCCTGCAGTGATGCAGCCAAGGGGGAATACAGGTAAATGTAGTTTACTCCCTTCTAACTTGGGCAGTGCTGAGTTTATACCAAATGGGTAAGGATATCTATTTTTTTATTTATTACTACACCACTGGAATGATGCCATTAGGGTTCCTCCCAAAAATTCTGCAAAACATGTCAGTTTAAATACATGCTTTAGACTTCCCTTCAGGAGACAGGAAGAAAAAAGAGAAGGTGACGGACAGCCATAAATACCCTTGCTGGAAACTTTCAACCCAGCCTTTTTTCTTCTTTCTTCGCTCTCCATTTTCATTTTGAATTTTCTTTAATTGAAACCTCTGTGGCAATTCTAGCCTTCATTGAGCATTGAAATGCCAATAGAGCTGCTCTATAATGGAGGGCTCTGTAGCAAGACTGTACAATAATATCCTGGTGCAATATAACAGTAGGTAGCTGGGGAATGTAATCGATTTCCAAAAGAACTGGAATGACCCTCCTCACAGACATGCAGTTCTCCCAAACTCCACTGACTCCAGCTCCGATCAGTTCTGGTTCACTTCCTTCCTTAAGAGAAAGATGTTTAATCTTATTGAGAGCCAGCATGCAGCGTTTTTTCCTCCCTTTTTGCTTTAAATAGTGTGTGCATCATTATGTCATCATCTTTATTTACCTGCCGCACTTCACCCAAATGCCTTTATTGGGGTGTATTTGTATAGAGCTGTAAATGTCAATACTGGAATTACTTCTTTGGGGGGCAGTGATTGTGGTCTAACACCAGATGCCTTCAGTTGAAAGGGGGGAAAATGAAGCAGGTACTGAAAAGGGAAATGAGTGAATTTAAGAGGATTCAGCATTTCTGCCACACACATCCTGCAATTCTGTACGCAGGAGTTCCTATCAGGAGAGCTGTGCTTCCACTAGGAAAGGTCCATGGTTGTGCATTAACTTTTAACCTCACTATGTATAAGCAACAGCTACAAAATGATTCTGCTTGGGTTTTAATGTGTCTTTCAGTTTTTAAGAACTTTCCTTCTGAGATGCACTTGCTGTGGGGGACAGATACACACGAATATTTACAGTTCTGAAATGAAATTTTTTGTCTCTGTATGTATATATAGAATCAGGATCTAAGTGAAGTTAAGGGACTTATGCTTTTATTGATTTTTTGATTTCTGGAGCTCTACACAACCTATAAAGGTCTTCAAATGGGAAACACAAAATAGGGCTTGATGTTCAGAAAAACTTGACAGACCTTAAGATGTATTTAAAAATATTTCTTATTTGAATTGTGGGTAGCAATGCAAAGTATCAGAGTGGTCAACATTCTCACCTTGTAAATATCTCTTGTTTTATAGCAATATAACACCATATCTATTTAAATTAGAGACTTTATGGAACAGGGATCCTGATTTAGCAAAGATTTTGCTCTCACTTTCTCTTTCATAGACATGATCTTCAGGTTTCTGAAATCTCCCCTTACAGGCATAAGTGCTGTCAGTTCCCTTTTATAAACAGTTAAATATATTTTAATTTCAGATAAAACTGTCAGACAAACCAAACTCTCCTCATTAGATTCCTCTGATGCTGCCGCCTATGATAAATACAGGGTTTATTATTTCCTCTTTTTTTTTTCTTTTTTTTTTTTTCTTCTTTTTTTTTTTTTTTTTTTTTTTTTTTTTTTTTCTCATTTCATTCCACAGTCACTGCTGCCTGTGTCTGGACTCTGCTTAACCTCTGCTACATCCAGTGACATTTGAATGACGTCATAAGTATCCACTTTTTATAGAGCCCATTTCAGTCACAGACTTGAAATGCAAAAGCACAAACTTCATAAGTGATCAAGAGGAGCACTGTTTGCCTTAATTTGGTTTCCTCAATACATCTTACAGTCCTACAGAAGTATGAAAATAAAAATATTCGCGTTTTTTACAATTTGGAGCCGTTTCAGAGTGTGTGCAAAGCTCGCGTTTTGACGAAGAAAAGGGTGAAATAGTAAGTCAAGATAGGGGAGCGTGGCCCTTTGTGCTGTTGGGCTCCGTTCTCCCTCCGCCTGCCCGAAGCCGCCCGTGCGCCGCGCTGCGCACTGCGGCCTGTGGCCGCCAGAGGGCGCGCGCCGCGCTGCTGCTGCCGGCCCGTGCGGGGCTGCCGCGCGCTGTCCGTCCCTGTCCGCTCGCTGCCCCTGTCCGCTGTCCTTCCCTGTCCACTTTCCGTCCCTGTCCCCTGTCCATCCTGCCTGCTGTCCATCCCTGTCTGCTGTCCATCCAGACTGCCTGCTCTCCATCCTTGTCCTCTGTCCATGCGTATCCGCTGTCCATCTCTGCCGTCTGTCCATCCTTCTTCACTGTCCATCCCTGCCCGCTGCACTGCTGCCGTCAACTGTCCATCCCTGTCTTCTGAGCATCCCTACCTGCTGTCCATCCCTTCCCTCTGTTCATCCCTGCCCTCTCTCCATCCCTGTCTGCTGCTCTGCTGCTGTCCGTCTTCTGTCCATCTCTGCCTGCCTGCCATCCATCCTTGCCTACCCTTGTCCGTTGTGCTTGCCTGCTCTCCATCCTACCTGCCACTGCGCTGCTGCCTGCCCTCTGTCCTCTGTCCAATGTCCATCCCTGCCTGCCCTCTGTCCAATGTCCATCCCTGCCTGCCCTCTGTCTTCTGAGTTCTGCCCATCCCTGCCTGTCCACTGTCCTCTGTCTGCTGTCCATCCCTTCCTGCCCTCTGTCCTCTGTCTGCTGTCCATCCTTGCCTGTCCACTGTCCATCCATGCATGCTGTCCATCCCTTACCGTCCACTGTCTTCTGTCCATTGCTCCCTGCCCCTGTCCATCCCTGCCTGCCTGCTGCCTGCTGCTCGCTGCCCATCGCCCACGGGTGCTTAATCTCAGCGTGTCCCTTGCCAGGTTCAGTGTTAGGGATGTGAATCCACCTCTCAGATCATTCCAGTGACATTCCCAGCCTCCCTACCCCCTGCCCTGCTGTTCATCAGGCACTGATGGGCTCACAGCATGTTTTTTTCCATGCTGAATAAGGCGTTCAGGGACTGAGGACCTTTGCAAACCTCATCACCTCCCATTTTCCTGGGTACCTGCTTCTTTCACCTGCCTTCTCCAAAATAAGAATGGACAACTGTATCAATCTTCTCCTTTCTCCTGTGAAAATCCCAAGTCCTTTTAAAACACAATGTTATGCTGCACACACAGTTCACCTTAATAACAAGAAGGAGAAGATGAATGATACCTGAGATGTATTTATCATGTCACTGGTAGTGCTATTGGTGAGCAAAGGGCACTACAAAACTACCTTGACTAGAACAGAATTAAAATGTGCCAATTTCCCTTTGTTTAGGGAAATGGGGAGCATGAGGGAGCTTCTGGAGAGTGTTTTAAAAATCTGTTTGCAAACAACTGTTAGAATTGCAGGTACATATTTAGTAGCTTTTAATTCAGTCTTTGAATCTCCCAGGATTCCTAGGTCAGTTAATAAGGTACTCTGTGTTTATCTTCAGAATTAAACCTGAATACTGAGGTTTGGGAACTTCTGTATGGAATGGTCCCAGTCTGGCACCCAGCTCATTGGAATTGGATGTTAAGAGCTTGACAAATGTTGTTGTGTAGGTCTTTACCAAAGATCTTCTGCTACAAACCCTGGGTTTCAGTCCCAAATGTCAGTATTTTTCAAATCTCCCTTTCTTTCCTCAGGGGGCAAACACGCTGTTTTCTGTTTTTCTGTCTTCTCCATCCAGAGATGGCCTTGTGGGTATAAAGCCTGTAAAGCTTTTTTTGGAAATAAACATCGTTATGCAAATTGTTGCTTGAAAGAGAGCACAGGCCTATGCAGTGCAGGTTCAGACTGAGCTCCCACTGAGATCAGCTGTAATGCTTTTCTAAATACCAGGAGGGTTTGCTGAACTAGACAGGTATGCTGCATTTATTGATATAAGCTTTTGGAGACCAAAGGATGAATTTTGGCATGTCAAATGGCAGTGGAACCATTTCTGTCGGTCACAAATTCTTGTTTGGATTTAAATTATTTCTGTTTAGCTTGCCCAAGTCCCTTTTCAACATGCTGGAGCCCCCAGGTTAGCTGACCAGTAGGATGTGGTCACTACAATGTGGCTGCTAGAAAGGACAGACTTGTTGGAGTGGATCCAGAGGAGCCATGAAAATCAGAAGGCTGGAGCACCTCCCCTATGAAGGAAGGCTGAGAGAGTTGGGTTTGTTCAGCCTGGAGAAGACAGGCTTCAGGGAGACTTTATAGAAGTCTTTATAGAAGGTAAAGTACCTAAAAGGAGCTGACAAGGAATCTGCAGAGGGACTTTTTACAGGGGCATGGAGTGGTAGGACCAGGGGGAGTGGCTTTAAACTGATGGAGGCCAGGTTTAGATTAGGTGTTAGGAAGAAACTCTTTACTGTGAGGGTGTGAGGCACTGGAACTGCCCACAGAAGCTGTGGTTGCCCCATGCCTGAAAGTGTTCAAGTCCAGGTTCAGTGGGGCTTTTGGCAACCTGGTCTAGTGGAAGGTGTCCCTGTCCATGGCAGGGAGTTGGAATGAGATGGTCTTTAAAATCCTTTCCAGCCCAAACTATTCTATGATTCTATGTGAAGAATTACATCTCCAGGTGAGTCTTAGCCTCATGGGACAAAAAGGACATAAAAAGTTTCTGATGTTATTAAACTAAGCAGTCTTAGTCATCATGTGGCTGGCAAGTACCTGCAGGGATTGAGTTTTGAAAGAAAACAAGGTTAATAAAGAACATTTGAGGTAGGACATACAAAAGGGTAGAGGTTATACGAATTAGAGGTGCCTATAATCTTGTATCAGTGCACTCAGAGGAAAGGACTGGCTTTCATATTTCTTCTGCTGAAGTAATCAAAAAAGTAGAGCATCAGTCAGTGGTATAGCTGCAGTAGGCTGGCAATCATGTTTGTATCCTAAAGGTGCTGCCCAGTGACTTCTTGTGAAACCATGTCTGCCTAAAGTGATGAAGAAAAAAATGTTGTTTGGGGACATGAAAAACTTTGGTGAAACAAAACCTTAAAATATTGTGCTTCTGGCCCCATTAATTGACATATTATCTCTTCTCTGAGTCATAATCTTTATTAACAGTCCAGGTGCTAATTTTATCTGCATAGGAGGAGTTGCCCCAAAACAGGCTGTCCTGTTTAGGGTACAGGATCTGACGTAGTAAAGGCCAGGACTATGTTGGCCAGAGAATGTCTAAAGGATGGATAGGCACTGGGATTGGATTTTCTGTAGCAGTCTAACTAAAATGATCAGTTACTCACTTCTAAAGCAAGCTTGCAAAGGGCAGTTCCTGAATATTGCAACAGGTTGCTCAGCAAAAAAATTAAAATTGTTTTTAGGACATTAGGTGGCTGCATATAGGAAACCTTCTGTGAGGGTGGAATAGGTCTGCTTTTTGTGGACTTGCTGGATATATTGCCATTTACAGTGGTTGATATAGCTGATTTCCATGGTTACTACACAGAAGGATTATTCACCTTGTTTTTAATTTTGGTTGCATGTTTAGAGAAAGAGAGAGGGAGGGATAAAAAGCATATTTGAGAAGTGTAGCCTGTACTTAACTCACAGGGGTCTTGTAAGGTTGAATTAGCTAATATTTTCTGCTTTGCTTTGGAGTTGTAAAAACTACTTATGCTTTATGACTGTTATTTTATATTTTTTATGTGGACAAATCTTGCCAGGTTTGAGAAATCACATTTCTTAAATAGCTTAACCTTTCAGACCTGCAAAAAGAATTTTATATTATGGAAAAACCTTTGCTTCTAAGGAGAATACAAGACAGATGATCCAGTAATTAAGGTGCTGAGCTGCACCTTAAAAGATCCCAGGTAATTTTCTGGCTGTGAGGAATCCTTCTTCACAGTAAGTCACTTTATGTCAGACTCAGTTTACCCTCAGTGGAGGGTAACATTTTCTTTTTTCACCTGGTCTACTTAGATTGTGAACTCAGAGCCCAGAGACCACCCTCGACTACCTGTTCACATTTCGTGTGGCGGTACTAAGAATCCGGTCTTACCTTGAAGAATGAACAATTTAAGGATGAGATAACTATTTTGCATGAGGTGTTTGGCTTCTTTCAGTGGACAGTGAGTAAGGCAAAGGAGAGGCCATTGTAAATTAGCTACTTTTTCTGATTTAAGCTGTACAAACACTCATAGTCAACGGACTGCAGTTTTATTACAGAGTCATGGGAGCTATTTTACTCTGGAATCTTTAAATTAACCAAGGTGTTAACTAGGGTAGTAAAGATAATGACTCTTTTAGGCTTCCTGAAGCTCCATGCAGGCTGGGAAGCCAGACCCTCTGCTTGCAAATGCTCTTGAAGCAACAGTGTCATCACTTTCTACCATCCAGACCACTGGCTCAGCATCCTGATATTAAAGGATGGATTCCCACTTCAAAACCTTAAGAAAAGTGGAGAAGGGATGTCTCAATTACTATGATTCACGTTGAAGTTGGGAATCAGAAGATTAATGAAAGCTTTTGTAGATGTGAATGGGAAGGTGTGTAGGGAAGTAAGTTTTTTTCAATTCCATTTGTGACAGAGTTGTTTTAGAGGGCCACAAACCATTATCCTATCTTGGAGATGCTGGGCAGGATTGATATGAAACATCAGGAATACAGTGTGTCCTAATTCCACATGGCTTGCTTATGCTGAGTTCTAAAAGGTAAAATACAGTCAGAATATAAACCAGCAGCTCAGGGTACAGATTTTAGGCACATGGGACAAACTGGAAAGCATGTGAACTCCCTCTGCCATGCAGAAGGGTTAAAAGTATCCCACAAATCCATGATGAATGCTGGAGAAGTTTTCTTCCTTTTTCTCCTAAGCAGATCTCTGGTGAAAAATAATTTCTGTGCCACCAGAGAGCTCCAGCAAAGAAGTATTCTAAAGGCTGGTCTGGTTGAATATATTATTTCTTGGAAATATTTTAAAGATATGTTTTTATTTGGTCTTACTGAAGTAATGTGAAAGTACCAAGTGCTTTTTGTCTTTGGTATTTAACCTTGCCTCTAGACTATGCTGACCAGGTCTACAAAACAAAAGGAAATACATCCATGTGATCCCTCTAAAAAGCATGAATGTATTATCCTTGATGCAAGTTATTCCAAAAAATAAAATAATTTTTTCTCATGTTGGTAGGTATAACATTATATATGGCACTCCTAGTAAAAGTTTCTGAAATAGCTATACTGCATGAAAAGGTGACAAGGATGAATAAATAGGTCTAGACAAAGAAGAAGTCTTTAAAAACATTAATCTTAGAGCTGCTTCACAAAAGAAATGACATCCTAATTTTAATAGGATGGCAACCAAGGGATCACTGTCAAAGAATATGGGTAGTCCAGCTGCCTTTTCCTGCACACAGTACAGTGAAATTTCTTTTTTTCTTCCTGCTAAAGATGAATTTGAGTCTTTGTTTCAATTACATTATTTAAAATTAATCATGCTTTTGAAGTTCTGTAGACAAGAAACAGAGGATAATCTGCAAACCTCATGAATGAAGATATTAATATTCTGCATAAATATTCCCAGCCTTGTGCTGAGGAGAAGATACCTGATCAGAGTGTTTCTTTGGACTGGGAAAAGAATTCCAGGCCTCTTCTCAGTGGATTGGTGACTGATCATTTGGCTTTGATGTCTTTGGCTGTATCTCAGGAAGGAGGTGCCAGAAGGTGAGGTGGGGTTGAGAGCAGAGAGAGGCTGTTTGGGGTCCTCTTGTTCTAACTGGGGTCTGATCCTGCCCATTTGTCATACAAAGTCATGGTTTTATAGGGAGTTCCAGGACCTGTGAGGCAGCAGAGCAGTGGAAAGAATGAGTGTCCCTGGTTGGTGTGGCTGCTGTGATGTTGCTGGTGCTCCCTTCTGCAGCCCAGCTCCCCTTGTCCCTCAGCTCAGCCAGCTGTGCCACCTTGGGCACAGAGGGGTAGAGGCAATTCGAGCTTGTGCTGGATGCCTGTGGTGTGTTTCCTGTGTTTCAGTCCACACTAAGGGTCTCCTTCTAAACACTGAATTAGGTGGACTCTTTCAGAACTTCATGGGTGATAGCTCTGGAAGTAAAAAGTCTTCATGACTCACTGAGTATTGTCTGTGAGGAATGATTGAAGCCGTCTACTTGCAATCCCACTAATCCCTGCCATGTCCCCGAGACAGGACATCAGAATTCCTCTGACAACTGTATCAAATGCCATGCTCAAGTCCTGCACGAGGAGTTATTTTTCAGAGTTCTGATAAAGGAAAATGTAGGTTATTATGAGAAATGGATATAAATTTAATAACAAGGTCTGATATAAGCAGGAAGGTTTTTTACATTGTCTGTTCTCCTAAGATTACAGACAGCCTCTATAATGTGATGTGCCAGCAAAGCAGGAAAATGCTTTTTGCTATTACAGCCTGGTGTTAGGAGTGTGAATCTTCCCTTTTCAGTAATTCAAGTGTAGTGGAGAGATATTTGTGTGCAAATAGCAGAAACAAGCAAACACAAATTCAATAGCTGGGAAAATCTTTGGATTCTGTAGCTGTTTTCCCAGAGAAGCTGGTAAAGTGTGTCAAAGAAAATGCCCCAAAAATCTAACTGTCCTTTTTGAGTTAATTCAGAAATTTCACTGATTTAAATAGAAAGTGCAATAGGTAGGACATGGCCTCTTAATATAGGGCTTGAGGAGTTTGCTATCTGTGAACGTTTGCAGCTGTTTGCAGCTGATGAAGTTATTGACAGCAAGAGAAACAGATCCTGTTGGAGTGTTTGTACAATTGGCTGTTTTTTGAGGAAGAAATACTGTTGAAGTAAGAGGGAATAGCACTCCTTTTGTGAAAAGGGTGATTTACATTTAAATCAGTAGCCTTTGCGCTGATGATTGCTACAGAACATAAATGTAGCCGTTCTGCTGAGTGTAGAATTATTTAGTAAAATCTTTTGAGGTTGTGTGGTATCAGACCATTGTTTCTGATTTGAATTCAATGGATTCTACAACAGAACACAGCTGGGTTCAATAGAGGAATGAATCAACCTTAAGAACACCACAAAAAATGATGACCAGACTTTAAGCAAGGAGATTAGATGGCAGACCTTCAATAAATATGTGGAGAGACTTCCCTTGCTGTTGTACAGTGAGTTGGGCTTTGTGACCACCTGAAAGAAACAATGACAGAACATTTTGCAATTTCATAGCAGAGGAACATCCCAGGGTATCTCAAAAGGATGTGAAGACAGCAAGGTGAGGTACACACCATTTGGAGCTGGCAGGACTGTCCCTTCAGCTCCTTGTTTTTATGATGTCATGCTCTTTTCCAACAGGACCCATTTCTCGGAGTGTGCCAAGAAGTGCATAAGTGACTAAATTGAGGAGTCTGGTCCATAAGTGTATCCTCTGTGTGCAGGCTAAGGTCCCCATCTCATGTACGGAACACTAGTCAAATATTGTTTCAGAGTGTTTTCCCTGCCTTATAGAGGGATGCTTGTCACCAGCATGTCTGCGTGCCTGATGTATGTTGACAATTTTACCCTTTCCACGTCCCAGCGAGCGCAGGATGTGGTATTAAGAGTATTTCATATATGAAGGACACAGACAGTGAGAAGGGAAGTGATTTATGTGAGTCCATTGAGAAAGTCTGCAGCAAAGTTGGAAAAAAAAATACTACTGCGGCTGTGTTTACATTAGCAAGTAGTGGGGCACTGCAGGAGTGGGCTGCAACACTGACAGCAGCAGTGCTCAGGACCTGTCATCCACACTAAAATTGGTTTGGAGGCTTTACTTTGGACTGGATCTACTCTCACTCAGGGAAATGAACTCTTGTTGGCAGCTGGAATGCACCTGGTGCACATCCTTTGGTTTAATCCAATCATCCAGTAGTCCAGTTTGCCTCCTCTGAGACTACTCATGATATGAGCCTACAGGTTTACTTCTTTACTTAACAGCTTTACTCCTAGCACACAGTCATGAATGGAGCTAGAGTAGTTCTGTAGAAACACCCTCCGTCTCCTTCCATGCTCAGTTCCCCTACAGTATTTAAGGTGAATCCCAGGAGGCACCTCCCACAGTGTCTCTGACATGATGCGTAGAACCAGGCGATTACTTGCAGATTATTGATACTGTCCTTGGCTCACTTTGCTCATTTAAAACCTTTCTCTCAGTGAGCTTGCTGCCTCACATGGCTTCAGTTATCTGCTTTGCATCAATGACTTACAAATCTACCTGTTCTCTCCTGACCTCCCTGCCTCCATCAAGCCCAGCACCTTGTCGTGTTTCTCTCTGAAATTTCCCTCTGAATGTCTTGCCCTCCATTTAAACTTCATGTGGCAAAAACATCATAGCTCAGTGAGCTGCTTGAAGTCATTACAGCAGGAGCCCAGACAGCCATTAAACATAATAAAATTTTACATATGTCTTAGGCTAGTGGTAGAAAGAAAAATGTTTCAGTTAATTGAGCTATTTTTTTATTAGGTACTTTATTACACTATTGTATTATATAAGTGTACTTCAGTAACTTTTCTTAAAGTGTTTCATAAATGATAGAACCAAGTTTATGTGATATAATGTTTAGTTCAGTTTCTGAAATAGATTTCTCAGGTATCACAAAAGGCAAATATCCATTCTCATACTCGTGGATCCCTCTGTTGTGTTTGACGTTGGCCACAAGCTGGATTTGCTTGTTTCAGGGAGGCTGTGAGCCCCAGGGTAATGATATTAAATGGTGTGAGACCTACTGCAGGGCTCAGTTGCAGCAGGCACTGGCAGGAAACAGCACTGCTGTCAGGAGACCTCTGATGTGATCCCACCCAGATTCCTCTCTCTCTAAATAGTATTATTAGTGATTTAGATAGCTCTGAATCTGGGATCTGGGGTGACTAAATCCTCATCCCTGCAATGATGACCAAGGTCATGTTGCCATAAAAAGTCTGTGGATAGCTTTTCACCAGAGAGCAGGGCCATTAAATGACTAAAATGGAGTTACGTATCTTGATGCTGTCAATGGTAAAAGGCACGTCTGGGGCAACAGCAGCAGTTCTGTGAGTCACTATGAGCCTGGAATGGAGATCAGGAAGGAGGAAACAATGCAGAAGAGGCAGTGCTATGTCCTGGGGCAGCAGCTATACACAGCCACCTAACTCTCCTGCCTCCACAGGGAGCCCTGCCAGAACCTCCCCGACCTACATCCCTTACTGCCAATACTGAGAGTTGTGCAGAAGGTGTTGTATTTCAGGAATTAGTGATCCTGAACAGGCCTTTTCTGCTCTGCTGGCCGTTGTATTTAGGGCCTGAGAAATCCATAAGTTACTGATATATTCTATAAGTTATATTTGGAGCAGGAAATCTCTATATGGATCAAGGGATGGATGGAATATATCAATTTTGACTGGGAGACAGTTGCATGTTGTGATTGTTGGTGACCCACACAGCAGTTGCCTGAGCAGGCTGTGCCATGCTGCCTGTGCTGCACATCCAGGGTGGCCTCCAGGCTGTGTTGTGCTGAACAAACCTCCTGGTCACAGGCCAGCCTCAGCCAAATCACTGTGAGTGATGCCACAGGCAGCTCCCCCTGGTAAGCAATTACACTGCTTGCTCAGCCTTGCCTTTATCAAAAAGTACAGTGAGAAGCTGTCGTGCAAAAGTCCTTTGTGAATAGTGTGGTTTTCTATTAAATTACATATTAGCTGAAATGACCAAAGTGGTGATATTTATTTCCCTGGATGGGAGGCACTCCACACAGTGGGCTATGGCAAATTCCAGCCAAGGTGTGTGCGATGCTGCACAAACACAGAGTGCTGGGACAAAAGGGATATAGGACTTATTTGTTATCTGTATTCCTCCTCCCATTCTGTCTTATTAAAGCAGTTATTGATCTGCTTTACCCAGCAGCCTGATGATCACTGAAGCGCTGGCCATGGGAATGTGAGCTGTCACCCACATCGTGCAGTGTCAGGATTGTCAGTTTTGGACAACTTCTGTAATGAAAGATTTCAGGCAATTTTTCCCAGTTTCTGTATAAAATGTCCCTGAACCCTCACAATATGGCCAGTTAAAGCAGTTTCACTTCATCTCAGGAGGCAGCATAGGGTGCTGTTCCCCACCAGTCGCCAGGACACATCCCTTGTCCAAGTACCCCAGGCAAGGCGTGTCTCTGGGTACTTCTGTTTTTCAGTCCCTCAACTTGCTGGTCTTTGCCTCAGTAAGAGAATGTCTGCTGAGATTAGTACAGAGAAGAGTGTAAAAATCTCTGATTTGGCAGAAGTCCTCCTTGATTGATTTCCAGATCACAAAAGACAACCAGCTGCCAAGTCTCTAGAGCACTCCAAGTCAATATTCACACAAGCAGACACCACACGTTTGACAGATGTTAGTCACATTGCTTCATGCTCCACTAGATGCTACAGACGTGAGTGTGGTATAAGAACCTACAGAGGAAAAAAGAGGGTAGGAAAAACCACCAAATGACAATTTCCCTTAAGAGATCATTTCCACACTTCCTTGTCTAGATTCTCAGTGCAGGTTCTGTTGTATAATTAATAGCATATCACCTTTATTCCCATACCAGTCTTATGCCTTGCAGACTGTCATCTGAAAACATAGGCAGAGATTTTGTGCTGTGCTATGTTTTAGCTAGGAAAAGGTTATGGGAGAATGTTAGAGTAAGGTAGAGAATTTTATTTCCAAATTATTGACGCGTATATTCATATATATGTCTGTGTGTGTGTATATATACATATATACATATACATATATACATATATGTGTGTGTGTGTGTGTGTGTGTGTGTGTAAGGCTCAGCTGACCCATGGTCCTCTCTTTGCATGCAAGAGGCACCCATAATGATTTCCCTTAGCTACAGGTAGGGAGGTCAAGGAAGTCAGGAGCAGATTGTGTCTACTTTGGTAAACAGAGTTATATGGCAAGAAGGCTCAGCCACAGGAAATGGGTCTTTACCTGTGCGGTGGGCTGGCCCTGGATGGACACCGGGTGCCCACCAAAGTCACTCCATCACTGCCCTCCTCAGCTGGGCAGGGCAGAGGAAGATATAACAAATGTTTGTGAATTATGGGCAGGGAGTGTTGTGGGCAAAACAGACTTGACTTGGGGAAAATGCTTTAATTTATTACCAATCAAACCAGAGTAGGATAGTGAGAAAAGAACCAAAATCTTCAAGCACATTCCCACTCCTCTCTTCTTTTGAGGCTTCACTCCTGATTTTCTCTACCTCCTTCTCCCCAGCAGCTCAAAGGGACTGACAATGGGGGCTGTGGCCAGTTCATTACATGTTGTCTCTGTGGCTCATTCTCCTCGGGGTAGAACTCCTCACACTCTTTCTCTGCCCCAGTTTGGGGTCTCTCCCAGAGGAACGGTCCTCTATTAAGTCCTCTGAGTCCTTTCCAAATGCTGCAGTTCTTGATGAGCTGCTCCATGGGGTACAATTCTTCAGGAACAGGCTGCTCCATCCTTTGTCCCCCACAGGGTCACAGGTCCTGCCAGCAAACTTGGTCTAGTGGGGGCTTTCTTCTCCAGGGGTCCACAGGTCTCTGCCAGAAACCTGCTCCAGCGTGGCTTCCCATGGGGGTCACACCCTCTTCTGGGCATCCCCCTGCTCTTTTGTGGGGTTTTCCAGGGTCTGCAGGTGGATCTCTGCTCCCCTGTGGGCTGCAAGCGCACAGCTGCCCCACCGTGGGTGGCACCAGGGACTGACTGATGGGGAATCTCAGCTCTGACACCTGGAGCATCTCCTCCCTCCTTCTGCTCCAGTGTGGGTGTCTTCAGGGCTGTTGCTCACACATGCTCACTTCCCTCTCTGGCTGCAACTGAACAGTTGTTTTTTGTCCCCTTTCTTGGCTCTGTTATCCCAGAGGTGTTGCTGTTGTCTCTGTTGGGCTTGGCCATGGCCAGCAGTGGCTCCATCCTGGCACTGGCTCTGTTGGACATGGAAGAATCTTCCATCAGCTTCCCATAGAAGCCACCCCTGTAGAACTCCCACTAGTAAAAGCTTTGTCATGCAAGCCCAATACAACTGGTATCCTGTCCTGGGATTTCTTTGAAGCTCCACCCCACAATTTATATTCCTAAAATCATGAGAAAACAGTTTTTCCTGAAGACAGCTCTTTGTGTTCTCCAGTTGCACTTGCCATACCTCAGGACAAGCACGAGCCCTATCATGCAGGACAGACGTTTTAGATGTTGGTATCCAGCTCTCTCCTGCATCCTTTTCATTACAAGCTGAGAAAAAGGTCTCAAACAACATAGCCCAGGATATCTGGAAGGAAGGATGACTGATGTTGCATGTTCAAAAGATTAACAGGTTTGGGAACATAAGTTTTCTCATACAAGTATTCCTTGGGGCTGAACACATCCCCAGATTTTTTACCTCGCACCATCATTACAAAACACAGTGAAATCTCAGTGTTAAATATTTTGCTCTGTTATCTGCATTACATAAGGCTCTGGAATAAAGTCTCAATTTAACTCGCTTGTGTGTACAGAGCAGTAAACACATACAAATTCAAAAGGAAAAGGAGAAAAAATGCCCTCAAGAAAAGTATGAATGAGCTTGAAAAGGGCAAATAAATAGCAGAGACATTTATATTGGTCTCTCCTACTGCTCTGAACAAAACAATTATGAGATAAGAGAGGCAAGAATGGGAGGAAATTCTTTCATTTTTCACGTTGGAAGTCCGAAGGATCCAATAGCCTGTTTATGAAGAGCAATAAAGAAGATACATGAACTCGGTAAAGATGTTGTTACAAATATATTGGCCTGTTTGGAAAGGCCAAGAGTTTGGGTTTTTGGGGACTTTTTTTTTTTTTTTTTTTTTTTTTTTTGTGGTAGTGTTGTTGCTTTTTATAAAGAGCTATCAGCTAAGGTTTTAAGGGTGGAGGTTTTTTGTTGATAGAGAATAACTGACAAGAATTGTTTGTTATAACTAGCAGAGAGGACTAATGCTTTAATTTAGGATTTGGAAATAGTATGAAAAAAAAGCAGATGGAAACTGGAATTTAATGAAGCTTACATAAGCAAATATAACCTTGGCCAGCTTTTAAACTGAGTTAAACCAGCTATTCCTTGTTTCTAATGTGAAGGTTTAAAAACCAGAATGCATTTGCCTGGTACAATAAGAGATGATGGCTGGTACTCAGAAGGGAGATTTATCACTTTCCTTGCTTTCTAGTCTGAAATGTGTGTTCTTTTGTAATGGTGTGGAGAAGCCCATCTTTCTACCAGTTAAGAGATGATGTTCACAGCATTATGGCACTTCAAAAGCCGTAAAATTAGTGTACATATATTTTTTCTCTCTCTTGTTTAAAAATAATGAAATAATGTATTCCAGCAGAAATGTGAATTTGTTACCAGCCTGCTAGTGACTGCATTATCCTTTGGAAGAAAATCTAGGCTTAGGAACAATAGTAAGGTCTCTGCTACTCTTCTGTTCCCTCTACCAATAAGCTTTTTTACTTAGCAAAATCTAGCAGTATAAATAATGTGAGTGCTGCTATAACTTTTACTAGTCCTGTATTTCTCTATCATAATTAGACATAAAAATGTTTAGACCAGAAATCTCTCCAAGTCAAGAAATAAAATATTAAATAATTCCATAATCTTTAAAAATTATTATTGGTGTAATAACCCCCTCTGGGGATTAACCACCATTGAAAAGCCTGTGATTAAAGTTTCTTAGTCCTTATCATTTTTGAGTTCCGTTTTCAGTGGTTTATAAGTTTGCCAGACTGTAATAACTTGGATTAAAACTTTCAAAAAATGTGAAAAGCGCCTGTGTTTAGCTGAATATTTTAGGAAGCTTTAAAAAAAATGAATCAGCACTTTTAAAACTGGGTCAGGGAAAATATGTTTTCTGCCAATATTAAAACAAAAATCTTACAGTTGTTTTATTAGCAAGTTTTTGCCTGTTCTGCTTTTAGCTGTTAATTCAGGCAAGGACTTGAAGTCTGGCAGATAGAGTGCCTGTGTGTCAGGGAAGTGCTGTCCTTGCGTACAGCTGCCTCCATTTGGCCAAACTGTTAGTTTCTGATTTTTTTTTTTTTTTTTTTTTTTTTTTTTTTTTTGTCACTGGAGAGTTATTCTGGGTCCTTAAGATTTCAATCCCAGTGAGCAAGCTGTGTGAGAATGTGGGACAAGCTGGGATCTGCCGCAGCAGGAACAGCTGGGACACGAAGAGCAGCAGGAGGGGAAAAACAGACATGGCCATAGTGGTTGGGATTGGGAGCTTAGAGGTGGGTCTGTGCTTTGAAAGTGTAGAAAAGTAGAAAAATCTTAGTTAAAAAAAAATGGGAAGATATGTGAACAACACGTGGAATCAGCAGAGGAGCACTGAGGGAGGTGTTTCATAGAATTGCGGAATCACAAAATCACAGAATGGTTTGAGAGGGAGGGGAGCTTAAAAATCCTTTTATTCAAATCCCCCCACCAGCCAAGGACACCACTTCCACTAGGCGAGGGTGCTCCAAGCCCCTTTGTACAAGGACAGCCTGCTCTTCCTGCAGGTCAGTGCCGGGGCACTGGAGTACTGCAGTTTATTTTGTTATTTTTTTTATCATGGACCTTGGTACAGTTTTGGCCTGCATAAATCATCACACACCCAAATGCAGCTCAGGTCCAGTGTTAGCCTGTGTCAGGGACTGTTTGCAAGAGGTATTTTTGTGTAGGCCCCCTGGTTTGGGGTAGTGGGGAAGGTGTGCTGTTTTGAAATGAACCATCCTGTCCACATGTCTTTAGTTATAAACCACACTGGAAAACAAACAAACAAACAAACAAACAAACTTCATTTATTGCCCTTCATCTGCACCTAGAGGATGAAAACCAGGGGCTATTGTCAGCTGCTGTCTTGCCTGTTCTGGCAGGCTCTATAGAGCAGATTTCGAGGTTTCTGCCAGGCTGGAAGAGAGTACAGGAGGCAATGTGATGCTGTGTTGTATTACGGTTCTTTTACAGACTAGAGTTCACAAATGCTTCAGAAGTCACATACGAAAAGAGCAACCCACAGGAAAAGAGTATTTGTCTGCAAAAGGGAGGTGATGTGGCAGGAGAGAGTGAAGGAGGCCGTGCCAAGCCAGGGATGGCTCTGACTCTCTCCTCTCTGCCATTTAGTCAGAGTTGCCCTAGGACAGCAGAGGTAGGCCAATTCTTGTGCTTTTGTGAGCTGCAGCCCTCAGGAAACATCCTGAGGAGTCTGATGGGTGTGTTGGCCACCAGCCCTTTACTCCTGGAACAGACCCCTTCCCAGGGAGCTCCCTGGGCTCTCTGCTTTTTGTTGGGATTGCTGGCATGGGCTCACAACCTCCTGGCAGGGCTTACTTCAGCCACTGAGTGAATGGATCACAAAATGGGTGGCAAATAAATAAGAGACTGGGTTGGTACTTGGCTACTAACTGGCTTAGCATTTTCTGCAAAACCCTTCCCCGGGCTGCACATAGGTCAACAATTGATTGTGTATGCACATGTAAATAACATGGTTGGGAACTGATCCAAAGAGGTGCTACCCTAGGAGTCTTTTGGTTCATTATATTATTGAAATACCCCTGAGGAGAAATGTTATATTTCAAGATTTCTGAGCAGTCCAAATGGGTGCTTTTCTAGTTTATGGGGAGCTAGCTTTGAGTGCTAAAACAGTGGTGGCCCAGGATGGATTGCATGGTGTGAATCAGTATTTTGGAAACTTAATTAACTGTAAGGTGTTTCCACATAGAAGTTTGTGAAGCCAGAAATTAATTTCAGCTTTGCTTAAGGATAAGTTTTTTTTTTGTTGTTGTTGTTGTTGTTGTTTTTTTTTTTATTATTCTTTTCCTTTACAAAAATCCCTGCAGATGTTCCAGTCAAGCTGTAGGTTAATCTTTTCCATATATGCCCAAAGACAGAACCTTTTCCACTTTGGTGCATGTGTTTGTTTTGTGGATAGTTTGTGGAAAAAATTGCTATGGTCCCTAAGAACAGTGTAGAATCCAATAAAAGCTGACAGAGGAGATGAAGCAAGGAGGTAGAAAGAGAGACCCTATTCCTTGCAGTGATGGGTGGAAATTAACGGGTTTGGATAGCAGGTCTGTGCTTCAAGAGGTAAGACCTTACTTTTCTTTCACTTTCCTTAGATGTTTGTGAGCAAGATAACATTGTTGTGGACAATGCTGGAGTATAAGCAAAGCAAAGGAAATACTTTTATTTCTGATGATGATTGAATAGGTCTTCTTGTTTCCAACAAAGTGTGAAGATATCACAGATATAGAATGATTTTGTGTATTGATCACATATGTATGCTAGTAGTGCCAGTATTGCTTTGGGTAAATTTTACCTGTTGATGGAGTTTATGTCTTCTCTGACAAAACAGGGACAGCAATGTCATTCCCATCTGTTTTATCTATTTGGATTTTTAATTATAAATTATTAACTCAGGTCTTGGGTGCCTGCTGTGTGTGTGCATGCGCATGCCTGTGCCAACACATCTGACCATCTTTCACATCAAATCAGAAATCAGAAAACTTCTGAATTATTTAAGATTAAAGTACAGTAGCAATATTTTTTAAAATGTAGTTGTGCATAGGAAGGACTGCAGTGCCATAAGTGACAGCAGAAGAATTAATGCTTTCTCCAGGCCCTTTTTATCTTAGAAATGATTGACAAAGTAATTTTCTTCTTGTACTTTAATACAAGTGTATACATTATACACACCAACAAATCCTCACTGGGCCAATTACACATCATATGACTTATCTTGTCACAGCACCTAATATCCAAACAATAAATTAAAGGGTATGCTTTATATGCAAATTTGCATGTGAGGATGTTTTCTAGTCCCCAGACTCAATTGTCTTATGAACACTACAACATACAAGAAAAAGAAACAAGCTGGCTAGGATTTGTGACTAATAAAACCTGCCTGGTGGTACGAACTGCATCTGTATGACTTACAAGGGTGTGCTGTATAAGTAACATTTGTTTTACATATTGAAATTATATTGGGAGATGAAATACTGAGCAAATATTGAAGCGCTTCCTTTTACACAAGATATTCTGAACACATGCAAAGGTATGAACATGCTACAAAATATTTTTGATACCTATTCATACCACTCTGCAATGTAAAGGGGTCTTTCCATAAATGAGAATCTCACTTGTTTTTCACTTTCAAGTGAGGATTTTAATGGGAGGTGGAAATGCCAAAATTTACTTGCATCCTGGTGGCACCTTTTAGAAAGCTTTGATTAGATCTGAATGTATGGTTTCTTAGAATTATTGTGGTCTAAAGGCACAGGCACTATGCTAGGTTTTCCTCAATGAGGGCTACCAGCCTGGTTTGTCCTAAATTAACTGCTTAATAATGTGGAGGCAAAAAGGGGGAATTCATCTTTATTTCCACTGTGCTAAACCCATTCATTCATGGCATTTAACGCAACAGGTGCAGCATTCCTCCCATCCTCTGCTATGGAGTGACCCATGCATTGCAGAGAGCAACTTCATTGAAGGAATGACCTCCCCACGGACACAGGGAGGTGATAGATTATTGTCATGGTTCTGCACTTGTGCAGGCTTGGGCATTGCAAGAGCCTGAGGGGAAAAAGCTGTCCAAAATAATGGAGTTGAGATGGTTGTGCTGGAGGGAAATGGGGAAAAGATTGTGGCCTCTGAAAAACAGTCCATTTCCGTTTCCCCTCTTTGGCAGTGAATTATCCCACTGATCCTCCCCTGAGCTGCTGGTGAAGTTGCAGTTTAGTCCTTTGTGAGCCTGTGAGTAGAATTAACCACTTAGGTGCAGTCCTGTTGGTCAGATAGCTTTCCTAAAAGTCAATAACTCATTGACCAAGTTTTTGGGGTATGCAGGAGAGAATTTTGAAAGTATGCAACCATTTGGTATTGGAGTTTAGACTTTGCTGAGGGAACATAGAAGCCTAGCTATCATACCCCCCCTTCATATCAACAAGCACTCTAGAGGGCCAACCACAACAGATTAATCTTATTCTTGTCCCTTTAGTTGATCCAGTCTGCTAGCTCAGATTCAAAATGGATTTAGATCACTGAGCCTTGCAGTTTTAGACTGGTGAGATGCATTCTTCTGGGTCTAAATATTTTATTTAAACTACTGCTTTCACAGCTTCAGGCCCTAATCATTTCACTGCAGAAGGATATAGAAATAATGAGTTGAAATGAGTTGTTCTGGTCAGTTAGTTGCCCAACATTTTGTTGTTTCCTCAAAACTGCAATGGATACAGGCTGAGCCTGAGTGAGGTATATGAGACCCCACCTTTCATGAATCATATGTCAGTGTTGCTTGATCTCTATTTTAACAGAGGCAGCCAAGGAAAATGTGGCAAACTAATAGGCCTCCTTCAAGGTGCAAAGGAATATGTGATGCTGGTATTAAAGAAGAAATAAATGAGGAGGTTTTACTTTATGTGCCATCGGTGAGAAGAAAAAGTGGAAAGGGAAAGTGTTAATAAACCCCTGTCTTTTGGCAAGCATTTTAAACATTAGTGGTGTTTCTATCTTGTTTCGGACACCAATGTTTGGAGCTTAAGTTATAAGATGAATAACAAGCCTCTTTTGCTGATCAGTAGAGAGTTAAAAATTCCTTCAAAGGATGAATCTCCACAGCAGCTCATTTGAGGTGCTCTTCAAAAAAGCCAGTCTTTCTCCAGAATCAAAAGTGAGAGGCTTGGATGACTAGCCTTGTAGCTTGGGCATCTGCAGCAAGTTGTCTGACTTCATGACAGGTGAATATCACCAAAGACTTCAAGTGTTTAAGGCCAGACTTAAAGAAGAGCTCTGGACTCGCATTTCCTACGTTTAATGACAACCACTGGATCAGAACATTCCATGTCAGCTCATACAGACACTAAATTAAGATGTTAGCTTCCAACACCTAATTGAGGGCAGTAAATAGAGTTGTGTTGCTAACTCTGCAGTGTATCACTTTCTTATTGCACCATTGACATCAGCCATCAGTCAGCACCTCGCAGCCTGTTACAAGATGGCGAAATCTCATTCCATTGTGCTTGGCAAGGATAACGTATTTTTGTTTATTGTGAGGGCACTGTAGAGTTTATGATGTCTTTTGCACTTAATTTTCTTGCTTTTAAGGTCTGGTATTTTTTGCCAAGTTAGCTAAGGAAATGAGACTGATACCATCATGCTGTCACCTCACTCCTTGTAACTTCTGAACCTGGGGGCCAATTTCAGCTCTATTTGACAGAGGAGTAAAGGTTTCATAGATACTACCTTCATACAAATTTTATGAAAATCAACAGCTTCGTAGATGTTTACATATCATTGCTCCAGCTGAAGTCATGTCAAAGTGTTACAGAAGACCTCATGTTAAAGATAGAAATTAGATGAGACACACACTCTTGTTCATTCAGCCTGAAAAGGTTCCATTTTATTCTTCCTCAAAGCTTTGCCAGCAGACTCCCACTGTAGGCTTCCCTTGCAGACTCTGACTGACCTCATAGCAGACCCCTCAGAGTAGCAATTCTCTCACCTGCTAACCAGCTAACCCACTCTTTTATCACATTCATCCTTACTGGATATAGCTGTGACCTATTAAGGGCAAGGCTGGTTTTGGTAATTAGCACAGCTGTGACTTATCAGGGGCAAGGTTGCCTGTAATCCATTCTCCTTCATCAAGGAGCATTCAAGCCATTGTTTCTTTGTTTCATCTGGCAGTGGCCAGTTGGCCGTTCCCTGTGCAGAAATGCTGTACTAATCACAGTCCAAGTCAACTTTTACCTGCCTATTAGGCAAGCAAAGTTGACAAAGAGGGCCTGAAGATGACTCTGGGGAATTGAAAGGGATATTTTTCTATAAGAAATGGTGGGAATTGTGGTAGTGATATGTTTCAGGAGATGAGGAGGAGCAGCAAATATTCTGATAGAAGGGATTTTGGGACAGTGTCACTGTGAAATTCAATATTCAGCAAACTTCTCATTCTTTTATGTTTTATATTGTGTAATTAACTGAAGTTATAATATACTGATGGCTTGAAAATGGGGCAGGAAGAACAATCACTGGAATAAAATGAGAAGCAAAATTCTAACAGTTGCCTGTTTGTGATAAAAAAAGAAAAAAGTCTTTAAGAATGCATTGCAAGCAAATTTTTACAATGATCCAATGGTCTACTGGTCTATCATCTTTTCATTAGCCATAGATGAAATTAATTAGCAAATGATCCATATGGAAAATAATTCCTATTAGGTTTTGCTTATTCTTTTGCCTCCAGTAATAGTTTCCTATAAGTTTTCTAACAGTGGCATATTAGGATCAGAGGAACAGCAGCACAGAACCTGCTAAATTATTAGTCTATTCCAATATCCACACTCCAAAAGCCATCATAATGAGGTACGTCTAGGGAGGATGCAGCTAATCTCCTAATGAATAACTGTAACAACCAGACCTGTGGGGAGATTTCTGCTTAACCCCAAACAGTCAGAAGTATGCTTGTGCCTTGCAGCAAGATGGCTTATGTCCATAATGAATCTATATTTCAGTTATTTGGCTATGGACAGTCTCATTAATAATATAAATGCAATAACTCAATGTTGGGATTAAAAAAAGGAGAAGAAAATGTAGGAAAGAAATTTTTAGTGCTCAGTGAGCACAAGGATGGAAAAATTGGAGTTTGCAGATGTGACAAAAACACCACTGTCTAATAAAATTGCTTTTATTAGCTTAATTTGCCACATATAGCGCCAATATTTAACTTGAATGAGGCATGAATTAGTGGAAAAATATGTGCTGTGCCATTTAAAGTGCTATACTTGAATAAAATAATGTATATCTTTTCATATGCAGTCCTTGAAGTCACACTACATACATCTTTAATTTCTTCAATTAAGAAAAAAATGAACAAATGGAGTTAGATTTTAATTATTCATAGTTCATTTGAGAAAAATCTTTGTAAATGAGAGGAAGGAAAGTTGTGCTATCTATCACAATGAGAAGAAGAAGAGAGAAAATTCACTCTATGAACTATTTGACAATACAAAAGCTTCTGCCTTCACTAGGTGCTGCAGCCTGTGTAAAGGAAGAAGCATCACAGGAAGGACTATTTAGGAACCATATCATGGAAACTGCACCCAAAAATACAAAACTGCTCCTTGGCAAGTAACCACATTGCACATTTGCTAGAATCCTACTAAGGGATGTATGCGTGGGCGTGTCCTTTAATCCTGTTTTTGAAAGATGGCAATATATTGAACTGCCCTATTAGATAAGACTTAGGATCCATTCAGACCATCTTTGTCTTTGGCAAGGGCCAAAGCCGGCTGAGTCACTGTTCCCCCATGTGGGAATGCTGCAGGAGAGGTGTTCAAGGGTGTCCATAATCACCAGAATTTGATTCAAACCTTGGAATATTCAATCCTTCTAGCATACTTTGTCAAGCTCTTAAAAGGAGGGATATTTTTGTTGTCAGTAAGAAAGCTGGTTCCTCTTTGGGTTTTACTGGACTATTGATCTCATGACTGCTTTGCTGCAGGGATTTGCACAGTCTTATCATGTACTGAATGAAAAATTATTACTTTCTATCAGCTTTGAATTGATTATCTTTCATTTTCATTGAGTGTCTCCTTGGCAAAGGAGAACAGAGCTAGCAATCTGCCTTTTTGTGCAATTCATTATTTTATATGCTTTTGTGTAGGCTTTCTTGGTCTTTTAATTTGCAGAGTCAACAACCCCAGTCTTTTCATTCTGATTTTACCTGAGTGACCTCTGTGCTCTTAATGATTTTCAACCTGTCGCTGAACATGTAATTTTTAATAACTTTTTTGAGATAACAGGGTCTGTTTGGATACAAGAGTATAATGGCACATCATTATTTCATATGCTGGTATTAGGAATTTTCTTGTTATTAAATTGCATTTGCTTGTTTAATTGCAAATGCAGTCTTTGTTACATGGTCACAATTGCGACTGATCTCTTTCCTAACATAGTTTAAAGGAGCGTATGCTGTATAACTCAATTTCTTTCAGTTTCATGTGTATCACTTCCCATTTTTCAGTGGTGAACTTTTTGGTGTTCATTAAACTAAAACCTGTGTATGTTAACTTTCTTTGAGAATCCCTAAAATGGTAGCCAGATCTAAGTTATGTAAATAATATATTGTCATTTGCAAATTGAGATACTTCACTGTTCATGTCCTGTTCCAGGAGTTAACAGGTATGTTAAATGATGCCAGTGCAAACGTAAAATCTAAAGGCATCTGCTGTTAAATTTTTAACTTGGCCATTAATTCTAACTTTGTCTTCTGCCTCTTAGCCATTTCTTAATTCACACTGGTACTTTGCCTCTGTTTGACTTTTTAAGTTCAGGAGTACTGTGTTGGCAACCCTGTCAAAAAACTTTGTGTAATCAAAGGAATATTTTCTCCTTTACCTGCTAATTTATCAGCACATTCAAAGAATATTAATAGAGTAGTGAGGCGTAATTTCTCTCTGCAGAATTTTTGCTAATTAGATATTGTTTTATCTTGATTTATAAAGAAACATGTTATTCTACATGCAATGAATATTTTAAAAATTTATCAAGATATACCAGTGTATAAGTTCAGCCATTTCTAAAGTATAGGTGCATTGTCTGCAATCCCTCAAAAGTGTAATAGAGTAGCTACCTTGAAAGAGAGGTTGAGTATTTTGCTATTAGCTCAGCTACTTTATTCCTAAAATCCTTGGAAGATTTGAGCAATAACCTCCTTTTCCCAGGAAGTCAATCAGTGCAAAGTGAGAATCAGTATGAAAAGGGGTTTACAACAATGGTTCCCAAAAAGCAAAATGAACCTAAAATACAGCTGAGGCCTTGAGTAAAGGCCAAGACAACAAAATCATTTCCCGATGAGATGAGTGTGATAATTTCTCTGATACATCCAGGGCATCAGCCACCTTAAGGAAGAATGATTGTGGCAGCTCCTGTGGGAGCAGCTGGGAATGAGAGCCAGTGCAAAATGCACAAGTCCACTTAGCTGGAGCATGTGCACTGCTGCCCTGCAGGCTGCCAGGCTTCTGCCCTCTGCCAAGGAGAAGTCAGAACACTGGTGCCAACAGCACAGTGCTAACCTGTTTCCTTGGGAGAATATTTTCTCCTCACCTTCCCTGAACCAGGCAATGGGGGTTAGCAATGAAGTTCCATCTGGATGGAGCACCCTGTTTGCTGTTGCCAGAAATGCTCTGGTCTGCTCTTTGGCTCAGATTTTCTAATCTGCTTGACCTCCTGCACTGCTGTTTGTCCTGGAGAGGCCCAAGAGCAAAAGTTGTAGTTGCTGTGAATGGTATTTTTGAGGAATGTTTTAAAATGGCCTGCTGGACCCCGATATTTGGTCCAATCAAAAGAATTTTTGTTGGATTACTTTTTAATCTTCCTTTTCATATTTTAATTAATGTATGTGGTGCCTAGAGCAAAGGAGGCCAGACCCTTCCAATTAAGTTAAAATTATTAATAATAAAAGATACAGAAGAAGACCGGAATTAAATCACAAGCATAAAGATTGAAATGTATCACATTCCTCATGGCTTTTTCTTACCATATGTTGGAGTGCAAAGTCCATGTCCGACTTAAAATGTGTTCTGGAACTCTAAATTTTCTGCTAATGGAAAATTGCAGGACTCCCAAACTCTGTGGTGATCCCATAGCCACATTAAACTAGATAATTATGGCTTTCTCCAGCTGAGCTAGGCTCTGGAAGGAAGGTACAGCTGTATTTTAACTTTGCCATATTGTGTGTGTTTTCTTGAAATTTAGTTTTTTGTCCCCGATGACTTATTTTTTTATAGAAATTATGCTGTTTTCAATCTCATGTGCCTGAGAAGAGCCTCTCTGCCATGAGTGGATCGTCTTGTATGAATAAGAACATCTATTACAATTTTTTGTTATATTGCATCCTAAATGTATTGAAGCAACCGTTGTTCCTATTTTGAAGAAACTTGAAGTAAAGTAGTGGGACAAAAGACTGTATAAAAATAGAAAACCTTTTGTGTGAAGTGTGTATGCTGAAGGATTATTGCTCCCTTTTACACAGGTCTTGACTTGCACAGACATGCAAACACACAAATGATCACTCACACTGTCATAAACCAATGGCAATGGGATGCTGAAAAAGACACAAAGAAAAAATAATAATGCCACAAAAAAACCCAAAAACAACATCCTGTGAAAATTGTTTCTCCATAATGTAAATTATGAGTCTTCATGCCCCAAACTAAAAGGAAATGTCAAGTTTTAGATCAGTGCAATAGAAGTTTTGCACATCTTAAGTAAAAGACGGTGGTGACAGGCATTACAAAACAGTAAGTTATTTTTAAAATGTTCTTATCTCACTGCTTGAAATGATAATATAAATCTGTTTTTAGGAATATGGATGTAACTGTTTTTTTAAAATTTGCTGCATGTATCACACTAATACATGTGTATCACTGAGTGTGTGTGCATGTGTTTTCCAGAAAAAAGTACAGTAGCTCTGTGTCCTGAAAGACCATATTCCTTCATGAGGAACATAAATCTCAAATCACTGTGTCTCAAAGCATTTCAGAGTATGACACCGAATCCTGCACATACTGGAGCCTGAAAAGCTGAAGCTGGGGAAAGCCTGGAGCAGAGGCAGATGCAGTAGGAGTTGTTTGTAGGTTCTCCATACTCTAACTGATACTGCAGCTATTGGTTTTAGATTTATGTAACATCACAGACTGAGAAAACAAAATACAAAAATAATAACATACTTTTGGTCTCCTTTATATGTTTTCTGTGTGCACACCTCTGAATTTTTTCTGCCTTATGTCCTGTTTCTTTCTTCAAAGCCTTCTTAAAGTCCTTTCATCCTGTCTTAGCAACACAAACATGGGGTTTTCTGTCTCTATTGCTCTTGTCATTTAAAACATCCTTCCTTATATCTCTTTGTCTTCTTGTTGCTTCACCTAATTGTAAAAATATGTATTTTCTCCAAGCTCAGAAAAGCCCATTGTTCAGCCACCCAGGACAACTTAACAACCAGCCTGGACAAATGTAATTTAATTACTTCTTGCTCACTGGCTAAGGTGCTGAACTGTGTTTAAAGATCCTGTGTGTTCTCCAACCTCATGCTGAAAAGAAAACTAGCTTCCACCTCAGTTTCTTTTAAGTGCTGCCTAACAGCAGGAAAAGAAAGGATGGCTTTGTTCAACCAACCGTTTTCTCAGCCTCTACCTCTGCCTTGTTCACCCAGTGAGTCTGCTTAGCAAAATAATGACAGTGCTGACATATGTCACAGAAGAACCAGGAAAGCTCCAGTTCTTTGCCAGAAAGCAAATTTACAGATATTTTCTTTGGGAAAATCACCTGAAAGGAACGCACCTGGCTTTTAACTGATCTTTCATTCTCTTTCAAAATGTAGATTACTTTCACAGTTTCATTTAACTCTACAAGTGGTTTAAAATCTTCAGCTCCTTCTGGCCCTCTCCATCTCTTGTGATGGGTCAGGGACCTTGCCTTGGCTTTCAAGGTCTTTTCAGTTTCAAGGGAAGAAATTGGTGACCACATCTCCTTTCTCTGTCAGATCCGCTAAGGACCCAAAGTTTTTTGCTTCCAGTTCCTGGTCTCTCTGAAAAGAAGGCAGCAGTTCCAGTGTACTTATTCCCAAAATTTGTACTCAAGATTTTTTGACAATCAATTTGACAGTCTCTTGAATAAAACATATTCCTAAAATGAAACTTAATTTTGGTAACCACTTCATTTCCAGAAGCTGCAAGACAACTTCTTTGGTTAATTATCATCAAGATGGGAAAAGGATATTTACAAAATATCTGATTCCCTGATTCTGCTACCCAGAAGGGAAATTATGTCTAGAAGGAAAAATAGCTTCGAGTTTGCAGGGTCTGCCTTGGACTTTCTAAAGGAAAAATGGCTTTCCCTGTTAGTAATATCCTGTGTAGCCTTGGTCAGCCCCTTGGGCTTTGTCAATCCCAGAGCTCACACAGACAATTGCACTCAATCTGGCACAATTTGCAGCTAAAGTGGGTAAGCTATCTCATGTTGTGATCAGATCCAGCTGTAATTTAAAAACACAGATCTGTGCCTCAGCCTGGGTTTGTAGGTGTGTTTAAAATCGGCCTTTCTGAAATCAGTGGCATTTAGTTTTCCAAATGACTTGGGCTTGCTGAGTAGCTCCAGGCAGACAGAGAAATGTGCTCTGCAGTGACCCTGGTCCTTCACCCCTTACATCTGGGATCTGGATAGGATATGCCATAGCCCCTTCCAGCCTGCAGGCTGGGATTTCCTTTACAGTGAGGGCACAGGGGGCAAGGGGCAATGAGACCATGCAGGGCTCTTCCCAAGCTGCCAGGCTCCCCAGCTCAGGTCTCACTGACTGCTGTAAAGGGACGATGCTAACACTGCCTTCTCAGCCTCACAGCTGGATGGGGAGCAAAAATCCATTAAAGTTTGTGATATACTGATATACTATGGTTCTGGGAGCCACAGAAGTACCTAAGATAGACAGCTAATTGTTACAATTTTGGCAGTACTTCCCATGATGAGGCACACTGCGAGCTCTGCAAAAACTCTTTTTTTAATAGATGATTTACTAAAGCTATTCAGAATAGACAACTTTATTGTTTGGTGCATTCCAGAAGCCTAGAGGCCCAAATTGAGAGCGAGAGCCCATTGAGCTTCATGCTGTCCAAAATGATATTAAGAGATGTTCACATACTGCCCTGATGAGCTGAGTATAATAGTTGAGAACTGAGAGTGGTTTGTCATTGCAGTTTTATTGATGAGCTGAAATGCAGAAATATGAATTTCTGTCCCAGGGTCACAGAGCAGGACTCAGCACAGGTAAGACCTTTATCCACTGCTGTGCCAGATCTGTGGTCAGGCACAAGACTATCTTTCCAGTATCCTTATTGTTTTGGGTTTTTTTAATGCAAATAAATAAGTTCTGAATTGCAGTGCTCCCAACTGTTGCCAAAAGTGTACATAATTAATCACTGTTTTTCACTGCATTTTACTAGTTCTTTTGCCTGGAGCATCGTGTGTGACATGACAAATAGCATTAGAGGGACCTGTGGTCATGTCATGATGACTTCATGAAGTGGCTCCATCTATTTGGCTGTGGATATGACATGATAGTGCTGGTTCCTTAACACAGGGGAGCTGCATCTGCAGTGCCTACTGTGAGTGGGTCAGAGCCAATGCTAAGTCCTAAACTATGTCTGCAATGGTTTTTTTTTTTTGAAAAAGCATGTCACGTACTGTTCAAACCATTTAACAGGACAGCCAGTTGGGCTCCCTGCACTGTTTAGTTTAGAAGTACAGATTTAGGCAGTAGGCTGAGTCTGGGTCTCGTAAATACAAATTCTTTTTGTCCTACACATGCTCCGTCCTCAGACAGCTCCTGTTGTGTTTGTGTACTTTAGATCAAGATAATGGCTGATGGGGTGAATACTGAGATTCATCCATATTCTCCAGGTAGCTTTGAAAATCCAACCCAATTCTTGGGGCAGAAAAAACAATCTGAAGAGAAAGAATATGAGATAATTTTAGACCTTCAGCACTGTGATTGCTTCAAGCAGTGCAAAGCTGTAATGAAAACTTACATTTACTTATGCTCACACACAGGCATAGGTACACGCAGAGAAAGTATGCAACAGATATATCAAGAAGCCTAGTACTAGTTGGTAAAAAATGTCACATTTCATAGCTTTCACATAATAACCATCTTTTTTGAAACTGAAATACAACATCTAAATGTCAGCCTACTCTGAGTGTCTTCAAATCCCTTTCTGTTATTTTTTATGTTCTATTTTTCACTATATTGCATTTTTTAGTTTCCGCTTGCTGTGACACCATGGCATTTGATTTTGTTCTGGCCAAGAGGGCAAAAAAACTCAATTCAGTGTCAGGTGTTTCACTGGTCCATGGATTTGCCACTGAGACACCATGGATGATTGATAATACTACTGTCCCACCTTGCATGCAACAGGAACCTATAACCCCCACTAGGAACTCATTCTCCACCTGGTTTGGGGCCAGAAGTACAAATCTGTTGTCACGATAATGTCTTCTGACTCTTTGACCCAAAGTTTTAGTATATCTTTCTTTGGGTTTTTGGGGGGTTAGTTTGAGGGGTTTTCCCCCTTAAAGTTTTAAAGAAAGGGGCCTTCTTTAGTATATTTCTTTTACAGGTGAAAGACATGAGGTCCTTATTTATTTTTATGAGGTTTTTCATTTTCAGATTTTAAGCAGTGTCTAGTACCTTTATATAGAAAGCAGTACATCACTCCCCTTTTTCTACCCTTCTTAATGGAAAAGTAAATGGTTATTCTTTCCTTCTACCTGATGTATGCCTTCAAAATACTATAAAGATATGAAACCAATGGAGTTTCTAAATTATAAAGCAGGAGTTCTTTTATATTACCGTGAATAACAACTGGAAATCCAGTTCTTTATAATAAGTTATTTATTCTCCATTTTGAGGTTTTATCCACACCCCAGGAGGTGGCCATGTATTTTTCAACAGGTGCTGCATCAAGATTGCTATGATACTCTCAAACCATATTAGATTGTATCCAGTGGAAAGAAATGAATTTGAAAGCAAGACTTACAGGCTGATGAAAAACGAAAATCTTTTCTCTTGTTGAATGCAAAATTTTCTATTAGGTTCATAGCTGTTATCAGCATCAGCCTCATGTAAATACATATTTATGATCTAATACAGAGCACTGACAGTGTGTCTGGGAGAACAGGAATCTGTGTGGTGTACTCTGGCCAGAAAATTTACAGAAGCTTCCCAAATCTTCTGAAAATTGTAACAATAGATTTCTAAATGGACAAAGGTGGTGGGCAGGAGGAGACATTGCAGTAGGATCACAACATGCCATGGTTATTTACTTGCTTTTAAGGAAAAGTGAGCACATCTGTTTCAGATTCATGACAAGAAGTCAGGAAGGAGAGAGGCATGAAAAGAAATTATGATCTTTAGAGGAGAGATGGGTAGTCATGCCAGAGGAAACTTTTTTCTAGACGGAGTGCTTCTCAATTTCCTGCAAATGCAATGCCCCGAAACCATGACATTGTAAAAAGAAAGAGGGTATATGTGATTTTCAAACAGTTTCTAATGAGATTTGTGTTAAAGTTTCTGTCTGTGGCTCACGCAACCTGACATACCAAAGTACAGAAAGAAACATTTCATAATCTTCAATGCTCTTTTCTTTTCAAACCTAGGAAAAGCTTTTGTCCTCATCACTGCAGATGAAGCACACAGACAGAAGGGGCTATTTCCATGCAGTGACTTCAGGTGGGGTATCTGATGCCTCTCACTGTGTGTCCCTCATCTCTGAGTTCTCTTGGGGTCCCAGATATCATTTTGTGAAGTATCTCTTTCTCATGTAGCCAGAACATGATCTTTAGAAGACAATTACCTCATAAAGGGTCTTTTTTCATATAAATCTTTAGCCCATAACATTCATATTTCTATCCAGAAAAGACAAAGCAATGTCTACTACCCTGCTAGGGCTGACTGCATGCACAAAGAAATTTGTTGCAGCAGACACATGGAAAGGACTCTTGTGAAATGAAATACCTGAGACCTTTGAGTCCTTCCACCAATACAGTGAGATTTCCTTCTCTTTGTTCCTTTATAATTCACTGCTTTTTATACAAACACATATCCACAGACATATAAAATATGAAATATATAATCTAGTTTTGATTTTATTTTTGTAAGTGCAGATGGCTCTGTTTCACAACAGCTAGGATCACAGGAATGATAAAAGTAAAAGCCTCATGTCTCTGTCTGTTTGACAAGGAACAGGAACCAGTGTTCCTACAGACCATTTTTTCCAACTCTTTCCCAACAAACTGTATTAAACACTGGGGCAGATTTGGAGATTAGGAATCTGAATTTATTCATCTGTTGGCTGACCCCTGTAGCTACTAGGCCATGTATAGATACTTGCTTTCTATAGATACAGGCTTGATATTCAGAAGAGGTAATAATGGGGTCAGTTCAGCCTACAGAGACATTGAGATGGTCAGCAGCTGGAAGTGTGGCACTGTTGTCTGTGCAGTCACCCAGTGACATCTGAAATGCCTGCAGTGTTTCAGCTGCATGGGAAGGCTGTGAGACTGCTTTGGGTCCTGTGTCAGCCCAGTGAGGTTCTCTTACATGGCGTTACATACACATATGTGCCTGTTCAGCTACCTAGGCGTGAGTGTCTGATGTTGTCTCAGGTGTCGTGGGCTACCCTGAACTCCTCTTCCTGTCATCCATCTTATGGTGGGAGGGTCCTGACCAGCTTAGGTGGTTGCAAGGAGCTGTCTGATAAATAAGGAAGACTGCAGCTTCCACCCTTCTTTCAGGAGCTGCATTCTGGTAGTCTCTTCTTGACCTTTGCTGACCTGTATGATGGTAAGCACCCATGCCTGTGACAGCCATGCCTGTGACAGCCATGCCTGTGTCTGGCCAGTTGCCCTACCTGCCCTGCTGTCATCCCTGCTTCCAGATCCCCTTTACTTGCAAGAACAGCATCAGCCCTTGCGGTTCTCTGGTGCATGTGCTGTATTGAATCCCTGGGATGTTTTAGTTGACACCTTGTTTGAACATCTCCACCTAATTTGGGGTCTGCTAAAGTAGTCTCTAGGTGTCATTGTCTGTACTTAGGCGAATTTCCATGCCCTTCTGAAGCTGCAGCTGGAGCTATTAAGTCCTCCAGGCAGTTTAAATGGGAGTGGAGATTTGTTATGGGCTACTGAAAGAGCCTACTGTGCTGGCTGACCAGGAAGTTATTCCAGATTGTCCAAAGAAGTGAGCAGGCAAGATCAAATGCAGGAAATGAAAGGTGACAAACAGCAGAAGCTTAGAAGTGACTCCCTTAGAGTAAACTGAACGTTTTTGAGACGCCTTTAAAATTAATTACAATCTTTTTTCTCTTGCAACACATCTAGGAGATATGATGTAACTTTACATGAATGGTAGGCAGAATCAACTTTTTCTTTGGGTCAAGGTATCTTTTTTTCCTACTTATCCGAAATGTGCACAGTAATAAAATGTGCAATTAAAGTGCGTTAATGAAACTTCAGGCAAACGTATTTATGCATAGATTTTAGCATAATGATATACAAAAGAAATTTTCCAGTGAAATAATAATAATAATAATAATAGTAATAATAATAATAATAATAACAGCTAATCTTTGCATTGTTTTTCTTTCCTTCTTGCTTCTTTTATTTTATTTTTTTTTCTTCTGTAACTTGAGGCACTTATTCAGCTATTATTTAAACCTCATGCCTATTAATGTCATTGAGGCTACACATACGAATGAAATGAAGTGAATACCTAAGTGCTCTTCAGGACCGAGTTTTCAGTCGCCACATTCCCTACAGGCATGCATATTTTTTCTGATTCTGAGCATCTACTCTGTTTGGCCACACCATCACCCATAACACTTATGGGCAAGGTTTTTCCTTTTGCTAAAACACTTGAGGAGAAGTAATACTTTTTGAAAGGCTGAGATTCTGTTTTGGTTTTGACAGCTGAAGTTATCCAAATATCTCTTAAATGGCCATACATGTGAAGCTTGTCTAGTTAAGAGCAGTGGGCTCAGTAAAGCTTAAAACATGTGGTAGGCATGATTGAGGCAGTAATGCACACATGCTTTACCATGAATTACAGCCTGCCCAAGCATCCAAGAGATTGAGATGATGGGATAAAAATACCTGGGGCTTCTTGAATACTAACCTTATAGGAAAGTGGCAAGGTGATTGATAATGTCAAAATCCCACCATCCTTTTTAGCGGGTGAAACCAAACACTACCTTCTTCCCTTTCCATATTGGGAATTGTGGACACCTCCAAAATGCTGTTCTGTTACAGGTCCTAAAGATTCTGTCCCTCTTTGTACCCCTGTACCCCATGTCCTGTGGGGCATGTTTTCAACACTCTTGTGCCTTTTTGGATACTAGAAAGGTATGAAGAAGAAGCCCAGAAGGAGTCTGCAATGTGAAAAATATTGTGCAATGTTTAAAAACCCAATAAAATCAAGTAGGACCACCAAGCAATAGGTTTCTAGATAGGTCTGCCCTGTAAAGCAGCAAAGGGAGATGAAAGAAAGCAGAGGATATGAACTGGTGGTGGGCACTTATGATGAGCAGTGCAATGGACAGGTAAAAATCAAAGTAAAATTTGGTTAGGGCCTGGCAATTCCCCATTCCTCCTTTATGTAAATACCCAGATCTACATGCAAAGAAAGATAATCGTATATAAAGGTAGCTGTTACTCACCGGTGATTCTTTCTTTGTTGGGTTAATTCAATTTTTTAAAAAGTTAAAGCCATCTAGTCAGGAAACAGTGTTAAGTGATGTAAGTGCCCTTCAAATCCTGTGAGGAAAGAAATGCAAGTAATCAAGAAGCTACATCAGCTTTCTTCATCTTGGGGATCTTTTTACACAGGGGTTACTTAGAGAATATATGACAACAATGGATATGTTTGCAGGAATCAGGACTCCTTTGCCCACTGTTAGGAATGATGCTCATGAAACACAAGGGTGACTAAATCACAAGGATCCTGTTTTCAGTCTGTGGTCTGAGTTGCCTCCCATGAGCTCTGTGAATGAAGATGATTTACCAGATGCATCAAAAATATAATTCTGAAAACCACTGGAAGGTTTTTTAAGAGTGTTGCTTTGCATTGTGTGCAAAGCTCTTTTCAGAAGGCAGGACAGTACTGTGATAGACTTAGCTGTGCTGTTACACTGGGGCTGTCAGGGTTTAAGCATTGCTGTAATGTATCATGAGGAATGCTGTACCACTTGCACTGGATATATGTTAAAGCTCTTTCTTTCTCTCCCCCTCCCTCTCCTTTTTTTCTTTTTTTTTTTTTCTTTAGTTTTTTTTTTTTTCTCTTGAGCTGCAGAAGACAGGAGCATTTGTAAGCCATGAAGCACAAAAGACAAAACAAAAGCATTTTTATGACTATAATTGAGAATTTGGAAGAGGGGAGTTAAGTGCTTGTACCTAATTGTACTGCAATTACCCTGTTTAATCCAGCAACAGTCTTCTTTCAAGCCTCATCACTATACCTGTGTAGAAGAATCTCATTTCGCCCCTTACAAAGGCTTGTCACTTTGGATATTAAGCACAATGAAGCTTCTCATTTTCTCTGCCTCAATTTTCCATAGGGATCATTAGAAAGATAAAGACAGACAATGCAGAATGTGACCTCATTAATGACATTGTACCAGGAATGAATGGGATTCAATGTCTGTAATATTTACAAACTAGTAAGACACAAGTTATTAGTGTCTGATTGTTTACCTTACCTTCACTGCTCATACGTTTATTGCTACTGGTGTAAGCAAACTCTTCATGGGTTTCTCTTCTTAGAATCCCAGCAGAGTGCTGCTATCCCTGATTTATAGATGGAGAAATGACGCTGAGAAAGATTATGTCTGGTCTTTTGAGGATATTGCCTTCTATTTATTTCAACAAAAACAAGATGCCCATGTTGCTCTGTGCATCTGAGCCCAAAGTCATGTACAAATTGAGTTCCAAGGAAGTCCTTTAGTGATGAGTTTGACCCTCCTAGGCATTACTTATACAAGAACTTTTCTCATTTTCACTCTCTGCCTGAACAACACAGCCCTCCTACTTTCCCTTGTCTTACATCTGTTTAGGAGTACCTCATATGATCTGTGCTTTTATCCCTTCCTTCTGCATGTGAAGGATCTGACCATTCATGGTTCCATTGATGCTCTAGTCACATGCTATCACCCTCCTCCCCTGGGCTGTGCAAGGTCCTCACTCACGCCCCAGAGGCTGCTCCAATGGACTCTGAAATACTTTGCTCTCTGTATCATGATACAGGCTGCTGTCTGTTTCTTATTTCTAATGGTTCAAATTACTGTGGCCTCTCAAGATCACCGAGAAGGCTGAGGTATAAACAGGGTTTTCTGCTACTCAACTTGAATGGTTTAAACCTTTTCTCTTTGGGCTTAGTCTTCTTGTTAGATAATATTCTGTTTCAGCCTGATGGGATAAGCTGTGGTGTTCCTCAGCATCTACTCTGGCTCCTCTGCTCTTTAGCATTCATGTGCTGGGATTCCTCTTCCCTGTCTTATAAAAGTTTGATATCACCTAAGTGCTCCTCCCAGCTCAGACGGCAGTTGGGTCCTTTGTGGTTTTGCTGTGCTGGTATATGCAGGCAGTGTCATCCTCAGAGCTCTTTGATGAAAGCTGTACATTTGAGGCTGCACATTTGAAAACTGGCTCAAGATCAACTTCCATAAAATGGGTATTTTACTAACAGAAAAAACTTAGTTGTCCGTTGGCAGTTTCTACATTTTAATGATAATTCAGTTCATCACTTTAATGATAATACAAAACTCTGCTTTTTCATAGTGTCTTGTTTCCCAAGGGATAAAAAAGCAGTTAATAAACTCAGTCCAATCTAATCCGTCTCTTCCTGCAAGAATGGAGTGCAGACTCCTTTGTAGTAGAAAGAAGTGGATATCTAAGAATGTAGAGCAATGCTACTGAGGAATTTGGGATGGGAAGTCTATCTAGGCACATAAATAATTACCATATACTCATTGCTGTCTTTTGATGGGAAGTGAGAGACAAAGTCACTTGGAGAAGCAGCTGAGGTTTGGTTGCAGTTGGTGACGACAGCAGTACTGCAGAAGCAAGGGAGGGAACAGCGTAATCTGGGAGGAGGAGAGGGGACTGGAGGTAAAGCTGATATCCTGAAGCAGGGACTAGTCATGTGAAATGCCAGATATTGACAGTTTCTGAAATGAATCTTGGATATGGCAAACTATGCTGGACTAGAGTAATTGGGAATAATTAATTGAAACATCCATTCTCCCTTTTGAAAATTAAGTCTGTTTTGATTCAAATTGACTCCAATCCAGTAATTTCCCTTCTTATCCTCTTTTCTGGGGGAAAGGTAAACTGTTGTCATTTTATCTTCTTTTCTCTGACCTTTTGCCCTTCCAGATACTAACCATACTCAGTCTGTCTGTGTCTAACTCAATTCTGTCAATATGTTGCATTTTTATGAAGAAGACCCATAGTTCAGAATTTGGGTAAACAATGATCTTACACTCAAGGTAGAATGATAAAACCACAACATGGTTGAACTGAGTTTCGCTCTGTAGTTTGCAAACAGGATTTCCCATCACTCTTCCTTGATGCTCACGTTGAATATTGTACATTAGAACTTAATATGTGTGGCTTTTTCTTGCCATATGAGAGAGGTTAATGCATCAGTGAATGATGCTCCAAACTTATGTTTAGAATGTCATTTAGTGTACCTATAGTTATCTGCCCAAGAAAATATCAACAAGCAAGACAGGTAATCACTATTCACTTTAATCACTGTAATAACACATCCAATATTCAGGAACAGTCTGGCTGTACTGTCCGTATTTATTTTATTACTGACACAGATCTTTGAAGTTGTGTGATTAATTAATGCTTTTATCAATAACTTCAGCATGTCTGTTGGTGGGAAGGGTGGCACTGAGTTTTCAGTTTTAGGTTCTGTGATTTTTTTAAATTTTATTTATTTTTTTTTTTCCCCACAGAAAAGCTTTCTGATTTTCTAAAAATTTCCTTCTCCATTTTTGCATTAGGGAAGAGTCTGTGATCTGAGCCCCAGAAACCACCAGGCATCTTTTACACAAAATGGGCAATGAGGAATTCTGGTGTAGGAAGAGGAGGTGCTGATGTTTCTGTCTCTCTCAAGGTTAGCTGTGACGGACAGAGTCCAGGAAGGTATGGGGCTTCTGACAAGCTTACAAGGAGCCCTGGATAGTCCAGACAGTCCCAAGTCTGTTTTTAGATTGCACTTGAGATAGTTCGTATCCCCATCCATCTCCCGGGTGGTAGAAAATAATTTTTATTCTATTGTCAGCTAACAGAGCATACAGTCTGGAGGTCTGTAGCCCATCTAGAGTGTGTTTTAGGGGAAGTTAGATAATTTTGCCTTTTCCAACACACTCTCAGTTCCTCACTTGATGCCTTCAGGTGGTTGTGCATGGTGCTAAATGCACCCAGCATTATTCTGTGACTTGGCAGTCAAGTAGAAGAGAACAGACCATGGTTGCACTATCAGACTTTTTAACCACACAAAGTAAGAACACTCTGTTCAAACAGCTTTCCAGGAGTGGTTCTTGGTTCCTGCCAGTGCCTTCACTATGACCATCAGTTAATGAGCTTGTGAGCCCAAGCCAAACTGTGCAAGCAACTAGTGTAACAATTTAAAAGTATAGATTTATTATCACAGGTAATTATTGTAGACAGTCATTAAGTGCACAGAAATAATGGTCAAGATTTATTAGTATAAATCACTCCATTGCCTCAAACATAATTTGTAACAAGGAACTTGGAGCAAAATAATCTCTGTATTGCCAAAGAGGCGAAATAAGCAGGAAATCAAACTTACTTGAGGATAGTTTGGGTCAAAAGATGGTATTAGCACTCAGGAAAATGTACAGAGGGCTGTGTTAAATGTCACAGGGCATGTGGTTATCCTTATCAGCATCCAAGTAATAGTCCAGGTAAAATTAATTTCTAGTACAGACTGTGCCTAACTGAAGGGATTATCAGTGGAATTAGTTTTTGGAATGAGGGGTTATTTTGTAATAAAGTCTTGTTTTATCTGAAAAGCTGAGCTTTGTGAGATGGCATAGATAAATGCTGTCAGTCTGCACACGTCCTTCAGTGCTGGTTGATAGCCCCACAGGAGAACAAAGCAAAGTATCAATGCAGAACAGAAAATGGCACTCATTAGTTTGTAATTAATGACAAGTGAGATAGGATAGCAAATGGAAGTGTGGGAGTGCTCAAGAGAATTCTTCTACAGCTTTCCCAAAATATCATTTAGGTCTTTATGTTTCTGAATTATAGTGGAGCAATTGAATTGGTTAAATCACCAAATTTGCCATGATGTTGATAATTCATGATAGGCTGTATTGAAAGAATGATTAGGAGTCTCAACTAAAATTTGTTCCCATTGTGGTCGGTCTTTTGTGTAGGAAAAGGCAAGGTCAGCAGAAGGGGAAGAAAAAGCATTTATTTCCTAATTTTATAGATCCATGAGGAGAGTAATTTAGTTTTCCCAAGGTCAGACTGGAAGTCTGTGGAAGTGTTTGAGGGATTCTTTCTCTTTGGGGACTCATTCAGTCCCTTACCTGTAAGAACATCCTTCTCTCCTACACTAAGGGTTGAACAGCACAGCCTGTATTTTTAGTGTCACACCAAGACACACTGACTCAGAAAAGTTAAAAAAAAAAAAAGAAAAAAAAGGTGCCTTAGAATGATTGAAGCTGAACATTGTCTTTGTCTTGATCAAGGACGAAATGTAAATCTTCAGTGAAGGTGTGAATTCTTAGCAACCAACACAGTGAGAAAAACATTCAGGAGATAAATGGAATTTATCTGACAGTGTAAGTTCAAACTAAAATCTAAAGTAATGCAGTGAACAATGTTTAACAAGATTTCAGTGACTCCTGGTGCCTTTATAATCTGCCTAGCCTTTTGAAAATGTTTCCTTTATAAATGTTTATCCCAGCTGTCTAGTGAGATTAAGAGCTTTTCTCCTTGAGTTCCATGTTCACCAACAGTTCAGGATTTATTTGCATTGGCAGTTCCTCTGGCATCAAAGGTGTGGTCACTGCCCCAGGCTGTCATCTTCAAGGGGTCATGCAGTTAATTCCCACAGGAACAGCTGAGCCTTATCTCTCCATTTTGGGAGAGCTAAATCTCAGTGCCGATGAAAGAGTGCCTTTGGTCAGTGGTCAGTCAGGTCTGCTGCCCTTTACAGTTTGTTCACGCATTGTGTTTGAATCTTGGCCTATAGAGCTGGTGGCCTTGCATGAGGTGCTTTCTGAGATGTCTCACAGCATCCGCAGCTCTTGCATGGGCCGCAATCCACAGGGAACCAGTGTCCTTCTGGACCGGCAGGTGTACCCCTGAAATGCATGCAGGAGCATAAGGTGTTTATATCTGAGTGGCCCAGAGGCTGGCCATTTCAAGGTCTGTTTAGACTTCCTTGACTGCACTAAGTAGCAGCATGATTCATTTATGTAACCAGGACACATAATGACACACTGAGAGGCCATTGTATGTCCAGTCTTCCAGCTGCTTCTCCTGTCAAAGGGGGCTTGTAGGTCATGCCCAGAGCAAAATCAGGAATTTATCCTAACATTGGGTACTTTCAAGATTTGGTTGGACATGGTGCTGGGCCATTTTTTCTAGACCATGTTTTTGCCAAGGAAGGTTGAATCAGATGTTCATTGAGGTGCCTTTCAATCTGGCATTCTGTGATTCAGAATCAATTCTGAAATATCCTTTTTACATACTACTGTGGAGAGACTCCAAAGTTGGACTTAGGCATAGAATTTTACCACTTGCACAGGACACTGGAATTGAGTAAGAAAATTTATGGCCGGTTGTCCTCCCCTACTCTCCAGCTGTGGCTGAATAGCTAGTATTCAAGAATAAAATACTGTACACCAGAGTTTCACATAATGACTGGAATATCAAATCATAATCAGAAATATGAAATTGTTTGGGTTGAAAGTAATCTTTTTTAAAAAATGTGGTTAAACCCTCCTGCTACGGACAAGGACACATTCTGCTAGACCAAGTTGCTCAGAGCCCCATCCAGCCTGGCTTTGAACACTTTCAATAAGTATTTCAGTTTCTCTGGGCAGCCTGTGCCAGAGCCTCACCATCCTCAGCATAGAAGATTTCTTTCTTGTGTCAAACCTAAATCTACTGTCTTTTTAATGTTGGGGGTAAGAAGCCTTTTTGTCCATGACTGGATGTATCTCTCTCTGAATCAAATCCTTGGGTCAGGTACAAGGTACTGGATCAGGTGCTGAACTCATGAGCTAGACTGATATACAGTCTCTTAAGTGGGATGTTGAACTAGATTGTTGCTATCACTGCTCTTCTCTAGCTTTGATAGAGGGTAAAATCAATGCCAATGCAGAGTTATAGCATTGCAGGGGGGAATTTGCCATGCAAATGTAAAATCAAATCAGTTTTAATCATGTGCTTATGTGAAGACAGACACTTAAATGTCAAGGTTTGATGTTAGCAAGGTGGACAGGAAGACTACCCATGAGTATCATAGCAAAAATTGAATTTTAACTCCCAACCACAACAGTTAAAAAAAGACTTAGACAATGCCAACAGCTTGGTAACTTGGAGCAGAAATTGATTTATGACCTATATAAGAAGGGGATTCACTGGGGCAGGTTATAACAGCAAAACTATTAAAAGATTTATTTTTCTTCTTTCAAAATTGGTGATGCTGTTTACTGCCATTGGGGAGTCAGGATTAGATGGACTTTTGACTAGATCAGGACAGTAATTCTTCTATCAGGTATTCAAGATAGAGAAATTTTCCTTAGGCTTTGGACAGAATTTAACTTCTTAAGTTGAAAATATACTTCTTCTGTGTTATGAGGTAGAAATTGACTGCTCCCTTCAGAAATAAGACACTGGTTCATTAATCAATTCTGCTTTGCCCATGGCATTTACAGGGTTAATGTTTTCTGACTACGCCACCTGGTAAAATACTGCTCCTACACTCAGCTCAAACTCAATTTCCTTCCTTCAAGGTTTCAGTAATCGCATCACCAGGCAATAGCTGAGTTGAAGTTTCCTTTGAATCTGAAATTGTATAATTAAACTTTTGAACTGAAGTCCACCCATCACTTTCTAGCCACACTCCTTGGTGAGAGAGATATTTTTCTTTAGTTTGATGATAACTGATTACTAAATCCTTGGCTTTTTCTTTACTTTTAATGCACCACATGGTATATTTGTTTGTGATTTTACTTCAGTCACAGTAATCTATTATCCATGGTACTACTTCTTGCATTTACAACCCACCTTTCACTGCAGGCTTTCTAAGCACTTGAGAAGCATTAGGCTCAATAAGAGGTCTATAATGAAGATAAGCAATTACATTGTTATATGTCTGGGGCAGAGATTGTAATTTTCCATATCTTACCAAGGCACCATGGTTGGCCTCTAGGCACTATTTCTCTAGACACTATTGTTGTATAAGAAACAATAATGTGCTGACATAAAATAGATGAGGAAACTGAGGCACTAAGAGCCACTGCAGAAATTTTCAGAATACGGAGCTTCACAGATTTCTAAGGATTAAAGTCAACACATGTAAGGAGACAGAGCAGCATTTGGCGTCCTGTATAGATACAGTTTCTCTACTCCCATAGAAGTGTCAAATAAGAAGGGCCTCTCTTGGCCCAGGACAATATATATTTTAAGCTAACTCTGCAGCAGTTTTGTATCTGTCTTCCCACTTTTGTTTTAGTTCATCAGCTTCCCTTGCCTGTCATTAGGAAAATCAGACTCCTCTGGAAACTGAATAAACTATCTGTAACAGGCAGATTACATTAAACCCTGCTTTTGGTTTCCAGTCCTGTTAGGCACTGTGCTTAAGAAGAGATGTTTTTCTGTCTAGATAGACCATAAAGATGTCTACTTACACAAGTAGGTTCAGATCTCCAAGTAGGGAGCAGGGGGAACGTTGCCTGACTCACATTCTAGAGCCCAGCCTGGTCCATATAGTTAGATACACAGACCAACATCAGAAAATCTCCCTCATGCTGCTTTGCAATTGTATTTTATTCTCAAGGAAGAAGAAACACAGAGATCATAGGGAATTGAGGGTTAGGATCCAGGTGTAATCTCTGGCTGAGGGGATCAGAGCTAATAAATGATGCACATTTTGTTGGTTATAAAAATATTCTGGGCTTATTTGTTTCAAAGCATTTTCAAAAGACATCTTCAGCTATCACATGGTTTGCTTGGTTTTTCTGCTGGGTTGTACCTGCTATAGCACACTGAGCACAGGAGAGCTGAAAAATGCTGATGATTTCAGCTGCTGCTTGGGATGTTTTTTTAACACTGCCTGACTGCCATTTATCCAAAAATGGCTCTTTACAACACAATTATTGAAAAGCTTCATCCACAAAGGTTTTGCATACACATAAGGGAGCATAATCAGTGATCAGGTCACCTGTGAAGTGAAGGAAGCTATTAATTACAGGACAGAGAGATGACTGTGGAAGAAGTGCCCTTGTGTGTGCAGTTGTAGTCACAGAGCCGAGCTACAAATAGGCAGTAATGGAATGCCAGGGTAAAGGAAGCTACATGACTCTTTAGAGGGAAAAACATCCAAAACCAGCAGCGAAAGTGTTGGCTTATTCAACATGATGCTGCAAATTAAGTTAGCAATGCTTGTCCTACTTTCTTATTTGGATCTACAGCTGTCTTTTCTCACCATCTTTAAGAAAATACATTCATTTTATGGGACTCAATGGGATTGGTGAGCTCCAACCAGCCTCCTCTGACTTAATCACTGGTGTGATGATGGTGGTGGCTAACAGATGAACATTTTCTTTTGCTTTAAATTTACTTGAGTCAGATGGAAACCATGAAGTCATCTAAATGAAGAGGAACTCTGCTGATTTCCCAGGGATGATAGCTTTGAATTTATACAGGTGCACTTAAAGCTGTTACCTGGCTTCCTGCTGACTTTGGGGACAGTAGGTGATAAGAAAGAAAAAAACAGACTAGTAAATCAATCAAAACCAAAACAAAACCCTCACCACTACCTAAAGAATGCAGCAGGTCATATTTTATTAGCCTTTTTCGGCCTCTAATATTTTTGGGTAGTATTTGCAAACATAATTTCTTAAGAAGGGACCTAACTTGGTTACTCAATGCTTTCAATAAATCTCTCAGTACTTTTCTTAGGGTCAGTGGAGAGAATGAGACTGCAGAGCACAAATGAACACATTCCCAGTCACTCTTGGGAAAAGCACATTCTAAGCTTTTGGTCTCACTGCCATTTGTGTGTAGCACAACATAAAAAAACCCTTGTTCCACTTGTAGTCCTTATGTCTGTAGAAGGAGTAGCTAATCCCAATGATCCATTGCAAACCATGTGTGCACCCACTTAGATATTTGGGTGTGCAAATAAACTGTGGTGCCCCACTAAGATGTCAGAAATGGACTAGATTATCCTTTAAGAATGCAGCCTTTGGGAAATATTGCTCTATTGGAGCATCATCCTGACACTCCAACAGCTTTAAAAAATCTTCCTCCCTTTCTCATTATTATTAAATAGCACACTTTTCTCCCTTGATCAGGGAATAGCCCTCTACATTTGACTCCCTCACCTTTCTGACTTCTGCACTACTGAAGGGCAGAAAGGAGAGTTAACCATCTGTATTGGGAATTTTTCTTGCAATTCATGGTGTCTGTACTCTGTTCTTTTATGAATATAAATGCCATAGAATATCTGGGTCAATGATGTCTAAAGTTCTTTTGCTCACATCTTTAATTGACCAAACTTAAAACAGGCTCTTTTATGAGCTTCTTTGGGCTCTATTGACAGCAATTTCTTTTAAAGAAAATGTCAGGGAATCTTGGTTTCAGGATTGAAAACACTTTATGTCTTACATGTGTCTTAAACCATTTTACTGGAATGGGGCTTGAAATACACACACTGTTCAAAATTTGAATGTTTGGATCTGTTCATCACTTTGTTCCTCCTAGACTGTGTTTTTGAACTTTTGAAAGAAGAAAAATTTTATGTTCTCTCTCTGGTACCATTTGAATTCATTTATAGACTGCTAGGATCTCACTGAGATTTACAATACTAATTAATTAACTTTCACATTTCCCTTGGGTTGTTGGTAAAGATTATTATCCCCATCTTACAGGGGTCACCAGTGCTCTCCTCTTATTCAACCTTGTGTAAATCAGCAATACCACCACTAAAATCAATAGCCTTATACCTCAGTAGAATTGATTTAGGTCAGGGAGGAATATGGTCCAGAAAATGTACAGTCAGAGTTTAAATGTGCTTAGTTATGTGTTTCCTTCATGGGACTTCAGTACATGATGGGAGCGTACTAGAAGAATGGAGAGAAACTATTTGCAAGACCATGACAGGACAAGGGGAATGGATTCAGACTGGAAGAGGGTAGGTTTAGATTGTATTTAGAAAGGAATTCTTTACTGTGAGAGTGATGGCACACAAGTTGCCCAGAGCAATTGTGGATGCCCCATCATTGGAAATGTTCAAGGTCAGGTTGGATGGAGTTTGGAGCAACCTGGGCTAGTGGAAGGTGTCCTAGCCCATGGCAGGCAAGTTGGGAATAGATGAGCTTTAAGGTGCCATCCACCCAGGCTGTTCTATGATTCTGTGTGTCCATGACTTTGAGAGACTAATAGAGGGGAGGCCTTTGTGGGGGCCTCCCACAAAAGGGAGATGTGGTCTATGAAAGTCTGGAAGAACCCTGAGGGACACCCAGGTCCTGCAACATTCCTTGGGAACAGAGACACACTTAGCAGTTGCACTTACCAAAGATGCTTCAATCAGCTGTCTGCACACAGCTTGGGTACTTGCAAGCCTTCTAAAGGGTCCATGAGCTAGGATACAAGATCCACAAACTATGTGCAGGGAGATAGAAGTGAAGCTGGCAGAGGGATTTTGTAGAAGCCTGGTCCCCTGCCAGGATTTCTGTGCTGTTCGTGCAGATGAGATCCGGGTGTGATCAGCCGGTGCCTACCCGTAGTGATGGTGTGATTCACAACCAGTGCAAATACAGCTTTGAGAACAGATGCCACCCTTTCCATTCATAACAGAGTGCTTTGGCAGGCTCTGCCCTGGGATGAGAAGCACCTTCTCTGTGCCTGCAAGAAACAACAGTGTTGGCAAGGCATGTTTCTAATGGCTTTGTTAGTTTGGGAACAGACTGGCCAGTACTTTTCAGATCTAAGTCCAAAATAACTTGTCCAAGGTCAGACAGCAGAACAAGAAATAAATATCGGCTCCCATATGCTGGCTTTTGGATTCTTTCTTTGGATATCTTGCTTTTGGATTCTTTCCCTAAGTCTTTCATTTAATGTGCTTGGTCTTGAACTGTGCCTGGTGGTGGTTTGTTTCTGGACTCTCCACAGCAGCTGTATTTATGGTGGCCCCACAGGCACCTCTTGATCTGTTTCTCCCAGTGGAATTGTCTATCAACAATTTTTATGTGCATCTTGATTTAGAATATGTATTTCGAACTTTGTGAGCACTCTCTGGACAAAGGCTTGTTTATGGTGCTCGCGTCATTCTTAGTTCAGAATGTTTACGAGACCAAGTCTCCCTGTCACTATATTACTTTGGAATAATATTTTTTTCTCCCGTGTTCTAGCAATTTCCTAGCCATGCAGGAGACATACCAACTATCCAAGCCTTAAGAATTTTCTCATTGAGATATTTTGCACCTTTCTTCACTAAATCTGGCAAGGACAATAAGGCAATTCCTTCGATTTACATGCTGGACATGCCTCTGGACATTTTATCTACTCTTTCCATTAAATTACTGTTGCTTTTGCCAGATTATATTGGTGCTATCTCTGACTGCTTGAAAGATAAGGCTGGCAAATAAGATTAAAAATAAACACAATTGTTTTTAAAAGCCCTTTGTGCATTCATAGTTTTTGAAATCTTGGTACAATTAAGCCCTCTTTTTTCTTCAAAGAATTGCATCTAAGGCATGTTATCATTGTTACTTGAACTTTACTGAGGGCCATTCTTTCAGCTGGCAGTCCCATAATGTGAGGTGCTGTATGAAGAAAAGAGGAAAAGACATCTTGAATAGAGAGAGGATGTATTTTGATCATTGTTTTACAGGTGGGGATGTTCCCCAGATTGCTAGAAGACCTGAAGCAAGATAAAAATTGAGAGTCTTCTTGAGTCCCAGTCTAATACCTCAACCATTTGACCAGGCTCCCAGTTGGGAATGGAAGATAATGGCTTTGGTGGGCCTTGTGCAGGCATAGCAGATGCTGCCACTTCTTTTGTTGATGTACACAACTTGAAGGAATGTGGTGTAGGGATATTTTCTACTTTCTCTCTGTGGCTGCAGTTTCTCCACTATCTTGCCTTTGGCTTTGTCAGCTGTCCTGCCTTTCTTATTGTGCACATAGTCCATGGGTCTCCTTGTATTCTTTCCTTCTTGCTTCCTTGCAGAGGAATACATCTTGCAGTCCTTACCCCACTGCTGTTTTATGACCCTGTACTTCTGTACTGCAATAAATATCTAGGCAAAAAAATAAAAATTACTTCTATCTGATTATTTCATAATTAACATCACTACTCTCTTTGCACATCACTGGCATTTTGATCCCCTTTAAGAGAGCTCCTCTCTATCTGTTGCCTTAATCTCTCATTGCTTGCTTCTTCTACTTTCTTCTGCTCTTAATATTTCTACTCACAATTCACCCTGTCTGAGGGGAAACTGAGTTAAGGAGACATCAGTCACTTGCAAAGCCTGAAGGAGGAACAGCAGCAGGAGGGATTGTACTGAAATGCACCATTTCAGTGGGAAAAGGAAGTTCCCAATGTAGCAGGAGCAATATGGGCACCTGCTTTTGAGGGAAGTGGTTCTAGGATACAGTGAGTACCCCATAGTTTTTGAGGTTGCTTAAAGTTTAGCTTCCCATTGTGTTTCACCCACTGACACTCTCTTAATTAATTTTCTAATTTTCCAGTCTCCCTTACTGTTCCCACTTAAGCATGCCGATGAAGCTACTTTCCTGCACAGTGAAAACATCAGGCAAACCAATTGTCTGAAGTACAGAGCATAAAATGATGACTCTTCTGGGCTGGCCAAAAAAATTTTGGACACTGCCCAGCACCATGGTGTCATAATCTGTCATTTTGGCTGCTGTGCAGTAGGTCTGTGGCTCATTTCATCTAACTTTTAACTATCTAAAAACTGGCCAGTAAAGTATGACCTAGTCATCCTAGGCTTCCTTCAAGAGACAAGGCAAGTCCTCTTATCTGCTGTGAAAGCCTGTCTGCTCTTGGGATAAATCATTATCTCGGACCTCCCCATTTTTTTGTATTGATGGATACAGGTTTTGTCACTTCTTGGGTGATTATGCCAGAGACAGACTTTCTGAAGTCTGTGATGTGCGAGGTATCAAGGTAGAGCAGGATCTAGGGCAGTAACAATTATGACAAAAATGGTGATTTTTGTTAGGGATTGGAATAGTTTTAAATTAGAAAGACCAGCCCATCAATAAAAATAATGGAAAAAAAAAAAAAGGAAAACAAAAAATGTATATCAAATGCAAAGTGTGGCTCAGAGCCTGAATGGGGGGGACACTAATGACTTCTCACTGCACAGTGAAGCCATTTATTGTAAATGTTCAGGATTTGATAGTGCTCTGCTCACCAAGTGCCCTCAAAGTGTTAAAAGGTGCTGTTTTGGGTAAATCATTCAGCTGATGAGGCTTTTGGGTGCATGATTGGTGCTATGTCCTGTGTGTTTCATGAAAAGCTAAGCCCATACTAGGGCCTGGGAGAGAACTGAACTGCTGTGTGATTGAGAATTTTTATGGTGTTTACAAAATATGGCAAAATTGAGAGAAGGTTTTACGGTGCATATTAAGCTGTCTGGTGAAAAGAATGGCGCTGCTAAAGCTGTGGTTAAAATAGCTGCTACTCTGGAAAAAAACAAGGAAGAATGAGAAGACTGGTGCAAGTCAGGATTCTTACAGAGTGCTCCTAACAGCCCCCCTGCCCAAGCACACTCTGTAAGTTGTGGAAGCTTTATTGCTGCTAGAGAGCAACCAAGGAACATGTCTGGAAATAAGAGAAGGAAGGAAGTGCAGCAACAAATCTTGAGCTAAGATGGAAATTTGAGGGGAGACATGAGCATAGATACTGGGACAGCTTAGAAAGGAACCTCCATTTCTTTGCATAACCTTGCTTCCAAATTTGCTGAGAGCTTTATATCCTGCTTTCTGAGAATAAATAACAAACTAGATCTATACTAGTTATCATAAAAGCTGCAGATCCTCAAGGTTAGCTTTCCTTCAGGTCTAATGTTGGTTGGGACACATCCATACCATTCCTGGGCTCTGGAAGTTCTCTTGTTCCCAGAATAGGAAGGCTGCACAGAGCCTGAGCTACTTAGGGAGCAGTAGCTGAGCATGCAGGGATCTCACAAATGATTGAACGTCACAGAAAACCTGACTCTGGCTCCCATGCACAGGTGAGTTGCAAGGTGTAGCAAAAGTGATCCCACTGGACTTACTGGAAAAGAAAATCCAAGTGGACAAGCAGCATTTTCCTTGAAGTACTAAATTGAAATATATCATGGTGTTTGAACAACTGTTGAGACATCTGAAGCCCATGATGACTTTAAGAGATGCAAGAATAGCTCCTGTAAAGCAGAAGGATCAGCAAAGCCATTGCTGCCAAGTACTCCCTAGAATGGATTTCTCACTGCCAAAACAGGGACCACCTTGGAGGAATCAGGGTGAGGTTTCAGATAACCACAAACTATCATCTGGTTCTAGCCAAATCCTAGATGTGTTTGTGTAAAGGGTCAAAGAGGAACACAGAAAGGACAATAGGGAAGAGACAAATCCACCCTGGAAAATATTAGCACCAAAGACCTGGGAAAAAAAGAAAGAAAAGGAAAAGGAAAAAGAATTGAGGTATTGTGGGCAGAAAAGTGTTTAGAACTGTGAGCACCAGAGTTGTTCAGGGAAATGGTTTGTTGTGTGATAGCTTTGGGAAAAAACCCAGCCCAAAATATTAGTGCATAAATGGTATGTGGTTCACCATCATTTTTGTTCTTAAGGGTTCAGCCCATGTGCCCTGAAATGTGAACTGCTTGAATACAAAATAATATCCTCCGTTCTCTTGACTCAAGGCCTTGACAGAATGTGGTTCCTTCTGTTCCTGGCATGATCAAAAGGAGAATGGGATGAAATGATGTGGCAACTGATAATTACAATTAATGATATACCAGGTCTTGGCAATTTTTTTTTTTGTCAGGCTTAGGCAACATGTTTCTTAAAATTCATGTCTTGCATCACCTTCACAGAAATTATGCGCTCCCTTAAACACTCCCCAAAATTTTATGTGATGTGGTAACATCCCGTTCTCACCAAAACCATCTGAGCTTTACCAAGCAGTGGATGCTGGATATTCAAAGAGAGGCAAAAATTTCTGTCTTTACAGCAAATATCCCCATGGTCACAGAGCTGAGTGTTTTGCAGACTTGGTCAGTGAAGAGATGGACTGGGGAAAAGAGAGGAGATGACACGTGGCCTAGGACCACATATCTCGCAAGTCAAGGCTATTTAAAGTTAAATTTTGTATGATGCAATAAATCTGCACCTTTTGGCAAATGGAACGTGGGAAACTGAGCTTCAGTGCTGCATGTGGTAATACAGATTTAGTAATAATAATGAAAGAAAAATTGATCCACTTGTGTTGCAAGATTTGGTGGTCTATGTAGTTGCAGAGATTTAAGGATATAAATGTTGAACATTGTTTTTATTTAACAATGATTTCCAACAGGTTTAATAAAACATTTACCTGTCCGTTTATAACAAAATTTCTTTTAATAATGTGCCGTGAAAAGCCTTGCATTTTAGGGACATATAATATTTTAGTGTTGTCACATTTGGAAAACTCATCATAAACTTGTCTTTAAAATAACTGCATTTCCAGTCTGGCCTCGGTTCTCAGTGAGGACAAATGCCTCTGTCAATTTTGAAGAAATTATGAGAGAAGGAATCCTGAGAAATTGAGGAAGCTCCTAACAAGCTGCATAGTATGAACTGACTGGATACATTGCTTAGCCTTTGCTTTCTCTGAGCACAGGTATATAAGGAAATATGTTCACTTTTAGCTACATTCAGTATGTAATAAAAAAGAATTTGTTTTTCAGTTGCCTGAATGAAAAATGCATCTTTCACTGTTAAAGGACAAACATATTTTCCTGGTGTAGTCTAACTCAAATACAATTCATCTGCCTGCCTGCCCCTCCGTGGTTCACCCTTGTGCTCAGTCAAAGCAGTGAGAAAATGAAGCCAAATAGGAATGAGAATTTTTAAAAGTTATGAAGGATAAAATAGAGATCAGCAGAGCATTAACTTTGTTGTTAGGACATTGGTGTGAGAGTCGGGAAATTTCTCTTCAGCTCTAAGCCTGGTTACCTCAGGCAAGTGAATTAGTCTTTATCTCTGTTTCCCATCCCCACCATCCCTCTTTGCTCACTCTTTGGATATTTTCTATATTTAGGCTGAGGTTAGGTTATTTCTTTTTGTTAAACATTTGTATACTGAGTAGTTATGTCTGTCTTCTCAATGTTAATATACCTCAAATAATTGTGATAAGAGTAAGAAAAGTGTAATTCTACTGCAAACATTCATTCAGGGCCGCTCTTTGTGCTGTTGTTACCTTGGGAGAGAAACCCTCTCCTGAGGGTACCTGGGATTTCAGTTTTGTTGGCTTGTCAAGGAAGTTTATTGCAATCTTCTGAAAAACAGGGCTTAAAACTTTTTAAGCCAGGTGTTTTCCATTTCTGCAGACTCGTGCTTTTGCAGGTGTCACAAGCCTTGCAGCTCTTTACAGACTGTGGTGGGATTGGATGTGCTCTGCATTATTGGATGTGCTCTGCGTTGAGCTCCACACCTGCTTAAAAGCACTGAGAAGCAGCTAGATCCTTCTGACAGTTTTATTCTGGGAAGAACTCCAAGAATGGATAGCATGACTTTTGGGATGTATTTTTCCTCTGGCTCTCCAAGTGTTTTAAGGAACAAAGATGACCAAGGAGAAGAGATACCTGCTGTGTGCACCACCTTTAATAAGGTCTGCAGGTTTTACCTTGAGAGTTCAATGCTGCAAAATGATTTGACATGGCAATGGAAATAATATCAAAATGATTTGACATTACAATGGCACTTTTGGGAAAAAATCACCAAATTCAGTTTTGATCTAATAGTAAACCTCAGCAGTTTGGAGGCAAAAAAACACCAAAAAACCAACTTTTTACCTTTTTCATGGCTCATCATTCTTTGTAAAATTAAATCAATAAAAATCTGACTAATGTATTGAATAAAAAAATGCAAGTGTTCTTTAATAAAACACGACTCTAGTTCTGAAATGACTGAAGACGATTCCCTTGACTTCAGTGATATTAAACTTAATTATAAGAGAATTTTTCATGTGTCTAAAAGGTGTATTAATTTCATAGTTAAAAACGAAGTTGTAAGAAGAGTTCCTATATGAGGCCTAACTTTATTTACTGTAAAAGCACATTGTTCACTTCTGAATTAACATATAAAAGGCGTGCTGTATTTCAAAGTTTTTCCACTAGGACCCCTTTGTCAAATCTGCTAGAAACTAGCTGTCTGTGCTGCTCATTTTCATCTTTATCCCACCTCTGGTCTTTTTACTACCACTTGTATTTCTGAAATCATTTTGTGTTGGGCCTTCATGTCATTCCTCATCCTCTAAATGGCAAATTCTGAAGTATACTTTTTTCCGATTCATGGTAACATAACAGAAATATACCCTAAATTATCACATCACCTGCTTTTAAATGCCCTTTAAAAAAAGTGTTTTCTCTGGTGCTGTCAAAAAAGGGGATGAAGGTTTGACTTTATTTTCACTAACTCCATCTTCCTTCATAAAGAACAACTTTGGCCTTACCATTTTCCTGTGTCCTTCCATCAGAGAACACCCATCCGCTGTGTCCTGTTTTCTATTCTGATTATAACCTCTTTAACACAGGAACTATTACTTTCTCACTTCTTTGAAATTATCTGGCACAATTTTCTTCTAGCTTGCAAATAAGACTCAAGTGTTATGGAAAGAAAATATAGTTATTAAGATGGTTTAAACTTAAAAATAAAATCATAGTTAGGTAGGTGTATATTTTGAGTGTATTTCAAATTTGACTTTGGATCAAACAGGTTATTATTATGTGTGGGCTTACTGAGAGGATATTGAAAAAAGTCTCTAAACCCCTTTTATTTAGGAGACTTGCAGTTTGATAGAAATTTCCAGGTAATTAAGGTGGATTTGCAAGTACTGGGCTGAGTCATCAACATTCCTAAAATAGTTGACATTACTTCTGTCTTTTTTCTTCAGGATTTCTTTAATTCCACTCTTTGAGTGGCTATTCAGAGAGCTTTTATTACAGCTTTTTTTTTTTTCCTCCCCCACCCCTGCAATGGGTGTTTTGTTCACAAGGAAGACATTGCATAAATAGTAGTACCTACTGCCGTATGAGATGCCCAGGATATCAGTGTTCATCTCCAGATGATGGTCAAGAAGGGGACAGATCTCCTGCAGGTCATAGTCTTAACCTAAAGTGCCTCGTCCAGCTCTGGGTGCCTCAACAATTGAGCCTTGCTCTCAGTGCCCAGTGGCTCTGTTCATGGTCTCTGGTTACATTTGTGTTCATGATCTGTGGTTGCATTCATGTTCATGTAGGCTTACAAAACATCAACATTTGTGTCTTTCTGGCAGAGTCTGCACTTCATGCTACAAAGTGAAACCATGAAAATATCTATTTCATATTTCATAGAATCACAGAAAGGTTAGGGTTGGAAAAAATCTCTAAGATCACCAAGTCCAACTGTCAGCCACCTTGAATGGTGGTTCACCACTAAATGTTCCCCACTAAACCACATCCTCAAGTGCCATAACCACAAATTTTTGAACACTTCCATGGATGGTGACTCCACTACTCCCACTGGCAGCCTGTTCCAGTGCCTGACAACCCTTTCCATGAAGAATCTTCTCAGTGTTGAAGCAGTGTTTGAGCAACATCTCCTGGCTTTTGGATAGATGATTTGAATTTCAGGCTGCCCTCAAGGAGCCAGGAGTTGGACTCAATGATCCATGTGGGTCCCTTCCAACTCAGAATGTTCCATGACTCTGTTTTTCTTGTTTACTAGCTGAGATATCTGTTCCCACCATTTGTGTTCTGCCAGGACAAAATCTACTGGCCACGCAGGTCCCACCTGGTTACACCTGTCTTTGTGTGCTCTTAGTGCCAGCAACTAACATCCATCCCCTGATGATATACATTGGAGTTCCTATAAATGCTTTATATCTCCTATACTCCTCTATGATTTCAATTTTCAAAAAATTGCATCCTCCTAGCCAAGCTCTGAGAGAAGTTTTACTCTGAGCAGCTGTGATGAGGCTCTCAGCTGGCTGTCCCAAGCCAGTTGTTTCCTGCCACTTGGGGGAAATCAGACTTCTAAGGAAATTTTGCTCATTTTCCATGTAAGAATTCTGCCTCTCATCTTGAAAATGTGTGTGTGCGTTTTTTCCTCATATCTTAAAAACAGGTGGTTTATTTCCTTTGAAATGTTTAGTCAGCTGGTTTATTTACTTTGAAATATTTAGTCAGGGGACATTGTTTCCTAAACATAAGACCTTCAGTGCTTTTCTACTCCCTTCTTTTCTGTGTCAGCCTGGCAGCATCTGCTCCTTCAAGCAGACCTCGGGGTACAGTGAGCTGCATCCTCACCAGTCTGTCTCATTTCTTACAGAGCATAAGAAATGTCGCTGGCATTGGAAATGGAAACCAGGATGAGGGTAATATTTTTATTAACTCATCTGGAGGGGTTATTTACATAACTTTGGGATTTAGCAAATAGAGAAGGCCAAATAAACTCCAAACTTCTTGAAAAGTGGGTTTCCTGCTCATTTTTCATGTTTCATGTTACTCTTAATAATGTCTGGTATACCTGTAACATCAGTGATTGATTGGGATGCTGTTTTATGAGCACTAAACCTCTCAGAAACTAGATGGGATTATGTTTTGGTTTATTTACTGGAAATTTGTGGTAAAAATATAGGCAACGAAGTGCCTATGGGAAATAAGTGGTAGAACTGAGGCATTTTTTGAAATCCCCTGTAATCTTTTCTGATTTAAGGTGTTTTTTCCCTCTCCTTCCTTTCTTAATAGATATTTCTTGCTCTGCAGCATTTCAGGATGTGGCTCCGATAGGTGGTGTTTGAGAGAGTATTTAAAATTTAACCTTCAGTGAAATTTGTTCATTTTCAATTTCAAATTTATTTGATTCATGATTCTTATTGGATGAACACGCCATCAGACACACTATATTTAGAAAAGGAAGAAGAGGAGTACATGGTCTGTGCGTAGCCTGAGTACCCAATACCTTTGAAAAAAAAGAAAGTTTTTATCTGGAGGGCTTGGGATTTTATGCTCCTTAACGTCGAGTGTGTGATCTAAGCAACTGTCTCATGGTGTCCCTCTGAGAGAACTAGCAAAGTTCAGCTATTTATAGTCTGAAATAAAACACACCTTTACTAACTGTCCTTTACAGTAAATGGACTTTCATAAGCACAAGGATATGAAAGAAGAACCATTTTGAAACACTTTTAGTCATTATTTTCAACACAATAAATATCCTTTTAGAGATCTATGTGAATTTCATTTGCATACTTAACAGGAATAAACCTCAGGGCTAAACTCTGTTCTTTTTTTTGCTTGCTTTTAATGTAATTTTTAAAATAATGGCCATGAGCTACTAGAGCAACATAAAACATCTCATGAATAACCCACAAAACACTTTTGTGTTTAGTGAATTTCTCCAATTTTCCTTTGCCAAGTCAGGACTTGATAAAACACCTGAGAAACTTGAACGGTGAATCTTTATTTGTCCAGGCTCAATTCTCCCCTGCCGAGAGTCTTCTGATAATTTACAGCCTTTTGAAGGGATGTCAAAGTGGGTGTGAAACAGTGACATTTGGTTTAATCATCTTTTTGATCCAATTTGGTTTCCTTTTATCTGGCTGCAGATGCACAGGCAGGGTGCCTGACAAAAGAGAATGATTGGGGGAAAAAAAAAAAGGGATTTGCATGCTCCGGATTTGGCAACGCCATGGCAGAAAAAAAAACGGTGAGTGAACTGACCTGAGCATTATCTTGGAAGAAGACCTGGGAATCAGGCTGCATTAGAGCAACATAATTGAGAGCTTTCCAGCGGGGATCTATGGCTGGGAGCTGCTCAGGTCCAGCTCGGCCCAGACAGCAAACACTCGACAGTGTGACCTTTTGTTACAGGTCTACCTGACGATTTACAGCACTGAAATCAAAATGAGGTGCAGGAAGGCACAGTGGACCAGCTTTTAAACTGACTAGGCTAAAAAAGATGCTTGGGGTGCAGAAAGAATAGTACATTGGCACAAATTCTCTGGTTTTAAACAGGAGGAGGTAACAGGTGCAGGAGTCTGTGCAGCGTGTGTGTGTGTGTGTGTGTGTGTGTGAGGGCTCAGGTTTAAGGTATTATCATTTTGAGGAAAGGTACAATATTTTTGTAGACTTTAGTCCTTCTGGCATTTAGATCAACCTGAAATTGCCTCTTAGACACTTTTTGCCTGAGAGCTGAAATTTCCAATTTACCTTATTTAGTTTATGTAAATTATGAACATTACTTTTAAGACACATACACGGATGTTTATGAGAATGCCAAGATTTTTCTCTCATAAACCAGCCAAAAATGTCTTATATAAATTCTGTGCTGTAGATTGGCTATTACAATTGCAAGATCAAAATTATTCTTGGAGGTGATAGCTAACACAGCAGCCAAAGACCTTTTGTTCTGTTCTGTTTCGTTTTCTTACCAATTATAATACTTAATAGAGGAAGTCAACATGTTCTTACCACTGCAGAAAATGGATTACTGAAAAATTCACAGCTTTGGTGTATATAGGGACTTAAGCTTAAAAGCATGAATTCTTATACTTTTTCTTTGATTTTTTCTTTTTTTTTTTTTTTTTTCAATTTAGATAAAACACTTCAAACTCCTACAATACCATGTAATTGTAAAATAGAGTCTAATCCTGCAGAACATTTCAGATGGAATTCATTTCAGCTGAGTTTAGCTGTCCAGTGAGTCATCTACAGTCAACTGAAATATAGGTGGGTGGTTCAGTTTGTAAAATAGGTGTCTAGGACAAACAAGATGGGTTAGATTGTGGAGGTGCTCTGGAGTGTGTCTAACCTGCAGAGATTTCTCTCCAGGGGAGCCCGATGATGGAGGGGAAACTCCCAAGTTTTAGGGAGAATATGACTGTGGCCAGTGCTCAGCCCTGAGACTCTGCAGAATCTGCTTGTCCTAGGATTTAGGTACAGATGTTGTCTTTGTTAACCATAGACAGAGCATAAATATAGTCCATGAAGAGACTGAATGCTGAAGTTGGCTGTGATGGCCACATTTTACTCCTGAATAAAGTGTTGATTCATTCCAATCACTTCCCTGCTCCTGTGGTTCTTATCTTGCAGCCCATCCATGTCTTAGTCCAACACAGAGAAGCTCCACATGAAGTGGTCTGGGGTCTTCTCACTGAATGGCCATGCTTGCTTGGCCTCATCATAGATGGGGATAAGGAGCATCCTGCCTCACCTGGGAGCAAGTTTACATTTTTGTCTGCACATTCTGTGTGCTATATTTGTGTGTGTGGGTGTGTGTGTGGGGGGGAAAGTAGATATACCCTTGGCAGAGGACAGGTCTATTGGGCAATGATTTGACTGATTCCAAACATACCTTTAGGGAAAGAGTAGCACAAAGACTTTACAAGTCTGTGTATGGATCTGAGTAATTCTTAGGTTTAAGCGTGGGAAAGGCAAATAATATCCACTTAGAGGGGCCCAAATATTTACCGCTTTGATAGCATTGCTTAGGAATCTCTGAATAATGTAAATTGAATGGCCAAGAGTTTTGGGTATGTCTGTAGGGAAGTAGAAGTTCATTGGCAGGAATCTAGGCTTATTTTTATTATTCCCCATTCCATGAAGAGGATTTTTCCTTATAGGTGCCTTCCAGTACCTGAAGGAAGCCTACAAGAAAGATGGAGAGAGACTATCTACAAGGACATTCTGTGATAGTGATGTAAAATGGCTCGAGTTCCTCAAGATGTAAATCAAACTTTGCAATTGTTTTCAGGTATTAATCAGTACTTATAGCTGGGCAGTTAAGATTAAGCGACTGCATTGTGAAAGTTGTTTTAAGGTCAAAAAAAGCAATCCCAAGATAAATGGGCTGTGTGGACAACAGCCACCAGGAACTGAACCGTAACTGAGGGAAAGGTACTTCTGGCTATGGGAGATTGCAGCCATCAACTCATTGACCTACTCAGAATGGCCTCCCGACTCAAACTGAAGGAAGAACTGCACCTGTCGGCTAATTAACATGAAAAACAAGAGATAGAACCAGCAAATAGGGCCTTGGGGTACTAATTAATAGAAAAGTTATGTAATTTGTAACCAATGAATGATTATGCCTTTATTAAAATATATAAATAATCTAAAGTTTTGATAATCAGGTTGCCCGCTGGGTTACCACCAAGCTCCTTACTATGCACAAACTGGAATAAAAAACACCTTGCCTTGGCGTATGAATTGGTGCTTCACAGAAAGTAACAGGTTTAAACTGAAAGAGAGTAGATTTAGATTGCATATTAGGACCAAATTATTGACTCTGAGGTGGTGATGTGCTGGAACAGATTGCCCAGAGGAGTTGTGCCTACCCCACACCTGGAAGTGTTCAAGACCAGGTTGGATGGAGCTTGGCATAACATGGTCTAGTGCAAGGTGTCTCTGCCCATGGCAGGGGGTAGGAATAAGGTGATTTTTAAGGTCCTTTCCAACACAAATAATTCAGTTATCCTATGATGATTTTAATTTGACAGCCACAGAGCAGCTGGAGATTGGACTGGCTGTTGGAGAGAGGTGAAGATGCCAGAACTCTGGTAATAAAACTGTATTAACCTCCTACCTGTGTGTTGTGCCTGGATTTGCTACTACAAGAAAATGTATCTATTATACTATTAAGGTCTTTGGTTCTACCTTCATGGCAGCCCAGACAAGACAAGGTCTACCTGTACTTCAGCCTGCTCCATGCTCATTGTTTCTCCTGATGAAAGAAAAAAGGCTTCAGATTTTTCTTTGCAAAAGAGAAGGTCTCAGCATGCCTCTAGCTGTAGCTCTGAGAGTTTGCTCAAACTGCTGTGAGGCCTTTCACAACATATGTTTGGAAAAAAATTAAATAACCCCAGGAGTTGTTTTTTTCTTTCTCCTTCAAGTAGAAAGAGGGCTAAGCTTGCTTTGTGTCAATGACATTGCAAAGCAGTTAGTACTTCATAAAACTAATAGTTAATGCAGATGCTGGTGGTAGGAGGTTGCTTTCACAAACACAGCTTTCAAACAAAGCATCCTGCCAAACAGAGTCTTTAATAATGGAGTGCTTGGATAGCCAGCTGTCTGTCAAAGCTCTCCCTCTGCCTGCTGTAATAAACTCTTTCCCTTTGGTGACAGGCCAGGGAAGCTAGGCTGTGCTCTGCCCCTGTGTCTGGCCTGAGTTCCAGTGGGACAGTTTCTTAAAAGCAGTACTTTTCCTAAGTCTCAAGCTGTGTTAGAAGGAGAGAAGGGTTCTTAAAATTCTTATGAAAGTGAAAAAGGTGCCCTTTTTCTGTAGGGATTAGAGTCGTAGCTTTACACAGTCTTCTTGCAATTTTATTTTTAGCTTTGGTCATGGCCCACTGGTCTGATTTTACTTGAATGTCCCAGTCTGTAAACAGGATGATTGCAAAATTATGGCATCAGAGTGCAAGCTGGATATTTTTTCCAGGAGTTCTTACTTTTAACAGCTCGCCTGGACCAGTCATTTGGACTCTCCCTGGTTTTCAACTCTAGGGAAAAAAAACCCAAAAAAACCAAACTAGAAATATCTGCTTTTATTTGCAAATGCAGGACTGTATAATATGAAATTGACAGCAGTCCAAAGAACTTTACATAGTACACAAATAAAACCTAGCTGCCTTTTTAGCTTTGTTACAGGCCACTTTAGGAAAAAAAAAAAAAAAAAAGAGATTTTTAAATGCACACCTATAATTATCAAAACACATGTAATTGTTAACCAAAATCATTGGTAAGTATGGAGAGATAGTAGAGGACTAAGAAAACCCAGAATGAACCCACTGGGGTACAGGATTATTTTCAGGCTCCCAGTTCTCTCTTCCTACAGGGACAAGAGGGGAGCAGTAGCAGATAGTAGCCCTGGTCTGGCATCTCTCAAACAGATGCTTTGCCCCTGGGCTAATAAAAAAGGTGCTGTGATTTCTACCTGGGTCGTGGTTACATCAGTGGGCTTGCCAATAACTGACATTAAATCTCTTTAACTCTCCTAGAGTTTCACAAAGAAGGTTTAAGAGACTGAACATTCAAAACCTTCCACCTCTAAAGCTGTAGACTGGCACCTGGTGACTTTGGCACGGGCAGGATGCTGCTCTAATAACCTCTTCTCAGGGGAGGTACAGCAGAAGAGGCTGCAGCACATCCTCTGCCTGATCATCAGCCCCAGCCCTGTCTGGGAAAGGCTCATGCATCTGTCAAGGTGCCCCAATGGTGTATTGTATGTTCAGCATTGTAATGATACACAGTCATTGCATCAGTCATATATTTTATACCAATGACCTTAATAAACAACTGCTGTACATATTGAGTCTCCCATAAAAGCATTTCTATAATTTTAGTGGAGACCTTCACACTTAAATGGTATAACATTTTTTACAGTTAATCAGAGAGCATAAACAAGCAATGCAGTTGTGTGTACGTGTGGTGAATACACAGCTCTGTCTCACTTGTGGGAAGAAAAATCCTCCCCCCCCACCCAAATCTAGTAATTCAAAACTCTCCAGATATAATAATCAAAATGCCAGTTCTGTTCCTACCTGCCACATCCTCAAGTGCTTCCCTTGCTACATTTCCTCAGTATGTTGCATAGACATGACAGAAAATTGATCTAGGCAACCATTTATCGATTTACCTTCTGGTATGAAAAATTGTGTATTAACCTGAACTAAACTGGTTCATCGTTCCTTTCCTTCTCTTGCTGACATTCCAGAGAAAGAGAAGACCTCGCCTGGGAAAAGAGATCCCTAAATTTCTGTGATACGTCATCTATTTGTCATTCTTTATCCTGATTTTCTATTGTTTGCATGAAAATGCTGACCAGTTTTGAGCCTGGTTACAGACTGGTGGGAATTTCAAAAGAGATAAGACTCAGTTGCAGTCTGAATTAGGGAAAGGCTCTGGAGTGGCTGCAGTCCAGACACAGGAGAAGCCACATGGAAGATTACCTTCTATGCTCCAAAACAGAACAAAGATCTTGGTTGGAACGTGCAATTTGTTAGACATCAGGAGGTATGACCACAAGACATGATCCCTTAAGGAATAAGGCTTTATTAGTTTTAGTGTTCATAATATTAATAACTAACATTAAAGACAATTGTTAATTATTAAATTATATCATTAAATAATAAATAATATCATGAAATGGTGCTTCTTGGAAGACGTAGATACTGTAGCCTGAGGGAACTATTTGTCACAGTGACACAAGTGAATAAAAAAGGGGAAAAATGGAATTAAATTGGGTTTTGACCATTTTTTCAGATGACCCTTTAATTGCAAGTAACATATGAGCAATTAACCTTAGGAGCAAGAAAGATTTAATTGATGTGGAAGCCACATAATATCAAAATTTTTGATACATTTTTGGCTGCTCTTTCTGTTCTGACTACAATCAACCTATATTAAGGATGTCCATGACAGACTTTAAAAGTTCTGAGAATAGCTCGGACCTTGGCCATTTTAAGAAGGCTTGAAGCAGCCAGGGAAGTTTGTTGAGAGACTATGGGAAGGTTCTCACTGATCTAGGATACTCCTTGGGTAGTGTAGGTGGGATCACTAACCCTAGGCACCTCTACAATCTCAATGGAGAGATGTGTTGCAAGAAAAGGCGAGCACATAACTTTGCTGCCTTGGGCCTAAAAGAGCTTTCTGGTTGTTCTAATTGTACATCTGGTGCCTTTTCAGTAGAATTGGGCTTGGGGGAGGAGGAAAATATGTGAGTTGATGCTCATTTTCCTCCTTAGCTGTGTGGAATATAGACAACAGCATCATGCTCAAAACCACTACCTCACTCTTCATTACTGGTTTGGTAGGACTCCAGAGCAGAACTTGCTCTCTGTAGTTCTCCCAGAAGAATAAAGATTTTCACAGATTTGAAACCTCAGTGGATGAGTTTTTCTGTTTTATCACTATGGGTGCTTAAAATAAATCAGTATCTAAAAGGTAGAGGAAAACAAAAGCTTGATTCTTACCTGATGTAAATTGACTCAACTCCATGGAAATAAATGGAGCTCAGCCAAGCTGCACAAAAGGACAATATTGTCTGAGCCCTGTGCATATTCCTATCGTTTGTGAATGTACAAAGAAAGAGAACACTTACGTGTCCTTTAAAAGAAAACATTATTTAAAATTATTAAAGGAACCTCATGAAACCTGGGGAATTGTAAATCTAGGTTAGTTTATAACCACAAAATGTTAATTTCCTCAAAGTATTGAGGTTTTCTTACTATAACTACTATTCTCTACATGGCACATAATATAATTATGTATATTACAGTAATTATTACTAGCTATTATGCTGTACATAGTATTATAATAACTTCCAAATTGAAAAGACTTGCAAGAAATGGATCTGGAAACAGAGGCACTGAGCTGGCACAACCAGCCTAAGAACACAGAGCAGATCCTTGACAGAGTTGGGAGTAGAAAAATGTCCCCTGGCTTCTGGGCTAGTGATGCTTCATATAGAAGTGTTACTGTAATAATAATAAATAGGGGTGGGATATATGCCTTTGGCTCTGGGAGATGATTATTTTCCTTGGAAAGGTGAACATCACCTTTAGTACAGCAACTTTTCAGGAGGCAAATGTATCTAATTAAGTAAAGTGATTGTCAAGTGTGTTTTAAGTTTAACAAAGCTCACATCATACTTTATTTCCCTTTTACATTCTGTACAGTAATTGTGTAAAGTGCATGATTTACTGTGGCAGCATTACTCAAACTTAATTACAGTGTTAAGAAGCAACCATATCTTGAAAGAAAATAGCTCCACTGCTGTGGGGATCCACATGGCAGCTCTATTTTTGAAGAAAATTTTCTCTTTTGAAAAGAAAATAAATACTTTAGAAAATTTTTTGGCTCCTGAAATCACATTTAAGATCAACTTTCAGTAGCCTTCTTAAAGGATAGAAATAGCTACTATGTCAAGGGATTTCAGATCTTTCTTTCTTTATATCCATCTTGTGGTTCATCCCTATATATACACCAGATGTTGTCCAGTCCTAAGGGGTATATTCTCTTATATGTGGGGCTGAATCCTAAGAAGGAAATAAAAGGATTTAAAACATTATTATATAGCAATAGCAAGATGTCTCTGGTGGAACAATATGTCTGCTCCCTAGAATACATAGCAGACAACACCTTTCATTCAAATATCACTTTTATACTAAGTAGGGAGATAGCTAAAGAGGTTTTACCCACATTTTTTCCCCTTTTAATAAATGAAATTTTTATTTATGAAATTTAAGACCTCCTTTCCCTTAGCCTTCTAAGGTCTGTGCTCTGTAGTAAATGACCAGTCCTAGGCTCTTATTTGTATTTTGCAGGGTAGATGTTAAAGCGGAGACCAGGACATCGTCCTTTCCCCAGTCCCAGAACTAAATTTTCATTCTTTAACATTTTTGGTGTTTGGTGTTTGAATTTTTGTGAAACTGAGACATTCTTTGTAATTTCAAAAGATTTGTTTTCCAAGTATCCTGAGAAGTGCAATGAGGTGCTTATGGCTGAGGTAAAGTATAGGCTGCACAGCCATCAGCAGTTTACAGGCACTGATCCTATGAAATTCAGGACCTCTGTTGCACCTTCCAGATTGCCATCTTCAGGTGTCATATTTATTAAATCTTTAATGACACAGAGGTGTAGATGACTTCCTTAATGAGGCCTGTGTTGATGATTATTGGCAATGAGATCTTGGTAGTAGTATACAGTTACTAACGCTTTCTCCATTTCATTTTGTTGTGATTGAGGGTGCTGGAAAAGTGCTCTGGAGTGAATATACTTTTTGTCCCTTATGATGTCATATGACGGGAGGAAATGGGGTCAGCAAAACTGAAACTCAGAAAAGTGTGCTTTAATTTGGACATTTAAGAAAATGTGAAGTGCTACATCTTAAATAAATATTTCTAATTAATGCTTAAGTGCATCCATAAGATGTTTATTTCCGTGATCAGGTTTCACTTTTGAGCTGTCCCTGTTCCACCTGATAAGGGATCTTTTTCTGCTTTGGATTCTGCTTATAAGTTATAGCTAGTCTCATCTTCTTTGGAGAATGATGACAATGTGGAAATTGATCAAACTCTAGTTTAGGTCAAAGTCATATATCTGCAAAAGGCCATAAAATTCTCTCTTTGAGTTGGGCTGTGCTCATCTCCCATACTTTTCTACCTGCCTGTTTCTGTGAACAGACAAAAAATCTATACTAGTGCATATACAGTACATTACATGCACTTTCTTGATATAATTAGTTGAATCTTTTTTGGCTTGAGAGAACTTTTTCCCTTGAAGAAAATTGATTTTTTTAGTTATCTGATTTGTATTTAATAGCATATTCAAATCTCTTCCTCTAGAATCTATAGACCATCTTGCCTAACCTACATCAACAATGAACTTCTCAGAATACATTAGTCAAGTACAGTTTCCTTGAATTAAATGCATTTTTCTTATTTCTTTCTAAAACGAGTGACATTTGGTCTGTTTTTCCATTCAGCTGAAAGTCAAGTTCTCAATTTCTCTGTTAGTTTAGTAGCTGAAAGGGCAACATAATCACATTATATAGGGAGCAGTTCAATGTGCATATACTGATATACATATCTTTTATGTGCATGTAATCCCTCCTTTTGTCTAAGTATGGTGGCCAGACAAACATTAAAGTGAAATGCACAGGTGTTTTCTTGCAGAACCAAAGGTCATTTGTACGCATGGCAATGACGCTTATATTCCCAAATTCACAAGGGAGTCTCCACTGCCAGGATTCAGGAACCATAGCCTCCTGCTGCCACTTAAAAATATTTCATTTAAAATAAAGGTTGTTACTTTTTTTCTCCCCCCCAGTAATACTTTTCCCCCCCTATCAGTGCTCATGTGAAATGCATGAGATACTGATCCTGAAAAAGGATGCTGCTGCCTAGAAAAGCAGCAGAGGGACTGTGTGTGTCTGCACCATTTGGAAATGTTTTCACAGTGAAGACAGTGGTGTCTTACTGCCACATGCAGTGCCCCATGCAACTGCCATGTTCCAGACCATTCCAAATCTTAATTTTTAATGACTCTTCCCGATGATGTTCCTAAGGTGTGGTTGGCATTTCAGTTACTTATGTTCAGCTGTCTAAAGCTTAGGAGTTAAGCCCAAGTCGCTTTTCCAGCTTACTCTTGCAGTCACTAAGGAAAAGCAGGGACATTCTGGCACTGCCAGTCCCTCTCCTTTGGCTATTAAGGAGTGAGATAAGTAGTCTGAACAGCATCTCCATCTCTTTAGGTAATTAAAATGAATTTTATTACCTGTATCACCATAATTTATCTTCTAGCATTTACAAAAAAATATTGCATGTAAGAAGCATTTTCATGTAAATAGGAGTAAATTGTAATTAAATCTATTTGTTGTCCTCACAGATTAAGCTTTTTACCCTCCTAGTTTTTCCCTATATGCTTAAGTTCCAGTTCCTCTGATATCTGCAGGATATTTGATCCAGCAATGAACTGGTTTTAGCTGGGATATAATTGAAGTTCTTCACTGCTGCTTTTAAGGTGCTGTGCTTTGGATTTGTGATTAAGACAGCATTGACAAAGAGGAGATGTTTTTGTTACAAGGAGTTGGGAAGTGACACAGGCAGGATCGCTGATCCTAACTGACCCAAGGGACATTCCTTACCATACAATGATGTGGTCAGCAAGAAAACTCTGTGTGTGTGTGTGTATGTGTGTGTGAAGGTTGGTTGGGACTGACATTTTTTGGGGACTGGCTGGGCCTTGGTTGATTGCTGGTGAGCACTTTGGAGTTTTTTGCATCACTTGTTTTTTTTCTTCTCTTCTCTTCTCTACTTCTTAATTTGTTTTTACTTATTAAATTGATTTTATCCCAAATCATGAGGTTTCTCACTTTTACCCTTCTGATTCTCTCCCCCATCCTAAAGCAGAGGTACTGAGCCTACCAAGGTTAAACCATGACAAGCAACAAACCCATCTCCCTCTTCCTTGTGTTTCTTCAATGGAACAAAAGATTCCCTGATGTCCCTGCCCATGGCAGGGAGATTGGACCTAGATGATCTTTAAGGTCACTTCCAACCCAAACCATTCTGTGATTCTATAATTCTCTGGTTCCAGAGCTAGAGTCTTACTAAAGCATTCTGAAATTCAGCCTCTGAAAGTATGATAAACCACTAAACACTGTACATACACTCAAATAAGCCTTCACACAAGTATTCTGAATTTCAGGAGGACCGAGCAATAGGTACTGCCAAGTTGTGATGTTAGCCAAGCTGTCTTGGCTGCATTGGCTCCTTGGAGGAGACATGGACCTCTGTGGGAGTAGCATAGGAGAGACAAGCCCAAAAAAGCTGAAGATTGCTTTCCATTAACTACTGACATGTTCTTCAGAGTGGCTAAGAGGAAAGTGACTGTCTGAGAAGTACAGAGAGGGAACATTGTTTAACCTTCTTCAAGCAGAGAGATTGCAGTGCCTCCTCTATTCATCCTTGAAGTCTAGAGAAGGCACCAAACCCCCTGTATCCACACCATGCTCCTGTAAAAGAGGACAGAGAAAATGCCCTAGATCATCTGCAGGGAAAAGCTAAAGGCAAATGAAAATGACAACCTTGTTCACTTAATATGCAAAGTAATTCAGTGGGTGTTGAATTCATTTGAATAGATATGATGCAGTGTAGACATCTGCTGCAATTGCACCTTGCATCCTTGTTACATGAATGATTTCTCCTAGTGAGAGCCAAGAACATGCTTCAAAAACCTCTGCTTTGAAGTAGTGGTGATATGAGGCTCCAATATGCAAGAGTAGCTTGTTGAGGAAATATCTTAACATATTTAAAATGCTTTGATGAAGGAAAGAGAATCTTAGAGTGCTGTCACTGTTGTCTGCAGGTCTGCCATTTACATCCAAGGTAATGGGTTTCCATTCCTTGTCATGAGGTGCATGTGCAGGATTCATGATTAAACTGGCTTACACTTGAATTTCTTTGTGCCAAACCAGGTTATCAAGCTGGCTTCTCCTCCTTTTTCATTGTTATCTCTATTCATTATCAGGTGGCACTGGAGAGAGCAGATAACTTTTAGGTGCCATTTGTGTCACTTCTTTTTTGCTAATTTTTTTTTGAGGGGGAGTTATGGCGCTGCAGTTTTGCAGTGGTTCAGGGGAATCAATCTGACCACCTGAGAACATCCATCACCTGTTTGATTAGACACTGAAGCCAGTGAGCAGGGAAGAGCATTATGTGGCACACATCTTTTCATGAATCTCCAAGAAGAGAAGTGTAAGCTGGAAAGCAGAATGTGTCAGAGATAATTGGTTCACTTTTCTTGGAAATGATACTGCATAAAACACTTCCATTTTTGGAGCAGAAGTCAGAGAATCTGAAAAATTTGGTTATCAGTGTAGGCCTTCTCTCAAAAAGGAAAATTTCACCTACATTGTAGCATCTATCAAGTTTTGCTGCCAGAATGAAGTCTATTTATATTTAGATTCACGAATAAATTTTTTTAAAGGATTTGGATGATTTTTTCAAGAACTCAGTACTTGCTCTGTGTTTAGAACTCTGATATTTAAATGAATTAAAAAATAATTTTGACATAGTTGTCTGAGAAGGTGACAGTGAAGACACCTGTCTCATTAACTATATAGAAAGGATGGAAAATTAGCTATTCAACTATTTAAATGATGATTCTGACAATTGAGTTCAGAAATTTTAATTCCCATTGAAAGCCAAATTCAAATGTGCACACAGTAAACCATAGAAGTCTCTTTTGTGCGTATATGAAATTTTTCAGCAATATGAGAATGAAAGGGTGGTGTAGATATATTTTATTGCTGGTTGTTGCTGGTAAATTCACTTAGCAGTAGATAAAATACTTTTCTTGCTAGTGTTTATGGAAGAGACTGTGGCTTTATATCTATTTCAGACATATAGTGCAAGGAAGTATTCAACAATTATCAAAGATTTACTGGCTATTGTTTCTCCTACAGTTCACATGGAACGTATTTTAAGAAGCCATGGAGGAGGCGAGAAACATTTATCCACACAGTTTTAGGGTGTCAGGTTTATGTTTTTGTAGTCCCTGTTACAAACAGGTAATAACAGGGAAATTTAGGGAGGGATTCAGTTTTGGTTCCTGATCCTTACACAGGCAACTTTTCTGCCAAAACAGGAGTGTCAGCTGGCAGAGGATTGTGAGGATGAGAAAGAAAATAGTAAAGGACAGTTGAGGATAATGAGGAGAACACATCTCTCCAGCTGACTTCTGCTTTATGTTCCTCTCTTTCTCAGGCTGGGATAAGATAATGAGAAATGTTTCCTTTGAATTATGGACCCTTCACTGAATTAAAAAAAGGCGCAATGGGAGGAAATATGACTAATGAAACCACTGAAAGATGTGCTTTTCTTTGAGTCACTTGGGTCTTTGCACTTTGAAATACTTAAGGATTTTTCCTTAGCGGATGGTGGCTTGTGGGATTTACTGTGTTCAGGAAAGTGTGGCCGAGCCAGCCAATGGGGCTGCAGAAAGAAGAAATGGTTTTGTATATTCATCCAATTTTTCATATGCAGCCTTGTTGTAATTGAAGTGAGAGGCAGTGCAGTCTGACAGACACGGTGTGTCTGGGAGTCTGATTAGAGCTTTGGGCATTCAGCATCTGGAAAACCACTGTCCTATGGGTTGTGGTTTTTTTTTCTGTCCTTGGATTTTCCATTGTTTTTGTTTTTCATAATTTATAATATGGGTGAATCAAAGGTCTTGGTGAGAATTGGAATCCCACTGTGCCTAGCAGTAATTAGATGTGCCTACTTGTGTGTTTGTGTTTGTGTGTGTGGGCACCTGCACATATGGAAGCACCCCTGAGTGGAGGAGTCTGGGTCTAAAAGACACAGGAATAACTGAACGGTAGGGAAGCAGGGAAATGACGTGGGAATTAATCATCTGGCACTGATTAATACACTTACTTAGTTGTATCATGTTTGGTTGTTTGTATTGATATATCTACAACCAGATGGTGAAGTTTAAACATTTGTTTGGTATTTAAAAATGTACCACAATGTTTTGCACAGACAAATGTTGATACCACTCATTCTGGGTGCATTCAGTAAACAGCGAGACTATGGGGAATGACTGAGATGTAAAAGACAAATTTCAGCACCTAATTCCAGTGAAATGGATTTTGACCTGAACATAAAGTTGTGCTAGTTGTGACTGAGTTAGAGGTAATTTTCTTCACAGTAGCTAGTATGGGGTTGTATTTTGGAATTTTGCCGAAAACAGGGATGTTTTCATTACTGCTGATCAGTGTTTATGCTTATGCATCGAGACCTTTTCTGCTCCTCATCCCGCCAGCGAGGAGGCTGGGTGTGCACAAGGATTTGGGAGGGGACACAGCTGCAGCAGCTGGCCCCAAGTGACCCAAGGGTTGTCTCCCACCATGTGGCATCATGCTCAGCAGATAAAGCTGAGGGGAAGAAGAAAGAAGGGGCATGTTCAGAGTGGTGGGATTTGTCATGCCAAGTCACTCTGACATGTGAAGGGGCCCTGCTCTCCTGAGGGTGTCTGAACACCAGTTGGTCCATGGGAAGGGGTGAATTAATTCCTTGTTTTGCTTTGCTTATATGTGGGGCTTTTGCTTACTGATGAATCTGTCTTTATCTCAGCCCCTGAGTTTTCTCACTTTTACCCTTCCTGTTCTTTCCCCCCATCTCACTGTTGAGGAGTGAGCAGCTATGAGGGTTGGGTTACCAGCTTGGGTTGAACTGTGACCAGAGCCCTTTTCCGGTTCCTGGGTTGCCTAGAATTTGTTCTACTGGGATCGCACTCCCTCTTCAACCCCCTTTGCTGCTGTCAACAGCTGATGTTTTGAAGAGCTGCCTCAGAGTAGATGTCTGATCTAGGCTGGAGTTTATCCTGAAAGACTTACCAAGGTTTCCACAGCGATTCTATGGAATATCAAGGATTTAAGTACAATCAATCTAAAAGCATTTAAGTCCCTAACTAGCGCTTTAAGAACTAGAACTGGCTCCTTTGTGCATTCAGTAGATATGGTCCTGTTACCCATTACACAGACTAAATCAGACTTCTTTCCTACACTGAATGGTGTCATCCTGGAACCATCTATACTTTGAAGGGCATTGCTAACTCCTGCTTGCCTCAGGGAAGAAACAGTTGAGAAATAGAAAGGGTTTTTTTTTTAGTCTGCCTTTGGATATTGCACTGAGCAAGCTAAAGGTTGATACATGTTGTTCTTACAGCTCTAGAAGGGATATAATCTGCTGAGACATGTCTTTAGTACAAATGTGCGCTGTCCTTTGTAAGAACAACAAAGCAAGATAAGCCACAGAGGATGGGCCTAGACTGTCCTAAAGGTTGAAGCACTGGCAAGAGTGTCTGCAAACTTGAAACTGGGGACTTAAAATAGAATTAGTATGCTAAATGTTTTATTACAATATATGGCATAGTAAAAGGGCAAAACATACTTCAGAAACACATGCAGAGCATCATGTATGTGCAAAGAAGTACTTCAGAAAGGCTAGCAGGTTATTGAGACATTACTGGTGGAATAACAGCATTCTTCCCCCTCTTTGGAGTACCAAACCCAATTTCTGTTTCCCTGGGCAGAAGACCATGGGGTCAGCCTGGGATGCCCCAGAGTAATGTTTTGCATCATCATATTAAATCATGTCTCATTGTGTAAGAGACGGTCCGAAGATCCCTCATCTGCCTCATGACCATCGTCAAGGACAGAGACTGAAACCCCTAAAAGGGACTTTAAGATCTCAACACAGGAGTTCTGGCCTGGCTGAGGTGGGATGTTTGCCAAGTGCTGCCTGCAGGTGTGTTTGATGGAAAAACCCAGCACCCATATCGGAACATCAGAACCTGAGCAGAAATAATGGGCAAGTCACAGTGAAGTGACCGCGCCTGCTGACCTGTACTGGTTGACACTGTACCTGCTGACAACCGACTTGTTCTGAGTTCTCTAAATGAACACACTGCAATGATTTCCCCCACCTGTTTGGCCAACTGCCTGTCGCTTCGGAGAGGACTATAAAAACCCTGGAGACCCCCGCTCACTTTTGTGATCACCCTACTGGAGAAACTCGCGTCTATAGGTATCTTCAAAAGCCTCGAGGGCTCGACCCTCCATGTTGGTAGCTATAACCCCCTTCCCCTCTTTTTCTGTTTTTCTTACTATTCTCTTTTCTCTCCCCACTATCGCATTTGTTGGCACTAAATAAAGGTGCATTTGTGATTGATTAAACTGAGTTTGTCCCTCCCTGTGTCTTTTGCGCTCTGAGATCCCTAAAACGAACCATCATGAACCCCGCTTGTGTGAGCGGATCGTGACACATTGTCATTTGTCTATGAATTGTCACGTGGAGAGTTGAATCTGAGTTCATTTGTCTTAGGTTAAGGACAGTTCCAACTCTGGAGGTTTATAGGGCTTTCTCCAAATTTATTGCAACTTTATTTTTCTGCAGTGTTACTGCACTGAGATTGAGTAACATGGACACAGTAATCTTTCATAGACCCAAACAGTTGCAAAGCTTAATATTCAGTTTCCTTCTACTTTTCAGCTTTGTTTACTAGACCTGGATAACACAGGCTCTCTACAGACAATATGTCAAATCATTTTCAAATACTGTTGTACTCCTGACTGCAGTGGGGCATATCACATACATCCTCTTCCCTTCATGATATTAAGATCAGGCTCAAACAGTGTGCAAAGATCAGGCTACTTAAAACAGTGCTTCTGTAGTAAACATTTTCTGCGGATGCCCACTAATCTTATAGTACTGAGGGTTTTTTTAATCCATGATGGCTGTGTAAGTCTCTGGTGGCACTATATCTTTATGGAAGGTGAAAACGGGGGTTGTAATCATGACAATGCATAGGAACCACCATGTGGGGCAGTGCCACGTCAGATGCTGTGCACATGGAACAAACCTATGGTTGCTACTCTGAAACAGGGCTAAAAGAAGCTGGATAAAATATTCTTGTCTCAAATGGGTTGGAAACATGTTAGGAACAAATGCCAGGAAGTGGACCTAGGTTAACATTTGGAAACTGCATACATGTCTGGAGGGTGGTTTAAGCAGTTCTATTTTTGCTTTGAAGGGGAAACAGAAGCACTTTCTCTGTCCATTCTCAGCTGACAGGATCACAACTCTTGGAGGGGAGGGGGACGGGAAATGAATGGTAAGGCTTAGTAGCTTATTGAATTGTTCCAGTTATGTCATTGTTGGGATATGGCAGAAAGCTGAATTGAAGTAATTTAGATGCCTTTGAAAACTTTCTTTTGTTTTCCTGGTGGCAAGTTTTAGGGCAGATTTCTGGGCTGATTCATCCTTCAGAGGGGACAGATATTTCAGATAAATTCTGATGCATAGTTTCCCATAAGTAGGCTGTTCTTGCCTAATGACACCTTTCCTAAAGGCATCGTTGGGTACAAATTGGGCCGTTTGCTGGCAGTCACCTCTCAGCTGTGGATTACAGCAGGATTAAATCCCAACTATCAATCTTTGCACCTAAATTCTGCAGAATTTACAAAGATGGTACTGTTAGATGAGGGCATAGGTAGGACTGTGCCTTATTTTTATGTGTGTTGTGTTCTACTTTGCTCTCCTTGCAAAAAATTCAGGCATGAAATGTGTGTTGAGATAACCGAGACAACTGGTGTTTCATGTGGGCAGAAAGCAGAGCTGCTCTGCTCCATTTGGGTAAACATCAAAGCTTGTGGGTCAGCAGTGGGTGTGAGCAGGGATGAGCAAATGCAACATCTCACTAAGTCAGACGCATCCATTCCTTGCTTAACTGAACAAAGTGATTTTTCTACCTACAAGCTGATGGCTTTGGAATCACTTAGTTTTCTTTGAAAACAGTAATTCTGGTGCAAATACTTTTATCATAGCTATATCATAGATATACCACTTTTCCAATCTTAGTTCATGGGCAATATCTTTCATGTGCCTGGACTTCACAATATGGTAAACTCTGTTTCTAACTCTGCTTGTCTCACTGTCTCATTTGTAGCGACTGAGGTATTACAAAACAAAGAGTTGACAAACTTTTTTGGTGAGCAGCCATCCAAATTGGGGTGAAGGGTGTCTTTCTAATTAATTCTCTTGCATTCCTATTAGGCACAAGCTTTTGACTTTACTCCTTCTCAGCTGTAAAGGTAAGATACTTGAATGAGTCTATGAAATCTATTTTTAATCATATGAGCACAAAGCACCTGATTTAGTTCTTGATGACATTGGTTTAAATTGAAAGGATATCTGTTAAAGTCATTAAAACCTATGACGATTTGGGTTAAAACCTAAAATATAATGAAACTGGGCTAAAGTCAAAATAGCACAGGCTTATGTAATTGCAGACATAATTGTTCCACTGAATTTCCTAAGTCATGAAATGTGCTACTGTCTGAAGTTTTTCTATAGAAAGGTATCAACACCATATATTATCTGCAACACATTTATTTTTACAAGGCCATAACCTTTTTTATTTCTTTGACATAGTGGAAAATCTGGAAGTCTGGGTCAATTTGTCTTAAAATAAGGGCACCGAGCCCAGTCCTAAACTCTTTCTTTTATTAGGCTAAATAATCCTCCTTCTTCTATAAGCACAAATTTACTTACCTGATTTTTATTCATGCATCCATCCATATGCTAATAAACCTCTCATCAGTGCAGGATTTCAGGGCTCCAGTGGACATTTCTACTAGTCTTCAAAAGGAAGGAGCTTTAGTAACCCCATTTGCTGTAATTTCAGTGCTTAACTGAACTAGATTCAGCACTGTGTTTTCTGAAGAAATCTGATCACATCCTGATAAGAGTAATTTAAAAGGTATCTTCTCCCCCCCCCTGTTTCCCCTACTTATCTGATGCTGTTAAACACTCAGATTTGTTCTCTCTTACTACTTTGTGATTTTGTGGCTGTAGTGGCAAATCACATTATATTTCACCTTCTCCTTCGGTGTGGCTATCTGAAGGTTTGCATTCTTCAGAGCTCTTTTTTGTGCTTTCATAATGCCATGTGACTGAAGGGGAAAATGATAAGCAAGAGACTCTCTTTAAACTGTCCCACTGGTGAATTTCTGCCCATCTGCTTTGACATATATGATAGTTATGAATGCCTCTTTGCCTAAACCTTCTGTACCTGGGAGCTTTGTACTACTTTATTTTTATCTATAGCAAGATAGCATTGGATAACATAAAGATAGTAAAACAACATTAAGATGGAACAATAGATGTGGAGAAAATATTAATGATTATTAATTTTAATGCTATATAAAACCACAGAAAGGAAATACAGGGCTTTCTCACCATATAAAAATGTTACTTTCTTTGGTTACTTACTTTGTAAGAAGTTTCAGACTCTGACCAATATTTTTTGAGGTGTATGGACATCTAATGGTAGAGCAAAGGATTGGTGAGTGTGTTTTTCAGCAATATTCCCTTGTCCTTTAGAAAACACCCATGGATTCTTAAATCTATTTTTTTTTTAGTAGAATACCTCCCACTACAAATAAAACCATGGGCACCTAATCCAGTGAAAAAGTCAGTGTAAATATTGAACATCCTAGATGGGATTCAGGTGTGTTTTTACATGAAAGCATATCTCATCTGTATTCCAGTTGTTTCTCCACTGGGTTGCCCTGTTTGGCCATAAAAGTCTTTTGGTCTAAAAGCCTTTGGTCCTGTGACATTTCTGCCGGAACCCCCAGACTCCCTGGGGCACCTGTGATTAGGCAACTGAATTACTTAGAGAATTTGCTCTGATTTGCCCTGTGGCAATTTCTCAAAGCCAGGACCACATTTGAGGGACCTTGTGGAATTTCTAACATCAGCTTTCATGGAAGAAGACATCCACAGTTAGGACGAAAATCCAATTCTTGAGCTTTCAGTGATGCTGGAGGTGGAGTGGATGTGGGTGCCTTTGTGGTCACAGTGACTATACACTGGGTGAAAATCCCATGCAAAGAGGTGCTGACGTTTTAATTGTACTTATGAGGTGATTTAAAGGACAACTAAATTCTGCCCTTTGGACTGAAGAAAATACTGGTCCTGAGGAGAGAAATTGGCTCTGAATGTGCCATCCTGCCTGACTGAGTAGAAAGAGAAAGCAGCCATATGACTCATAATTTCACTCATATGCTACTAAGCAGATCTCCCTCTAACATCACAGTGCAGAACAGCCTCTTAAATAGAAGGGAAATCCCTCCCTTGGCATGAATGGCCTCTGCCATTTAGGTCCTTTATTTCAATACCTTTCTCTGCAGGTTACTCTATGTATAGGGCACAAAGGAATGTTTTAAAGCTTTCTACAATCTGAGGAGTCATATAGGGTTTGGTTCCAGGTGCCAGGAGGCTTTTCCAGCCTCAAATCTCTCATGACACTGCTGCCTGCTCTATGAGAGAAGGTAAAGCTGCGCTCACTCACTGCCATGGTGGGACACAGCAAATGTCAACAGTGGGCCTCTGCCCCTCTCCCTTGGACAACCCAGTTTTGGATTGCCTGAAATGCGCACATGTGAGGGCCAAACATGTCCTGCCATAGGGCTGTTATCTTCACATGCACAGTGACACCATTCTTAGGTGCTGATGATGCTCAAGAAATGCAATTAAGTCCTTCAAAAGCAACTGTTCCAGGAAAATAACTCTTTAGATATAGCACAGAGCTCAGAGTTTATCTTGCCTCCCTTGTTTCCGCTAGGCACAAGCATTCTGCTCGAGTTTTCAGAACAAAGCTGATTTCCTTGTTTCTTGAGCATCATCAAAAGCAGTAACAGCTCTGGTGGACATCTTATATAATAGCAACACAATGTGTTCAGCACAGACTTAATGCTATGCAGTCGTTTATACCTGTGTGAAAAGTGGCTGTAAACTGGCTGTAAAACTCTCCTCTGACCTATGCATACCTGTGGGGAATTCTGCCTTGGGAGCTTTTTATGTGGTTTTCGTGGAGTGGAGGAAAAGTTCAAGGCAGTTGCGTGTCTGGCTTCTCTTCCTCCACAGCGTTACTTTGCATTTAATCATGCGACTCTGTTGTCTTGAAAGCACAAGGGACTCTGTAAACAAATGTATTTATGATGCACAAGTACTAATAGATTCATTCCCATTCTTTTTGCTGTGCTGCCTGTGCAAAGCTGAAGGGAGTGAAAAGCAGCAACTTATTGCCGACAAGTAGATGCATAATCCCTGAATGCACTAGGAAAGCTATCCATTGAGGAAGAAAGCAACCTGTTTGCAGACTCCACACCCCATTATCAGGTGATTTGTTAAAACTGTCACTGCATACAAATCTGCTGCCATCCTCCTCGAGGATAGGGAGTTTTGAAATAGTTGGCTGTAGACTTTATTCTGTCTGAATGCAGGATTTTTTTTTTCCTTAAAATATGCTAAAAGCCCAAATACAGGGAAGCTAAATTGTGGTAGCAAAGAGCCCTAAGACTCTATTTATTTGCTTCTGTAAATAATTACCTATCTCATTTTTAGTAGCATAACTCTATTATTGATTAGACTGTAATATACAACCCTTACCTTAATGAAGAAAATGCAGATCATTCATCATTACTTCTGTTAATGCTTGCAGCTGCTGGAATTTGGATTTTGTAATGCTATACACAGAAAAATATCTATATTCATCTGTCTATGTTTCATTCTGTTTTTTAGCATCAGTAGCCTAAACAAGATTGGAAATAATTTACATATACATTCCTTTTCAGCTAATCACCTTAAAACAACTCACTAATCATAAGTTAATTTTCACAAGTTTCTGGTGAGTGGGGGAAAGACTTATCCTTACTTCACCTGTGGTATAACTGAGGAATATAGCTGATGTGATGCTTGCTAAGTCCACAAAGAAAGTCTTGTGGAAATGGGGACGGAATGCAAATTATTGGGCTTTCTGTCCACTTCGTTAAACATAAAACATCACTTCTGCCTAGAGGCATGGTGGTTAATAAATACTCTGAGGTTAATGGCCAAGTGACTGTGAATCATAGTTACATTGTGAAAAAGATGGATATCACTAAAATATTTGTCAACAGTTGTTTCATTTCTCTAAAGGAAAAAAAATATAACCACTCAGCAATTCATCAAGGGCTTGTGGCTTCTCTATGTAGCTATGCGACATTAATTTTGTTGTTATTGTCTTTAGGGTGTTTCTAAGTGCCTTTGACAGCACAGGTTATGCTCCCTTCTGATCTGTGTTGACATGACAAATATAGGGAGGATTTCCTGTTGGTGTAAGTCAGAATAGCTCCAGCTGGAATAGCTTGAACACACAGATGTCAATGTGCATGATATTTGGATGTTTTCAACATGTTTTCTCATACCTCATTTTGTTTCCAGATGCCAACAATTGATGTTAGATTTCTAGACGATCTTTTAGAAAGCAGTTTCATTGCTGTATTTTCCTTGAGACTATTTTAAAAGAAGGTTGACAGTCTGAAATTTCATTGAAATAAGAGAAAAGGAAAGGGAATATGTTCTTTTAACAAGTTAGAGAGCAAAGAATCTCCAGATTGATACAGAACTATTGGTTTCTCTGATATAATTGATTGGACCACCTGGTGCCCAAGGGCATCTGCTAAACTATAGAGTTGAACTAACTTTGATCATGGAAAAGAGAGATTGGACTGTGCCCTTTCCTCCAGTGACTGGAAAATGGTTACCACGAAGGGAGGAATTGACATATGTGATCTGTTTCTACTGTGCTGCTTGACTAGTTACTGATAATTCAGCAATCTGACAGGCTATGGCTTGGGAGAACCACATAGTCATCTTAGATTACCTCTTTTAGCCTAAAATGTAACAAGATGAAATGTAAGAAGTTGTGACTGAAGTGAAAATAAAATAAAATAATAAATGAAAGCATAAATGATATCAACCTCCTGAAATGAAAAGCTCTTGTCTTTTCATTGTATTTAATTTGTGAAGCATGAGATAAGAAACCAGGGGCTGCCAAGTTAGTTTGGGAAAGATGTGGAAAAATGGATTGAAAATTTCAGAAACCTTTTTTTTTTCCATGCTGTAGAAAATGACATTTTAAAGAACGACAACAACAACAACGAAAAAGTCATTTTATGTGATGTGCAGCCGTGGCTGTGACTGGAGCTGGGACTTGAATGATTTTGATTCATTGCTCTCCAGGTTTTGGGGAGCCCTATAGGAACACTTTGGAGGACAGTGCAAAAGCTAAGGCAGTATTATCCTCGCTGACAAATCAAACTTCAAAAAGACAGACTGTTCTCTATAGCACAAGGGTCATTGGTTTGTACTGAGTCATCATTTCAGAGGCAGGAGACAGCTGGTGGCACTCGGAAATAACCAATTCCTTTAACAATTGGCTGCTGTGTGTTTAGTTTGGCGTGCATATATATACACGTAAGTGTACACTGCAGTATTTTAAAATCTATGTATGTCTCTGTTGTCTGTGCTTATTACTGTCATCTTGTGAAATCAGTCCTTTCATGAAATAATTAAAGGTTTCAGGCATTTTTGCCAACTGACTGGCATTACAGGTGTTCTGGATTGTTTGCCTGTTTCACTTGGTTTCATAAAGTGACAGAAGGTGAATCCTGGCATTATCCATGTGCTTTCACACTATGGTTATGTGGGAAATAATGTCTCTAGCCACTTCTTACTATCCAGGGAATTAATAAACAACAGCAGTGATACGGAGCAAAAGAGCAGTCATGCATTTTTCAGTCCTTTGGAAATTCCCTAGCTATGGGACCACATGCCCTTTTGTTGACTCTCCTTCTGGGAACTTTTTACACTGAAAATATCTCCAAGTAGGTTGTCTCCTTTTAATATCTGAATTCTTCATAGGTTATTTTTTTTTCAATTTGTTCACTGGAGTGTGAAGGAGAAACTGTTCTTCAGGTGGAAGTCTCTTATTTTTGGTTCCCACACAGCACCAAAATCCTGCTTATATCTGGAGGTGCTTCAGGGCAATAGTAGGTTCATTTTCAGTTTCAGATCAGGACATATTAGGATTCAAAAAATTCTAGGAAAGGCTGGAACGTGAGTGACTCTGAGCTACTGAGGTGCTGGAGAGTGTCCACAAATGGGCAATGAAGCTGATGTCTGGATCACAGATCTGATGAGGAACAGCTAAGGGGTCTGCAGGGTGCTCAGCATGCAGGAAATCAGGATCAGGGTGGGATCTTCTTTCTCTCTACAACTCCCTGAAATGAAGTTGTATCCAGGTGGGATCAACATCATCTCCCAGGGAACAAGGGACAGCATGAGAGGAAATGGCCTCAAATAGCACCAGGGGAGGTTAAATTGGATATTAAGGAAAATTTCTTAGCTGAAAGACTTGTCAAGCACTGGAACAGTCTGCCCAGGTAAGCGGTGGGATCATTGTCCCCGAGGGTATTTAAAAGACCTTTAGGTGTGGCATTTAGATGGACTTGGCAGTGCTGGGTTAATGGTTGCACATGGTGATATTAAACATCTTTCCCAACCTTAATGATTCTCTGAATTTGCAAGATGATGAAATTGACCTGATTTAAGTGAACTCACTTTCTCTTTTCCAGGTGTGCAGCAGGGTTTCAGGTCACATCTGAAGCTCCATTTTTTGTCCATAATCAATTCCTAATAAATAATAATATAAAAGGGATCATAAGACCTGAAGTCTCATCAATCTGCATTGCTGTTGCAGGACCTGTCACTGGATCCACATCTGTTTTCTTTCCACTCCTATTGCAAATAGATTTTCCCTCATTTTGACAGACATTGAGTACTCTGCTGTGTTAGCAGCCCTCTGCAGAGGTTTTGCAGCTGGGGTGGACCATGGTGCCCACCTGATTCAGGTGCACATTGATGGAGTCCAGCACACCATCAGCTGCTCTCATGGGTTTCTCATTCAAGTTCTGCTGACAGGAAGCCTTTCCTTAGCAGGTGAGTGTGGGCTGCAAATCCCAGCACTAGCAAGGGTTAAACCGTCAGGTTATCACTGAAGGCAGAATGCCTTCAGCAAACCTCCTTCCCCTGCAATCTGTTTTAGGGTGGATTTTTTAAAAGCATTTACTTTTTAAAATGGACTGAAAGAAATCACTTTCTGAAATAGTCTCAATTTTGAAAATAAATATTAGCTCTGTGATGTGTATTGCTATAGAGCTTTAGGCACAAATATGTGTATATAACTTTAAAAAATAAACATAATAGAAATATTGTTTCACTTGTCACGTGATCCAAGAGAAACTAGCTTTTGGCACGTCCCACGGTGTCTGTCTATGATATTTGGTAATTTTCTGAAATAATTGAAAACTTCAGTCATATCTGAGATTAAAACAGGCATTTAATGAAATGACAGAATATTTTAGACATTTTTAAAAATGACTATTTTACTGTATGGCTACAAAATACACACATACAGATTTATTGAGGAAAGAAGGGGAATCAGTGGTTTCAGTCCTCTGATTACTCCATTTTCTTGTCTCCATCTGTCCCAGCCAGGCCTACTCTTCAGCTCTTTGCTTCACAGGAGTTTTCTTTGGCTCCAGAATAACAAAATGCTGCCACTCCTTGTGGATCTTGTGATAAGTTCTGCTGTCACTCATACAGAGCCTGGGGCCCAAATGCTCTTTGCAGCTTCCTGCTTTTGTGGAGCACCAACCTGTACCTCACTTTTTACTTATTTATGTCAGACCTGCCTCTGTGCCTCCTTGCTGCAGTTATTTCAGCAGAATATGCTACTGTCTTGGTTTAGGAAGACAGGTATTTGCTAGGTAAAATTACAATCAGAGGCTCTTTGGCAAAGATTTGGGAAATAGGAATAGCAGTTCTTTACTAGTATGTAATACAAAGCAAACAAACACAAAAAAACTCCCCCCCCCCACCAAACAACTACAGCATTAATGACAAACGACAACAGTACCAAGAACCTTGAGGGCTTTGTTTCACAAAACCCAGGGCAGTTTGGTTTCGGTGTCCCTGCAGGATCCTCAGAGCACCAAGCTGGAACAGTGGAAAAGTCCCGGGCTGGTAGCTGGGATGGCAGGGTGTCCCGGCAGGCAGGGGCAGGATGTCCCGGCAGCGCAGGGGGTGCAGGGTCACGCTGCAGCAAGAGGAGCAGCGCCGAAGAAGCTCGAAGGGGAGGCAGAAAAGCGGCCCAGCCTCCGCAAGTGGCAGAGAAAAAAACTCAGGATTCAGGCAGAATTGGTGATAGTAGATTTCCCAGGACTGGATCCCTTTGGCCACAGTGAAACTCCTCCAGCCAGCAACAGCCGTTCTCCGCTCGGCGTGCTTTGCGGCGGCTGAGCTCCTCCAGGAGCGGCAGACACGCGTCTCCCCGAACGCCGGAAGCAGAAAAGCACGCAGCTGCCTCAAGCTTTGTCTTTTACCTGCTTTATCTCCCCCTTCCACCTTTTGTCCACCTCTTTGTTTCAGTTAAGTACTCTCAAGTATCCAACACTTGGTCCCCTTGGTAACTTGTGGGGAAAAAATTCTTTAGAGAAAGAAGGAACAAACCTAACCCCCAACAGCTACCCTGATTACTGGTGAGTAAAAGTAAAGAGATTATTATATTGAAACAAACCAACAAAAAAATTTGGGATTTGGGTCTGGCCCATAAGAATTCTTTCAAAATACTTTGTTCTAAGAGATTGTGTGCCCATAGACAACCATAGGGCTTGACAACTTGGGTGAGTTTTGCTGTAAGGCTGATCCACCATAGCCCAGGGAGAGATATGCTCATGGCCACACCTTTATTGGACAGACTTTAAATCTGTGGGGTAGGGAAATTAATGTTCTTTACCAAATCGATGTATCTTTTTGGATTCCGCTTTATTTCAAATATTTCTCATGGATCCTGGGATGTAGGGGGAATTCAGTTACTTTATCAAGAATTATTTTCCAGACTGAGGTTCTTCTGCCTTAGTCTTGTTCTAATTCTGGATATCCCTCTATTTCAAACTATAGCCAGATTATATAAGTTTGATATCCGGACTTAGTAAATCTCTTGGTTGCATTGATTTTTGCATGAATTTGAAATGCAAATTCAGTGTCTTTCTGGTCCAAACACAAGAAGTCATGATTCTACTTAACTGAAGAAAGAGCCATGTTTGGCAGCATCTAGAAAAGACAATGTATTCCAGGTAATCAATTCATGCCTCATTGGCCCTTTCTAGTAAGATAATGAATAAAGGTGTAAACTTTCTTTTTCCTGAAGCTGATTAATTATCTCCACAAAATTTACTTTATTCATGTAGTGATCATCTGAGGTTAAACAAATCCCGAAGTATTCAATGTACTTGTAGTCCATTAAGAACAGATCTATTAAGCATCCATCCACCCTTTTTAAAAAAATAGGTATGGTACTGTTGTCAGCATTTGGGCCAGAAGCAATTAATCTTGTATTATAAGGCAAGATGAATCCGAGGAAAACAAAAAAAAATATATATTCATTAAGATAGGATAAGACAAGATCAGTTAGATAGGAATTAATAATCTCAGTATGTTTTTACGTTAGTGTCTGATTCCTGATGCAATACCTGAGACCAGGTCTACAAGGTCATGGAAGTTTGTAATTTGTATTGATTTCAATGGAAGCAGGTAAATCTAAATAAATTTATGGATGGGAACTTTGGACCTTAAATTATTTTGAGCAGGGACAATCCTTCCTGTGACTGATGTAAAACTGGAGTCCAGGTCCAGCCACCCGTTGAAGTTGTTGTTACCTGGCCTGATGATCACCCTTTTTTTTTTTTTTTCAGGATAATGAGCACTGTAATGTCTGAATATCTCAGAGAGACGAGTAGCACAAAATGTTATAATCAGACTAAAGCACCCTTCCCAAACAAAAAATATTTTAAAAGCTGCTCCATTTCATCCAAACAAAGATCTATCTGATATGCACTCATAAAAAAGAGATTGCTGTTCATTGCGGCCAAAGGAGTGTATTGGCATTATGACTAGCTAAGTCTTATATATAATATATTCTTTTTAGTCATAATACATGCAGAAAATTTAAAGGACAAACTGTGGAAAAGGACTTGCAGTCCTAAAAATCCTTAGGCATTTCTGAAGAGTTACACCAGTTATTAATTTGGCTGCCAACATTTTTGCTATGGTTTTTAAATCTGGATTGTCCTTATAACATGCAACTCTGATAGACCTTTCTTGTGTAAATTGTCAGGTAAAGTTTCAGCATCTTTTGAAGTTTGAAAGACTCTTGCAGATAGGGTGTGTGAGCTTAAATGGACATAGTTGAGTGAAAATCCAGAGGAAGAACTCCTGAGTCTTAGTTTTTTTTTTTTTTTTAATTCAGTTGATGCAGACATTAAAAGAACACACCCTTTGGCTAGATCTGCAAAGATGCTCAGGCTGAACTTATAAATCTCACAGAAATTCCAGGAATACTAATCTAAAATACTGCAGTGGTTCCTTCATCTGAGGAAATGGCTCCTAGTTGCGCCAGGAGAGGTTTAGATGGGATATTAGGGAAAATTTGTTTACAGAAAGGGTTGAAAAACATTGGAATGGGCTGCTCAGAGAAGTGTGGAGTCACCAAACCTGGAAGTATTCAAAATCCTGTGTGTATGGAACTTAAGAATATGTTTAATGGGGAACATGGTGGTGGTGCTGGGTTGGTGACTGAACTTCTTGCACATAAAGGTCTTTTCAAATCTTAATTATTCTATGATTCTGTGAAGGATGAACAGAGGGCTGTTTGTGTAAGTGTCTCTGTGTCTCCACAGAGAGAGTCAGGGAATACACCTGGGTCAGTAAAAGTTGTCTGGTGGAAACGTTCACGTTCCTCCATTGGCTGTGATGCTGCTGTGTTAGCACTGATACCTAATGTTAAATTAGGCAAGAGGCATCTGTGCTCCTTTCAGAGACATCTGCTATGCAGACATCCAGATTCCTCCAATCCAAACTTTGATGACTCTTTCCAAACCATACCGGACTATCCTAGGTTTTGGTTATGGCAAATGGAAATGATACCTGGCTGACCACACCCTGCAGAGGCTCAAACTACACTTTTAAGCTGTTGTGGACCAAAGAGGGATATCCTGGGAGACACGCCTCTTCTGAGTGTCAGGAATTTGGAAGGATGAATCTGGCCTGAATTATTATGTTTATAATCTGCTAATGGCTAACAATTCTGTCTAGAGAGGTAGTTAAATCCCTTTGAAACCCAACAACAGTGTGAAATTATGACCAGCTTCCCACAATAGGGTGGTCCTTATTATAAATTTATTAAATTGTTTTTTTGATGCCTTACTTCTTTGCTGGCATGTCTTAGATGGATGGCCTGCATGTGTGTGGTAGAGAGTGTCTGAGGACATGACTCTCCATGGGACTCAACATCCACCTATATATTTCTATTGAAAGTCACAATCTGTACTGTGGAAATGGTGAGTTTCTGTCAGGTAAGGGAATGGAGGTGGGTGGAACACACACTCTGAACCTCATGCAGCTGTACAAAAAGACAATGACATATTCATAATTTAAAGTATTTTAAATTTTGGAATATGATATCTAGATATTATGACATCACTACAAACCACCAGAGTTCTTAAAACTCCAGATAAAATCCAAAGATGACATTTAGACCTCATTGAAATTACCAATAATCTTCTCAGAGTACTAAGATTTTGTACCGTGGGTTTTCCAAATGCTCAGCAACACTCAGATTATGGCCTTTGTATTGAGTTGTCATCAGACTAAGCAATTCTCTCCCAAATATATTCATGATGTCTTTTAAGTGAAATGAGTTTTTAATTTAAAGTATTTTCCTTTGAATTTGAAATAAGGGCCATTGATTTTTTTCTTCGTTTAGGCTTTGATAGAGAAAAATCAGTAAACAAAGGTTGTGTACCATTAACTTCAAGTGAAGGGCTAGTTGACCTCAGCTGAGCCATTGATGAGCGTGAGGCTAATGGGAAAAAAAAATTGATCTCTTCATAATTCGTCAAGTGAGGGGTGGTTAGCTAAAAAATCTCATTATCAACACTGTTCTTGGGAATAATAAAAAAAATCTGTTAAGTCAATTTTATTAAGCTCTTCCTAGGTATAGAAGGAATCTCAGTCATCAGTCATTATATAACCCAATGTTGCTGACATGTAGGTGCCACACAAAGTGATTGGTGATGTCATTCTCAAGTTTCTAACAATGGAATAAGTAAATCCATTTTCTCAAAATAAAGAGATGCAATCTAATAGAGGGCATTAAGGATTACTCTTCAAAGGAGACCTATGAATTAATTTGGGAACTCACATGTTCTTTGGCCTCTCACAAAATACAACGGGCTTTTACTTTCTTTTTGGGCCATAAAACATTAATCATAGGACTCATTAAAAAATCCTATTAAATTATGTTTCTGTAAGTTGTGTCCTTCACACACTTGGGAAAACAGTGAAATGTCTTCAATTGAAGGCACTCTTTGTTTATATGTGTAATATTTTCTTGCCTGGGGAAACAAATGATGTTTCTATAGGGTGCCTGGCTCAGAATGGAGGCACGATCTCTGTGTAACCCTGATATGTAGGACACCACTGGAGAGTGTGCCCTGGATATCAAATGCAAACCTCTGTTGATTGAGAGAAAGGACTTACTTACCCTCCTGGAGGCAGCTACAGCAAAAATATTCTCTGTGGATCAAATGAAAGCAAACAGCAAGCCTTGGATGGAGATAACAGTTCTGTATGGCAGAACAGGATGGTTGGGGCTGGGTTGAAGGCTGTCCATGCTGTTAAATGATCCCTGGCCACCACTTTTGTCCTGACCAACTATTCTTATTGCTAGCAATTATATGGTCAGAGCTTTCAGAACATTCTCCTCATGGTATGGGTTTCGCTATCATGTTTTGGAAAGTAAGAGAGTTTAATGACAAGAGGATGGCCAGCCCTGATTAGATGCCCTGCAGGAACAATTTTATGCTAGCAATAGGAATAATACATGCAGCCTTTTCAATAGAAAAAGATATTGTTGTCCATACTGTTCTGACTTCACTTATCACATCTGAATTCCCATCCTAACTCAGCTGCTGCTGTTTGGCTTTGGTCAAATCCCTTCAACACCCTTTATCAGGGTGACTTCCTCTGCATATTTTTGACAACTGAAACTAATGTATTTTGCAGGTATTTGAGAAATATATATTTCATATCTATATCTATCTATTTATATATACACACATATGCATGAAGGTATATCTAAGATATGATTAGGTATGATAATTGGAATAGTCTGTCACTTCCAGTGTAATTATTATTTCTCCAATTATTTATTACAAGCAATAGCTCTTCTTTATTAGGTACAGGTGTGCCTGTGGAGCAGATGCAAACACCATTCATGCTTAATAGTCTTGAATTGTTCTTAGGAAGCAATGCATTGTACAAGTTTAGGCTTTTAATACCTTTGAAGAGGTAAAAATATTGTTTTTTCTTATTAATTGAAAATATTTAGTGAAGTTTTCATGTGAACATACGTGAGCTTATGGTTTTACCTCTGATCTTTTCAAATCACAGGTAGCTTTAGATATTTGACTTTAACTTGGTGTCTTGGTTTGGGAAGACAGGTGTTTGCTAGGTAAAATTACAATTAGAGGTTCTTTGGCAAAGATTTGGGAAATAGGAATAGCAGTTCTTTACTAGTATGTAATACAAAGCAAACAAACACAAAAAAACCTCCTTATCAAACAACTATAACATTAATAACAAACAAAAACAGTACCAAGAACTTTGAGGGCTTTGTTTCACAAAACTCAGGGCAGTTTGGTTTTGGTGTCTCTGCAGGATCCTCAGAGCACCAAGCTGAAACAGTGGAAAAGTCCCGGGCTGGTAGCTGGGATGGCAGAGTGTCCCGACAGGCAGGGGCAGGATGTCTCGGCAGCGCAGGGGGTGCAGGGTCACGCTGTAGCAAGAGGAGCAGCGCCGAAGAAGCCGAAGGCGAGGCAGTGCCTGGACCAGCTCCCACGGGTGACAGGGAAAGCTCAGGATTCAGGCAGAATTGGTGACAGTAGATTTCCCAGGACTGGATCCCTTAGGCCACAGTGAAACTCTTCCAGCCAGCAACAGCCGTTCTCTCCCTCCCCCAACACCGGGAAAAAAAAAAAAAAAGCTCACAGCTGCTTCAAGCTTTGTCTTTTACTTGAGTTATCTCCTTCTTCCACTTTTGTCCACCTCTTTGTTTCGGTTAAGTACTCTCAAGTATCCAACACTGGTCTCTTTGGTAACTTGTGGGGAAAAAATTCTTTAGAGAAAGAAGGAATAAACTTAACTCCCAACACTTGGATAAATCTGATCACTTACATCACATGGCTTTCTTTCGAAGTTGTATTTGTAAGATTAACTGAAAACAAAGGGACAGGTGTAATTTGTGGCACAGGGTGGTTTGCAATAAATTGTGTTTTATATATATTTTATAATTATTTGTGTTACTTTCACTGTGCCAATATTATTTTAAATAACATCTGTTAAGCTAAGTCAGGGATTATCTAAAAGAACTTTCACAGATGCCTTTTTTCACTGCTCTAATGAGCGGGGAGAAATAATGAGAATTCCTGCAGAAAGGATGGCATCACTTCTTGTTCTGTTCACAAAGTGTCCACCAATACTCCCTAAGGGGACTGGTAAAGTTGCTTAAACTCTCTCAAAAGGCAATAAAGGGGATCTCACTTTTAAAACATAGCCTAGGGAAATACAGCAGCACATAAATTCCTTTGGAAATTGCTTGTCAGGTTCATTTGGAATGGTAAAAGCTAAAATGAGCTTCCAGCTAATAATTATTTCTGAGTGGGAGGGTTGTCGAAGCTCTGGGGAAAAACAAAATATTTGAGTGCTAGTAGTGAATTTGTTTCTGGAGTGCTTTGCAAAACAGAAAATTTGGGATTTTTTTTTTTATCCCTACCCACACTTTTAAAGTCTGCTGCAGCACTGAATGCAGCCACAGGGGACATTATCATTGAGTTGGCAGGGTCCTGGATCAGGCCTGTAGACTCCTCACAGGCAACAAGGGAGAAAAGATCTGATTTTTCTGTTTAAAAGGTGTGTGACTTCTTACAACTGGCTGTTTAAGTATTACGTCTATGCAAATGCCATTAAGAAGCAATGCTATGTAATTATCATTATGCAAGACTTAGTAACCTGGTATAAAAAACAAAACAAAACAAAACAAAACAAAACAAAACAAAACAAAACAAAACAAAACAAAACAAAACAAAATAAATGCACTTACAATTTGGGAGTAATAAATGCAGCTAAATGCTTCCTTAACAGGCACTGATTTCCTTTTGGTGCCCAGTGAACTTAGTAGAGAGTCCCAGTAATTTCATTGGACTTTGATGGGTGGGATTCATCAGACTAAATGTAGACATGTGCATCTGACCTATAGCTTACCCTCCTTTATAATCAGGAATGGTAAAACAACTTTTTTTTATGGTTGGGGTAGAAAGCAGCTTGGTTTAAGATGCATTTCTTCTCATCCTAATTTAGATATTTGAAAGAGATTTTGTGAATTCTGTCCTAAAACAACTAATTTATCTCCATTGGCTCAAAATGGAGCCAGAGTGACCAATTGAGATGGAGATGAATCCCCCTCTCACTGAGTGAAAAGGTCAGCATCTGCTGTTTATACAAGCTGCTCTTTGCTTGATATAACCTCACCAGCATGAGATTCTTCTCCTTGCACAAAGTGCCTCTTAGTTCCCCAACAGCATATACAAGGCAAACTAATGCAAATGGACAATTTTCTCCTGTCAAAGTTGTGCCATTCTGTGGTAATGGTTCTTGGACCACACAGAGGGATTTGAAACTTTGAGCTCTGCTGAAAATCTAAAGCAATTTTTGAAAGTGTAAAAAAAATTAAACACTGAAAAAAAAATTTGTGATTTTCCATTTCAAAGTGACATTTCAGTAGGTAAGGTAGAAAACTTTGGTCATTTGAAGCTACTTCAAATCAATGAGTAAAGCACCAACATAAAATTTATTCCTTATCTGAAATATCTTTTAAATTTTTTAAAAATGTATTTTTATGACATTGCATTTTGTGTTTTTTTCCTCCTCAAACAGACAAAAACATGTCCCCCAAAATCAGATCCTCTATTTCTTCAGTGCACAGTAATGTGTGTTACACCCCAACAGGATGCTTTGTCTAAAGTTCATGTATTTGTAAAACCTGTGATGTGTTTGCTTTATCTCTATATTTCAGCACTTGTGCAGTCTTTGCCTAGGGGCAGGTTTTCATCAAAATTTCTTGAAGTGCTGTAGCAAGGGACTACAGACACAAATGGCTTTTAATGTTACTGTCCTCAGCAGGCTGCTGTAGAGCTGGGGCAAACCCACACATATCAATAAGTTACCTGAACTCAAAACTTATGTAGCAGTTTAGGATATTAAATATGGAGATTTGCGCTTAGTTCAAGTGGGGACAGTAAATAGCAGCACATCCACTGCAGTTAACAGAGCCATACTCTGGTAACACTTTCTGCTTCTCACTTAGTGGCAGCACAGTTCAGCCTTTTCCACTCCTCATGGCAGGGCTTCCCCCTGATCAGGCTCTTGGCAGTCAGGGGAAGCTCCTTGTTCTGGAGTGAGGATGAGGTCTTCCCTGTTTGCCTTCTGTTCGGCATTGCTCTGTGGAGCATGCAATGACTCTAATGTATTCACTCAAGCAAACTTCCCAGGAAAGCCCATATATCCTTGAAGTCAGGAATTCTTGGTTGGTTTTGGAGTTTTTTTCTTTCTTTTTCTTCCCCTCTCTTTTCCTTTCTAGAAATAGATTCATTCTCTGGTAGGCTGAGAACAGCCACTGACCGTGTTCCTGTGCTGTTGAAAAATTACTGTCGGAAGTGTTTGCTGACATCTAATCAAGGCAGGGATGAGGGATTTCTTAAAAAGGGTACTTCTGATGCATGTCAGCTTGCTTTGCTTGGTCAGCTGTCACCTCATCTTTAAAGAATTTTAATTACAGTAGCTGTTATGAACACATTCCCTTAGGGAAATATCATTTTCTTATATTTGAATTAATTTATGTGAGCACAGTTTACTTTCTCCTTAGAGCAACTTGTCTCATAGTTTGAAATCTGAGTTATCCAAACTTTCCAAATTTGTGAGCAGATGCTACTGGTGGGACTCCCCTGTGTGCCAGTCATTTTTTTCCCCAAAAGGATATATGCACACAGGCAGGCTGTGGGCACACAGCTATGCATGAGGAGGCTGAATCCAGCCTCAGGAGGAGGCAGCTGGGCGGCTCCAATGCAGCCAGAAGGGAAAAATCTCTTACTGAGTTGTCATCATTGCACTTAGACAAACCCCAGTGACCTCAGGGCATCTGCTTCATGCTAGAAATTTTGGTATGGAAGTTTTTATGTAAAAAATGCATAAAATGCAATCTCCTGTTTGCCTCAATTCCTACCGAAAACAGGAATTTCATCTCCAAGCTCTCTTTGGCACTTCTGAACAGTTTTTGAAAGTTACTACAATCACTGATTTATTTGCAATATGTCAGAGCTGTGTCCCTGTGGAAGTTGTATGAAGTTGTATTGGTGGAAAATTAATGTAAGATTGCCTTAATTTAAACATTTGGATATTTTCCCTATATTTCAAGACATTTTGCAATAGTGTTTACTTGGATCGAGAAAGAATTAAATGGGAATGCGATTTTTCATTTTAAATGCCTTTTTCTCTTCGCATCTCTCTCAGATCTCAGTTGCAGATAACTGCCCTCAAAGGGGGTTTTTCCAAGAGCTTCATATTCTTTATCTATAGAAGTTGCAGTAGCTCTTTGGTTATTAAGCTAATGACAATAATAGACTGATTAATTTCTCTTCTGCCATCCTCCACTTTGCACCTTCTATAATGCTCCTATTACCATGATCAGTACTTTTATCTCAGGGGACAGATGAATTTCTTGTATTTATGACTGTTTACTCTGCATGGTGTTTTTTTTTTTTTCTTTTTTTTTTTTCAGAGAGCGGAGAATTGCATTTCCAGTTTATTCACCTTCTCATACCTTCAAAGCTGTAAGCCATGTTCTATCAACCATAAATACACTTGATTCCTTGGAGTACATGCTCTGAATTTACAACAGTTTGGTACAGAAAAGTCTTTTGAGACATTAATTTTGTAATTCAGTTTATTCTACTTGAATTATGAGCCAAGTAATAAATCTACATTATTTATCTGCACTGGTGATTCCCAGCCAATTGTGTAGGCTACTTATTGAGGCAGCTGTCTTCAATGCTGTATCTTTTAAAAGATATTACAAAGTTTTTCCTTTCCCTGATTGCAGAGCTTATGTTGTTTGAGAGGTCTTGTTCAGACTTTCAATTTTATGTGTTCCTATAGTGTCTTTAAAATTGTCTAAGTAACTTCTCCATATCCAAGCAGCATGTACCTTCTCAAGACAGCCTCAAATCTCATTAGAAGTCTGAATCTTCTTCAGAAGGGAGAAACACCATAAACAGGGGATTATGAGTGGCTAGGCACAGATCGTAGCAGATCTTAATATAAAGGCCTAGGATTTTGGGCAGTTTTTCCATCAGTGTCCATCAAGAAGATTAGACATGAAGAAACAGCTGGCAAATTAATAGCAGCTAAGGGTGTGTGGAAATGGAAAAGGACATTCAAGAGGCCATTCAGGTTAGATCAGTTGCTCTTGATTGAAGCCCCCACAAAAGACCTAAGAAGTGGCTATAGTTCTTTGAACTCTGAGGAGGGTCACTGGAGGATGGGCAAATTATAGGCCAGTCAGGTGATCTTCCATCACCAGGAAGATACTAATGAAAGTCAAAGAGTTAGGAATCTAATAGTATGAAAAACACTGTCAGTATAACTTGAGAAGATCAAATTATGTCAGACAAGAATATTTTGCATGTATAATTAGGAAAAAAACAGTGACCAGGAGAGGAGATGTTATGTAACTTGACTCTAATGAAAATTGATCTTGTCTAACAGGACACTCCTAGTAGCAAATGGGGTGTATAAATCTGCCATGAAGTGAGAGCAAAACTACTGGGGATAAAAAATAAATGATGGGATTAAGGATCCACTCTCAAAGTGAAAGAAAGACTGCTTGCTTGGAGTGTATGAAATAGTTTCATTAATCACCTTGCAAGGTGGAAGAGGGAGGAGAGCTGTAATATCTGCAGACTCTACCAACATGGAAGGGGATTGTAAGCTCTTAGGAGAAGAAATCTGAGAGACTGAAATCAAGACTCAAAAAGATTCATGTGTGTCTTGGCATGCTGAAGAAGATGTCTCAGGGAAAATTAGGACAGAGCTCCTCAGCAAGGAGAGAACACTATCCTGAGGAATAATTAATTGCATACATATAAGAAAGAGAGCGCTCTTGGCAAAGCAGAAGTTAAACAGACGCCACTGTATCCCTAACTGAACGTGAGTGAAGAAATTCATGCTGTGAAAAGTAAGCCACATACTAGAGTATATGGCAGACGTGCTCAAAGTTTTACTCCTTCTGCTTTACACAGCATTCATAAGACCTTGTTCTGTTCTCAGTTTTGAGCAGTGCACAGTAACAGATGGGCCAACTGGAGGGAGTCCAGCAGAGCGAGTGCTGGTAACCCACAGATGTAGAAAACATGACCTTTAAGGTGAGATTGGAGGAATTTGTTTTGCTTAGCCTAAAGATGAGAATATTGAGCAGAATGTGGTAACAGTGCTCTCTAGGACTGCCAGCAAAAGGAAAGAAATAATCAGTTCCCTGTGTCCATAGACATGACAGGAAATAATAGCTTAAAATGTAGCATGGGTTATTGAGGTAAGACAGCAGAAAAAAATCATGTCACTCTAAAGATAGAAGAAATCTCTGTCTGGAATGATTTAGGTATAGCAGATCCTGACTTTGGACCACGGCTGGGAAGTCACACACTTGAAATGAGGCACAAAATAAAAAGTTGTAAGGCACTGGAAGAGTTGATGGCAAGGTTCCTTTCAAAGCCATCTTTCTCTGACTTTCGAGCATGTCTTTACATAACTTGGTTAGGAGTGCTTATCAAACCTGATTTTGTTTTATGACAAGGTAACCGACCTGGTTGGTCAAGGAAAGCCAGTTGATGGAATTTTGGATTTCAGTTAAGCTTTCCAGACATCTCTCACAGGATCCTTCTGGACAAAATGACCAACAATCAGCTGGATAAACTCATCATGCCATGAGTGAGCAACTGGCTCATGGGTCAGGCACAAAGGGTGACACCAGACTGGCCACCTGTCAGAAGTGGGATTCCTCAGGGCTTCATCCTCAGCCCTGTGCTCCACAACATCCTCATTAATGACCTGGATGCAGGAGACTGGAAGGGACACTGAGCAAGTTTGCAGACAGTACAAAACTGGGAGGAGATGTTGACTCCCTTGAGGGCAGGGAGGCCTTGCAGACTGGGGAATGAGATGTTGGAAAGCAGTGCCACAGAAAGGGACCTGGGAGTCTTGGCTGTTGCAAGTTGAACACCAGCCAGCAGTGCCCTGGCAGCCAGGAGGGCCAGCCCTGTCCTGGGAGCATCGGGCACAGCATCACCAGCTGGGCAAGGGAGGGGACTGTCCTGCTCTACTCTGAGCTGGGGCAGCCTCACCTTTAGTCCTGGAGGCTGTTTTTGGTGCTACAAGATAAGAAAGGCCTTAAGCTGTAAGAGAGCATACAAAGGGGGGCTAAAGAGATGGTGAAGGGCCTTGAGGAGAAGCCCTGTGAAGAGCAGCTGAGGGCACTCGGTCTGCTCAGCCTGGAGGAGACTGAGGGCAGGCCTCACTGCAGCTACAACTCCCTCGTGAGGGGAATAGGAGGAGTAGACATGCATCTCTGCTCTGTGGTGACCAGGGACAAGACCTGAGGGAATGACCTGATGTTGTGTCAGGGAAGGTTTAGGTTGGACATTAGGGAAAGCTTTTTCACCCAGAGAGTGGCTGGGCACTGGAACAGCTCTTCAGGGACGTGGTCACAGCACCAGCCTGATAGAACTAAACAAGTGTTTGGACAGTGCTCTCAGGCACATGATGGGATGCTTGGGGTGTCCTGTGCAGGGCCAGGAGCTGGACTGGATGATCCTTGTGGATACCTTCCAACAGCATAGTCTGTGATTCTGCAATTCTATGAAAAGAATAAAATAAAATAAACAAAATTGTTGTGACACAGACTATACAGACAGGGTTTATTTTCTGGCTGCACATTCCCTTTCACTGAGAAAGAGGAGGACTGGACTTGAATATTTCTTGCTTCTTTCACCTTTAAGTTGTGCTAATTCAGCTTCTTTATGCATTCTAGAAACTTTAATTTTGCTAAACAGATTCAAACCCCAGTGATTAGAATCTGACAGTTTTGATTTTTTCTTGTCAGGATGTGATTGCAGAGGCAGTGTTTTTAAGAATCGTATTTTTCAGAAAACATAGAGTGTCACATCTTAGAAAACACTCCTACTTTGCACACAACTAAATCTTGCCCATTTGAGCCCAAGGATGAGAAAAGTAATCTCCAGAATTTTGTAAGAAAGGCTAACATAGAAAGGATATTTTAGAGAGATGCTATTATGCTAGTTGATATTATACTATGGCTGTTATGATGATATAAACCTTCTGTCCTTAATACAATTTTTATTAATTTTCTCAACTTTTGATTAAAGAAAATTGTTTATTTTGACTTCTAAATATGCTGATTTCTGTCAGGTTATGCTGGACAACTACCTAAATTACAGCAAATACTTTAAAGTTGCATTTAGCAAAGAAACAGTAAGTCACCATATCCTATTTACCAAAATATTGTTTTATCCTAGGCAGGAAAAATGATCACAGTGACTGATGGATGATTCTCCCTTATAAAACTAAAATATATTGTAATAGATTAATTCTTTGTAAATAATTTTGCGTACGGGGAGAATGGTACATGCATAAGAAAAGTGTAATAAAACCATTGGAAATGCTTAGAAATCCAAAGATAGTTCTGTTAATGAGCAAAAATCAGGCAGAAGAAGAGATCAGGTAACAGTGACTCATTAGCAAGTCAAATATTTTCATTAAGTTCATGACTTTTTCTGTTGCATGTGTCTTTTCATATGCCTATGTCTCTCCTGTTCCCCAGACATGGCCTAGGTTATATAAGGTTCATATGAAAAACCCATTCAGTCCTATATTCATATAAATCAAACTAAATAGCTTTTCTAAAGCTTTAAATGAATTGCTGGTAATCTGTTTGTAGTCATTCATATGGGTTTAACATGGATCTGTAACTGTTCAGCTTGCTCCTACATCTGTTTCTGCAATTTAGGGAGAACATCTTCTTGTGCTGTATGTGAAAGTAATTTCCTATAAACAGAATGAGCCACAAGCTCTCTATTATAGGGCATTCATTTGGAGAAGGAAGGAGAAAAGACATAATGGCTTTTAGGTAGTTTCATGGTGTATTCATGAGGAGTCAGTCTCTCGTTTCCAAGGCTGTAACTCAGAACAGCATCAACACACCTAAGACAACTCAGATTTTACTCACTACATTGCTCATTTTCTGCCAGTTAAAATCAAGTTGTTTTGTCCCAGAACCTCCAAGGGCAGTATGTATACAATTAAGGGTCTGTTTATGAGAAAATATCACTGGTCCTAGGCTATTTACTTTCCCAATGTGTTCTTCAAAATGTGATGTTCCACGTTGTCTCTGAAACCTATAAGTTGTAACTCCACTATATGCTTACTTGCTACTTAGAAATTGAATTTTTCAGAGCATTCCCACTGTGGTGTAGATGTTACTTTTATCCAGTCAGCAGGCTGAATGAACAAGTAAAATGGGCTTCTACTAATTGAAAGAGCTGTCCCTTTTAGGGCAGATTATATTATGTTTCTTTATGCAGAAAGATGTCTTTTTCATTTTTTCTTTCTCTAGAAGCACAAAAAAAAAAAAAAAAAAAAAAAAAAAAGTCTGTCCAGCAGGGAAGTGATTATTAACTCAGTTTTAAAGAACTCACCTAATAAATGATGTATTTACACTTGGCAAATACAAAGTCCTGAATCTTTTTTATTCTGTACAATTTTTGAATGCTGCACAATGAAGTGATATCACACGAAATGGTCCATAGTCCAACTTCTGACTGCTTCTGTGTGCTGTTTTGCCATTGTTGCCAACATATTGCATTGATTTTGAAACAGCAGAATTAATTCTCCCCAAAATAAATGTCAGTGCAAATCCTGGGGATGCAAACTGAGAAAGGAGTGGTAGCTGTTATCAGGGCAGGTATGGGATCATCTCCTTGTGCGCTCTCTGAGCAACTAGACCCAAAGACTGTGGTAGGACACCTGAGTTTTGTTATGCTGGTAAAAAAATCTGAGCTGATTTAACAGGAACTGAATTTAAGTTCAAGTTGCAGTAACTTACATAAGAAGAATAATACTTGGAGGCACAAGTCTATAATATCATCTGTTTTCTTGAAGAACTTTATTTATTTTGTGCTCAGCCCATTTCGCATTCTTTTTCATGCCAAGAATATAACGCAGACTCCCATAGCTTGATAGTTTTCCCTTAACAGCCGTCTCAGGGCACAGATGATTTTGAACATCTCTGGAATTTTAGCACACAAGTTAGATGGATTTGTTACAACGTTCAGCAGTAAAATAGCTAACAATGCCCCCATTGAAATAGAGGTAGTTAGGTTTCATACTTAACATTTTTTTGGAAAGTAAGGGAAAAGCCATATCCTCAGAGCTGTAATTTCAGGTGTTTATCTTTGCAATGTCCCATACTTCACTTTCATGTTTTCACAGTCATGGTGATTACTGGTTTCATAATAACACAAAAGTAAGCTGAAGCTCCTCTATACAAATGTATAGCAGAGCATGGCTAATTTTGTGGATGGGGCTCTGCAGAGCATGGCTCAGTCTGGGAACAGATGTACTTTTCTCAGCCCAGCTCTGCCTGTGAGGAGATTACTGTGCATCAGTGCTGACTTGCTCTTATTTTCCAGCAGGACTGATTGTGTGAGTGCTTCTTTACCCATTTCAGTTAGACAAAGTCATATTAGCTTAGGTGATGGGAATAGGTCATGGTTAACCCAGTTTTGTTGTGTGTGGGTTTTTTTCTGTTTTTCTGTTTTATTTTTTTTTTTTTTTTCATTTTTTAAATCAAAATGGCTTAAGGAATTACAAGAACTGACTTTTGGAAGCTGTGACTTTTGCTACGGAAGAGAGGCAGAAGACAGGCAGCGGACAAACATGATTTCCAGGGTGTGAACCTGTATAAAACTTTTGAAAAAATTTGCAGGTGACAATGGGAGAGCTCCCTATCTGGTTGCCTAGATGCTCTGTCTGCAGCAGGATCAAGAAGTTAAATTTCAGTAAAATGTAGCCCCTGCTTGAAACCTCAGGACAGACAAAGAGCATCCACCATTTTCGTCACAGACATGCTGAGCACAGTGCTGAGGAGAAGTGAACCATTTTATTCATTTGAATGCTTCAGGCCAAATGTTGAGGTTATAATTGATAAAATTAGGGTAGTGAAAATCTTGAAGTGAAAAGAACATAAAAGTGTTAACAAATGAAGAAATGAAAAAAAAATTGTTATGGCAAGTGAAAATGTGCTCTAACTATAAACAAAATATGCACGTGATCAAGCCAAAAAACACACATAGTATTTGTACAGAGTTTTAGCAGAGTCAGAATCCTAATGGTAGAGTATCCTCAATATCCTGAAGTATAAATACACAGGAAAGTTTGGTTATATGCTTTAGATATTCCTTTGGTAAGTGCGGTGCAGTGAAATGATGTGGTTAGGAAAAGAGTCCACATCATAAATTCTTGAAATAGACAATGACAACTGAATACTTTATTTAAAGCACTATACTTCCTGACACTTGAGAAACAGACCAACAGCACATGATCTACTTCAGAAGCAGTTTTGGATAATAAGACAAAGCAAAGTAATTCCAGACTAGAGTTTTTAAATGAGTAGTAAATCTGCAGAAAAATGGTATCTGTGAGAGACTGAAAAATCATCTAACCAGATGAAATTCCCTTTCAGCCTTTAGCTGAAAAGAAGGGAGAAAATTAAACCTGGGGAAGTGCTTCACCCTGATGTATTGAAATAGAGTATTGAGGAGAGGGTGTTTTTTTTTCCTACATTCTGTGTGACAGTTATAAGAACGAAGCTCAAATTCATTATGCAACCATGGCGCAGCTCAGGCCTGTCGCTGTGCGAACCCAGTGCACATTAGACATGAGTTCCCTGGGTGTCCCAGGAACTCCTCGTCCAGCTGCAAAGGTTAGATAATAGACTGATCTGAATCAGTAGAGAGACTCAAGACAAGGTGAACTTAACCCCCAGCCTGGTTCACCACAAAGCATCAGATTATCTGGCACAGGAAGTCTCCAGATGGGAATTTCAGCCTGTCTTTTCCTGGCAGCTCCAACTGTGCTTGGGCCAATCTCTATGCTCAAATGTGTTGATTAACATTGAGAGTGGAGGATCTGACCATTCCTGAGGCTTCTTGAGGTGATTCCTGGTGCAGAATTGATCATATTGGACATCAATAAGACACTTCAAACAGCCAGTGAAAACTCCTTCAGCAGATGCAGAAATGGTCAGGTGGGAAAGTCTCTTGTTTATGGTAAAGATAGATAATGGATGTTTTTATGTAGTATGACCACAGCTTGAGTGTGTGTAAGAACTGGTTATCAGAACAGAGGTTTGGAGAGTTTCACCCTGAATAGCTAAAGATGACATTGCAAGGACCCTCAAAATTCCCTCTTCACCATCCAGGCATTGATCAACCATCCTTTTTGAGATGTTTGGTTCCCTTTGTGAACGTGACCTTGTTCCAATAGATCCAATAGTTTCAGATTCTTTTAAAGATTCTGTCTGTAAGTGTTCAATAATTCCTCATTTGTAAGTCCATTAAATAGCAGGGGGGAAAATAAACAAAAAAAGCTAAGCAACAGTAGACAAAATATCTAGGTGTTAGTCAAATCCATTTTCTTCCATTTTCTTAGTTTTCTCTCCTTTCCCAAAAATTAACAATCATAGAAACTCAAATAAAGTGAATTCCCAACCACATGGAAATTTTAAAAATTAGACTCTAATTCCCCATCTCCTGTTTCTGTTTCTGCAGTTTGTGCTCTTTAATAACACATCTCCTGCCAAACTTTCAGATATTTCTGTCAAATAGCTGAGCTTAAATAGAATAAATGCAAACTGGGCATTTTATTGTAGGTTTTGTGCTTTTATGTCCAATGTCTGTTCTGAATTCTGTTCACTAAAGGGTGATTAACTGTCTCCATATGACACTTTTTAGAAGGTCAAGAGGAAGGTGAAGGGCTTCCTCCAGGAAGCCATATATTCACAAACCAGGTATTCATAAACATCACTGTCTTCTGGCACTTTTGTCTCACCATAACCCATCTTAATCACGGTAATTGCAGCACTTGAGAAAATATCCCACAGATGTAACCCATTCCATTGTAAGTTTGTTCTACTCATACAGCATATTACATTTAATAAAGTTGCATAATATAATTTAACCAGCTGTTGATTATATTTGGTTATATTGAGCACTGGAGAAAAAGAATCTGTTTCATGGGATGCAGCAGAAGAAATTAAAGAAGGAAGCAGCTAAAGTTTGTAGATACCTTCCAAAAACTGTACAGGCTCAACCCAGCTTCTCTGGGGTCCAGCACCTTGACTTCTCAAGGGTACAAATGCCAGACAAGGTAACTGCTTGGGATGTGCTGACTACTGCTTTTTACTGACTACAAATACAGCTCTGTCTTCCTGCAGGATCTCTTTTGTGAGCTCTTGTTGTCAACATCTCCTATTTAGGGAGACAGGGAACTGACAGCAGGATACTGGGCAAATGTTTGACCTAGTTGAATTACTCCTAGGGGTTCAAGAATTGTTTAGAAAAAAGCACATTATCAAGTACAGCAAACGTTTTCAGTCCTACAGAGTCAGCACACAGAAAAAAGCCATATGGACTTTCCAGCTCATGGTGATCTGGAAGGACCTCAGGTACTTATGTTTATAAAACATCCCGGGCTTTTTCTGAGCTTAAATTGCTTAAAAACCATTTGGGCATAGGAAATGAAGACTTCAGTAAGACAGTAAATACAAACAAAAGCCTCTTCAGCTTTTAAAATATGTCTCCAAAATAGCAATATACTGAGGTGGCAAAAGAACCCCAGCTTTTAGGCTACAATTCACTCTGCTCTTACCCTAAAGTAACTAAGGCAAAAAAACCAAAGTCAGATCACATGTAACTACTTTTTTCTTCCCATGTGCTTTGGTTTTATTTGGTTCTTACTCAGAAAGCTGCTGTGAAGAAAGTGAGAGAACCACTTGTGATTTACACCAGGTAATTATAGCTGCTGCCCCACTGTTCTCTGCACAGTATTCCTCATGCCCTGTGTCAATGGGGAGGAATTCCTTTATTCCTTGCATTCCTATCCCAGACCTGGCTGTATATCAATGACTGATATTATCTGTGCATAGCTTTCTATTTACATTTATATCCTCTAAAGCCAATGAAAAGCTTGAACAATATCAAGTGTACACTGTAATCAGCATGTAAAGTTTGTCGTGTGTCTCAGGATCTTTGGATGAAAAGCATTCTATATGCATCATTGCTATTAGTTTTTCCTGCATCATTGTCAAGATAAATACATAGTGTTGTTTAGCACAATGTACTGGAAACTTCTGACTTGCAAATTAATCTGAAATGTAGAACCATATAAAAACATTTTATGCATCTAGCACTGATTATTTAATTTTTGCTCTTGAGAAACAGTCGAAAAGGAAAGTTAGCAATACATATACACAAGTTAAAAGAACACATGTAATGAATTAAAAATCATTGCCTTCAGTTAGATGTTGATTGTCACTGTGGAGCAGTGACTATGATGGGAATTAAATTAGATTAACACAGCCAACACAAAAAGCCTCTATTACTGATAAAAATAAAAGAACAGGACCTTTCCGAATGCAAAGGCAGATTCAGCCATAAAAATATTGTAGAAATCTAATTCTAGTACTTTTCATGGAGCTGAGCATGTAATGTCTGCTCACATGTAAAGATACCCTTGAGGAGGAAAAGCAGGAGGAGGTTCTTTATGTTTATGCTTTGGGTTGTCTCTGTGGAAAGAAACTGAAAAAGTTATGAGGTTGATTAAACTTAAGTTGTGGTTGGCAGTTATGCACAGATCAGGAATGAAGGTTGATGCTTCAAGGTCTTTCTGGTAGCAGAGATGATATTTGAAATAATTTTTATATATTCCATTTTACTCAGAAGTGTCACACTGTAATATGTTACACTCTCTCATGCTCTGTTAAGACATTTTCAGGAGGTCCACATGAGATAATACGGAAAGAAATCTGAGACACATTATTGTGAGGAATGGCCCTTTAGGCTCTGTGAAATAAAGCAGTTTTGCTTTCTGGGAATTTCTGTAAACTGTTTGCTGTGTTCTTTACTCTATCCCTGTGAACAAAGTCTGAATAAGCTGGAAAACAGCTCTTTTCCCCTTAAGCCCTGCCACTTTCCACTGTCACAGAGATTCTCCACCCTTTTTCTAGTCTTGGCTCCTGACCATAAAAGATGAGCCCCTTGGGCAGTTCCAGTCCAGTGTAAACTGGTTGTGGACCCTAACTATAAGTAGGGAAGAAAAAAAGAGCAGAATCCTTGTGTATTGCCACTCACTGCCACTGACTCTGGCCAGGTGGTTTCTTCATGGCCTGTTCTCTGCCCTGGATGAGAAGTACCTGCTGTCCCTGTAAGGGGGTATTTGTTTAGAATATAGACCTTAACATAAAGCAGAAACAATGACCCAGGGAGACCCCTACAACTACACCTGGTGAAAAGGAGCTGAAGAGCTGCTGTTTGTACCTGCTTATCCTTTTTCAGTCAAGCTCTTTGGGGAGATTCAGAGGACATCTGCTGAGTCTGTGCAGGGTGGTGTAAGTGTGGGAACACTTACTTGCAGTCCCCATGCCTGAACAATCCCATTAGCACAGCAAGCCCACACAAAGACTGGACCTGACCTCAGGGGCCACTGTTTAATTTCTCCTTTTTACTTCCTCTGTCTCAGTGGTTTATTTTCCCATAAATGCTCCGACTGCTGGGGTCAGTAGATTGTCTTACAATTACACAGACTCTGTTCCTTGCTTTAAACAATTGCTAGCCCTTTAGGAGCCAGATTTGTCAATATAAATCATTGGAGTTAAAAGTCCATGAGATGGTGGGAAGATCTTTTGTGTGTGTGTTTTTAAGAGAAGATTTCGCCTTTAAAGTGGAACAAGTAATAGAATGTGAAAGCCGGAGAAGAGACACCTGTGCTGCTGGCAAGTCTCCTGCTAAGCTCACAGCAAACCTGGCAAGCCACATTCCTTAAGACAGAGGCTCACTAGTTAACCTCAGCAAGGTACCTGAGATGTAAACATCCATTTCACTGATTGCGTTCTTGTGCTCCCATAACTTTAATATTAGCAGGATGTAGTAGTTGTTTGGATCTCCATAAATCCATAGAATGAATAGTAAATTTTGCAAGTGACTACTTTGATATTAAGTATAATTATTTGAAACCAGTTTATATTGTAACATAGAAGCCTAGGCCACTCCCTGTATAAGATGACTCATCATAAAAGAGGTGCCACAAGCCAGGAAAGATGATCCTTGAATCAACCTTCAGTGAGCATTCAACTTTGGTAGATAGTTTTGAGCGGATCCCTTATTTTTAGATGACTGAAGTTAAGATCTATATTTCACACAGCAGTAATTTCCTATAATTGTCCATTCAACCTCCTTCATTGTTGACATGGAAATAGCATAAAAAATGGTAGGATGTTTGTTCCTCCATTCTCTCTCTCTTTTTTTATTTTTTTTTTTTACCATGGAGTGCTAATGAGGAATATGATCCAGTGGCAGTGGTAACATTGGAATACAGTGGTTGCCAGAGTGAGATAAGCAAACTCACTTTTCAAAGCCAACCAGATACATCAGCTGGGAGGAATAGAAGCAATTTATATTCCTTAGATAAAAAATATTCTGTTAAAAACACTTCTGAAAGATATTTATATGAAACTTCTCACTGACAGAATCCTAGTCAAAAGTCTATTCATCTTTCCCTAAGAGAGGTATCTGAGATGGAGCAGATGAATCGCCTTCTGGAGGTGCCTGTCTCTGAAGACTTCTATTCAGACATTTTTCTTTGTCTGTGTTGGGTGAGGTAAAGCTCTGGCAACTGCAGACTTTAACCCCAGTAATGAAAGTATCTGGTGACCAACTAGAAAGAAGAGAGAAAGTAAAAGATGCTTTGTTGCAGGTGACATGAAAATGCCAGAATAAACTTGGAAATAATTAAAAATTAAATGCTACCACCTGGGAAATTATTCAAGAAGAGGTCATAGGTTTTCAGCTTCCTGAAGCAATAAAGCTCACTGTTCTGGGAAATCTAATATTAGTAAGAGTTTTAAATGCCAGAAGAAAGATGTCCTTGAAGAACTCCAGAAAAAAAAAACCCAAAACCAAAAACCAACAAAACCAAAACCCAAAAAACCTGCAAAAACCCAGTTCAGATTAGATTTTCGTTTGCACCTAATTTTTTTTTTAGCATATTTGCAGTATGGACTAACCTTGCAGTAGGTACAATTCCACCTACTTCCCACTAATTAGTAAAATGGTGTCAATTATATTTTTTGAGGTTGGGCTTTCCTACTTCCCAAATAAGAGGCTGAAACTATGAGCTGAATCTATGAATGAGCAAGTATCTATGAAGACTCACAAGAATTCAAATATATTCAGAAATTAGTGTTGTCTTTCGTTATTAAACACAAACAAAACTTTTATCCAACTACAATGTAGTTTAGTCTCTTCAACGTAAGCTGCCACAATGTAAATGTTCCTCATATGGAAAAAAATGATTGCAGATTCCAAGTATTTTCATAATTATCTTTAAATAATATAACGTTCAACAGTATCCAGGATAATGTTTCACTTCTGTGAATTTCTAGCCCAAGAAGCCTCAGAGACCATAAAGAAATAATGGGACACAGGATAAGAAATGAACACAGTTCAGCACTGATTTATTGCCTCCTATTTTTAACCTGGCTTCCTAAGAAATCAATGCCTATGTGTTCATGCTGTGTATGTGTGCAGGTATTAAATTGGGCTTACTGGACAATTTCAACTACACCTGTGTGGAGAGAAATCTCAGCGATAATCAGGCTGAGAGTAATCTTGTGTAACTTTGGATGGCTGAAAGTGTGGATATGTCCCTTCGAACTAAATATCCCAGCCTCCCTTCATAGGCAGTGGAGGTGAATCATCACAGTAGCCGGTGATTTATGTTATCTGTTCCAGACTTTTATTCTAGGAAGGGACACATTTTGCTATAGAAAGAGGGATGCTCTAAATGTGGCAAAATACAAGCACTGAGGCTTCCTCCTAACGTCTGTTTTCTGTGAGGTGTCTCCAATGTGTAATAAGAGCTGAGCTCACACTACATTGCTTCAACTGGCATTTTGTGGTTGAATAAAAAAACACTTTGATGTGGTTTGGATACATAAACACTTCAATCATAGAGATAACCAATTTTAGCAATTATACAGCTCCACTGTGATGTGGAAGAGGTGGTGTGGTCCAGGTGAAATGCCAGATTGGTTAATGTAGTGGTTCCAACTCTGCTAAGCAACATTCTGGAGCAGGATTGCAGGTCCTTTATGGTATTTTCAGACCCCTGTCTCCTCCTGGAGCTGCAAAAATAGTCCCAGATCCCCACTCTATGGACACAGAGCCACTCATAGTCTCTCTGGTTCCTAAGTCCTCCTCCAGTATTCTCTATGAGGGTGGGGAATATCTTTCTGTTGCTATCCACTGATGTTTTGCGATTTGCTGTCAGAAAATGTCTATTTCACTTTTGTTAGTGCTCATGACCTTCTTATTCTGAACACAGTTGCCCTTCTTGACTATCAACAAGTTGTTGCAAGGTTTGGATGTTTCCTTAAATGCACTAAAGTTATTCAAATTCCCTTCTGTTCTGAGGTACAGGAAGTTGTTAGGCCGATTATATTATTTCATATACTTCTGCCTAAACAAAAGCTTGGTTAAAGTTTGCCCATTCCTACTAAAACACCAATTTGGTAGAAGTTCTATTGTCACAGTTCTGCTAACTAGGTTTTAGTCTTGCTGTCTGCTACATGATCTTGTGCTGATTTTTTTTCTCCCACTTTTGTACTCACCTGACCACCTTGCTCTCTTGCAGCCCTGCTTCTCATCAGGCTTGATTACCCCAGGTGATCAGCGGACTATTTGCCCAAACAGGACAGCTTTGAAAGCAAAGTTTTTTGTAGGATACTGGAGGAAAGAGAAACAGATCTATCCTCTCCAAAAACATTTCTTGCAGCCATTTATACAAAAATGCTGCCAACGTGACTCTACAGGAAGGTACAGAGGTACTCTTGTTAATGCTTTTAAATAGTCTTCCATGATAGCTCAAATATCTTTTCTCAAAGGCACTTGAATAAAGCCCCTGACATTTTGACTCAAAAGCTTACATTATGAGCTAGTAATAAGGGTGCATGGGAGCTCAGTTAAAATCTGTCTCACTGAAATCTAACAATGCAGTAGCTCTTAGGAAGATATTTATGAGAGGAGTTGTTTTCATTGGAACTGCCCCAAAATACAACCTTTTCCTAAAGAGCTATTTACCATCATTTATTCATTATCTAGACTGTGACAGGAAATGTCTGATAGATTGGTAGAAAGGAAGAAACCTTAGGTGTTTCTATGGCAAAACTAAATAGCTTTCTGAAAAATATGTTTTGCTCAGGCAGTTTGAAGAAGTTCTTTGGCCTGGGTGAATGACAACTGGGAGGAGGATTTGCATTCCCTGATCATGCTTCTAGGCCGGTGCAGAATTGTATTAAGCCAATGATTACAATCAAAGCTAATGGCTTTTGGACTTTACATGATTATCTGTAAGAGTCAAGGAGGAATTTTTCCCCTGCTGCCAAGTTCTTAGTCTTTTTTTTTTTCCCCTTTTTTTTTTTTTTTTTCTTCCCCCCCCCCCCCTCAGAAGTAACAGAAATAAGCAGCAGCTGGGTATTGGATAGGTCACTGATTTGGTACAGAGAATTCTCACAGGTGTCTGGGTGGTTTATTTTCTCACACACTCAGAGTCATATTTGTTTTGAGATATGTAGTTGAGAAGGAAAATTTTCCTAGATTATTCTGAAAGGGCCTTTTTGCTTTTCACTTTCTTCTTCACCTGCAGTTATATCTTTTTAGTTGACGCACAATCAGTTTTCTTCTTTCATGTGGACCTTGTCTACCTTGATGCCTACACTGTCATACCTCTCAGGTTTTTGAGGACTGAAACATTCATTACAATTAAATATGCAGGCTGTTGAGATAAAATATAAATTTCTCAGAGAGACCTGAAATCAGATGAGGTGGTCTAATTGTTTCCTTTCACTTTTTTTTTTTTTTTTTTTTTTTTTTTTTTTTTTTTTTTTTTTTTTTTCTGTGGATCCACAGACTCTACAGAATGTCTGCATGTTGGGAGTGGATAAATATAATCAATGCTCAGATTTAGTGGGGAACAATGCTTAATCAGATCTACTGATCTGCAGGAAAGCAATCTAAGTACTTCAGAATCTTGCTATTAAACCAGGGACTGAATTATACCAAATGTTGTAAATGAAGACATTTCTTTTGACTCAGTGAATTTTGGACGAGCTCCCAGGTCTTAAAACCCCACGGTGCTATTCCATTATCCTGATCTTTGAAATAGGTTAAGTTTTTTAATCATGCCATTTTTGTTACACATGGCAATTTCTGGTAGAAAACTAGTCTGGAAGAGAAAAACTATTAGAAAAGCTTCTTATTGATGTTACCTCTAGGCCTTGTTTATTTCTACTGAGTCAAAATCCAACAATAGTGTGCTCTCAATAGTGTAGCAAGTTCTTGTATTTGGTGTTCCATTTCATTGAAAATACGCTAAAATCACTCAATTTTTTCTTTAATGAAAATATTTTAACTACACATACTCAAAACATTACTGGAATAATTTTCCAAATGAATAAATTGTATCTTCTTCCTCGTTGAACTTCAGATTTGAATTTGTATGTTTCTGCAATTTCCTGCCCTTTGTTTCAGTGACCCTCTTTCAACCTATCTTACTCACCATAATTATTTGCCTTATCTGCCAGTGAGAACTCATCTTATTCTCAACCATAATTACTTCATTGAGCATTAAAGTGAAAAGGCCATTTTCCTCTTGTTGTTAATCTTTTTCAGATGTCAAGTTATTTACAAAGCCTTTGAATTAGTAATGTTGTGATGAGAATTTTGGTAAATTATATGTGAGAGAATTAGGCCCATTATAATCTTGAATTCTCATTTGTCCTGAAACATTTTTTCTCTTCTCAGTTTTCTAGGCTTTGCAGGAGAGGTTTATTACTGTTTCAAAGTGTTCTGCCTATGACATTCTGCTTAATGATAGCAGGAGATGTGACCCAGACAATGGTACATTTTTCTGACAAGCTACTAGGATTTCAAGCATTTTCATCTCCTTCTTTTTTAAAGACATGAAACTAAATAATTATGAATGTGGCTCTGAATTCTATCGCTCTTAACAGGACTTAAATCTTTGATTCCATCCAATAATAAACAAAAAATGATTTCTTTGAAGATGCTCTTCTGAGAAGTATCTGAAATTTACTCAGTTGCATCAATTTTATAAATTTACATTTACTTAGTGAAAAAAAGCTTGAATTTTTGTCTCATATCTGTTAATTTTGGATGCTAATTTCTGTCAGTCAGAAAGCTAAAATGTTATTGAAAAATCTGATTTATGGTATTTTAGAGACTGTGATTTTAGTCACTAGATTTATCCCACTTAGTTTTAAGCATGTTGTAGACATGTCTGTCTTATTTCCCTGGCTGCTAAGGAAGAGTGCTGATACCTCAAGTATGAATCTGATCCCAGGTGAGACAAATTGCTCTCTGGACAAATTGCTTTATACTGACCATAGAGGGAGCCTTCAGCAAGAAGTGTCTCACTTTCTGAACTCTGCTGTTTGTGTAGGAAAATGTAGGAAAAATCCTTACTTCCCCTTTTATTTACTGTTTATCTAGGGTTCTGAGAAAACTCCTAGGAATTTTCTCTGGAAAACTTAATTGACTCGTAGGAATAGTCATGTCCAGAGCAATGAAGAAGGTCCAAAAAGACAAGTTTCATTAAAAAAAATTCCTCTTACTCTTATTTAGCATATATATATATGAAATTAATCTACAGGCAACTAAATGAAAATTACATCGTTCTGGTAATTTCAGTTATTGTCTCAGTGCCACAAGAGATTTTTAAAAGTCTTTACACACAAGTTGAACCTTAAGTTATGGCTCATAGATTGTTAAAAGACACCTGGTGTAGAATAAAAGACACCAGCAAGAATTAGGTACGCTCACTGAATTTTCTGAAATCAAACTTGTTAATATTGTGTTTTGGTGCTTAAGATACATCCTATCTGTTCTGAACATTTCTTTGATGATCAAAAAATTTCTTGCAATCATAAGATTTTCTAACCTGGCAGTGGAAGGCTCCCAGTTGCACCTCAAGAAAAATGTAATAAATGGGCATGAGGGCAATTGTTTTCTTCTAAAATAAAACTGTAAAGCCACAGAATACTTTTGGCAGTAAAAGATTTAAATAATTGTGTCCAAAGACTTTGGTAGTCTGAAAGCAGTGCTGTAGCTCTGCTTTGGACTGAGCTTTGGAAGTGTCCTGCAGCAGTTCCTGTTTCCATTCTTCATTTCTACACAACTAGAAAAGCCCAGTCCCTTAAAAATGCACAGTCCCTCACAAAAGGGGATTTTTCTTTCCTTAATGATATTATAGTGTTCATTTATTATGTTCTGTAACTGCAGAAATGCATTTTACATCTTTAATCAACAGCACAGAATCACTTAGATTAAGTAAAGACAATGATTTTGAAAGCTCTTTATAATTCTCTAAAAACAAATAAGCATGGACATTAAGGACGAGACCTATCCAATGGAAAGTCTTTACCAAAGTTCAGTGGAATTACCAATACTCCAGGGTCTGAGTTTTCATACTGCATGTCCTGATGGAAGGTCAGACCAAGCCTGTACCTCAACAAACACATACATGAATTACAATGTAGCACTTGCCCGATGGTGGCCTGATCTTCAGAGGAATGTGCTAAGCCGCTGCCACTTTTTTACATTTTCATGATTTTCATTCCATCTGTTCCCCTGCTGTTTTTTTTTTCACTGCACTATCCACTCAGCAACATTTCCTGGAGCAATGTTCTTCTGATGTTCCAATGTTCCATCACAGTCACAAGCACACATCAGGATGTGTCGAACCAGCAAAAAAATCATCAGGCAGCACAGCTGCTGGATTTTCCTGATACGCCTGGAATGTTGCAGAGCAACAAGAGACTTGGAAAGTTGCTTCCATAAATCAGCTTTTGTAACTAAGGCACATGGTTTTGGTATTCTTTTTTTCTTGATTCTTTACTTTGCAGCTTGCTGTGCTGTGCAATCACTTGCTCCGAGGAAATCAATTAGTGCAATCAGCTTGGATTTTCTTTGTTCTGATGATGGATTTTTTTTTTGAAACTGAGAATGAAACATATGGAAAGAGTGCCCTGTTTTATATGAGAACTATGGTGAATCAAATCATGGAATGTTTTTCCATTGTAATTTAAACCTAAAATTTTGAAACAAAATGTAATTGTAATTCTTTTATCTTTAGAACCAAAAAATATCCAACCATGGTGATTTGGACAAGTGACTGATAAAATAGATACTATTTTTTTGTTTGTTTTCTTTTTCCCAAAGTCCATAGTATTTTCAAGTTCATAAAGAAAGATTATACAATGTTTCCTGATTGAAACAATCAGGCCTCCAAAAAATGTCCTTACAGCTGCATAAATTGATGGCCACGCTGAACAAAGTTCCACACTTAATAATATACCTTAAATATAGAGTTTGAAAATCCAGTCCTAAACTTAAGGAATTATTAGAAAATATTGCTCTTTTTCAATGGCTAATTTTTTGTGTTAAATTAACATAATTTGATCTTGAAGGCACTGCGTTCAAGTGAAAAGGCTTAACCTCTACATACTACTGATTTCATACCATGTAATAAAAGTTTAAGAGGAAATAGTAAGCTTTTATGCCAGAAATAGAAAATTGGATGGTCTGTGGTATTGGCTTGGAATTGATACTTGAGATTTTTAATCTCCAGCTCATGTCTTGTTTAATTTATACATTAGTGTAATATTTGAGTGGCTTGCCACCACCAAAGGTTGGTAACTTTATAGCTATATTCAGAAAGGGGTAAAAAAAAGAACATTCTCACACTTACAGACTGATTGCTTTCATCACGTTTAATTAGTTGCCTTAGCACTTGTATAAAGAATTGTAGCTGGTGTTTAACTGGTTGGGTGGCTTACACCAACAGTGAGAAAGGACTGCGAAAAGGGAAGGTGCAAAAACTGCTTGAAGTAGAAATATTTAATTTTCTTATGATAATAAAATAAAACTCAGCATGTTATTAATTTTTTGAAAAAAGCAGAGTATTCTCTTCTGGAATACTTGTGCCATCTGCTTGGGAGTCCCTGTGCTGCTTTCAGGCTGTGTTCTGAGGAAGAGACTGAAAAGTTTAAGTGGTCAGATGTTTGCAGCGAGAATTACTGTACAAAAATAATTTGTACCTTTTGAACACATAAGCTTTTATTACATACATCTGTGTCTGTTTATGTTATGGAGCAATGACATTTCCTCAACATCCCGAATTCCATTTGATGTATGTGGATTGTGAGTACGTGCACGGACATACACACATACACAGACATAGTCAAAAGCCTTAGTACTATTGCAAATAATAAAATCAATTTAAATGTTAAAATGGCATAATATCCTAATCAAAATTAATCTCTTTTATATTTCTTTAAATAGTTCAAAAGAGTGAAGAATTCTCTTCCTCTTTTCCCCCTTGGAGACAGAGTGAAAATCCTCTTGAGCCATCAGTGAGAAAAGTGAGCTTTCCCAGGAATTTTAAATCCTTTTCTGGCCTCTCCTTGGTTGAATCTGGGCTACAAAACATAATGGGGTACTAAGATGTAAGAATAGCCAGTCAGGATGCCATTGCCATATATTCCCTGGAATGCAAGGAATACTGGGTGCAAAGTTTTATTTTAAATCAGGTTATCTAGACTAGCACTGAAACTTTTGAGTACCGAAGGTATTAAACCCATCTAGATGTGGCCTCAGCTGCAGCTATTAATTCTGTTAAGTCAGAAGTAACTTAAACTTGTAGCAATCTGATATTTTCAGAAATGTTGAAATTAGCTTGATGATTGGCAGAAAGGCCTCATAACAGAAAACAAAAATGTAATTGCAGCTGGTCTGGAGAACATATTATGCCTCCATCCATGTAAATTGTTCCTTTATGTCAATTTTATAGCATTTTGGTGGAGACCTCTGTGGAATATTCCACTGCTGCTGCCTATGATTTACTTTTTTTTTACATGCATGAAAATAGAGTTGCTCAAGGGCAGAAAATTTGGCATCATTTTATAAACAAGCCTTATAAACACAGAGAGAAGCGATAGGTCATTTTATACCAAATTTAACTGCTCATTTAGGGAGACAAAAAATAAGAGCAAGTGCTTATCCATTAAAATCCTACTCTGTTGTCTCAATCATTTGGGAGAAAGAAGTACAAGAAAACCATTGACTTTTCTGTTTCCTTTGGGAGAAGCACAGATGTGGAAGAACAATTTTTAACACCTAAGTGAGGCAGCTTATGAACTGTGTCTAAGTTCGTTCAAAGCCTTTCAAAATACGGAGTACATTTCCACCCAATTCACATAATAACTCAGGCTATGATTCAACATAGCATTTAAAAATGCAAGTAGTTCTTCATCTGTTTAAAATTATATTTGTGCTATTCACTGTATTTCTCTAGGGTCTTATTTCAGATTTCACTTTCTCATAATTCTTATGTATATATATTTATAAAAACTTCCAGCTTTATTTCATCACATTACAACTTTCTGTGTGGAGGCTTTGTTTTTGAGAGATGTGACGGCAAAAGGCAATGACAGCATGAGATTTTTCTTACCTTGCTCTATTAGCTGGATTTGTCTGTGTTTAGAAAAGGCTGACATTCATTCAGGAGACTGATGTGGTCTGATACAGTCTCAGGGCTTGTTGGATTTTGCCCTTTTTACTGAGGCTGTGGATAATGTTAGCAAACAATGCCATTTTTTCCATGGTTCTTTTGAGAGCTGCATGTTCCCACTAGGAGAAGAAAACTCTGAAATGCAGTAGGGTGTCAAAAATGCCAACTGTGCTCCTGTTCTTTCGTGTGGTCTTAACTTCAGAGTCTCTGATAGTCTCAAGGATGTTAAATTTTTATGCACAGATTTTTAGCCTGCTTTCTACCTCTGCCATAGAAATTGTAAGTGATGTAAATCATTGTACAGAAAGATTTTAAATCTGAAATATTCCCAAACTGTTAATACCATTCCCCCCTGCCCTTCAACCAGAGTTGACTGCAATAAAATGTAGCAAAAAGTGATTCTGCATAAAAAATAGAATCTCTGCATACTTTAGGATAAAAAAGAAAAAGGTAGTTAGACCCAGTCTTTTCCAGGCACAGGCTGGAAATCATTGCCCTGTTTTAGGGCTGCACCCTTCCCAAAAGTCTGAGATCCAAGCACAATGCAAAAAATGCAGTCAAACCCATGGCCACCATCACCTTTTCAATACTAAAGCAGACAAAGAATTAAGTTTTCAAACTCTTCCCTTCAAAAAACCGAGTTATTAGCACTTCATCCAACATAGTAAGAACCCCCCAAGAAGCTGGCAGATCGCTGCAGTATACATTTGCTGCAGTGAGGGTTTAGGAAGGACATTTCACAGGGCTGGCATTATGGAAAGCATCAGAGGCCCCTGGAATGTGTGTGGAGGCAAAACCATCTGACTTTCATAAAACCCCAAACAATCAGGCAGCACTGAACTATTTTTGTGGAAATAAAATATTATCCATTTATGAATTCCAGATGGGAAGGGACAGCTGTCGAGCTTATGACATCATTCCCCTTGACACTGGAGGACAGAAAGGAAAAACTGGGAGTCACATGTAACGTATGTCAACAGTGATGACAGAACTGGGCAAAAGATTGTGGGGATGTTGGGCAAAGCTATTGGCATAATGGCTAAGACAAATAAGGTCAAATGAAACGGTAAATAAGATATAATGAAGAGGAAGCAACAGGAAAGAGGGTAATAAGTTAGTTTGCAGAATATTATCTGTTCTACTTAGTGTGCTAAAAACAGAAGCCAAACATCAGGGTTATTAGGCCATTTTCTGTAGCAAGAAAATGATTTATGATTTTTTGTTATTTTCAAAAATGAAAAAGTCGTTATTCTTCTGTTTCTATAAATTTTGAGAACCCCATCAAGCCTTTTTTAGATTACTTTCTAATTCCTCAATATCTAGTTAATTTCTTGATTTTTTTGTCGTTCATTTGTGTTTGCGGGGAGTTTTTTTTGTGTGTGTGTGTTTTCTTTTCTTTTTTTAAATCTATTAAAGAAAATAAAGTCTTAAGACTAAAGAAAGTGATACATTTTTGCAGGTACAAGGGGATTGTGGAAACTTGTTTGCTCTTAATAGTAAGAAGTAAAAGATGGTCAAAAATTTGGTCCTGAGATGATCTCTTAAATTGAAAATGATGCAGAATTTTATGTGTCATCCTTGTCCAATGGTAAAATATTCTGAAGATCCTGGGCATGGTGGAATGTAGGAAATAATAATATTTCTTGCAATTCAATTATGAGAACCTTAATAATGTTCTAATTAGAAAGGATTTTCTCTGAACAGCAAGAACTCTTGGACAACTTGTCATTAGTTGTATTTCAATGTCTAATTCTCAAAGACAAGACTGGTACAGGCAATGATTCAATGGAAACTGCATTTCTATGGAATAATAAATGAAAGAAAGATAGGGAGAAAACTTGGAGAAGATTGCTTTGCTGAATGAATTTTGACTTTGTCACTAAACTTATGTGAGTGGCAGACCTTTAGAGATAAAACAGTGTATGAAGGTACCATCTGCAGAAACCGGGAGGTTGACGGGTGTCTCTTATTGAGCTACAGGCATCAAAAGTGCGGCTGACAGCCCTAGATGCTGAATTTTAAGGAATACTTTTCTCCTGCAGGCACAGACAAATGGTCTCTTGCAAATGCTGTATTGCAGGAAGGCACCTCAAAATGTCAGGCAAATCTTTGCGTTCCTTTCTTTTCTCCTGTCTCACATCTTCCTATCAGTCTTTGGTTAACTCTCTCCACACCTCACAGGCTACTGTTTTTTAGCCTGGAATTGGATGGGATTTCTTATGCTATTATAATGCTGTTAGAGAAGCTGTCAGAAAGGTGCTGTGATAGTTCTGTGTTTCTTTTTCAGTTTAGGGCCAAGCACAGACAAGAATTTTTGTCTTTTTAACAAATATTTCAAGGAATAAACATTGTGTCTATTACATACAAAACCTGAATATAGGGCACACATTTTTAGGTATTTTCAGATAGATTAGTAAAGAATTTCTTGCTAAACACACATAGATTTTGTAAACAGCCAACAATATTATTTAGAAACACAAAGTAGTGCTTGCTTATGCCCACACTAATTGTAAAGCTTACCAGAACACGTCTGTCAAACACCTAAGATTTCTGTCAGTGGGGTATTTGCAGGTTTCAGATCATATAATTCTTACAGAGACATGAGTTTTATCCAGTCATCAATCCCACCTCACAAACTCTGTAAATCTGCTGGTGAAACTCCTTTTTCCACTTGCCACAGGCCCTTCTGCTCTGTCCATGACACTGAACCACAGCGTAGCTCTGCACCAAGCTCTGCACTGAAGTTCTCACCCACTTTTTTGCTGCCTTAAATCTGCCTGGCACATACTACCACATGCTGGGTCTCATCTCAGGGTGGTGATGGATGGTTCTAGGCACAACTATGCTGAACTGTTTGTAATACACTGTCAAGATGGTTGTACTGTTGGTATTGTTGGTGCCCCAGCTTAGCTCACCATATAGATGCTGCCTTCTGGAAGTAAATTGTGCCAAGCTCTCATCAAGCCATAGTGCAAGAGATGTGCTGACAAGCCATGGTAGTGTCACAAGGTGCTGATGGCAAGTCATTGTAAGTAGTAGCATGATATGTCAATATATTGGCTGGTAAATCTGTGTTATTGCCAAATGAGGCATCTAGGACAGTACAGAACATTTAGGAGGGAAGATAATTACCATAGTCAGAAGAGGAATGATTCCTTCCTCCCTTAGGAATGATTTAATATTGGTGGTGCTGTGCACTAATTATCCTCTGTTGCCAGGATGCTGTGGTCCTACTGTAATAATCGTGTTTCTTCTACATGTGCCCCCAGCTGACTCAAGGTCATCTGACCCTGCCTGTTTGTCTGGTTTGACACTGGTATGAGTGCACTGCTGAGAGTTACCTGTTTTGCATTTCACAATTTGTTTGCAAGACAATGAGGGATTCAGACCTCTCTTGTTAAGACCCTTTTCACAAACTACCCAAGGATGCACACCAATTTCTTAGTCATATCCTGGCCCTGTGCTAGTAAGAAAACATCATATGTAAATGCAAAACATCGTATGTAAATGCAAAACATTGTATGTAAATGCAAAACTACATATGTAAATACAAAACATCATATGTAAATGTGAAACATCATATATAAATGCTAAACATAGCTCTCTTCTCTACATTTGCAGGTTCATGCTTCAGCTGCTACTTCTGCCCAAGGATAGAACAGATTTTGGTACCCCTGAATTCAGATTAAAGGTGGAGCTGGGCTGTGCACCTGTTCCCACAGTCAGCTCACACCCTACTGCATGACTCCTCATATCCCAGACGCAAATGTCTTCTCCAACCTGTATTCTTCTTATAATATCTCCCACATAAATAGCACTTTCCTCTAAGAATCTGTTTTCCCTGGGATGTAAATGTTTTACCTGCCAGGAGTACTGCAAAGGATAAGAAGGACTGATATAGTTTTTCCTATCATACACTGTACCCCTAAAACAGATGCAAACTACTGGGCATATAAACAATTTTCTGTTGCTGTGTGTGAAAACTATTTAGTAACAGCACCTGCAAGCAAAATATGTTGAGTATTGAGACAGATTATCCAGGTTAGGGGTAAGCCCTGAAATCTTGGGGTGTATGTAAGAGCACCCCAAGGACTACTTGCTACACGAGGAAACTAATGACCAAGAAAGAGTCTGAACAAGAATGGCAGCTACTCTAAGAGGACCCAGGCCTCATCCTTTGTGAATCACAGCTAGGGAAACAGTTTCATAGAGTACCTGCTTGCTTCCTGGGACCATCTGGAATCCCTCAGAACCTGCTGAGATTAAACATATCCCCTTTAGACAGTGATGTGTGTCAGGTTTCCTGCAGTAATTGATAGAGAACACAAATACAGTTCTGGTTTGGCTGTTAAAATCATCCTGGCTAAAACATTCCTGTGAGGATGGAACTCGGGATCTGCCTGTTCAGGCATCTGCCCTGCTTCGCCATTAGGGCACAGGGGGGAAAAAGCATTAGGTAGTGTTCTTGTCTGTCTGCTGCCATGGCCATGGTCACCCCTTAAGTGTTATTTACCCTGCCATTTTCCCCTGTCATGATATGTCTAGATGCAGGTGTTAAAACAATTTCCCTCCCTTTTTCTTTCCTTCTCCCCCATCTTTTAAGAGAGAAGGTGGTAACACCCCTTGAGACACCTAATTTCTGAGGCAGGAGTTTACTTCCTCCTCGCCTTCCTCAGATTGCTCTTGATGACTTTTTATAGGCCTCCTTCAGATTTTTTAACCTCAGTCTTGCACAGTTTTCTAGTCTTCCTATAATTTGTCAGGCTGCAATCTACATCTGTGGGTGTAGATTTTTGAAATACTGCAGATATTCTAGTTGCATTTCTGTCTACAGAGATAATTAACACAGGCATCCTCTGGGGACCAGGTCTTTGGTAGGGTGGTGCCATTGTATTGCAAATGTGAAATGCTATCAAAGTGTAAATGTGAAAGATCTTTGTTCTGTTTGACTGTTGGAAATTTTGAGGATCTCTGTGAATAAGGGGAAATTTGGCTTGTGCTGAAGGGTTGATTCACAGCTTTTTAGATAGAGAAGCTTCTGGGTGACAACTTGGCTGAATGAGAGAGCACTCTGGAGAGCACTGTGAGGGCTGGGTGCCTCAGAGATATTGTTCCCTGGCTGGAGAGAGCACTCCCTCTCAAGCCACATTGTCAGTCATTCCAAGGAAAATAGAGCGTGAGCAACAGAAAATAAAACAAAGAAATGTAGAGTATTTCAACTGGTATCCTCATAGAAAGCATTTTATCTGTGACTGCTTTGTGGCTACCATGAAGGTTGGCAGTAAGAGTTCCCTTGACACCTACAGCCCTGAAAAGCATTATCAGCTTTGGATTTGCAGAAGCCTGACCAGGAGCCACATTATATGAAAATAAAAACTGTCAACAGCTGTTTAAAGTGAATGTATCTCCCTGTTTTGCCTCTTGATTTTCTTGCTCTTGATTTCAAATAGCTGTTTAATCCTAGAAGACTTTTCATCTTGTTCCTGGACTGATACAGACACTGGTTTCTTTGTTCCTGACATTATATCTGACTCACACCAGGTCCCTTGCCTTTTTCTCCTCTTAGGACCATAACACTTGCTGTGAATGAGCAAAGAGTCTATATTGAGAACAAAGGCCTTCTGACAGTTTAGAAAACATTCTTCTTATCCAAAAGTCTGGGGTTCAAATCTTCCAGGGCCCAGTGACCTAACAGAGGCACCCAAGCCTTGCAGCTACCCCCTCACCCCAGTCTGCTTAAAATGCTTCTATCAATTAAAATTTTCTATATAATTTCAATTAAAAAATTCCTAGCAACCTGCAGAGTACATTTAATAACTACTGCACTTTATACCTAGTTCTTTATAATTGAGTTGCACTGCACTCTGTAGATACATATTGGTCGGGTATTATTTGCAAAAATACATGATTTCCTGCCAGTGCATAGTTTCCTCTTTTAGACTAATCAAATTCAAATATATCAGAATAGATACAGGGGGTTTCACAAAAGAAGACCTGGTGAGATATGTAAAGGCAGTTAAATACAAAGGGGGAAAAAAAGATACAAATGTTCTTATATTATTCTTTTAAAAAAACTTAATAATTTGGAATAGCTCTTTTTCTGCTGTTAATTTACTAAAGTTAGACTGTGGAAAGCAATGAAAATAAAGTCATAGCTCCCTAAGCATTCTTATTTTGCTTTGGAATCATATCTCACAGTAATATAATTTTCACAGAATCTGTGTCTCTTTGTGCACAACTTGCTCACTAAAATAATGAATTCTCCTTGAGTGCAAGATTTGCATAGCATTTTCATGGTCAATTGCTTTTGGTATTATTAGAACAAAGATGTCTTAGCAGTGCAGGGTACTAGTAGTCACTGAAAAATTCACTGCTTTTCCCTGCCATCCTACCCATTTTGTCTAGAGCTAAAGAGGAAAGAAACAACTGAGCTATGTTCTAGTTCATTCTCTCAGTTCTTCCTCTTTTGAGAAAGATAGGGAATAAATACATAAGAAAAGGGAGTGGTGAAAGGTGGTGCTAAACTGGTGACAGGAAGCATTTGTAACACAGGGACTCCAAAACAGTAGAAAATTCATCCTTTGCAGTACTGGGTGGACTCAGCTGGGAATAAAGGTTAGGAGAAGGCAAAGGAAGGATGCTTGCTCTTTAAGGTCTGCCCAGGAAAATACTTTATTTTTGTGGTTAGAGTCTTTCTGGTAATGTGCTCCAAAGTGCTTTGATCTTGATCAAACCCCCATAGAAAGGCTCATCACCCTGCCTGCATCATCATGCATTACTTTTATGGTAAATACCATATGGCATATTAGAAAAACAGAAAAGCTTTTTAAAATGTGTATTAGGTAGCATGGGCTGAGATGAGTTGGCTGGGGTTAGAATAAAAGCATTTCTTGCCAGAAATATGTGATATAAAAGAGAGGAGTGGGAAACCCAGAGAGTCTTAATAACAAAGAGGGCAGTCACTCTAGACAAGCCATTGATTCTTCATTTGTTTTGCACTAGATCAAGACACTTATACTAGTGTACTGAAATAAGAGACAGAAGTTTTTCTACAATCTGAGTCAGAGTTGCTATAAATGTGGGGTTCAGAGATTCTGTGTTTCAGCTGAAATACTCCAGCATTGGCACACAGCATACTGATAATAGGATAGAATTCCATTTATATTTATTTATATTTATATTTATATTTATATTTATATTTATATTTATATTTATATTTATATTTATATTTATATTTATATTTATATTTATATTTATATTTATATTTATATTTATATACATGTTTTAACACTTGCAGTCTCTTGTATCTGATGACTTCTACCCACAGATATTTACCTTAAACCTAAACTCTTCTGTCTTTCCTTTGTTTCCCTGTGAAACCTGTCAACCAGAGTCAAGGTTCAACAAAGGCTTTGGATCAGTGTGGAATGCACATTCCCCTAAGGACGTTCTTAAGCAGGCAGTCAGCAGAATGAGGCTGCCTTCTGAACCCCAAAAGGCAGACTAAGATGTCACCCTAGGACCATGAGGTATCAGACTGCACTTGAGACTGGAGGCAGCAAACACAGGTCTATGAACTAGAGGTGAGATGTTTCCTGTGTGAGGTCCAGCTGCTCAGGAAGCCATGTACAAGCTGCTGTACTTAGAGCTTCCACTGGTTTTATGTAATTGATCATGTGGTAGCCCTTTGGTTATCATCCTTTTATCATGTGACTGTTCTGGATTTTGTGATTAGTTAATTACTTCATTTAAAATCTAAAGCATTCAGCACTCAGAGTGAATAACTATTGACTTTCCCAGTTATGGCCTTATACTAGGCCTGAACACATAACTTTGAATTTTGCATTTTTATGTTTCTAAACTAATACTTTCTTCTCTGTGAGACACATTTTCTCTGGCTAAGTCAGATCCCAGTATCCCTTGCTGAATAGCTTGCTTAGTCATTTTTGCAACTAAGCAATTTTTCAGATTGTGTGAGTGCCTTTCACCTAGTTATTAGTTATAGCACATTGAAGGCAACTAGACTTCTTGCTTTTCCAACCTTCATAGTATTACCTTGCCTGCACACAAGGATATAAGCTGCCAAATCTATTAAAATGTGATGGGATTAAGAAGCATGACTTTTTTAGACTCTTTTGAAAATTCAGGCCATAACTAAGTCATAAGCTGTGTATAACTGGGAGCATAGCTTTCAGATGTAGCAACCTGATTTTTTTTTGTCTGCACTGTTATAAAAGGGGGCTTATCTTACAAAGGCATTGAGCCCCACACAGAAGTTAATTAAAATCTTGCCCTATAACGACGACAACAGTAATCATCATCATCATTGTCGTCATCATCTTCATGTTTTTATTTCATACTGGATTGTTCTAACAATCATATAAACACACACAAAAGATAGATCTCTCCCCAAATGTAATGTCAGTAGCCTCTGCAGATGACAGTTTGCCTGTGTAAATCTCAAAACATGTTACTTCTGTATGAAGTTTAAAAATGTAATTTTGAGCCTTGAAATAATTAACAATTTCTGTAGTGTTACTGAGAAAATGTCTTAAAGCAATACCCAGGTCTCCCCAAGAAATAAACCTGAACCAAAACAGATTTGTATGCAGAATATTGATAGGGCTCTTGTTATTAATAATGCAAACTTCTTCAATATGAATATACTGCACATTACCCATTTTCCTTGTCCATTACTCAGGCCAGTTATCACAAATGCATAAAATGTAAAGATGATGTATTATATTTTGGTTTGGGTGAACAGTGAGGGGTTTTTGTCCTGTTCAATTTCTCTTACCCAGTACCTCTATTGAAGTTGATTTAGCCAGCCTCCTTTGATCTTGCAAGATTGAAAATGAGTGGATGTCTGGAGTAACAGCACAGGTGTTTATAACATGCTGATACTGTGCTGTTTTTGAGGCACAGAACCAAATGATTAATTACATCACAAAAAATTCCCAAGAGACCAAATTATTGGGCTGGATTGGTGTGATCCACAGAAGTTGGACCTGGAGCTAGGTTTCAAGACACCTCAAGGTATAGAGTAGTTTCAGTGCTGGTTTCAACTTCATATCAGGTTCTTAAATCTCAGCTTTTGGTATAAGCCAAAATACGCACCTAAAGCCCTGGTATTGGGCAGGACCCTCTCCACACTACAGGGTACATGGTTGCATGTTTTTCCACTTGCCAAAATAATACCCTTATACCCTGAATTTTAGGCTTGCCAAAGGGAATCATCAAGGCCTCATGGCTACACTAAGTGCACTAATGCTTAGTTAGGTGGAGGGAAGATAATGTTTCACCTACTTTCTTCTCAGTTCAGGAACGATTCCTGCCTTTTTGAGCACCCCTAAATGTTGTGCAGCTTTGCATTATCCTAAAAGTTTATGCTTGCTTTGCAGACTCACTTATAACCTCTACTAACCTCAGGAACATTTTTCTCATCACACAATTGAAATACCAGATTTTGCCCTTTGCTTGCATCCCATCTCCAACTGACTGAGAGGCAGATTCATGGATTCAGAAAGCCAAATCTTCCAGGTGATGGATTTTCCTGAAGATATGGAGAATTGCAGATGCATACCAGTGACTGTACTTATAGCAGATGAGTGATGTAGGGAGAGTACTGCTGCTGTAAGAAGCTTTCTATGACATACATTTAATGCTATGCTCCAAAGGGCAGCAGAATGCGTTGGGTTTGGATACCAAGAAAATGTCTTCAGTTTGGTTCTCAATATTCATTTGTGACATCTTCCTGCCCAGAAATGCTGCAAAGATTTTACAGAATATGATATTGTGAATAGGTGTTGTGTGCAATGTCACTTTCTGCATTTCAGTTATAGGGGAAACTGAGGGATGAAGCTCAGATATTCTCACAGATATTGCAACTAATGCTAAATGTCCAACCAAATTTGTCTTATGCCACCCGAGGCTCTATTTGAATCATTGTATATATTTGGAGAAAAAGATATTGATATGAGATAGCTGATAAGGACTTACCTGTTGGGAAAAAATTAAGTTATTAAGGCCTGTATAGTTATTAAAATAATCACAAACTGCATGGTAATGGATAAGCATCATATGCATATATTTTTTCTGTAGCTCTACCTCTGTGTATTCATTAGAAGCTTAACTGCTGTGAGCAGCAGAGCAGATTTATTTGGTCTAATTGTTTAACACAGAGTATCAAATCCTCTGTGTGCACTCTGCTGAAATTGAAACTATAGAGTCCACTGACTTGAACTGGGACAGAAATTCAGCTATTATTCTCACCACATCTCTCTCTTTTTTTTTTTTTTTCTTTTTTAATGGATATAAGTTGGTCATTTCTGACATGAGTTGGCACAGAGGGTCTTTCTTGGTTAAAATTTACATTTTAGTGAGTGGAATAATAATAGAAATGAGACCTTTGTCTCTTGAAATTAAAGTGCTGGTAAAGCTAAAGCTGCCTGCTTTGTATATTACAGCCTGAGGAGATAAAATATTGAATCATTCATTTCCTTTTCCTATTCTTTTTGCTCTCTTCAAAAGCACGTTCTATTTCAAGTAATTTCAGTCCAATAATGAGTAAAACACTGACTGACTCACCGTTATACAAGATCTGCTTTGGGATATACTTTATCATGTTTTGCTTCTCTGCTGTCAGAGTACTTAGAAAAATGGAAAAAGTAAATTACCACGTGGTGAGCTTATGCTGCTTCTTGATGCTTTTAAACCACTGGGCCTTTGTGTGATGAGAAGCCCACCTGTGTGTGCCTAAATGACTCTATTTTTGGCTTCTATTCCTTATTACCTGAAGAAAACAGCTTTCTAATGCTAAGCCTGCACAAGAAGAATTAGTTAGATTTAGTGTTCAAATTATTTTGGTGTGATAGAGGGCTGTCTTGGCTGTCAATACTCTATTTTCATTAATAAGTCATTAATAAGTGGTGAAGTAGAAAGTATCTTTGTTAAATGTTTCAGATGGCATTGTACTGTCAGTAGGCTACAGTAAGAGTTGTAAATGAAAATGGTATTGCCAAACCTGGACACAGCACAGAAAAATGGATCTTATTGAAGAAATGAAAAGTGATGCACACAGGAAGAAATGAGTTGCACAAAGGCAAGTGTATCCTGACTGGGAAGAAATGCTGCTTGGGAGCAGATCTGCGTAACTTGGAAAGAGATGGAAGGCTTAAGGTGCATTTTAATATTACTTTAATATTATCGCATGTTCTGAAAAAATGTGCAAGATGAAATGCAGCTCAGAAACCAGATTCTTTGACTCTACTGGAGCCCATTAAACTTTTACCAAGAGACTTATTCCAGCTTGAACACTGCAGTTCAAAACAAGAGTTGAGTCAACTGAGCACATTACAGGAGTGATTGGAAACCTGTGGAGATGACCCAGGAAGAAACAGGGGATGAATATATCGGGGTTTGTTTTAAAATGCTATATTGTGTTTGAGTGTCAAGGTTTTGGTTGTGGTGAGGGCAAAAGGAGTGGCTTCTGTGAGGAGCTTCTGTCCTCTGCCAAGGCACTTGTGCAGGAGTGTTCTGAAGTGGGAGGAGGGATTGTGGCATGCAGGGGGATTTCCTGAGCTTGGGAAACTCCAGGTAAACCTCCAAGAACCCCCAGGAGCTGGCAGCTCTTGAGAGAGCAGACGTCAAGATGTGTGTGGGGCTGGGAGTGATGGTGGTCACCCTCCACTACCATGAAGGACAACGCTGAGGAGCATGTGGAGAGATCCCAGGGCAGGAGATCTATAAGGTCTCTTCCAACTGAAACCATTCTGTGATTATGTGATCTTAAAACAAGTGTGAGCTAATAGGGATTATGAAGAAAAATTAATTGGTAAAGTCAGTGTAATTGGGAGTTTTCTTTAATGTGGATAAGGAGCAGTTTATTGTATATTCTACAGCTGTACAAGATGTAATCCAGTTTAGTGGATTGTGCTTGGCCAAGCAAAAGAAAGAACGATACTGGAAGCAGTCATTAATTTGCACATGTGTTAGATTTCCAGTGCTATTGCTCTGTATTGAGATAAACAGATGTGCCGTACTGACTTGATTACTAAATGGACTTGTGTTGCTCTTAGAAGCTGTCACTGATGAGCAGAACAGAGAAAACAATGACTTTCAAATTAAATTCTTATATAATAATCCACATATCTTTAATAAATGTCTAATAGGCGCTGAACTCCATGTTGATAAGGGTGTGAGGGTCTACATGTGTTTTGCAGTATTAGATCTGCACAGAGTAGATGACGATGTTTTTTAGAGCGAGGAAAATGTACAGGGGGAACATAGTTCACTTATCACAGGTAAGAGCATGAATTGGGAATGATACCTGCACTGATTTGGAAGAAAGCTTGACAGGCTCTGGATTAAAATTTTCCTTGGATTTAAAAAAGGTGAATGCTATTGTTTGACTTGTGAGCATTTTTGTTCATTTCAGAGCATGATTGCATACAAAATGTGTCCCATTTCGATTCATACTTGTCACATGATCTGTTCCTATAAAAACCTTTCCAATTTACATGCCCAGCTGATGTGAAATAGCAGCCATGAGCAGATTTAGAAAGCAATCTCTGAAAATTCAGCCAACTAGGTTTGCCCTAGAGTGTTATTGAGAGTAATATGAGAACACCATGAAAAGTTACAGCCTTATAAAATATAGTGGACTTTACCTTATTCCATATTTATGAGCTGCAGTGTCGATACAGCACTGTTATGAAGTTGAAATGGTACAAACATTCTTAGGGTTTGACTCTGCCAACAGTGGCTCAATATTCTACTAGTGATGTTAATACTGTACCTGTGTATGTCCAAGATTGCATCTTTAATCTGTATTTTATGTTGTTAACCACTGGTTAAAAGGACAGATGCAAGTGAAAGGAAGAAATTTAGCAGATATAGTGTTAGTCCAAAGGTGTACTGCACTGGAAAGTTTGAGGAAAATTGGTTCAGCTATTTTTGAGTTAGCCAAGTGTTTTTCAGCTGTTAAGAAAATTGTTTCAGCTATTTCATGCGTGGGTAACTTGGTCTTGTTTAAAAACATCAGACCTGGTGCTCATGTAGCCTTGAAGTAGAAATGGGTATTTTGCATTGCAAGAAGGAAGCTACCTTTGAAATATTAGAGGGAATATCATGAAACATTCAGCAAGAAGGTATGATTCCCTCCTATCTTCCTCTAGAAGAAGAGTGCAGCAACATCTGCTCCCTCCAAGCTTTACCTGTTTGAAGGTTACCTACAGCTCCTGAGGAAACTACCAGTATTTCTTGTTAGTAAATGCAAACCAGGGGAGGATGGATTTCAAAGTTCTGGATGAATTTGTTTTGTTAGACCTGATTTAATATCCTATGAAGGTTAAGTGTTGCTGGACCAGGCCTATTCATGATACTGAGAACTGCACCAGATACCACAATGTGTGTGTGACTGTCTTTTGGACATTAAGCCAGTTCCTAAAAGTCTCAAACAGGTCTCAAATATTCAATACAGACTGAAGAACCAGAGTTCCTTATAGTTCAGGAAAGAATGCCATCTTTTATTGATATCACATTTAAGAGTATATTTTTTAGATTATACATTTTTATAGACAGCTGCTATCTTGTAAAACAATTATTTTGTGGGCTAAAACTGTTCATGCTGTGCTGAGCCAGAGGTTACTCTGCTCAGAACGTATGCAGGAGCTTTGACAGCATTCTTCTGCTTTCCTGGGCTATGCATGCAAATGAATCTAAGGTATTCTAGTGGTGGAATTATTCACTGAAATCCTCTTCTTAGAAGGGAAGTTAGAGAGAAACAATACATTGGTGCAAGAAGAAGGTCAGTTTTAATCCTCGCTATTCAAGAAATAGGTTTAGGTTTATCACAGGAGCATTTCCACACAGAAAAGAAAGGTACAGAAAAGGCCAAAGCTATTTGCTGTTTTTCTCTATTGTTCAACCATCTTCCAGGTATTTTAAGTTCATGGAATTACTTGGGCCTGATATCATTTGTCTACTTAGAATTCATTAGCGGAGCCTTCACTTGAACCCATATACATAGAACTAACAAGTTTCTGGGAATTTCAAAGAATCACCTTCTTTGGGAATAACTATAACTATTTTCTGGCTTAAAACATAATTCCACCTGATTTATATGGGTGACTTCCAGATCTTTAAATGGCAGTTTCTTATTGGTACATAGACTGTTCCAATCTGCCCTTCCAGGACCAATCATGATATTGTGAACATCTAAGCAAAAAAAAAGCGCCTATTCTTCAAAACTATATTGTGAATGAAAAAAATTGGTGAATAGGTTGCCTTCATAAGATTGAACTTTTTTAAACTGTAGATGCACAAAAATAATGTTTGTATTTTGTACATGGGGTGAGTGAAGTTGTAATGCTATGCACTCCTAAATGTGTCCAGGCAAAGAAATGCTGTAGTAACTGTAGGAGGCGAAACTTTAATCTTTCAGTTTTGTGCACCTAAACACTTATTTAGGGCTGTCTGTATAATTCCTACTGAAATTCATACAGCAATTATTTGTACCATGTATAACTTCAGGCAAAATTTGTCTATGAGTAAGAAGCTACGGCCTTGGGTCTTTGTCTTTCTGTATTGCAGGGCCCACACTGCAAATCTTGTTAATGGTTTTCCAACATCCCACGTTTCCCAAAAGGATATGGAACAAAACCAAGGTTTTGGAAAATTTTTGTAGGTATTTGTACCATCTTTGTTGGCACTACATATGATCTGTCTCAGGCACCTAAGTGACCGAAGTCGGTGGTTTTTTTCAATGGAGAGGGATTTGCTCCCTTTCAAGTGACTTTGTTGCATAGGCAGCCAAAATACACGCTCTTATGTTGAGTTTCAGCTGACTATTTTTGGAAGCAAGAGGGGATATCCATGCATAAAATAAGTGGTGTGAAACCCTGTTGTTATTTAAGGAAAATCTTGAGGACTATGTCTTGGGGTTAGAGGGGCTGTAGCCTCCTGTCCTGAGCAAGTACGGGTCTATGACCATCACGAGGAGGACATGCCCATAGTTTCATGGATTAGAGGAAACTCTTCAATCCTCACACTTGAATCAAGGAACTGACCCTTTACTTGCTTACAAGAGATGAAATATTTCATGTGGGTGCCCAAGGGAGGACAGATCTGACTCCCTTTTACAGAGACCAGGTGGAGAGTGACATAGCTATCTGAACTGAACTGAACAGGTCATTCCCATTCTGCTGCACAGGAAGACATCTGCATTTTGCTTCTGGATGCCTCAGAGACAAACTGAGCTACTTTACTCATTCTGGAAAATATGAATGTCCTCGAGCAGCCTTGTAATTTAAATGGAAATAATCATGAAGGGAGGTACTTATCAGTGGGAATAAAAGGTATCAGACTGGCCTTAATCAGTATGGTGGGAGCTGGGAAAAGAAAAATAAAAACAAAACCATTCAGCCCGAGATTTAACAATGTATAGCCTGTTACAGCATTTTAAAACCAACCATGTGCACTCTTTAGTCAAAAACATATCAAAATACACTCTCTGTGGGTTTTTTTCTTCTTCTCTGCCTAGAGTGTAGTCCATGTACAGCCAATCTGTGTGGTTACAGACAGCTGAGAAAATTTAGTGCAATTTCAGCTTCAATGCTCAAATTGTTTTCCTATAGGCCAAGTAGTTTAAAGCAGCTTTACCTCTAGTCCCAGGTGTTGCTGAGGCAGCAAAGTCTCTGTGAGCCCCCACAAATCAGCAGGGAAAACTGCTGAAGCAAGAAAAATCTTTAATTGTGCAACCAAAAATACTAGCAAAAAAAATCAAACAAGCAGATTTTTTTTCCAATTAAATAATTCTATGTTCCCATCAATGTACACATATGAGAGTTTTTGATGTTTTTGCTGTGGTACCTGGCTTTTAGAGTGGTTATCTTGGATCTGTGTTGCAATGAATCTTTACCTGCTTATTAGAAGTAGCATTGTGGGGAATCTTGGATGGAGTGTAAAATTCCATACTAAATACATTTTAAATATCAATTAAATACTTCTATTTTGTGTTACCACTCAATGGAACAGCAAACCAAGACTGTTTTCTGGCACAAGAGTGTTCAGATAATAATCTGTCAAGGGTTGTAACTGGCATCAGTGAAGAGGCCTGAGATGAGAAAGAAACCTGAATGATGGTGGCAATTCACTAAAAGGTTCATACAGGGTGGACACTGGGAGCAAAGGTGAGATAGAGAGAAGGATATGTCACAAATTCTGTCTCTTCATTGCTCGGTTCAGAAAGAATGAGTCAAGTCCAGTTTCTTTGACTTTTATTTAGCAGTTTATATGAACAATGAACTCACTTCTCTCATCTCCAAGGACACATTACAGGGAAATCTATGCAAAGTTGCCTTTTTTTATCATGTCCCTTAGTCTTTCCATGCTGTCATGAGTCGAAGGAATGTCATCTGTGCTCTCTTTCTTTTTCCAGGGCAATAGAATCCAGCAAAGTTGACAGCAGCAATGATGAAAATTTCTATGTTGGCCAGTACTGCTGGTCTAGTTCTACAAGACAGCACCTCATTTTATGACAAATATCAGCAGGATGTCATACTGGAGGTGGTCACCTGCAACAGGGACTCTAAGTCAGGACTGGAGACAAGGAACTGGCTAGAAATCCATTTCCTGGACTTAAAAAACTTGCCTCTGACCATGCATTAGGAAAAGAAACAAACACCCTCACTCTTCCTCCTTCTCCTCCAGCCCTCAATCCTTCTGCCCAAGCAGAATCACGTGACAAAACTCTTTAAGTAGCTTCAACTTCCCTGTTTTTCTTGGGATGATTCCTAATTTCCATAGTAGATAGTAATGTATAGGTTTGCAGGATTTTGCCAGCAGAGCAGACCTTCAAGATGTAACCCTGGGGTGAAAATATTACCCACTAAACCTGTGTCAGGCAAAATATAGCAATATATTAAAAATCGGGGTGAATAAAAATATTTGTCGTAAGGTCATATAGATGAATTAGTGTACTCTCTGATGGCGTAGAATCTCATGAAAACCTACTAAAAGAAAATTAATTTGCAGTGTAATTTATTGAAGGTATTTTTTGAATAAGAGTATGTTTGTGAAGGTGGTGAAAGTGCTTTTAAAATGCTTTGATATATTGATTGGTAATTTGTCACCTGCGCATTGTTATTTAATGTTGCTGGCTCGGTTAATGTTTTTCCTGAATATGAATATTTAATAGTCTTGTATAGTGATCATTATGTTATTTTAAGCTTAACAAATTGTACAGACCCCTCAAGCCTTTCACAGAGGTATTTTTGCATGCAGTCATAACAAAAATAAAGCACTGTCTAGCTGCTACTCAATCTTGATATCACGGAAAGTGGGTTTCTGAAAGGCATTTCATAACAAATTGATAACTTTTCAAAGAGGAAGAAAGCTTCTGGGTAGCCATCAGCACCAAAAGGTGTGGAAAGGGAGAAAGGTGAGGGGGTGACACCAAGTCACAGCTGTTCCAAGAGGATTTTGTCATTAAATCAGCTGATACACTATCTGTATATGAGAATGAGGCAAGTTTTTAAAGGTAAAGTCGACTGTTGGTATATAGTCAAATATGCAATAAATGGGACATAGATAACTTCGGGTTGGAAATTAGAGAACACTTTTTTACCCTATGAGGCATGATGGGTATTACCCTAAGAGTTTTGATGGGTTTCAAACAAGATCTTGCTCATTTTGTTACTTTGGACAACAAAATGTGAATGCCACACTTGATATTCCTGGTTGCCCTCTCATTTCCATCTCGTGACTGAAAGATTTGTATCTGAAGTACTTACATATAATGTCATATACATGGCAAAAAGTCTTAAAAAGTTAAAAAAAAAATTAAGAGAAACCATGAGGTCTATAAAAAGAATAATTTTTGAATATCTCTGTGGGGGAAAAAGATATTTAACTCATTTTAAGAAATCAGTTTATTATTTTTTTTTTTTAAAAGTGCTGTCAAATATGTTCTAGGCACAGACCCTTTGAAACATAAGTGGCTTCTTAAGAGGAAATTCTGTTGCTAGGATACCATAACCAAAAAGTTTCAGGATAAAGTATTTTTTATTTTAAATTAGAAATGTTCACCAATGAGCATGCTTAACAGGCAAAGAACAAAGTTATCACAGCTGTCTCTATTATAATAAAGACCAGTAGAAGCATTCAATGGATATTTTAAGAAGTATAAAGAGGAGGTCTTCAAGGGAAGTCTTGCCAAAGCTAGAGAACCAAGAAGTCCAGAGCACGTTGGCATAACAAAAGTGCCCAAGTATCTGTAGGGAATATTTAATCTCACACTTTAAGTTTTTAAATTTATCTCTGCCAGCAATGAACATTAGATTCACCTTGTGAAAGACAGATTCTTTCATCTGTATTTTCCAAACAGAAAGGTTTGAATGAATGAAATGGTCTCTTGCGATTTCTTCTGGGTCTGCCCATCTGGATTTTGCGGATTTCTGAAACTTTTCATGCTACTCATCAGTGAAGAGTAAATATTGGCCTAGGAGGGTCTTTGGTTTCAATCCACTGTGGAAATTCCTAGGAGTGTCAGCAGCAGCTACCTGTTTTGAAATATTTAGGATACACGTGAATAATTCCAGTCTCATAAAGTATTAGCTGATGGTAACTGAGAGTCCAGTATTGATCATTTTGGTTTCACTGAGTATCACCTTAACCCTCAAAAAGACTACTGAAGTCTCAGAAGGTCTCTTTTGGAAAAAAAGCCCAAGTACAGGCATTAAAATCCTGCCCCACTGGCTCAATATTGATCTAGTTGTTTAATCCCACAGGTCTTGATCTAGTTTACAACTGCTGAAAATTGACTCAATAGTAGACTAATTAATAAGTTCATAATAGTATCAAAGAGCAAGAAATCTTTAAAATGGCTATTTCTGCAAGAAAATCAAATTGCTTTCTGAGAACTAGCAACATGAAGCAAAATGCAGATCTCTTCAAAGACAGTTACATCACTTTCAGCTGCAAAACTTTGTGACTGTGTTTTCTGTAGATGTCCACAAAGGAAATTTTAGAAAAGAATTTTCTCAGCAGGTAAACTTTGCTTTCTTGAACTACTGAAAGATCCTGGTTAGCTAGAGTATATCCCAGAACAGAGGCAGAGGAAGAGATGATAGTTATTATTAGGAGTACTATATATACTGTAATACTATATTATGGCCACTTTTACAAAAAGCAGCAATTCATCTAGGAATGTTCTGAAACACCTGAAAAAAACCGTTTCAACTGTCATATAGCTTTTAATGATAAGATTTTATTGGAATGCATCTCCCTGGCAATTCACACCTAGTCATCCTCTGTCTGCTGAATCAGTCAGGGTACAAATGTACAAATTAAGATGTAAAAGGCAACTGTGGGACCTGAATGTCTCCATGATGCAAGTTGAGATGTGCCTGTGTAGAGGGACAGTGTTTGGAAGTGTTTTGCTGAAAGCTGAGGACTAATCCGCTGTAAACCACAGACCTGTGCCTTATTGCTTGTTAGCAGTTAGGATAGGAAATCCGAGGAATGTTGCAATTCTCCTCAGACTTTCAGAGGAACATGGGACACACGCTGCAGTTTCTTGTCACCTCTGGATCAGAAGGCAATATGTGTATAAATCAGCTAAAGTATAGGTATGGGTTGTTTGGAAGGCTTGCATTTGAATATACACAATAACAACAAACGGTAGAAGTTGGTCATGGATAGAAGATTTACTGTTTGATGGTGTTAAATGTACAGATACTGTTTACTGTGTTTCAGGTTGGTTACAAGATTGTAAGGATGCCTTAAATTTTTGTTTCCCTGAAGCTAATATGTTCTTGTCTGAGAATTATTAACATGTCCTTATTGGAAATTAGCATGAATTAATCCTTTATAATGCTTTGAAAATTTCTGACTAAATGAAAGTCTGTCTTGTGATACTACAAAGAGTTAATCTCAAATGCCAGACTGTAGAGAGTAAAGCAAAATTTATGTATCTCTGAGTATATATAATGCCTGCATACTGTTATATTTGTATTACAAAAAGGTGGGGCCTTTTTCTTTTTTTTTTTTTTTGGAAACCAATGATAAAGTTATACTCTTCATCAAGCAAAAACTGAAAGAAAGTGCAGGATTTTATCTCTCCTCTGTGGAAAAATAAAAACAAACCCAAGGTTCAAGAAGTATAAATCTTGCTCTGACAAAGGGGCCTTGGTGCTTTACACAAGAACAGGATCATGTTGATCCATGGCAGATTTTTCAAAGAAAACGACAGACATCCAAATGCTTATTAGCCTCACATAAAAGAAGCTTAACAACTTCAACTGATTGTTTCCCACAAGGTGTAAAACACCCAAGCAAGTTGGGAATGAGAGCTAAATCAGATTGCTGACTGATAAGGATCCTTTCCAAGGCTAATTACAAAAGTTTACCGCAGGCAAAAAACGGATTAAGGATTTTAAACCTCTCTGTGGCTACCGCTAAGGAATCTGGCGTGCTAATTCTGCAATCTGTGGCTCTTTGGGTTGCTATCAAAAATCATGATGAAGAAAGCACTTAGACATGAAAGGCAAATAAGGGTTTGGTTCCTTTGGAGACGGCCGCTGAGGCTGGAGAAGAAAAACCCATTGGTTAAGGTGTAGAGAAGAATACAATGAGCATGGAAGGAAGAGGAGAGATAGCCCGAGAGAATGGGAAGAACTGTTTCCCTTCATGAATGCTTTGCTCTGCAACATGTTTAGCTCCTGTTCGGGGGATTAATGGGTCCTAACATAAACTACCTTTAAAAATGATATGGGTTGAGTGTTTGAAAGCTAATAATTTACTTTATAGCTGTGCGTTGCCTGATGCACATTGGCTGCACAGCACTGAGCTCGGTCAGGCAGCTGTTTCTGTAGTGAAGTGAAATGCATGCTATAAAACTTGCTTTTCACAAAACATTCGAAGGAAATGGAGTTTTCAGTGGACTTACGTGATACATCTTCATTTGGGCTTCATTATTTAAGAGATATTTTGCATGACTTGTAGCTTCTATGTGGTAGAGTTTTTCAAATCCAGTTACACTGCTTTGACATAATTTACAATGGAAGGGATATAAAAATGGCTGATTGTGGCTGTTTTCTCTTTTAAAAGAACAAAGTATTTTGATAGTTAATGAAAGAGAAAAAAAAAAAGCAGTTATTGGCCCTGTACTTTTCTACATGACCTCTGCCTGAAGACCATCACCTTCCTTCTAACAGTATGATTTATGTTTCAAATAAATTATTCAATAATTTCAAGCAGAGAAAGCTCTCTGTCTCTTTTGGAGTGTGACTTTTTTTTTTTTTTTTTACACCCAACTGAGTTGCAACTAAATGCTTCACTGTGCTCTGAACCATCTTTGCAATTTATTTCTGAATTTCTATTGCTTTCATCACACGTAATGGCTTTTAGAGGCAACAGAGGTGGTCCAGCAACCTCACACAGTCTTCTGCTTCATCTTTTAAGGGAGTAACAGATAAAAAGGAGGATAGTAAAAAGTTATTCAGAGGTTAGAGAAGGGCAGTGTAGATTAAGAAATAAAATGCTCACAAAGCAAATCCTTCAGCCCCAGTTAATTGAATAGTTAAAATATCTCATCTTCCATTTGTAAGACCCAAAATACAGCCTTTTGTGATGGTTTTATTTTTTGCTTCTACAGACTTCTGCTAAGCTTGCAAGTCTGGCAAGCTGCTAGAAAGCTCTGGAAATAAGTGATTTCTGTTCACCCAATGGATTTTTCCAAGATACCCCGAACTTGCAGTTTTATTCTGCATATGAACCTTAAGTGCAATGGGGCTGAAAATAATGTATTAGACCTTTCAGATTTTCCGGTGTCAAGAAACACAATAAAGAAGATACCTGTCTGTGCCCATACCCTGATTTGTCTCCTGCCTGTCACTTTTAAAGTAGCAGTGGTGGAGTAGTGCCTTCCTCTTGAGAAATTCTCTGGGCTCCTTCCCTGTGGGAAATAGCACAGTATTGTGATGCAGATTTCCTGCCAAATCTCACAAATCCCTCACTGTGGGGATTTCTCTTTTCAGTCGTCTATCCTCCTGCCTGTAGAGCACTCACATTCAATACAGAAGGCTTATCACTTCCTTTTTAGTACTATAAGAACCAACATCACAGCCTGCAAAAACCCACCTGGTGAGCTAGATCTCATTTATTCAATTTTTGAATCTCACTGAGGACTGCTTTAGAAAGGAAGAGCCTCTGATAAGTTATTTGCAATTTCCTTTAAAATATGCCTGCCTCAACTGAGTTTCAAGAGACTCCTGCTTTCATGCACCAGCAGATAGAGCATAATTATATTTGTTGCTAAATGGATAGCTGTGATGTCCGATATTTAATTAGTACCACCTGTCTAACAGGATACATGCAAGACTGCGGCCGTAAATTATGTCAGTGCCTCTCAGACATAAAGAAGGGAAAATCGGGCATAGCTGGTAGGGAAACAGGCAGATTCATGGGCTGACTCTGGACTGAAAGGCAGATTCTCACTGATCGTTCAAATTAGTACCCAACCAAAGCACATGGATGTTGACATCCACTGAATACACTCGAGCTTCCCATCTGTGGCTTGTGCTTTGCGCAGTGATGCTGTGTGGGTACATGCACAGATTTGGGTGTTCAGAAGTGCTCCTGAATCCACATTTCAGACTGAGGCAAAGCTGTCATTGCAATACATTGGTCTTGCATCACTCTGCAGCTGTTAATAGGATCACGTGTGTGCAAGACATATCTTATCATGCATCAAAATATTTTTTCCCCAGAACTGCAGGAAGAAAGTTGCATAGTTGTAAAAACAGAATGCAAGAGCCTGAGTGTTGTGAAGCAATTGCAATAATACGACAATGAACAATATAAGCAGTTAAATCCAGCTAAAAATACACTAATACACAAATGCATTTACATCCTTTCATACCCAGGGAATAAATTAATACTTTTTGTTAGGATAAGCCCTAATTTTGACTGAGAGAAAAATCAGACAAAAATGAACTGAGCATAAAATGGCTGATTGTTAATGAACATAGAAAATTTTATTAATAGGCAACACCAAGATGTACGTCATAACATAATTATCCCAGCTGCAGTTTGACCTAGATGCTAAAGATAGACATAAGAATGCCAATGACTTCTTTGCAGACCCCAAACAACCAGGATTTAGACCTTATAACACACCGGGTGAGCAACAGGGATATGGAGGTCCCCTAGTATGGCAGACAGAGCTCTGATTCAGGGGAGACCTGGGATGTTTCCTGATAAATTACGGTCATCTGCTAATACGTATGCAACACCCAGGCAGAGTCTACTGTTGGAATGATTCAGTTCCACCTGGAACATGCTGCAGTTAAAAAAGAAAAGTGATCTGCCAGCAGTAATAACATTGTCATAAATCTGGCAGTCCTAAAGCCTAGCGTTCTATCTTCTGTCTTCTTAAGTTTGCCAAATCATTACTTTTAACACTTAGAGGCATATTAATAGAGCAGGTTTTTATAGACGGACCTCTGTTTAAGTGAGCCTAGATAATATGAGAGCAGTGTTTTAATTCCGATTAGGGTCTGAGTATATTTTAGAGGCATTTCAGGCACTTATTCAGGGATCCCTATTTCAGAAACTATGTAATTTTTTGCTCCACTTCCTTTCCTCTCATCTTTATAATCAGGCATTTTAATTTTTTTTTTTGTTTGTTTGTTTTTTGTTTAACTGGGATTTTTTTTGGTTTGTTTGTCAGGGTTTTTTTTTGTGTGTGTGGTGGGAGGTGTAACGTTTTTAATTATTACTTTCCTTTTCCCCCCATGGTTCCTATAACTGTGTTAAAAACATTTTCAGAGAAGTTGTGACTGAATTTTGAATATGAGAGCTGAGAGTGGTGTGCTGAGGGAGACACTATAGTTTTATTTGTAATGTCTTCAATCTAGAATTATAATCTCACTTTATTTTTACATTGAAGACTACATAAAAACCTCCCTTTGATAGTTTGTACTATTTGTTGTGGTCCACCCTTTTCTAACAGCGAGGGGAGATAACTGTTTAACTACTTGACCTTTCTGGCAATGGTCTGGTAGAAGATTATAATAATCTTTCAGTCTCCAACAGTGATAAGCTAGTATCCAGGCAGTGTTTTGCACTGTAATATTTATGAATGATCTGTGGCTAAAATTTCTCTAGGAGAGAAACCAACATATTTCCCATCTAAAGGATGTACTCAGATGTCATGAATATGTAATAATTACTTATTTTCAAACCAAAGAAGCTCATTTTTACTGTGTTTCTGCCAAGAAAAAATTGATTGGATTATCCTTGAGACACCCTTCCCACCTGATATTCTGTAGTTCTCTGATTCTGTTAGCTGGTTTAGTTTGGACCAATAGTGAATAAAGTATAATTTCACCAAAGGTGATTGTTCTGTCAGGCTCCCTAAGCATTTTTTAAACTCAACATTTTTCTTGCATGGAATTTTTTTTTTTCTTAGTGGAAAATATCCAGAAAGGTGACATTATAAAGGAAAGCAGGTTAACTTCAGCATGACAAAACTAGGGAGTAATTTACACTGATGGAGACTACTGGAGGTAAGGTATTGGGGCAGGTTAAACTCCTCTGCCCATGCTTTCAGCTCCAAACACAATATAACTTAAGATTACTTGTATTTACCAAACTTTTTTCTACCTGTTTCTTAATTTCCTACTTCACAAGAGCTTCTAACAGCCAAAAGTCTATTTTACCTTTGTTTTTTTTAATGTGTTTACACATGTGCATGTTGTGAGATTAAGTGTGTTTATACACTGTAACTTTCTGATAGAGTGAATAGAGTTTTGGAGGGAATAAAGAGCTAAAAATATTTCCACTTAAAAATATCTTCATTTATTCTTAAATCCTTCTTAGCTGCAATACTTTTCTAGTGTGTCAACAGGTGCCCCTCTGCTGAAATGTTAATTACGAATTTATTCCATGAAAATAAGAACCTCAGACTAAGAAAATTATGATGAATTTGAATATGTGCAAGACTCCATCATGAATAAAGCAGCCTTGTGAATAAGATTTTCTCCATGAATGACATACTGGAATACTTGGCTTTAATTCGCTTCAGTTAAAATACAATTAAGGCAGTGCACACTGTTATGATCTCTTTCTCTTTTATGAACTTAAAGATTGACTGAATTAATTTTTCTGATTTTTAAATAAACACATTTATAGAGAGATATATCTAGAGCCTGATTAAAAACAATTCTGAAATCTGAAAGACTTCGGTGGATTGCAGTGAGGTTTGGATGAGTGTAATTGTCATAATCCTGCAAGATCCTGCAGGCAAGGGACCCTCTCGAAGACTGCCATGTAATTTCAGAGACCATGGTCCTTACTGACAGTTTAGCTTGGACAATTTGAACAATTTAGACATTCTTTAGAAAGCGGGCTGTACTTTTCATACTGAATGTCTCTCTGCTTCTTACATTTGTAAATTAAAAAAATCATATACAACAACTTGCTCTCGATATTCGCATGCCTCTATAGGGAGTACTGACATCCTTAGAAAGGGTTAAATCTTGGAATCCTGGAAATACAGAACTGGAAATGATTTCTTGTTCTTCACATGCAAACCCCTGACATGATGGACACAGTGTCATATTTTTACTTTTTTAAGCATTTCAAGTAGTGTATTAATAGTAGCTACATGTTTTATCCCTGGCACTTTACCTGGAAGCTGATTTCAGAATGTCCTCTGTTTTGTCTCTTACTGCATTACAGTTCAGGATATGGCTATTTATTACTGTATAAAACACTCTCCTTGTGTATAAACACCTCCTTTATCTCCCATATTTGTGCACTGGTTTACATACAGGCACCAATCACATCCCTTTGTGTTGCATGGTGAATTTTTCTCTTGTCTGATTAGCTCCCGGTGCCACTCAATGGATAATGACAGTGATCCCTCTCTATGCCTATTCCATTTCAGATCTTCCTTGAAAATAAATGACCAGAACCATACATACTATTACAATTTCAGTCTCATCGAGGCTTAGTATAGTAGAATTTATTCTTTTCTATCCAAGCTGGAACACCTTCACTGATGTATTATAGGATGGCATTTTTTTCCATGCCTGCCATCCCTTGGTAGCTTTTAGCCATCCTGTGAGCAGCTTGTACACCTGTGTCTCTCCCTTCCCAGTCACCTCTGACTGGCAAGTTCCTAGTGAATAGCAGAAATTCTTGTTCATAGTCCCCCATGATCTAACTCTTTTTATTTTAAATTTAATTTAATTATGTTCACTCATCCTCCGGGCCATGCAGTTCTTTCTGTGAAATACCCTAATCCTCTTCAGTATTGACAGTGCCTTTTAGCTTTTCATCTAAAGAATACTTTCTGTTTTTTAATCCACTGTTATTTACACAAAAAAATCAACGAAATTGATCCAAGGCCAAGCATTTGTTACTTTTTTTTTTTTTTAATACTTTAGATACTTCTGTAGTAACCAATTCTTTGCTTACCTCACAGTTACAGTATTTCCCATCTTCCTAATCATAGAATCATAGAATATCCTGAATTGAAAGGGCTCCTTAGGGATCATCAAAGTTCAACTCCTGGACATTATTGACTCCATCATTAGTGCTTCTTCATATGTCATTTTATTTACTATATTTATCATATTTGCATATGACATCAGTAATTTGCTGAACTCTTAATGAATTAAAACTAATGTCTCTTCTTTATTTTGGTGACTTGGCCAAAGCAGCATGGGTGACCTAGCCTAGTTGGATCTATGTTGAAAACGGGTTACATTTTTTTCTTTTACAGGTTTAATTACAATAGCCTTGAAAATGCGTATTGCATAATTTCATGGCTTTGAGATTGTTGGATACCTTGTTCTCTAAACTTTGTTATCTTAAATGCCATGTTGTATATTCAATAAATATCTTACAGTACTTAAGCATCATAGGTCAGTTCTCTCAGACCTTTTGCGGGTTCAAAGTAATTCAGCACACAAAGCCCTGGTTTCTTCACCACCTCTTCTGAGGTACAAAAGCAAATACAAGGCCTTGAAAAGAAACATTTAGACTGAAATAATTCTTGAAGTAGAGGACAAACCTAAAACTTTGAAAAATATTTTTTATATACAACAGCAGCAGGCAATTTCTCAGAGCACTGGTAATGAAGATTGTACCTAAATGTTTATTCTTTGGAAGCAATCTGTGTATGCTTTTTGAGAAGAGATGAGCATCCTTCCTTACCAAACTTTGAACAGGATTGGACTAACAGTGAATAAAGTATAATTTCACCAACGGTAATTATTCTGTTGGGCTCCTTAACCATTTCTTAAACTCAGGATTTTTCTTGAGTAACTCAATTGTTTTGTTTTTAATTAAACTTAATTGATAACGGAAAATTTCCAGAAAGGTGAGGCTATAAAGGAAAGCATTGAACTTCAGCATGATAAAACAAACTTATAATTCTGTCTTTAATATGTTTAATTTCAGACTGCTTTCCAAATTAAAGGTGAGCATACATTCCCAGAGTGTTATTATTCCTTACTGTCCTGGAATATACAGTGTCTCTTTCACAGTGGTACAGCTGAAATTCATTGTTATTGCCTCTCTTTTTAAATGTGCAAATGCAATTTTGAAACCTCTGAAAAATGATACAGCAAATTTCAATACCTGAAAAAACAATAGGATTTTCAATGGCAAATACTTTGCAATAAATCAGACTGAATAGACAGAGGAAAACAATACTGTCATCAGCATGAACTCGTCTTTCTCTTTTCCCTTTCTTTTATTTAAATTTTTTACTTTTTCAGAAAGATCCTCAATTACACTATAAACTGAATAAGTATGCAAAAGGTTGGTTCAGAAGCTGGGTTATCAATTTATTACAGAAAGAAATAGTAAAAGCTAATAGATGACATGTATATGACCTTCACATGGAATTAGTGACCAGTGTAGTATATTGGCAAAATATTGTCCATTGTAGCAAGTAACACAATAAGACATTTTTCTTATTATAATAAAAGGAAAAAAAGTAATACAAATATTCATTCTAGCCTGCCTTATCAGGGATTTCCATGTTGTATTTCTAGCCTGGTCTCCGGCTTAGTGGTCTGGTTTACATAACGGTGTAAGTGTAAAATGGACTGCACTTTTGAAATGGGAAGGACTAAGGTAATGAAGGAGAAATAGGGAATGTAAACAAAACAGATGAAAGGGAAATTGGGAAAATTAAAAAAGGGAGAAGAAAGTGAGACAGTCTATGTCCAAGTGAGAAAGTAAATGGGAACACATTAAAAAGTAGGAAACATAGAAGAGAATTATTATTGCAAAAATTTAGGCTTATCAGTTCTTATGCCCAAATTTGAAGCTCAGATCCAAAATTCAGTTCTGGCTGAACTGAATTCAGCTCAAGGATTGGTGTATGGGCATTAAGATGGCATTTCCTCATATTTTCAGCAACTTCCTTCTTTGTTGGTGGCGGTGAAGGAACCAGGAACTTTCTTTACAGATAGGAATAAAAGCTGGTGTATCATTTAATATTGGAATTCAGATTCAAATGCTGACAAGTCAGATTTGCTAACATAAAGTTTAAGACTTAATGGAAATGATGCCATGTTTTGCTTATGCTTTTGGCTATTCAAATAAGACAGCATTTATACATTGATAACACATTTAAATTAATGCAGGTTGACTACTTCAGTGGTTATTTGGAATTACTTTATCTCACTGAGTAGTACTTTCAACAGTTTAGTGGCCATCTAAAACTAACCAAATACTTACAGGAGTTGGCACTACGTTTTCTGAGGGTGTAATAGGATTGATTGCTTGTAGTTTATATGCACTAACTAAAATGAAAGAAACAAAGTCTTTGTATATGTTTTATTTATGCTTAGGTGGAATTAAAACTGCTTCTGATTATTTTATCTTCTGCATTAAATCCTCATCACTCTAGTGCTCATGGACATGAAGGCAATAAATATTAGCTCTTCCTTTTCCGGAGGATCAGATTTTTGAGTCACAGTATTATCAAAAAATCATAGCATACATGGATGTATATAAAAAATGGCCAAATGGCTTAATAAATGGGTGACCATCAGTATACTAATCTGTCAATCACACAAAATTAAACCCCTTCTTATGCATGTGCGTGGGTTTGGCAAAAGAAATGTAGATATCATATTTGGAGCCTTAAGCAAGTGTATTTTTCCTGAATTTCTGCTATATGTGAGACAGAGATTGATTGGGTTATAAATGTGCTTGTGATGCAGAGGAAAATTATTGCTAGTTAATTAAAAAGTAAAAAACCCAATTGTTGAAATGTTTAAACTCAGCTATTTGCTTATTTTCACAACTGTTCCTCCCTATCTAGCTTTTGAGTTGTCTCCCTTTTACAAATGCCAAACACAAGTCCTCAGTGGTGGGACTGTGTTACCAACTGTGTTACAAACCTGTGTTACCAACATCTCATCTAACTCACTGAGGTTTTCTAGTTGTTTTACAGAAAAAAAACCCCAAAAACCACCTTACATGAGTGCTGCAAAAGGAGCTTCATTAATAAGGCACAATGGCATTTTGCTGTCTGTGACAACTACAGAAGAACCCACCACACAGAACATTTTAGGCAATTATTTCATTAAGCTGATCAGGACTTGGAGCCAGCAATTTTTCTGTTGATTCAAGGAAATCAGTGCTTCATTCCTCCTGTTCAAAAGCATTCTGTTCAATATTAGATAGTACGTGTATAGCCTTGTTAGACTATTCTAGACCAGTACCAAGCCATCTGCTCTTTAATTTGCCCTGATGGATGTTTATTTATTTTGTACCAGTGATGGTGAGTTGAGAGCTGCCTTCAGTAATCTGTTAAAGTGTGTAACTCTTCTTTCAGTTTGAGGGCTCTCCCTAATATCTTATGCCCCTTGCTGCTATTCCAGTAAATTAATTCTTGTCCTTTTTCTAGTGGACATAGAAATCATCTGATTAATTTCTTTTCTGCACCATCTGTTTACATAGTTTAAAACTTAACATGTCCACCTTCAACAGTCTCTTCTTTGTATTAATTAAGTTAAATAATTTCTGACTCACTTCAATAATTTTGCTTTCCAGATTATTTTTTTTTTTTTTTGTTCTTCTCTCCCTTAGATCTTTGTGAAACTGAGTGCAGGATCGAAGCCGTTGTCTATGGCAATTGAATATAATGAAAGCAGCACATAATACATCTTATGTATGACACATCAGTTTATCTACCTCAATCTGACAGCTTTCTTTCAGCAGGATATGTGGAGAACCCAAGTGAGGTTAGAATATCTTACTTCCAAAAGCAAAGCTGTACAAAGAAATTAATGGCATTACCACAGTGCTCTGCATGCACTAATTAACCCTGAACTAGCACAGCAAAACTGCTGCTCTTTATTTCAGAGTTCACATGAGTATCTCCACATGAGACTGCTTGAAACTGTGTAGAAACAGTTGTTTGTAAGGCACTGCGCACACTTCAGGACGGATGGATAGGCAAGAAGTATCCCAAAAAGTATAACTGTTTATTTTTGTAACTTGAAGTATAAATAAAACTTTATGTCTTTAGGATAATGAATAGTCACTTATTACTCATTAAAAGCACTGTCCTCCCCTACCACTTTCTTAATGAATGTGTTGCCAGAGGGTAGATTACATAGCAGTTTGAAAAATCCCTATTTGCCTAATGTGTTTCACTTATTTCACAGTAGTCCTAAAATTGGGCAGACACTGGTTTTAGTCATAATATTTGTTGATTTTCCTGGCTAAAATTTCAGAAGAACTTACATGCTTTCTGGGAGTCAATAAAAAGTAGATACCTAAATCTTTTAAGAATACTTGAGAATTTTACTCAGATTATAATTTATTCAGGGGCCAGCTGCATCAAGGTTATAATTTTCATTTCTGTAAATGAAATAGTTTCAATTAAAAAAAAAATCATCCCTGAACTTTATTCTATTGCTCATAGACCCAGTTTTAGAAATAACTTTTTCTCCTGAATAATGAACTCTGAAGTAAGGTTCACAGACTTGCTGATACTCCTCCACAAAAGTCTATTTGCATACTGAATATTTCTTTTGTTTCTATTTTTAAAGACTGGGTTTCTGCAGAATATTTTGCTTTAATTTTGGCCAATTACTATGTAGCAAAGGATGTCAATCTTCTGGGTGTTCCTATTCTGCAGGGAAGCATCTCTGAGTGTTAGACAGAGGTTGGTGTTTCCTAATGAGGGAAAGGTTATCCATTTGTGTATTCACACTTCTGCATTTCATCCTACAATATGAACAAACCTCATAACAGCAAACTGAACCAGGAACTCCCTCAAGTGTCTGCAATTTTCAATTTTAGGAATTAAAAAAAAAAACAAGAAAGAGAGAGAAATGGATATTTTAAAGGTAATTGTTGAATGCATATCCTTTACAGTAACAGCACTTTTTTCATGTGCTATTTGACAAAGGATCTGCCAATGCTTAGCAAGGGCTGCAAAAGTCATTTCCTGCTGCCTGAAGCAGCCTATCCTTCTGGTGAGGTGAGAGCAGAGTTCAGAGTCATCTGTTACACGAATGAGAAGAGGCACATGGTTCAGGGGGAAAGCAGATGAAGAGGGTTTTCTTTCCACTCCAGTAACTCACAGCAGGTAGTATCGATTTATTTCCCCTTCTCATGTTACTTTCATTTTGCTGGACTGTTTCAAGGCATTGCAGATACTACAAACAGGGATGTGCTATCTAACTTGAGAGTAGGAAAAAGACCAATGGTTGATACTTCATTCAGACCAGTATTTTCCATTGCAGTATTCACTTCCAGTTAGAGGAAACTGCAGAGACACTGCATCACTCCATAGCAAGTAATTTCAAAGTAGCCTCTTGTGACTGTAAAGTTTGTTGGTAGATCTCAAGAAAACCTACAAGGCTCCATATAAATCCTTTTGGTTGAACATGTAAAACTTCTGTCAGGTGTCTAACACTTATCCACTACCATTTTTTTAATTCCATCCCTGTTTCTTATCCCAACATATAAGGCCAAGAGTACCTGATCACACCAGCAAAATGCCTTCGCTGCTCACTTTCAGACACCCCCTTAAAACTAGGACTGGTTAAAAGATGAGTTTTCCCTTTCTGCTTCCACTTCCAGTCCCCTTTACCCTCTGTCATCTCTTACTCTGCCTCCCACCATACCTTAATATCTCTTTGTCTCTTATGTCCTCTCAAAGAGGATTGGAGTGAGCTGAGAAAAGAAAATGAGAGTCTGGAGGCAGAATATTATTTTGAAATTAGGAAAGGAGATAAAACAGGCAAGAAACTTGAAAGTAGAGGAGCAAGAGGCACAGGAAATCTGTGGTAAATGTTTGCTGAATCAGTTAGACAAAAATTTCTCAGGTAATGGAATATTGACAAACTCATCAACTTTTCATTGGTTTTTATTCACTATTTTTGTGCTATGGTGACAAATATTTTCCTGCTCTTTGGCTGGATGCCTCGTGGCTTTTTTTAAGCATGGGTATGAAAAAGAATAAGCTTCAAACATCATCCTGTACACTGGCAGGTTTTGAATTGCCTCCTGCTTTAGCAGCTACATCAGTGAGAAAATCTATCTGAAGGTGCTTCTATTCCAGCAGGTGTGTGTGGGGCTGTTCCCTCCCTGGATGGCCAGCTTGCTTTGGTAGAGTTTGTGCCATTACATCCTCTTAGCCTCCAAAACAGGGTGGTGATATCCACCTTATCTGTTGGAAATGATTCCTGATCTCAACATGCTGCCATTTTGCATCAGCCAGTTTGTTAGAGCTTGGCTGGTTGTCCAGGAGCCACAACGTCCCAGGGACTGTTCTAGCAATTTAACGGTCTGAGGAACTCCAGGAGTGCTCCAAGCCACTCACTGATCAATTTACTAGTATAGATTTAGTTCAAGACTGTTTATCCTCTAGAGAAAATGAGGAATTCTTTGCTATGAAAGCTCTGGAATTTAAAACTCTACAGATGCCACATCATGCCATAATTCTGTGTTAATTTTTTCAAAAGTGAATAATTTATGACTGTTCATCTAGAACTTGGCTTTTTCCAGTTTTCACAAATAATCATGAAACTTGGACATACCTGAAATTCTCAGCTGGGCTATATTGGCTCCTGTTTCATTTCTCAGGTGCCAAGATTCCCTGAAAATTAAAAAAATGGAGAAATTGTCGAACATTTGTATGTACAGCATGAGCTACCTGTAACTGGAACATTTACACTTATTGATTCCGTAGAGGTGGAACAATAATTTTGAACAACGAGCTGCTTAGAAGAAGTCTTGATGTGTGGGTGTGGCTACTGGATGTGATCAGGTTGAGTTAGCCTGCTTCGGTGCTTTAGATTGTACATGTCCAAACTGCTTCCCAAATCCCATTCAATGGATGAAATTGTACTGCAGAGGTCTCTACAAGGCACTTGCACTCTGTCTGGAGCAGTGACATCTCAAATGAAACATTCTTGTCTTTACATCTGTTCACTAGATTTTTGGTGTTCCTAATAGCAACAAGTGGAAAGAAAACCATCAGTTTGTAGAATATATTGGTGGTCATATTCAGAAAAACCCACCCAGATTTCCAACTTGGTCAAGAATGAGCCTAGCAAGTAGTAGAGAAAGAAAACCACCCTTGGGAATATGGTGGATTTTGCTTCATCATTTGCAAAACCGGATACCTGGGAATTATCTGTCTCCTACACAGAGCATATTTTGGGACAGTAGAGTTCAAGCTTCAAAATAATAGACAACTATGGATTTTTTTTTGTAGTGGGATGGATGGGATTTAAAATATGTTTTTCTGTTCCGTTTCAGTCAGTTCTGCAGTTAATAACAGAGTGGCCATCCTAATTTATTGAACTTCAGGTTTCTAATTTGTCTTACCTTGAAGATTTAGCTGATGGTTGGGATGCCTTTCCATATGCAGATACAGTTTCATTATAAGTCATCTATCTATGGCTGTGTCAGCATTACAGTAGCCTCAGCTCTCATTACTGTATGACAGCAGATGTGAGATGCTGACATTAGAAAGACAGAACTATTTTAACCAAAAATATTTTTTTCTCCCTTTGTTACCCTCCTTTCTCACTTCCAACTCTATTATTTCTGGTCTCTGCTTTTCTGTGCTTAAATTTTCTTTCTGTGCTTTTTTAATCTTTCCTGTATTACCTTGTTTTCCATTTGGCATAGGTATTCTCTGCTTATTTCTTTCACATTGTTTATATACCTGTGGAGAAACTACAATACTGTAATTAATTGAAATAATTGCATTTAAATACATGAGAAACAAACCATATTATTTCTCTTTCTTGCCATACATATTGGAACAACTTAAAGTCACATGTTAGCAACCAGCCTCCTCTAGAAATTCTGCATAGAAATATGTACAGTGGCCTTTTAGACATTATTTCCTATGTGTCTGTGTAGTTTTGAGCAAATTTATGTAAGGTTACAGATAATTTGGTATGTATGACCTGCTCGTTGGCTTGTTTTTTCAACTCCCCACACAATGCATTTCTCTGCTACAAAATTATATTTATATTAGTTTTAGCCTCTTTTTGTTGAGGACTCCTGTCCAGCCATATGTCAGACTATCGAGACTGCAGCAAGCTGGTGAGAGAGGATTCAGACTCAGATGTTTGTGGATGCCAAAGCATTTAAAAATATTAAGAGATGCATAGCCCAATTTGTATGAGGACTGTGGAAAAAGAATGAAGGAGAGAAATTACTTATTTTTAGGACTCTCAGAAGAAGGTTGAAACAAACAGTGTGAAAACTGTTGGAACTCAGGAAAGCTCAGTGGGACTGAGATTTCAGTGGTGTGCCCACACAAAAAGAAAAAGAAAAGAAAAGAAAAGAAAAGAAAAGAAAAGAAAAGAAAAGAAAAGAAAAGAAAAGAAAAGAAAAGAAAAGAAAAGAAAAGAAAAGAAAAGAAAAGAAAAGAAAAGAAAAGAAAAGAAAAGAAAAGAAAAGAAAAGAAAGGAGAAACTGGAGAGAAGAGTTTACTGACTTTTTTTTTTTTTAACTTTTGTCCCTCTTCAGTTTTCTGTTTCTTCTTCCATTGCCTGTTTCTGTGCCTTTATACCTTTCACTCCTTTGTACTCTTCTCATCCTGAAACACCTCAGTAAGAACCCAGCTGATGTCAGCATATCATACTCTGCTCCCAGTTATGCTTTTACCGGCTTCATACAAATGGAGAAGAATGTCTGTTGCCTCAAAGTCTTCCAAGTTCACCTCTACATAGAGAAAACAAAGAAGACAGTACTTAGTGACTCTCTTGTGGGATGACTAGCAGTATCCAGCTGCTGTTGGGCTCTGATGCTTCTGGAAGCAAGCTGTGTGCCAGAATGAAACCTGAGACCTGAGCTTGTAACTCACAGACTTGTCTTATGCATTGTAATTAGTATTGATGAGGTACTTAAACAACCCATGCGTCAGTCAATATAGGGACAGAAAAAGACAAAGGTTTATTCAAATTTATTGGTGATAACAGTTTATACTAATAGCAAAGAAAGCAGAAGGAAGACTCTTATAGGTTGGATCATGACTCATGAAAAAGAACTACTTGGGAAAAGGAAAGTGAAAGGCAACCTGGGTGACCAAAAGCATTAAACACTAAATCCTTGATTCACAGGAGTACAAGGAAGGAGAGTGATAAAGTTTCCAAGGAAGAAGTCCTCATCTGGCTGTTCAGAATGACCTGCTGGAAAACACGTGTAATAAAAGGTAATCTGGAAATATTTTAATGAAATAATTATCCCATTGCAACATCACTGGAGGTTAGGGATTGTGACTTAGAAAAACTGTGAAATCTTCCAAAACATGAACATTTAGCAGCCATCACACAGAAGAAAAATATACTCACTTCTTGAGAACAAATGGAAAAGCAATGTAAGTAGGGACAAAGTCAGAAAGGTTAATACAGGGGCAGGAAAAAAATAACCATCCAAGAAAATAGCCAAGAAAAAAAATTTACTTGTTGTAAATAAAATGATCATGTAAAATAATTCAGTGGGGAAAGTTTAACTTCCAACAGTAAAGCAACTATTACTCTGAGCACTGTAAATGGGAATATCGTGTCAAAGCTGTAATCACCTCCTCAGGGCCGATAAGCTTCCGACAGGACACCACTCTTCAGGCAAGATGTGGATCTATTTAAGAATATCCAGAAGAAAGAAATGTAATTTTAAAATAAGCCTGCAAGTTTGGAAAAATGGGTTTGCCTTATCTTGAGAAGACTGATAGAGGCTAAAGAGATGATCAGGAAACAGCCTTCCCACACATAAGTTGTAGCTGCAAAGATGAAACGAAATAAAGTTTTCCATGTGTACACAGTTGTTAGAATGAGAACTAATGGCTGTTAATTGCAGCAACAGTCCTTAGGAAGATACATCTTATCTGCAAAGGAGAGTATTATCCAGGAAGTTGGTGGACTCTCCATACCACTGGAAGGTTTAGTAAGATACATTCCTATTTTCAGACTGGTAAGCAGTCATGAAAATTACTATTTTCATGGTAAGCAGTTTTTTCTTTGCAACTGAAAGACTGAGGAGCAAAGAAGCAGAAAATTGCAGGTGTTTAGGCAAAACTTCTTTCTAGTGTGACTTTCATATTCATGGAAGTTCATTCACAGAAATGTTTGAATATATTGGAAACAGATGAATTTTGTACTAACTGCTGTAAAGATGCCAAAATTAAGAGTCTTTTTTTTTGATATTTAAGGGTATTGTTTAGTGCTCTGGCATTCTGGTGCATAGTAATATTAATACTTACAGAGTCTGTGCTCCTTTCCTTAGAATGAGACTGTTCCACTGGATAGTTTATCTGTCTCAATTACCATAATGACAGTGCTAAAGAAAACCCAATGGAAATTGTGACTTGCAGACCTATTGGCTTAGTCTGGCTCATGTCCACACTGAGAAAAATCTCATCAGAAAAGGTGGTGTGGCTATGCCCTGTTTGTCTGTGAGGAATCATTCCTGGTCTGTGCTATTCCCCAGACCCTGGCCAGGAACTGCCTGTGAGAGTGTTCAGTCGTCATGGGTAAAACCATGGCTAAGTGTGAGATACCTGTCAAGTATCATGGAAGTAGAGGTTTAGAACCACACTTGGTCTCAAATTCTGAACGTCCCTTGACTAGTATTGAAGTAGCCAAAATAATTACTTGAGAAAGCCTTTTAAGTGGTATAATTATCAGGAGATGGGGGTTATCTGCTTCATTCAAGTACTAAATTTTGAAGCAGTGAGTGCTACTTGAAATATACTATCCCCAAAAATACATGGGAACAATCTGGGACATAGCACTAAGCAGGGCTGATCCTGACAGGCAGTAGAATATGATGACTCTGCTTTTTTGGGGATAAAATGAGATTTTGCTGATTACTAAAATGCTTTTTCTTCTAGACTGAGGAACCAAAAGTTTGTGTGAGACATTCAGATGCAATTTTAAAATACAGTATTTTTATTATGCTGCTCCTTTTAAGGGAACGGGTGAGGGAGGGAAGAGAATTATGTTTGATAAGTTGCAAAAGCTAGAGAACTTAATTTTAAAGCCAGTTTCATAGTTTTCATTGCTTGACTCATGATTTTAGAGAGCTTATTATTGGAAATGTTTCAAGATTTGTGAAACCTTTTCATCTAAATATTATTGTATCTTTAATTTATAAAGCCAAATCCTTACCCAACAAACACATTTCCTGCTGAATCCAACAGAAGCTCCTGGCTGCATTCTCCTTGGGAATTTGGCTCTGGCTTCTGATAGAAAATATGGACTTTGTCAAGATTCAAGAATTTTAAAAAGCTATTACTTAGTAGCATGCCTGACTGGGACTGAAGGACCTTACTTTTCTGCGATGACACAGATCTCATGTAAAACACCTCATGTGCATATTTTGCTTTTACTGCTGCATCTGGGGAAATTCAGCAGAAACCTCTTTCCAAAAATACCAAGGGCTATATGAAATGCATAGACTGACTGAGCTCCTCCAGACTTCAGGTTGCAGAATTGTGATAATATACAGCTATTCTATGGAATTGGACCCTATTGCAGGGGCTGAATTATACATCTGTGAATATATATATATATACATACATATACATGCTTTCTTACTATATATGTGTAATTTTGTATATATAAACTATCTTAACATTCACCTGTAGAGGTCTTCACCCATTACACAGTGCACAACAGACTGCAGCCCACTTGCCACTAGAATTTGGATGCTACCATGATGGTATTGATGCTGATTTTCATGGTTATTAATATTGGCAGAGTTCCTAGTGGTCATATGAATTAATAGTTTCAGAAGTCATGACACTCCAACATAATCTGTGCCAACAATTGAGTCAGGACTCTTCAAGTAGTACTAAAATGCTAAAATAAATGTAACTTTTGGAAAAATGAAGGCCAACAGAAATCAAACTGGTGTTTGATAGGTGTAGCAAAGTCACATTCTGAATTGAAATTCCCATTTTTACTGATATAATATATTGCTCTAGAGATATGATTCATGTAGTGCCTCAAAATTTTAATAGTGTCCCTTCTGTAACTCTTACCAGAGTTCACGTTTATAAAGCAGAGTTGGCACTTTCACCACATACCTGCAAACATCATTAAACTTAATACAACCTACACTAGATTTTTGTCCCCTACTAGACTGTGTTCCTATCTTCTGCCTTCTAAAGGTACAGTATATAATCAGGTAGCTTGTTAAGGGGCTTAACAAGGTAAAAAATATCTCTCCCCTTGTTTACAATGCCTTTACCATCCTGTAAAATAACAACACAGTGCCTGTCCTCATCTGCTGCACTGATTAGATCTATTAGAGCTTAGTTGAGGAAAATTCCACAAAAATTGTGCGGTTTTGAATTCATTTTTCTGCCCACAATTATTTTTTTAATAGAAGAGTTTGTGTTTCCACTGTGGGTCTTTCCTGCCTGTGTTTTCTAGTTAGCTGAGTATGATATATAATCGCCTTCTCCAATTGGATTATGAGCTGCCTTGTTCATGATAATTTAATTAATTTATTCATCCTCCTTGCTCATTCTAATGATTTTTCACATGCTTCCTCTTCCGCACCGACAAACGATACAATGATAAAATAGTGTGGTGAGCCCTATTTAAATGCATCTCCAGAACCCTGTGTCCTTTTTATCTTCAGATGCCCGATAAAATTCTTGTGGTTGTGCAGCCCTGACACTAAGTAATGTTTTTGAAGCAAATTCAGGCAAGCCTGACAACCACCATCTTATCTGACAAGAGTGGAGCAGACACTACTCACCATTGTTTCTACATATAAATTAAACATGCCTGGGACTGTTCTTGGGTGCAGAGGCCAAATGGGCCGAAATGCTGTTGAGCTTGGTCCCCCTCTGAAACAGGGTTTGCATCTGGCCTGCACATCAGGAGTGGTTCCTCCTGTTTCTGTTGGGCTCTGTTCTGGGGGATGTTTGCTGTCCTCAGCCAAAACCACCACCACTAACCTGCTGATTTCACTGCCTGGTCAGTTGAGTTTTGGTGTCTTGGGAGACTCCCTGCCACTTTCAGAGTATCTGGTCAGACACTTCTCCCCGAGAGCTACTCTAAACATAGCCACAAACATTTCTTGTGACTCAAAACAATCCACTGCAATGCTTTTTGCTAAAATTCCATAAATATTCACAAATATTTGCCAGCCAGGCCTCCATAACCACAAGATTTAATTAGGTGGTGGCTCCCTTGGTTGGGCATAATTGAATGATTCTGTCAGCAGTGCTGAACCATTAAGTTGACTTGAAAATAACAGGAAGGCTTTTGTTTATGCTGAAACACGAACATCATCTTCCTGAGAATATTGTGCCTGAACCTTTTTGTGTTTGTTTTTTTGTGTTAAAATCACCAAAATGTTGAGGCAATGTATTATTAGATCAGCAGATGAGAGAGGAGCCCTGATAAGAACACATTTTTGTGACGTGTATTAGAGAACAGTAATAGCGACACAGGTTTAATGACAGTGCGATAAATAAGATCGAGAGGAAAACTGAGTACATACCGGGTGTTCATGCATAATAGAGTAGGAATGCATTGTCTGCTGTACTTTTTCTATGCCAGTAAATTGCCTTTGGATAAAAATACCATGCTTAACTACTCTAGAGAAATACTGATGGAAAAGTAATGCTAGTGGAAGGATGCATGCATGCAAAGAACACCAGGCTTTTCCAGGTCTTTGCTGATCATTCTGCTCATTACTATTAAAAGTAGCTGAGAAGAAAATGGTGGGGTAATGAAAGAAAAAGCAAACCAGATTTCTTCCTCACAATTCCCATTGGCCTATAAATGAGGCTGCAGCATTTCAGGGCTGGGACAAGTCGGGAAACACACTGATTCCTTTTCCATAATTTAAAGCTACTCCCTAATGAGGGATGCAGCATTTATCTTTGCTAGGCTGCATCCATTTCTCCAGCACAAAGATGCAAGCTGGAACATGAATCTGGTTCCATGCTTGACATAAAACTGGATGCAATTGCCCCGGTGTTGTGTTGATGTTAATGTAAAACACAGGTAACAGGAAATTAGGATTTGTGGATAGTGGGTTTAGTATACACATTGCTGTGGAGCTGAGGGTGGTTGTGGAGTAATTTTCTTTCCATTTCCAATCAGCATTTATTAAAAAATAAGGAAAGTTTCATTTGGATGAGGATTCTACTATTCACCTCCAAAGTGTGTTGCAGGAAGGAGTTTGCTGGCAATAGAATACAGCAGAACTTGAACATCTAAATGAAAGTAAAATACATTGGATAATGTCCATCCACATTCCTTACATTGGCATCTCATTTCTTCATACACCCTGTCTGGTTTTAGTGTGGTATGGAAATTATACAAACTGCTCCATGAATAAATGTAAAAATGACATAGGGTTCGTAATCATGAAATGAGTAAGAGTCCAGACAGTGTCCCAGTAGGACTGCTGGGTTCAAGAGTTGTCACATAAAGCTTACTGAAATGGGTTCATTGGTACAGTTGGCCCACATTCCTAGGCTTTGATTTAATGTACACATGTTTTCATAAGACTGTCATAGGTACTTTTACTTCTCCCATTTCCTTATCACCACAACTTATATTGTGTAACTTCTCAAGCACATTTCCATCAAAAGAAGAGCATTTCTAGGAGTGGGTAAGTTCTTCTGGGTGCAATAGTGTCTACTGATCCTGATGGAGCTGTGAAGAAAAGAATAACTGTTCTTTTAGGATGCTAGAGAGCTAGGGGAAAAGACATCCTGCCTGACCATTGTTTGCTTGGAAAATCATAAATAATGCCATAGAATGGAAACAGCACTTTCTTATCCCCATGGGCCACTATGAGAGATAAGTGCTCTGAAGTCTTCAAACCACTCAGGTAAAGTATAAAGGTGCACAAGTCGTTTGTGTCTGAATGTTTGTCTACAAGTAGGGGAAGACCAGCAAGAGAAAGAAATGTTCTCAGAGAATGTCAAGGGCTCAGTGGGTGCTTAACTGTTTTGGTGTCACTGTTGGACCTCTTCTGTGGGACAACGCTTCTGCAAGTTGACACTTTATTTCTGACTTCCCCCAGAGCCTTTCTTGTACAAGGTAGCCTACTTTTCCCTCTCTGTCTGAATACCTCTGGTGCTTGTTCCACAACATCTGAATATCATCTATATGCACTTAATGACCAGATGTTCTCTGTTGCACTTCTTCCAAAACTAGGCTAGAGAGTGCAAAAAAAAAAAAAAAGGTACCCAAACGAAATCATCCAGGGATTACACTAACAGAAAATGATGCTCTTGGTATGGAAACTATTAAAGAAAACTTGATTTTGTCTTTATATACTAGGGTTCATTAACTTTCTCTCTGGTAGGGCTAATGACCTGAACAGAAGCTGTGGTTCATTAGTGATCTTTCTCTCTCTGCCTGGCAGTTGAACAGAAAAAAGAAAGAGCTGGAAGGAGACATAGAATTTCTAAGTGAGACAGAACAGCATCACGTGCTTACAGGTCAGGAAGCAAATTATTTTTCTCTTCCTGTCCTTTAATAGGAATGATTTGATACTAACAGATAAAAATATGCTTTATGCCAGAGTTGGTTTGGTCACCTAAAGAGGAGTTAATTTACCCTCTCTTTGGCAATTTCTTGTTCTGGACCTGCAGGGATCTCCTTCCATCTCTGGAGCCTGTAGCATCTTAAGGTTTGTCTTGCCTTATGTGTGACAGCTCCAGAGGTCGTTGGCAGCAGGGAGCAGCTGCAGGGAGGTTCAGGAATACCCTGGCCTGCTGCCATCCTGCTCCTGCAGGACAAACCTTCGCACTTTGCATTGGTGCAGGATAATGAAAGGGTGAGCAGTACTGCTGCCTGTGTGGTGCTCAGGTGTGGTGCTAATGCAAACCAAAGTTCAGAAAGCCATTAAATGTGTTTCTGTTTCTCTGAATGGAAAAATTTCCATTTTTTCTGTGTTACTTGTGAAAGCCTCCTTTGTGGAGCAGTGATTGCCAAAGAAATCTGTTCCTCTTAAGCATGCTGTTCTTACAGCACAAGAAAAGGTCTTTAAATTCTATTGAATTGTTATTTCATTTGAAGGGGGGAGAGAGGAGTGGGATGAAGAAAAGAAACACTGCACCAACACTGCTTTGTTACATAACTTACAAAAAATATACTAAAATATTCAGCCACTCATATTTTCAAGGCTGTTTATTTTTTCCTAAACACCATTGTTGTTATTTTTAAAGTCACAATAAAATTGATTAGCTTTCATCTCTTCTCATGTTCAAATTCAAGTTCCAGAGGAAAATATGTGCAGTTTACTGTGACTTTAAAATGAGCATTATGAAATGTAGCATGTGAATTCTAGGCAAGTAGCCAGTGAATTACCTGTCACTGAACATAATTTTCTCTCTCCCTACTTTTTTTTTTTTTTAAATATAGTGCTACACTAAAATAAAGATATTAAATGTTTTTAAGGGAATTGTTCTTGTAATCAAATGAAGAGAAGCAGTATGTGAAATAACTAATATTTGCAGATAGTTATTGAAATAGTAGATCTGTAAATGCAAACTGTGTGCTTTGATTTGGGTAGTTAATGCTTTCAGAAGGCTTGAGGTGTAAAAAAAGGATAAAGAGCAAGGGGACAAAGAGTCAGTGACAGACATTTTTTTACTTGAAAAGGGATCCTGAGTCATACATAATGCTATCGTATACCCACCAAAATTAGACACAGAAAAGACATGTCAGACAAAGCAGTCTGTTCCTTTTTTAGTGCAGGACTGTTCCCTGAATGATGCTGCTTTGTCCAATCTAGTTTAAGGTATTGGAAGCAGTAGATCATCCCCATGGGAGGCTGTGACACACTCTAGTAGTTCTCACTATTGAATTTTCTGTGATGTTCATCCTAATTTTCCCTTTGTTTAATTTTTTGCTGCTGTTCCTACTTATATCTATATTCTCAAGCCTTTATTTATTTTTTAAATTCATTTAAACCCCACTCTTCCCATGTCCTTTCCCAAACATGCCAAGCAAAAGCTTTGGCGTAATTTTTCTTACAAGCTCTTTCAGGATTGAGAATGCCTGTGAAGCTGCTCACAAAGCAAGCATTGTGATGATGAGGTGATTTACTCCAGCTGTTTAGATTAGTCAGGTCCCTGGCACCCATCTGCACCTGAGGAGGGATCAGCCTTTGAAGGGCCAAGCTGAAGTGATGAGGGATGAGTTATCCCTTAGAGCTAACCAAAAGGAGAAACTAACCCCTAAGAGATGCTCGAGTTTATCCAACTCATCTTATCTCTGTTCACACAAGAGATGATAATGCTGTTCTCTCTTGCTTATAATTTAGAGGCTATGCAGACCAGATGGAAAATAGAATTAAGAATCCTGTCAAAAGTCCTTGAATTATTTGTCGGTTTCTGTTTATATTTCCTATCTAGGACATCAATCCCTGTTGTGGGCTTCTCCTTTTTTAGGTCATAGATTGCAGGAATGGCTCAAAACCCTTCAAAAACTGAGGTTAAATGCACTAAACTTTTAAAAGGCAATGTTATTTTTCTGGACAGCTGGACGAGGACCTTCCTGGAAACCGAAGACATGAGACACTGACCTTTCTGTAAGGGTCTTATGGTGGTGTATGAAAGACATGCAGGAAAATGTTTCCATGATAAACTTTTACAACTGATCTTTAGTACTGCAGTATGATTTAGGTTGGAAAGGATCACTATAAATCCTGTGTTCTCACCTATGTGCTCAAATATAGGCCAGCTTAGAGCACTTTCCTCGAGGCTCTTTCCTTCTCAGTTTTGAGAAGAAGAAATATGAGGGTCTTGCAGCCTCTCTGGGGAGCCAGTTATGGTGTTTGACCATCCCACAGTAGAAGAATTAATATATAATCAGAATTTTCTTTGCTGCAACTTGTGCCTTTGCATATCCTTGTCATAGTTAATGTTCTTCTGTTTATCCAGGTCTCATAAAAATAAAGCTCTTTTGTGGTATCTCTGAAGGGGATTTTTATGCTCACTACATTGCTTTGTTAGGAGAGTGTTGTCCTAGCGTCATGGTTGAGCCCCAGCCAGCAAACAAATATCACCCAGTCACTCCCCCAGCAGTGATATCAGGGAGAGAACTGGAAGGGTAAAAGCTGGGAAAACTCATGGGTTGAGACAGTTTAATAGGAAAAGCAAAGGCTGTGCAAGCAAGCAAAATAAAATGAGGAATTGATTCCCCACTTCCCATGGGCAAGCAGGTGTTCATCCATCCCCAGAAGAGCAGGGCCCCATCACATGTAATGGTGACGTGGGAAGACAAACATCACTACAAATGTCCCCCCATTCCTCCTTCTGCCCCCCACTTTATACACTGAGCATGATGTCATGGTACGGAATTTCCCTTTGGCAGCTGGGGACAGCTGTCCTGGCTGTGTCTCATCCCAGTCTCCTCACCAGTGTGGCAGCAAAAAAAGGAGAGAAAGCCTTGGCTCTGTGTATTCCCTGCACAGCAATGAGAAAAGAACATCTCTGTATTATCAACCCTGTGCTCAGCACAAATCCAGAACACCGCCCCATACCAGCCACAGTGAAGAAATTTAACTCAATGCGAACAAATCCCAGCATACTTAGGTCAGTGTCATAATCTTTTATGCAAGTGGGAATTTGGGAATCCTGGCGTTGAAGTTCTGAAGTCCTTATCACCCTGTTTCCCGTGTAGAAGCTGTCAGTGTGCTCTTCTAGTGCTGACATGGCATACCCACATACACCCTCCCACCCTAAACTTTGACTGCATAATTATAGAAATGCTTCAGGCACTGGGGCTTCTCCCTGTGTGTATTGAAAATAGCAGTATTGGTCTTGTTTGTCACTGACCAAGGACCCAGGAAAGTACAAGGAGAAAAAAACAGCAAGGAGAAGGTGCAGAAATGCCTCTAGTTTGAAGGTGAGTCTCCATGTGCAGCTCCCTGGCAGCACAGCAATCCTTGCCATTGTCCACAGCTCCTTGAAGGCCCATCAATCTGAGAACAAGGTGTCCTATTTTTACTGACCTTTCTCGTGTAGTGTGTGACCTGCACATACTGCCTATGTCTGGGTTGCCTCAAAGAGCTGTTGGACTGCAGATCTCCTTCTGGTGCCTCAGAGCACCAAGTTAACTGTAAGCCTGAACAGCAATTCCTGGTTTCAGGAGCTAGTTACACAAATGTCTTTCTTATTGGCAAAAGTGACACATATTCATAATTGAAAAGCAGAAACAGTTAGAATATTGTCTTGTGTCTCTGCTACTGCAGTATGATTCATAAATAACAATAATAGGGATTGAGCTGGAGGATGGAAGGTGAGCAGGAGTCTTTTGGAACTAGCTCTAATAAGGATAAAAATGAAATGTTGTGGTGTTGTATGATGTTATAATTGGCTGGTGCAATTACATTTTGTTTACCTTATGGTAATGGAATTTATTTTCACAGGTACACTTTGAGAATCATAAATGTTAAATGTACTGCAGAAAGACCCTGACTACACTGATGTATTTCCCTTGGACCTCTGTGAGCTCAGGAAGAATAGGGTTACATGCAAACGACTCTTGACAGGTTATATGGCATTGATTTGCAAAAGGGGCTGCTCTTTCATTTTCTGAGTATAATTACAGAATCTCACTGTTTTCTTTCTCTGTTATTGATGGCTGAAGGGCTTTCATAGCTGTGAATTTCATCTCAGGAGAACTGTGATCTCTACCTTTCTAAATTGTGGTGACATGTTGCCATTGCCATTTGTACTAACGGCTTATACAGGTGGCAAGGAATCACTGCATGAATAAGAAAAGAAATGCATCTTCGTTTTATTAATGAGAGCAGAAAAGAAGCTCATCTGGCTCCAGATTTATAGCTCTGAAGACTGAGGGACTTCAGTGTTGTTTAATTCAAGTGGTAGAAATTAAAGTAAGTTTATACTGTCCTAGCAAACATATTCCCTACAGGAAGGCTCATGTAAGCCTGCTGGTCATTAGTACCAACTAAGACTACTACTAGTAATGTGGGCAATTTTCTCTAGCACTTGGAACTATCTTTGATCTGTAAAGGCTGAGTCCAAACTGGGAGGAGGTTAGGAACTGAGATGTGAATGTAAATTTTTTATTACATGCTCTCTGCAGTTTGAAAAGAATGTGGGTTTTTGTGGAAGAGAGAGAACAAATTTTTAGTTTGAGATTTTCAAAAATTTTCAGGTAAGTGCTTTTTTTTTTTCTTTCTAACATCATCTGAGCATGAATAACTCAGGTACTTCTGTTTTCCTTGGGCTGCTTCAGCCTAAAGACCTATCAGGGGAGGCTGAGTGACTTGACACCTGAACTCTTTTCCCCACCAGGCACTGACAGGAGCTGACAAGGAAAAGGTGACATGGGTACTCCAGGTTCTTGTTGCAACATCCTTCTGCAAGGCAAGAGGAAAAGCTCTTTGTCTGATAAAATCTGCATCCCCTTTGGTAGGTGAGAACAGTAAATGTGGTAAGATAAATAAAAATAAATCAATGTACATCAAGTCAGCACCTCACCGCTTCTGGCTAAGCCCTTCTACAGAGCTGCAGGAGCCCTTCTCCTGCTGGTTTGCCTTGTTTGCACAGAGGTCACCTCACACTGTGATGTGGTACAGAGTCATCTGCCTGCCTAGGGCTGCAGTCGGCAAATCCAGCCTGGAGCTGGCTGAAGGCCAACGAGGGGCTGGGCTGAAGTCAGACCTCTGCTTGGTTACAGTTTAGGAGATGCTTGTGCTGATTCTGGGCTGACAAAAATTGCGCAATCCCTTGTGCACCTCTTCCCTTCTTATCTCTTGTGAGCTGAGCAAGTGGTTCCCAGACAGGCTTCAGAGTAAGGAAAAAATAGCAATATATTTTGAAGAGCTCTTAAAGAGTTTTATTTTTTACATTCCTTTCAAGCTACTGCTGTGCTTATTTGCCTATCAATTCATTTTCTCTTTGCTGGTACATTTACTCTATATTTAGCACATTTTAAGAGGACAACTAGATTGTACAGACAGAAAATCACACAGTAGGGTCTTATTTACTCTACTGTAATAACTGTGTTCATAAATCCAACCTCTCTCTGGAAAATTCATATACCTGTCTTTTTTTTCTCCCCTTTGATTCCTGTTCTTGCCTCTCTCTCCGCTGACAGCAGGCAGTAGGATTTGCACTCAGTGCCTCTGAATATTATGGTCCATTTACTTAAGTGTGGATGTTGATAATAAACTTAAGGCATCCAAGTTTGACTCTTTTGTCTTACTTACACTTTTGTGTGGTCTGTTGTTTGTACATTTACAGTGAAAGACATTTCTGTGATATTAAGATTTATGCCAGGCAGGAAAGATGAGAATGGATGTTTATCTGAAATGCAGTTTCCTTGGCTATCTGGGTTTTGAAGGGGTCTTTAAATGTTAAAATGCACTTAGACTAGCAGGTGATGATGTATTGAAAGCCTTTGCTGAAAAAATATTTTGTAGGATTTTTTAAGGACATACACCTAATTTTAACTTGTATAATTTATAGCACTGCCATTTTATAAAAGTGGCAATAAAATCTACACTGTATAATTAAAAATTAAGTGCTACAATATAAAAATATGCAATTTATTAAAATATTTATTAGATGTATTTAAAAAAATCACTAAACAGCCTGACATAAAGTAAAATTAAGAAATATGAAAAATCAAACATTTTTGTTGGACTCAAGTATCTTGTAACTAGAGTAAATGGTGAGGCAGAGGGAACTCATAGAATGGTTTGAGTCAAATTCCACAGAATGGATTGAGTTAAAGTTCATCCAGTTCCAACGTCCCTGCCGTGGCCAGGCACACCTCCCACTAGATCATGTTGCTCAGAGCCCCATCCAACCTGTCCTTGAACACTTCCACAGATGGAACTTCCACAAATTCTCTGGGCAATGTGTTCCAGTGTCTCACCACCCTCACTATAAAGACTTTCTTCCTAATATCCAATCTAAACCTATCTTTATTCAGTTGAAAGCTATTTCTGCCTTGTCCTGTCATTATAGGCCCTTGCAAAAAGTCCCTCTCCAGCTCCCTTATAGCCCCTCTAGGCACTAAAATGTGCTATAAGGTCTCTTGGAAGCTTCTCTTCTCCAGGCTGATCAACCCAACTCTCTCAGCATTTCCGCACAGGAGAGGTTCTGCACCCCTGCTGAGAATCTTAGTGGCCTTTTGTAGACTCGTTCAGTTCCAGATGGGCCAGACTGAACGAATCTGAGACCAGAATTTTGTAATTAAGTTCTGTCACTGGTCTTGAATTAGAAGTCCTGCACTATTTTGTAGGTAGGCTGTGGAGCTGTAGGCCCACAGCTGCTCTACAAACATTCTATAATTTCTCTTGTATGTGCAGGAAAAAGCTTGGACATAGAGTGGTACAGTTATTCATAGTAAAATGTTGAATATTGCCTTATTTCTCGAGATTTTTTGTGAAAATGTTTCCATGTATTGAAGGTCAAACAGCCATAGCTCTGCTTTCTACTTGAGTAGTTCCATCTTTGTTATCCTGTTCATAAAAAATAAAACCAGACTATATCAGCCCAGTGGTAGGAAGAGAAGCTGATGAAGGACCTGGGAACTGCTCAGTACCATCCTTTGAGAAAGTGTTTGTCTTTGCCTTGGAGTACCAAATGTGTAGCTGCTTTGGGGTAGCTATTACATGTGAGATGCAGCTATTCCTGAGGCTTAAGAGGGATAAGGTACCTAAACCCATTAAACTAATTTCGAAACACCAGTCTAAAAAATTGCATATTGTTTCACTATTAGTGTAGAAAAGGATTTCTCCTAGGTTTTTCATGGAATAGCGATGGTTGTTAAGCAGCTACTTATTTTTGCATGCTGCAGGGAGGGTAAACCATACTCTTTTAATAATATTCTATGTAAATGTGCTCACTGCCATGTAAGTATTTGGATCATTCTATTAACCAAGCAATAAATATACAAAAAAGAGGTGGGAAACTGAGGTCGTATTTTTTTTTTCTTACTAACCTCTAAGATAATCTGTTTCATAAGGATGCATGTAAAAAAGTAGTCATAACTTTCAGTATCTTTCAGGTCCATCACCTGCTATTTTCCTTTGGTGGTCTCACCACACTTAGGGAGATAGATGGGTATATCAGAAAATTATCTGCACATAATTTGTCACATTTGGGCTCCAGTGAAAACAGACTCTCTGCTTTAGAAGAGCCTGGGGTTAGCACGGTAAGAAAAAGAAATAACTCCTTACCCTGAGGGCTTAGTTCTTCCCATGCAGCACAGAGGGCAGCTGAAAGCTGTGTGGGGAAACTAAACTGCTGAAGCATTTTGTGTTTAACGTGGCATGAGAATACGGATGAGATGAGTTGCTCTTCTCCACTGCCAACCCTTGAACTTAAGATTGAAAGAAATCCTGATGGGATTATTTCAAAAAGTTCCCCTGAAGAAAGTGGAGAGGTTACAGAAACAAAGTATTATCCATCATCCCGTCATTAACAAAGTGGAAGGACTGGCAGAAGAATTGTTTGCCTAAACTTGAGATGTCAAAAAATAGGTAAGAAAAATAGACTGGGGAAAAATTCCCTGGGAAGGGGTAGGGATTGGATGGTACTGCTAGCCCTCTTCATCTCTCATTTTTAGGAGTCTATTATGTTATTTTGTAGAGTGAAGAGTGGTTGAAATGATTAATGGACCACAGGGCTTGACGTGTGAACAGGCGGCCAAACGAGTGAATGTGCGCATCAAGCTCAGCTGCGGGGAGGGATTCCTGAGTGTTGCTGGCTGGGCAGGCAGGGGTGCTGCACCCTGCAATTTAAGGAGGTGTAATTAACTGAAACAAAACAACAATTAGCCAAGAAATTCTTTCAACACAGCGTTTTATTGTGCCTACCTGTGATGTCTGCCAGGAGTGACAGCTCACTCTCTGCCACTCAGCCGCAGTGCTGGCATCCACGGCTCACTCACTCTCTCCCAATCCATGCCATCCCTCAGCACAGCTCAGGGCATCTGCTCTGCTTCCCAGTCTGGCTCTGCAGCCCCCTTTACCACATCATGGGCTGCTGCCCACTAACCCCCAGAAAAGCTGAAGGTGTGTTGCACCCCATACTGTGTTTAAATGACAGGGGACCATAGGTCAAAGGGGAAAGACATCCCAGATGAAAAGAATAAACTGGATTAGACAGAGAAAGTGCATAATACTAATTTCAGAAATGTCTCCACAGGTATGAGGGCACTGCTGACACCACCCCTGGAGGAACCAGGTGGGGTAGAAGGACTCCTCTTTCTACCATCCACAACCATCCTCTTCTACCCGCCAAGTCAGACCAGCTGCCAATTCAGCTGCAGACTTGGAGCAGGAATTGAGAGCAGCAAATGTTGCAGCCTGCTGAAAGCTTGCTGGTGGCTGAGTGTTTGAACTCCTAGAGAAGAGCTCTTGTGGAGAAGGCCACTGGCTGACTGCAGGATTGCAGTACACCATAATTTTTGGATGATTTCAGTGTTTTACTGTGAACCTTCCTCAAGGAGGAAAATGTATCAGCATCTTCCTAGCACTCTGTAAAACCACTCAATCAAAGTTTGTCCTGCCTCTCTACTACCTTGCTGGAGTCTTGCTGAAGTGCTGCAGTGTGGTTAGTAGTGGCTTTGTCCTGTGCTGTTTTGGAAGAGTGATGGGACTTTCTATTTGTGTAGTTAGATTTGAGTCTATTTGATCTCTAAGCAAAGGAAAGAGGAAATGGTATTGTATGAGCATGTTCTGTCCAGGGAGAGGGGAGGGAATGTATTTTTTTAAAAAAGGAAAGAGAACATTATTTGGCTTTTTCACTTTTATCCTGACACAATCATGTCCCATAAGCTCTTAGATATGAAATAAAACACGCACAGTTTACTCTTGCTTTAGGCCCACATTCTGTCCAAATAAATCTCACAGAATGTGAAACCACAAAAACTGCCTCCACTGTGTCAGACCAGAGGCTCAGCTGCTCCAGCACTGCCCTTTAACACTGCCCCATTATAGCTTATGGAAAGGTTTCTTATTCACACAGTGGGTTTCCACAATGGCATAATGCTGTTTTACATTTTACCCTCTGCCTTATGCTGCTAGTTTTTAATAGTCTGTTTGTCATTCTGGCCACTGCTGAAGATTGAGGTGAAGTTTTCAGAAAACAATCTAGTGTGAGGCACTGCTGGTTATGTAAAGTTGTTCCTCACTGTGTTCATTGCTTGGCACTTGTTAACTCTTAATTTTGTCTGTGCTCCCTGTGTCTGGCTTTGGTTGATTGCAGGTTCTGTGAGATGGGCACCAAGCAGGGTGCTGGACTTGCCTGTCATGCTGCTTGATGGCAACTAAATTATTTGTTTTTTTTTCTTTTTCTCTATTTGCTGATGAGACTAATTAACTTCATAGAAAACATGATAAAATGATTTATCAATGTCATTGTAAATCTGTTTTATTCTTCTTTCTAAAAGCTATGATGTTCACCTCCAAGGTAAATGAGTATGGTGTTTTATCCTGCATAGCAAAAGATGTGATGGAGATTGCAACTGTTGTGTAATATTAATATAAATAGGGTCAGATGTACATAGTTTGTCTGATGCTTCTGTTTTACTTCTCCATCTTTTTTATTTTACCTCCTTAGACCTCATAGTTATTCAGTGATTTTTTTTATTAAATTATTTATTGTAGCCAGATGATTGATGTTGTTTCACTTTGGTTCTTTGCAGCTTCCCAATTCTTTAGTTGTCAAAATGACAAGCACTCAGTGATTAATTAAAACCTTGATTTTGCTCTGTTATTGTTCATCTTCAGTCAAATATAAATTCTTATGTATTCCAGAAAATAATAAATATTCCCGAAATGCAGGTTTCTAAACTTTACATCAAGGAAAACCTTCATTTATTTTTCATTATTAATTTTTTATTATATTTAAATTTTTATATATGCACACATGTATAAATAAAAAATTTCCTTGTGAAAAATGTTAAATCAAAAACTTTAGATAAGAAACCTGCCAGAACGGCCTGATGTTGGATGGTAACCTCTGTAAACTTCCTTATAGATCTCTCTTTTTTTTTCTGAGAAAGGTGGGACAAATTAAGAGTGGGTCCTTGCCAGGACTGACAAACACCCTCATTCTAACTGGGATTAATTGTCATGCTTTTTTTTTTGGTGTTGTGGATATATAGCATGCATTTCTCCCAGCTATATTGAAGTGTTTGGTGTTGAAAGATACATCTGAATTATTTACCTTAAGATCTCTTTAAAATTAATAGAAAGAAATAAACACTCTCAAAGGTGCAATTAGCCTCATATTGAAGGAGACATCTAGCATAGGGTGCTGAAGTATATCCTAATGCCTGGTAAGAATGAGACAAGCCCTGACATTGGGTTAGATAGTTCCCACCCAGAGATATTGGAACTTGGGCTAAGGTGACTGATCTATTTTGTGCAGCTGCACACAGTAAAAGCTGTGACTCCCAGTTCCTACACTGGGCCTGGGAAAGGCTCCTGCTGCCCTACCCTGTTAAATGCAAAAGCTTGTTGTCAGTGGGAACTGCAGGGAATGGCAGAACAGATTCCTTTGAATGAAGTCAAACCATTCAATGTGCAGAAATGCACCAGCCCAAGCTGGTCCAGACTTTGCAGTCTTGGTGTGGGACTCTGCACAGAGCTTTCTGTGGGTGCTGGCAAGAAGATGTTGTGATGGCAAAGCGACCAGACACTGAGTGCTCTCCATGGGTGGGCTACTTGACCAGCATGCCAATCAGCCTTTACTGCTGGAACAGCCACTCCTAATTCCTCTCGGGAAGAGCTGATGGGTTAGGCTGGAAATGATTTGAGGTGTGTTTGGCTTTCTGGAATTGCTTTCACAGACCAATTTCTTTTTCATGGGGTCTCATGTGAGAATAAACTCATTAGCTTTCTGGTATGGTTCCCTGAATGGCTGACTCATGAATTCTTCTAAAGTTTCAAATTTTCATGTACGTAGCACATCAGATTTTGCTGGTAAACTGAATTTAGCCTTCTTTTCAGTCTTTGTTTAGGTTTTTTATCTAATTTATGCTGGTGCTTCTCATTTCTTGCTTCCTCTGCTTAATGTTCCCAAAGATCTGATTGACTGCACCTGAAGTTACAGCTTCTTGGCCTGCTAGAAAAGAAATGAATTGGCCCCATTAAATTGCTAAGCTAAAATTCATATGATAATACTTTTGCTGATCGGTTATAGTCTTCCATTATGAAAAACTCAGTAAAATCTTAATTAGAAAAAAAGCAAAACAAAAAAATCCAGATAAGGAAAAAGCAAGTAAAAACATTTTTAAAATGTCCTGAAGTTCCCTACTTTTTATCAGTTCCTTTGATGGTATTAAATACCTTACCCTGATTTGGAACTCTACAAATATCATTGCTGAGCTACTGATTCTGCTGAAAGGACGAGGATCAGATGAGGAAAATTCAAGGCATGAAAGAGTGTGTCCACTGCCAAAGTGAATACCTGTGCATATTCTGTAAAAGATTTCTGCATATGTGATTTTTAAGTTTTTGCCAGCTGCTTTCATGTGCTCCTGATGTATTGTTATACAGGGAATGACCTTTTCACGTAGTTTCAGTTGTAGAGTGTAAAGAAACCTCCCCACCATTCTGCATCATGAATGTGCACAACAGAAAGGGATGAAGAGATTTCTTCCTGTTATAAAACCTGTTTGACTGTATTGAACCCAAAAGAATGAGAGACAGCAAGAAAGCAAATTTGACAAGTTCCTCCCACCCCTTTTTTTTTGCCAGAAGAATTAATTGCATGTTTCCTATGAAGCAAAGCACAATAGGGTTTTATGGTACATTTCTTGTGGTTTTGTTACACTGCCACTGAAAATACAGAATTTTCCGCAGGTATGTGTATGTGGTGTTAGGCATTTCTTCACAGAAATCTGAACAAATGCTCGATGCTCAGATGAAGAAGTGGTTTAGACATCATGAGACTCAGAGTCAATTGACTAGGGGCAAGGCTTTACTAGAAACCAGGTTAGGGGTCATCTTCTGTCCATGATGCCATGGAACAGTTTATTTTGCTTAGATAAAGCCAGTTTGACACTCATGTTACTTTCCAGTCCAGTCCAGGCATTGTCAGGGCATAATGAATTGGCAAAGGCCCTATCAAGGACAGCACTGACACTTGACGTGTCCAAATGATCACATGATGGTGCTTGAAACTGTTCAATCAGTTTTATTTCTTTTTTCTTTTATTTTCATCTTTTTTTTCCTCCTGTAAGGCAGACACTGTGTCATATGGATTAAATGGGAAAAAGCCGGGAAGGTAAGGTAGGGACAGCTAAAGTGGGGAACACTGGGACTCCTAAGACAGCTAATGAAATCCAGCCAAAGGGGTGGTATCCCCCCAGGGTCAGTGCTACCCCCTGTGTTGTTTAATTCCTCAATTACTTGGATGATGGGGTAGAGGCCCTTCACATGAAGTTCACTGACGATATAAAACTGTGCTGCTATTCAGTAGAATCTCTGAACTCCTTTAACTGTGTAAAACATCTGCCCAGCCATGGAACTTAAAGTTAGAAAGAAATGTTTTTTCTAAATACTCTAGGCAACTCAACAAGTTATGAAATGGTAAAGTGTTTTAATTGTTTTCTGAATGTAGGAAGCTGAGTTCTATAATTAATATGCTTTGATTTAAAATATTCCAATATAATTATTTATTTAGTGCATCCATGTACATTAATCCTTTAAACTTCTTTGTTCAGTTACAGTTTTACTTTCTTTACCCCAGATGTGTCTCAGGCCACCCTTTACAAAATCTACCGTTTATTTGTCTGCTTTCCACAGGACTTCATTCATAGTCATAGAATTTCAATTTGACTTTAGGCTGGCCTTGACAGTGCTGTTAGTGAGTCCTTTGTCTCAGTAAGTAGTGATGTAAAGGATTTAAATTCACTCTATTTGCTGTCTTTATGAAAATTTGAAGCTGAATGTAGCTAAAAAACACTTTTGTGCCTTCCCACCTGCTGCTGTGCCTTTTTGCAACAGATAAGGTTGCCTTGTCTTTTAAAACATTTGTGTTTTACCTTTATTAAAGATAATGGGAATTTTCCCCATATGCCAGTGGAGTATATCTGTCAAACTTGAATGCAAAGAACATGTAATTCTTCCCGATAGGTGGGATCAGAATATTGTCATTGCACTTTCAAGAATATGTTACAAAATATTTAGATCAAAGTAGTTAAATGCTATTGGATTTAGCATGATGTTTGGAAGTATTGTTTGTTTCTTCCACAATCAATAAGGCTGAGGTCTTAAAAAAAAGCTACAGTCAAAAAATAATCATCCTAATGCACTAAAAAAAATTGCTTGAAATTTCCTAAGCCTAATAGTCCCAATGTTTGGGACATTTCATTTTTTAAAGTGCATTTTAGCTTCAAATGGATCATTTTTTATGTAATGTTTGGATATTTTTAAAGATTGAAAAACTTTGTTGTATAGAAACTGAAAAAACTTTTTATCAAAAAAGTGCGAGTTACAAGCCTTCAACGCTACTTAATTTTTCCTGAGCTAGAAGGTTAGCTAAGCCTGTTTGTTATTTCTCATCCTGTGGTGGATGCCCCATCCCTGGAAGTGTTCAAGGCCAAGTTAGATGGGACTCTGAGCAACCTGATCTGGTGGAAGGTGTCCTTGCCCATGGCAGGAGAGTTGGAACTGAATGGACTTTAGGGTCCCTTCCGACCCAAGCCATTCTGTGATTCCAGGATTCTGAGTGGAAGCAAAAATGCAGGGAAAATATGATTCTCACATCTTGAAATATCTTCTGTGAGCTGAAGATTATTGTTGGAGTCTGGTTTGGATCAATCTTGGTTCCTTGGAGACTGAAAGAGCAGAGGCAGATTTCCTGTGTGCTGACTTCAGGAATTTTGTGGAGAGCTTAGTTTGGCCATCCCTTGCCTCTCCCAGGAGAGGGCTGCAAGGACTGGATCGCGACTATTCTGTGCAGCATATTATGAAGGCAATGGTGCTCAAACTGTTATCACAATTAACATCATTGTTCCTCAAAAGAGTAAGAAGAAAGAAAGGCTTGCTTTGAGTACACTTAGAAACATTTAGAAATTTCTGATTCTCTGACCTTGAAATCCTGCTCAGGTTTGTGAAAACCCTAGTTGGAGCAATCCCAGCAGTGTCTCAGTACATTTTGAGAATGTGTGGAGGTGGATCAAGTTTTGGAGGACTGGAAAAGGGCAAGCATAAGACCAATTAAAAAAAAAAAAAAAGAAAAAAAAAAGGGGGGGGAAGGTTATAGAATGATGGGCCAATTCTTTTTGTTGGAACATGCTAGATAAAAAATCCAACAGTACTTTTGTAGGGCACCTAAAAGAACACCAGATGAGTAACTAGTAAATTTGTTGGCAGTATGCAGTGAGTGTTAAATAATTTGTCAGGATTTAATCATATCAGATCAATCCAAAATATTTTTATGTGAAGTAACATGCCTTGAGGGTATGGACATGGTATATAGCTAGGCTTTGTTTAGGGTCTCACATAACACAGGCAAGTTGGGGTTACTGTAGAGTGGGACAAAGGTGTCAGGGGATGCTGCATTCAGAGCAGCTGCCAGTGCTTTGCTGCCAAACTGCTATGATGAATTGAGGATCTAGCCTAGGCACAGTGTGTTCAATGTTTTCATTATAATCCCATACCAGGTCTCTAGAATATGCTTAGTAAACCTGGAAGTGAAATGTATCTGAAAGAGGCAGCCAACAGATTGAAAGATAATAATTAATTCAGAACTATCACAACAATTAAGAGAAATAGTGTTGAAAACAACATGGAATTTAATTAAAACGAATGCATGGTTCTGCACTTAGGTGGGGATAAACAGCTGAGAAAATACAATAAGAAAACCAGAGATAAGACACGTAATAGTCTTGCGAAGAAGTGTTTGGACATTACAGTGGGTCAGAAAATAAATGTAGGTTAAGAGTATTATGCTGTTTGTATTGGTTCTGCCTTGTAAGGTTTAGGTAGCTGTCAGCAGGGGGGCTTACAGGGGTGACTTTTGTGAGAATCTGTCAGAAGGTAGCACCTCTGAGATAATGTATTTTAGAAGGGTGAAAAAACCTGTGTGACTACAGCTGGGGAGAGGATTGAGAATACGTGAGAGCAACAGCTCTGCAGGCACCCAGACCAGTACAGGAGAGGCAGGGGTACTCCAGGTGCTACTCTGCAGCTCCTGGTGCTGCCCATGGAAGCCCACAGGGGAGTAGAGATCATCCTCCTGCAGCCCAAAGGGGGCTGTGACCCTCTGGGAAGCCAATGCTGGAAGAGGCTCCTGACAGGACTTGTGGCTCCATGGAGAAAGGAGTTCATGCTGCAGCTGACCTGCTGGCAGGACTTGTGATGCTCTGGGGTATCCACGCTGGAGCAGCCTGTTTCTGAAGGAGCTGCAGCCTGTGGAGGGAGCCATGCCAGAGCGGTTTGTGCAGAACTCTGGAAAGGACTCAGCTGGAGGAGTTCATAGAGGACTGACTTCCTTGGGAGGGACCCCACACTGGGGTAGGGGAAGACTGTGAGGAGTCCTCCCTCTGAGGAGGAAGGAGCAGCAGAGACATGTGATGAACTGACCACATCCTCCATTCCCCATCTCCCTGTGATGCTGGGAGGAAGAGGTAGAGGAATGGGGAATGAAGCTGAACCAGAGAAGGGAGTGGTAGTGGAAATGTGTTTTAAGATTTAGTTTTATTTCTTAGTACACTATTCTGATTTGATTGGTAATAAATTTACCTGATTTCCCCAAGTGGGCTCTGTTTTGCCCATGACAGTCTCTGGTGAGTGATTTCTCTCTGCCTTTATCTAAACCCACGAGACTTTTATTATATTTTGTATCCCCTGCCCAGCTGAGGAGGGCAATGGCAGAGTGGCTTTAGTGGGCACCTGGCATCCAGCCAAGGTCAGCCCACCACACTGCTGCATAGAGGTCAAACACCACACTGGGATTTATAAACAGCAGCATAGTCCATAAAAATTGCAATATAATTCTTCTTCAAGAAGATTGTTATGGTTTCTTAGAAATGAACCAGGAGGGAGTACAGAGGGAGGCTATGAGGAAAGCTTGGGAGCCTACAAAGGATGGGGTGTTTGGTGTCCTTAGAACACACAAGACAGGAAGGAGATGCTATATCAGTGTATGAATACACATAAAAAGCTGCAAAAAGAATGTCTCCCATGGCTGTGAAGAGTAAGGCAAGAAATAAATCTCAAGCTGCAGACAGAGAATTTTACCTAGAATTTTGGGAATGGTAAAGTTATTCCTTTTCTCATAGTAGGAATTGGTCGACATTGTGGTTGCACAAAAACGTTTCACAATGCACATCACTTAGAGGTATTAAAGAACAGGCTCAGCAAGCAGCGATAAGTTGGTTCAGGAATATGATGACTAGAGTAGTTCCTTGTTACAGGAAGAAAAATGAACTAGATAATCAGTTTGAGTGCCTTCTAACCAGTCTATGTGCAATTTTGTTGTCTGTCTAGACCTGGTACAGGGAAAAAAACTATAACAGCAAACTCTCTCCCTTTTTTCTTACCTGCACTATTCCTGCTTCCCTGCAGGTCTCTGGCAGGTACAGAGAGGGTGAGCACAGTTGCAGAGGCTCCTCTTTCATAGTGATGAGCAACATCTCTGAGTAGTAACAGTAATTATAAACATATGTAGAGCACATATATAGAAAGCATCAGTCTGGGTGTGAGGGTTGAGCTGCTGGAGAGTCAGAAGGCTAAACAGAAGGATCTGGATAGGCTGGATTGATGGGTCGAGGCTGATGGTGTGAGGTTTAAACAGGCTGAATGCTGGTCCTGCACTTGGTCCCAACAACGCCTGCAGCGCCAAAGGATGGGGGCACACTGACTGGAATGCTGCCCAGTGGTAAAGAACCTGAGGGTGCTGGTGACAGCAGATGAACATGAACCAGGTGTGCCCAGGTGTCCAAGAAGACCAATGGCACCTGGGCTGTGTCAGCAATACTTCTGGTCACTGGGACCAGGGCAGTGACTGTGCTGGACACAGGTGAGGTTGCAGCTGAAATCCTGCGATCGGTTTCGGACCCTTCTTTGCAATAAAGACACTGAGATGCTGGAACATGTCCAGAGAAGGGGAGCAGTGCTGGTGAACGGCATAGAGCACAAGTCTGGTGAGGAGCAACTGAGGGAATTAGGGATGTTTAGCCTGGAGAAAAGGATGCTCAGGGGGGACATTATCACTATCTGCGACTCTGAGAGAGGAGATTGTAACCAGGTCGGTGTTGGTCCCTTCTCCCAGGTAACAAGCCATAGGATGAGAGCAAATAACCTCAAATTGTGTCAAGGAAGGTTTAGATTGGATCTTAAGAGACATTTCTTTACTGAAAGTGTTGTCAAGCCCTGGAACAGGCTGCCCAGGGAAGTGTTGGAGTCACCCTCCCTGGAGGTGTTAAAGGATGTGTTGATGTGGCACTTACAGACATGGTTCAGTGATGAGCTTGTCAGGGCTGGGTTAATGGTTGAACTTGATGATCTTAAAGGCTTCTTCTAACCTAAGCAATTCTAAGATTCTATATTTGTTGTTGGTCAATGGTCAATGAAGCAAACAGTTTATTCAGACAGCTATATAAATGTTCTGACTCCCAAAGGTTGAACAGCTATGACTTCTACTGAAATTACTGTGAACTTCAAACTCCTGAGACTTCTGCAGTTTAGATTCTTCTGCAGAAACCTTTAATGGTCTTTAAAAGGATAAATTATTTTTATTTAAGCATTGCTTATGTTCAAATCAGAGCTGACATTTTGAAAAGTCAATGTACAATGAAATGCCAGAAAAATATTTGTTAGGCTTCTTGTCATTTGTGGTCATGCTACCCCTCCTTTTTTTTTTTTTTTTGTAAAAAAAAGGAAGATATTAACCTTATGTATGTCTGCAGTCAATGTAAGAACTCCTGTTCCCTAGTCATCTTCAAAGCAAAAATACCTGGAATAAACATGCGGGGTGTGCTATATCATAAAGAGTCATGATTTTTCCTTTAGCACAGACTTTAAGAAAAACAAGCAAACTGCAAACAAAGACCATGACAGCCTTTCTTCCTGATGTCTGTACTCTGTATATTGGTGGATCTTTCTTTTGATGCTGTGATAGTAAATAACAGATTTTGCTGTATGCTTGGAAGACTTCAAAGCCTCCTGATGCTTTCAATTTTATTAAAATGTTCCACAGCCAGGTTTGTTCAATATGTTTTTTGAATTTCATTGGCAATATCACTCATTATCTGCGCTTTGAAATGTTAGTGGGTTTTTTGTTTGTTTACTTGTGTGTTTTTGTTGTTGGTTGCTTGTTTTCATTTGGTCATTTGACCATACTACTACCATTAACAGCCAAATAAACTGAGAGAAAACAGTAAACCCTGCAAGGTGTTGCTATTGCTCTGAAATAATTACTACAATTCCAGTGCTGGAGCATTGGTGGTCACAAGGATCTTTCAAAGGTGAGTGGTTGGCAGCTGGATAATAAACTGAATTAGTCTCTGTTTAAATCTCTGATGGACAGGTTGAAATGGGCTTGTTATTTCCCTTTAATGGTATGTATGAGGGACAGATATAGCTGAGTTCTTTGCATATAGCAGATTGCAGAGACTGCTGCCTAGTTATGGGTGGGATCTGTAGTTATGATTTGGCATTTCTTTTCCCCAGTGGATGGTGGAGTACAGTGAATATAAATTTCTATTTCACCATGTGGAGCTACAAAGTGCTCCCAGCACTGGCTGGGGAATGAGTGCAGAGATGAGAGGCTCTGTGGTGGGTCTGCAGCTAAAGAGGGACTATAAGGTTCCTCAGAAATCTGCTGCTGCTGCCTGCACTTTCATTCACTGTGGATGTCACAGTTTTCTGAGTAATGGAAGACACCATCTGACATAATTCTGAAGTATTTTCATAGTAATTGTTCCCATATGTTGGTAAGCAAGAGTGAATTGTTGGAACTGGTTTAGGTACTACACTTTTTTTTTTTTTTTTGGCAATTACTGCTTACTATTTCAAGCAGGCTGAGAGGTCAGAGACAGTTTTACAAGTCCTTATATTCCTTTACATGGAATGTCTTTCCTTTTCCAGCTGTTGCTGAAAGCTTAAAATTATGGGAATATTTGTTTAGGGCAGGCCTAAACCACAAAGATTTTTTTGGGGGTTTGGACTAGCAGTTTGTAATTTTGGAAATTCTTTTAAGGATGAGCCTGAATTCCCAGATTCCCAGGGCTATAAATTTTTTTTTTAATTGGGACTCATCCCTAAATGTTATTCCAACTTCTATTTTTATTCTCTTATGAGACCGAATATCTAAAAAAAAAAAAAAAAAAAAGCAAGTTCAGACAAGGATAGTAAAAAATTTTAAAAATTAGCCACTCTTCCCTTCTTCCAAACTTCCTTCTATGAGGGAGGTATGTCTCTGAAAGTCTCCAAAGACTTTTGGGAACAAAAGAGCAAATGGAAATCTACTTTGGCACCAGTGTTCCACTCTTTCTACAAACCTCTTGCTGTCGTGATGTCCAGGCTGTCCTTCTGCATACATAAGTTCTTAAAAGAAAAGCATCTCATACAGTCCACACATGTGTTACTGGTACATGCACTGATGTGATTCTTCAACCTGCTTGTTCCTCATATCTCAGGAATAAAGATAATAGTTGAAATGTAAGGATGATTATATCAAAATGGGTAAAAAAGGGAACAGATGAACAACGCAGCATTTGAGGGTAGAACTCCTAGGATGTTAAGAGACAGATAACAAGGACATCCAGAATACAAGCTCTTATTACAAACATTTCTGGAAGGAAAAACATAAGCTCATGCTTAAAGATTTTAGGCTGACTCTAACTCCAAGGATTAGGCTGAGATCTTTATTGAAGCAGATTATTTTTATCTTTTGTTAAAGCTCTCTCTGAAGCATCTTGTGATGTCCATGAATAGGGATAAGATATTGTAATAGATCATCATGAGCTGAGGTGACTTTTACTGGGTTATGCAGTCCTTCCTATCACTATGGCTGATCATAGCAAAAGAAAACTGAAGGGAGCCCTTGGGTATCTCTACTGTCCCTTGTACAATTTTGTTGCAAAATGTCTTCACAGTAAAGAACAAAATGTTCTATTTTTCTCTCTCTTTTTCAGACAATTGCATCTTCTATCTAGAAATTATCTCTAAAATATCCCGAAGGTTGGTATTCAACATGGAGATGACCAGTAGGCACTGTTTTAGAACTGCAGAAGAAAACTGATTTGGATTGGAATGGACTTTTCCAGACACTGTCTTTTATATTTAACAGGTGATGTGAGCACTGATTGTTGCTGACAGTGATGTGAAAGCGTGGAAGATTTAGAGCTGCCCCCCTGCCTGCTGCTGAGAAAGCACTGGGAGCAGAACCTGGTCCTTGGAGAGCTCCAAGGGCAAAGAAATGAGAAGGTTCTGATCCCCAAATTCCTTGACTATCTTGTAAACCTTTAAAAAATTCCCAGTGAGGAGTCTAAGGGAGAGAAACCTATGGATTCACAGGGTCAAAAGCACCAACCAGAGTGGGCACAGAAAACTGGCGGGGCAAGTCCCTGCTTTGTGCACGCCCTTGCCTCACCTCCTCAGAGGTTTCTGTCTACTACCATCAGTACCTGCTTATCAGCAAAAGCCTTGCTCTGTCCTCCTCACAAGCTGCTTATCACCAGAGGTGGGAGCTGCACATACAAATTCGAGTCCTTCCCCCAAAAAAACTTGTCATTAAATGTGACAGGCCTCTGAAGAAGTATTGTTACATGTAAATAAAATATGGTTGCTAGGAGACACTATGATTAACATGCTGACAATACAACCTTCTTTGATTGTTTGGGCACCAATTGTCTACTTCTGTAATCAGTGAGGAAAAAATGTTTTGGAGGAGATTTGTCAGGCTGAGAAAACTAGGTTTTTTTTAGTTTCTTTTAAAATTAAATTAGAGTCTAGTGTTTCCATACAAATAAAAGGGTCTCCAAGCCATAACTCTTCTATTTTTTTTTTTTTTCGTTTTTTTTTGGCACATCATAAGTTTTGTTTTTCTGTTTATGTTAATTTTTCAGCTAGGAAAATGAGGTTAGTGTTAATAATGTATCTGTCAAAATATTCAAATAAAGAAAACTGGAAGCTCGGGCTCATTAAATTTTTATGTGTAAATTCTATATATTAAGTTTCTTTTTGCTGGTTCTAGTCTCATTTTGAATTTCCCCTACTCTCAAATTCTTCCAGTTATTTGGGACTTTCAACTTTTTTGATCTTCCTATAGAAACCACCCGCACCATTATTTCTGTACAGAGTAAGGGATTTGAGTCTTCTTTTCCATTAAGGGGAGACAGAAAATGGTGTTGATCCTTCTTTTTCCAGTAGATTGACTCTGGTGCCATGGGTGAGGCATGGTGAAAGGGGATGAGCACGCAGAACTCATCCTTCCCAGGCTGAAAATTACCCTTCTCACCTCCTGTAACTGGATGTGTAACTGCACTTGCATATGTTGCAACAGATGGTGTTTCACTGAAGAATGGCTGAAAACGGCACCTTCCTACCCAATGTTTCTGCCTGCTGTGTGTATTTAGAGTCATGTCTTCTTACTACAGTGTTTAAAAAGAAGCTGGATTGCCTATTAGTCTTGCAGAGCCAACTGAGAGATGATGGGTGGCATCTCTTTTCTGCTAATGTTAATGGTATTCCAAGCACAAAACACCTGTGCTAGCACTTGGGAAATGATGGTTCTGCACAGGTACCTGTGTAGGCACAACCTGCAGGCAGTGAAGATGCCTGCTGGAGCCCTGATCAGCCTGAACGTCCTCTGTGGTGGTGACAGATACAAAGATAAAAACCCCTCTTCTCAGACCCTACAGTAAATGTTTGTTTCCAGAATTTCAGAAAAATAAACTTACTGTACTTTTATTTCTATCTGGGGATGGACTAAACCATAAGTTTTGCAACATAACACCTGTGTGTTCACTGTAATTACTTGTGTAATAAACATGGATGATTATGCCACAAGTGAGAGAAGGATGCCTTGGACTAGCTACACCTATTAAAAATAAATTTAAATGCATAGATGTTTACCTACTATGACTTTCAGAAGGACCTGAATGCCCTACAAGATAAGGAGAAGAGTAAAGAAAATCTGTGATTTGTAGTCTGCAGAGCTGTACAAAGAAAGGTAATGGTTTCACTTTTAAGCGCACAGACACAAAATCAAATTTCCCCATTCCACCAAGTACAAACAGATCATATCTAACCAGTGTAGCATTACTTAAATAAATGTTCCTGGGTTCTATTGGACAGTTGACTGGAACTCTGAGGTGTGATATTTGAATGCAGTCATTGGCCACGTGCATATCTGCCCACACTGTGATTTTGCTGAGTAACATAGGTAATCCTGGTTATCCTATGGCACATAAGTACTGGCGGTAGAGAGCATGGTATTCTTGCTTTGACAGATTTCAGGCCCAGAAGAGTGGCCTATGATTGTCTAATCTAAACCCTTCCTCATGCTGGAGATGTAATTTCTCTGAAAAACTGAATTATACCACCTATTTCAGAAAACTAGTTAAACCCATCTTAACAACTGAGAGTAATTGTGAGCTGGTACCTCATAAAATTTCATTTTCTGTGTTGTATCTTATTTAATTTTCTATGTTGTGCCTTATTTCAAGGTTAAATTTTCTTACTCCAGTTTCCAGTCATTATGTCTAAATATGACTTTGTCAGCAGGTTTGAGAACCATACTACTAGATGGTGTTTTTGTGTGCAAGGATCTGTACAAACACCTCAAGTCAGCTTTCAGCCTTCTCTGTTAAATTAAGTTGAATTCCTAAAGACTCACATCTTTATATTTATTTTCCAGTCACTGGTTTAAGTTGGGTTTTTTTGTGATTTCTATGTTTTTCTGGAAAATCTGAGTCCAGACCTAGGTGCCTTATGGTACTGGAAGTATTAGAACAGTAGTAACACCTCCCTACTTCTATTTGACAATCACATTTTATATAACCAAGGATCGTATTAACCATTTTGTCAAAGCATTACTTTGAGAGCCTGCTTTGAGATGATTATCCACAATGACTCACCAGTCATTTGCTGAGCTACTACTTTCCAAAAGAGAGTCTTACTGTACCTCTAATTTGTATTGCTGGTCCCCAGTGCACTGTTCTGCATTTGAGTGTCCTTAAATTAATTTTGTTGGAATATAACTGTTTTAGCAGATATTTCAGGTAGTTCTGCACCAGAGCCTCACCTTTTCTAACTACTACCCTGCTCTGTTTTGTTCATATGCTCTTTCTAGTCCATTGCTCCTTCTATAAATGGAGCAATGGCAGTTTGGAGGAAGCTTGTAGAAGCACTTGTGCTCACTGCTTTCTTTATTGACATTTTCTAAACACTGTGAGATATTTAAATTTCAGTTAACATACCACATGTTAATTCTGCAAAATTCAAGTTTGTTTTTAAACCAAAATGTTTTGTGGCACTAAGTCAAATGCCTTAAAAATGAAGAATGCTGTAACAACACTTCACCTTCTATCAGCAGGGCCTATAATCCTGGCATAAAAAACTTTCTACAAAACCATGTTGAGTGGCATAAATTATATGTTTAGCCACTGTTTATTGATAGAATCCTCATTTAACTGTTCCATGCACATCAGAGAAGCTTTTCAATGGCCCCTAGGTTATCTCTTTTACCCTCTATTAAACACTAGAATTAATTTTTTTTCTAGAAAATTTCAGTATCCCTACCTTCTAAGATCTCTTAAAAATTAAATTAAACTAGAAATATTATTCAGCCCTTTTAAAAAAACCTTTTGATCTGTAAGTACATGGGTTTTTTTTTTTATTTTTTATGTTATTTATGCTAGTATTTTGATAGAGATGAAGTTTAGTTAAAAGGGGTATAGAGCACTGCTTGGTTTTAGATATCAAGGTGTATTTATGACAAATGTTTCACTTTCTTATATCACTGTTTAGAATTCTTCTATCTACATCTCCTGAAACAAAACTTACAGCTGACCTACTATCACCTTGCCTCCTAATACCTGTGAACACTAAACCTCATTTTCTGGAGCCCTACTTATGCCTAACATTAAGGTTATTCAACTAAATTTCTGCTAAGTCACCTATATTTTAAATTGTTCAGCATTTACTTATTTCCTATTTACCCATGTTAGATATAATTTATTGATATTTCAAATCTCATTTTAAAACACTGGCTTTCTTCTTGTAAGAAAGAAACTTGTGGAATTGTCTTAAAGAACAAGGAATGGGGTTCTTCTCTCCTTTTAGATTTATCAGGTTTAAACTCCTAAGTTTCAGCAAACCACTCTGAAATTTTTTACTGAGAGAAATAAGCACTACTATGGTATGATTTAATTGATTTATCTTAGAGATCTCTTTTAGGTTGGGATGAACTGCCTAATGGAACTGCCCTGATTTCTCCCCCGAGGTACCTAAGCTAGACTTAATGCTTCTGAGTTTTAGACATCTAAACCAAGACAAGATGTCTGTGTTATGCTGTTCAACTCCCACCTTTCTTTTTAGTAACAAACTGAACCAGTTGTCCAGAAAATATCCCTGAATTTAAGGTCACCCATCATAAATCAGGCTTTCTTTTTACATCCTTTTAGGGAGGCTGAGTGAAAATGCATGCCCATCAGTAATTTTTCTCTACTAATCCATAATCATTCAATGTTCTGTGGCTGAGTCATAACAATGAATGACAGCCACCTCCACCTCTTCCCTAGCTGTTACTGAGCCTTTCAAAACTGGCATAGAAACAGTTTTTTGGCTATGAGACATCAATCCTTCATAAGTGCAGTTCTATAACACTTCTTGGAATATGTCAGTGTTTTTACCATGTTTGCAGATGCAACCTGTCTGTGCTGTCCATCTGGTTTAAACAGGGCAGCAAATGATGCTGGGATGTATCACTGGACCTACAGAACCTTTCAGCCTGCTCCTACTGCTTCTTAACTTCTGGCACAAAAGTATCAGAACATGCATCAATGAGAATTTTACAGGAGGACAAGGATGGTCTCCATGTGTGCTTGGATGCAGTGCTGCAGTCATGGTCGAGGCTGGGGTGTGCTCCAGCTGATAAGGCCTGCAGGGAGGCAGGGTTCAATCTCTCAGGCTCAGCTGGGAGGTAAATATAACTTCTGGCTCCCAAATCAGAGCTGGCCCAGGGGGTAAGTACACTGAGATGGCTTTTTCCAGGGAAACACTGTAGACACAACCCGGGCCTGAATAATGAAGGAAGTGATGAATCTTTGGTATTTGATTCCCTCATAGATACTGGTAATTTGCTGTTATTTTTGCTCAATCCAACAAACAGGCAGCAAATACAGCAATAGTCTTGACCATGGGAGAGGATGCAGAATACCTCCCTCTAACAAGATTTTCTTTTAAAAGTTGTTCAATTTTGCTTTCTTTTTGGTCAGCTAAACCAGGATCCTGCCAGCTCTATACCAGTTAGACAGTTTTGGTGTTAGTTCAACAGGATGCTGTGTTATTTCCCAGTGCAGTTCTGACTGAGGTTTTCCCTACCTGCTCTCTCTGTAGCCAGTCCTTCTGGGAAACTTTGTTCTTCTACATATTTTATCAGTTCTACTTCCTGAGGCCTCTGGGATGACTTTTGAATCCCTGAATACAGAAGTCATTCAAGCATAACCGTTTTCAGATCCGTGATTCTCAGAAACCTTGATCAATTTAGGGGCAAACGGTCTTGGCAGAAAATAGATATGCGGATTTGCTAAGGTTTAATAATGAAGTGCAATTTTTGAAATCACTGTTGATTTTGAATAATGTCCATTAATTTGTTGAAGTTGTTTTCCCCACACTACTTCTCAGGCATGTGATGTGATTCTGGGAACTGTCCTGTGCAGGATCAGGAGCTGGACTTTCATGATCCTCACGGATCCCTTCCAGCTTAAGATATTCTATCATGCTATGATACTTTTCTTTTCATAGAACTCTTTTGAAGGTGGACCCAGGCATTACTCAGAATCTGTCTGGCTGGTGTGGATTTGTTCCATTAGAAGAGGTGTTTCTGCTCTGTTGCATTTTTGTGTGTTCTGATGGCTCCTTAAACTCTGTTTTCCTTGTTCTTGTCTTATTTTATTTTTCTTTGGCTAAACTCTGGAAAGAATGCCAGTCCTCTGGTTTATTAGTGCAATTATAATTTCTAGCAATGGAGATGCTGTTTCTCAAATAAGCTGATATTTAATAGTCAGGGAATAATCAATACTCAGGTCTGATGGCCAAAACAAATATAACTGGTCAATGTGTTGCCTTTCCTGGAAAAATAACAGGATGCTTTTCTCTGCCTCTGCATTTCATTGATGCTGACCTGTTGCACATCTTAAAAACACATCCATCACATGTCAGGTTTCTTTTTCATTCTTTTCTTGACCATCCAAGGACACTGCCTGGGCATTTCACATTCCAACCTGGAACTCCACTGCCTCCCCAAGTATAGTTTCTGAATTGTAGGACAAAAATAAAAGTATCCTGCTGTCTCTGTGCAGGAAAGTAAGTTCTAACACTAAAAAATATTTACAGAAGTCCAACGTGTTTCATTCCAATTCTTACCCCTCTGATTCTTCACAGTGACTTTAATATAATCTCCAATACCTCTATAGTTACATTTTGGCACAGAAGTCCTCTCTAATGAATTCAACAGCACCTTCCAATTTTTAGTAGCCTAGAAGGTTTTCCTTTTCTTCAGACAGAACATTGAAACCAGTAATTCTTTCAAATCCAGTAAGTAATCCCTCAAATCGTGTTCTCACAATCAAAAATAGAGGCTAGGTAATATGCTGAATAAACACAGTAGAATTCCTTTCCCCCTGACTCTGGAGGGATTTGTTTTCTGTGAATCATGAGCTACCAAATATCAAATAATATTTGCTAAAAAATGAAAGGGAAGACTAAGATATCTCTTAAGCTCTGATGAGTCTTGGAGCACAGTGCCTGACTATTAAATACCACAAAGTAGTGTGATGATGCTTAAGTCACTTGGTGAATCTGTCCCCAATGATGGTGCTGTTGCTGACGTCCCTCTGAATACTTATTTGTACTGTGTCCCTCCCATGGATATAGAGAAATTGAAGCTTCATAAAGGTGGGGTGGACTTGTGTAGACCTAGTAGAAGACATGAAGGTCCACAGAAAAGAGTGAACTGGGGTTTGTGGCTCACTTAGCAAATTTGGGATGCTCTCATCAGGCAGAAAAGGTGAAAGAAAGGGTGTGAGACCTCAGAAAGGGGATGTTGGAGTCCTGCTGTAGACAGTGACTAAATGGCATAATTTACTCTCAGGACAGAGAAAATGTTAATGTGAGCCCTCTGAGGGAAAAAGGAGTTCTTACATCATTGTAGTATGCCACTAAAAAGAAAGTTTTACTGCTTTCCCCTGTCTCTGTCATTGGGGCTGGATCGAAGGATGCTGTCACACTTGTAATCCCCTGAGACCCAGCCCGCTTACAGACACATTGGAAAACTATTACTGTGTGGTATGAGTTTTCCTACTCTGACTGAGGGCTCTGTAGGGATAAGAACTTGACCCCTGCAGGGAATAATCATGTCTCAGTCTTTTTCTTGCCACATTAGCTAGAAGGCTGTGAATTTTTTCCCTTCTCACACAGGAGACCTCCCCCCACAATTGCTTTATTTGTCCCCATAGGCAAACATTTACACAGCAGCTTTTAAGTTATCCTCCAGTCCCCCTTTGATCCTGTGGCTCTGGAATAGTCTGTCCCATCCCTTAGTCCACAATCCCATGAGACAGGGAGCTTGGGTCAGATGTGGACTGAGAAATCTGCACACAGAAAATTAACCCTTCCTGCTGAAGCTCAGGTTAATGTCTTTGATGTTGGATTTCCTTGTTCTGTCTATCGTTTCCTCTGCCACTGGAGGTCAATGCCATGCACTGCTTTGGATAGCTTATCACCTAATAGGATTTGTGCTCACCTACACAGAATCATCTCTTCTTTCGTTGCAACTGTGCCTACAGCGTGATTGGCACCATGTTGTAAATAATTAGCGAAAGTAATGATATAACTCCCTGTGGTAATCTCATCCTATTTAGGATACAACTACAATCTGAACTTCAATAACACCTTTGACATAATCAAACATCCCAGAGCCCTTTACAAAGCCATAAATTACTCACCTGTAAAGTAATGACTGCAGGGAATTACAGCAGGCAATGAGCCCATTGATCGCTGCTGGTACAAAATGAAGGAGAGGACATACACAGAGGCCACCCAACTCTTTTCACTTGGAAATTTCCATAGTGCCTTTAATTTCTGCTTGTGTCTCTTTTCTTTCCCACAGAGACACGAGAGGAGGAAGACCACCTTGCTCTGACAGTCAAGGACACCTTCATCCATGCTGATCTGTAAATCCCATCTGAAAGTGATGGGATTTTAGGCAGGACACAAATGTATGGGCTTATAGCCTGCAGGGAAAACTGCTCTTTAGCCAGTGATGCAAACAAACAAGTAAGTCACTTCCTTAAATTTGCATGGGCTCTTTCTGAAAGCAGGGTTTTACTGATGCTTTTAAACAAAAAATAGCAGTGATTGCTTTGGACACCTCAGATGATATGCTGCACGCAAAATCGGGGCTGCATCACCTCCCATCTCCTCCCAAGAAACCTTCTCTATGTTCAGAGTTGTCCTCACATTATTAGGTTAGTAGGAATTTTCTCTTTTATCAGTTTCATTTAAAATTGGCCCCAGTTCAAGAAACCTTAATTTAAGAAGTCTATATATCCATAAACACTCTGACTGAAAAAAATGGAGTTATTTTGGTAGGCAATTCCTTAGTGTCAGAAAGAATTGCTAAATCAAGAATTCTATTATTTATATGATGATTATGAAAAATAAGGATTAAATTATTTTTGCAGTTAAGAACACCACTGTGATTAGGAAATGTTTTGTATTACATGAAAAATCTCAGAGTTTGTGTTTTTTTTTTTTTTTTTTTTTTTTTTTTTTTTTTTTTTTTTTTAACCTGAAGGAAGACAATGGGATCAAACTTTATGTTTGTAACGTAAATACATATTTCCTAGCACCACCTGGAGCTCTTCTCGGTTTTGTTGTGTGTCGGGGCTATGTGTTTATTATAGTCCTATTCTGGATTCCCAGAGTATTACTGCACTTGTTATTGTGGTGCCAGCTTGACACCAGTGGGAGTACCTTATGGATGCCATTGAGTGTGGATTTGAAAAGTGCTGCCTCTGAGATAACAAATATTTTGGCAAGATGGGAAAGCTACAATAGCAAATATTTTGCCTGGTTCTCAAAGGTATACTGCAGTTTTATAACTTGTGCCTTAGTTTTAAACTGTTTCGTGTTCTTAATTGCTTGTCTTGGGTATTGAACATGTTGATGGACTGTAAGCCATGGGGACTTCTCATGGAGAAAGACAGCAATGTTCGGTCCCAAAGGCTTAATTTTGAAATCCAGCAGAATTGTTGTCCTTGCTCTTTGGATATGACAAGTTAAAAAGAGATTCATGCTGAATTTACAAGGCATCTTTTGATGGGATAGGGCTGCTTTGGAATAACGCACAAATGGAATAGTTTAAACTATCATCGGTTTAAAAACAGGTTTAATTGGATTACTTCTTTTGGTCTGATCAAAGGAATATTGAAGCCCACGAGACCATTTCTACTGAATTCAGTGGGTGTGTGGTGGACCCTGAAATGTTTATAGAAGACAGGGAATGTTATAGGACGTCCCTGCTCCTGAGTGTCTCAAAGCAGGTGCAGAAGGGACAATTAAGCTTCCACAGGACAGGATGTCACCACAGTCCTCCTCCTTGGGCTGCCCTCAACATTGCAGTGTGTTTGAAGCAAAGCTGATCTTTGCAAAAATCAAGTGAAAAAAAATGAAACTGCCTACTCTCCCATCGATGTGTGTTTTTCTTTCTCATTTCCAGACTTTTAGTAGCTTATCTTATACTCTGTGTCAGACACATTATAAACATTGACAGGAGAAGACATTGCAATTTCATGGCATTTTGAGGATTTTTGTTGTGTTTTGCTAGCTATGAATTAGTCTCAGCGCTTACAAATTTCCTCATTTAACAGCTTTGCCTTTTTAAAAAAAATATTGATAACTTTTTTTTTCTCTGCAGTGTAACATCAACAGAACAGATGAAAAGGTAACTCTTTGAATACTGACTGATAAGCATTATGAGCCCTTGTCTCCTGAAATCATCCCAATGAGAGCTTTGGATTCTAGATCCTGAAATGTGGTAGTTCTCTTTGCAAACTGCTTGGTTGCATGTTGGTGCTGGTTTTGCATTCTGCAAGCAATACAATGTTGCATTTATTAGAATCTTACTAATTGTCCTGAGTTAGTATGCATTTGGTATTCTCTGTGGGGAGATCTAGCTAATTAGAATAGCACCAAAGAGTGATTATTACTGTGTTTCATATTTAAACAAAGAAGTTCAATACCTTTTTATATTTGAGTGAAAATGATTTAGAAATTATTAAATCCAATGAAATAAGAGATACAAAAAAATTATCTAACAGGAAAAGAGATAGTTATTCAAACTAGAAAAAAAAGATTGCTTTTGGTACATGGGAAAACAGATTTAAATTGCTGTGTAATATAACAGTTCCAATTTTGCAAGATGAAAAATGATTGTTTCACTATTGCCTTGTCTACTTTTGTTTTTTTCCACCTGTTCTATTCAACTCAATGTTTAGAAAGTAGTCTCTGTGGGGCAGAGAATTACATTTTTTATTAAATATGTGTCAGGCATCCAGCACAGAGAGGCCCCAATTCTAGACCCTGCAGCTTTGCATGTGCAACACAAGTGATAAATATAGGCCTATATCATATCAATCAGCAATACTGTAAAAATATCATTTATTATCAAGTCCTATGTTTATTTTGTGTTTAAGGTGGAGGAATAATCAAATGCAAAATTAAGGCATGGACAGCAGCTGTTTAGGAAAAATGATGTATTAAAAATAAGCAAATCATTGCACATTGCTGTGAAAATGCTATACTGGAGCAATGAATGCTTGTACCCATTTCTAAAGTCAAGGTCACTCTTTCACATTTACCTAAATTTGTTGTGAGACAGGTGGGTGCCACGTTCCTCTCCAAGGAACAAAGCATTTCTGAGCATGGGTGGGTGAAAAAAAAGTTCATTACCCACGGCCTTCCAAGCCAGTCAGGGAGATCTCTGGTGATTTTAATTGCCCATGGACTGAAGCTCAGAAAATGATTTGTACTTCATAGCTATGATGTTCTTGGATGACTTTTATATAACTTTGACCTTATTCTTAGGGTATTAACCTTGAATAATTCACGTCAGGACAAAAAGTGATCCTGTAAAGAGAACAGGGAAGCAAAGTAGTCAACACAAGCACTGAATAGCATTTTGTTGTCAAAAAGAATAGTATGACTGACTCTTTGAGCATAAATAGTGAAACACTGATTGGGAGAGGTGATGTAGACTTTAACTGGAAAGAGCACCACATGCAGCAGACATTCATCTGTTTTTAAAGAGATTGTTGAAAAACTATGGCAACATAGAACAGACCCAGAAAAATGAGGTGAAAAAGCAGCTGGCCTACTTCATGAAGTGGACTGTATAGCCCAAGTCCAGCAGTCTAAAGAGAATGCCTGATATTATGAGTCCAATGGCTCTTAAAAATAAATAAATAAATAGATAGATAGATAGATAGATAAATAAATATAAGGTTGTAGGTGTTCTTGACTGAAATAAATTTTTGTCAAAGATGGGTTCTGTGATCCTTTGGATGTTTTAGTGCATTTTTGAGACATACAGTTAGATCAAACTAAGGTATTAACAAAGGGATAAAGAGGTATTTTTTATGTAAGTCAGGATATTATATCAAAAGGTATTTTTTTTGTCTTGAAAGCTGTGGCTCTGAAAAACCTTTCAGAAACCACAAACAGGTTTTGAATTCACAAACTGTGGGTACAAGGTTCTGTATCCTACTAAACATTGCCTTGGATAATCAGCTCTTCCCACCCCTATTTTTAATAATGTTAATTGATCACCATTCTGACAATTTCCAGGCTAAAGACTTTTTTTCTTTCCAGTGGACACATAGTGACTAAATGCTCAGGAGGAACAAAATGCAATTATGCAGGTTTTCATTCCTCCACACATGCTAATTAGAACAGATAAACCTTTTGCTACAGCATTTATAGTATTTGTGGGGATAATGTATATGAGAGATAAGAATGGACAATATTTCACAATAATTTAAACATGAAGTATTTTCCATAATGCATCCATGAGGAATGGTTCAGTTATCAGATGCTGAGGCAGCAGTGTATTTATGAAGCATTATTATAAAAACACATAGAGCAATGGCAGACTGCAAATCACAGCAAGTCACCCAAGTAATGTCATAGCTCTTGGTGGAAAGCTATCAGTACCTGGTGGGTCTGAATTGTGACACTACCTGGAGCTGCACAACCAGTACCTGCTAGGTCATTACAAAACTTGTCTGGAAATTTTATGCTGCGTCTAAGAGGAAGGACTGGGAGAGAATTGTCAGAAATTATGATCAACTTTCAGAGTTTTGTCATCTGTGATAAATCTCTTTCTATAGTTATAGGATCTCCTTTATTGTAAGGATTAAAAAAGGAGAGGAAGGAGAAAGAAAAAACCCTGAGAGCTGACAAAGCTTTATGAAACTTAACCTATGCTGTATTTTCTTTTCACTTCAAATCTACTTAAATTCCTGGGATTGCTGTAGTATTTTTTAATTTAGTCTGACTGTGGAGAGATTGTATTTTAGACTGACAGTTTAACTCTTGAATAAAACAAGAGATCTTTCTTTTGGACATTTATCTCTAAATCAATGAGATTAATTGAGCACTTGTTAGAAAAATGTAAGGGAAATCACTTTGCAAGTATTTTACTTTTATCCATGAAAACACTAAATGAACACATGATCTTGTTACTCATAAATCCTGAATTGGAGATATTCCACTGAACTGTTAATTTCTATTTTGAAGTATAAATCCTCCCCCTTTTGTAATCCAAGATTGTTCTACTGGTAACATGAGAGAGAAAAATACAATGAAGAATGACAAAGGAAAGTAGAAATGTGAATTGGGAATATAGTGGGGAAAATGACAATAAATAACAATATGGGAGATTCTACTTAATATTCTTGAATTAAATTCATGAGGTGTGGTAATGACATGAAGAAAAATACCATATTCCCTCTCAATATGTGTAAAAAAAAGGCAACAAAGAAAAAGTAGATGTATTTTCGTTGTATTTCTTTATCTCAAACAGAAATTAGGACATTGAACGTACTCTTAAGCTGCCCTTGTTTGCCAGATCTTGATACACTGTGACTCTTCATGAAAAACAATCCATATCCATTACAATGGATTCAGAGGCACTTTGAACATCCAGTTTTGGCACTCTGTACAGAGCCTTTCAACCCTGTCTCCACAGCCTTTGCATGTGGGGAGTTGGAAACCTAATAGATCCTAATTGGAACCACGAATTGGAAACCTAATGGATCCGAATTATTAGATCAGTATCTAGAGGGGTCCTACAAGTAGACCAGAGAGGAACTTTTGATGAAGGCATGTCGTGACAGGATAAGGCAGGACGGGTTTAAACTGACAGAATTTAGACTTAGATGGGCTGCCCCATCCCTGGAAGTGTTCAAGGCCAGGTTGGATGGGGCTCTGTGCAACCTGGTCTAGTGGAAGGTGTCCCTGCCCATGGCAGGGGGTTGGAACGAGACAATCTTTAAGGTCCCTTCCAACCCCAAAAATTCTGTGACTCCATGCTTCTATGCAAATACTTCCATGCTGCATCACAGGCCACACAAACACTGCTCTGGTCAGCTGCATAGACTGCATGTCCTTCCATACACTTTGAACTGAAAGAACCCAAACAGACCCACAAAATATTTGTTATACTTTTGAACTGCTGTGTCCCAGTGTTTGGCACCACAGAGAGCCTGCCTCCATTCTCTGGACACCCCCGCTTCAGGTACTTGTATATACTGATGAGTTCCCCTTTCAGTTGTCTCTTACCAAGGCTGAACAGGCCCAGCTCTCTAAGCCTTCCCTTGAAAGGGAGATGTTCCTACCCCTTCATCATCTTTGTGGCCCTTTGCTGGACTTGCTCCTCCTGCTGAGGAGCCCAGAACAGAACATGGCACCTCAGATGTAGCCTCACTAGGGCTGAGTAGAGGGGCAGGATCACCTCCCTCCACCTCCTGGCACTGCAATTCCAGTGCATCTTAATACCCAAGAGGAATGGATCTGGATTCCTGCTTCCTTTCCTCCTCCTCAACCTGCACTCCACTATTGTAAATTAATGTGCTTAGAGGTGGTAGTGGTGTCATGAAATAATTACATTTCTTTCAGACTGTCTTTCTCACTAAGCATGATGGAAAATTATGTTTCCTAAAATAACTTTTGGCGTCAATAAAAGGAAGTGGTAGCAGTGGTTAACGTTCTGGAAAGGTGCTGGATGGTGACAAGATATCAAGACTGGATGACATGCTCAAGGATTTTAAAGAAAATGCTGTCAAAATAGACATAATCCCTCATTAAATTAATCAACCCTAGCTGAGGAGTTTGATGGAGAAAGTATAGGCACCTTTTAAAAAAGCATTAGGAATTTTAGGTTTCAATTTTGCTTCAGTATTAAAAGAACATGTGAATTATAAATGAAGATTTATTTTGTTTACAAAACCTCTTGATTGGTATAAAAAGGTAAAGCTGAAAAAATATGGCTGCCATAAAAGAAAATCACACATCTCTGACAAGTAATTGAACAGATTTGTAAGCAGAAGAAGGCAGTTATTATAACTAATTTGGAATTTCAACAAGCCATTTATGAAACTTCTTGAAGAAGGCTTTCAAGGAAATGAAGTAGCCCTAATAGATTAGAGGTGAATGGCACTTACGTGCCAGAAACTGCTTAAGTGACAGAAAACAAGGGGCAAATCATCTTGTCCTAGATGAGATGACTCACCTTATGGAAGTGCTCCATGGAGATCCACTCTTTTAAGGGAGGATCGGTGACTAGTTTGGACTACAGATTCCACTTTTAGGCAGGCAAAATGTTTGATGAGTTAAACTTCACCTCTGCTTTTGAATGTAGAAACCCGCCATGTTCAGCATAGTTTGATATATTGGTTATTAATGAGCTTGTGAAGAGATGAACTGCGTAAAATGATAGCACTTGAATGTGATGCAATTATTTCACTAGAGAGAAATGAAGAATTCAATGTTCAGGAGTGTTTAGGTATTATAAATGTAAATTAAATTTCAAATCCAATTGAAAAAATAGAATAATTTGAGGCAATTATGAGTTAAAAATTAATTCCCCAAACAAATAAACCTGCTGTCATTTCTGTAGCTCTGTGATTCACACCCAGTCCTGGAACAAGAGTTACCGTGGTTTCCCCATGTACTCATCAGCCTTCCATCACAAAATCCCCACTGTGCTCTCCTGACATTTCTCACTGCTTCCTATTTGAAAGCCCGGTGCTTTTTTCCTCCTCTCCCTGCTCAACATGTTTTTTTGCACTTTCTCTGGTCACTGGAGCTGAGTTGGTGCAGGGAGTTCTGGGGCAAACCCAGGGTGAGGTGAGTGGGTTGGCCCAGCACCCTGCAGGGATAGGACAGATGTATCTGTCAGCTGCAGCTGTTTCTTTTTCCCCATCCTTGCTCTTCTCTCACTGTTCACTGAAGCTAAGAGGGGACATAAGAGCAGCAAATGGTTGAAACTGCAGAAATGAGAGCTGGAGGGAAAATCTCTGCTAGCAAACTCCTGCAGACAACACGGAGAGATCTGTTGAGAGAGGGGGTAGCCAAAGCCAAATATCACATCTTGTTCTACGCTGAGGGCTAGGATATACAACAGTCCTGACTAGAATTTCATGACATAGTATAAATCATGATTTCCCTCATCTTGTATACTGCAATCTCCTGGTCATACTAGTGAAAAATCAAATAGAGCAGTCAGAAAACAGGACTGAGAAAAGCCAAGATAAAAGTACATAAATCAATGTATGTTTCAAGAAAAAGAAGTAGGTCCCTCGTTTTTGGCCTTTCTCAATAACAGAACTAGTATGATCACTTTCTGTATGATGGACATTTCTAAAGGCTTGTGGGTTTCTGTGTGTATGACAATCTTTGTGATATCATTCTGGAGTATTCAGTATTTTTTGATGTTATTAACAGTATTGTTGTATTGTAAAACTTTGCATTGTAAATCAAGAGAAAAACGCAGCGAATTTAAATTACCATGTCTCAGGTTAATTGTTAGGAATAGCAGTACTGGGGTTAATGTATTCATATAATAGCTTGAAACACTTTGTGCCAATCTTCTCTGTCTATTGGTTCTCCAATCAAACATGAAGAGAATTAGATATGTCATTTATGCCAGTTTGCATATTTTCAAAGGGAAGATTTTTCATGTTCTCTAACAAGTGTTTCATATTTGTTAATTTGGTTTTCTGCCTTTCATTCTTCTTTCAGGAAAGAGGTCATTTTATGACATTTTATCCTCAGACATGACCCTGGCAATGGAAACAAGGTTGAATCACTGGTGAATATTTACAATGGTTTCATTATGCATTGGTAGAATATTTAAATTAAATTATACTGCTTTTGAAGGTTAAAATCCTTTAATGCTAGTATTTTAATCTGAAGTCAAGCATGAGTAGCTATTTTAAAAACATAAAAAATAAGGTTTGTGATGGTGATATAAGCTTCTACACACATGCCATTTCTCTCCCAATTTATGTTGAAGGTGTTTGTATTTCAGTGAAGACACAGTACGAAGTAAGACACAGAGCAGCTCATTAGGTAATGTTGGGATGGAAAGCCTTTAGCTATCGATGTTAAAAGAAATATAAACAACTAGAAATTTCTCAGGTCTAGTAAAGCAGTGGCATTTATATGAATAAAGGCATCTTTGCTAACAACATACCTGAAATATAAGCTATATCTGAATGAACTCTTTGAAAAACAGAGACTCCTAGAAGGAAGTTTAAGTGATTCAAGTTTTCTACAGTCTACTTGAAGGCATTAAAAAATAAAAGTAAAAGAAGAACTTTCAACCTTCCTGCAATATGCCAAACTAGCACAAAGAAAGATTTTTGCATAGCTTGCTTAAAATATTCCTGAAATAGATGAAAAGTCAAACCCCAGACATTTGAACAGACATAGGCAAATACTGAAAAAATGATTGGCAAACATATTGGTGAATCTCAAACATAGGTGGATTTCCTTTTGTTGGTAACTTTTGTAGCTGAACTTTTTATTCTTTAACAATTGTATGAATTGAAGCCCACAGATGTTTATGAAAAGCAAATTTTAGATCAAGAATCAAGATTTACTTAGGCTCTGAGACAGCAGACCACTTAAATATATGCTTAACTTGAAGTCTGTGGAAACATTTGCATACTTACAGTTAAGTCTGTTCTTATGTATTTCACTGTATTGGGCTTAGAATCGGAAAATCAAACTAGGTTTATGATTAAATGAATCACATAGCAGGAAAAAGCAGTTTGTAAAGTTTAGGTCAACAATCCTTCGATAGATAACCAGTTACAGTCTGAATACTGTATAACACTATTAATTATTTCTATCTTAAGCAGTTCAGAGAATTAAAATCATTGACACATGTCAGTTGTGTGGTGAGTGAGGCTCTTGCATATAAAATTGCTGCAAACAGTGCATTCCTCATTTCCAGGTGTTTACACAGGCTTACATACTGTTAGGTAGAAAATTCTGGGACAGATATGAGACTTTGCACCCAAATAAAGACACAAAACAGAGCTAAAATGTGTAAGAATTAGGTTTATTTTGATCAAGTCTGATGAAACACCCATAAGCCATGAGCTATTTAATAAAACCTTAGAGTGCCAGTGACTGCAGTGAAGAAGCCAAAATTGTCCTAAGGGTTGAAAGAGCAATGGCAAGTTTCCTCATCAAATCAAACTGTGTTTTGCACAATGTACCTCATAGGCACAGAAGGAAATGCTTTCTGCATTCAGAACTAATAATCTTGGATATGAAATTTGTCTATTTTTTAATGAACTTTAAGTCTAATCTGCCTGAAGACAAAATATTCAGATTTATTTTTTAAAAAATATTTTATGTGTACAGAAAACATTCATTGTTGTCACAATATTCAAATGCCTTGTGCTAAAACTTTCTAAAGTATTCTAATATAATGGTTTTGGTAGATTTTTGCTTTGTTTTTTTTTTTCATGTAGGTCTCAATAAAATAGTGAGAAAAAGTCCCAAGCATATAGCTTTATTTTTCCTAAAGCCCAATATAATACGTTCATAGGCAGTACAGAATAAAGAAAAATAAGTCAGTGTTTTTCTCACCAACTTGTCAATGAAAAATGTTCCGGTGCTAGTGAAATGACACCTCTTGAAAGTTTAATATAAAATCCTGAGTAACTTCTTATCCCTTGGTGCTTTCTGTTGGAAGTATGTTTGGCATCTTTCAGAGTTTAATATCAAGGACTCAAATTTCTGTATTTCAGTCTTATCTCGGGAACTCACCTTGGTTGTTGGCTTCTCTATATTTATCATATTCTTTCCCTGAACATTTTCAATTAGATCATGAAGTACTGCTAGACAAGTTCTGTTTTTCTCATTTTGCTGCTCATTTTGGAATTTTACAGAGCAAACAAGAGCAACAAACCATAGTCAGTCAACGCTTCCCTTTTCTTAGAACAGATCAGCTGTAGGACCTTGTATCTGCATAAATCCTTAAGAGGGTGAGCTTACATTTTTCAGAGACTTTAGATATGACATTTGCCACCCTGACTTTACATGTGGACAAGGAATTGCCCCCTAGACTCCCTCTATGGTAAATCTGTTGACTATGCAATAGTTGCTTTCAGTAGGGACCGTGAGCTGCAATAAATGTACATTTAGGAAGACTGAAAGGAATCTCTTAGGACAATGTGCATCTGCACCTCTTTGATAATGCAGGCAGTGGTGGTTTGATGTAGACCCCTGCACTGTGGTTACCTGCCTTGGGTCACACAGATTGCATCCAGCTATTAAACTTGTAGGCAAATACTCAAAGCCCCGCAGACATAAAATGTGTTTTGGGAGCTACTGTATTACTGCATCATTGAAATTTATTTTGGTTCCAATGTTCTCTTCTACCTTCAACAGTGAACTTGCATAATTTAAAGCACCACCTTAAAAAGGACACTCAAAGTTTAGCTTGGTTCCCAAATACGTGTGTCTAGTGTCATTTGCAATGTCCTAAGTTCAATGAGGTGTCTGCACAGCATCAAGTACATCCAAGACCTACAAAAACATGACTAGCAGCTAGAGGCCAGTCAGGATACCCTAGAAAACCTCAAATTATCTTTTATTTCCATGTGTGGGGAATCGGAGTTATCAAATGGGAAAAGTCAGGCTCAGAACATGAATGTGTCAGGAGGTACTACCTCTGAGGGCTAAAACAAAATGGGACATATAATAAGTGAATTTCAATTATTTAAAGTAAAAAACAGTGATGGCAATTTAAAACTGTTCTTCTTTTAGCCTTATGAGATCTGTCCAAAATACCCACAGAAGGAATTCTCTTTTCAGTGAATGAACTTGGATTATATCAGGATGTGCAAATGAAGCAATGAGTTTTTCACATTGCTGAGTGATGATAAAACCTCGTGCATTAAGATGGATCGGCCAACATCAAGCATCCCAAAAAGGCTATGATGGAGTGATGTTAAGTGATGCTGCCTCCCGTGAAATTTTATGCATCTGGTGGGTTGGACTTTGCTTGCAGCCCAGCATCACTGCCTCTCTGGGCAACCTGTTCCAGAGTTCTACAACCTTCATTGTAAGGAACTCTTCCCTTGAATCTAATACGAATCTACCCTCTGCTGGTTTTAAGCCTCTTTTCCTACTGCAACAGGTCCTGATAAAAAGTTTATCTAATTCACCTTCTAGTCCTCCTTTAAGTACTGAAAAGCCACAATAAAATTTTCCTTGGTGAGATCTTGTCTAAGTTACTTTTGTTGTCCCTCTGCTCCCTCAAATATTCTGTTAGCCTTCAACATTTACAGTTAAATTTCTCTGCTTTTGAAAGGCTGGGCTCTGTGAGAAGAGACCAGGGGCTGCCCCAGATTGGACAGATGCAGTTCCAGACAGTTCCAGAACAAACCCACGGCAGGCCAAAGCAGAGTTTCTTAAAATGTCTCCATGTATTTTTTTATTCTTTTTCCTAGCCATAATATACCCATGTAATAGGTGAATCTTCAGTAGTGTCAAAGTAGAATCAAACACCGTTTTTCTGGTTAAAATTGTATTTCAAAATACATAAGATCAGCAAGCACACAGCTATAAAAAGTTATTTTAAACTGCTTTCCTTAGGAAATTGTCATATCAGCTTGGAAGAAGACCTATTAAAAAAGATAAAAATAGATGGGATCATATAATCAGTTGGAAAGTGGAAGGTATTGGGATGCTCCAAAGCTATGGGTTTTAGGATGATAGTTCAGGGAAAGCTGATATTGGCAGTGTCATGGAGGATACAGAACAAGCTTTATAGAAATACAGAAAAAAGAGAAGTGTGGTAAGAAATTTCATGAGGAGATTCGAACAGAGGCATAGCTGTGAATCCTTTTGGGGAAAACAATGCAAAATACAAACTCAAGGAAAAAGAAATGAGGCTGGGTTGCAGGAAATCTATGTCACAATGAAAAGTATGAAAAAATGAAATAGTTCACTACAGGGAGACATGGAAGCTCCTATGCAAGAAAGTAGAACAAACTAGTCATTGGTCTGAATTTGCCAGATGACTAGGCTGGATCAATCGATTTCTTTGCAATAGGCATGTTCGAGACTATATACCCCCTCCCAGGAAAGGAACCTCCAAATTAAATGGTTTTGGTCCCACGAAGGTGTTTGCTGGACTGGAATTTAAAAAGAAATGCCATTAGGAAACTCTTCATGGAAAAGAAATCTGGGGGAAATTCCAAACACAGATCTACACCATTCTTTTAGTCTTCTGGTTTTGGCGTACTTTCTGTATAAAACAAGATTAAAAATCAAAGAATTTGCTGATACATTTAGTCAGTGAAGTACAGGTATATCTAAAATCTGTTACAGATAAACCAAAGACACCCATATCAGGTTCCTCACCCAAGTAATAATATAAAGCCGATCTGAGTCCCTTTTGAGATTTTAACCTTAGAAAATCAAATGTGCAGTTTATTCCCGATGAAGACTGTTTCTCTTATTATGAGCCCTCAGAATGCTGTGTTAATCAAAATACTAGAGTTATGATAGGCTGAACTATGAATCTGAATTATGCATTTAATTTATTCTTTAAAATTTATTCATTCCACATGTGACCAGAGCATCTGAATCCCAGGTTCTCCTCCGCAAATCCCCCCCTAAGATTTTCTTCACTGTGACAAAGCTTTGTCTTCCACTGGGCTGGTGTTGACTTCCTTGATGTCAGTTTTGCTATCTCATAATATTGCAAGATAATACAGCAATACTGTTTGTTTACCTTGCATCAGCTCAGAAGTTGTTTCAATGTTTCAATACAAGAGTTTCTATGTCAGAGAACTTCTTCCAATGAAGTGCCTTTTCTACAAAACTGCCAGAACCAGGCAACTCTGTCTTGCACAAGAGTATCAGGAGAACTTCTGATTGAGAAATCTGAAACATCCACTCTAGGTTTTCAGGAATGCTCCTAGGGTTTTGTTGTCTATATTAAGGAGACTAGGAATTCCTTTAAAATGCCCATATAAAGTAAAATTTACAAATCAAAACAGGAATTGAGGTAATATACTTGCCCTCATCCAATAGAGAACATGAGGATATTGCAGGTGTGATCCCTGAAATGCCTTCCTACCACTCATGGACACACTTCCTTCATCCAGCTGCCTGCATACACCATCAGTGTACATTGTAAGCGTGTTCCATTTGCAGCACAGCATTTGAATTTTTGGCCTGCTTAACATTTGCTATCAATATGCTTTGCCACAGCTGTCAGATTAGTCAGTGCTGGGGTTTTTTTCCATTTTATATGAGTTGGCTTTATTCCCAGATTCCAGATAAAAGTGATAGTATTTTGCTTGACCATCCCATTCCAAGCGTTAAACACTGTGACTTCAGGCTTGGATGCTCTAATGGTGTGTTAAAACTGTCCAATTTTTCCTGCCCTCCCCTCTGCCCACACATGCACACACACACAGCAAGCCAGAGGAATACATTGCTGAGGTAAAACAAATGTGTGGAGCCTCTGACTGAGACTGTGTTTAGCTGCAAGTTGTTGGAAGCTGCAAAGTGATAACTACGGTTAAAATAACCAAAATAAAGAGTCCACAGAATATGGCTACTGATATAAATTGAAAACAAGCGTTTTTTAGGATTTTTCCCTTAAGAAAAGGTGGGGCGCTGACCTTACACATATTTGTGATGAGAAATTACTGAACAAATTACTGACACTCAGATGAAAAAGAAACTTCATCTTCTGGGAAGTTTATCAGCAAGATGATTTTTGATAGACTGCTGGCATCATTTGGTATTTTGTTTACCCCATCTGGGTCTCTGTTTGTTTAGTGCAGAAAACCTGGTGTGCAGGACTCTGTTAAAAACAAGAGATATCTATAGATCATTTCACAATGCAGTGGAATTCTGTACCTCACATGCTGAACTGCAAAACTGCATGTCTGTGTCTGGATTGTTTTAACTTTCATTCTGTTGATGCCACCTATGGTCAGATACATAAATAGTCCAGTTTAGGCAATATTTAATTCCTTTACATATAAATAGTCCAGTATAGGCAATATTTAACTCCTTTACTCAATTTAGCTGTTAAAACATAAATTGCAGTGCTGTTCTATTCTCCTGGCTCAAAAATTACAGAAATTTTCACCAGGCATGTCATTGATATAAGCAGCTAAAACTGTGATTTTGGAGAGCTGCTTCCTCTCACCTCAATAATGAGAACATATTTGAATGCAATTTTAGCTTTATCTTAAATCAGGAGCTCTACATTTCTACACATCTGATTCTGAGACAGAAGTCAAGGTACCCAGTACAGCCACCATTACTTGGAAGATATTTCTCATATTTCTGTCACCTTGTCACATGAAACATGGAGAGAAGATTACAATAATTTGGGCCCCCACTCGAAGAGACAACGACAAATGGGAAAGTATTTAGTGAAGGGTGATTAGGATGGATAGGGAACTGTGGACTATGATAAGTGAACTGAGGCTGATTAAATTAGCATGCTTAACACGGGGAAGAGAAATCTAAAGGGGATCTAATTGCTGCCTTCCACAACCTGCAGAGGATATAGAGTTAGGCTTCTTTCAGGTGAGCTCTGTAAAAGAACAAGTAGGGCAGGATGGAAGAAACAACCACACATAATTTCATTTATGGAGAAAAACATTAAGGTAAGTGCAGACAAATATTGGAGTAGATACCCAGAGATGCTGTGAAATCTCTGCCCTCAGACATGTTCAATACTCAGCTGGTGGAATGCTCTTCTACCTATTTTAATTTTGCCCTGCTTTATACTGGAGGTTGGATCAGAAAATTGCCAGACATCCTCTCCTACTCAAATTATTCTTTAAGTGTATAATTCTATCAAAATTATCTACAGTGCAATAGCAGTCAAAACATCTGTGGCAGATCCTCTAATCTGGAAAGGCAATGTAGAAGCACATTAGCATTTCTTGCTTGTTCTCCTTTTCTTTGGAATTCCCCAGAGCACTGTCATTTGCTACTTGTCGCATTAGAACAAAACAGTGCATCTTTTGGCACATGTAACATTTTATAAACAAAGGAACTGAGTTGTTTGGATTCAGTGGAAAGCCAGAGGGACACTAACACAACTGTGCCAAACAGTTATAGGAGTCAAACTTCTGAAAGAGCATCTTAATCTCAGCTTTATCATGTATTTCAGTGAATATTATGAAAAGAAGTGTTGATTATAGAAAATCCAAAATGTAACTGGGAGTTTTTTTGTCTTTTTGTTTCACATTCTGGCCACTGCTAATGTGAAAATGTTCTTCTCCGAAGATCCTGGCCTCCATGACAGCCTCTGTCATTTTGATTCATTTTCATTTCAGATATCATCTGGAAACACTTTTTTTTCTCCCTCAAGCCAGCATCTCATTCTTTACCCCATGCAGTTACTAGGAATGAAAGATATGCATGAAGAGTGAAAAAGGATCACATGACAAAAGCAAATTAAAATCCCCTTAGAACATATCATACTGAATTGCATAAATCCAGGGGTTCTTCAGAGCTCGATTCTGGGCTGCAAGGCTTCAGTACAAGGCTAGGTTCCCATATCAGTGCTTTTATTTGACTTAAAAAGAAAAATGATTTACAGAAAATGATGAAAGACAAATAAAGGGACTACATGCTAGTATAAAAAGACAGAGACAGAAAATTGTTTTTTTTTATGAACTAGGAGCAGCCTGTTACTCTACATTTGAACCATGCCACTCTTAATAGATCATAAACTGTAACATCTCACCTCTTTTTTCCCTTACTGTTCTAAATTGATGACCGAGGTTGCAGCTCAGCTCTCCAGTCTTGATCCCCCAGTAAGCAGTGTTTAGGCCATGTGAATTCTGGTTTTTGTGCATGCATCTCTTTCCTCACAGCAACGATGCAGCAAAGCTGTGTTGGAGTTGACGTGCCACAAGATTTCTCCTGGCACCAGCAGACCACAAATACCTCACTCCCAAACATCCTGCTGAGTTCAGTACATTTTCTTTCTCTCTGGACCTTAGGCTGTTTCCTTCATTGTTTTAGGGTGAAGGTTTTTACCTCATCCGCAGGCTTAGTCTCAGCCTCACTTGCTGGAAGGCCATTCTTTTATTTTTCACTTGTCTTCTGGCTATGGGAGCTATGAGGGCTACCATTGTGCTTTCCCTTTTGTAATGTTTAAAACACCACCATTTCTTCCTTCTGACACTACCTGTGCCCTCTTTACCCAGTTCTGTCAGGCCAGTTAAGTGGGAGAGATGGGATATGGGGGATTGAACAATTTATGCCCTTTATTTGCTGACTGGCTTAAATTAATAGGGTTAGAATTTGAGGTCTTATAAATATGAGGTTTTAAAAATTCCCCCGGGAAATTTAAGGAAGCCTACAGAAGTTTAGCTGTATCCGAAGATTAATGGCCTACATTTTTTTTTTTTAACTAAGATGTTTATTGTCTGGAACTTGACTTATTTTACTGAAAATACAGAGAAAAAAAAGAGGAAAAAGACAGGGAAAGAAAGGGGTTTTTTGGTAGGTAAAAGTACTTTCTAAGTTTGCATGATTCTAAGCAGACAAACATATTAGACCTCTGCCTTTCCAACATACAGTTGGTCTGCATTTTAATAGTTTACCACAGTATATAATGCCTATGCCACTGTATGGCTACTATAGCAGGAAAGACACTTTTACAGTTAAATGCATTAAAATGCTCTTTTCTGGAAGTTCATATTTTGTAATATTAGACTTCACACATGGAATGCTCAGTACAAACCCCTATTTTTTGTGTGTTGGGCAAAAATAAATTTTAATGCTAAATTTGCTTTTGATATAGTCCAACAACAATGCAAAATGAATGAAGACTAATAAAATAACATAGAGTTAAATGCAAGTTGGAATTCTTGACTTCACTATCATTTTACCTGGATTTGATAAATGACATTGCCTGCATTCTAGACAGTATGAGTTGTCATATTTTTCTAAGATCTTGTCTAGTGGAAAAGTTAATGCATTTTTCCTCTCTCTCTCAGAATTTCTCAGTGTGGTAATTGCTATGTATTTTTTAACTTAATTTAATTTTAGTCTTTGAGATGAGAACTTTAAGTTGTTCTGTCAGGATGTCCTTTGATGCCAGGTGCATGTCAAATTTGTGGACACACACATGGCTTAGAGACTCTATTCATACTTTGCACATTAACAAATGAATCATCTAGAAACCATATTATCAAATTTTCTTTGACAGCCCCAAATTCATTTACTTGACATTAGCAGGTTTTTTTTTCTAAAAGGCTTGCATGAAATTTTCCTTTAATCTACCCATTTGCTATGAGAGAAGAATACAAAGAATGTAAAGAATTCAAACTTGCTGACTTTTCATTAATTCTTTCCTGTCTCTCATTTCTTTGTTGCAATCTTGCAAACGTTGTTTTAGCCTTATATTAACGTTCAGATTCTAAGATTTTTTTTGTTTTAAATACTCTTAAAGATTAAATATACAATTTAAAATATATTAATAGAATAATCTCATGTTGTTACATTGTTTTTCTTTTTCTATAATTTTGTATTTTTTTCTAAATAAAATTTCATTGAGGAAATAAATTTACTTATGTTTTCACTTTGAGGAAAAAAATGTTGACTAAACCCTGTAAAGAAAATGAGGAAGAGGAGCTAAGAGAAGTGTGGGTCACAGAAAATGAAGGTATGAACAGGCTTTTGGATGGGATATTAATTTTCTTCATAGTAGCTCTTATGGTTCTATGTTTTGGATTTGTGACTAAAACTGTGTTAATAATGCACCAATGTTTTAGCTGTTGCTGAATTGCGCTTAGACAACATCAGGGTCTTTTTTCTAATGCTGCCCTGCTAAGTAGTAGTGTGGGACTACTAAGTGGACAAGCAGCTGGGAGGGGACAGCCAGGACAGCTGACCCTAGCTGACCCAAGGAACATTCCAGACCATGTGGCGCCATCCCCAGCAGAAAAAGCTGAGGGGAAGGAGAAGGACATTCAAATGGGCATTTCTCTTCCCAAGTCACTCTTATGTGTGACGGAGCCCTGCTGTCCTAGGCGTGGCTGAACACCTGCCTGCCCATGGGAGCTGGTGAATTAATTCCCTGCTTTAGCTTGCTTGCACATGCTGCTTTTGCTTTTCCTAACAACTGTCTTTATCTCAGACCACAAGTTGGGTTGCATTGTCTTCTCGGTGGAGGTTCATGTTCTCAGAGTCAAATTGTTTACTAGACTTCTTTTAAGAATTTTACATGAGAAATTTATGTCACGTAAGATTGAAAACAATAATTTCAATTTAATTTGTTTTTTAACTTCTCTAATAGTTCATGCCATACTTCTTCAAACTTTCTGGAAGCTCTTCATCTTCAGGACCTGGACACTGCCCTCATCTCCCCTGTTCCCCACCTGTAGGTTTGGCTGTTCTTTGATCTTTTGTTCTCAACATTCTTAATATGACTTGGGGTGCTTGGAACCATTTGTTGCAAGTAACCTGATACCTTAAAGACTTTATTTCCACCAATGCCCTGCAGAAGTACAAATAGCTAGGGTAAGAGTAATTGTAGCCTGCTGAGGGAAAACTGAGTTTGAGACATATGAGTGTCCCTTGGTAGCTGCAATTATATCTTTTCAATGCTTCTGCTGCGGGCAGAGCCACCTGACACCACTTTTTCTCCAGGTTATAAATTCTTTAATTGCATACATGACTAGAAGTGGGAATTAACCTACATAAGTGTGACACTGTTGGACAGTGTAAGAGGAAAACGCCCGCACATCACACAATTTTTGTTCAAAAACTGGATCCTTTTCATAAAACCAAGCAACTACACTCATCTCTTTAGGGACTTCTGAGTATGCTTGGCCTCAGCTTCTGTTCGTTCTATGTGTTTCCATGTTTTGGGTTTAATTGCTGTTTTTTCTGTGTATTTCTTTTGCACCAACACCTCTGCAGACAAGTATTGCCTGCATTTGTGAAAGCCACTCCCTTGCACATGTTTAACAAAAACTTTAGTATTATAAAGATATTAATTACTATTCTAATCAGTTTTCTGGTGTCTATCTGATCCCTTTGGAGTCATATATACTTCTAAGATAGATTCTTTTTCTCTACTATAAGCCAATCTTCCTTCATAACTTATGCACTCAGACCCTTAATCATTTTGCATGGCCTTTGCTGCGTGTTTTCATTATCAGCAATGTCCTTCCTATAATAAGTAGAGTTGATTCAGCTGACACTCATTAGATATGCTGTCTCCTCCAAATACCAAATGTTCCTGCAATATTGGGAGGGATTTCAGTGAACGTGGTGTAGGGAGATGAAAATGAGGGAGACAGCCATCTAGTCTTCCAAACTTAAGTGTCATTTAGTTTGCAAAGACTTTGAATATCAATTTACGTAGCTGTGAATCAGCTGTCAGTGCTTGGTTGTATACTGTGCTGACTCCACATATGATCATGTGTCATGTCCCTTTCTAACACTTTCCCCTCAACATAATCATACAGACGGAAGAAAATTCTGCATTTGCTTGATACAGTGATGTGAGCTGATCCATTTTGATCCCTCCAAATGGATCCCAGTTCACTGTGTTAGGAGATAAATGGGGCACTCATATCAGCTTCTGCAGATGCTGACTTGTTTCTCTGCCCATGGGCTTGATCTATAACTAAATGACATCTCGATTTGGCCTGAATTTCTTTAGCAGTAAGATCAACACTAACAATATGAGGCCAAAATATGGCCTCTGTAATTCTGATGGCTTCAAAAGAGCTGTGTTGACGGCTAAATTAATAGGAAATTTGGCTTAAGGAGACCAGAAATGCACAATATTCCTAATGTAGTCTCGTTACTGCCCTCTTTAACAAAAAAAGACACTGATTATATATACAATGTAATTCCCAAGGCCTTCTCTGCTTCTGCCAAACACTGTAGAGAGGGATTTACTGCATTATCCATTATCATGTCCAAGTCTATTCTTGGTTTGTATTGTGCTTCATTTTAGGCTATAGTCTCTGTGGATAGTTTTGATCCTCCCTTCTCTCATTGCTTTACGCTTCTCTATGCTGAACTGCATAAGCCAATTATCAGACCATAAACCTCATCAATCCAAAACATTTTGAATGCGTATGCTCTGTGCCTTTGTGGCTGCTGCCCTCCTACTATTTTGTGCCATTATCAAACAAAGGCATATTTTAAATATTGTCATACACGCCCCCTGGCCCCTTTCAAAGTAATTCTTAATTAGATAATGATTAATTAGATGTTTGTAAAGTAGTCTGAAAAAACATAGTGCTATAGAAGTGCAAAGTATTATTATTAATATGCATAATCAGTGTTATTAATACAGAGCTTTACTGAGGCAGCCCTGTCACTGCATTTGTCCTCCTGAATTGTCCGCTCTTTTCCAGAACAAACCATTTCCTCTTTACAAGGCAGCTTTTAATCCAATTCAGTGCATTTACCCTTTGTAATGTGCTCTCTGACTTACTAAAGAAATCACTGTGTAGTGTCATGTGGCACCAGGAGCAGTTGTGAAGTGCAGATGGATTCTGTGACCATCCTTTTCCCAAGCATTAACAATCCAGCAACGTGTTCAAAGAATTCAAGCCAAATTGGCACACATGCTCTTCTTTTCAAGAATCCATGTAGTATCACCCTTACTGGGGGTGTTGCACTGTATTGTGAGTACCCCTGTTGTGACAAAAAAAAAAAATGCAGAGAACAAGACTGCTGACCTCGTCAGATGAAGCTCGGCAGGAATGCAGAAGATTGGCTTGGTTAGTTTCAGATGCTGAATTAAAAGAGAGAAAAGAGGGAAGGCACATTTAAAAGAGACAAGGCATTTTTCCATGATAATGCCCTTCCACCCTAAGATGACTATCTAAAAGTTTACAGCGGAAAATGCTTGCATTTTCCAAAAAAATCTTCTAATAGGCAATAAAATATTTGTAAGCCCAAAGCCATCTAAACTGTAAATAGCCTATTCTGCTGAAAATTATGCTTTCATTTAACACAATAGATGAAAATACAGTCACTTGGCAGTCTCTGCTCATCTACATCTGTTAGAACAGTGTGAGATCTGCTTGCCTGTTGGTCAGAGTCTTGCTCCAACATACAGGTTCCAGGCAATTAAAAGTTTACATAGGCAGACTTGAAAACACTATGGAAAAATTCGCTTTTCTTCAGGAAGTCCCTTCACTGTGCCAACCGAACAACATTGGAAACATATGCCAGCTAGAGTTGATTACTCTAGCTTATACTAATATGACATGCAGAAGGAAAGGGAGGCAGAGAGTCCATAGTTATTCCTAGCTGCCAAAAAGAAAAGCTGTATTGTCCTAGATGCTGTAAAGCCCATATAGACCACATTAGGGTATAAGCACTAGAGCCAGGTTGAAGGAAGAAATATTGAAATGACTAATAAAAGAAATTGAAATTTGGAACTTGTCCCAAGAAATAGCTGACAATCTACCAGTGGTAGTCAGCAGCAGCCTTACAGAACAGGAGAGTAGAAAACAAGATCTATAGTCAATAACCTTTACCTCTAGGAAAAGATGCTGAATGGGACTGTTCATGGTGCAGTTATAGCTTTGCCTAGCAGGTTAGCCATCTGACTCCTAGTCTGCAGTCTAAACTGAGACAAAAATCAATAGCAAAACCCCCCTATAGCTATATGATCCAAAGCCAATAAAGCTGGAAACATATTCTGGAATGAAAGTTGTTTTGCTTTTATGTTGCTGACCTTCCCAAGGCTAAATAGGTAATCAGTGATTCTATTGTTTTCTGTTCCTTTTGTTTGTTCTAGTACATGTCAGGCTCTGCAGAACTAAGTCTATGTTCCCTGTATTTAATAGCTGTAATAAATATGACTAAATGGCCTTTAAGAAGATATTCTAAAAGACACCCCTATGTTTCCAAAAATAGCCTAAACCTCCTAGAGAACTTATATATATATATCAACATGTGATGACCAATAAAAGCTTTTAATACAGATTTTCCAAGAGGATTAAAATCTGTGTTAAGTCAATGCATAGAATACAGCTCCAAACCAGGTGGTCATAATTTCAACAGATTCATATCATAACATCTAAGCAGGGAGCCTCAGCTAGGTTGCTGATTTTCTTTTTTGTTTTGTTCTCATTACAAATTTAAAAGAAATTGACAATCCTGGGCTTTCCCAATAAAGAAACTATGTTTATTGCAGACTAACTGGTTGTGCAGTGTTTCAAAAGGATGCACATCTCATACTTTAGGGCAAATGAATGGTGATGAAGAAATTAGCTGTGCTTTCAACCCATGAAAGCTTTCTGGTCTCTGGTCTCCAAACACATCTTCCATTCTTGTTCAAAAAAGTGCCACAGAAACGTAGCACCTTGCTGCGGGTGATTGCAGTAGATGATGCTACTTTCTTGTGGGAGCTCTACAGGGCAAATATTAGAGAAACAGATGTGCTGAAGTCAGCTCTTGCGTCCAGGATAGTCACAGGGTCACAATTTGGCTCTCTGCCTGGGATTTCCACCATTAAAAAAAAAAAAAATCAAATCAACCTGTGGGCATCTTCAAGAAAAACTGGTTTTAGCTGAACTTCTCTCTGGCACCAAAAGACATCTGGGCCTACTTGACAAACAGACAATGGATAAAAATTGTGCAAGTCCAGGTGTGTGCATCAGCTAGAGTGGTACAGCCTAGTCAGCTTACACACATTTATATTGAAGCCCTAGGTAACAAAATACCCAACTGCTGGAAACATCTAACTATTTATAAAGAACATCGGTCTTCTAAAATGAAGAGTGAGGATGGAGGTCTTGCACTGCATTGCCAAGACAGCTGTGAGTGAGGTGTGCCTGGAGCATTGTGAAGGGTCACACAAATGTAAATTTGTCATGGTGTCTCTACAAAACAGATTTCTTATATCTCCAGCTTTATTTCTTTCACTTTATAGGTTCCTCCGCTCTTTATCTACACATGTAAAGTCTCATACTACCTCTTTCTGGCATTTTTTTGTGCTCTGTCCATCATTTGCTTAATCAATAATTCTCCAGTTTAATTGAACACGATCAAATTAAAAATCCACATTAATCTGCTTGTATAATCAAAGTTTATGTGCCTGGAAATGTATCTCTTTTTCTGGGCAAATCTTAGGGACAATGTAAATTAATTTAACTCAGCTTTTTTAAAAAACAAAGTTTTTCCTTTATTTGAATAAAGTGAATTTCAGGTCATGATTAATTTTATTTTGTGTATCATATACAACGGCTGCTATTCAATTATTTCTTTAAGAAATTAAAAAATCCTCCAAAAAACAAGACTATATGAAAAAAAGTAAACTCTGGGATCACAGCTTGTGGTTTTGACTTATATAATATAACTGGGTTCATTAGGTATGAAGTAGGTGGCATAGATACAATGCAATGTCTCTTGAAGGAAAAATGTTTCCTGCTGCTTTCTTCTACATTTGGGCTAAACAGAGTGTAAAAATTTCCTTTAACAGTGATTAAGTTCATGCATATGGATAGATCTTGTAGCATAGGCAACGCATATCTTGGCTCTCACAGTAAATTTCTTGTCAAGACTTTTAAATGGCCATAATAACATAAAATATTTTTACTCGGATGTAATTTAGTGCCTTTAATTTTCTAATTTCCAGTGTTTCTTTAGTGTCTACAGTGCATAGTTTCCTCTAGGCTCTCTTTTGAAAGGTATGAGGTCCCTTTCTCTTCATTAAGTAATAGAGATGTTTGTAAAAATATGGATTTAATGGTAAAAAACCAAAGGAAATATTAGTTGTTTGGCTTAAAAGAAAGTATAAAAAGTTTGTCTGTGACTTGTGAACCATTCTGATTGTTACTCAAATTATAAAAAGAAATGCACCATAATACATGAAATTTGTATATAAAATAATTTTGGTAATGGTTACAAGCAAAGCAAGCATTTCCCAATATTAGGGAATTTACAATTTGCCAAGAGGCAAATTTGTAATAGATATAATGGAAAAAATATGAGTAAATTTAAATTATGTTTAATAAAACACATTATAATTTCATAAATTTTAGTTAACGATCCTAATATTAAGAATATTTACTCTTTTGATTGATCAGCAGCTGGGATTTTCCATGGTACTGATTAAGCAGGTTTACTATTTCTCATTCTGTGTCAAAATCTCTTTCATAAAGAGGCCTTTTTGTATAGATAAGAAGAACATATACTTTTATAGACAATAAGGATACAATCTGACTGCTCTGTCTGAATAGGAAAAAAGAATTTCAGATAATAGGATTATCTCCATCTCACTTAACTTCATCCATCCAGAAATTAGATGTCTATCAGTAGGTAATTGTGTAGCCTCTCTCGGTTGCCATTGTAGCCAGGGAGGAAGCAGAAGGAACCTGCAGGCAGTTAAAATTTGTTTCAATAAGAGGACTGCTTGAAAATTATTAGTTAAACTGAATAACAGAGATCAGAATAATTTCTGAGGCATTCAAATAAAATGGCATTAGGTTGTGTCGAAGGAGAACATAGTGGTCTCAAGACAAACTGCTATTGGCATTTCTTGCAGACTGATTTTCAGATTAATTTTATTGAATATTTCAACTATTGTGGACTATGAGAAGATGCAGAGATTGTTAAGAACGGGATGATGACTGAAGAGAGATGCTACTATACTGAGGAAGATAAAAATCTCTCAGAATTGTCTCTGATCTTGAGACAATTTGCCTGATGATAAATGTACAATGCAAATTAAAGTTATAAGTCTACTGGAAATTCTATCAAGATTTTTTTTTTAAATGAAAGGCCCATCAGCAAGAACTAGGAAAGGAAAGGAAGATCCTGAGAGCAGAAAATTATTATGGAATGACTGAATGACCATGAATGTGTGATAAATCCATTAAAACATTAAATTTCTTCTATGGAGTAGAATAACATTAAATTATTTGGATAAGGAAAAACATTTCAAAATATTTCAGAGGAATATACTGACACCAGAAATTATAATAAGGACTCCCCATCTGGAATTTTACTCAGTTCAACAGTTGATCAAAATAAAGGTTGCATCTACACTTAAAAGAAAATGAAACTAAAGCCCAAAGTTGCTTAAAAGACAAATAAGTTCTCATGAGCCCTAAATTTAATCTGGATATTAACAGATAGATTTTAACCACCTGAGATGTGAAGTTCTGAAGTAGCCTTCCCATAGGAACAATGAGAAGAAAAATTCAAAATAATTTCATAATGGAATTTATTACATTTTTAATGAGATTCTATGACATGGTCACCTGAACAGGAAGATGCTTCAAAACTTAAGAGCTCTCTTCCACTTCTGGAAGAATTATTTTTATGTTCCTAAACACTTGTTGTAGACTGAGTTATGTTTTATTAGAAGAAGAGGCAATATTTTAAATGTTGTGGTCTACTTTTCCCATGCAGGAAGAATACCTTGGAGATTTCTCTCCTAGATCTGTTTAACAAACAGACTGAGCTCACTTAAAATGGTTAAAAATAGGTGTTTGTCAGATAGGTCACCTGTGACTTCTGTGGAAAGAAGCACTCTAAGGAAAAAAAAAGTAATTGGGAAGAAACATTTTGGTTTAGAAGAAAGACCACAAAGGTGTGAGTTACCTAGTAGATTAAACTGAATTTCTTTTCTTTTCCACTCAAGTTATATTCAATTTTTGTATGCTTTTTATGATTTTTTTTAAATTAAATTCCAAAAACCTGGATCTTGAAAGAGGAGAGATTTTTCTCCACCTACAGTCTCCTCTTGGAAGGTGTGGCAGGAAGGTCAAAGGGAGTTAATCCAACTGCTTAAAATTGGGAATCAGTTCTCATACAGATCTTGGATAAACTTTGTCTAAAATGCAGATAAAAATTAATTGCTTGTAATCAAACATAAGCCTTATCCTCAGGTAGCATAATTGTTGCAGGTTTTCTGCATGTGAAAAGGAAGAGGAGGAAAACAGTATTTCTTGCAAATATTTTCATCTGTGAGAGTTTAAACTATCCAGAAGTTCCACAAGGCAATTGCATAAATAAACAATTGCCTTTTAAAATAAGGCTTAAGTAATTCAACTGAGCCATGGGAAATCCAGTCCAAGTTTTGTGCTAATGAGGAAGTGTCATAAATATTCACATTTTCTTGCCATTAGCGTTATAATTTACTACCTACAGGTATAGAGATAGATGAGGAATCTCACACTTAAACCTTCACTCCAGAATAATGAAGAAGGAAAGAAAATTAGCTTATCCAGCTACATTTTTAGTGAGCATCCACCAGCAGCAATTGTGCAGGAATGTCATTGATCTTGGGCAGACAGACCAAGAAACTCAGAGTAATGTAAAAAGTAGAGCGATGGAAATACAGAGCAAGTGGCTATGCCAGCAGGATATACTGTTACTGTGAGAAGAACTCTGGGGGTGTCTATTTATTATTTGTATACGATATCATGGGGACAGAGTTCACAGAAATTAAATTTACCAAGACCAGAAAAAATATTCTATTTCTGTGTCTGCACTGCTGAGGCCAGCAACTGAAATAATAATTTTGTCTTGACCCTGTGCAGTCTGCAAATGGTTTATGAATGGGAATTACACAGACTCACTGTTTTGCATGATCATTCACTCCCTTTGTTTGCACACACAAAAAATAGTGATGGACTATCATTATCCAAATTGATAGCAGCTGTGCTTACTAAAAAAATGTTTTCCTCAAATCTGTTGACATGTCAGTGGTAATAAAAAAAATAAAATATGTCATATGGTACACTGAAACTCCTGAATTACTTGTTGCAGGCCATTTAAATGTGCTGCATTCAATCCAAGAAATCTTCTGTTAAAATAATATATTTGCTATGCCCTTTAGTACAGATTCTACCATCCTCTGGGGAAGTATTTTGAAGAAATCCTTAAAATCTAAATATTTAGCTTCCTTTCACATTTGCATAATTTAATTGGAAGGTTTAACTTTTTTTTTCTTTTTTCTTTTTTTTTCCCCCAAATTTCAAGTTATCCACCATTTTGTTTCTTGAAACTAATTTACTGTCTTATTAACTCACCAAGGTCCACCCCATGAACTCCCTCTGTAGTAACAGGGGACTGGAAATTTATTAGCACTGTGCTTTACAGGAAGAAGCAAACATGCTCTCCTTGCAGCCAGAACTGACCAGAACCCATGTGAATCAAGGTCCTAGCTGACAACCTTTGCTGAGTAGCTGGGTGTATGAAGTGCTGCAGACAACTGTGTCCTGCCGGGCTAATCACAGCTGTGGCTTCAATAGCTGCTATTAGCTCTCTCTCAGAGGCCACCTGCAAAATATCACACCCCCAGAAAAGCACTCAGCACTGCTTGTAGGTGCATTTGTAACTTTTTAAAATTTTTTTTTTTTATTTCAGGGTAATACAAATTTTTGAGCTTGTACTTTTGAAGGTTGCATTCATGACCTATTAGATTGATAGTCTATCTTACTTTCTCCATAGACACAACCCCAACTTTCTGGTGAGATTAAGAAAAGGGAAAAAAGCAAATAGGGAAGAAGATTTTTAGGGGTCATGTTGCAACCTTACAGAAAGCACATTATTCCTTGAAGTTCAAAAATGTGTTTTTTATGAAGAAATAATTTGCCTTTACACAGGAAAAGCCCTGCTTTGTTTTGATGTCATTTGATGGTATGTCTTATTTGATTTCATGGTGCCTACAGACAGTAAGTGCAATTGAGACCTTTTTCCTAAGGATGCTAGAGACACAGGCAGCAGATGTGTGTCCCTGCTCTGTGCAGCTGACAGTCCCAGCTGAACAGACAAGAAACCTCAGGGAGATGAAATAACTTACTGTTGTTCAGAACCTGAGCCAGAGTTAATGCTTGTCTTTCAAACCTCAGTGCAGTGATTTGTCTAGTACATCAGCTTACCTCCTGTTCTCACCATAAAGCAAAATAAAACGTACAAAAGCAAGTGTTGTAGATAAGATAGACTCTAAAACGAGGAGATCAGAGAGAGGCAGAAAGCCATTGGCAACCTAAGTTCAAAACAGGGAGCACTGTGGAAATACAGAAGGTCAGAAGCAGCAACAGAAAGAAAAGGGAAAGATATTGTAAGACAGTAAATAGCGTGCATGTTTCCTATGCTGAGAACAAAATACTTGTCTGCTTCCTCTGCCCTCTCAGAGGTTTAAAACTTCTTGTTACAGAATGTACCATTAAGCCAATTTCACTGGCTGCATCGTGATGGACTGGCCAAGTCCACCCTTCACAGACCTGGAAATTTTGGCTCCCTGTTCTGGGAGCAAAATCAGGAGATAAGGTCACTTGTCACCTGATCTCCATGGCAACAGGAATCACTTCACTGTCTCATCTGCTCCTTCTGCTTCTCCCATTTTTTCTGGAAACTGAAACTTCTGGCTGTGGATTTATGCTCCAGCTGATGCTGAGCTTCTAAAGTATTCTGGTATTGGCAGGGACAGAGTTAATTTTCTTCATAGTAGCTCATACAGGGCTGTATTTTGGATTTGCATGAAAAGATCAGAAGTGACTCCCTTAGAAAGAGTGATATGAAAATTTCAGGAGAATGACATTTTCTTTCACTAAGTAATTGACAAAAGAAAGGAGATAGTTTAGAAGGAAAGACGCTGAAGACAGAAGCTACCTATTTTTGTCAAGACAATGTAGAGTGCAAAGATATATGGAGAAAGTATAATTGTCAGTCACTTTCCCATGAAGGATATTTTATGCGGTAATAAATGAGACAAACAGGCACTGAATAGGGCTTTATGGGAAGCAGTTTTGGCTCAGTTGTACCTCTGCCTCTCAGGATGTCTCCCATTAGTCACTCAGCTGATGAATTTGCTCAGCAGTGGTGGCAGTTTCAGGAAAAGAAGAAAGAGCTCTCAGAAGATTCAGCAGTTTAGTTTAAATACATTTCCTCTCCCACGCCTGCTCCATGCTGAGCTCGTGTCTCTCTCTCTGCAGCTGTTGCTGTTTCACGGGTACCCTCTCCTTCATGTTAATCACCCCCATCCGTCCCTGGAGGCAGCAGAGCCAACCAGCACCATCATTTCACATCTATGTCATGGGAAGATACCAAGGTTTTAGAGCCCTCAGAGTTCAGTCTGAACCCTGAAGAAACCCAGATTTTTGTTCAGGATTCAGAAGTGTTCAGTAATTTCTTGGGATTCAGAAGTTTTGAGCTCAGGTGTGATATCTCCCTTGGAGTTGTGATTGCACTCTGGTGTGGCTGTCAGGCTTACCTGGTAGGTGGAGCCACACCTGTGCGAGCTGGTTGTGCTTGAGCCAGCCAGAGACTGGTAATGCTGAGGAAAACAACGCTGAAAAGCTCAAGCTGTCTTTGCACAGAGCTTGCACCTGAAATCTGCATAGATGCAGTGCATGATACTTCATGTAAGGCAACCCGATCATGAGTACTTCTTTGGCTACAGCTGACAGAAATTTGAGAAGCTCTGCTCTGCTTTCTGCGATTTGTTCTAGACACTGTTTCCCCCTATTTAAAGTAGAGATAATGTTACCTGCAAAACATGCTGACATATGTGCTAGGATGTGAATTCGAGGGAATATTCCAATTCCTCTAATGGCTTCCTTTCAAACTCTGAAGCAGGGCCATGTGAATTGTTTTGTCAGCAGATTTGCAGGATTTAAGTCTATTTTAGTGAGTGACAAATCTCAATGTATCACAATACAATAAATTTTCCTATTTACCCCTTATGTGGCATTTGATAAAGTAAGCTATTAAATAATAATCGTTGTAGTGAAGGGCAGTGTATTTGCCCACTCTTAGAGATTTCTGAAATATTAATACATAGAGCTATTGCTGCAGCTATCTCAAATGTGCCTGCCCTGTTTATGGCATGTACTGGATGCTCTAATTAAAGCCATTTTCATTTAGTCAATGAAAAAAAAAACAACAAAATTGCTTTTTACACCACGTTGGTTATTTAATTGAGATGGGGAAAATGAAGAAGCAGAGGAAGAACAAGTGAGTTATCCCCAGCAGGACACTGAGAATAAGCACTTTTTGCTTGAAAAAATCTTTGATACCTGTCATTGTCTTGAAATTACTGTTACTTGCTAAATTTTGGTCACAAGCTAGTAGTGGGATCTGAAGATGCTGTAGGAGTTACAGAGTTGAGGTAAGATTAAGTAATTTCTTCAAAGATAGTGGCTTCCACTGGGACTCGGACAGCTAATGGGATTGAAGATTTTGCCCTCAGGGCCGTCAGTTTCGACTGAGCACATTAAAATGAGGGAACAGCTCAGTGGCTTATGTAAAATGAGATGGTGGCATGAGTCCAGCTACTGAGTTCACAGGTATCTCCATCTACATGCTAATACTGAGGATTGGGCTTAGAGCACCATGAAAGAAGCTGATGGAGCAGAGAAACCACCTCTTATCACGGACTGCAAGGCTCCAGCTTTCTAATTCCAGTGGCAGAGAGGACCTTATTTTTATACAATTGTCTCTATGCACATAAAAATACTTAATAGTAAATAAAGAAGAGGCAGGAATCAATGCATAACTCCCCAAAAATGATTCCTGTCTTGGGATGTAGAGTCACCTTCCCATTATGGTGGTCCAGGGAATCCCAGGTCCTACCATTCCAAGTGATATAATTTCAAGAGCTGGAATGAGACAATACTCTGTATCCTGCCCCATATGTGATAGGAGATGACCACAGAAGATCCTGAAAACCAGACTCACAAGCATCATCAAAACCACTTTGTATACCTAAGCAGTCAAACTCTTCTGTCTTTAAGTGAGAAAATCAGACCTCTATGGGTTGCAGTGAAAAAAAGATACCATTTTAGTTCTATCTAGAATTCTGGAGGAAAGATACAATACATATCAATATCAATATATGCTTTACAAAGCACCTAATGGTAAGGATCTTCATCAAATTTCTAGAGTTTTCTAGAAGGGCTTGGGAAGAAATTCTTTACAGTAAATAGAATTTGAGAGATAGGGAAAATCTCTACTTCATTTTTGGCTTGGAAAGCCCTCCTAGAACTCTTTCTATAGGAAGTTTGGAAATGCTAAATCACTTCAGTTGTAAAATGCCTCCTTCACTGCACAGATGGATGCTTGGGGAAATATTTTCTGCTGAACCTGTGTGCAGATCCATGGACCTAATTCATTTGCTTTGTTAAAATAATGTCTTTGTAGATATGATGATTTAAGGCTACAAACAAATAAATTTTTGTAAAAAAAGTAATATTGTTTGTTAGGAGAAATATTCAAGTGCAGTACAAGGTCAGGAACTGCTATTCTGGATATATAATATTTGCTAGCTACTGTGTCTCCTTTTCCTCCTCCACAGGTACACTTGTTTTTTTCTCGATGGATTTAATTTGTTAGTAAAATCAAGTAAAATTCTAAACAGTTCTTCTCCACCTGTATTTATCTGGCAGGCTAGTGTTTCTGGTTAAAAGCAGGAAAAGCATACTTAAAACCATGAATTTTTCCTCTCAAGCTACTGCAGTTAGTTTACAAATTTAACACACTAATGAGAAAAACCTCTTTTTGCAAGCCAAACCTAAATTCTCTCTCTTTTTTTTTTTTTTTAACTGTTCACATGTACCACTTTAAAAAAAGAATAAAAATGCATTTTAATGCCCTCAGATTAATGTCAAAAGCATCTTCACGCTTACTTTATTGACAGAATCATCTTTCTGACTCTGACCCTCAAGAGGCAAACCATTTCTGAAATGTATTGTATTTACAGGGCTTTTGGAGAGGAGATGAGGCCTACTGTGTAACTGCAATTTTGTTGGAACATGCAACTGTCATGTAATGCAGCAAAAAAAATATGAAGCATATTACAGGCAAGGATTGAAAATTTTTTTGAAGTCAAAATACAATTTTTTCCCCTTTGCTTTTTAAGTGGTTGTCAGTGGAGTAAGAGGGTTTAGAAAACTGTAGAAACACTAAATTTTATATGACCTGAAGAGAGAGACAGTCCCCATATTATTAATGCTCTGTCTCTTTTCCAATTATTGATTAAAAATTCATCCATTCCATTTGACCTATCAGCTGTATATCTCACACCTGTTCTGAATCTGTGTATGTATGAATCTGTACATACACAGAAATCTGGTGTATTAATGACTTTTTGGGATGTGGTTCTAATTTTGAAGGGGGTATATTACTCCTTTAAAACACAGCTAGTGTTCCACAATGAAGCAAGTGCTGCATTTTAGTTCAGTGCTTAAACCAAACCAAAAGAATACATTTGCATTGACCTGAATTGACTATGTGGGAAAAGGAACAGTGAAAGAGAAAAAGGTAGAATTACTCCATTCCTTGCTTTGTTAAAGAAATACTTTACAGTAAATAGAATTTGAAAGGTAGGGAAAATCTCTACCTTACTTTTGACTTGCATTTAATCATGAAGGTGGTAAACGGCAAAGCTCATTGATTCAGCTTGGGAGGCTGCTTAAATAGTATAGGAAAACCTTAAAAGTATAGGAGAGCATAAAAAAACCTTCTTTAACCAATTCTTACTGGCCCTGTGAAAAGCATCTAAAACCCATGGCTAATCTGGCCTGAGAAAGTAAAACATTTAAAGCACATTAAAATGAATCATATTGACATTTTCAGAAAACAGTGCCTGTTTTCATTTGTATTTGAGCCATTTGCTAAATTAATAGTTAGATTCAGGATAGTCCAAAACTGCATTTTTCAAATGATTAATCCATCCAAACTACTGCCCAGACACTTTTCTGGTGTAAGGGAGAAAGTTTTTCCCTTAACTCTATCTAGCTCTGATGATTGCTCGTGTCATCCACACACTCTTATTGACCAATAATCCAAATCAAGGATTTGGAGATGTGTAATTCTAGGCAGTGTGACATCTTCCCAAGACCTTATGATTTTATCTGTGAGTTGAGGAACAAGATGGATAGAGCAGGGAGATAAGGGAGAAGAAGGCAACAAAATGTTATTAACATTAGTGTAGTAAACAGTGATTAAAGCACAAGAGGATTTTTCTCATGTCAGAACATATCCCGTCCGAGGTGACTTTTAAAGACCTCAGCACAATTAGGCTGTAGATGTCCCACAGCTCTGCTCGAATACAAGGCTGTGACTTTAATGTCCACATCCCCTGATTTGTCACCTCTCCAGCTGCAGGGATGGAGGAAGAGAGGGCCCTTTGCAGGGTGGTGGATGATTGTGGCAGAGCTGTGGCTGCTGCAGGAGTAGGGCTGCCCTGGGGGCTCCCCGCAGTGCCTGGGGCTGCCAAGAGTACAGGCAGAAGATGAAGTTGGAGATCTATGTGCTGATGATCCCTGCTCCTGAGACCACTATTTAAAGCGTGGTACCTCATCAATCATTGGCCTCGACAGAATAGAAAATAAGCCATTATGCACTTTTTATGGTCTTTTATTAGCTCCAAAGCACCACATAGGTGTAGGATGTGATTATAAAATCACAATATAAATGTACTTTCCTAGATGTAAGCCTTTTTATGTCTTGCATAACTGTGCAAAACTATATTTCCCAACATAGAAGTTTTATTTGTTTTAAAATTACATCCATAGGAAAAAGGCTTGTTTCCAGCTTCATGAAGGGAGAGAAATATTATAGGAAAAAAGAAAATACTAGAGTGGAATATGATTCTAGTTGTGCCTGCTGCTGAACTATTACTTTGTGGGTTTGGTCACTGTAGTACAAGAATTTTGAAATACTTCCAAACAAAGCTAAAGAAACCAATTCTAATGCTGCTAACAAATGAATTAAGACATAAATGCAGGATAAAAACACCCATAAACCTACAGCAGCCTAGAATTAGGGAGAGTGAGAAGGAAGTGATAAGTCTAAATAGAACAGACTATGTAAAGCCAAATTAATATTTTCAGTCATGCACAGATAACAAAGCAAAAGAAGTAAAAATGGAAATCAAAAAGGAAAAAAACCCCAACATTTGGAGGAGATGTAAGGAAACACTTTTTTATTCCAAAGAACATAAACTTTTGAAGTGGCCTACCAGGAAACACTGTTGTACTTAAACACTGAGGCTATTCAAGACATTACAAGGTAGTAGCTCAAAGGGATCATGGTATTGAAAATGTAGTGAGACATTACTTATCTCTGGTGATCTCTGATCTTACATTGTATATAAAAGCTGTTCTTGCAAAACAGTAGCTGAACCTGCATGCAGCCTTGCAGGAGCATGGAAAGGCAAATCCACACTCTGTTTGTGTTGATTTTTTTAAATGCTGCTTATTTGTGTCTTGAGACTTTCCCTGTCAGCTTTGCAGGGAAATTGTATGCAGATTTTGTCTCTGGCTCAGCTTCATGTACAGTTTTGGCAGGAGGTCAACCAGGTTAAGAAGAATAGATGAAATCTTAAAAGGGATGGTTCAGGCAGTGAACATCTACATCCTTCTGATCATGCTGCTGCTGGGGTTGGAGAGAGGATTTTGTGCAAAGAAAAATTCTGATCTGTTTAAGCATAAAGACTCAGAGATATGATGATAAAACTCTGTTCTTGTTAATGTGGCCTTCTGTGATTTTGATGCCGATTCTTCTCATGCTCTGACATCGTGAAAAAGATGTTGCCTGTTTAGGTTTCTCTCTCTTTTTATGGTGGTGGTGATGATGATGATTATGATTTGTTTTGTTTTGTTCAAGTTGGCTTTTCCTCCCCTCTTAAGATCTGGATGGTGAGGAGTCAGCTGAACTAGTATAGGAGCGAACAGTTTTCCCTACACTGAGGAAAGTTAACTTGGAGGCAGGGCGTCAAAAGGATAGGGCAGGGAGGCAAATTGAGAAGGGGTCTGGAAACACAACACAATTGTATTCAGATCCAGGAAAAACAGAGCTTCTTGACACTCCTCTGCTCTGCTGTTAAAGAACAGGATAGGGAAATGCATGTCCTGTCTATTAGCTGAGTTACATGTAGGATAACAGCCCACTTCTGATGCCTGGATTAAATCAAAACAAGGATGCCTCTGCTCTAATGTATTTCATTTATCCGTATATTGCACTGTCCCCAAAAATGAAAGGTAAAATCCAGATAGCCTGCTAGAAGAGATAGTATCCAAACCCCAGGTAACAATGTGGGATTTCTTTTCTTCAGCTGTTTCTACTCTTCTGAGACTCAGTGGGTTCCTTGTAAACATCCTTTACGCATGGTGGAGGAAAGGCACCACTTTACTATTTATGTTTAGTTGTAGCCCAGATTTAGGAGTGTCATTAATCCCTGCTTCTCCACAAGGGAAGCCAAACAGTGCTCAGTCCTTTTGATGTCCCTGCTGGCACAGAGGGATGTGTTCAGTCCTGTACCTGGGGACCTGCAGTCTGGACCTTTCTCTCTTTGATGGGTTCTCAACCCGCATTTTCTAATTTCCAGCACAGTGTTTTAACCACCACATTCCAGACTAGCCTTTGGGGAAGTAATTTCTGTCTCCCCTAATGTAAGAGTGACTCAGACACAGATCAATGGTCCATTAAGCTGTTTTTCTTATTTGCAACATTACTCTGTAGTGACTGCTCCGGGATGACCATAGGAACTCAACACCACTGTGAAGCAGTTCACTCTCTAATATATCACCCAGCTGAACAGCAAATGTGCAAGGGGATTTCTAAAGTGGCGTTTACTTTCAGACCATGGGACTTAACTTTTCAAATCTATATTAAAGAAATACATATCTATTTATGTCAATTGCTTCTCAGCCTCATCTCATGAAAAAGAGGCCAATATTTATTTGCATGCCATGTAGAAAAAAACATTTTTTTGCTTAAACGTGTTGTCTAATTGTTTCACTGGTACCTCTGTACCAATACCTCTGTAATTTTTATGTAACCCTATTCACTCACTTGATAACTGTCTCATCTTTCACCCATATCTAAGCCAGCTCAGTCTGTTGTATAGACAGACCATAATTGAAATTGCCTTTTTTTGCCTTTTTCTCCATCTTTTCAAACCCAGATGTAATCTTTTTTAGTTGGGTGGCTGAAACTGTGCACAGCATTCTAGATGCAAGCACAGCATGCATTTACATAAAAACATAAAAATGATTTCTGCTTTGTTCTCTTTTCTTTTCCCAATAATTCCTGCCATTCTATTGCATTTTTTGACTGCTGCTGAGCATTGAGTTGCTGTTTTCAGAGAACTATCCATAGTAACTCTAAGATCTCTTTCCTGTGTGGTAATGACTTATTTACAGCCCATCATAGTGTATGTATAGTTAGGGCTATTTTTTCCCATATGCCCTTACCAACATTGAATTTCATCTTCTGTTTTATTGCCTATTCACTCAGTGCCACGAGCTCCTTTTGCAAGTCCTCACAGTCAGCTTTAGAGTTAAGTATCTTGCATAATTTTGTACGCCCTCAGCCTTTTTTACCTCTTTATTTAACTCATTTTCCAGATCATTTTTTGGCATGCTGAATAGCACAGGTTCTCTAGTAATCTTTCTCCATTATGAGGACTAATCATTATTCATATCTTTATGTTTCCTGTCTTACACTTGAAACTAATTCATGAGAGGACATCCCCTCTTACCCAGACAGCTCAGTTTCTCTAAGAGGCTTCTGTGAAGGATCATGCCAGTGGTTTTTGGAAATCGAGGAGTGCTGTACAGACTGGGTCATTGTTTTCCATCTTCTTTCAGGCATCCACAAAGAACTCCTTCTGAAACACAGCTTCTCTACACAGAAATTGTGACATTGACATTTCCCAGCCATGATATATTTATCACTGTCATGATTTTTGTTTTTCTTTTTAGTTTTTCCAAAACTCCAGGACACTTGTTATTGTTCACTTGATCTCGCTGAAACCCTGGGTAAAGACTTCTCATGGACTTGCCACATCCTGTTTTTCTACTATGGGAAAATTTTAGGGGTAAGATAGAACTGCTATTAGTTGAGAAAGCTCACATTGAGGACCTTAACAAACTTAATTTTCAATTTTTTTTTCCTGAAACATCTGTAATTGTCTAGTCAGGAACAGTGCTTTAAGCTTATTTCCCATATATTTCTTCTGATATGCGTCCTGAGTGGTATTTGATACACATTGATTGCCCACTGGTGATAATTGGTAAATTTTCTACTTCTGACATGTCCTGTAGTTAGCATCTCTGCCTTTAACAAGTTGTTCTTCAAACCCTTTTCTGTCTTACTACATCTCTGTATCCAGCTTCTCAAGGCTTATAAGCTTTTCTATTTTTCTTAAGTAGATACAAATCCTATTTTGCTGAGGAATTTTTATTTCTAATATACTCCTCTACTATTTTCCTTGCAGAGCTTTTCCTGATCCTTTTGGAGTTGGTTTTTTGTTTGTTTGTTTATCTTGAGCTTCTAGGATATTGTTCTTAAATACTCCATGGTGCCACTTTCAAACAATTTATGTTGTTACATACTCCTGGTGTTTTTACAATGAGCTCTCATTTTTTGTAATTCCTGTTTAAAAGTAAATATGACTGTTGTAGACTTTTTTTTTTCCTTTAATTTGATTTATTTTTATTGCTGATTGATTTTTTTGTATAGTATTATTTTGAAGCAGATCCTGAAAGCACATGGGAATGCTTACTGTCATCTGGGTTTCTGGCTCCAGAAGGTTGTTGTTTATGATTACTGCGAATGTAGTCTTCCAGTGACAAGGGAGTTTTGGAGTGTTGTTTTGTGAGGTTTGTTTGTTAATTTGTTTGGAGTTTGGTATATTTTATTGATTTGGTTTGTGTTCTATTGGGAGTATTGTTTGTTTTGTTTTATTTTTTTTTTTTTTAATCTCCTCGGTGTCTTTTGGAATTTCTTGGCCTTTGCTATCAAACCAATGCAGTCAGTAGCACAGCTCTAGTAATGTGCTTATCAAAGCAGGGAAATTCTGTCCTGTGACTTTTGGAGTATGGTTTGATCTTGCTAACTTATTTTGCTTTTGATCTTGTTAACTTATTTACTTTATGACTAAGCCTTCATTTGTCATTCCTGTCTCTCAAGCCATGAGCTGCCTTTACCATCCGCACACACAGCTGGTTTTCTGACACCCATGGAAAATACCTTCAGTGTGACCACTTGGGCATCCACCACTGTCTGGAGCTTTTGGCAGTTTTTAGCTTTACTTGCAGGGTTTTCTTCTCTGTCCTTTGCCTTCTATGCATCAATTTATTGTACTGCCATCATTTATATGCAAAGAGTTTCTTTAGTTGACCTCTCCCAGTATGTCCAAAACCTTCCTGGTCTTGAAGACTGTTCTTCCTTGAGCAGTCAAGAATGCAAGAGTGAGGCTAAAGGATATCAACTGAAGGAAAGATATAGAGCTTTGCTCAGTGTTCCTAGGATGGTCGTTTCACATTAGACTATTCCCAGGAAAACTGAACCCCAAATCCTTTCTTCTGAGGTTCCTAAGTCTCTTCCCAGATAATATAAGAAGTTTAGGTTAGCTGGTGACAACAGACAAAAGACTTGGGTATTGCATTATCTACTGCCTGGGGTTTTACTCTCGTGTTGAAAATTAGACAGATTGCCAGCAACAATTTCCTGAAATTTATTTTAAGTTTCCCTTTTTTAACTTTGACCCACTATTTCCTGGAATTTTTTTCTGGCAACAGAGGAAGTGATTTCTTCATGCCTAAGGGGAACGCAAACATCTTTCAAACACTTGCAGATGGTTTCATGCCCCCTAGTCATCCCTCTGCAGGCTACACATTATATCTTTTTAATCCTAAGGCACAGGTTGCTCTATAAAGCTGAAAACTCACAAAAGCACTAGGCTATATCTCTGTCTCTCTGGTTTTTGGTGTTTTTTGGGGGGTGAAAGGTGGTGGGTTTGTTTTTGGTTGGTTTTTTTTTCTTGGTTTTTTTTTTTTTTTTTTTTTTTTTTTTTTTTAGTTTTCCTTTCTTTTCCCCCGCACAACTTCATTTATTTTCACTGACATTGGCATATATGCATCTACAGTCAGAACCTGTCCCTGTGAATATGAAGGAAGCTTGGGCCAAATGAAGCTTTTAGTCACACCAGTGGGACCCTGTTGACTTCAGTTTCACCTTCAGGTGGTAGCCTTTTGTGCATGCTGGATGAAAAGACACAGCTCAGACAGCCCTTAGAAATGTTCTGCTCTGTGCAGGGCAAAGTGCCACAAAGGCTAAATCCCAAAAAATCCTGTAACTTTTCCATCTCAAACAGGTGTTTACAGTCGTATAAATAAAATAAAGGCTTTTTTTGCAGACCTAGAGTCAGCCCTCTACTAAAATATCTGGCACTTACTTGGAAACTAAGTAAAAAGAAAACAACAACCTGAACAAATATAAGAGTTGAAGGTGAGGGAAGAAGGGTGGCAGTACTGAAATGAACTAAAAAGCCCTTAAAAGATTCAAATAGGGAAAAATATCCTAAACAGCCTAATGGAAAAAGTCCTGTTAAAAAGCACTGAAATTTCTAACTTTCTTGCAGATTTTTACCTCATGGCAGTATGTATAATTTGTAAAGTGAAAGTGAAGTCATCTCACACAAAATATCTTGGCTTTTCAAGCTATCGAAACATGATAGCCCATTTTGTGGAGGCAATGATGGTTAGACTAAGGAGTGACATCAGAAGAAATTCTTTTTGCCACTCTTACCCAACTTGGCATCCTATATTTTTTGGAAAGGCACGGATCTTATTGTCTTCAGTGGATCAAGTTCTTTAAGTTGATCTCTTTGAGCTACATTAAGCACTATTTTCTTTACCATTCCTCTTGCCAGTTGTTAAAAGACTACATACTACTTGATGCCACAAACCATAAAACCCTAGAAAGAGAAAAAATAATATTATGTTCCATATATGGAAGGTTTTAACACCCTGTAAGAAAGGAATGAGAGATTTGAGTGTTCAGAGATCTGAGTTTTTATGACTTGTCCATGGTTATGGATTTGGTCTGGTATTAAATCTAGGTTTCCAAGGGATTCTTGAAGGGAAAACTCGAAGTGGGAAAGGAAAAGGAAAGAGTTGATGGACAAGTAGTTGTGATAAAGGCTGAAGAGAAAGAGAAGACAGTTTCCTGAAGAAATGTGTATAGTCACAATCTAGAGATAATGACGGACTTAAGCTGGTAGACTCTGGATTCAGTGTGTCTCAATGCCTCAGTTAAGTTTTGAGAATACAGTTCTCAGGATTTTTCTTTTCCAAGTTTACATCTATATATATAAAAGGCTTTAAGTAGGGTTGGAATTTTTTTAAGCTTCAAAGGATTCACCAAATTGAAAAGATTGGGGACTGGTAGTTTAGGAACAGGTCTACTGATACCACTGCTTTTACAGGCTCACCTCAGCTAGCTTTAAACTGGTTAATCCTGGCACAGTAATGCAGTTGTGATATCAGTTGATTGTAGCAGGATCATGCCGAGGTATTTACCTGGATGTCAGTCAGGCTTTGCAGCCTGAATCCAGCTTGGTGCTGCCTGACTGCACCAGGTACTTAGCTTAGCTAGTTTAGAGCAATTATGGTTTGATCCATCTACACAAGATTGCAATGTGGTTGTAGCTACAGTAGCCTAGCTCTTCAAATGTTTTAAGCACTAGGATGCATTACTGCGTCTCTTCCTTTTAGCTTTTATATGTTTTTCTGTAATGTCGCACTTCTAAAGTAGATCTGCTTGAGCAACCTTTAAGGCAATGTCCAGCTGAATAGAAAATGTTTAATCCCAACTCTTCATACCATAGTTTATATAGGGTTTCTCTTCCCTTTTTTGCCACCTTGACAGCTGTTTGAATGAGATCAATCTATTCACTGTGGTCTAAAACTCCCATAGCATGCTAAAATGTCATGCAAATTTCTCATGATTTCCCATTACCTGAATTAAATTATACATTAAAATTACTTCAACACTGTGCCTTAGAAATATTTCCAATATCTTTCTCTCAACTGAAATGAGACTTAGAGGACTTGTCCTCTGAATCTTCCCTTGATTCTTTCTTGAATCTGGGGATAGATTTAGTACCCCTTAAGTCCTTGGGTATGACTGCACTCCTTAGTGTCCTGTCAAAAACCTTTGCTGAAGGCTTTCTTATTTCCTTTGTTACTTCCTTAAAGATTCTGGGACACAATTCATCTGAGCCTGGTGCTTTGTCAAATGTAACAGTCCTAATTGCCTTATTATCTTCTCCAGTGCAATAGCAAAGCCTTTTAACATTTTACTTTCCCCTCCAGGAGAATGTGTCTCAGTCACAGAGATACTACATTCCTATTTTTTTTAATTTTTCTCCCCACTTCCCCCCAATGAATAATGAGGTGAGGAATTCACTTATGCCTGCAGCAGAATCAAACTCATCTGTCACTAACTTTCCACTTATGTTCTTCAATGTCTCTACTGTCTCACTGCCTCTTGTAGAATTCTGAATATATATTTAGAATCACAGAATCATAGATGTAAGGAATGGAAAAGAGCTATTAGGTCATCCAGTTCATTGCCCTGCAACTAGAGAATTGTTCTATGAAATATATTTCTCACTTTTTTGTTCAATCACTTTTTAACATCCCAGATGTTTCCTTTGGAGTCACTTTAATGTCTCTCACATGCAAAAAGTTTTCCCTGATGATTAGCTGTTTTCTCTTTCTATATGTTAAGAATCTTGTCTAAATTAAATGGTCTTGTTTCACTTCCATTTTTTTCTCTGTTCATCTTTTGTTTCATGTTTTTCAGCTGTTCAGATAGATATAGATGACCTTCCTCTTTTTGAGAGACATTTTGACCTAATCTTCACATATCTTTGTGGGGCCTGAATTTCTCATAGACTCATAATGGCATGAAGATTAGAATGGTTTAAAAGATCTTAGAATAGGTGGAAGTGGCATGTCATTTCCAGCCTGTGTGAAAGCACCACAAGTGCATTTAGAATATCCTGCTCTGTGGGTGTCCTCTCTTCCCATGGTCAGCATGAACCACAGTGAACATGGTCTGCTACAGCACTCCTGAGCCAGGCAAAGAGCTTTAGAGCCCATTCCAATTCTTCTTCCAAAGCCCTGAGCTATAAGGTTGTGTGGATGCCAGTTAGCACAGATTTTGTATTTATCTGTTCCAGTATCATGCTCCTGGTGTCCAGCCAAGGGCAGATACACAAGGCAGTGCAGTACAGAGCTCACCTGTGACCCAGAAGGAAATTGCTTTCTTTCTGCAAAGGTCTGAACATGAACTGTCTATCCTAGATAATCACAGCTGGACTTCTGCCTGTGTTACAGCATCTTCTTTACAAATCGGGTGTTTGGCTCAGACTTCCCAGTATCTAAGGCTGCAGGAGACAGAGCATTGGGTGTCTGGGTCAGTTCATCACTGGAATTTTCTTCCGTTGCTCCGGGAGAGGAGTCCTTCCCCTGTGAGGGCTGTGTGGATCCTTCCCACGGGACACAGCTCTCCATGAATTTCCCAGGCATGGGTCCAATCTCACAAGCAGCAGGCTTACAGCACCCACTGCAATGTGAGTCCCTCCTACGGGTACACAGCCCTCCCAAGACTGCTGTGACATGGCTCTCTTCCCACAAGGTGCAGTGCTCCAAGGACAGGCTGCTCCAGCCTGGAAGCACTGCCTCTCTCTCTCTCCACCGGCTCTCCCACTAGATCACAGCCCTCTCCAGGGATCGACCCGCTCCAGCATGGGCACCTTTCCCATGGGCTGTGGGTGGATCTCTGCATCCCCCATGGATCCCCATGGGCTGTGGGTGGATGTCTGCATTCCCTGTGGATCCCCAAGGGCTGCAGGGGCACAGCTGCTTCACCATGGTCTCACCATGACCTGCAGAGGAATCTCAGCTCTGGCACCTGGAGCACCTCCTGCCCCTCTTCTCCACTGACCTTGGTGTCTCCATGTTGTTTCCCTCACATGTTCTCACCTCCTCCTCTTCTCTGGCTAGCAAGACAAACTGAGCCCCCACTTTGTTTTGACTTTCTTCTTAAATATGTCATCACAGTGGCGTTACCAACCTCTCCATTAGGCCCAGGCTTAGCCAGAGGCATGTCCATCCTCAGAGCCATCAGGGATTGGCTCTGCTGGACATGGACATGGACAGCTTCCAGCAGCTTCTCACAGGAGCTACCTCTGTGGCCCCACACTACCAAAAACCAGGCCATGCAAAACCAACACACGTACATACCAGCTCACTACTGCAGCTGGAATAATGGACTGTCTAAACCATTCTCCTGAATTTGTATAATGTACCAGAGAAATCTGTTATAGGAATGAGACTGCAATCCCAGATCCTTCTGGCCTTTCTTGGTCTAGCTCAGACTCAAGTTATTTGAAATTGAACACAATATTCTAGGTTCCAGTTATTAGAGTCCTATTGGCAGCTTCCTGCAGCCCATGAGATTTTGATAGTTATAGAATGTTTATTTTTACTTTCTTTGCTATTACATATAATTTATTTACTGAACCTTATTCCTTTTTACATTTCATAACTTTTTCAGGCTTTTCCCCATTTATCTTTTGTTCTTTGATATTTTCAGGTGTTCAGTGTGGTTCAGCAAGGTTTTAATTTTCCTCATCAAGCTGTGAACTTCTTCCTTTTTCTTTCCAGACAGTTTAATACCGTTTGACATTTCCTCACATTTCCAACAGTCTGTAGCTGCTTCTACACTTAGCCACTGTGATTGGAAATGACTGTATATGATTATTGTTAGACATAATATTGTGCTTGTACTGCTGCTGGGCATTGCTTTGAATGAATGGGAAACCAAAAGAAAACATATTGTGTTCCCAAACATTTTAGTCCTATAAACAAGGCCAAAGCATGAGCCAAGTAAGCTTACTATGGTTCAACAATGACAAAATAATTAGCCGTTAAAAACCAGGCACCCAGGATTGAACATATCTTTAAAAGCATTACAGAGTCAACCTAGTACACTTTTAAAGTAGTAAACTATGAAAAGCATATACTCTGCATTAAATTTTGGATCTTTTCCAAAGTTCTCATACCAACTCTTTCATCATTCTCTTTAGGGCACGTCCCAGCCTGTGCTGTATGTAAGGAAATAAATTATATCAAACCTTATAGTATTTGCATTGCCCGTTACATGAAAACCAAGTGTTACCTGCACCATACATTCTTATTTCTGCTTGTATTTCTTCTTTTTATATGGTAGAAGATAAATTTGGATGAAGTATAAGCCAGCCCAAAATGTGCTTGAAATTTCCAAAATTATTTGCATTTTTCCTATGGTCAGATCCAGTATTTTTTTTTTTTTTTAAACATTGTGAGAAAGTATTGCCTTGCTATGACAAAGATTTTTACAAATTAACTATATACTTAATGCAGAAAAACCAGATTTTTTTAAACCCAAACCCTCTGAGTCTCAGTTAACATTCCTTAGCTCATGTCAGGAACAAATAGTAAAGCACATTTTCTTGCTCCCCTTTTCTATATTTTTCATGTATTTTTACACCTCTGCAATGTGTCTTGACTATCATGTGCTAATGTTACTGTAAACAAGTAATTTAAAGCATTTCATATTAAGTCAGGAATCTTTCAGGCAGGAATGTATTTAAGTGTAACTGGCCTGTGTTGGAACAGAGGGACCTTGATCTCCTGGTTGTTGGCCAGTTGAACATGAGCCAGCAGTGCCCTGGCAGCCAGGAGGGACATCCATGTCCTGGGGGGCATCAGGCCTAGCATCACCAGGCGGGCAAGGAAGGGAATTGTCCTGCTCTGCTCTGAGCTGGGACAGCCTCACCTCAAGTGCTGGGGGTAGTTTTGGGCACCAAAATATAACAGAGATCATCCAAAGGAGGGCAACAAAGATGGTGAAGGGTCTTGAGGGGAAGCCTTATGAGGAGCAGGTGAGGTCACTTCATTTTTTCAGCCTGGAGAAAAGAAGACTGAGGTGAGACTTCTTTGCAGCTACAGCTTCCTCCTGAGGGGAAGAGAAGGGGCAGGCACTGATCTTTTCTCTGTTATGACTAGTGACCGGACTCAAAGGTCTGAAGTTGTGCCAGGGAAGGTTTAGGTTGGAAGTTAGAGAAATGCTCTTGACCTGAAGGATGGTTGGGCACTGGAACAGGATCCCCAGGGCAGTGATCACAGGATCAAGCCTGACAGTTCAGGAAGTGTTTGGACAATGCTGACAGGCATGTGGTGGGATGCTTGGGGATGGTGCTGTGCAGGGTCAGGTGTCTGACAGGATGATCCTCATGGTCCCTTCCAACTCAACATATTCTGTGATTCTGTGATGTGCTAGATGATCAAACTCCTTTCCTGCATAACAGCTGGGCTGATCTGTACTGGGATAGGTTTTTGCACTACCTGGGCAGTGGTGTAGGACTGCAGCTGGTGCTGTGAAGTCAGAGATTACAGTTACTTTGTGCCAATTGAATAGCAAAAAGAAGCTGAGTTAAACTACTTCTGACTGGCATCAGAGAAAATTTGCAGAACCTGCAAAAGACAGTGTGCTCCTAGAATCTGTGAGTTTAATTTACGCTGGCGGGATTTATAAGGGAATTAATAGGAACACACAGATGCGGATGCGTGGTGCTGAGAAAAGGTGTTATCCTTGAAAGCCATTGGCAGGGATTTGAGGGCAGAGAGAGTGCAAAAAGAAAAGACAACATGAGGTTTGTCAAGAGAAGGAGTTAGCAAACGGGTGTTTTCAGCTCTAAGAAGCTTTTTTCTTAATAGAGGAATCATCTTTATAAAGATTTAAGAAGAATCCCCCAAGAAAAAAGGGCACTTCATGAAGACAAAATGATGGGGAAAACCCAAACCTTTCTTTTAGAAATCTGTTTTACTTGGTGGTTTCTGTTAAGAATGGAGATAAGCATACACAGCTGTAGATCAAAAAAGCTAGGCATGCTTACTCTGTGCTGTGCCAGACTCTACTGGAGAAGCTGCCAGTGCTGTGCGTAAAATACATCCACTTTGTACCTACTAGTAAATTTAGGATCAAATCCATTTAACATCCTCGGCAACAGGGACTCAATGCACCTGCACAACATTTGGTTTTATCAGAACCATTTAGCCCATTTAAGCTAAGAAGATGGAAAAAACTCTGGGTCTTTGTGTTCAGGCCCTTTTTTTTATTATGGATAGGCTGTCAATTAGCCTTGCTCGCATCAGCATCAAAATTAACCTGCTGATGCTAAAATGATGGAGATGAAAAAATAATTAGCTTTTACCTGCTATTTTCATGTAAGTGAAGCCAAAGGCAAAAAAAAATTATCACAAATCTTTCAATGTAACTTGACAAAGATTTAGCTACATTTGTTTTCAAAAAGTATTTCCTCTGTTAAAAAAACCCCAAACAACTAGCCACAACAAAACAAACAACCCCCTCCTCCCCAAAAAAACCCCCAAAACCAAAAAAACCAAACCCCAAACCCAAAAACGTCCTTACATCCTTGCAAATACAAACAGAAGAAAAGTAATCCAAATACAGCTATTTAGCTCCATATTCCAGCCAGTGAATCCAAAGCAATTCAAATTTAATCTGAGAGTGCATTTACGCCAAATTCAAATCCTTTCTTCCCCTCTGTATTTGATATTTTCTGTACTAAATGTCTCTAAGTGTTCTCTCAACACAAATTCTTCCCACAATGGCAGCTGTTTAGCAAATAAACTAAAAAATAAAAATGTTGTCATTGTGAAATAAGATATATTTAATTAAATAAGATAGAGAAGTGCTATTACAAGAACATAAAACTGTAAGGCACAAGATAAAACTAAATTACTACATGGCTGCTCAATTCAATCTAATCCTTGAAGATAAAGATGGAGCCAGAAAATTGCATGTATTGTGAAATCAACATAAGCCCTAAGCAAATATTAACTAGGGATATATAAACTGATTTATTATAAATACAAGTGTGAATGCTAAGATTAGTTAAGGAAATGCAAACCGAGACACAATAAGGCATAAAATACTCCAGTATTACTCTAAAATAATGGGAAGTGTACACAAAAAAATGTGCAATGCCCAAGACATAATTTTTGTTTACCTGATTTGGCACACTGTGGAGGGGAAATTATGAAACAGAGAGAAAAATGGTACATTTGTTTTTAGCAATTTTTGATAAACATTTAATTTAAAGAGTTTCTTTATGTAATAAATAAGAGGGTATGATTTAAAAATATTCTGATTTGGTTTTAACTGCTTTTTATCAAAGCTCTTACTAAATTATTAGGGTGCATATTGCACTTTGAAAACTCTGAATGAGATACTTCTCAGTATCAGAGGACTCATATTTTTGTATGGTATGAACAGAAGACTATCTCTAAGCAGTATTACTTACGTCCACATCTTTTCTGAGAAGTCTGCAGAGTATGCGCAAACAAGAGAGATAAGGGTCATTGGTGTCCATGATAATAATTGTTGTATAATGAAAATATCTGCATGTGCTCACTTTAAGCTTAGGTTTTATCTTTAGGAGAGGTAAAGATGCAAACTCCTTCAGGCCATCTCAGTCACAAAATGCTGTCAGTGGACTTTATTTCTTGCATTATACTGACCTGCAAGGCAGATTAGTGCTTGTTTAACTGACCTTATTGTGTCTAGAGTGAGTGAGAATTGTATGTAGTTTGCAGCAGATCTTTTCTGCCCTTATTTATTTTTTATGGTGATCTTCTTGTGGAAGGATAAAAATGGTAAACCGGGAGCTTTAATGGTGTATCTTGGTATCTTATCTCATATTACTGAAGAATATCCTGAACCTTTTAGAGAGACCACTGGTTTGTTTGTGGAACCAAGCCTCCAGAAGGCATTGCCACAGGCCATACAGGACAATGACCAGAGGTCAAACAGGTGTGATATGGGCACTGTCCATTCTTAGTCTCGAGCAAGGCAAGGGTTCCATGAGAGGTAGGTACCTGAGAGCAGGAGGGAATGAGGCAAGCAGGCATCATGGTGGGCCATAACTACTTTATAGCAGGGCTGGGCCCTTCAGACTTTCTCTCCTTTCTAAGTGGAATCACTAAGAAGAACAGCTTTTTTTTTCATTGTTTTTTTTCTCCCAAGTTCCATGTGTCCCTGTTTGATTCTGCTGGCCTGGACACTGAGCTGTGTACAGCACTGACGTGTTAACTTACATTCATGCCCTGAACTGCATTGAGAAACTATTTTTGCCCCTTTGGCAGTGGAATTTGGCAGTGCACAGTGGGTTACACTGACAGCTGACCTAGCCGATATTCAAGCCTTGTTTCTGATGTGGACAGCCAGAACTGTGACCTTCAGGTGCATGGCAGCAACTTCATGCCAGGCTATATCAGCTACCTGTATGCTACCTGTCTGACTGTTTCAAAGCTGTTCTTAGGAAGTCCTGTTCCTCTTTCAGTTTTCCTTTTTTTTGTTGTTGTTGTTCCAATTATGCAGTTATTGTCATTGTTTTCTAGGAAAAGACTCTTTTCTTAGAGTCTTAGGCTTCAACCTCTTGGCTTTAGGCACCAACTAAAAGAATCTAATCCCTCCAGCCAAATTGATCCCATGCTCATTTTTCCTTCATCACATTCTGGCTTGGCTGTCCTTTCTGCAGTGATTTCCAGCGCTGGTCTCCTTGCATGATCACTCTTGGCCAGAAGTTTTCTTCTCCTTATTTCAGCTTCCCTGTTTGGCTGGTCCACTTGTCTCCAAATCCCAGTAATCTCTTTACCATCCATCCTCTCCTTCCTGGTCTGAGAACAGATCTCTCAGGGTTCACTGGAGTACTTACTTGGGTGCCAGTTGAAAGGAGACTAAAGCGGTTGTGTTTTCTGTTCTTAGTTTCAGTTTTCAATCCTATTCAACTTTATGCAGCCTTCAGAGGGAAAACTATGACTTCCTGGAGACTTGATCAGGACATCAAGACTTCTATGATGTGGAAAACTGGAAAAAGGCAAAACCAGTCACCAAAGAGTCAATACAGTCTGTTATAACTGCAGAAATTCTTTATGATTATATAAAAACTAAGTGTTTGTTTTTTTTTTTTAAATTTAGTTTTGACATCTTTTTCAGGAAAGTTCAGGCATGTTTTCCACAGAAGTTACATCACACACAAGATACAGTCCTTCCCTGTTTAAATTATTATTCTCCATCCCAAAGGATGATGAGCATTTCAAAGAATGGTTGCCATAAAGATTTGTATGTTGATAAATACATATATATACTTGTGCTAGTCTCATTCTCACTATTAATTTAATTTTGAATGAAAATTAATATGCATGTAGAATAACAGATGATGTCAACATGATAGCTGATATTTATATAGCTTTGAAAATAGAATTTTAATGTGAAATTTTGGACAACTTTACTTTTAATGGTGGTGTGGTATGGATTTTATGTACTTACTTTTCTGAATTTATTTATGACAGGTGAATTCCACTTTCTACTCACAATATGTACTGTCATTCTCTGCTTGACATGTCCTGAACATTATCCATGAAGTTATTCTGAAAGTTCTTTCTGCAGCACAAAACCAGATAAAGCTATTCAACCTTTCCTCTGGAGATTTTGATTCACCCTGGTTTAACCTATGTATGATTCCCTGCTGCAGGGCAATAAAAAGTGAAAAAAAAAAAAAAAATGGAAGTAATGCCAGATGGAAAATGAGAACACTTAGTGAACATGAACAGATGCAGATCTCTTGTCTGACAAAATTTTCATGTCTTTTTACTGCTGCTCCCCAATCCTGATATCCCCATGCAGTAAGGTCTTAATCTTTTCTGGATTTTCAAGTTCAAACACACTGACATATCTTTCTTTTCCTTCTCTCTTTTTCTCTTTCCAACTGTCTGTCTGCAGCTAACTCACACTTTCAGGATTTCTTACAAGACCCCTAAATCTTTTTCCCAGTCAGTTCACAGCATGCTTTTCTCATTTATCCTTGCTTTGGAAGACATCCTTTTGCCATTACTATGCTTGTTATGATGAAGATAAGACAAAATATTCTACTAACAGAAGTTAGAACTAATAGGGGATTTTTAGTTCAATGTTTTTAAACAAAAGAGAAATAACTGAAGAACAACAAACACCTAGGAAACTTCACAACTGGGGGGAAAAAAAAGAAGCTTCTATTGTTTCATTCATCTAGGATCTGCAGCTTTGATGTTACATGAGGATTACCTGGGTTCTTTTGTCCCAATTACTGAGAGCAAAGTTGAAGAACTTCAGTATGCATTAAGTCTACCAACTTTGATGTTATGTTGAACTTTCCTGACTCAAATTTGTGTTGTCAGAATTGGCTTAGAATAGCTGGATGCACATCAAAATACTCAGAATATAAACAGTGCAACATCAAAGTATGTGTTTTGATGTTATTTTCAAGACCAAATAAAACAACTGTTAGAAGTGTAGATCAACTGGTTACCACTGGATTTTGTGACAAATTGCAGAAGCCATCCCTTTGCTTCTGTCTCAGCTGGATTGGGACTGCCATCACCCCTTTCAAAATACTACCAGGTAACAGAAATATTTTGCAGGCATGATAGAGGAAGGGGCTTGGGCATTGGGACACGGATACTGAGATGTCTAAAATTTAGATTTTGAGTTGTGGGAATGGAAATTATAATATTCAGTTGACTTCAACACTCAGTTGAGTGGAAAAGCAAGGCCTCTAAATTGCATTTATAGCAACTGGCATAGGAAGAGATGGCATTTAAATTCTTAATTTCTTCCTTAATTTACTAGGGTATGAAACCTGGATCCAGAACCTGGAAACTGTTCCTGTGTCATCATCACCTTGGATAACATCAAGACTTCTCGTGCCTGGTAATGCCTGTAAGATTGCAAGTTATTACTGTTAAATTATTGTATGCTGTGAAGTATATTCAATAACTTCTGATTTACCTTCTGATTTCAATTAATTTTAGAGTCCAAAAACTATGACTGAGTAAAAAAGAAATAGCTCCGTGGTGGGTTTTTTTTTTTTGGAGCAACCTGCTATGCCAGAACAAATGTTCCAGCTTTCATACACACATGCTGTTTGATTTCAGCCTTCTGTGTGAATTTATTTTCTTTTAAACTTTAGATATTTAGTATGAATTGATTCCGTACATCTTGCACCAAGTAATATAAATCTTGAAAAATCTTTAGAAGACTCTATGGCCAGAGCCTGGTGTTTTTTGAAGTACAGTTTTGAAGATGTGCTGCTTATGGATAAGTTTTTAGCAGTGGTTAAAGGTTGTACATAAAGAATTTAAAGGTCTTTTTCTGTGTAAATGATTCTATGATTCTATGATCAACTTCTTAAGCAAGCTAAGTTGTCCCATCTTTAATGATAAGCTGGAAAACTGTAGAATTAATGAAACAAATTTTAAAAAAATTAATGTCTTGTGCCCATTAAATGGTGTTTTGCATCAAAAATGGTTTAACTTTTTGGAATCTTGCAATAAGTACTTAAAGAAGGCTGAGTACTGCTAAGGAGGACTTGCATTGCTTGGTGGATTCCTAATTTCTGACAGTAAATGAGAAAAAACCATTAGGACCCTAAAATTGCATTGTAATATGTCTTATGTAGCCATTTACATTTTCATTAAAATTCTGTCTAATAACTAGCATTTGTCTCAGACTGGCTAAGAATTACTAAGACAGGTATATGGGATTAATGTGATTTAATCTAGTATACCACTTCTGAAAGTGGACTATATCAGCTTCTTAACAGAAGCACAGGAGAATCTTCTACAAAATTGCAGAAATTTTCTCTATGTGCTTTTTAATTTTATTTAGCCTGCTCAATTGGAATTTAGGTTTTGAGCTAAAGCATAATGATTTTGAAAATCTAGCAAATATTTTAAACATAAGTAATTCTTATGAATGGGTCTATCTGCTTCACTTTCAAAGCTATCTGAAGTGCAGCTAAAGATTTTTTTCCTCTGCTTGTCTGGACTTTTTCTGTGCTTACTGCATCCAAAATTAGTTAACACAGATTTGATGGGTTTGTTCCTTCAAACCAATGCTGTTACTGGCACTTTCCCCTGGTTTCTTTAGAAAAGAATAAAACCCAGATAGTGAAAAAATTAGCCATGTCTATCCTTATATTTCTGTGTCTTAGTGTTAATAACCTTGTTCTATCTTACCGTAGTTTTACTCAAACTATTACACTCTTCTCCATTTGTAATGCAGCCTCTAAAATAAGTTCTGAAGAGGAATTTAGTTTTTTAATCACAGAATCACAGAATGTCTTGGGTTGGAAGAGACCTGAAAGACTATGTAGTTCTAGCCCTCTGCCATGGACAGGGACACCTCCCCCTCAACAAAGTTACTCAAAGCGTCATCCAATCCAGACTTGAACACTTCCAGTGTGTGGGTGTGGGGCTTCCACAGCCTCTCTGGCAATCAGTGCCTCACCACCCTCACAGTAAAGAATTGATTCCTAATATCCAATCTAAAGCTACTCTTTTCAAAGTCATTACCCCTTATCCTGTCACTATTTGCCCTTATAAAAAGTCCCTCTCCAGCTCATTTGTAGTGCCTTTCAGGTACTGAAAGACTTTATAAGGTCTTCCTGGAGCCTTCTTTTCTCCAGGCTGAACAATCCTAATTTTCTCAGCCTTTTCTGACATGTTTTCAGGGAGTTGCCTACGTCAAGCTTCTGCTCAAATTACGGCTTACTGCTATGTTGCATTTGGTTTTCCAGGGCTTCTTCCAGCAGAGGGTTGAACATCTCCAAGGATGGAGGTCCCACAACCAGTAACTGACCTCTCTTGCTTTAGAATTTTAAAAAATAAAAAATTATTATATTCACTCTTTGGCCTAACTCCATATCTTTTATACACGTCAGCCCTTTGATGGAAATTAATGTGGCCTAAATTCTATCTCTGTCCCCATTCACAGTATTTCCTATTGTCTGGCTGCAGACCTTCAGAGGCACGTTGTCAATAGGGAACAGCAGGGGCCCGTCCTTGGTTGAAATGTAGGGCACCCGAATCTAGACTTTTGACTCTGTCATACACAGCTGCAACTTTCTACCTTCCTGCTAAATGCCAAGCACTTTGTCTCCTGTCACATAAATCAGACAGAGCCACATTTTTCTATTCTAGCTGGGTTTGTGTGCCTTCCTCCTCACTGGGTGCCTTCCAGGAGTACATTGATCAATATAACTCAGGGCCGTCTCTGGTGTTTTTGTTGTTTTCAGACAGCTTCTCCTCAGAGGCTACAGCCTGGCCATCTTACAAGGAACACAGCTTTCCTCAGTCTTCCCAGTTGTAGGAAGGAGGGGACATTGAGAGAGAGGGTGAAGTTCCTTCAGGAGAGATGAGACTTTTTTATTTGAGTGAGAGATGAGACTTTTTATTTGAGACATCTCTTTCTTTTGATCTACTGCTGTCATTTTCAATGTGAATTTCTGGGTTTGCGTTATCTGCTAGGATGTCAGATCATTGTGATGGAAGCCAGATACTGTGAGAAATATATACACACATGCAAGAGTAAGGGCATTTAATTGAGACCAGCAAAAAACTAATATTGTGGTAATATTTAAAAATGGTAAATGGGACAACCCAAATAATTATAGTCCTGTCAGGCTTACATCGATCCTTGGTGAAATAAGGGAACATCTGATATAGGGCTCAGTTAGAAAAGAGCTGAAGGATGGAATTAATGCCAATCAACATAAGTTTATGGAAAATAGATCCTGTCAAAGTAGGCTGATATAATTTTTTTCAGATTACAAGCTATTTTTTAAAGTAATAGTATTGATGTACCCTACTCTGCAAGCTATTCGACTTGATAGTGTATAATGTTTTCATTAAGAAACTAGAAAGATATAAAATGCACATGACGCACATTAAATGGATTGTAACCTTTTCTTACTGATGTACGATATGATCTAATTGTAAATGCACTGTCATCCTATGGTAGAATTTTTCAGAATATTTGTTCCTCAACCACGTGCAATTTAATACTTTTTCAACATATAGGAAGAAGTACAAGATTATCACTGATGAAATTTACAAATGATCAAAGCAAATTTTACTGGTGAGGAGCATAGTTCACTTTTCCAGTGAATCTGTGAATGTTTGATGAGCTGAACACAAATCCCGTCTAAGACCATCTGTGAAGTCCAACAGCTAAGAAGAAAGCATTTACAGTAATACTATTTTTGTATGTTTAGCGGTCAAAGGCTTTAGAGGAAGAAGAAGGTAGAAGTAATATTCTTTAGTAGGTCAAAAAAATGCAGTTAAAAATGTGGCCTATCTCCCTAGCTATGCATGCGTCTTCACTTCATCTAGACCATCCAGTTTAATAAATTTGGTTTTAGTCTTGATCTTTCCTTGTAAAGAATGCTGTCCATACAAAGTTGAAGATTATCTCAGAGCACATCATCTTTGAAAAGGCCAGAAGGTTAATCAATAGTTAATCTGTGGTTAATTAATCCATCACAGTCTTGTTAAGTGAATTAATCTAATTCTCAAGTATATAAGCAAGTGTTGCCATTCCAGCAGTTAATTGTTATTGGTTTTAAAAAATATGTTGCAAATTCAGGGTGAAATAAGGTACAGGAACAATTTTCTGTTGAAAAACCCAGCTGGGGCTTGGATGAAAATTTCTTGGACAGACTGGATGACTTCCTAAAGCAGGTCCCTGAGAAACAGAAACTCACTCAGGGCATTTATGTACTTTTTCTTACTACATACCTGCTAAAAACAGCCTTTGTGAAATCCCAATATTTCAAACCATTTTCCATCCTTTCCCAGGAGGGAATATTACAGGTAATACTGGTATTAGGTTTTCTTCCGTCTTTTTTTTGCTGACTCTCCCAAATCTTCATAGTGTGATTTCCATCAAAACCATCCCTGAGTAGCACTTTCACCGCTTTTGTCCCCAAAAATATGTGTTCTTTGGTAGCCTCCATTGACATTTGGTAGCCACCACTGGTACTTTGGCTCCCCCTCAGTACATGCCTTCATACTAACCAAGGTTTTACCTGTAGCACCTGAAACCCGTCACAAATATTTTGTGACATGCCACGCTGTGATCCTTGAAGCACAAACTAGTATTTATGCAGCATGGCAGTGAAGTAAATCAGAATATATTGCAATATCTGATCCTAACAGACACTACCACATGTGTTCCCCAAACAAAAAACTTTAAAGAAACCTTTAAAATATTTTCTAGACCTGAATTAATCAATAGACTACAGGATATTTCTATTACTTTGGCATTTCATCAATGTTTCTCTTAGGAATTTTCTGCAGTTGCAAGTTAATTCAAGCAAAGGTGGGATGTGAATTTAAAATGAAACAACTCCTCCTGAGTAAATCTACATATTCTGCTGCTGCAAAAACACTGATACACTCTTATTTAGTAAATCCATCCAGAAAATTTCCTCTTTTCCAGCTGAAAAAATTCAAGAAGGCATTTCAACCGCTATGCTGTTTGGCTGCCATAGAATAATTTCTGTGTAATTTCATAAGCAAAAAGCCTTTTTTTTAAAATTTTTTAAAATTTTTTTTTTATTTCAAATCTACCTACTGGGCCTACTGTGGACCTATATCTTCTGACTTCTATATTGTCTGCCAGAGCTACTGGTCAAGTGATTTTCTCCTACAGTAAACAGCAAGAGCTCTAGGAGATGCCTTTTGACTATACTCTAACAAGTCCATTTTTAGCTTCTCTAGCAGCATTTGCTACTAAGATCCATGGAGCTTCTATTTTTCCATCTTGCTTTATGCCATCTATTATAAGCATGTTTTCCCAAGGATAATTTCCCAGTCTTCTGTTACACTGAGTTTTCACACGTTTCAAGACCTCCTTTTGGGGGAACTTTCCACACGTTAGTGCATACTATTTTGTTTTCCCTCATTTGCATATCTGAATTTTCTCTGATTTAGTTTATTTTCATGCTCAACATCTCCTACCCTTCCCTGGAGCTAATTTTCTTTTGAAGTCAATGGACTGGAGTTAACTCTCTTTTTCTGTATATGGACTAGCTTTGAACTTATGATATTTTTTGTTATAATTGCCCCACGGAGTAATTTTTCAACATGAAGTACAAATCATCAGTGTGTGTCAGATATCGGGCTTTCATAACTGAGAGTAAAATTGTATAAATTGTGTCTAAGTATTATAATTGTGCCCAAAGGCCAAAGAGATAAAAAACCAGACTGGTGTTGTGTAAATGGATGGATAATAATTGCTTGTGTCCCAGAGGTCTTACAATCCAAAAATTTTTTGTCTTTTAACTTAATTGGAAATAATTAATATTTATCACTTTTAACAACAAAATCCCAGACTGGGATCTCTTTTCTCCACCCCACTTCCCATTCTATATTCCTGTCTGCTTATTCAGTCATTCAGTCCACTTGAGAAATAGTAGGTAGAAATAGTGCTTTAATCAGCCATTTTAGGGCACACTAAAGAGTACTTCTGACTGGGAATGGTAATGACTATCAGATTCAAATATCTATTACCTGCTACAGAGCAATGAGGCTGATGAAGTTTATGCAGGTACTGCAGATGTATTTGAGATTATCCAAGTTCAATTGAGTGAAAGTAGCTATGGGTGATTTGCCCACTTAAGCAAAGAAGCAATTTTTGCTTTTCCTGTGCCTAAGGACTCCTTAGAACTAAATTAGCACCTGTATTTTGGGTTGAAATAGAAGTAATGTTTTTAGTAAAATTATTTCTTTGGTATCCATGCAATATTATAGCTGTTATAATGATTGTAAGAACTTCTACCTGGTGAGATGAACTTTTACAGATCTATAGCAGTCTTTTTTTGTGTGTGTGTTCTTGCAATGCACCCTCCATCAAGAGAGAAAACATCGTAAAATATCCCATACTGCAAGGCATCATCATCTTTGAGGTTGACTGGATCAGGCCAGAGCAAGGTTTTTTAGAAGTTAAATCAGATCTGTGGTAATATAAGGCAAAAATGAGGGGAGTGCTTATCTGACAGTGCTACAGTTCCATGTTCTCTGTCTGCTGGGATTGTCCTGATAGAGCAGGTCACAGGCCTATATTTCACTAATGAGGTTAATCAAAACCCTGGGAAATGGGCACAGACACTGCTTTCGGGGTTGGGCTATACACATGGGGTCTGCTAACAAACCTCTGCAGTGACACTCACAAAACTCCTCTGGCAAAACACAGATCATTTATTTCTAACTGTTATGAATCTATGAAGGACTCAGATTATTTAAGAAATATTTTAGTGAAAAAAATGTTGTATTTCTACGACAAAAGGTTGCAGTTCTCAAACATGCTATTTGACTTTCTTGTACTTGCTAAGTCATCAAGTTATTTTAATAAGGATAAAATTATTCAGCCTTTAAAGAAAGAGGAAAACAACCAATGCTGAACCGTACTGGTTGCTGTGTTCCTTCAGTAATAAATAACTTAAAATGAAAGACCTATCCTCTTATTTTATCTTCATTTCAACAATTTTGACTTGTTTCAGGAATCCCCTACTTTTCTACCATGAGGAATTAAAGAAAAAGGCCCAGTTTTTAAGATACTGTCTGTGCTCTGAGTTTGCAGTGTAGGCTAATATAACTATTATTTGTTAGATTAGGATTTTTGTTTTTATCCTACTCTGTGAATGGCTGATATCCTGACATGTAGCAATCTAGGTCCTTCAGGCTTCCCGAGGAACAAAATACTGAAAATCCCATAGATACCAGTTTGTGGTGGAAATTCTGTATCTCATATATATATATATATATATATATATATATATATATATATATATATATATATATATATATATATATAATGCTTCTTCCTATGGAGCAGCCAAAGTTCCTATGGGATCAAGAATTTTGAACTAAAGGTGGAAATTGTGAAATATATTTGTCCTTATACTGGAGCAGGAGTATTGTTGGAAAAATACTTCAGCCTGTGGCTTGGAAAAATGTGATTGTCAAATGAAGAACATCCAAAAAATGGTATTGTGTATGATAAAATCCACCCTACATATAAATGCAAGATGTAAAAATCTTGCTATGTAAACCTAATAGAGGAAGACAGAAGAAATAGCCTGGTAATGGGCTTTAAGTGGCCTTCAATGTGAAGAGGTGGAAGGATGGATGAGAGATTAAGTGACATTTATGTAATCTCTTGCTCTTGCTAGGGAACAGCCTGAATGGTCCAGTCCTCAGCTGGCAAACATTTGTGTTGCTTGTTGGTGCAGGTGATGTCAGCTCACCTGCATGCAGCCTGGTTCTGGAAACACTGGCTGCCTCCACACTGTGAATAAAGCAGGCTAAAGATCACCAACTGCCAGCACAGCTTGCACATGCACAGATAAATTTCCTTAACCCTTAAAACAGAACAGCTGTGGGCAAACTTCAGTTTGGGGATGTTCCCTGGGCTGCACTGGCTCTTGCACAGTGCCTGAGTATTGGACTGAGAAGGTCTGACAAGCTCTTGGAGTTTGTGGCAGTGAATATTTCAGTGAGGCACCCATGGAGTGAAGCTGATTTTGCAGTAAACATTTCCCAGCCCACTTTCGATGGCAGGCAAATTCAGAATAAGCTGAGTTTGTCAGTAGGTAAATTATAGACAGAGAAAAGGACTAAATTTGTCAAAGTGGTGATTTTCTACCGGTTCCTCACTCGGCTCCAGTTCTCGGCTGTGTCCCAGCTGTCCTGAGGATTAATTAGTTAATATTTATGGAGCACTGTGAAAATGAGGACTGCTAGAATGGTGCTAAATGTTTTATTTACATGGTTTATAAACAGCAGCCAGTTGGTCCCACATGGGGTTCAGCCCATCACGGTGTTCACAAATTTCCACAGCAGGTTGAATCAGGATGGCTTTTATCATGATGTAATGTATTTTTATTGCTGTAGTAGAGCAAATGTATCCTTTAAATTATGTGATTAGTTTCAGTACAGCTCACTCTCCAGAAGAGCTATCATAAAGTGTGAGACTTTGAAAGCATTGCCAATTTTATATTTAGACTTCAGTGTATGATTTCATGTCAAAAATTTATGCACAACCTCATTTGTCAGGCAGCATTATTGATTTTATAATGTGTAGTGTTTTTCTTATTGAAAAAGTGTTCCCAGGCCCGAGCTTATTAACACAGTGTTGATTACTCTTTGGGGGCAAGCAAACAGTTTTTCCATTTATTAAAGATGATAAGAAATGGGAAATCATGGTTTTTATATACACATTATTTGAATGAAAATTATGGCTACAGATTAAATAATATGAGGCTTGAAAATTAAAATATAACACAATGCTTCCCTTTATAAAGTTGTGCAAGTTACTAGAAAGTCTGCCTGTATTTAACAGACATATTATGAGTGTTACCTTTCCTTCTGTTTTTCCTGTGAAGGAAGTTTGCACCTAAGCACAGTATTGTCTATTTTTTATCAATGCCTGCATCGACTAAAGCAACGACACTCTGCTTGAGACATCATCATGCCCATAGTGTGCATATTCAAAAATGCCAGAGGATTATAGTTTTTGTAAGGAATAGACATCAAGACTGCAGATGACTGCTAAGAAACCTAAAAATGAAGGATTTGGGGGAGGTGAGGATTGTTGCATTCAGTTTGGGTTTGGATTTTTTTCCTTTTCTCAAACACAGTCGTGGGATTTAGATACCTAATTTTTAATTTTTCTTTTTCATTTGGATGACAATGGCTTGCGAAAATCTCAGTTAAAGTTCTTACTAACTAAATAATGAAGCAGTGAAACTTCTCTCTTTACCAGCACTTCCTGTAGGATTATAATGATAAATTCTGTATAATGCTGCAGTAGTGTAACATGGCATATTTAATCAATGAAGTAGAGATCAAGCTTCTGGCCTTATTGAAATGTTTTTAAACTTCACTGAATTCAGTATGGCCAAGACTTCATTAGTTATTTCCCATGACACTGCTCAGCAGGTACTCAGTCCTTGTACCCTGATGCATGCTCAGTTCTCAGTTCCTCAAATGAAGATTTAGATAGAAGAGGTGCTCAGTTCATATTTTTCCCTAAAAGCTGTCTTATTTGCACATTCTGGTTTTCACTAGGGATATTGCTGGCAGGAGCTCCCTTTGCATTGTGTAAACACATAAATAAGCTTTGCAGCAATTAACACTGGTCCACTTTCAAGACTATCCCCACATCTCCACTCCTTTGGAACCCATTATCAACTTTTTCATTATTAACATACCACTCAATTTGGCTTTATAGATTGCCTATAAACTCCTTCTATTATGCCATGTTCATGTTTATATCCCAAGTCTTTCTCTGCCTCCCAGAGGAGCCTGGAGAAATACGTGTTACTTTCAAAACATGCAACACTGGGCTGTTATGTTGCAGGGTTGCAGTGGCTGAATAGGCAGTTTAGAAGGAATTCTTCATGTCTTCTCCTCCTTGATAGCTTAGAGTCTTGGTCTCCTCTGGAGATTCAGTGGCAGATGGTGGTAAAGTTGAAATTAGCTGAAATATTGCACTCTTCCAATTATTATGTTCCTCCCTGGAATGCAAAGCAAGACCAGATATATTCTTTAAAGGAAACTGATATGGGTCTTGGGCAGGCACAGCAGGGAATTCATTGCAGTATCTTGTGAGTTTTCAGCCTCCTCTCCTCCTTGAGTCCACATGGATTTTTAATTATCTTTCAGATCCTCTTTTCATTTTGCTTGCTCAGAAATGCAGAATAAAGCCTACCCCCCGTTTTCCATCCAATTCACTCACAGTCTTCTGTCGCAATTATTGTACTATAATCCTCTCTCTCCATTTTAATCCTTTTCCGTTGTCAGTTTATTTCAGAATTACGGTTCTTATACTTTGATCTATTAATTTAGAGTTTAACCTTATGCTCTCTTTCTGCTTTTTATTTGGGGCATTGCTGAGGATTGTTTAAGTGGGAAGAAGGCAGAGCAGGGCATTCTTATTACACATTAAGAATCCCCCAAAGGAAAGCATTAGGGGAGTCCTCCTAAGGGATGGCTACTGGGAGAAAAATGCAATTTGGATTTGGATCTAAAAGTTAAGCAGGGTAGGGAAGCTAGAAATGAAAGAGCTGGGCAACATTACCCTGATGTTTGTTCACTGATTGAAACATCTTATGGTTTAATATGTTGACTAACTCCAAAGTACAGCTGATGTATTTTGAAAAGTAAAAATTCCCCCTCCTCAATACACACACACACACACCCCCCACACATCCTGTAAATTGTTTTGATTTTTTTTTTCTGAATTGAGTATCCTGCCTTTGGTATCAAATGCTTGGGAATAAAAAACAAACAAACAAACAAACAAACAAACAACAAAAAAAAACCCCCAACAACAAAAAAACACACCAAAAAAAGCAACACCCACCTTTTTCTTTTCTCCAAAACCTCAAGAAATACTTGGGAATGAAGTGAAACTTTAAATTGAATGAAACTTTTTCTTTCAAGTTGAAAAATCTATTCATTGCAGGAGCCTGTTCGTGTATTGGAGGTAGCAACCTTAACGGCAATATTGTTTAATAGAAAATGGGAGAACACACAAAAAGGGAAAGACAGAATGCTTGCCTGAGTGGACAAGACAGAGAGAGCACTGCACAGTTAAATAGGTGGACCCAGCACAAGTACTGAGCCATTCCAGAAATCTGTAGCTATTTTTCCTCATATTCTTTTAGGTGCTGCTGTATGTCTCATCTTTTGTGGAAGAAGGGGAAAAGGAGAAAAATTGGAATAAAGGAACACATTCACATTTGGATTGACAGAGATGTCCATGGGGAAAGAGTTTCAGGAGCCCTGAGGTGAAATAGTTCTTTAGCTTCATGCTTCCTACATAACTGCAAGGAAGCAATTCCATGATTCAATTCCTCTTCACAAAATGGAAATAATACATCTCTTGCTCAGAGAGGTGCTACTAGAGGGTAAACCCAACAGTAGAAATAAGTCTTTGCAATGAGAGAGGCCACTGAAACAATCTGCTCAGGATTCTTGACTCCACTTGGCATCAACCACAAGTTCTGCAGAGTGTAGGGTCTCCTCAGCAGTGTACAGGTGCAAGGTTGAAGAAGCAGTTATGTTAATGAATGATTTTTAATGTAAATAGTAAAATAGAAAAGAGAAAAAAATAAAAAGAAAGGTTGCAAAGATTGCATGAAAATGAGAGCAACAGCTTCTTCAGAGTCCTTACAATCTGTCATGTAAATAGAAAAGATTCAGACATCTGCAAAGTACTTCTTGTACATATGGGGACACATTTCGGATTGTCTATCCTGCACCCAAAACATTGCACTGTGTTCTTTTGCAAATTGGTGTGTTTGCAGCAAGGGAAAGTGAGAAAAGCTGGAGTCACTACGCCCAATTTGTCCGCACAAATTAAGTGTACTTCAAGGTTTGCCCTTAGTGTCTTAATTTTTCATCCGCCTGACACACAGCACTCTAACAGTGTGTGCTTAGATGAGAGAAGCATTCACATCCCACTAAAAGAAAAAAAAAACAACAGTTTTACAAAATATCAGACAGAGAAAAAAATCTGCTTCAAAATCAGGTCTTTGCAGGCTGTGACTTTTGCTGAGAGGAAAAATAAAAATAAAAAAAACCATGCATTTGCTTATCCAGATAAAAATAGTGCCATTTCCAAAAATGTAAAATCCCTAAAAATGAAACTGTCAGAAGTGGATCAACTCCTTTTAAGTCACATCTTCAAATCTGAAAAGTGTTGTGGCTTAATTTTAAAAAACCTTGCCTGTAGTGAAATGCAAATATTTTAAATAACCACAGACAATTCTAGTGGTGTCTCTTGCTTTAGCTGATGCATTCTTAAAAATCAAATATGTCTGAAAATCCTGATGCTATGATGAATGTTGATACTAAAGTAAATGTACATGTAAAAATTTATTGTCAGATTGGAGCCTTGTGCTCTTCGGTGTGATATTCTGCTGAAGTGATGCCAGTGGCCAACACACAGTAAAAGTGACCTCTATTTATCCAGACACAAACTGCATGTGGTTTTACATATTTTTGTCAAAGTTCTTATAAAAATTAAAGCATGTCCCCAGACTTCAAGTACTTGAAAACTGGCAGCAAATACAGAGGATTCTGCCACATCTGAAGCCCAGCAGTGGTTTCTAATTCTGGACCTGATGATCTTCATGGGCACAAAGAGGCATTGCTCTGAGTAACACTTTCTTTTTACTCTGGAAAGGTTGGTGTTCTGCTGAGTTTCTGCATATATTTCCCTGTGACTAGGGAAATATTAAGGTACATATACCTCTGCTTTTTAGCATATAGACACTCAAGGAGATGGGAAAATATGTCCTGTAGTCTAGCTCATTCTTTATATGTCTGCTTCTTCAAAAGGTCAACCTGTTATAACAATCAATTCTGTGCAAGAGATTTTTTTTTTAAATCTTCTGATTTTGATTCTCTTAACCCCCCTGAAAAGTAATAGAGATATAAATATTAAACATCCCATTTCCTTTACATCTTAGATTGATTGGAGGTGGAATTCTGAGGGCCAATGTGATTCATTCCACAAAACCAAAGAAAATCACTCTGTGATGGAATAATAGAGTACAACAGGACAGATTAGAACACATTTCATCACAGGTACTAGCCTAAAACCTAAATTGCTATGGTATTAGGATTCAGACACTTTTTCTGCCTAGGGAAGGGCTATGGATTTGTCCTCAGAGGTCACAGTTTCTTCTCTTTATTTTAACCTTTCTCTGTTTGACTTTCCATTGGTATCTTATACCTTGGTTTTGCATCTGAGCTCTACATAAAATTCCTCAGTGGAGATCTTTTAGGTTTAAAAATTTGTTGTGTGAGTTTGATTGTGAACCAGGAGCTAATACTGAAAAGAGTGTTTCCTAGAGTGATTGTAAACCTGAATGTTGAGTTGATTCATTCTTTGATAAAGGATGTATTTGGAAAAAAAAAAGGAAACAGTGCATTTTTCAGCAAGTACAAATACTTTTTGATTTTTTTGTGTTGTTTGTTGCAAAAAAAAATTTAAATAAATAAAAAAAATCCTTGATGGCTTAGAGGCTTTGAGTGGAGTGTAATTTAACAGTATTTGTCCTATGAAGTTATGTGAGTCTCAGGATCAGGTTGCATGCCAGGGCAGCATTGAAATTGCTCTAATGAATACAGTTATTCATCTGTGGGCTTTATTGTATAACCAAATGGTAATTGTCTGACTTCCAGAAATTGTCTGACAGACTGAGTTGGTTGAAAATGTTCTCTTCCCTCTTTCATTTCCCAATTCCTTGTCATAAACATTTTTTATTTTCAACTGCTTGTACGACAAAGGCTGGGAAAAAGGCTGATATACTTAATGCCTTCTTTGCTCTAGTCTTTAACAGTAAGACCTTGTTGTTCTTCAGGTACCCAGCCCCTGATCTGGAAGACAGGGATGGGGAGCAGATGGAAGCTTCATAATCCAAGGGGGAAATGGTCAGAGGCCACCTTGTAGACACAAACAAGTCTATGGTCCCAGACAGATTCACCCGATGGAACTGAGGGAGCTGGTTGAAGAACTCTCCAGGCTGCTCTCCTTCATTTACCATCAGTGCTGGTTAACTGGAGAGGGCCCACTTGATTGGAGTTTAGCTAGGGTGATTCCCATCTGTGAAAAGGGACAAAGGTCTGTCAGCCTGACCTTGGTGCTGGGGAAGGTCAAGGAGCAGATCACCTCGAGTGTCATCATGCAGAACAAACAAGGCCACCAGGGGACCAGGCCCAGACAGACTGGATTTCTGAAAGACAAGTCCTGCTTGGTCAACCTGATCTTCTATGACAAGGTCACCCTCTTGGTGGGTGAGAGAAAGACTGTAGATCATAATTACCTGAACATTACTGAAGGATTTTAGATTATTTCACCAACATTTTCCTGGAGAAACTGGCTGTTCATGCACTGTTTGCTGGGTAAAAAGCTCTCTGAATGGCTGGGCCCAGAGTGGTGGGGAATGGAGTCACATCCAACTGGTGGGTGGTCAAAAGTGAGGTTTTACCCAGGACCCAGTATTTGGGCCAGTCCTGTTTTATATCTTGAGGGGATCAAGGGCATCCTTAGTTAGCTTGCCAATGACACCAAACTGGGTGAGAATGCTGACCTGCTGGAGGGTAGGAAGGGTCTGCAGAGGCATCTGGAAAGGCTGGATTGATGGGCTAAGGCCAGCTATGTGAGGTTTAACAAGGTAAAGTGCCAAGTCCTGCACTGGGGTCACAACAACCGCAGACAATGCTACAGCCTGAGGAAGAGTGGCTGGAAAATGCTGGCAGGAGCAGACCTGGGGGGGCTGGTCAACAGCAACTGAACATAAGCCAGCATGTGCCCAGGTGGCCAAGAAAGCCAATTGCATCATGGCTTGTATCAGATATAGTATAACCAAAGAGGTTAGGGCAGTGATTGTCCTCTGTGTGTCAGGGGAGACGTTATCACTCTGAAACTACCTGGAATGAGATTGCAGCAAGGTGTGGATGTTCTCTTTTCCCATGTAACAAGATATGGGGTGAGAGGAAATAGCCTCAAGTGGTGCCAGGGGAGGTTTAAATTGCATATTAGAAAAAAATTCTTAATGCAAAAGTTATCAGGCTTTGGAAGACTCTGCCCAGGGAACTGGTTGTCATGAACCCTGGAGGTCTTTAAAAGATGTGACAATGTGGGGCATGGTGTAGTGGTAGACTTGGCAGTGTTGGGTTAATTGTTGAGCTCAGTGATCTTAAAGGTCTTTTACAAACCAAATAATTCTGTGATTTATGTTCATAAATCTCTGTGGCCTAGAAACCTTCTCTTACTTTAGTTGAGTAAATTTTGAGTATTTATTTACTTGGGACATCTGAAAGTAATGTACAATGATAAACAGATATTCTTCATACTGCAATTTGTTATACCCAAGGAAAAAACAACCTTTGTAAATCTTGAATGGTTTCACATAATAGGGCTTATCTGTTAAAAGAAAATCTGACTAATATTAGGCAGGGAAGAATTAAAAAACCCCAGTTACAATAGAGCGCTTTTCACTATTGCTTGTTATGTGTGTTTATGTGACAAGGACATGTTTTAAACAAACAAAAGACGCTTCAAGATGTTATTCTGCCAAGTTATGTTCCTGTTATAATGCATGAATGGCCACCTACATTTAAACTAATGGGAGAACACATATGAAATCACTCCCAGTTTGGAGTATCTCTAAGATTTATGTATGTCTATAAATATGAATGCAACAAAAGACACAGTATCTCTGTCTCACATGCCCATAAAACATTCACAAATACACACACTTATGGAGATATACATGTATACATAGGTTCATATAGAAGGCGATTAATCTTCATAAAAGTCTTTTTAGTGTAGCCAAATCACTTTTTCTACTAAGGAATATGGTAAAACATGAGTATGAATGGTATTACACAACATTGCAAGTTTGGTGGCTCTTGACCGTTTTTCTTTCCAGTTATTCTTGTGTCTGGAGAATAGTTTGTTCTTCTTAAAGACTTAGTGTCCCTGGCCAGACTGTGAGGGACAAAAATTACATGCTGATACTGTGGTTTGGGGGCTGTGATCACTTGCTTAAAGATTGGATTAAAGTCTATCTAGTCTGTCTACTATTTTTTTTCATGTTATTGCCCATCACAAAAGTGTTACAATAATACCTTTAAATCACATGAAAATAAATGCTAAGATGGAAATGAAAGATTTCATATATCTCTACAATTCTCTACCCTTCATTGCACCTACACAGTACTTGTAAGTATTTAAAGCTAATTAAATGAGGATTGAACACAGTGATCTGAGAAAGAAAGAAAGAGTTTCAGTCACATTCTTTTTTATGATTTCTCAGTGAATCTCTGTAAGGTCTGTCCTTCCTAGAAATATAATGGAGGGGTAGCTGGATTGCTCTGGGATTGGTAATATGATGTAGAGTCTTTTATTTCTGCATTGTCAGTACAATGCCAGTCTAAGTCTGTGACTAAAAGTTGTTACCATCTGATGGCTCTTCAATGGGCTATTGGAAATGAGTTTCATGGTTCCAGTTTCCAGCAGTGAGGCATCCACATCAGAAAAGCCATCATTGAACTTGGCAGTACTAATTGGCACCCTTGTAACCAGCCAAGGACTATAATGGGCTGATGGTAGTCCCTTCAGATCAGAGCTTAGGAACATTGCTGTTGAAGCTTTTATTCCTGCTCCCTGTGCAGTACATTTTTTGTGGACAGACAGAGACATTTCCAGAACTGTCAGTCTGATACTTTTTTCCACAAGTTACTTCACTCTAATAAAAACCGTTTTCTCAGAAAATTTTTGCAGAGATTTACAGTGGTTTTGTGTTTTATTTTTAAATAATGCTTTTCAACAGAGATGTTTAAAGCATATTAGGACTCCCTACATTGTACACTTACATGTTAATAGTTTTGGAGAATGTAATTAAAGTCATTCACTATCTTGGGTACCCATGTTGCTTCCACAGTGTCACAGAATTTTGTCTTAATGTATTCTTGCTGTATCATTTTGAGGTGAGAACACTTAGTCTTGTCACTTTAGAAAAGTGAAATAAGGGATGTGGACAGATATCTTCTTCAAATTCCAAATGTTCTGGTTTGTAGAAATCTCTGTCCTCAGCTGCCCTCCTCCTAGAAGTTACTGACTCCTCCGCTTCTCTGGCAGAGCAGTTTATATGAATGTCCCCCATGTCGCCCCAGGGAAAATCAGACTAACTGTTCAGACCACACAATTATTCTACTAAAAGTAGCCTTGCAAATTTTGCCTGAAGGCACTTGGACAAATTTCATACAAGATTTCACCAGTGTTTACATGAGCTCAGTAAATTCTTGTAGTGTGTAACATTGAGGCCTTAATTTCATCTTCTGAAAAAGATGTGACCGAAAAAGAAAGTTTTTCCAGACTGGAGGCACAAGAAACCTTACTAGATTTTTAGGGCAAAAAAGTAATTTAGGTAAGTGGTAGGCCAACCAAATGACACTAGCATTTAGCTGGGATACTTGCTACCAGATGGATAGTTAAAAAGAATTAATTCTATTAACAGAATTCATTGCAGAACCAAAATAAGGCCCAGTTCAATGAGGCATGTGTTTCCTTTAAGGATATTAATATTTCTTTAAAGACAATGGAATCATTTACATATTGAATCTTAGATTCTTGCTTCCACACCTTGATGAACTGAACTTTAACAGTAATGGCAGCGTTTAAAAAACATTGAAAAGGGCTGAAGGAACTTGGGATGTGGAGAGACAGAGACCAAGAGAAAAAGCAGGAAAGAAAGGAAAAGAGAAAAATGGAGATAAGAAAAAAAGGGAAAAGAAAGACAAAGTCTTAAATTTCTATTCTTTTGCTAGAGCCAAATGTTATTTAAGATTCTGCAAATTTTTCAAAAATTAATTTTAACTTTTAGTATTTTATCGGTGGTCAGATCTGGAAGTGCCAAAATACTATGATAAAAGCTGTTTTAATGTTAATTTTGGCCATGGACAGAAGCAGAAGTATGAAAAATCTCACCATGAACAATCTTTCACATTACATTTCCTTCCAGTTTGAAGTTTCAAGCAGTAAGGATTAACATTTGATTTTGGATCCTCATGGCAATTGAACCCGAACCTTTTCAGGTACTGTCATCACTAATTAAGAGATTTGAGTCTGTGTTTACATAATAATAAATAGCTATTGAGAGCTGCCTCTGAGAGGATATGAGAGCCAAGGAACTTCCATTATATCAGTCCTTCAGAAAAGTACGATAAATTAAATGGTGGAAGTCAATACCATGGACTCTGATCAGGGTGAAAATTTTGTGGTTATAATAAAGTCTTTTGAGTCTTGAGAGTTCTACACTCAAACTGCTCAGGTCCTTTTTCTTTCTTTTCACAGTGCTCATAACTGTGATAGCTGAACAATACCATGATCTCTGCAAATCTTCTTTTCCAGTCAGTGACATTCATGAAGAATGAATCTGACAGTTTGTATTCTAATAATTATGATGCAGTAAAGACTAATTATAGATTTTTCTTATTAAGCAGTCTATGTTATTAATGAGAATAGCAGCTGTGACAAAAATTATGAATTATCTGCACATTTATTTGAATAAAAGTAAGAGAGGATGGCAAGTAACTTCTCGAAAGAGGAGGAGCTTTCTGGTATCCATGGTTTTACAAAATTGAGATGCTAGAAATATGCTTGAAAGTATTATTTGTAAAGAAAACAGAATCTGTAAGAACACAAAGAGCCTTAGTAAATCAAGAAGTCCCCTCTTAACAAGGCTAAATGAAAAAATTAAAAAGAGGGGCTCTTTTTCCAAAAGAGAACAATTAAGATTGTAATCTCTTTTTGTAATTAGAGATAATGTCTGAATGAGAAAATGCTAGAAACTAGTGTCTCCCTTTTAACAAGTAATATATAGTGCACATTGCATGCCAGAATAACTGTGTATCTAGGTCTGTTTTTCCTCTAAGCTCATCAGTTGAAGGACAATCAATCATCTTTTGTCTTTTTGAGCCAGGTTCACTGCTGTTGCAGATCTAGGGGGGCAGTGATGTCTCCGTGTGCATATGTTTTGACTAAGTGTATGTATGATGTAACTAGTGGGAATACATTCTGAACTGTGGCACCAGTTTCACCTTGGGGTCAAACTTTAGCTGAGGCAACCAGATAAACACCAGAGTAGAGAATGGTTTTGTTAGAGAGGACGTTAAACACAGGCATAAGGAGAATATGGCTAGGAAATCTGCCTTTAGATTTTAAACATTATTGGTGTTTTTTATTCTGTTATGTTATTCTGACACTAACAGTAACGTGTGGGTTTTTTTGTAAACCAGGTAGTCTTAATTTTTTGTTATGTTCTCTAGTTGAGTAGAATTATTGCAAGATGATTGAAATTCCACAGATGTGAATAGATAGACTTACAAGAAAATAATAAAGCCAGATATATGGACTTCATGTTCTTTAAGGTATTTATTTTCTGAATGCTGTGTTCTTGCTCAGTCTTTACGTCTTTATGGAACAAGTATTTTACCACAGAAAGCTCTACCTAATTGTTGTGTATCTCTTCTCACATGAAAATCCTGGAAAACCACAAAACTTGTGGTTTTGATAGGATTCTGGAGAGTGTGATAGGACTGGAGAATCTGGGTGGATGGCACTCACTTCAGAGCCAGGTCATTGCCCTGTTACAGCCATAGCTAGTGCATGTTCTCTTACTCTGTGGTTAATGCAAGACAATTCAGGGCAGCTTATCTCTCAAGATTATTTACCTTTAGTGCTTCATTTTCACAGTATTGCGAGAACAGCTTTTGTAAGAAGTGGATGCTCCTGTGTAAGGCGAGTTTTTTGTGTCAAAAGTCTCAGCAAATTTTTGGTGAGTATTCACCAGAAAGATTTGAAAAGATCTCCAGTAATGAAACCCTTCAAGGCTCTTTCTTGAAATAAAATCACATGCTGAAGGCCATGATCTAAATCTTTAATATAGATATGTGTCTCTTACAGTGATTCACACAGAATTATGCAAAGCCATCCATGGTTAAGGGAATCAAGGAAATTACAGGATTAGCAAAAAATCTTTTAAGCAATGACATGGAATAGATTTGACTCCAGAAAGAAACCCCAGCCATTTTCAGCCAAAATAATCCCCTTCCTTTGGATACTGCTCTGGTTGTGAGGGCCAGATGCAGCACATTTTCAGCAAAAATGAGTAATTTTTTTCAGCAAAATAATAAATGTCATGATGTGATTTCCTTTTGTCCCAGATGAGCTGAAGATATGGAGGCACTAAACAGCTCTTCTGAGTGTTGAGCATCTGAAAATTGTAAAAGGAGAAATTAAGAGCAGTATCTTTTCCCCTTATTTCTGGAACTCATGAAATTGCTCAGAAAAAAGAAATATATACTTTTATAGTAGACTAGATAGTGATAAGCAGAAAGTTTTTGAAGAAAATAGCCTATTGGGAAAAAAGACTTAGTTTACTCAAAGAGGTTTTTGTGGACCATCTTCTTTCTGCCAGGCAAACAGAATACTGTGTCAAGGATGAAGCGTACTTTCAAAATAAAACATAACCACCGCTAGAGAATGCACTTCCTATCTCTCCATTTACCAAGGATTGTCTTCCTCCTTTATTTTGCTTATAACTGCCTCACCTCTTTACTTCTTGTATTTGAACAGAAATATGAGCTGATAGATTTCCTTGAAGTATGTTCTGGAAGCACGTCCTCTGGGGACACTGCATGGACCTGTCACATGCTGACGAGGTGACCCGGGTAGAAGATGACTTTTTCTACTTTGTTAGCACGGTTCTGGTGGGAGTAGTCACCTGTTCTGTCTTATCTGACACTGCAATGACACTGCAGCCCAAGTCATGCACTGATCATGCTTCCTGTTGGACTCTTGCCACCTCTTAGGACATCTTTTATTATTACAAGATGCTACAAATTTTCCAGCCCCTGTTCCAGGCTACATACAAACAAAATTATTCTCTGTGTCCTTTCTGATGATAAGAGAATCTCTTGTCTCAGGCAGGTGACACTTATAAGTGTTTCTCAACACGTGCTCTGTACACTGCCATCCGTTTGTAAGACCTGAGATGGAGTCTGAAAAATGGCACTAGGACCTTACATTTTTGTCCCATATAAAAGTACTCCTACATGGGTGGGTAAACAAGCAAACAAAACCACAAACAAAGTATAATAATAATAATAATAATAATAATAATAATAATAATAATAATAATAATAATAAAGCTCAACAGAAAATACAAACAAGGATTCAGAAACTAGTCAACTAAAATTAGACTAAGAAACTATAAAAGATGATGTATGAATAGTTTTTCGACTAATAAATTACGGTTTAGTTTAGGAAAAAAATAAAAAAAAGAGAAGCACTGATCTAGATGATACTGAGTTTAGTAAGCTATGTCATGTAGATTCCTGCAAGAAGAAAGAATGATTTTCTACACATGATCTGAGGGTTCATGTGTCTGTGGCTTTTCTCAGAGGCTTTGGAAGGCAGCCACTTAGAGGAAATATACAGTAAGTTACATTCTGTAGCCCAGGGTTTGACCAGAGCTGGAATTTATTTAGAGATCAACACACTGAGCTATACCTACTCATGTGATGGCTCCAAAGCCAGCAATTGGCCTTTTTTCTCTCTTTTATTTTTTTTTTAAAATCACCTCTTATTGAGAAAATAATGACTGTGAACCTGGAAAAACAAGAAAAGCAGAAATGCCAAACCATTGACCCCGGCTCTCATGTGACGCCGAACGATTATGATCAGTTGAAAAAAATCCTCCTGTTCTATCATTGCGTTTGTAGTTGTCTTTTGTTGCAGTTTTTGTTTTAAATTCATAGTGATTGCTGCTACCTGCCAAAAGTCTGGCACAGCTTCCTTGGCATTGGTACAGAGTATCTGCCATTGTGCTTCATGACCCGCTAAAAAATGAGCTTTTCCTGCAAGGATCTCAGGAGTTTTGTGTTTATTTCAAGAACTATCTCACAAGTTTCCCTTCCCCCAAGTAAGGACAGTTCTGCCCCGTGGGCTCTTCTCTCCTTTAAGCTGATAATGCCACGTGTGTGCTTCATCTGCAGAGCTGCTGCCACACACAACTGGCTTGACTAAGAACAGGGACAGAGGGGCCTCCCAGCAACAGAATTAAGACCCAACATGTTTGTTTTTCTCCTCATTGTTCTGATTTTTTATCTTCTCTTCCTGGGTGAACAGTTACTTTTTCTTCCTGTTAGTTGAAATTTCCCCCTCCATTTCTCTAGTGATGCTCACCACCCCAGGCTCATGGAGGTTATTCTGTCTGGAGAGCTAATTTTTTTTTCTTTGGGAGCTTGCTTGCCAAGCAAGTCTTCACAAGTTCTGAGCTCTGCAAGCAACTAAAGTAATTGCAGGATTAAACTCATTTATAAGATGCATAGTAAAATCACTCTTCTTCCAGAGGGACCTCTGGAATAAGAAGAGGTATTTAAATGTCACTAATGTAAATTCCTGTGTACATCTCTGTGTGTATGTAGACATCACTAAAACAAGTTGCCCAGAGAAGTTGTGGCTGCCCCATTCCTGGAAGTGTTCAAGGCCAGGCTGGATGGAGTTCAGAGCAAGCTGGTCTAGTGGAGGGTGTCCCTGCCCATGGCAGGGGTTGGAACAAGATGATCTTTAAGGTCTCTTCCAACTCAAGCCATTCTATGACTTGATGATTCTATGATTTATAATATATGCGTGCACTTTTATCTATATATGTCTGATGTCTACATACACTGTTGTAGCTGCTATTACAGTGTTGTTTCAGATGGAGCACTACTGATAACAGCTCTAAACCTCACATCATATACAGTAAATTCTTTTAACACCCTGTGCTTACCTAATACAGCAGGTTATACATTTATTACCTGATGACACATGAAACAAGACACTGATAACAAGACTCAATTCTCTCTTCCTTCACCTTGTTTTTCTCTCTTTTTTTAATCTCCTTTTAATTTTCTGTGGATTTACTGAGTTTGTTGCTGTGAGGTTTATATAAGATACATCACCCTTACTGTATTCAGGATAAACAGTGAGGAAATTCAAATTATCTCAAAAACAAGAAGGAGTAAGAAGCAAAAACTAATAGTTACACAGGGTTGTGCAGGCAGGGGCAAACGGTAGGACTCCACAATATGGGTTGAAAATTGCATATAATTTTGGGCATGCATGGGTGCATATGAACAGACAACACTCTTTATTATTGATGGGGCCATAATAGTAATTACAAAGAATTTTAATAATGAAGTAAAAATTAGATGTTTGCTGCCATAATAATAGCCTTAAATGTAACAAAATCAAGCCAGCAAGATTGGATTTTAGTTATTCATCTGCTCTGTTGATAATATACCACTGCACAGAGTGATGCTTCAAAAAGGGTTTTGTATCATAAGTCTATTTTGGTCTGTTCTCACCATGGTGTCTCATGGTGCCTCCTTAATAAGTCAATTTTTTTCTTTTTTTAATCTCAGACTAAATGTGATTTAAATATTCGTCACAGGTGTTATCTGAATTAAAAGGGATGACTATTGCTAGTAGCATTCTTTCTTCTTAATAGCACAATGCACACAGCTTCTTCTGCTCTCCATCCTTATGCTGCATGCTGCTTAACTGTGGCTTTTAAGGTTTCATCAATTCCTACTGACACTTTACTGATAAATAGGTCGTTCTGAAATTCAACGGCATCCTAGTTTGAAGGGTTATGAGGCTGAGAGGGTACTGAATATTTTTTTTTGCTCTTTTCTTTCACCTCCCACAGCAGGCAAACCCCACCCAGTAAATCTTTGATGAAGAGATTATAAATATTAAGGAATTCACAGAAATAGCTTAAATTTCCCATGAATAAGGGAAAGAGGCACAGCTGGATGTTCTCCCTGTTTGAACTCAGAGTCAGAATTTTGCGGGGGTAACTATCCACCATCCCTGAAATGCAAAGCATGAAGAACCTCGCCATCCTTAGCCACATAGGCTACAACTGAGCCAACACTTTCTGGGACTGCTCTACATACAGTGGAAGCCAAACAAACGTGATCAGTGCATATCCTGAAACATCTGCCTTGAGCATGTGAGCTGAGGGAGAGATGATATTTCTCATAGCATTGTCTGATGTCCAAGTGGGTGGGAAGAGAGGTCGCAGGAGGATTGGTGCAATGTCAACCTTGCAACCAGCCCCTTTCTGTTATCTTCATTTTTGGAGCAGCAGTAATTATACTCCTCTGGAAGCCTCTCCTACAACAACAACTGAGAGAGAATGCACAAGTCTGTAGTGCCACAGTGCCAATACCTCCTCCTTCTCAGAGAAGGTGACAGTACACAACTGGGAAAAAACACTACCAAGAAAATAGTTTACATTTGTGCAGAACACAGAATTGTTAAGGCTGGAAAAGACTTCCGAGATTATCTAGTCCAACACTTAACCTAACACTGCTGTCTTCAGTACTAAACCATGGCCACAAGTTGCCCCATCTAGATGTTTTTTGAACACTTCCAGGGATGATGATTCCACCACTACTCTGGGCAGCCTGTTCCAGTGCCTGAATACTCTTTCAGTGAAGAAACTTTTTCCAGTAGCTAATCTAACCCTTCACTGATGCAACTTGAGGCCATTTCCTCTTGTCCCATCACTTGTTACCTGGGAGAAGGTTTCATCTACTGATAAAACTTGGATCACAGTAGCAACACCCAGAATTGAAGCTTACCTCATGTGGTCTCACTGGTCGAGAGAGTCCAATTTATTTTGTTTTCTGTTTCTTCCCGTGGTGTTACAGGATGTTTCTTGCCACAACATAGTTCTTAGGGGATTGTCTAGACTACACTTTGGTAGTGTGCCACTTTTTTTTTTGACAATTTTTTTGCCAATTTATGGGTCAAAATTATACAGAAACCTTTTAGCTTCTGATTTTTAATGACCTTGAAAACTAGTTATTGGACTTCTGCATTTTGGGAATCCACATGTGTCTTTTTATGTGCAGACTTAAAGTGATAAGAGCTCACTTGGATAAACATATATACAATCCAGCATATTGTGACTTTTAATCAATTACATTGATTTATTGCCCTTATTGATTCACTGATGGATATTGAATGATCTGATTTCTTAGATTTTTTTTTTTTTTTTTTTTTTTTTTTTTTTTTTTTTTTTTTTTGTGGGGTGGGAGAGAGGGGAGGAAATAGAGGCTTTCTATTAGTATCAATTTTTCTGTGAAGGTATAAATGGTAAAATGCCAGGATGCAATGTGTACTGGTGATATATTGGACACAATTAAATTGAACAATGACTTGCTTATAAATCAAAGCAAAGGAGGAATCATAAACCATTCCTAACCAAGTGACCACAGAGATTTTGAGATGAAAGGAGGAGCACAGTGGTTTTTCCAACAATTGATACTCAATTATTTGAGCTCTGTCATGCATGGATAACAAACAAATCTTTAAATCATTTCACTTTAATGTGTTCTTCCTTTAAGAGCTTTAGAATTGATTTTAAATTTTTTTATTAAGTAGTGGTGTATGTTTAGAAGGTAAATCATACATTAAAAAATGTATGATTTTTTTAAAAAAACCCACAACAGCAGCTTGATTTTTTTAAAAAAATACCCAGAGATGAAATCATAAAAAGTAAGGTCGGTTGTTTTTCTTTTTTCTTTTCTTTCAGTTCTCTGTCAAATAACAGGCAGAATAAGAGAAAATCACATGTATAACTTATTCAGCAGATTTGATTCTCAGGGACAATATGTTCTAATGCAGTTGTATAATCAGTTCTTTCCTCCCTCTCCTATGAGTGGGGCATTGTGCTGTGATATAGCACAATAAACTTGTTAAAAAACTAAAGGACTCTTTGCTAGAAATAGTCTGCTTTAAAGGCAGGTTATTATTGAATTGTGTATTATGCTACTATGTGGACTTTGTAAACATTAATGTAGATAATGTTCACAAAGTAATGCATCTGCTTGTTTTATCAATTCCCTGCTTTACTAATTCAAGACTTTTTAACATACTTGAAAAGCACAGATTTGTGATAAAAGCATCAAAAATAATGTCAGTCAGAGGACCTAGGCTCTGATTCCTGATCCAACTGAAGATTTACTGCAGAAATATTACCTAAGTCACTATCTTCAAAGTTCACAGACATTAAGTTTGGATCACTTTTATGATCATCTCATCCAATCTTCTATATAACGTAGGCAAATAACTTTTTCAGGATTTCTACTTCAAGTCTATATTGTACTTGAGCTGTAGAAAATTAGACACTTAGATCTCAGGCAGAAGGGGCCAAGGATTTAAATCCTCTTTGCCAAAGTGATGAACATCTTCCATTTTCTTCTTGAAGTTAAAGACAGCTGTGCATGTTCAATACCTTTAAAAAAGGGCCATCTTGAACAACCTTTACCATCTTTCTGTAAGGTTATTTATATTTCTCTACCTCTCATCAGTGTTATGAACTCACTGCTATTTGTAAGGCACTTGAAGGAAGGTGTTATTGAAATTGAAAATACAGCCATACATCATTTGCATTGACTTGAATGTGCTCTGAGAGGGAGAGGGTGACTCAGAAAGGGAAAGAAAGAGAGAGAGAGAGAGATATCTTTCTAGATATGGAGACAGTGCATGTATAAGGTTGTTTTTCCTGTCTCCTGGTCATGTACTTATCTGTAAGCACAAAATATTTAGAGGTATCAATGTCATACACAGAGGAAAATAAGATTTTCTGGGGAGCAGAAAGAGAATAGGTAAATAAGAATCAGAAAGGTAAAATAAACGAAATAAACTTGAAAATGGGAAGGGCACTGCTTAAATGGCTTTACAGTGGGCTCTTTTTTTCTTTTGAGCAGAGGCAAAGCAAAAGAAAATACTTGGATGATTTAAAATGCAGTGTTGAAGCAGCCCTGCTTCTTGCATAGGTCTTCTGAATGGGATTTGGTTCTGTGTGAAATTAAATGCATTGCATTTCTAACACCCGGGACATATTAGAAAGTGATCTGCATTGCCTTGGGATTTTTAGCCCACGCACAATTTCAGTGTATTACCACAACAATTAAAATGCAAGCATACTTTCTCAAATAAATACTAAATTTAATCTTCCTTCAGGAAAAAAGCATTTTTATATGTATAACATATATGTATATATGTATATAAATATTTGGATTTTTGTTTTTGCTTTGTTTCGAGGAGATCATATGAAAACTATCTTTCTTTAACGATGCACTACAAGTAAATCCCCACAGAAAACATGCCAGAATTGTCAGGCATTGCTTGGCATATCTTTAGTACAGAGCAGGACACATAACAAGATTTACCCACTGCCTTGGAGACAGAGAAGGTTGTCACGAGGACAGTTCTTCAGAGTTTTTACAAAAATGCATGGCTCCATCTGTCTTCCCTCTTTTCCTTGGCTACGAGAATAGCCTAGCAATTTCAATAACCCAACCAGGGACCTCATGCACCAGGAGAAGTGAGGAACAGATTTTTCAATTTGGCACCATTCTGATTTATTTTTTTTTAAATGGCAGTTGAAATAATTATCTGCAACTACAGGCAGCTGATGGATAGCATGTTTAATCTATGGATCCAGCTTCACGCTCTGCACTGTGTACTGAGGATAAACAGGGATGTTATGAGTGAGAGAGTTGTATGAAATTGTTCAAATACAAATCAGAGCTAGAATGGTTTGTCTTTTTACTGACTTCACAGAAAGGAAACTACTGGAGCTGTTTTACAGGCATCACCTGATTTCACAGGGTCTAAAAGAATAAATAATAAGATGCTGATGCCCTGACCATGAAATGCTCATGTTTAAAGCCATATCCACAACTGTGCATAAAATATAAATGTGTACACATAATCAAAACATATACATATAATCAAAGGCCAGATATATTTTAGCATGAATGTATAGAAAAACTGCATATTCATTGGCTAGGACATATCCCATTGTAAATCTCAATACTCACTATGATATTTTTTTCTGTTGGAGAAAAATTGAAGTTTCAGTAACACTGAATTTGCTAAGCCAGATAATAATTTTGGTTGAGTTTTGTAGCCCACTGGGGTGTTTTTAGAAGATTTAACATGTTTCAGCATCAATCACTTTTCAATATTTAGATATTGAAGGATTTTATAGACTGATGGGGTAGATGGTATAGGAAGCATCCCCAAGCTTCAAATCACAGGTGATTTGTTTGAGATTTGTTTATTAGACTAATGCAAGAAATCTTCTTTCCCTCTCCAACTGATCCCACTGCTCAGTTTTTTGCTTTTTTTTTCCTGCTTTCACAGATGGTGTTTCGTAGTGATAGGTTTAAAGGACATACTTCCCCGATGGCTACAATTTTCTGACAGTGAGTTTCCTAGTAGTTTTGCAATTACTTTCTAGAAACTGTGGCTTTTTCAAACAGTTCTTTGAGCACAGGGCAGAAGATGCAGCTGCACACATTTTGGCTAAATTTTGACCTCCAGGTAGATTTCCTTTATATTGTACTGCTGCTGTTATTATGATTTCAGCTGTAGCAATAGCTAGAAAATCTAGACTTGGACCAGACAAAAACCTAGCAGTTATTGCACTATGATCTGTACAAACAAAGAACAAAATTAAGTCTTTTTCTCAAAGCTTACAGGCCATGTATCAGATGAGAAGTGTAAAGGACGAGTGAGCAGAAAAGTGTAATAAAAAAATACTGTTTACCATCATAGGGTTGTGGTATATCAAAATCTTAATTCTTGCAACTGTTTTCATAGGCACCAGGGCAAAGGAGAGTAATAAGTGTACATTTAAAAGAAGGTAATGAAACAGCTCTGTTCATTGGGGCTTCCTCCTATGCATGAAAAGAATAGAAATCATGCTTAAAATCCAGCCCCAGTAGATGATGGAGGCTGGTTTTATAAGCTGATCAAAATAGACATTTTGTCACTTTAAAATGATGGACAAGTTGGCTTTGAAAATGGAACTAATTAGATGTTATTTGGATGCAATATTGAAGGAGGGTACAGAAAAAAATATGATGAACAAGAAGGGAGTGAATAGTGCATGGCTAAATCTGAGGGGCTGTGAAAATGATCTTTACCTCAGCCTTAACAACTATTTGCTGTGGGACAAAGTTGTTTGCAGCAAGAGGAAAGAAGGACTTTGCAGGAGTCAAATTTTAGGAGGGGATTATCTCAACCCCGTGGCTGGAGGGGAAACCTGATGCTTGGCTGTGGTGCTGAGACCACCTGGAAGACCCAGAGAGGTGCCTCACTGGATTCATGCCTGCACTGCAGGGCAAACATAGTTGTGTATGAGCACTGGGCATGTCTATGGCTGCTGAGGAAAACGAGCTCTGACCCCTCCTTACAAGCACAGCAGGGTTTTTATAGACAGAAAGGTGAGAGCCACCCCTGGGGATGGTGGGTGCCCACCAAGGGCTCTAGCAGTCTGGCTGCATTCGCTTTTAAAGCCTTCACATCTGTGCCCCTGGCAGCAGGGCTTTTAATTATCCTTTTAGGCTCTGCCTCTACCCACTTTAGTCAGGAGAGCACAAGAAGAGATTTTCTTTTTACCTCTTCAGTGTCAAGATAGGTTGCTTTGCCTTTTCTTTCCCTTGAATTTACTGATCTCTGAGACACTTCATAATTATCCCATTCCAACCTTAGCTGATCCTTTTTTCTCCTCTCCCTCTTGTTATTTTGATTTTTTTTTTAATTTTATAAAGAATGCTTTTCAATTACAATTTTTGTTGCATTTTAATAATGGTTTTATAGCCCCTTGCAGCACCTTTAGCATATTGTAAATATTGTCATAGCCCTTCAATGTTTAATGGATACCATGTCTGTTATGATAAAATATGTCATTACTAAATGTGTAAGGAACAGTCATGTTTTTTTTTTCTCACATGGTCTTTGGTTGTTGTTCTGTAGCAAATATGCTTAACAGCCCTTAGCTGAGCTTTTCTGTGTGAAGAACTAGGATATAACCTGTTTCTGTTGTTTTTAAGAAGAAAGAAAAATCACAGCCTCTGGCTCAGTTCTCAGCTAATGTAGAGTGGCACAGTGTTATTAAAATCAGTGAGACCTGGGCCAGGTTGGTCTTGCCAGGCTATTGAGTGATACTAACATATCATACAGTACATTACATTTCTAGAGTAATAATATAGCTAGAGATTTCCAATGGCCTCCCAAATTTTAAGCTGATTCACTTACAAATTGCAGTGCTGGATGAAGAGCATCAGAAACAACAGTCATGGTGATTCTTTCAGTGTAAGTGCATATTATTTTTCCCTGGGTGAGATTCTGGCAAATTTTACTCTTTCTTGGATCCAGCAGGGCTCCAAACCTTTCTAGATATGTGAGGGTTTTTTAGAAAAAATATCTTGATACCCCATTCTTCATGTCTTTTGCACTTCATGAAAATATTTTCTGAGTTATTCTTCCAGTTCATACATGGAAGAACCAATGACAGAGCTTTGATTTGATAGCTGACAGCATCTGGACCAAGTGTGATGTGTATATGTCATCTCATGAAAGGCCACACTAAGTGTAATACAACTTTATTCAAGAGCAGAAAATTCATAGGATGTCTGTGTGGCCTCAACAACTTGACTGTACACTCCTACATCACAGGATCAGGGCCTCACTATATCGTGTGTGTGAAAAATTTCTTTGAGAAGATGAAATAAGGACCATCACAATGGAAGCATTTTGATCAACAGCACAAAAAGTAGCTGTCTGCACAAAATCACATGAACACCTGAGACCACAGCATGGCAATGGCAACTCCCTGCTGCATGAAAGACAAATTAAAAGCACATTTTCTGGAAAATATGTCCCTAATGTTGTGCCGGTTTTTTTGATGCTTGCATTCAGAGTTTTGCTTTTTGAATTTCATTATCATATGGAAAATATTGCAGATTTTAACAGATCGATTTTAAAGACAGATTCTTCTCAGTTACTTCTTTGGTGATGACTGAGGCTTTAAAATTATTGCATGGATTAAAATTTCAAGCAGTTTGGAAGTTCTGAAATCATTGTCCCTTACTGTAGGACTGTGCAGGATCAGCGTCCAAGAATGGACTCTGAATGAGGCAAGTCAGAGAGAGTTCAGGGCAACCCCATCTGATTGTGAACAGGCAGAGACTAAATGAGATCCAAGGATTAAAGGAAGTGTTTAAAGGTTAGTGCTCCTAACAGTAGCAGGGAACCATTAACCAGATTTTAGAGATCCTGGAAATGTGGAATTGCTGTACTATTGGAAGATCCCTTGTTTTGAGGAAAAGACTTTGCAGCCAGCATTCACAAAGTCCTTCATGAAGTGACATTTTGGGGAAAGAAACAATTTTTCAGGCCAGTCAAGCCATTCTTTCCCCACCAAGAAGACTATGTTTTGCTACTATTTTTGAAGGAGTTTCTGCATTATTTCAAAATCAATCATATAATCATAGAGGCATAGAATATGTTGAGTTGGAAGGCACCCAGCAGGATCATGGAGTCTGACTCCTGGCCCTGTCCAGGTCACCTCAAGAGTCCCACCATGTGCCTGAGAGCATTGCCTAAACTTTCTGAACTCAGACCAGCTTGGTGCTGTGACCACTGCCCTGGGGAGCCTGTTCCAATGCTCAATCACCCTCTGAATAAAAATCCCATTAAATACATGTTAAGAACAGAAAAATATTTCTATTTAAAATATGAAAGCCAAAATATTGCATTTCAACGTGGTTAAACTGTGTTCCAAATAATATTATTGGAGAAAAACACTTTTTGTTCTGAAATTAAAAGCAAAAAATGAAAAAAAAAGCCTGATTTCAAAGAATGGACTTTTTCTGAAGAGTTGCAGCACTGAGATATTTTTCGTCTGGTTTTAGTTGCTGAAGTTTGACTGTCTTTTGTATTGAAATGAAGAGTTATGGAAACTTTTGTACACTACTTCTTGCCTTTCACCCTTTTTCAAAGAATCCACCATCAGCCAGGTCTATGTACACACTACACTCTCTCTCTGATTAGGTTTTTTAATGAAAGAAAAGAGGAAATAACTCATGGGTGAATAAAGTTCTTCAGTAATATAGCTTGTAACGATAAATGTCAGAATTTGCCTAAGTCACTGTGTACCATTCTTCCACTCTCACTGCTGAGAATCTTTTGATCTAAGGAAGATCCACAATAATTTAAAAATTCAGTTTCAGATGGTATAAAAATTTAAATTCTTTTTGAAATGAAAATTAAAAGCATTTAGCAAGCAATCATAACTACATTCCAGTTAACAATTATATAAGATAATCAAACACCATGCTCTAAAACTCTGGCAGTGGGAAGCTAAAGAGGATTTTCTTGCTTTTGCATTTTACATAATTATCTATCTTTGTTACAGATGGATTTTTGAAACCTCTTCTCCCCTTAAAGTATCAAATACTAGTTGCAGGGTAGCAGAGGGGTGGCTAATCCTGTGTGCTTTCATGTGGCTGTAAACCATAGGACACATGGTGAATCAATGGGAGAGATGATTGAAGAGCAATTCACAGACGGGAGGATGACAATGGCTCATCATGGATCCTATTTTGGGAATTGGGCTATGCATATAGTCTTTCAAGGTCACCCAGAGATATCAGCTTCATTAGCCCCTTCTGGCTGGGTAGTTGCTGTTAGCAGGAGAGGCTGATTACACCCACGGTCCCTGTGCCAGCACGGCCCATTGCTCCTCTTCCTGCAGTGCGATTTACCCTGGCAAGGAAACCTCACTCAAACAGCTCAAGAGGTGCATATGGCTTGAGAGCCACATGTTGCTCACTCCCGGCCTAAGCCAATGAGACACAACATTGGTTTGATTGCCTCAACACTCCCTCATTAACACGTGTCTGCAGACTGATTTTTAGCATACTTACAATGGAAATTATTTCTCTCAGAAAAAATCAACAGTTGTTCAGAGAAAATCCCGTACGAAAGACTTGATTTCTTCTTTATATGCTGCAGATCATGGGCTCTTTGGGACAAGATAGGTTCTAATAGCTATTAGTATAAATGAGTCCAGTGCCTGGCAACTTCAGCAAGGAGGGAATGAACACATCCAAAACTTTCTTTTCTTTTCTTTTCTTTTCTTTTCTTTTCTTTTCTTTTCTTTTCTTTTCTTTTCTTTTCTTTTCTTTTCTTTTCTTTTCTTTTCTTTTCTTTTCTTTTCTTTTCTTTTCTTTTCTTTTCTTTTCTTTTCTTTTCTTTTCTTTTCTTTTCTTTTCTTTTCTTTTCTTTTCTTTTCTTTTCTTTTCTTTTCTTTTCTTTTCTTTTCTTTTCTTTTCTTTTCTTTTCTTTTCTTTTCTTTTCTTTTCTTTTCTTTTCTTTTTTTAAAATTTTTTTTAATAGGAGCTTAAAATAGAAAGGTTCCCTCATCTATCTAATTCACCGAGAGTACTTTGGAAATCCTATCACTGGTAGTGGAGGTTTAGATGCTCATACAGAATAGCTTTATCTTTCTCCTGAAGCCATTTGTTCATGTAAATGTGTTATTAGCTCATTGACCAATACATAATGCATATGCTAATGTGTGCTCTTACACTGTAATGACAAAAAGTATAATTCCTCTAAAAATAATTTGAAAATCACATACTCTGAGTATGGTCTGTTGCTGTGGTGACTTGAGGGTGCTTGACTGTCTCTGCTCTGCTGTTGGTGTTAAACCAAACCTGTGTACTCCATGACTGAATTACTCTCCAGCCTTTGGTTTCCAGAGGGACAGTTAAATGCTGCCTGCCTAAGAAACGCTCAGCTGAATAATAAAACATGGAAGCTCAAGCTGCAGTGAACAGTCACTCACGTCTTTCCTTTTACATGACAATCACCAGCTGAGTGGAACAGTGATAATCTCTTTTGGTAACACTGCTGCTGCTATTGCATTGGGAAGACTGTTACGACAGATGAACACAGGAGTCTTTGATCTTCCAGTGAGCATGTGAATAAATATACCACAATAGATACAACCCTTTTGGCTATCCAGGGTTAAGAGGCAGAAGGCACATTGTCACCTGTACGGGCCAGATTGTCCTGTTACTCATAAAATCCACTGGCATTGCTGCTTCCAACTTCAGCATTTCTGATAACTCATTGCTTTTCAAAGAGATTATTCAAGTGTTCAGAGTTAAAGCTGCAGGACACATTTTTAGCTGGTGTTAAGTGGCCAGGTGCCCAACAAGAGATGTCTACAATTATAAGTTTGTTGGTAGGATGATTCTGTATGGTGTGCTCTGGTCTTCAAATTCTATAAACAACAGTTTTGACATAGCAACTTAGTTAGAAAAGCTAATCAAAGAGCACATGGCTTTCACTGGTAACATGCACCTGCCCAGAGATGTTGAGAAATTTTAGGCTTGTTCTCTATTTGGATGGGAAAAGAACCTTGGCAAAAGCAGGTAACTCATTTTGGCACCCTTGGTGACCTGACAGATAGGAAGGAAGTTCCTGATATGCACCACTCAGATCTTACTCTTGGGTTATCCGCTTTGTTGTGTCCAAAGGAGGTAAATATTTGTACTTGAACAGTTTGGGGCAGAACTGTTCTACTTTTTTGAAGTCTACTTTTGAAACAATGACTAAAAGGAAAAATCAAAGATAAAAACAGGTAAGCAAGCAAAGAATGAGCTGTAGCAGGCTGCCAGATTTAAGTCACAGCTGTGAAGTCCTGCAAGGAGCAGGACTGCTTTTTTAATCTCAGGGGCAACCATATGCCTAATTGTAGAGTCAGCACAGTATAGCTTTGGATCTGCTTGCAGCAGACATGCCAAGTTTAGTGCTTTGCCTGGAGTGAACTATGCTGCTTACCAAATGAACACATATATTCACACTTACATATACTCTGAGCTGGAAATCCTGGCCTTTGCAGCCAGTGGAGATGAGGAGCAATGGTGGAACAGCACAGAAGGTGGTCAGTGAGTAATGTGGAGACTGTTCTGAGCAGAGGGAAAGATATACAGAGAGGGTGAGGATGCCTGGTGGCATGTTAATGTCTGGGAAATGTTGGTGTCTGGGAAACATCTGAGAGCAAGCTGGGCAGAAGAACTTCTTCACAGACAAGGTGATTGGGCATCAGAATGGACTGTCCAGGGAGGTGGTGGAGTCACCATCCCTGGAGATGTTTAAGGAAAAACTGGATGTGGCACTCAGTGCCATCCTCTAGTTGACAAGGTGGTGCTGGATCATAGGTTGGACTTGATCTCAAAGGTCTATTCCAGCCTCATTAATTCTGTGATTCTGTGATTACTGGATGAAATGATTTAAAACTTGCTGAAAGGAGTCTCAGAAGAGTGTGCAGAACCTGCTGAATGTTGAAGAAATAGCTGGAAAATATCTCTGTTGCCTTTCAGTTCTTTCACTTTTTCTGTTTCTTGGGACTGACATCTACTCCTTCTTTACTGTGAAGTACAAAGGGACGACTTCCTTGTTCCTTTTTCATTAGGCATTGTGAGAGCCCGTAACAGCCAGAAACCTTAATTGCAAGCAGTTATTGAAGATAAAATGTATATAAACACCAAGAACTTATAAAGTGCATAAGATATATGCTTCCTAGCAAGGTTTTAGGGCAAAATTTTACTGTTGACATTTTCTTCTTTAAAGTTCTAGTTCTTTTAGTTGTATAACTTTAAATATCTGTCATGCAGTAGGCAGTCTCTTTAAATGACTATTATTTTTAATTAAATGCCGAAATCCTGGCTGAGAATCAACACATGTTTTTGAATTTTCAGACTTTTTTTAGGGTTCTTAAGTAAGATCTCAGCATTGTAATTTCTGACAGGTCTTTTTGAAAATCCCAGCATGGATGGTGTTATCTCAGCCAAATTAATTCTTAGAGTAATTCAGTTTGATTCATTAAGGACTTAGCCCTCGTGAGATTTTTTTGGCATGTCCATTGCCTTAGAGACATAACTGTAGAATTAGGTGTATGCAAACTTTTGATCACCTACAAATTAAATTTTTTCCTTACCAGTGACATTGTTGTTTTCCAAGCATTTGATGATTTGTGTAATAATGTCGCTTGAGAGAGAAGGGATTTCCTGCATGTGCCTTTAAAGAAGTTGTGTCTTTTTCACTTTAATCTCTGGAGCAACAATTTTCCATCTCCGAGCAAGGCACACATTTTAACTTTACCTACTGATATTTTTTGAAACATTAGATGTTAGGTGGTTTTTTTTTTTTTTTTTTTTTAAATAAGTCCTTATTTGCTTTTCTTTCTCTTCTTCATGGGCCCAGGGGCAAGGAGAGAATGCAAAAATCAGCTCTGCTGGGGGATGGGTAGGCAAGTTCCCATCCTACCAAACTCAATGGGGGGGCTGCTACTGATGTGAATTGGTCTGTCTCTGATGCACACAACACTCCTGTAACATTCAGCAGGTATCCCAGAAAGTCAGTACAAGCTTTGGGCAGAAATGCATAATGGGGAGAGAATGCATTTTTAAAATGTTTCTTTCTTTTTTATTCTCTTAAAATTACATTGCTTATAGAAGGCAGCAGACAGAATATACAGTCTGTTCTGTGTGTCTGTGAATAACTCCTGAGATTTTTGCAAGAAGCACTCACACAACAGAAAAGCAAGAATGCCCTCATAAAAACTCTTCCATTTCCCTTCCCTCTCTTGTTTTCCTCAGAGTGCCTTTATGTTCTTTTGATGGAAGCTAACGGGAATTAATTATTGAAAAGAGTTAAAAATGGGTAACTTCTTTTCTCAAACTCAGAAAAAAAATATTTCAAATCTGTGAAAAATTATTTTGACCATCAAGCTTGACCTTCTGCAAAGTACAGGGCATATGATTGTCAACCCTTCAAAGGTACCTATAACCTGTGCTGGACTAAGGTAGAGCTTCCAGAAATACATCTTGACTTTATTTGGAGACATCAGACAATGTAGGATCCACTACCTTGTTTGACAGCTTATTTCATTATTCATATTGTTAGAAAGTGGTGTCATGTTGATAATAATAGCAGATCCCCCCATTGCTTTGGAAATAGTTACTGTTTATTTACTCTGCTATGTGACTGTCTTCCCTCTGAGTCTGAAGCCTTAATTTGAAAATATCTTTGCCATGGCTAATCCATTCAGGACAGGATTTATGGAGATCCTGTGGGGTGCTGGTTTCTGTTAATTAGCATAGGGGTTAGAAGCCAGAGAAAACCACAGGATCTGCCTGTCCAGCTGCTGGAGTAGAGAATAACCTTTCCTTCACACTGATGCTGAACTTCTCCACTCCTGAAGACTGTCATTAACAAGCTACAAAAACTTCCACCCTCATAGCCTGAAATCTTGTGAAGATGGCTCCTTTGGCATATTAGCAGCATGGTGAAAGAGCTTTCTTGTGTCACTTCCTGCTGACCTGCACTGCTAGGGGAGAGGGGGTAAAAATAAAGTTATGGTTGGGCCAGAAACAATGGAGTTTGCAAAGACAGCATCTACCTGACTCCTAGAACCAGAACTTAGGAGCTCCAATGGGGAAAATATATTTTGGAAAGTAAAGGAGAAAAATATATTTTATGGGCAGCTGTGCACGTGCTAAGATCCCAAAAGGATCAATTGACTTCAGCAAATCAGAAAAGAAATGTATTTTTTAGGCCATAGTTAAGAATAAAAAGGGACAGAGAAAGAACTTTTTCCACAGCTGAAAACCAGTGCATTTTTCAGGTGGCTGTTTGGAGTACATGGGAAAACAATTATTTTCATTTAAAAACCCCCAAAAAACCAAGAAAACCAACAAACCAGGAAGCAAAGCAGATATACTAGGAAAGTGCTGTAGTTATGAAGTGGGAAAAGACTTCATTCTGAACTGATGTATGAGGACTCACCTCACCACTGCAGTGGTGATGGGGATTCCAGGCAGCAATATCAACGAGACCTCTTATCTGGCAAAACACAGCATTGAACAGGAGCTGCTCTGTTCGTGCTGTGCTTGAGGTTGCCTTAGACACAAACTGGAGGGGAAGGCTGCTCAGCCTCATTCCCTGTGCTTTTCCATGGTGATGGAAAAGATGAGAGTGTTTAATCCATTAAGAGTGTTGTGTGGAGGAGGATGCCATTCTCCTGAAGAAAAGATGGAAGGTAGTTTTGACTGTTTGCCTAGAACATATTAAAGCTTTTGCAGCATCTCAGATACACCCTCTGAGCTCTGTGCTGACATACCAGTATTATTTCCAGCCTGTTTTCTAGTATGCATGTGAACACCTTCCCTGTGAAAACCTAAACTTGCCAACAAAATTTTTGGGTGGAAGGGGAGCCACGCATATCTGGTCACTGTTACTGCCTTCTGAATGGAAAAGAGAGTGATTAGCATCTACTGGTGGTTGTGCTTCCTCCTCATAGTCATTATGGTGCTCTTCAGCCAGATTTTTTCTCTTTTTCTCAGAGATTCATGTTCAAATATACTCATATTTGTCTCTCTGCTGGAGGGAGTAAGCTCTTACTTCCATCCACAGATGAAGCTCTCCTTTCCTGCTTCCCCTCATTGTTTCAGGGTGGCTATTGGCAGGTGACATGGAATCTGCAGATACAGCTTGGGAAGGTACTCCTTGTTAGTGTGGTGGTAAAATACTGACTATGTATTGGTCAGTAATGGAAGCAATTTTTTTCCATGGTACAATTTATACTCCTTGGTTTTGATCATTTCTCCTGGTGTCACCTTGGTCTGTGAGCATGTGGGTGACCCCTTCATCATGGCCTTTAAGATAGTGATGAGACTTACTTAATCATCAGTTCCTTAATAAAACTCTCTTAATAAAGCTTCTTATAATAAGCTGTCTTAATAAAACTGCTCTGTAATGATATACACATGTCCAAGACATAATCAGGGCTCCTACTATGTGCACTGTCATTGCCAAAGATTTCTTCAGCAGAATACCCTTGTGATGGCTGGGATCCTGGTCACCACTCATGGCACCTGCCAGTGATATTTCAGCAGCTCCTGCTGATGAGACAGAAGTCAGGTCTAAGGCAGTTAATAACAGAGCCACTGCAGCCACGAGGGTGTGGGCATGGCAGAAGAGGCAGACCTACAAAAAGAAATCAGACTATTCAGTGAGCAAGCAGGAATTGGATAGCTCAGGTGTTGGTAGCAGTCAAGCATCTATCAGTTAATAACAGCTAAAGTAACCTACAATTTCTTTATCTGCATTTACCACTAAACCAGCCTTCACTTTTGTTACATGTCTTCATTAGACCCTTTCTGTGTTCAGCAAGGCTTTTCAAATTTGTTCAGTACCTCAGTGGTTTTCAAAGGTTATCTTCTGATAACCATCAGTGAGTTATCAAACCATGTAGTAGTTTAACTGGGAAAAAAAGACAAGTGAGTTGCAGCAGTGAGGCACAGAACAGTATGGAAAGCAGAAGAAGGGGTGAATGAGTAATCAATGGCACACAGCCACTAGGGCAGTACTTGGACCATGCATATCCTGAGCACTGGCACACATCCCTTCTTCACAGAGCCTGGGATTGCAGGCAATTTGCATCATCCCTAACTACAGTTTATTGCAGCCTTCCCTTCTGAGGTCTTGAACGGTTATCTCTCAATTTCTGCAGACTATATCTCCTCTGCAGGTGGGAACATGGTTTTGAGCCACCGTTGCACATACGGCCTGGGAGATGGCTGGTACTCCTTGCATGGTCTTGACTGAGTTGCTCCTGCTGCTGCTGCTGCTGCTGCTGCTTGTAAAAGGGAAAATCATCAACCACCTCTTCATGCTGGAATTGTCATAATCATTCTTGAAAAAGTGCCTGAAATACAGCAAAGTAACCTTTATCCTCTTTGCTCCATTTCTCTAGATTTAATGAGATTTAATATTTCTGCCACTACCTCTTGCAGAACAGAACAAGAAATCAGAATAATGCTATCTAAGCATGATGCAAACAGAACACATTTATTTATTTCTGTTCATTAATTAGACTGCTGTAATGCAGCCAGTTTCTCTCCAGTTTTTCAATAGCAGTAGGTTTTCATTCATCTAATAATGATTTTATGACTTGCAAAATGGCACAGAGTAAAATTTCACATGATGAACGTGTCTGCCTGTCTCCTTTGGTGGCTTGAGTTTCTGGACACACAGGAATAGACACAGCCCAGTGGAGAAGTAAACTTGAATTATAGGGTTTTGGCTGTAAACACGGACCTGGGAGCTTATTCTATCTGACTTTGTGTGCCGGCATCATTCTTTCTGGTGCCCACTGGATAGTGAAATCAAAGCAAAATCTCAGCAACCCAGAGAAAAGAGAATGAATAGAGAAGGGAGATCAACAGAAGAGCTGTTAACACTTTGTATATTTTAAGGGTAAATGGCCTTTGTCTGTCTTCTTACGTATTACATTGCATTTTAGCCAAGTATTTCACGATTGAATCCAGGAGATACCAGTTTAAGCCACCTTTCAAAGCACATTTTCCACAAAGAAAACAACAGGTGTAAATCTGGTACCCTTCACAGTCTGTTCCAATGGCTAATCACACTCACTGTGCTTTATTTCTCATTTGAATTCATCTGGCTTTAGCTCCCATCCACTGATTCCTGTTATGATTCTCTGCTAGATTGGTTTAATTTTACTTCCCACACCCTATTCCTTTCAGATTTATTGGCCAAGTTCTTCTAAAAATAGGATAAAAGCAAAAACAGTTGGCAGAGAGAGGGGGAGAGAGAGGGAAGGGGGAAGGGAAGGGAAGAGGGAAGGGGGAAGAGGGAAGGGAAGGGAAGGGAAGGGAAGGGAAGGGAAGGGAAGGGAAGGGAAGGGAAGGGAAGGGAAGGGAAGGGAAGGGAAGGGAAGGGAAGGGAAGGGAAGGGAAGGGAAGGGAAGGGAAGGGAAGGGAAGGGAAGGGAAGGGAAGGGAAGGGAAGGGAAGGGAAGGGAAGGGAAGGGAAGGGAAGGGAAGGGAAGGGAAGGGAAGGGAAGGGAAGGGAAGGGAAGGGAAGGGAAGGGAAGGGGAGGGGAGGGGAGGGGAGGGGAGGGGAGGGGAGGGGAGGGGAGGGGAGGGAAGGGAAGGGAAGGGAAGGGAAGGGAAGGGAAGGGAAGGGAAGGGAAGGGAAGGGAAGGGAAGGGAAGGGAAGGGAAGGGAAGGGAAGGGAAGGGAAGGGAAGGGAAGGGAAGGGAAGGGAAGGGAAGGGAAGGGAAGGGAAGGGAAGGGAAGGGAAGGGAAGGGAAGGGAAGGGAAGGGAAGGGAAGGGAAGGGAAGGGAAGGGAAGGGAAGGGAAGGGAAGGGAAGGGGAGGGGAGGGGAGGGGAGGGGAGGGGAGGGGAGGGGAGGGGAGGGGAGGGGAGGGGAGGGGAGGGGAGGGGAGGGGAGGGGAGGGGAGGGAAGGGGGAAGGGGGAAGGGGGAAGGGGGAAGGGGGAAGGGGGAAGGGGGAAGGGGGAAGTGGAGGAAGGAAGGAAGGAAGGAAGGAAGGAAGGAAGGAAGGAAGGAAGGAAGGAAGGAAGGAAGGAAGGAAGGAAGGAAGGAAGGAAGGAAGGAAGGAAGGAAGGAAGGAAGGAAGGAAGGAAGGAAGGAAGGAAGGAAGGGACTTTCTCCATGTTTTCCTGAATTAGAATTCATTAATGATCATGATGGTATTCAGGATTCAGGGCAGTCAAACCTAGAGTTATTGACATGAGTCAAGATTAATAATGCCGTAGAAAGACACATAAGTGTCTGTCACATCTGTCACATCTGCTGTATTTGCTTTAGAGTGCCCATTCTAGCACAGGACGTTTGGCTTCTAGGCACTCATAAAGTCAAAGTATTAAAAACGTAATGATAATAACTTTAAAGGTTTTTGAGATGGGCTCATTATATCCTTGCCTTCATGACTATTTTTCAAAGCCTCAGAATTTTTTCACAACATAGTGAATTTTTTAAAACAGGACTTTTTGCAGGACAGGTTAAGAAGAACTCATAAAGTTTTAAACAAATATCCTACACCAGTGCCAATTCCTGTTCACTGCCCTTCTTCCCCCTTTTCTGATAGATGTCCAACATGTTGTGTCATCCGTATGAAGTCTAGGCTCAGTATAGCCCATAGAACACAGCTGTTCTTTCAGACCTTGTCTCCAACTCTTAGTGGGTTTAACCATCTCCTCTTGATTTCTGGCCTGAGGGCAGTGATGGAAGGGCACACTTGAAGAAGAACCCTTCAGTACCTCTATTTACAACAATTTTAGTTGTTCAGGTACTCAAAAAGACTATGAGATAAGCTGTGTATTTTGCTACAGTCATGTACATGAGCAACCATATGCACTTGAAACAAGAATCCAATGACAATGGCTCTGTTATCTTTGAAAGCTTTTAATGAGCTCCATATGTCTAGCAATCTGCAGCACAAATTTGAGGCACAAATTAAAATGTGGCTTTTTATCTCAAGCACTTGTTGGCTTATTACTATGGGCCGTGTTCTGACACTGGGAGGTGGATGTCTCTGGATTGTGTGACTGGTTCCTGATCTGAAGCCTGTAGCAAGCCAAGGTTTGTAGAGATAGGTAACAGATTTTATTAAACCAACTGTTGGAAAAAGTAGAGGAGGTGTCAGGAGCACAGACTTTGCTGCCAAAACTTGACTATTTTTTGCCCGGTTTGTATTAGTTTCCTTAATAAGGCCTCTCTTTCCAAAATTTTTTAGTCCTATACCTTCAAATCACTATGGCTTCAGTAATAAGGGTTTTGTGAAAAGAGCTGAGAAGGTCACATTGTCATTCCTATAATGCTGTAAACATCTAGTCTCGCATAAAAATAGACCAAGTGCCATTACTAGAGATAAACTTAGACCAATGACTGTTTTCTCTGTGCATTTTTACAAGACTATATTTGGAACCAAATTTTGTTTCCTGAGCTGATGTCCAATTACAACAAGGTGGGATTCTATTTTGCACATCGTACAGCACTGTCATGAGCAGCCACAAGCTGTGTGTGATTGCTAGCTTAGAATAGGTTATTTTAGCAATCCACCAATTTCATCAATCTACCTGGAATTCGATACAACATTTACTGGCAAAGTCTTCCCTACTGGCGCCAGAGTTTCATTGTTTCTTCAGCCACTTTCAGTCTCAGCATCCCAACCTCAAGCTTTGGGAATATTAAAGGGATGTCAGCTCTCTTTTTGAGGTTATGTCCTCATAACCCAGCTGTATCAAAGGTTTGTAATCCTCACGGCCTAGCCAAAGGCAAAATGAGAACTTAGCCAAGGATGTCCATCAGTCTGGAATAATCTTTGGTTCCTTCAGACACAAAAGAAGACCCAGATATTTAAGACACTGACTTCGTTGCAGTGGTAGTGGCTGCAGATTTTTTTCCAGTGTTTTTCAGAGTAGAGAAACTGGTGAAATCTGGCTATTTTTTTTGGGCATTTAGCTTCAGCCAAAGGCTAAGTGACCTCTCCTGCTTCTTGTTGATAGGATGAAGTAACCTCAATTTGCTTTATTGAAGAAATTGCCTTGAGATTATCTAATGAAGGTATTATTATCATTATTATGAAGTGAATGGGAAAAGTGTTTGGATAATTGGCAGAAGAGAAAATGAGAACAGTGAACAGTTACAGCTCTGAGGCCCCTTGGCAACAGATACCTTCTTAAGTGTATGTGAAACAGGCAGCTCCCTTGATCAGCACAGACCTCTCTGCTGGAGAGGCTGCTTCCTCTAGAAGCATAATTGTGAATTTAAATGCACAGGAACCAAGAAACAGAAATAACAAGGTTCTTGATTTCCACCCCTCCCACTAAGTAATATGCATTTACTGCTAATTAACTTAGAGGTATAGACCACATTCCCTGGCAGGAATTTGTCTCCTACTATTTGTTAGGATGAATAGCAAAGGAAACACTTTTTCCATTTGAATTAATGTATCCCTGTTTTGTTTTGCTGTGTTGTGAGTTGTTGTTTTTTTTTTTTTTTTTTAACCCCCACCACTTGTTTTATTGCTAGAAAATATGTTCAGATTCTTCTAAGGAGGGATTATCTTTCTGCTGCTCCACTGAAATACAGGAGTAAAAGATGAAGCAAATATTTCAGGATAAATGCTTAAAGCAGCCTCAAGCCCTGTCTGTGCAACTCCCCCTCCACTCTCAGGAGCTGAGTAATTGCATCAGGCAGGTAAGAGCCTTTCAGTGCTGCTTTGCCCAGGGAGTGTGATGTCTGGTGAGAGGTCAGCTAACATCCCAGGGTGCTGAGGTTGTGTCCTTGCTGCCAGTAGTGATGGTTTTTTCCCATCCTGAGAAGGTCCACGTGTGACAAATTGTGGATGTACATCCAGTGCTTTTTGTTTTACTAATTTTTTAGAAATTCTATTTGTTCATTTAGTCTGACTTTTAAACACGGGGCTCAGGTGCCGGTTTTTTTTTTGCCATAATGTATTCCACCTGGCCTCTGACTGTTGTGCCAAGAGGTTATAGAGCTCCCCATGGTGCCATGGCATGTCAGCCAGCCTAGTGCAGATCTACCCAGCACCATCCAAAGACCAAGAAGGAACCAGAGGCATCCATTTAGATAGCTGATTTTCTTCCTCTGGGTGTTTTTCTGGCATCAGATATTTATCCTCCCCAAAATACTTCTGTTACTTCTCTCATTGGCATAGTTTTCAGGGACTGGGTTTTCTGTAGAAAATAGAAAAAGCAACCTGATCTCAATATTTCTTCTTACAGGAAAATATATGTTTTAATTCTTGGTAGGGACATTGTTTATAAATAGGGGATGGGGACCTAGCAGGCAAACTAATTTTACATTCCTTTCCTCCTCCTTTCATGTTCTCGTGATTTTTGTTGTATTTGGAAAGCCTTTGTTATCCAAAGTTACATGTTATTACGCTCCAAGCTGAAGCCTTGAAATGAAGGAGAGTAAATTTTGAGTCTTCTAATGAGATAGGAAGCATGATCGAACGTGTGGGGACTGTGGCACTGCATGGTAGCTTCTGAAACGACTGCTAGGGAAGGCAATTTTCCACTCCATGTCCCTTTTCTCCATTCCTACTCATTTATATAGGCTGTAAGTTCATAGCATGTTCCTATGAATCTACACAATGCCTTATACAACATCACATCAGTAGGGTCCTGTAGAGCCCCTTGTCAGAACATATAATATATACTTGCAAACAAATGGCAATAAATTCTAATAGCTGTTAGTCCCGCATGAGCGTATCACAGAGGCAGATTGTTCTTTCATTACACTGAGAAAAAGAAACATTCAGTCAATCAGCACTGTGAGTTCAAGGCCTGGCTATCAGCACTAATAATGTCACTTGTTGCCATACATAAGCAGAAAACTGTCAGAGGAGAAAAGGGTGAACAGCTACAACCCACCTCTAGAGCAACCCAACATGACACAGCCCACATAATTTTCCATGTGAGATTTTCAGAGTGCTTTTATTTATTTATTTATTTTGTCCGTGAGAATAAACCACTGTTAAAATAAACCACAAAAGCCACAACCCTCATAGCTCTCATTTGCCTCCTGCAGTCTGATCACAGGAATAAAGTATAAGAGCGTGAAGCACCTCTCTAGTCAAGCTGAAAGAGAAGGAGCTGACAAGCCAGGGAAATGTTCTCCTGTAACCTTGAACTTGTATTCACTTCCCTCTGAAAACAAGATGTCTCAAGGCAGACAGAGGTGGAGGTGAAGTACTTCACAACATCAATACCATGTTATAAATACCTCAGAACTGTGGTAGCCTGAAGGTTTTGTGGGCTCCATGGAATTTAAAATCAACCTACCACAGAGGGGTTTTTTTTAACAGTGAAAAATAATCTAAGTTCAGCTTGTTGCAATTATAAATGGCTGGAAAAAGAGGGCTGAACAAAAGAATAACTCCTGTTCAGTGATTCAGTATTTCAGCTGACAGAGAGCTGAGCCAATAATCCGGGTGATACTCTGGAGAACTAGGGTAGGACTGAGGAACTACACTCAATTCTTGGCACATCCGCAAACTGTATAATACTGGACAAACCAGTAAGTCTGATTTGTTCCTCAGTATATCCTTTCTGAAATGGATTCACTCCTTCTGTACTTTACAACATAGTTTTGGAAATAAAAATCTTTAAACTCTGCTACAAATGATTTGCAGAGACAGAAGGACCTCTCACTGCTCTTACACTCGGGCATCCTGTCAGTCATTGGATAGAGGGAAGGGAGATATGACCCCACAACTTGGTCTCTCCATCCTTTACATGCTCAGCACATTATATACAGATATTATATAGTGCCTGGACAACCAGAGTAATTTTGGAAATCTTGTGAGGAGTCTGTTTGTAAAGGTAAATACATTTTCTTTAAGCTGTTGAGTCTCTTGGTATTTTTTTCTTCAGCTTTTCAGACCATCCTGAGAGAAAAATGGTTAAAATAAATATAAAAAAATACCTAATTCCTCAACTTTGCTGTTAGGAAAAAGAACAGAGAGGGAGAGAGAGATAGATAAATAGATTTCAGAGAGCTCAGAAAACACAGACTTGGGTGAGAGCCATGCAAAGGTAGGGAGGTAGCAAAAAATCTGAAAAATGTTCATGTCTCTGGTGGTGTGAGGAGCAGATGGGCTCCAGCAGCTTTGCTGCTTGGTTTCATTGCTGCTGGTGTACACAGAGCTGTTCCCCCAGTAGGGTTGGTAATTGAAGTCCAAGAGAAGAATAAAGCGGGATGGGTTCGAACAGAAAGCATCAGGAAAAAATAATGAAATAAAAATCATTTTGCGCCTCACACCACAGTGGAGTTCATTACTGGCTTTTTTCCCAAGCAAGTGCAATGAGGATTACAAGGCTTGTTGGGGAAGAATGAAAAAAGACACAAAAAGGGGTTTGAAGACAAGTTTCAGAGACAAGTTGTATTTGGAAGTGACATCATAAATCCTAGACACAGCGTTGGAAAAGAGAGGAATGAGATGACAATTTTTTTTTCTCTACTGTGTAATTTAGTCAAATCTCTGCTGAAAGAGCCAAACAGAAGTGTTGAACGTAATAGGATCTTATTTTAAGATAAGGGAAATAGTATTCTGCATGTTCTTAGCTTTTTTCCAAAACTACTTTTAGACAGGAAAATTAGGTAAATTGAACCTTACCTATGGAACAAGACAGCAAAGTACAGCACTCATCCAGCCATTTAGCTATATGTCCTTTTATATGTTCATAAATTCCTCCTGCTTTTATCATCATGACCTCAAAGGATGTTTCTTAAAATGTTATCTGATGGTATAACTTTAAAAGAAGTGCTTTCTAAACATAGGTCACAACAGGCATTTTCACAAGGGAAATGTAGTGAACAAGACACTTCCCTTGTCTGCTGAGGCTTTGTAGAATCTGGGAATGGGCACCAGAGTATTATCAGTGGCTGGTTGACTTATTGCCATTCACAAAGTATCTGGAACTGATCTAAAATTGAACCATGGATTTTAGGAAATTCATATATGCTTTTATTTACAGGGGAAAGAAAGACAAGGGTAAGAATAAAAGCCAAAAGTGCCTTTTGTGTAATTTAGCTTCTTTAATAAAGCCCTCTGAAAAATATGGGTTGATGTCTGTCTGCTGCTCCTATGTCAGTGCTGCACAGAAGGCATATGATGGGGAGATTGAGACAGGTGTCTAACACAGACCTGCTGCAGATGAAGAGTGGTTAATAAGCAGGGTGCTAACATGCGTCGCTCAGATCCATGTAATCAGACCAGACACATTATCGAAACCAGGATGAAGCTAAAGGCTTCACTTTTCTAGGCATAAAAAAAAAAAAGTGTGAATGAGAATGTATGCACAAAATCAAAATACGTGCACCCCCCTGTTGACATGAAAGAGACTAATTAATTATCTAACTTGTCACATCCCCAGCTTGTCTACGTTCTGTCTCGCATGCACATTCTCACTCCATCAGAGGTTGTTGTTTTTTTTTCTGGGGATATAAAGCAAAATTTAAATTAAACACCTATAATGCTATGTCTGATATTAGTGATCACATAATTTTAAACTCAATGAGAGAAACTAAGAAGGAAATAGAGATTCAGAGGGGGAAAAAACCCATGACAGAAACCCAAACCCATAGAAGGAAAAGTCAGGGAGATGTATAAAGTCTCACAAAAACTCACAGGTGGAAACGGAAAACAAATAGGTGACATGAATGTGTGCAGACACATTCACATATTCACAAATCTCTTTTTGGGTTAATAGTGCTTTATAGATGCATTTAATATTTCTGGTAAACAGCTACTCTCTACCAATTCTCTTTCTCTAAACTTCTACACTATTCCAGAAAATAAACAGAGCATCAGGCAGCTGTCCTTCCTGGTTATTAATGTTTAACCATAAGCTGAAAATCAGTCACTTTTAAAAACATATAGGTAAACTCTGGAATTTATTTTAGCTCTGAAATTTCTTTCTGATGTAGCTTTTTTTTTTCCTTATTTCATCAAATTTCTGTATTAATGTTCCTATCCTCTCCTTATTTCATATCTTGCTCACTGTTTACTATGCTTTGTTGGAATTGTGAACAGCATCAGCATGGACATGCAGCAGAGCCCAACAGCTTATATTTTCTAATGACTAATGTGCAAGGATTTGCTACTTTGAGATCAAATGAAACTGAGACAGAAATCAACTCAGGATTTGCTTTGCAAAATCCCAAACTTCCTTCTTCAACCCTTAGTTTGCACTCACTTCAGAACAAAGAATATTTCTGGTTTTGTCACAGGAGAAGAGCATTTGCACACACAAAAATGAATAAATTTTGTACAGTATTTTTTAAAATAGAGAAATAGAAATTGCAGTGCAAAAGGAAATTAACCTGAAATTTTAAAACTGCAAATAAACACACAAATAAACGTTCTTCACTTTAAACTTGTAGTGAGAAACAAGTCCTTTTTAAAATAATAAAAATGAAAAAGACCACCATAGAAAACTAAGATATATTAATACAAGAAAAAAAAAAGCAAAGTATTTTCACAATAACAAAATTTTAACTATTTTTAAATTAGCTCTGATGATTCATATGTCTTAAAAAGCAACTGTGGCTAGTAAAACACTGAACAATTAATTTTGCTTCATAATTCCTGTCTCAAACCAAATAATCTGAAGATGAAATAAAATATGTGTCACAGAAATATATTGATATTTTTAAGGTTTCCAGAGGCAAGAGGTCCAATAGCATTTGATTTGGCAATTATTTACTTGAATCATTAAGAATGAGCACCTTTATTTCCACTTTGAATTTCTTGTTCTCTATCTTCCAGTGTCTGGTTCTGATTATACCTGTCTGTGAGATTAAACATCTCAGCTAGATTTGGAAGTTGTCTTCTCTTGTAAACATTCTCCCTGTTTTGATATACATGACTATGTCTGAAAATATCCTCTTTATCATCAAAAACGGATGAAATATGATATAGCTCAAAGGCAAAACCAGATGTCTTGGTGACAATTTTTCATAGTGTCTCCAGCTGAAGAAAATAACACAATTAAAAAAAAAAAAAAGAAAAAGAGAGAGGGAGAGAAAGTGAAGGTAAAAAGTTAGCCAAGAGTAAAAAAAATTGGAAAGAAACTTGTAATTATAACAAAAAAAAAAAAGGAAAAAACCTTCAAACACAGGCATCGGTGCTCGTTCCAGCATCCCTGCTTGCTGCCCTGGCTGTCCCTGGCTGGCTGCCGTTTCCCTGCAGCATTCCAGGGGATGTTCAGCCCAGACTGGGAAGGGTAGTGATGCCATGAGGCAACTGCTGGCAGCCCCAAAGCTGACTCAAACTGCTGCCTCTCTTGCTCCAAGATTGCTCCCAACTGTGAAAAAATTTTATTCTATGCCAGTGTGCTCCTTCAGGTTGACTTCTATCTTTCAAAAGCAACTTTGAAATTCCCCGCTGAATGTCCAGCCAATACTTATTTATTTGCTATGATGGGGTTTGGCAAAAACACTGCCGACTCCGTTGTCCTTTTTATGTGTTCTTTCCTGTTTTCATCCTAACAGGGGTTGTTGCTCAGGCCATTTGCCAGGATATTTGGTTGCAGGGAGTGAGCAGGCACCTGCAAGTGTCCAGGTGGCATCTGCAGCCTGGCTGAGCACAGGTGGTCCGTGGGCCTTTCGCCACATTAAAATACAGTTACAGTAGATATCTCTGTCTTGAGAATACTGATGTGTAGTCAAAGAGTATTAGTGGAGAATAGTTAGGACGGAATCTGGCTTTCCTAATATCAGATGCCAAAAAATTATTTGGTTGTGTCTAGGCAGGACACATTTTATAGCTAATGGAGAGGAATCAACATTATTGGAAGCTGATCAATCTCAATTCTCCACGAGAGTAGTTTTAAGCTAGGAAATATTTCTTTCTGTTAACTCTGAAAGAAACCTATAAATACTTGCTTTGATTTGACCAAAACCTGTTAAATATCTTGATTACTGAACAGTCATACAAGTTTATGACCAAAGGTATTTAGAATTGTCTCCTGGTTCTTTTTTCATCTCCTGTTTTATTGGCATCACTTTTTCATGAATTCTCAAGTTTTCTAGCTCTATTGAAAGAAACACTCTCAAAGACAGGGAAACAAGAAGGATTAGTAGGTTTCATCATGAGTAGGAATATCCTTGGTGGGAATATCAAGGGGAGAAAAAAGGTGGAACATAGTAGGTAAGTATTAATCATAAGGGGATTGGACTGAAAAAGGGAGCTAAGTGTATTCTGAGAATAGCAGGGAGTGTCTCAGATGTGAGCTTCACCGTAGATCCAAACCAGGGATGGGGGTCATAACACTGTCCCATTTTCAGTAATAAATTTGCAGGATATGATGACTTTCACTGATTTTCTGGGAAATTTTTGAATCTCTGTTGAAAAGGTGATTTTTTTAAAGTGTATGTAATACGTAAGCATCAACATTGCTTTCCATCAGGTATTTTGCATGTAAGCAATGTTTAGAAACACTTTGAAATATGTTCTATATGCCACTAACAGTTTGTTTTGGAATAGCCAAGAAAGAAAAAGGTAGATCCTTGAGGCTATACTGACACAGACCCATATATGCACAGAAAACCAAAGACTTGTTATGAGGCAGAGGGCCCATGCTTTTGAAGCAATCAGCCTGGCTTTACGTTTGCACCAGAGCAAGAGAAAAAAAGACAGGGGGATTATAACAGTACACTAATCTGATCTTGTTCTGGCTCTTTCTCTGCAAAAAAGAGGCTGTTTCATAACATCTGAGAGGCATGTTTTTTATATCTGTCTAAGCACTCTTAATCACAAGCCATGTGGTTTGATTCGGCTTGAGATGAGAAGTCAGCCAAGGAGGGGACAGTTGCAGAAAAGGGATTCATACTCAGGAGGACAGCCTGCTTCAGCTTTAATTGCAAGACACACACACAGACACAGATTTCAATGGCTTGGCTACCACACAGTCATCAAATGTTGTCTGTGCTGCAGGTGGTTTTTGTTTATTTGTTTTTCCTGCCTCTGGATTATGAAAATGTTCTTTACAACTCAACTGAAACATAATCCCTGCTTTCCTGTTTATTCGGAGTAAAAAACCCTCAAACCATAGCAAAGCCCAGCACCCTGCTTTCACTGATTGTATGAGACACTTAGAGACTTGGAAAAGTGTTGGATCCTACTTTATAGCAAAGCCCTGCAAGCCAACAGACCAAAACCGAGCCCACTCTGAACAAACAGAGAAATTTCCAGGCTTTTCTCTTGGATGTAAAGGATCCTACTGTTCCATCCACCTCCTCCAGAATGGTGATGAGGAGATGGGCTGTTCAAACAGATATGCCTACTCTGGAGCAACTGAAGGATACAGACATCTAACCTGACAAAGCTGTTCTATTTCAAACTTGCCTGGAGCTGTCCCACCCTTCATGAATTCCAGAGGCTTCCTTTGAAGGAGTGCTTCTTTAGTGCCTTGGATATTGCATCTCCGGAGGACACCAACCCTTCTCCAATTCTATAAATGCAAAACCCAGACTGTGTGTGGTGCACTGCAATTCCAGCGTAGCCTGACTGTTTGCAGACTGTCATTGCTGTCCTGCATTAGGTGAACATCCAAGGCCACAGGAACTGGCATCTGAGGGTCAGCTTCTCTTTCAGACAATAATTTTCTCTGTAGATGATGATCTTTGAATTAACCATTCTGACTTTTCTTTTATGGATATGTACCCCATAGGGTGGTAGTGGCATCCTCAGTAACAAATTTGGGTAGGGAGAAAGGTTCCTTTTTCTCCCTCCTAGTTACCAGGCAGGCTGCATAGGGGCAAGCCACATATATTTTGCAAGGCAATCATTATGCAGAAAGAAGTGAGCTTTTATGTAGAAAGGGGACTGGAACAGCCAAAAACCCTGCAATGGCATTTATATATTCCTCAGGTATGGTATTATAACAGACTACAAGCAACACTGAGAAAAAAAAAAAAAGGATATTATAAACACTACAATTAATTTTTATAATGGAGGCTGAGAACTTTTTGCCACTTCTAGAAAAGCATCATTCTCTTCAGAAAGGATGAATTTGTTTCTTCCTAATGAGATGAACGAATATCAGGCAACAATAATTTCTTCTAATTACAGGAAGTCTAGAATAAATTAAAGCAGGAAAATATCTATTTCCCTAGTTTTGGGTTTGTTTTTTTTCCTTTGTACAGCAGCATTTTTAGTGTTCATCGACATTGTCCCTAAGGCAGAAAGAGAGTCATGCATGATCAATTTGTCTTACAAGTCTTCCAAAATAGTTCCCTCTCTCCATTTAGCACTGTCAAGGTTTGTTCTTATTTGCCATTTCAGACAAGATTTAGAGCTTCCACACTTTGATTCTTGGGATGAGGGCGGATTAAAGTTTTCATTGCTTGTTTGTAATGAGGCAAATTGAAACTCTAATTATGTAACCAATTTGCTGCAGTTAACTCTTGAAAAGAACAGCTATGGTCCTGGCAAAGGTTCATTTTGCACTGATGAGATTTGTAGCCAGTGCAGAAAGTGCAAGTTGAAAGGCAATAGGATCTGTGTGACTAAAATTGACATGATTTTGAAAAATCCAATGATAATCATTGGGTGGTTAGAAAAATAGTGCAGATACCAGTGACCACTTCAAGCTAATGCAAGGAAATCCAAATCTCTTCATGAGTTTTTCTTCACATTAATCCTGTTCTGAGATCAGAGGAATTTCATTAAAAGATCCAAGCTAGTTAAGATCTAGCCTCCAAGAAATGCATTAATCAATTTTAAGGGACCTTTCTGATCATCTGCATTACACAGGAGGCAGACACGCACACTTCACTTTTTATTGGAACCAATAACTTAACACCAAATTCATAACTTCTAAAAAGATAGCATGTCTTTTTCAAAGGACTCCTAAATATGGAAAGTTCACTGGTAAATTGCCCCAGTTTTAAAATTTACTCTTTCTAAAAATGAAGAACTTACATTTCATTGCTTGTTGCTTGCTTCAGCCTCCAGACTTGGGGTTTTCTTTTCTTTAATGACACAACATTAAAAGGACATACATGCATGTTTCTGGTATCTTCTTAGGTCAGTATTCTAACATTGAGGTCCAGTTATTTCTCTACAATCTCTGTCACTAAATAAAAGTAGGCTGGGTATTTTTTTCTAGCTTCTCATTAGAAGAGTATTTTTTCAGGCTGTGGGAGAGAATTTTGGACAGAAGAGAGCAGCTGGCAGGTCTTGGTACTTATTTGGATCAATATTGTGGCCAGTTTATGTCCATATACCTGTCATGACCTTTTTGGAAATCCCTGTTCTTTCAGGGTGTGGTCCCACACTTGACATGTGCATCCTCAGTTTTCAGTCTAGATGGATTTTGCTTTGCTGTAATACAGTACAGGTTCTTTGACCACAGCAGACTTATAACGTTATTGACTCAGTGCTGATGGCTGAATAAGACTCTTAGTCAATACTCAGCTCTTTATATTATCAATGAAGCTTCTTGCAATGATATATTCTTTCTGTTCATTGACCAAAACTATCTGTGAAAAATGCGTTATTAGAACTGTAAATAATTTGTGCTTTCCGAGTGGGCCAGGCACATATGTGTGTTTTTGTATCTGTGAGCACTTCCCAAATAAACATTATTTTGCTGTTGCTGTTTCAGTTTTGACGTACAGAATCAATTGCTTTGTTAAAGTACTTTACAATGTGAAATGAGCTTGTTGACTTGTGGGAAAAAAGACAATGGCAAAGTTAGGTTTGCTACCACCTAAGAGAAACTCTTTTTTAATTCAAGTGGTTGGATAGTGATAAATATTCCAATGCTGCAAGTGAAAAGCTTTTGGACCATCCTTGGGTCACTCTTGAGTGTACAGAAAAAGAATAAAAGACTTCAGAGACCAGTGCAATTTCTTACATTTCTTCTGCTTGTTGGCAGTTAAAAACTGCAAAAATGAAAGTCACTCTTACATCTTTACAGAGTTCCAGTGTGCTTCAGAAATTCTTCCCTGAGACAGCCAAAGTAATTGCATAAATATATTTCAGACCAAAATAAAACCCACAGTTCCACACTGGAGTTATTTTTTCTTGTTGAGGCTTCATAGAAAATAATTTTGCTGACAAGAAGAGTTTAGCTGTTTGAGTTGGGGGAGTTGCAACTCCTATTTTGAGATCCAGAGCCTCCTTTTTCTTGCCTCAGACATGCTGTGGGACAAAAAAAAACAAGATTTAAATGAAAAACCTATTCAAAAAGAAATGGAATCATGAGAGATTCATAGTAGTTTATCAAGGAAGTGTTGGGCTACTTTGCCAGTGGGTTAGTAATCTAAGTAAGTATTTTCTGGCAGTCAGCACAGGGGGGGAAAAGAAAAAAGAAAGATTAAATATTTCTATATTAGGCTGGAAAAAACACTTATTAATACCCAGAAAGCTTCACTCTCTTAAGAAAACTTGATAGTATCAGAAAAACCAAGTTAAAAAGATTGGAGCCTAAAGTGCCCTTTGAATTAAATATACACACTGACATTTGGGAAAGTGAGACAAGTGATCCCTCACTGCAGCTCTTGGGGTCCTGGGAGTTTCTTCCTCAGACTTTTGGGATTCAGAAAAAGAAGACATCCTTAAACTAATTTTTCCTGTGCTTTTTGTACTACACTGAATTAATCTGAAATTGTGGAGATGACCTTGGAAAGTGCCATGTTATAACAGATTAATTGATCATGAGGTCTCCAGGTAAGTGGGAATCTTGAGATTGAAACATTTAGTTCTAGATTATTTCTAACACTGTGTTTTAATTCCCTTGAGACTATCAAAGCAATGTTTTTGTCAGTCTGCTTTGTAATCCTCTAATTTCAATTTCATGCTTGCTAATTTCAATTTCTTTCTTTCCTTCTCCTACTAGACAGCCAGATTGGCCCTCACTTGGCATTTGCCACAATGACACCACTCTTCTGGACTTTGGAAATAGTGGGTTCAGAACACCTCCTATATCGAGCCCTCTTCTTCCTGCTCAGGTGTTTCCTACTGAAAAACCATGATGACAACCTTGTGAATTTTGCCCCCATGTTCCTTTGAGAAAACAGTAGGCTTGACCTACATTTCACAGAGGTGTGTTGTGGTAGGCTTCACACCTGTGTTTAACTTTGAGAAAAAAATTTCAGACATCCTTGTGCTTGACACTTCCTAGTGTTGCCAGCACTGAGCTGCTGTTGGTTTTGTTTGCCTCTTGTAGGTCTGAGTCTGTGGGCAAAGCCCTCCCTCACACACAGGAAACAGACTTGCTTCAGCACAGCAGCTCCTGCTGTAAGACAGAAAGTTTAACTTTCTGGATCTGGACCGTGCCTCTTAAATGTCCAGAAAACAATCCGTGGAGGAATAGGATGAATCTATGGAAATCATTGACAGCTGCAAAAAATAAGTGTGAAAGAAGGATGGAAGGCATATAGGAAAATCGTCCCAAATTCAGGGGTGGTGTAGAGAGCAGCTCCTCAGTATTGCTGTGCCTGTTTATGCCAGCAGTGTATTTGTCCTGCTCTGTGCACTGAATAGGACAACAGGGATTAGCAATTAGAATAGAGTGAAGACCTTTCCAGCTCTCCCCATCTGACTGTGTTGATTTTGGAGCTCCTGTAAAGTCTACTGCTTTGTCATGTTCCCAGATACTGTATTTTATTTACTGGTACTAAATGTTTGTCCATGTCAGCTGAAGTTACAAAAACAAGTGGGATCTTTTCTGGCAGATTTTTAGGATACAGTCTGTGATTGATGTAAAGTATTAAACCACAAAGAGCATATGAAATGGTGAATGTGAAATGTGAATTATCACTATTTCTTAATAGGGAATGGTTTTCTTCCTATAGAAACCTTGCCATGCAAATCAGTAACAATAAAGATTTGCCTTTCAGTGGGTGAAATAGAACACTGATCACCTGTGGCACTGGCAATGGTGAGCAAGCAGTGCAGCAGGATGATGCTTTCAGAGTTGTTGATGGAAAAGAGGAAATACTGATTATTCGTTTGTCATTGGTTCTTTCCTTTGTGGATGATGGTCACTGGGAAAATATTTACTAGGTGGTTGTCATGAACCTACTGTGTTTCACTTAAAGCTGTTTCAGATACCAATACAGTCTGTGTTTTCTTGGTTGCTAGTACTCCTCTTTAGCAGAGTTTCTGTGTTATTTGTCCCACTGTTAAGTGAATTACTTGCTATGGCATTGCTCCTCAAAACCAACAGCATATTGGTTGCGAATACCCCAGCCCTGAAGGTGTTCAGGGTCAGGTTAGATGGAGCTTTAAGTAACCTAATCTAGTGAAAGATATCCTTGCCAGTGGCAGGGGGAATGGATGAGATGATATTTAAAAGGTCATTTCCGACCCAAATCGTTCCATTATTCTGTGATTCTTTGATATGTCTGCAAGAAAACAATAAAAGAGAAGACTGGTCCATATTGCTGCGTATGGGCTGTCTGCAAAAATGTCTGTAGCTAAAGCTCAAATTATTAATGCTGTATGACGGAAGAATGGAGTTCAGTTTCTCCTGGGTAGATGTCATCTTACCAGGGTGCACCTGTCTCACTCTTATTGCTGGTGAAGAACAAGTGCAGTTTTGGCCTGATCTGTGGGCCCAGAATAGCTCCTGTTACTGGATTGGAGACTACCCCTCAATTATATCCCTCTCCCATGGGAGAACTCACTCATGCTGCTTAAGGTTTTTGTGAAATTTTGTGGTGCCTACAATGGGGTAGATCTGATCATGTTCTGACCAGCACTGAGCTGAAAATGTAGATATTAAAAACTGCTGCTTTCGGGAAGTGGAAACTGAACAAGGCTAAATATCTCTCCTGAAAATGCACCTCATTTATAACAGTTTATCTCTAATGAATTTCAAGAATTACAGTGGAGTTGGAAAGTGATGGCTGTTATCAGTCCACAAACACATCTAAAACCTAGAAATGTTGACAGTGGATACATTTCTTTCAGGCACTGCCTTTTGGCAGCAGATCAGATTATCTGTGTGAGCTACACAAATCACACTCTTTCCCAGGTGGGCATTAGCAGAACCATCTGGCAATTAGAAGTCTCCGGGGCAGTCAATGCAACTTTGAGCTGGATTAACTTGGAAGTTTCAAACACTGTCATTGCTTTTTGATAGTCAGAGAGGTTTTTGGCCCTTGTGAATAAGACAATCATTTGATCACGGACAGAGAGGATTATTCAGTTATTTATCTTCTGCCCTGTTCAGCTTTCCATGAGGTCAGTCTAAATCATCTCCCTTAGAGCACATGTATAGAGAAAATGTATATGCATGGCTCAAATCCAGCCAATTTTGGGGATGAGTATGTTGGCTGAGCATGCAGAGATGTGTAGCAATCTTGGAGTTTTATGTGGTGTGGCAAACTGTGGGTAGTTTTGGACAGAGAGTACCCGGTGCTGTTATTTCACAGAAACTGTTTAGCTTTTGCTGTATTTCAGCAGTGACTACAGCTCCCACAGCCTCACCATAGGCCCTCTTGATAACAACTGAAAAAATCTGTATCTTCCAAGTACGTTATATCATTAGATGAAGTGGACAAAAACAAAACAAGTATGTTTATGACTTAGCCTGAGGAGATAATTAACTTCTGAGTGCTGAGATCCTTGATTGCATTCCTAGCATGATCTTAATTGGAAGTCTGAACTTGTAAAAGGTTGTAGTGTTTGGAGGATATCTGAAATGGTTCACCGAGAAATTGTTTGTTCATAAATTTGAAAGGTAATCCAGATGAATACCTTTTACTTTGCCGTTGTTGTAATTGTTGCAGTTGATGATGATGATAAAAATAATCTATTACAGAGGCAGCAAAAGCACGCGACTATTCAAAGAGAACATGTATCAAAATGTATTGAGCCACTTCAGGGAATTTCAAAAGAAAGAAGTTTTACAAAAAAGGCTGAATACATACAAGATGATAATACTTAGAAATCTGTATTACTGCTCCCGAGTGTGGTATGGTACTTTGCTGAAACTATTGACCTCTTTTGTGCTCTCAGCCAGAATTGTCAAGATCTAAGTTTTTTTGCATGGGGCAATGTTATGTTGTACATGCACTATAGTAGGTTGTTGGTATAGATGAAAACTAGAAACTCTTTTATTATGCTGTCAAAATCTGTGCCCTTTACCCATCCCAAGTATAGGCACTTGCCTAGCAGGAGTCCCAGTTCTCTGTGGTCAGTGAGGTCCACAAATTGAATCCTTCTTTCTGAAAAAGGATGAATCCATGCAATGTCTGAGAACATCTTCATCTTGCCTAAGCTTAGTCATTTGGAGGCTGGGCATAGAAGAACACCATCCTTGGTGCTCCCTAAAGTCAGTGTTGAAAAATGAACTGAAGGTGATTTAACATGTCTACTTTAAATTTGACAGGGGAGACCTTATTGTGGCCTTTGAATACCTAAAGGGGGCCAAAAAGTAACATGGAGACAGACTTTTTAGAAGGGTCTATAACAATAGGGCAAGGGGTAAGGTATTTAAACTAAAGGAAAGTACATTCAATGTAGAGGTAACGACGAAGTTTTTTACAATGAAGGTAGTGAAACACTGGCACAGGCTGCCCACAGAGGTGATAAATATCTTACCCCTGGATACACTCAATGTAAGGTTGATTGGAGCTTTGAGCAACCTGTTTTAGTTGAAGATGTCCCTGAACATTACAGGAAGGTTGAACTAGATGACCTTTAAAGTCCTTTCAACCCAAGACATTCTATGTTTCTAAATATATATAACATGAAGAATATAAATAAGTATCTAAATAGATGATTGAATACATGCAGAGCCCTCCCTCTTGACCAGGTTAGACTAAAACACTGACTTTGAAATGTTTGAAAATTTTGGTGAAATTAGGATAACATAATGAGAAAAATTATTTTATAATTCTCTTTGATCCCTGAGGAAAAATGGCAGCAGAAATATGGGCAAGTTTCACATTATCTGTGCCCAGGCACCTGGATCAACAAGCCCACTTGACACACCAGTCTGCAGTAAGAATGTCTGTTCCTGTTATCTTGCAGAAATCACAGGACATGCTGAGTTGGAAAGGACCCACAAGGATCATCCAGTCCAACTCCTGGCCCTGCACAGGACACCCCAAGAATCCCACTATTTGCCTGAGAGCATTGTCCAAACACTTGAACATCGGACTTGGTGCTGTGACTGCTGCCCTCGGGGGCTGTTCCAGTGCCCTGCCACCCTCTGGGTAAAGAGCCTTTTCCTAATATCCAGCCTTACCCTCCCCTGACTCAGCTTCAGGACATTCTCTTGGGTCCTGTCACTGTTCACCACAGAGCAGAAATCCACTGTCTGCCCCTTCAGCTGCCCCTCATGAGGAAGCTGTAACTGTGCTCAGGTCTCCTCTCAGTCTCCTCCTCTCCAGGGTGAACAGACCAAAAAGATAACACTGAGCTTTCAGATGAAACAAATTAGCACCACTGATAGACAACTAACTGGAAGGATGGAAGCTATTGGAGCAGAAAATAAACTATGGAGCTCTCAAGGGAGCAAAGATTCTGTGAAGGTTAGCTCAACAATATATTGTTACAGAAATCTTAAAACTGAAAAATTTGTGCATCTCTCTGAATGGAGCAAGTACCGTCACAAGGATGTGCTACAAGTCAGGGTCCCCACACAGATAAATGAGATGGGACACCATAGTAGACCTAACTGAGTTGTATTAACCCAAGAAAAGCTAGGTGTAGTATCAATAAACAAAACAAAACAAAAACAAACAAAACAAAACAATACAAAACAAGGACAAACAAACAAACAAACCCCAAACCAAACCAAACCAAACAAAACAAAAAAATCAGTGTTTTTTGATGTGATTGGTCCAGTAAGTCAGAATGATTGTTATCCAGAAAACAAAGAAATTTAAGAGACTGGGACATGTGCAAAATAAAATAGTGGGATAAAACAACTAACTTTCAGATAAGAGCCGAGGAAATTACTTTATAGGCAAAACCCCCACACAAATAAAATTAAAGGACAGATACAGAAAGTACCCTAAGCCCTGCAAACATGAGAGATGCAGAGAATAGTCGATGTTGTAAAATGTTACAGAATTGTGCATTCAGGGGTAAGAAATATCCTTTGTGAAGAGTCTCTAATGAATATACAAGTTTAACCTTCACTTGCTGCTGCTGCTGCTGCTGCTGCCATCCAGGCTGATGGGGTGAGGGAAATGCTACTGGCTGGAAAACACCTTAGGGAAAGCAAAAGGTGGATAGACATTGTTTTTATAACTGTTTACCTTTTCTACCTATTTCTTGATATCACCTCTCTTTGTTAAATTCAAGGCCATAGCCTAGACTTTAAATTAAATAGCTTTGTTTCCAGTGATGATATTGGGGTTTATTAAATTCCTGTTTTGCTGCAGTGGATAGTATTTATATAATTTTCCTCAAAGAAGTTAAAAATAGCTTTCTGGTCCTTAGGGTTGCAGGGGCTGCTTTTGCCTATGCTGTTAACTTGGCTTGTATTTTTTTAACAAAAGTAAGTACAAAAACAAATAGAAAAGGGAAAGGTAGGCCTCTCTCATACTTTTTTTTTTTATAATTGGACATGAAATAAAAGCAAGTCAAATTGGCAGAGAGCATTGTGTTCTGGGTGGTGTGAAGTGCCAGAAACAGTGCTTTGCCTGCACACAACTTGTTTTTTAATAGTCCTTTTTACTTTTCACTCATAACAACAGAAGTGAACTATTAAAAATCAAATGTTGAGATGAATTGAACTAAACAAAAACATGCCGAAGGCGACAGGCAGGGTTTAACACTCTGTAACTTTTATCTCTCTGGTGTCTCTCTTTGATAGTTGACATGGCAAAAGAATTCTCACAACACTTCTGAATCCTGATCACTTTGCTAATAACAGCAAGACCGCCACTGCATTGTTTGTACTCTTGAATCCCTCTAGGTACCATTCCTTGCTTACCCACTTGATATTCACATGGCACTGTTCAGCAAAGATTTAATGAAGAAACTGAAGATATTCTTATGAAATCAGCAGATGATGGTGTATTATTGTTGTTATTATTATTATTATTATTATTATTATTATTACTCATTTGATCATCAGTGGTGACAAGGGAAACCAATCAAGGATCAGTGCTTTGACCTAAGATGGAGCAGATAGATCTTCAATGGAGTTTATTACCACATAAATTAATGGAACTGGGATGATTTAAACCAATTAAGATTCTATACTTCCAATGAGACCCAAGCAGTGGTGTGAGGTGCAGACAAGTAAATGAAAAATTGAGCATGTTTCTATAACCATTAATACAGTCTTTGCTCCACAGTCTCCCTAGACACTATCAGTCCGAAAGATTGCAGGGACTTACAGAGTCGTAATGAAGTCAGGGCTAAAGAGATTTCAGATGTGCTAGTAATATTCTTAAAGGTTTTGTCAGTTTTCTCTCTGGGGGGAAAAGGTCTTTTGTGAAGGCACTGAGCTGAGGCTCAAAAGATTTGCGCTTCGTTCCTAGTTCATCGTGGACTCCCTCTTTGATCTTGGAAAATAACCTGTTTTGCTCATGTGAAAATAGCAATACTAATAATAAGCCTTTGCCCATCCTGCAGGACTAGGTAATATAAACACTGTGGGCTATGGCATCCTACATTTGTGTACAAACAGAAAGGGATTACACTCATCAGCAATCTTCATTGACTGCTGTAACACAAATCATCATCAGAAAATTAAAACCACAGAATAACAGAATATCATTAAAAGGAGTATATATCTGCTACTTATGTTATATCCATTCAGTCCAAGAAAAGCAAACTTTGGCTCCTGTGTCTGAACTTTTCTAAAAATAGAAGTGAAATCATGGCCAAAGGTAAAAGGGTTTTATGATACAAGGTCAGCTAATATTTTCAAGCTTCTAAAAAATCCATTGCTTTCTGGTTTTTTTAAGTGCTAATGATTTAAAGGGCAATAATGTGCAGCTTTGAAAGCCCATACTAGAACCATACAAGTCTTTTACATAAGGATAATCAGGTTTTCCTGTTTCAGATTGTGACTGTGATAGTGTATAGATGTATAGGTATGGTCTACAGCCTTTTCACAAAATCTTTGCTTCCTTCCTCCTGTTTGAGCCTTGTATGTCTATTTACAATGGAGTAAGTTTGGAGGTTCATGTACTCCTATCTCTCTGCTGAAGCTCTGCTTCCATTTCTAGGCAGGAAAAGCAAATCAAGGGCCATATCTTTACTGGAAGGTTAAACAGAACAAAGCATGAATCTGAGAGCTTGTATATGATCACCCATCTGCTATACTGTGAACAAATTGAAAGCACTGTGAGGGCTGTCAGACATTGGAACATGCTGCCCAGGGAAGTGGCAGAATCACCATCCCTGGGAGTGTTCAAAAAGTGTTCAAAAAGTGTGTGGATGTCTCACTGGGGGACTTGGTTTAGTGGTGAACATGGCAGTGCTGGGTTAATGTCTTTTCTGACTTTGGAGACTCTATGATTCAAAAATTCCTGGCATGGAATAAACTGGTGTCTGGTAGCATGCCAGCAAACATTGCCTACGTGCAGCGAGTGGTTAGCACAAGTCAAGAATATTTCCCAGTACTTTTTTGGGGGTAATCTCTTCCTTCCTGGTCAGGGTTGGGAGGTTCAGCAGCTTGAAGGTGAGCTGTGCCACACTGCATCTCAGTGTTAGAGCACTGTGCCTAGTCTTTTTTGTTTACTGATAGAGAAACAGTAAGGAGTTAGTTAGTGACTGGGGAGAGGAAACTCCTGAAAGATTTGAGTAGGGAAATTGTCATCTGAGCATCTGTCAACTGGTAATGAAGTCAGATTAAATATTTGTGTAGTAGAGTCATAAAACATAACTGTGGGAGTGACATGGGTCCACTTCTTCATCAAAATCAAGTACAGTAAAATTGTAGACAGATGTTTCCTTAGGTGCTTCCAGATGGTTTTAAATGTCTTCAATGATGAAGAAAGCACAGACTTCCTGAGTAATCTATTCTAGAGCTGAATTAACCTTTGAGATGGACATTTTTTTCTTGTAATTAGCAGTTAATAATTTTTTCATTCTTCATGTGAAGTAGAAAGTTCTTAGAGTTTAAAAGATCGGCAGTCTAGTGCCAGCTGTGTGAGCATTCAGGATCCCTTCCTTATTACTCTTTCTTCCTAGGGTAAGATTTCAGAAGAATAAGGGAACTCTGAAAGTGAAAAAACTTACAATAAGGAATTGGCAGCTTGTAATTTGTAGTAGGAACCATGTATTATATAAGATAAAAATAAAACTTGGACAAGGGTGTATTTTGGGGTCCTAGTGGCATCATAAAATACTCTTGTTTTTTGCTTTTATGGCTTATTTTGATGTCAGTGGAGTCCTGAGATATTTATGTAGCCTTGAAATTCAAAACCATCTTCTCTTTAAAGGATTTGGTTTTAAAAGGGGTACATTTGTAAGTGACAAAAAAAAAAAGTGTCCATTGTGAAATATCAATTATTTGTAAGTGCTTGGATTAATTCATTGGATTTTATGGGTAAAAGAAATGGAAATTGTTTCTTACATTAAAAATTAATATTTTACATTCAGCTGTGTCTGGCTGGGCAATAAATCAGCTCCTTACAATTACTTATTTGTCAGTCAGCATGTTAGTTCAAAAAGCAAGGAGCTTGCCTGTGGATCCTGCTCTACATGAAAGCAGGGAGAGTTCAGGTCAAGTCAATTTGAGCCACAGTAAGTAAGAACAAGATTGAAGATCCTTCCCTACCTCTGTAGTAAGCAACTAGAGTTACTTTTTAGAATGGATCCACTTCTAGGCAGCAGTGGAGAATATTGCAGGTAGACAACACTACTTAGGAAAAGCTTTTTTTATACATGAACCAAATATTTAGACTTTATTCCTCTGAATAAATCTGAGTACTTCATATTTGCTAAGCAGGGAAACATTTGTCTTTTCAGCTTGTCTATTTACAGCTGCATATCACATAACCTTCAGAGGATTTATTTACAGAGTCTCTCTACATAGGAGCAAATTAAACAAGGCTGGGGCAAGGTAATGCCCCATGATCATCATGATCGTGTCAATTGCTGGTGGTATCTGTTGATTTTTTGATCTCCACTGTCACTGACAACATCTGATCATGTTTCAGGAGTTGTACCAGGGACCATGCTCAATACACATTTTGTGGACCCTTATTTTGGCAGGTAAACTCCATCTATGTTAAAGGAACATTCTGCACCCTTTAAACCCAGGGTCAGAAAATGGACACGAGCTCTTTTCACTGGTGTGGATATTGCCAGAAAATTTGAGTTGATGCCAGAAGAATGAAAACCTGATAGAAAACTAGTGTCTTTATCAAAAGTGATGAATGAGACACAAAATTACATGAAAATTAATTTTAAAAAAATCTCATTACTACTGGTGTAAATAAAAACTTCCCTCAAATATATCTTTAGGGTCTTTTGACTTGGCAAGGCAACAGCAAATCTTGTTTAATTTTGATAGAATGTAAGGTTTTTTAAGTTTTCCTTGGCCATCAAAATGAAAAATTAACTGTAACCAGAGCTCTAGTTGCACAGCTTTCCTAGTGAAGAATTCTGTCATGACAGGGAAACTAAGTCAATCATATCCAAGAAAGATAATTAGTTGCACACTTCTTGCACATGCAGTATTGTATTCAATTAGAAGTAAATCAAATAACTGTGGAAATATGATATGAACTCCTACTGTAGAAAAAATCTCAGAACTTTAGAAGTTGTAGAAGGTGAAGAGAAAGCTCAGACCTCAGCCTTCCCAGACAACCTCATGTATTAGCATTGCTCCCTTTCTGCTGTACTGGGATCCTGCTGTAGAAGTGCATGGGGTCCGTGTGGCTGGGGTCTGAGGGACACACAAAGGCCTGATGATGAGACCAGGGGGTGCATTAGAGAGGAAAATTTTTCACCAGCAGCACTGCAGAAACTCCCATGTCAACTCAACCTATGTCCTGCACCTGAAAAATTTGTCTGAGTGGGGCTATTGTGTGTCTTTACAACCAACCCTCTCATGCAGCCATTTGTCTCACAAAGTTGCATTTCTCTAACTACAACTAGAAGTAATATTTGGCACATAACAAAGTTTTACTGCTTCTATAAAACCTATGTATTTCTGAATGTTAGTTTCTGGCATCATTTGATCTCATATTTATGTGTACACAGACAGCCATTTACTGAGCCTGGTGTAATGAGAAAAAAGCTGGCTGGTGAAGCCTCATCATCCCATCACTCACCTGTACAATATAGCTAACTTGGATACATTTGAATGATTCAATATGAACTAATTAAGGACCGAGTGAATGATTTGTGAAGTTGTGGATAAATAGTCCAAAACAAGGTGGTTACAATAAATTGGCAGTGGTTATCAAGGTCATGTTAAAATTGTGCAGTCCAAATGATAGCGTTAGCTAGCAATGATCTAATTAAAAACTGTACACCGAGTTACAAAGAGAGAGTACAAGAGAAAACAAGTGACAGAGTCTAGATTTATTTGCCATGCAATGGAAGCAATCACAGCATGATGTTGAGGTGTCCTGAACAAGGAATTAGGGTTCATAAATAAAAAACAATTTCTGCAGGGCTGTGTATTTCAGAATAAACAACAAAGCAATAGCAAGTGTGTTTCAGGACATGCAGTTGCAGGCCTAAAGACATGATGATGAAGGTGATTAAGAGTCATAATTCTGTGAGAGTTCCTTACCAATTTACAGAGTAATGTTATGCAATGGATTGGTTTGTGACACCAAAGACAAAAGACTGAATCAAAGTGAATTTCCTCAGGGGCAAAGGCATGTGCAGTGGGCAAGTGTAAATAACACTTGCATGAGCAAGCGTGAGCAGTGGGAACAAGGCAGCAAAAAACACTGTGTCCACCATGCTGGGAGCAGAAAACAGTCCACCTTGCCTGTGTCTCACGAGATTATGACACATATAAGCAACCACAGTACAGGGAGAAAGGGAGACAGTTCTGCAGTGGAAGTGGTAAAGGGCATCATCCCATTGATTTCAGCAGAGATCAGTTGATTTTCAACAATCCAGCTAAAGAATCTCTGGTTCATTGCCAATGTGTAGCAAATTAAATGGAATTAAGAAGATATTAAATTACAAGAGGGTTTTGTTTCTTTGGTATTTAATTGTATCTGATTGGAAACCGTGTTATTTAACCCTGAGAAGCTATTTCCTATTTTTGAATCTGTCTGAGAATAAAACCACAGAGACAGAAAAGAAGAAAAGACTATTTTCTTCCCGATATAAATGTACAGCTTTTGTTGGCATTTTAGTGCTGCATTCTCTCCTGCATACATATGATCACGCATATATATCATGTTACTTTCTATAGGATGCCAGGCTTTCAAATTCTCAGATTTGCCATGTTACCTCAAACTACAGTATTATTATTTTCCTCTTCAATGCGTGCTGAATACAGATTGGGGCTGACCAACACCAACCTAATCAGCACTTTTACTTTTATTCCGGATTCTTTTTTGGGTATATTACAATATTACACCTAACTTTTTTTTCCCTTTGGCTGTGATTTTCTTCTTGGCTGTGATTTTGAAGGTTTCCTTTTCTCCATTAGCCCTAAATAACATTTTTGTCATTGCACAGGACAATTGAGCTCTTTCTCTCAAATACTGCATTTGTCATTGAACTGAACAATTGAGCCATTTCTTCCAACATCCTACGGATTTTTCTGTTGGCTCAAGAATAATTATTTCACAAAGTATCTGTGGGATACTTTTGTTCCCCACAGGTCTAATCATCCAAACCATCTGAATCTAGCTGAATCTGAACACTTTTTCTTCACTACTTCTCTATACCTCCAAGGAAGTAAGTGTGACTCTGTGGCCTTGTATTTTTGTACATTTTTTGCTGTATCAGACATCATTGTTTGTTGGGGTTTTTTTTAAGATGTTCTTACTATCTTTTTTACTAGCAAGGAAACCCTAAAATGAATGGGGAGTTTGGACGAGAGCAAAACGCAGATCTGATCAATATGATTAATGCTACGTTCTCCGTTTATTATCTCTGTGATGGCAGGTTTTATAGAGTAGTTTACATTTACAGGTGTATTCTTATTGGCATACAGCACAGGGAAGAATGCAAACACTCATTGTTGAATAAACTTTTAAGGCAGCTACTGTGTCCACACTACTTACTGTACTTGTTAACTACTAGAAAGCCCTCTGACCCTTGCTAACACCTTAAGCTATAATTCTAACTGCACCACACACTTGGCACTGGATTTCTACCTGTGCCACAAACTCCTACAGGCCTCAGCGATGAGGCCCAGTCTGGGTGATTCCATTACAGTCTATATCTGCTACATTTTTTTTAATTTGTTGATAACTTTCTGTTTTTTAATGACTTTGCCTGAAATAATTCATGTTGCATTTCTATATCAGATTTTCCTCTTCAAATTAGAGTGAAAATAGAGTAGTCAATTTGGAGAAATTAGTCCATATATACTTTATTAGGACTTCTTTAATTTGTCCTTTTTGTGTTGAAGAAAGTATTTCCATTTAAACACAGGCTAAACTGTAGGAAGTAAGAGGTCTGATAGGATTTTTCCATTTATCTTTAGACTTGATTGCCTTGGAAAATGATGGGAATACCATCACTGGAAAATAATATTTTTATAGAGGTTTCCTCATGTTTTGAGTGTTCTCCAGGACTGAACACATTTTCAGACTTGCACAGCCAACCTGAACAAGAGAAATGCAAGACAAAACAGCCTGGTGCTTTCTGTGCCCTCTTTAAATCTCCTTTTGCCTAAGGCTGTGAGACAGGAAAGGTTTGAGCTTTTTTGACATGTATTAAGAGCCTGACTTCCAGTTCAACTAATTCTTCCCTCAATCCTCTCTCACAAGTGAGTGATAACATGGTCTAATAGTTAAGCTTTTTTTTAGTAAGGTGAGTTGGTTTAAAAGAAAGCTTAAAAATATGGTAAATTGAAATTCATGATTTTTGGAACCAGTAAAGTTCCCCAAAAGGATACAAAAGTGTAAAGGAAAATAAAGCCTAAGCTGGAGGCAAGAACAGTAGTTTTTAAACATATAGAGTATGAAAGAAGTTGGGAATATTTAAAACCAGCTACAGAAAACAGTTTCTAAAGGGAAGTTAGCAGTGGGAACTAAAGGAGAAAGTGGTGGTAGCCAGGAAAGATGCCTGAAGGCCATGGCAGGATAGGGGCTGCTGTCCAGGTAATTATAGCTCATCTCAATAGAAGACCTGCATTAAGAAGTAAAGGAAGAAAAGGCACTGAGAGTGGCAAGGGGACAGCAAGACCTGAAGGATGAAAGGGTCCTGTAGTTCACTGACAAATGCAACATTATTTGCTTCAATATTCCTATCTAAGTGCAGGCAGGCTCAAAATCTTGTGTTAGGGTGGCAGAGGTGACCTGAGCGTACTGAAGCGCCCCCCAGCTGAGAGGAAAAGTGTGCTAAGTGTGGCTATTCCTCATATGTGTCCTCTTTCAAATGCTTTTGGTATTAAGGCCTGGATGCTCCATGCATGCCTAGAGTCATCTTTGTCTCTGGATGCTGCACAGCTTTTTGAAAGTGTTTCAAAACAGTATTTTTAATGACGGACAACACCACCCGGGAGCCTAAGTGAGACTTCAAACTGCCTGAGCTAATTGGATTTCTATTATTTGAGATAATCTTATTGGGATGCTTGGAAATGAGTTTTATTCTTCATTAAAAGGACAAAGGGCTGTGTCTTCAAAGGGCAACACTAATGTATGCACAGAGGGCAAAAAATAATGTTCTCTTAAGCTTTCTATGGGCTCCTGCCAGTTGTGACTAATGTTGGTGCAGGTATTAGGAAAACACAGGCCAATGTGATGATGAAGAGAAAAGACTGGAGATTAAAAGAAAAGTGGTTTGAAAGCTCTACTCATACAACTGTATGAAGAATAATGCATAATGTGGGTGTAATAAAAATGATAATGCATTCTGTCATTTGAGATAATTAGACTTTGATCCTGGAAGATGTTTCTTGTGGCTGAAGCACTGTATCTGGTAAGAGTTCTGCTGCATTTATGTTTAGATTTGATGTTAGGAAAAATTTTGTCACAGAAGGTGTTGTCAAGTCATGTAACAGGGTGCCCAGGGCAGTGGTTGAGTCACCATCCTTGGAAGTATTTAAAAAAAGTATAGATATGGCGTTTAGGGAATGGATTCAAACAGAAAAAGGGTAGGTTTCAAATAGATATTAGGAAGAAATTCTTTACTGTGAGGATGGTGAGGTGATGGACAAGTTTGCCCAGTGAAGCTGTGAATGCCGTATACCAAGCATGAATGGGGCTTTGAGCTTGTCCATGGAAGTGGGATTGGAACTAGGTGGTCTTCAAGATCCTTTCCAACCGTTGTTCTATGATTCTATGTTTTAATTGTGGCCTTGGCAGTGCTGGATTAATGGTCCAGGCCTGAGGAGATACTGATGTTGTGATGTTCTCATGGGACACAGTGACAAAGTCCAGGTAAGGTGCCCTGATGATTCCCAGATCTGTGGAGGTCTGGAGGGAGATGCAGAGGAGCTAACTGGCTTACCATGCAGGAATACTCAAGCACAGAGAAAGGGGGTCTGGGTCCACTTAGAAACCACCTCTAACACCAAGCACAAAGTTGCTGCTGGGAATCATGGCAGGTTCCAGCAGAAAATTTTTACACTGTTATGTTGTCTTCCTTTTGCAAGGCTTTTGACACAAAGAGATCAACTTTGCATGGCTGTCTGCACAAAAGAAAGTGAAGTAGATGCAGAAATCTACAGGAGGTGTAACTTCAGTGCAAATGTTTGCCAAAATAATTCTCTGTAAGCAAAGAGTCCTTTCAATGACTTTCAAGAGGCTATTTTTCTCCACAGTAAAATCTGTCAGTTTGTTCATCTGTATTTTAAGTGCTTTCTAAGTATCTTCAGCAGAGGGAAACAGGATACCGTGACCCCGAGTATCAGAAGATCAGTAACTTGATTCTCATCAAAGAAAACAAAAGTAAGGAGCATGCGATCTACCCTCATCATTTGAACAAAACACTCAGCTCACAAATAACCCAGTGCCACTAGGTGCAGAGTGAGAACTCCTTGGTGAGTAACTGTGAATAGCAAATGCAGGAGATTTTGAGTCAGCCTGTGGGAAATGCCTGAAAAGACAGAATGGGTAGCTTTAATAGCCAAAGTATTCGCTAACGTGCCTTGCTTTGTTTCTCTTTCTGTCAGATGTCACACTCAGCCGGTGTCTGAACTGCTGATACCAGCGGGGGCTTGGCTCTCTATCTCCCTACTGAGATCCGTGGGGTATAATTTGCCTATTTGGCTTGAAATAGTGGTGTCTGAGACAATATATAGACAACTGGTCGTGGTAGGTGATGAATATAGGCAAGTAGAATTTCGGTCTGCAGGTTCAATATAACTAATGAAGTGTTACTAAAGCGTTTTAAGAGAAACTGGTTCCTGCATTTACAATGTGCTGTAATGATTTACTTAGAAGTCTCCCTTTAGACTCAGTGTACAAGTTACAAATGATGCAAAATGTTGCTGATCAGAGATATTGACAATCGCTCATTGGTATTGACATATGCAAGATTCTCCACTGGGTGCCAGTGCAATTATGAACTGACTTTAAAACTTGCTTTTGGTCAAAGGCTAAAAGACCTTAATTCTCGTCTCATTTCAAAGTTTCTCCTATCTTACTTTTCAGTTCTTTCCTCCAACAGATCAAAGTAATAATGTTTACAATAATAATAATAATAACAATAATAATTACCCTAGTAAAACTTCCTTCTTTTCAATGGATATTTAGAAATGGACTCAGATTTTACATTTGAATATGTTCTTCCAAAGAGCCTGATAGAGGAAAAGAATCTCACCAGCTCTCCCACTGAATCTGTGGTTTCTGGCTGAGCCAGCTAGATTTCTACCTAAGTCCCTGTGTCCCATGTTTCTTTTGACTAGGAATATCTGAAAATAACATGGAGCCTTGAAAATATAAGTTATTCAGTATGTTGGAGAGGTTTTTGAAATAAATTAATAGAAACCATCTTTCCACTTAACTAAGACAAAAAAAAAAAACAACTTCAGGCAAACAATGGGTCAGAGAATCACAGTGAAAGCATCTCTGAAATGTACTGAATTATAAAACCATTAAGGTTGGAAACCTCCAAGATCATTGAGTCCAACTATTAAGAAAGTAAATTAGGGAAAGCAGGATTGGTTAAAAAAAATTAGTCAAACTGCACCCTTCACCTGTGCTCGTGCTAGAAAATCAGGTTGCAAACTGACCAAATTTTGCTGCTGAGGTCTATTTCCTTTTTTCTTCGTAGGAGTATCAAGCCGGGACTCTATCAGCTGAGGTGCATTATTCTTGACACAGCCTGAAAGAAAGCATTTGCTCCTTGAGACAGTGTGACACACAGCATGCAGACTTCTGCTTCAGAAACTCTGTTGCTCATTATAGAAATGTTAAGTTTACTCTCCACTCTGGCAGCTCTGCTTCAGCAGAAGAAAATAATACATCCAACAAGTTATCCTAACGCCTATGGACTAGCACCAATAAACAAATCTCTGTCTCCTTGTGCTTGAAACAGCTGCTGGTGATTACCCTCCTCCCGTGGAGACAGAAACACATCTGGTATCTGCAGAGCAGCAAAGAAGCAGGGAGGAGATGAGCCAAAGCAGCTGTCCCTGGTGTACACAGGTGCATCAGCTCAGCACTGCTGCTCCACCTGAGAGCCATGGCTTATGCAAGCAATGGGTCAGGGTGGGTATTTGGAGAAAAAGGGAAAATATAATAGGCACTTTTCCTCCTTCACATTTCCCCACTGTGGCTGAATAATTTGGCTTTGTTTTAGGTTTTCTATGTGGTGTTCACTGTTCCCATTCTTTCACATTCCTCATGGTCATGTTAAAAAGATGACCAAGATGGCCTAAATTATCACATTTGTAATCTTTGATGAAAATTTACCTATATGAAGAAGAAAAATAAGCATCCTATCACTCTTCTGTTTCTCTAATGGCTTATTTGTGACCTGTAGAAAAAAAACCCAAACTGTGGAGTTTTCTTTCTGTCTGAAATGTCATTGTTTCAACATTGTCCACCAGAAAAAATACATCAGACCAGAAGCCCAGACTCTGCATGGATAAGGTGAGTTTTAAAGAAAGATTAAGAGAAGAAGAAAATGTAAACTGTCCAAAGCCCAAATGTGCATTGTTCCATTTGTTTTTAGCTTTACGTGGCAGGGTTAAGGCTTAAACCATTTGGCAAAATACAAAGGTGAAAGGTGAAATTCTCACATGCTGCCCCACATTGATGCTAAGTTTCATGAGAAAAGCAGAAAAATACTAAATATTGTGGAAAAATTGCCAACATGTTTGTCTACTGTAGTTTATGGCAGAACATGTCTATGTATCTGAATTGTTTTTTCTCTTCCACTTACGAATTAAAAATAAGTTTTAAAATCACCTCTTCTTTACAGCTGATATTAGTTGTACCACTTTAAAACATGTTCTAGCTGGAGCCAAATACATTGATGTAAAATCGATATAGGCTGGATGCTGGCAAAGATGCTGCAATCTAGTATCAGCTATCATCGGGGTGAACCCACTTGACTTTACATCTTCATATTTATCTGTTTTCTTCACTTCTTCCTTTCCACTTCTCCTCCCCGTCAGCATACCTTGCTTGGCAGTTGTGAAACTTTTATTTTTGTAGCTCTCTCTTCTATGCCTCCCTGCTATTCCCATTAGGAAAATCTTTTTCCTTTTCATTTTTTTTCACTTGGGTGTGGAAAGCCCTGATTTTGTTAGACTAACATTTGTTATCATGCCAAAAAAGTGAGCAAGTGAGAAAGACTCTTCCGCAATTAATGCCAACTGTGAGAGTGATGAGGGGTATTGAATAACTTCAAATGCAGGAAAGGGAGGAATACTGCTATATGTCTAAGAGATTGTGACTACAGACAGTGCTGAACACTGCTAATTAAATTTTTGTATTTTCCTATGCTATTTTAAATCCAAAGTGAGACTTGGTGACAATGTATATTGTTATACCATATCCCACAGAATAATGTTTTGTTTTCAACATGATTTACTTTTGTTCCAGTAGTTCTCATTTTAGTCTTTATTCTCTTCTCTCTCTCTCTCTCTCCCCCTTTCTCTATCCCTCTCTCCCTGTCTACTTTTCCTTTCCTTTCTTTCTCATATTATTTCTCTAATAACGATCACATGATGCACAGATACCTGTCAGCATGGGAGAGGAAGAGCTACCTCTCTCTCTGAGCATGGTGTATTCGTACCAGCTTACTTTGCTTTATTTCTTTAAATGACTGTTTTCTCTCCAGGTGAATTGTCCAAACTCCCTCAGCTGAGAATGTGATAACTTTTGAGGCTGAATATTTGTAAAGGAGAGGAACACAGTAGACTCATGCATTTTCTGAAGAATTTTTATGAGAATCACTTTTTACAAAATTTCCCAATTGATTTCCTGCGTTATTACTCCTCTGGCTCCCAATAATGTTATTTAGACAGAGAAATATTCTGACAGCATATCTTCCCATTTATACTTTCCTTACAGCAGTGGCCTATAAATAGGCCATTATAGTCTGTGAAAAATATTACAAAGAGTAAAACTTTTCTTTCATGTTGCTTAAAAAATGCACTCTAAATAATAGTTGTCCAACATGCATCTGGTATTATAATTTAAGATTTTTCTACCATGCTAAGCATGGATGGTGGACTAATTTGTTTAATAAATAGGTAAGAATAGTAAGCAGGTAATTTTATATCCACAGTGCAGTCCTGATTACTATGGAATATCTCTGTGTTTTCAAGGAAAGAGCTATGTGAAGCAGCAGTAGGAGCAAGCCTAGCAGACCCATTACCATGGTATGAGTGAGTTTTAGGTCAACGAGGTTAAAAATATCTTGCTCCAGACAAACCCAAATCTTGCTAATTGGTTTAGACAAGATAGCCAGTTGGTACTGATATGACCCCCAATAGAACTAATGTGGTGTTTCTGGGCCAAGTTCTGCCTGTCATGTCTGTGGAAAGTAGTCCCATTAGCTTCAGTCATAATGCATATGCAGGAGGCAAATACATCAGTAAATTAATCAGAAGAGCTCCTTGGAGGAGGCAGCAGGTGGCAGACGCCTTGAGGGGCTGCTCTGGTTAGCAGCTTGCCCCACTTCTTCTATTCAGAGCTTTAGTAACCTACTGCACCAGAAAACACTGGAGCCAGGGACACCTGCTGATGTAAAAAAAGAGAAAAGGTTTAGATAATTGCAAGTATTCCATTAATGAAAAGGTCCCCTTCTTCTGTTTGGGCATGTGGGGGAGTCCTGGGTGCTGCTATATTCTGGTTCTGAACCTGTCGTGCCTCAATGTGAAGTATTTGGGCACAGCAAATTTGAGTTCCAGGTTTATCATCAGTGTAGGGGAAAGCTTATCTAGTGTTCCATTTATTTTTTGTCACAAATTGGAGCAAATTGTAATGGAAATCCTTAATCTGCTCTAGCATTCAAAGATCGTTTTAGCTGTAGCTACATAATGTTTCAGCAACATCAAGGAAATTAGATAGGCCTGCTGGCTTTTGGGAAATTAGCAGATTTACTTCAGTGTGAGAAAATCTCAGTATGTTCTATGGTGGTTGACTAAGAGACTTTTAAATAGAACTCTGGGTATTCATATTCAACATGTTGCATTCACTGAATGAATGCTAAAATATCACCAAGATATCACTCCCTACAGAATTATGTGATAGACTGCCAATAACATGATTCTTCTCTGGGGTCCTGCTAAATAAAACCAATAAAGGCCTAGTCCTGCTCACTTACAAGTACATTTTTCCCTAAAATTATGTCCTGGTGTATGACTTTGAGGAGAACAGTAAGGTAAGGTCAGACAACAGAAGACAGTGACTCCTCTTTTGAGAGATGCAGGTACTGGGTGGAAAAAGTGCACTGAGAAAATTGAGGAGGGCTGTGCCTAGGAGCCAAGGAAATGTCTCAAGGGCTTAGGCACAAAGGAACTTCTGAAGGAGAGGAAAAATGACTGAGTAACAACTGAGCAATGGCAGTGAACTCTGTTCACTCTCAAGCCATAAGGGGTTTGAAAAGAAGTCATGTTCAGATGGAAAACAAAGATATGGGCATTGATTGTTAAACACAGGGTTATGGTAGACATAAAGAGGTGAAATGTCTGTATAAACTGATATTGTCACAACAATATTGTATAAACTTGCCAAGAGCAAATTAAGTTGCATATTAAAGTGTTCCCAACCATCAATGTGATGCCTGAGCAGCCATCTCATAAAAGTAGTTGAAGCGAGAAACCATTTTCTGAGGGAACTTGATAACAGGATTATGTGATGAGGTTACAAGATAAGACTGGCAAGATGCAATTATCTAGATCCCTTCCAGACCTATTACCCTGGGAAAAAAGAGGAAATCAAAAGCAGTGGCTTACACTGCACTGCAGTTGTACATGTGGTCCAGTTTATAACCTCTGTTTGCCAAGGCTGGATATTAATCCAACTACCCTGGAAGTGTTAAAATGTTCTATTCTCCCCAATAGCCATTACATAAGCACATAGATGTTCAATAGACTGTCAAAAGATATGGATTAATATGCAGTTGATGCAACTACTTGTCCCTCACTCTAACAGTGTTCCTACCTCCAAAACAGTCTTATGCTTAAAAGACATCAGCAATTCATAAATACTAAAACCTCAAGTAAGACGGTAGTGATGCTGCTAGAGAGAAGGCAGCATTCAGGAAATTTTTCAGCTCCTTGGCCTCTTCCAGGTTTTTGTTTGCGGATACTTATCAGCAATTCATCAACTTGTCAATTTGCCCCATAATCTCTGAGTGCTCTGGCGAAGCTCTAGCCCAGCACAAGCAAAACCTTCTCTCCAGTTGCTAGGTAACTCCGGTGTCTGTTCATCTGTGGTGCCTGTTATCGGCTGTTCACATCTCTATTTACTTTTCATCTTGACCATAATAATGTGATATAACTGGACACAGAGCCTCCAACATTTAAAAGACTTCACACAGTTACCAGTGCTGCATCTTTTGCTGCCTTCCTCACAGATGTGTGTGCAGTTTCGCTCAGGTTAAAGGGGGGTTTGAGTTCTCAGCTTTGGTTGGTTCTGTGCATTTTAGGACTGCTTTGAAGTTGTGAGTGGAAACCATCCTATAAGGGATCTAGTGCAATGGATCGCCTTGTAAATTGTATGTTCTGCCATCTAATTCTGGGGAGGAAAGTAAATAAGGAAGCACGCAAATGGAAATAAAACCTTTCTTAGAAACTGGGGACCACAAACTCATCAGTACAGGCTAAAAGAAACAGTTAGGCAACATCAGTATTTTCAGAACTTTTAGACAACCCTTAGCAAATTCAGCTACTTTGCACACCTCCTTTGAGACACAATGAAAAGACAGGAAAGAATATGCATAGCCATGTTCCTTACTGAATTAAGAATTCCAGTGAGAAAGGAGACATAAAGTTACATGCAAACCAAAGAAATAGAAGAACAACTGACTTTATTTTGCTGAATTTCAGTAGATTCTAACAGTCTTATTCTGTTCTTCTAACAGAAGAAACCACCTATCACACACAACAGTGAAACTTCTTAATCTTGAAATAATTGCCCTGACTACAAATCCAGGTGTAATGTAAGGGTGCAACAAACAGGTGGAGTAGAAGGTCAAGGCAAGATGTAGACAACTGTAGGAGATGGACTAGGAAATGATCAGTGTATCATCTCCCCACCAAGACCCCAAGATTTGGGGGAAAAAGTTTTGACACATCTTTGCTCACATTACTGTCTGCCAGAGGAAAGTTCAGCTGGTAGTGTCTTTTACATAGAGGGATCTATATATGTCCAGCTGTCTATATCTCTGTCTCTCTATGGAGAGACATTTATCAACCAAATACATACAGGATTTATTAAATTATTTATCAAGGAAGGAATAAGGAAGAAACTCAGAATACCTCTGGCTGGAAAGAAAAACAATCCTGCATCTCCCCAGTCACTAACAGATGACCCTTCTTTGCTTTACTTAGAGAGTGAATGTACAGAGTTTAACAGATTTCCTGCACAGAATTTCTTGGCAATGAGGAAAACATTATGTACTTCAGAAGGATTAATCAAAAGACTTTTAAAATCAATGAATCCATTGATTTAAATATACAAATAATAGAGAAAATTTTGAAGTGGTTTCTTACAATGTGCTCTGAGTGATAATAAGATACCACTCGTCAAGAGCTTCATCAATTACTTACTATAGGTAATTGGCTGAATTTCCATCATAAGCAAAAGCCTTCTCTATGGAAAATGCACAAGTAAAAAAGCTCTTAATCGAGAACACTACAGGATGCTCTATATAGTCACACCTTGTTGGCTGGTGTTAGAATTTTCTCATATCTTTTGATATTTAAATCTCCTCAACATGAACTTTTCACACAACTTTGCCTGCAAAGCTAAAATCTATATTCAGAACTCGCAGCACACTTGAAAATTATTTTCATACAATATTGTTTCCTTCATGATGGGGAAAAAAAGGATGTCTTGGAGAATGATGTCTTTACTTTTAGACAATCCATCCACCCACAAAATCCAGGTTTTCCCTCTGACCTGACAACATATGTAATATGATATATTTTTTTTATGATATGCCAGATATACACAAAGCACTAGATGTGCAACAGAACTCAAGGTATTTTATAATCTAGAGGCATGATTTTATCAGAGGATTGAGGCCTTCCTGGCTGTATCCACCAGGTCTACTGGAGTAGTTCTTCAACCAGTAGTTTCTTTCACTGTCCATTCTTTCATCCATTTCCATCTACCTTACACACTGGATAAAACCGAAAACAAGTCTATGGCAAATAAATCAACATCAGAGACACAAAAATCAGAATTAAGTTGTACAAGCAACCTTAAAAATACAGTTTCAGATAGCTGGGGTATTTGGCTTTGTATCTTCGGCATGCTATTAGTTCAGTGTTATTTTATCCATGCACAAAACCACATATGTACAATGTACCAGAGGGCAAATAAAGCACATCTTAGTAAAGGAGGCAATTTAGGAGGTTCTGGAGAAATATTTAATTTCTCTGTGCTTTGAAGGAATAGCATTTAACCTTTAAGTAAACAATGGGATTGATAAACAATATTTAAACTATCTCCTGTAGTTGCCTAATTTAAATGTTGTTGTACCAGAAATGATGCTTCATCTAAGCCCCCTGTACACAGCCATGTAGAATCATGATTCCATTACTGCTTTTCTTTCTTATATTCATTTATTCCACGTGACCCATTTGCAGCAAGAGGGCAAACCTGTGTTTGAGATTAAGTTATTCTTTTGGAAGATAGAGTCCCCAGAGGATGAGAAAGGACAAGAACTTAGTTCTTGCATACTGTTGAACAATTTAATCAACAGAAAATTACATGAAAGAGTCTTTGTTTGGCTGATTTTGAGTTGAACTCAGTGCTCTGTAGGAGTAATAAGGATAATTTGTGCAGGATTAGGTGGTGCTTTTGAGTTGCATTACAATACAGGCACCAGTACAGCTCAAACTGGGGAAAAGAGTTGAAGATTAGACGTCTTGTGGAACATATAATCTAGTATAGACGGTAGTACCTCTAGAGCCAGGTTGTCTCTGACAGCAAGTGAGCAGAACTGTTCTCTAAAACTAATGTGCTTAAAATCCATTTAAAATTATTTTGATAGTGGAAGCTATGAAGAGAGACACAGGTGATTTGTGGGAAGAAACCCAAAAACCCAGTGAACCATGAAAGAGGTAAAGGGCTCATTTAGAGATTGAGGCACCTAGTCCAGAAGGATGAGAAAGAATATTCTAATTGAGAAAAATGAGATAGTGTGCAGTTCTGTCTTCTCAGAAAAAAAAAAAAAAATTGCTTACACCTGTACTTTTATAATACTGAACGACATACCTTTAGATCTGTGAAAAGGAGTGGGTTGCAGTCAGGCTAAACACAGGCTTCTAAGTAGTATTACAGGAAAAAAGAGCTAAACAAGACAAATCTGGTGGATGTCTTTCCTAGAAATACATATGAGGAAGTGTTGCTTTCCCTCACATGAACTCACAGCAGTGTTTGTCATACCCAGCTTCATGGAAAAGGAATGTGTTGTGAGCAATTAAATGCAAAAGCATGAATTCCCTGATATACAAATCACCGGAGGCCAGGAGAATTTTGGGTAGGTGTTACTGCATGTGTTTTGTGGCTGCTCTGCCATCTGCTTGTGTTCTCAAGTGAACCATTTGAAATGGTGAAGTCTAAGGTACTCTCCTGGACTGTTTGCTTAAAAGGTGAATACATTCTCCAGAAGGAGATTTAGCCTACCTTAGCATTTTGTCAGGGATAAAAGAGTAACTGGTACTGCCTGTCCTGCACTATTGACATGGAAAAGAAGTGAACAGCTGCTTTAGGTTGGTCATTCAACTTCCAGGTAGAAAAATTCAGGCAAAGCAATTCCTGCTCTTAGTAGCCGGTTAATTCTCTTCACTGATCAAGTTTTTACCTTGCCAGAAAGCAAAAAACCCTAAGCAAGACTCTTTCTTCTCCCTTTGACTCACAATAATCACATTCTCATGATGATGCCCTGCTACAAATCACTTTGCTTTTCACACCCATTGTTCATAGATAGACACTTATCTTCACTTATCTTCATCCAATACACATTAGCTGCTTCTGTGGGTTTATCTGCTCAGTCTCCTGAGGACCAGCATTGCACCTGTCTGTTTTTTCCTACACTGGCTGCCTTCTCTTTAAGAGCCATAATGGATCTTTTATTAAAAATCACTCTCCTTTGTTCTGGGGAGTGGGATGATATTTTTTTTTATTTTTTTTTTTTTTTATTTTTTTTTTTTTTTTGGTAATGGCTGAGCAAAGTCTAATTAAAAGCATAGTACACTTTGGGCAAAGGAGTCTTGGCAAAACAGTATTCCTTGCTGTTATTCAGTGTAGAACTTTGCAAATTTGGATGGCAAGATTTTTGCTGTTATTGGGTGAAAGATGATCTTTTTCCTTTTCATTGTGAGGAAATATTTTGGAGTTTGAAAGGAAGTATAGTAATTTTATGAATCATATCCTTGAAAGAATCTCTGTATTTTTAATCGGAAATAAACCAGTGAGTAAGTAATGCCATTGATTCACTTTATCAATTCAGTTAGTTCATAATATAACTAAAGAGAAGACTTATAATGGAAATGAAGCTTTGACCTTTGTTCACCACAATAAAAGATGTCATCTTATGTATATTCTCTAGATGATTAATTGACCTTACATAAATTTCCTCCTTTTCTCACCAGCCACATGTTTCTCCAACTGTGTGTTAAAATTTAGTGAAGACCAGTCAGTCATTATGTTTGAGTCTTAAACTAGTTGAAGAAAAATAGTGACATATTTTTGCGTTTGTCTTGCAGTGAGTATCTATGCTTTGTTACTGTTGTTAACAGGTAACAGCTTCAAATTTTGAGTGTCAGTCTCAAATATTGACTCCTTATTATGAAATAAAATGGAATACTGGGAATACTGTCATTTGCTGGGTTGCTGAAGATACTCGAGTCAACACAATGCTTGAGCAGAATGTCTACTCAGGGCTTATCAAACTACCTTTCCTGTGATAAACACCAAAATGCCCTAACACAAAACAGTAATGATTTTTTATTTAGTAGCTAGCAAAGAGACAATCTGCAAGGAGAATGAGAGGCAAAATACAAATATGCTGATAGAAGGTACTTAATTTGCCGAGAGACCCCCCCCCCGGCTATTTTAGTGAATTTTCTAGGAACTTTGTACATCTTTCTCAAAGTACATCAATTCATAGGGTCCTGGTGTTCAGAAGCAAACAAACTAGAGTCCATTAGCAGAGAAAGATGAAGAAAAACGGCATTCAAAAAAGACTCCATTTTTTCTTCTAAAAATATGACTTTAATTGCTACTTCTTAAAAATACTGATTTGAAAATTTAGATCAAAACTTGTCTTAGGTCAGTTACCCTGGGCAGGCTGCGAGTCCAGGATAATAGCTGTTTAATGATCTGTGAGTGTTCCTTTCTTCTGTAACTTGCCTGATATCTGAGTCAGGAGTCAGGAATGGATTCAGAGGACAAGAAAATTCCAAGCCTTTCCCTCCTCTTCACAAGGCTTAACAAGCCCATCCCACCAACGTCTTGCAAGTGATATAAGGTCCAACTACTTGTCAGCTCTGCTCAGACTTTCTCCAGTTTCTTTTTGAACTGAGAGAGCCCAAGCCAGGACTAACACTCTGTCTACCTTCCAGCATCCCTTTTGATCCTCAACTCAGGCTTCCAAAACTTTCCTCCACAATCCTGGGCATAACAACAAGTTGAGCATTGTTGGTAGCACTGTCATACTGTAACTGCCACTGCTGCTCTCTCCCTCTCCCCTCCTTCCTCCCTAGACGTGAGTTTCAGGCGTTTGGCAAAGATACACTGCAGTGTTTCTGAGGAACTCTCGCTGCCACAGTCTTGACTTGAATGTGTTGAGTTTATTATGTTTGATTTCTGAAAGATTTCTGGAAGTCCTTCACTGGAGCTACACTGCTGAGCAAGGCTGAGGTTCTGTTTTGGCACAAAAACTTTTTAGAGGTACACAATAGTTCTGTTAAAGAAAATTTTCTCTCCTGTTGTGAAGTACAAAAAAATCTGTGTCCCATTGCATTTTCATTAATTTATCTTGGCTACTATGGGTTTTGAGTTGGTTCAGGATTGAGCAGTAGCAGTTCATCTTCTTTATTTCTCTCGATAAAACTGTGCTAAGAAAGAACCTAAACTTTTTCAGTTTCTCTATTTCCTCAAGCAAAGTCTTAATTGTACCATCTTTCCCACCAAAACAGCCTTGGTAACTATAATTATACAGTGTTAGAGCATGACAATACTACTACAACATTTTCCAGGAAATTGAGTAGAAAAATTAAGTTAATTTTATAGTAACTGTGTGAAAAGAGTGGAGTGAGAATGTGTTAAAAAATGTCATGGATACAACCTGAATGACTTTACATGACTTTGTGGTGGTTTAAGACCCTCTGTACCTGACAGTGAAGAAACCTGAGATATTTGGTAAGTGTAAGACATTTTTGCAGATTAAAATACCTTGAAATTTCTACCTTTCTTACATATTTTGATCCTGGCTTAAAACTGGTAGCAGTGCTGGGACACCAAGTCTGCTGTCTCTTCAGGTTCAGTCTGAAAAGTAGCTGAATTGTTCTCATATCTACCAGGCTTCTTCTAACCATCTTAGTGGTCTATATGTTAAAATTGTGCACACAAATATGCTAAAATTAATTTTTCCTAGGATTAAAAATATGCAGTCTGATCAAAGATAAAAGGATATTGGTAAGAACATTTGTTAACAATCAGATAAAAGGGAGTATTACAGTGCTTTTGGAAATACAGTTGCTATAGAGAGGTTTCCCATAGGTTGTGCTGTTTTCTACAAAGATAACAATCATCTTCATCTCCATTCCAGAAACATATTTCTGAAAAACATAAATAGAAATTTATATAAATGTTAATTTATAAATAGTCCATGATTGCTCTGTTTCAATGAAGTTAAAGGCATACTAATCTAGCAATGTATTAATTTTGCCTAGCAAAATTTTGATAGCATAGGGGTACAGGGATGCTTTCTGTGAACTGCTGGTGCAGCTTCCCCATGTCCAACAGAGCCAGTCCCAGGTGGCTCCAAGAGGGACCTACCCCTGGCAAAGGCTGAGCCCTTCAGCAATGGTGGTGGTGTTCTGGAACGACAGATTTAGAAAGAGAAAACAGATATTGCACAGGAACATTTGCAGCCAGTAGAGAGAGAAGAATGAATGAGCGGGAGAAACAGCCCTGCAGATACCCAGGTCAGTGAAGCTGAGGGGAGGGAGCTGCTCCAGTCCCAGAGTTGAGATTCGTCTGCAGCCCCTGGTGCAGCCCCTGGTGCAGCTGTGCCCCTGCAGGTGATGGAGAACACGGGGGAGGAGATCCACCTCCAGCCATGGAGGATCCCACAACAAAGCAAGGGGAAGCCTGAAGGAGGCTGTGCTGGAGCAGTTTTGTGATCAGGATCTGTGACCCTGTGGGGTACCCATGCTGGAGCAGCCAGTTCCTGCAGAATTGCACCCTCTGGAAGTGTCCCAGGCTGCAGAAGTTTGTGTAGAACTGCATCCTGTGGAAAGGACTGTCTGGACTGACTGGAGGAATCTGTAGAGGACTGTCTCCCAGAGGATGGACCCACACTGGAAAAGGGGAAGAGTGTGAGGGGTCCTCCTCTGAGCAGGAAGGATTAGCAAAGACAATGTGTGATGAACCAAGTACAGCTCCCATTCCCCATTCCTCTGAGCTGCTGAGAGGGAGGAAGTAGAGAAAATAGGGAGTAAAGTTGAGCCTCGAAAGAAGGGATGAGTGGGAAGGTCCTTTAGGATTTTGTTTTATTTCTCACTATCCTACTCCGATTTCATTGGTAATAAGTTATATTAATGTCACCAATTTGAGTCAGTTCTGCCCGTAACAGTCACTGGTGTGTTGTAGCTGTGATCTTTCCCTGCCCTTATCTCAACTCTGGAGCTTTTTGTTGTATTTTCTCTGCTTCCCAGCTGAAGAGGGCAGTGATGAAGTGGCTTTGGTGGGCACCTGATGTCCGGCCAGGGTCAGCCTGACACAGGCTAGAGGAAAAAAAAATCTTCTGACTCATAAAAAAAAAAGATTTTTGAGTATGAGAGTATTCAGGCTGTATTTAAATTAACAATGTCTTTGTTATGTGTATACTGAGTGTATCTGTTCGTTAATTTAAACAAATTTATCTGGAATAGAACCCAATTTAATCAGAATATGCTGGTTTCTCATTTTTCAATATCTATTTGGTTAATAGTTGCTGAGATTAATAATAGTATAGTATTATAATGAATTACATAACCAAAGATTCTAACAAGATTGGCAATATTTATGAGAGCGTTAATAAGTTGCTTTGTGTGGCAAGTCTGATTTACCTGGATATATTACTTTTTGTTTAACTTTTTATAAAAGTGTAACATTTTACATTCATATTTTACATTTTTATAAAGGTTTAAAATTTTAATGAAATATAACAAGAAGAAAAGGGCCAAATATGCTCCTTAAGGTGACTCAGTTGTCTAGAGAGAAATTTCTTTTGACGTCATTTATTTGTTCATATTAATGTACCTCGTATTTACAGTTTAGCTCTCTTGTTTACCAAAGACTTTTTTTTTCTGTTTCCTGAGTTCCTACTGTTTTCAAGAGATTGATCTCACCAACAGATAAAATTTTCTTTTTTAATGATAAATAGATGTGACATTTTACCTTGGAAGAGGCCTGAAACGTTTTAAAGTTTTGAACTCATTTAGATTGCTGGAAGCCCTCAACTACCAATCAATGGAAGGTGAGAGTGACTAGCTGAAAGCAAAAAGCTCTTGGAAGAGTATGTTTGTCCCGCTATGCCCCTATGTGTAAGTGGCTTAGTTTATGTCCTGTATCTCAGAGTCACCTAGTGAACAACTGGAGATTAATTGCAGGTGTCAAGGTCTTCAGTGAAAAATAGCTGACACAGCCTTGTTGTTTTCACTTAAGTAGAACTGCACCTACTCAGTGATACCTTTTCCTATGCATTCCTGCTCCGTCTTAGAGTACCTTTTGTGTCTTATCAGTATCTATCATGTTTTCTAAATCTTATCCTGACCTTTAATTCTAATGCTGGGTGCTACATAACAGAGCCTTTAGAGCCTGAAGTAGTTTCAAGACTTCTCCACTGCCCAAGGACTGGCTGGAAAAAAACCACAACAAACCAAGAGAGCCTATAGCAAAAAGTTCTGCTAGGACTTAGAAGGAAAAATAACCCAGCACCATGAAATATCAGCATGCAGGTAGGAAGCTGGAAAAATGAATGTGCAGGGTGGAGTACATACTGCTTTGCGTGCCTTCCTCAGTGATCCATACTGAGTCACCTGGATGTTGTCTCCCAGTCCTAGAAAAACCTGGATAGGAGTAGATATAAGCAAAGCACAAGGCCCTGCCTTTCAAGACTCTTTTCAAAGATAAAGTTCACTTCCTATTTGCATTTGCTGTGTTCGAGCCTTAATGATCATACTTTTGAAAGTACTACCTTAAGAAAGACTTTTTAACTGAGTGCTTTTGGCATGCCATCAATGGGCATGTCCCCATTAAAAAAAAAAAAAAAAAACCCTGTGGGAATAATGTAGTGTTAGTGACACTTTATATCATATATATGTGTGCGGAGACATGTCTTTTAACTCTGAGCATTCAATACAGATGGAATCACAGAATCATTTTGATTGAACAAGAACTTTAAGATCCTTAAGAACATCATTATACCTAACACTGTCAAGTCCACCTCAAAATCTTGTCCTTAGGTACCATATCTACCTATCTGCTAAACACCATCAGGGCTGGTTACTCCACTTCCCTGAGCAGCCCGTTCCTTATGCAGGCACCTGCTGGCAACTGATACACTCAGATCCTCTGTCTGATTTCCAGTTGCTGTTCCATGAGTCTCCTTCAAGTCCTATATCCGGTCTGCCAGCTCCATTACATGTCTCAGATACTGCTGAAGGATTCAAATGTCTTTGAATGCCCTTATTTAAACAAGTGAATTGAACTCTGCATGAACACTTGCTCTCTAACCTGGACTTTATAGTTGTGCTCTTTCAGTGAATAATGGACAGAAATGGTGTACTTGTGAGGTAATTTCCTCATGTCATCCTGAGAGAAGTCCAAAATAGGGAGGATTAATATCTGAAGGTATTTGTCTTTAGTGGTGGTGACAGCCTTACACTCGCAGTCACCTCAGCTCCAGCCATCTCCAGTACCCAACATGTTCATCTGGACTGGTCACTCCACGGTCCATAAATCACCACTAAAGAGAAATGGGCACTTTTAAGAAGAAATTGGTTTTACCTACTTTTTATTGTCTAGATGACATGAAGCAATAAATTCCACCCTGGATCCTTAACTTTTAGAAACCTTGAAACTTAGGTGAAATTAATCCTAGATATAGTCTTAAGAGAAAAACTTTCCTTCATTTGCACATACATCTCCCACTGGTAGAACTCAGTACAGAAAAAAAGCAGATACCAGACCTCAGATTACAATGACTACAGAATATTCACATAATGACAGGTTAATAATACAATTACTGAGTAAAAATTCTGAAGGTATAAATAGAATGTTTGTGTTTTGTAGTCTGTGTTCCAGCTCTGTGTACAGGGGTGAATTTCACCTTGTGAATGAAATCTTGATTATACATCTCCACACACAGCTGTGGGATGAGAATTATATAATTAACGGTGAGCAGTCAAATCCCAACATGTAGCCATGAATGCACACCTGCCATGCAGTAATGGGAGTGAATTTCCTTTTAACATGCAAGCATGGGCTAATGTGGACCACACTGTGATTTTTTGCCACTTTCCATTGGCAATGGGAAGAGTGGAAAAAAGTGAAGTCTTTATTACAATTTTTTGCTAGCATTACTCTTAATCTGCCTTCTTAATTAGTCCTGCTGTGTGGCTGAGATTCCACATAGGCTGTCATGCCATGGGGAAGACCTATATATTATAATATAGCAATTATTTAACCTCACACTTTCCAGCATGAGTGACTGATTCTATCTCTCATGCTGCAAGCATTTGTATCTGGCAGATACATGGCTGCTGTTTTTAGTGACTGAAACTTACTTGTTTTGGTAGGGTTGGTCCACTCTCTTATCCAGTCCCTCCGGCCATAAGTGGAATGAGAAGGTGAAAGGGGAGCAGTCAATGAAATAAATATTTTTTATATCCTTTTTTACACTATATACTTTCAGGATTCAAGTTCCTGGTGGCTGGGGAAATTATTACAAAATAGAATTGACTTTTTGAACTTGAGGCTTTATTTCTAAAATTCAGAAGTTCCTGCCAGGATTATTTGGCATGCTTTTTGGGATCTCTCCTCAGAGCTTTGTCACTTCCAGTGGTCTCAAATATGCATGAGACATTATTTACTATTAATTATTAATTAACATTAATTACTATTATTTCTGATTTTAATCTACTGCATTTTTTTGCACTGAAATTACTTATTTATGGGTCTGCTTTTGCCATAGAGAATAGAGATTTTCCTTTTTATCTGGCATATTTTGGTACGTAGTTTCAGACTTACAGGGTCTCATACTCATAGTCCAGATGCTGAAAAAAATCTCTACCATGAACTTTGGTATTCAGCTTTTGACAGCATGAGAGGATCTTCATGATTGAGTGGACTATGAACAGTCACGAAAGAATTATGCACATCATAAATTCATAAAGCCATGCAATAAAGTTTATCAGAAACTCACAGTTAACACTTTTTATAAAAACTGACTATGTAAAGGTTTCCACCTGAGCAATATTCTTAGGGAATCGGTGTTTAACTGATTTCAGAAAGTCAGGTTTAGTCTGGGTGACTGTCATACACATGTATCCATGTATGTTAGCACAGGATTTGTGTTTTTATTTTAAATTACTTTTCCCCTCACTAATAGAAAGTAGGATATCACATTTCATCTTCCTAAAACCCAAAGCGAGGGTAGAGAGCAAGCTCCAGTTCATATACGTAGAAGCCATGCACTGAGAGCATCTACTTCAGAGCATTATATGTTTCTGTCCTTTTTCATTTCTCTTAAAACTATTCATTAATTTTGTGATTCTCCAGATTCCTTGGGATTACGTGTGAAGCTCTGTTTTATTGCATCTGTAACAGTGTACTGCAAAAGGGTGAAGGTTGTCAATTCAACGTTAAATACCATCTTGGGTTACAAATATTCTTTCCTCATTCTGCTCCCAAATCTGAGCTTTCCTCTGTGCCTTTCAAGCCATTCAAGTTACACTGCTCTTTTATTTGAATGCATGCTCAACACACCATCCTTCTACCAGAAATGAGATACTAATATGATATAAATAGGAGATATAATCTTATCAGGGAGATGTACACAAGTCTAAACTGCTAAATTATGTTCTTATCATATCATTGAATAGGCCTTATACTTTGTCCATCTTTAGGACAAGAATTCATTGAATAATTTCTAAAATGAAGAAAGTAAATTTAAAGACTATTGAAACAACACTGTCTACTCATAGAAGCATAATTCAATATCAAACTTAGTTTAAATACCATTTTAAGAGAGAGAATGTAACTTTTAAAAGCATTGAAATAGTTGCAATTATACCCTCACCTTTCTCACATATTCTAAATAAGATGTTTCATTTTGTTTGGGTTACTCCCTTTGGCTTAAATCATTTCTTTAGCTTAATCTTTCAATTTAGAATGTTCTTTAAAAATAAGTCTTTTTTGATTTAATATTATCATAAACTTATTCAGTTTGCTCCAGACTGACCTCATATGAATGTTTCAGTTCATGTAAAATTTCAAACTTTTGGCTTGATTCTGAAAAAAAATGACAGTTTTTCCACTTTCAAAAAGTACATTGAGGCCACAAGTTTTTGTGTGGTTTTTTTTTTTTTTTTTTTTGGTGTGTGTGTGTTGTGTGTTGTGATTAAAGGTTTTCCATGTGTTCAGTGGGTTTCTACTTCCATACGGTTTCCTACTATCAAGTAGTCCAGAATAACTGGCAGGTATTAAGCATACATCTACTGGGTGTCCGTTATCATATGAGGCAAAATTCATCCCATCCCTGTAGGAACTGGAAAATGTCAAGTCTCCTACTGCCTTCTGTGAAGGTGAGGAAGAAGTCTGTGGTATGACAGGGCAGAATGTGGCCAAGAAATTTGGTTTCTGTTCACCCTTAGACAGAATCCATGGTTTTGATGTGGAATCCACCCAGCTTTTCTGGGCAGAGGCAATCCTTAGCAGAACAAGAAAGCTTCTAAGGAAGAAAATAAAGGTTATATATGTACACCTTCACCGCTTCAAATATTCACTTTGGGAAGGATCCTGAGAAAGCAAAATGAATTGTAGTGGATCCAGGGCAGTAAATGACATGCAGAAAGGGGCTGTGTAAAGTTACAGAGCAGTGTGATATCCATAGCAAGGAATTCTCTGAAAAGGTACTAAAGTACATCTGTTTTTGTGACCTTGTGCTAAATCACTTGGTCTTTGACTCCTAGCACAGACACTGACAGACATTAGAAGGGAATTCAGAGCCTGGGAATCCACGTGGAGGATGCAACTGCAGCCCTTTACACCAGGTAAGTGTTTTATCCACCAGACATCCATGCAATGTATTTGGTGACTCATTCCCACATTTGACCCCAAAGGAGTCAGACAAATCCTCTTCCATTCCTTCAGGGTGTCCACCTGAGCAGCATCCTTCAGGCACACGCATTTAAAGATGAAAAATCTCTTGAAAGGAGCTCTATTTTGTATCTTTATCGTTTCAATGTGCTTTTTCCAAAGAAAGAAATTATTTCCTTTGTATGGGTCATAAGGATGAAAAATACACAAAGTGTTTATTGTGTTCAAATGTGTGTGTGTGGGTAGCTACAGAGGAGTGAATAGTAAATGAATATGTATGCAACACTAGCGTGACATCTGATTGAAATCAATTCCAAGTGAGCAGTGCACTGTTCCATATTGTGGGTTACTGATGCACACGCTCGTCCATGGGCAGAACATTTTGTTCATACAAGTCCCATTTGCTGTGGGAATCTATCAGTTGATCATCCAGCAGAGACTGCTGTTTAAATTGCTGATTTCTTTAGCTGACCAGTGGGCCTTAACCACCTTGGGACAGAGGACCCAGAAAGTGCTCTGTACTTTTTGCTGTAATTTTATATACAGGAGCCCCACGTTAACAAGAATCCTTTCACTTCCTCTGTTTAAGATGACATGCAGTTTTCACTGGCACCAAAAAAAGAAAAAAAATTGCTTCAGGGGCCCGATCCTGCAAATGTGAATGTTTCCTGGGATGAGTTCCGTGCTTGTAATTCCTTTAGCTCCAGCACCACTAAAAGTCAGCTGGTAGTGCTGTGAAGAGCCCTGAGCTTTGTTTTCCAAATCTGAAAAGGACAGAATAATTTACCAGATCCCTAGCAATGGGTGATATTGCTTAATATGATATCCATTCCAACTGCTGAGAAAATTTAGGTAGGCAGAATGCAATTTCTCAAATTGGAATTTGGCCAAGACACTGGGGATATACTGTTGTTACAAGGGTGTGATAGATATTGTAGGATTAATTTTTGTTTTCTTTTTATGATACTTTATAAACCTATATAGTTAGTTTGTGTGTTACTGTATAATGTTTTAAGCCTAAGGAATGCAGGGTTCTGGGAAGACATTCCTCTGCCGAAAAGCAGAGAATCACCCATCACCACAAGAGAGGAAGGCACCGCCCATGGGTGATGGAGTTGAGCACCGCCATCATCGGCCGTGGGTCAAGCGCTCAGCACCCCATATCCGTCATCCCAATCTCATCAAGGACATACATCTCAATACCTGGTTCCAGTAAACCCAGACATAAGTTTATGTCTCCCCGGAAAAACTATTCACAGAACTCACATCTAAAAAGGAAACCATACAAATATGAATCGTGGACCATATTACACAAAGAACCGATGAAGTAATTGGTCGCACAAGCCCAAAAACTGTATAAAGATGGGGCCCTGCACACTCCGAATTTGTGAACCAGAGGGGGATTCTGCGCCATAGGGGCAGGATCTTTTGTTCATCCAGCGCCGATTCCCGGGATCAGAACTGAGCTTTGATTGTGGTTTTATTGGGCTTTTTCTATTTCTCAAATTCTTGATTTTTTTTCTTTTTATTAATAAATTTGTTATTAATATTTTTAATTCGCAGATTTGGCTTATCATTTATAACAAAGGGCAATGACATTTTTAATGCCACCTGAAGAAAAAAATCCTTTGTAATACCTACTCACTTATATTTTTTTCCAAAACTGTTTTTGAAAACAATCCTCAGTAGTGTCCCAATTAAAAAAAAAAACAAAAACAAACCAAATAAACAACAAAACAACAAAAAAACCCCACAAGATCAAAACTAGAAACAAAACTGACCCGCCTCCCCCCGCAACACTGGAGATTTATAATTTGTCATCTTAGTTATGTATGGTCCTTCCATAGTGCTCAGCTGGTGTTCCCTACCCCATTGTAAGAGAGTAGTTATGCAGTAGTTTTAAATATGAAATTTCGTTTGTTAGAAATCATGATATTTCCACGTTTTCTTTTCTGAAATAAAATAAGACAACATATAGAGCCTTCTAATGTAATCAGAAGCTCAGAGTAAAAAGTTTCCTAGGTGTCTGAATCAACGTAAAAAATATGATGCTGTTGAAACAAAAGTAGAATTTTGGTTTCTTGATAAAAATTGAATATTTTGTTCAGACTATTCTTTGTGTCTGCCTGAATCTTATGAGCCATTTGAGAATACAAACCAAGTCACCCCTACTTCCATTTTTTGCCCAAGTTTTGTGTTAGTGCTGAGCAACATTTCTGAGAATAATTTTTATTTTTGCCTATTTGCACAAGAGGTCTAACTTGGGTTGGCTTAGCCACAACCTATGAGCTTCAGGTCTCTCCTCTCCATCCTGTCATGGCTCCTGTTTTACCTTAGGAGCAGAAAGCAATTACTGTTTCCACAATGATTTTTTTTTATAATAGTAACATTTCCATCCTTTCTTTCATGGTATTTTTGGACACTGAGAGCACAACGGGGCCTTTTCAGACTACATGGAATTGGTCAGCCACCTGTATTGGTAGAACAAAGACAAAAAGGACTGAATACATCAATGTTCTCCAGTGTTTAAGTATTCAATATATTGATGTCCCCTTAAAAAGGGATGTGAGCCAAAAAAACCCAAACCCAACCATAATGAATTTCAGTTCTAGCTGAAAAAAACAATTGGACAGCTATGATGAATCATCTCCTATAAAAAGAGAAAAATACTGTAACTTTTCATTGTTTCGAGATCAGACACACCACTGCTTCTCTGAAGAATCTGTGAGCTGGGGAGGTTTTTTTTTTTGGGGGGGGGGGGGGGCAGTCCTGACATGTAAATAAATCCACTGAATATTTTCCTCTGCTCTGGACTTCCCAACACCGGAATTTCCATGCAAAAGAATTCTTCAGGCAGGAAAAGGAAATAAAGAAAGCTTCACATTGGTATGTTTCAAGCTGCTGAGTTTATTCAGGTTGGAGCCAGGTCTAAAGAGACCAAGTCCTGCAGCCTGATGACCCACACCCACCTGCCTGAGAGAACAATCTGTGTCCTTTTCCTCTCATGAAAGCTGCCTCGTTAGTGCTCTGGGCAAAGCCTGAAGCTGGAATTGCTCTGCAGTGTCTCAGGGTTTGATTACAGCAGGACACTTAGGGATGAAGGGATGTGAGGAGAGATCTGACTGATATCTTGGGTCCACCTCTGCTGTCCTTGGATCTCGGTGATGCTGCTGTGGAAGTGTGATAAAGCTGGATAATCTAATCAGCAGAAAGTCACAAAGTGGGAAGGCATGTGGGTAAACTTCAGATAGTCTTTTTTGTGAGTCTGGACACAGGGCTCTAATGATGGACAATAAATCTCAGTTTAGTCTCCTAGTAATTCTTAACCTCTTCTGAGAGCACAAGATTGATTTTTATTGCTACTTGAGATGCATGCAATTCAGAAGCAACTGCAGTAAAGTCAAACACATAAGCTTGCAGGCGCTGAAGTCAGTATAAAACTAGTTAAAAAAATATAAAATCTGAAACTTTATACTGTTTTTACAAAGTAATACATATACAGATTGACTGTTTTTTGACAAGGTAATGCTAATGCAAAGAGATGATATTGCAGTTTTAAGCTAAACTTCACTTTTATATAGGCTTATCAACCTGACTTCTTCTGGACTACTTGAATAGTGGAATTTACTTCTGTGCAAATTTTTGATATTAGTTACTATAGTGAACACACTTGAAAAAATAAAGCTGTTAAAATTTATTGATAAAAAGAAAGCATAACAGACCTCCTGATTTGAAATCCTCAGGTGGAAATGTCAGTATTTTTACCAGATTGAATTTGTATCATGTTGGACTTTTAAAAAAGTTATACATTGTCCTAAAAGGAAAATAGAAGAATATTACTGAATCTTATAGGAATACTATATTTTTTATATCTTCTGCAGGTGGGAAAAAAAATGTTGGTCTCTGAAACTCACAGTTTTCCAGCATTTTTATGAATACATATTTTAATAATGCTGGAGAGATCCTGTACCAGTTGGAAGCTCAATGTAGATTTACAATGATGCTCCTATGACAGCTTAGAATTCTTATGCACGTATAAATACTCACACTAAGTACTAAACCATCCAATTACTCTGTTTAAAGTATCTCAGTAAACAAATAGGAATTCTGGAGTTTGAAACGCTAGAAATATATTTCCCAAATGTTTTGGCATGCTTTGTATATGTGTGTGTCTGCAGACAGGAGTGTCAGTTTCTATACTGATGATAGCTAAAAGATACAGGTGTGTAAATTAAAGTGCATAAAAAACCCTCATGCGTGGAGCCATGTTAACAAGTTCACACTACCACTTCTTTGTTTCCAAACAGATTATTAAATACCTTTTCCAACAAAGATAGATGAATTTTTTTGGATGCCTAATTATTTGCAAAGGAAGTTGATAAACAGAGAGATGAAATGGAAGTGGAAGGAACTTCTGAGAGCTCAGAAATGTAAGAAAAATGGAACTCTAAAATACTTCACTCCCAAATTTATGTGCCACTTACTAACATTTTGAAATTGTGAAATAACCACAGAAATGGAAAAAGAAGGGAACACGCAGCATTCATTCCACATACTGCTCACTTCTGAACCACAGAGCTACCCTTGAATTTGATGTGCAACAATGGATGGATGAACAAATATATTTTCAGGACTAAAGGAACCCATTTTCTTCACTGTTGTCATGTAGAGTGTATTCTATATATTTTTGTTTGGAGGTTCACAAAGAATTCAATTATTCAAGAAATATTTCAAATAAAAGTAAATATTCATTTATTTGAAATTCTAGCCAAACAAATGGCTATCTACACACTGTATTTGGTACATAGCAATGCATGCAGTAAATAAATATAAGAAAATCAGTTAAATCTTGTTAATATTATTTTTTTCTAGTGTCTTCTGTTATGGAGTAAGTCAGTTTTTTAAAAGTTCAAAAGAATCTCTTTTGCTATTGAGATCACCTGCTCAATATTGACTTTGCTTTTTCTTTGGAGTAGTGGCAAATCAAAATGACTGTAAAATATTAGGAATTACTTAAGACTGAATATCATTTTTATCTTTGACTACTCATCATGGGGTCAGCCTCTCTACTACTGTACAGCAAGTTCCCTGAAGATTCATTTGGAATTATATCTTCATTGAAAAATCTTGTCTTGTTGACACAGCAGTACTTCCTATAATGAAGATCAAGCTATTTTCAATGTATTTTCTCAGGATATTTTTAGTGGTGAAAAATACCTCTCTTCAGCTGAGAATAAGTTACTCTGTAAGGTAATAAAGGGAATAAAAATGTATGCTGGTAAGTCCTTGCATGGGTAAGAGGCTACAAAAATGCCCAGGTATTGCTCCTGCGAGTGAAAAAGAACCTGCACTTAGCAACCTGCTCAAGTCAGGAGACTTATTGAGTGTTGCACTAAGTTATGATTTGGAAAGGCATTGATCACACTCAGAGCTAATTCTTTCACCCTGCTTTATGGGAGTGGGATAAGTTCTCTTCCCATTGAGCTGATGGTAGCTCTGCCATTGATTTCATTTGGAGTAATAGCATCAGTCCAAGTGTCTTTTGCAGGACAATAAAGTACAGTTTATTTAAGTGCATGAGAGGATTTTACGAGACAGCAAAGCACATGGGCTACAGAGAGTAGAAGCAGCAAATAAACCAGACAAGTAAGACAAACATTCCACCCTTTGTTCTTTGTAATCCACCAGTTTTCTGTATCTGTTGTTTGCAAATCCCAGTTTTTCCATCTTTTCGGTTGTTAACTGCCCACACTTCTTTAATCAGTCCATATTCCTTGTCTAATTACTGCTTTTCTTCCTAAAGAACTTTGTTGTGGTTTTACTCCTCAGAGTTTAATCTTTTCTTTCTTCTCTTTTTTGCCTATTGGGTTGTTCCATTTTCTACCTTATCAGGTCATTCTACCCCAGGTTTTGAAATAAGGATTCTCTCACAGCAGTGTTTCCTCTGAGCTCATCCTCGTTTTTGAAAAGGGAAAAAAGGAAGACCAGGAAGACCTGGGGAGATACAGGCAGGTTTTCCCCCCTAAGATCTTATCCAGAAAAATCATTGAGAAGATCCTCCTGTAATTTATGCTAAGGCACAGGGTCTTCTACAACAGGGTTACAGTGTTGGGGCATAAGGAAAGAACAACTCACTCACATCACCTACCTCAGGTACGTTAAATAGATTTGAAACTCTCCACCGTCTCTCCACCCACCAATTTTTGGACAGTGCTTGAAAAATAGAAACAAGCGAATTATCAATAAAATAAACAGTAACAATAATTAAACAAAAACCCATCCTGCAGAACTTTCAATTGCAAGGAAACAAAGAAGTGCAGTACAGCAGAAGGTGTTGAGTTCTCTGATGGTGTCATAGATGTTAAAAACGGATACTGACATGCAAGAAATGTGTATTACTTTTCCTTTCAACATGTTTAGATCATCAAAATCTCTAATTAGCATTTGAGTGCTTCCTAGTTTTTGTGAGATCCAAAAAACAATCATAGTAACTCAAAACATTTTCTTGCTCTTTATGAGATAACAATCCATTTCCTAGGGAAGTTGGATTTTTCATGGTCACTATCAACAAAACAAGAATGGAAATTTTGTTATAGAGAGCACATTTCCCCCTTGGGTTTTCCTAGTGTTAATTTGCATTATATCCTTTCCTACACTCTTCTGGGGTTTGGTTTGGTTGCTAGTTTTCATTAATTATTAAATTTATTGTGATTAATTCAGGCAATTCTTTAGAATTTATATTCCTAAACAAGTTATGCATTTTAATTCTTTTACCATTCTTGTTTTAATTTATACCCACCTAACCTCTTTTTCAAGTATGCATTTTGTTCTGTTCTGAAGAACGTCTGAATGATGATTTTTTGCACTTAGGAAAAAGCATAATATGTTACTCCAATTAAAAATGAACAGAAACCCCTGAAAATCCAGGACAGGGCCAATGTTATATTATTTTATTTTTACAGAACTTTTTTTTATATTTCCCTATAAATATTTTTCCATAGTGATAGGATAGAATATTAAGTAACAAAGAAAATACCATTCTTCTTAATATCTAATGGAGAGCTTTCAGCGTCAGACAGAAAGTGATAGAAACATAATGGGAACAATACTGGGTGGCGTTGGTGGAAATATGAAGAGATACGAATAATTAATTGTAATAACAGTAACAAAATTACTTTCAGCCTACTTAGTTATTGCAAAAATGGCCCAACATTTATGTTCTTCACTACTCCTGAAAAACTTTAAATGATATTCAGTAGAATATATTAAAAAAGCTATAGATCATTAAGCTGTTCTGCCTTCACTGATGTTGAGATAGCAGAAGAGCTCACTCTGAAAATATTTGAACCAAGATTATGAAATAATTTCATGACATCATGTGAGTTACTTTGAATCCTAGAAGTAGAAAACCGTGACTAAAATTATGACACTATTGCAACAGCCTAATTTTTGTGTCTCATTTATATATCAGTGGTAGGAGATTTTAAAAGAAAAGTACTGGGGGAGTACACGTATCAGTTTTAAGGAGGTGTGTTTGAACTAGAACATCTGAACTACATTAAATCACTCCTCTGATTCAGAGATCATCACTAGTCACAAATGTTTTTGCCAAAAACATTTTTTACTCTACCTGAGTTTTTGGACAAAGAGTTTGAGAACATTACAGCTCCATCCTGTTCTGTCTTAATAAGGTGTTGATTAATACTTCTGTGAGGCTGTTTGCAGTGTTGCAGGAGAAGTTCCCTGAAGAGCCCTGGGACAGTGGCCCGCACACAGGTCCATACCCTGTGATACTTTGGAACACACTTCACCACAGGACATTATTAACATATCGAAGGAGCTGGTGGATTGAATAAAGTGCACTGACAGAAATCAGTGTGCTCTAATCTTCCTTGCAGAGCAACAAAGAGGGCCATGAGAAATTCTACCTTAGTGTCTTGATGAGTTTATTAAGCTCTTTCTCTACAAATGTAAAATTATTAGAGGGAACCATGAGATAGCATCACTACAGAAGAAAATAATTTGAATGCATGCAATCATGGATATCCCGTATTTTATGTGCCAATGAAACTATTTCTGTCCTGTAATAGACAGCCTGTTTAAAGAAATTTCCCAAAGACAAATGGAGGTAAAGCAGAAATGAAATTAGTGTGAAGGACAAAATACTGCAAAGGATTAAAAAAATTACAATGTCCTTCAATACAGGGAGTATTTTTTTTGTCAAAACCACTCTTTACCTTGAGGCCAGCCTTTTTTGTCTCTGATTTCTGCTGTCTTTGCTTTATTTAGCAACCAGCCAAACAGCTTTGCTTTTAGAGAATTGTAGTTCTGGTAGTTGTGCAAAGGGTGATAATATTGAGAATTGCAAGTAGATTGGGATGTGGCAGTCCAGCTAAGGAGCAAAGAAGAAAAAGAGCATGTCAAGCAACTGCTTCAATCTCGCCAGTGACTTTGTACTTTATCAAGATCAACTCCAAAGGTTTCGGAAAGGGAGTTTCCACATACCTGTAAAATAAAAGTGGTAGAAAAAAAGTAAGTTTTCCTAACTTTTAAACTACTATGAGCAGTAATATCCAAGACCGTAATACAGCAGAGGAAGGTCATGTGGCAATTGTTGGACTGAAATTTGAACAGCTCATAATTGGAAAATCCTTGCATGTAATGCTTCCATTCTGGGACTGATTTAAAACAAACTTGACACTAACAATGCTGAAGCTACGGCTGAGTTGGTTTCAATAGATTTAAAAAATAATTTCTTAAATAATGCTTGTGCAAAAACAATTTAAATTTTCTCTATGGATCATTCTGTTAGTTTAAAACTCAACTTGTCAATATTTATTATATTCATGCATGTCATGAAGAATTCTTTTTACTGTTATTGTCCATTCTGAAAATAAAAACAAAATCAAGTCTAGAAATACTGCAAATTGTTTTTCTTATTATGTGACTTCTTCTTTTCAATATATTCTAGTTCTTTCTTTATTATATTTAAGGCAGAAGCAATAAAAAGCAATTGTTTTCAAGAAAGATGTGAATTATATGTATTTCTTCAGAAATGTATTCATGAGAACAATGCCCAGGAGATGGTTTAAAAGCTACATAATTTCAAAAAACACACACCTTTGTTTTGGCTTGAAATCTGTGCATTTTGCAGACATTTACTTGATTTAACTTCACTGTTAATACACTTAAATGAGGTGTGTGTATGTATGTGCATGTGTGTGTGTGTGTAACATTTGCTGCTAATGAACAGGGACTTTTCTACTGCAACATTTCATTACAGAGAGCAATTACACAAAGAGCATGTCAAATATATTATGCTTTTACTGTGAAGATGTAGTAAATCAAAGGGAAAACATCTTCCCCGTGCTGGGTTCTGAATGGATATTATGAGAGATTCCCAAAATAGACAAACGGAACAATTATGAGGAAAGAAGTGGAAAATAAGATTTGAAAGTAAGAATGTTATCTATTTGTATATGGGACAAGGCACCACCTTTTCTCCAGATAAATCAGCAGTACTTTACAAACTATGCGCCTTTTGAAGAATCGATGGAATCAGACAGATCTGACATAATTTTAAAAATCTTGTAAATATTTGACTCCCACTGATTTTAGTTGGAGCAGATACCTGAATTTATTTTGAGAATCTTTCACATTGCACGCCAGAATTTTAAATGATTTTTCTTCAAATAAGAAAATTATGCAAGTAGATCATATATATATAGATATATATCTGTATGTATATACATGCATATCTATACACATTCATCTTTTCAGAGCTAGGGATGAAAAGTTTAATGTACAGTACATTCAATTAAGTGAAAAAACATACAATTTGCATTGGAATTCACTAGATACACATTTGACCCTTTTTTCTTAGTAGAAGAGTTGAGAGTTTTTCTTTGTGCATTATTTATTAGTTGATCAGACAGAAAATAAACTGGAAAAGAAATATTTTTATCTAATAAAATACAAGTTTTAACACACACTATGAAAAATTAGTTGAAATGTCATAACGTTTTATTATAAATACTTACAGAGTCTTTAGTTCTGGCCAGATCCTATTTCATCAAGTTTCGGAATAGATCTCATTAAGAATTGGATTTATCTCAGTACATGCAAACACCTACAGCATTGAAAACTGTACTTGAGTGAGTGTCCATATGCTGTTTTTGAGAGATATGGACATGTCTTGGTTTAGATAGACAGGTGTCTGCCAGGGAGGATTGGAGTCTCCCTTAAAATGTAAGCCCCTCCCCCCCTTTTCCAAATTATCATAAATTTGCAATTAAAAGGCTGTCAGGCAAAGATTTTGGGAATAGGTATAGCAGTTCTTTACTAGGGATATAAAAATACAGATGTTGTAGTACAGAAGAATAAGCAAACAAATAAACAAACAAGAAATCCTAGAAAACCCTGACAGAGTCAGAAATACAACCTGACACCCTGTCGGTCAGGGTGTTGGAAGCAGTCCAAAGTAAGCCCTCCTGGAGTGGCAGATGTGGTTCTGTTGGAGTAGAGATGGTCCCGTTGAAGAAAAAGGGTCCAGTAATGGTGAGATGGGTCTGGTCTTCCTCCAGGGATCTGGTGGAAAAAAACAGGATACTTAGTGGGACTGTGGCTCTTTTTTTTCTAGGTTAAGATGGTTTGGCTCCTCCTCCCTGTGTGGAGCAGCTTACAATAGTGCAGTGTAATGTGTAATGTCATTGATGAGCTCTTAATGGTCCATCAGCAGAAGACATTCCCATGGAAGTAGTGAAACAATGAAGAGAGATAAGTAGCACTCTACCATCTGATAAGTGACACTGACCTGTTTGGGCAAAGATAAGCAATTCTGCTCCACCCAGATGGAATAGAATAATATGCTCTTTACAAAACCCATGACAGGACAAAACCTCTTACTAGAGGTGAGGACATAATTAATTTATTCCTGAATGGACATATAAAAAAGACTGCAGAAGATTTCTGCCTATGTCTCTACACTGACTACAGAAGGACATCCGTATGACGAGGGTAGAAAAAGGGTTAGGAAAGACAACTGATGGCATTCCCTGACAGGAGTGGGATACATTTCCTTAAAATCAATCTGACACGCGTAATTAGCAATGCTGCATGGAAGCTCTCGTTTTACCATTTCTTTGCCTGCTTGATATGGGCCACTTCCATAATAAAGCTAGACTGGACTTTTTGATTTTCAGTAATTTGCATCTAGAAATACCTTGGAACAAAGTTTCTGGTAATGTGAGGCAGAATTCAGTTTCTTAATTTTTATTTTTTTTAGGAATATAGGAGAATTTAGGAATAAGGAGAATTTATTATGGTATTATATTTCAGAGATTTCTTTTATAAAAACAGACACTAGTATTTGGGCCTAGAGTATTGTCTTTGGTATTTTCTCTCTTAACTTAAATGATACCTTTTCCAGGCAAGAAAAATCACTCACTTCCAGATGCCAGTCAATTACTTTAAGAACTGCTGGAGAGTTTCACTTCTGAATAATTAACTTTTTGGCTCTAAAAAGTGACAAATTGCCTAGCACGTAACTTGAAAGATCACACGGGAAAGTGAAATTTAGCACTATTTAAGATTTCCTGCCTGAAAAGATTTGATTTTTTCTTTGCTGTAGAAGCTGAACTGAGCACCAGGTTCCTGTTCCTGGTTGAGCATTCACCACATGCTCCTGTTATTTGCTCTTAGAGTAGCATCAGACAGTCCCACTGAAACTTGAAGATCCTTTTGTGGAGATTAGCTCTGCATTTTCATTCTACAAACATTCTAGAATTAGGTTCTAGATAAGACAAGTAAAGGATGGCTCTTTATTAATTCCTCTGGAGTTCCTGATGGCGTTTATGAAGGCAAATGAATCTGACTTCATGCTCATCAGAGCAGACCAAGATCCTCTCAGATGTTTGTAGGCACTTCCTATAGTGTTGATGGCTATTCCAAAACCAATCACAGTAGTAACCAAGAAACCAAAGTAATAAATAGCTAGTTTAGCTAATCACAAATATTCTAGTATAAATATTGTCTACAAAGTAAAAAGTTACATACCGAACCTTGGAAAAGCAAATTCAAGCACTTAAAAAAATGTCTCAGAATTAAGAATTTGGCATTTCAGCTTCCTAAAAATGTCCATTTTGACATGTTTTTGACTTTACAGCAGTACTTTCTGAAACATGAACATTATAGATTGACTTGTCTCATCTGTTATCTCCCATCAATATGTGATGCACTGTGTTCTCAAATAGACTTGATGATGATGATGAGGGTGATGGTGATAGGTTGGGATTTGGAAATAATTTTATTGAAGGGTGTCTGAAAAAAATGCCCTTTTTTTGCATATACTGTTGGCATTTTCATAGATGAAACAAACACCTGCACGCACAAACAATCCTAGCCCACAGAAATGCAAAGTTTATGAGTTTGGACATCTGTGTTTGCTAACAGTTGTCACCCTAATTTAGAGAGTCTTGGGAAGCGAAGGGTTATGGAATTAATCTTGACACATATTTCTGAAGGTGAGTTTTTTTCTGTAAACTGTCTGCTATATGTCAGTGTGTGTGTATATTTTATTAAAATGTACAATATATTAAGGCATAAACTATTGTAATTTAAACATGGATTTTATTTTCCATTTGTACAGGTCTAAATTTAGGAAGACATTTAAATATTTATCTATCATGCTTTCAATTACTTCACTTGCTGTGGGTTAAATAATTTTCCAAACCAAGAAAACTTTTACTGTGTCAGGGTCAGAAAGACACTGTCACCAGCTCTGCAGTTATTTCTTTCTGTCAGTTGATACAATAAAGGATGCATATTTCCCCAAGGTCACGCAAATGTTGTTCTATAAAACCCAGTGATTTCATTGGCTGGGTAATTGATTTTCAGAGGAGAATCAAAAAATGACCATCTCATTAGCTAGCAGGGCTTAGCAGCCAGGATCCACTGGTTTGGGCAGAGAGACAGAAAAAGTCACAGATGGAAAAATATAAAAAACAAGTAAACAGAAAATACTGCAGCCAACAGCTCCAGTCAGTGTTCAGTTTTCCCCAACTTTTACTTTAAGGCCTTAAAGAAGGATTTTTAATCTCATCCCTTTTCATTTACAGTGGCAGGTAAAGCAAATATATAAAATGCTACACTGGTAGCAGAGCAGGTTGTTTTGTTTATTAAGTCAAAGTGAAATGTTGATTTACACTAAGAACATAAAAGCAAAGGGGAGATGATTACAGCTTCACTTTGGCTGCTCAGTTTCTAATAATCTTCTACATGTAATGAGACTGGGGAATGGAGAAACCTTTTCCTGACAATGCTGGCAGTAGGATAACTTCTACATGCTATTGATTTTTCTTCATTGATTGTAATCTTCCTCTTCCTGAGCGTCTGTCTTTGCTTCTCTGACATATTGAGCACTGAATAGTCCCTGAGTAATTCTTGAACAGTTTGGGATCATTTTTATTTTCACAGGACAGTTGAGACCAATGGAGTGATTTATGTGTACTTTGGAAGGCAAAACAAAGCAGTACTTCTCTGTGAATAACTACGGACACAAAGATTGTGTTTGGTTGTTTTTTTTTTTTTTTTTTTTTTTTTTTTTTTTTAAAAGCATCCCCCTCTTCCCTCCTGTCCAACCCCCCCTTTACTTCTGCACTCCAATAATTTCATAAGTATCTGCCAAATCATGTAGAGGAGAACACTAAAGCATAAACAGCTCTCACAGCTGTGATTTCAGCCATGATTGATGATGAAATACCACTGGAGGGATAGCAGGAAAATGAATATTTATTAATGGTATAAAGTGCCACAGGTTTAAAATCCAGCAAGATCCATCATTTTATATCTATGGGATGTATGCATTGAAAGCAGAATGTTCAATAAAAGGAGCCAAATACCTTAGTCAAAACATAAGTAATTCCAGTGGGCTGCTGATTGAATTCCTGCCTTAAAGTGAGCTAACCATAGTGGTTTTCATAAAGATTTTATTCCTGCTTTAGCTGCCATTAAGATTACATGAATAGTAGATCATGTAGGCCTAGCCTAGAAAAAAATTGCAGTGGCAATAGTTTTAGCATATTATAAAAACACATAGCTATCCACAACTATCATCCACATACTAACACACAATTTACAATCATTCTCTGCGAAGGCTCTGCAATTGTTGTGTAACAGTTGGATTTTTCTGTCATTACTTCATTAGCTTTCATTTTATGAAGCTGACAGGTCAGATAACCTGTACCACACTGCTACAGGCAGCTTTGCATATTTTTTTATTCACAGCAGAATTTTGCTCTGAATGATCCCAGTGTTTCAGAAGTTAAATAAGGCAATTTCTGGCTTATCTGATATGCAAAAGAGATTTTCTAAAAAATTTATTTTGCAAAAGAGAAAAAAGCAATACAAAGCAATTCTTCAGTCTTTCTCTTTTTAATGTGGGCATGATTAGGAAGCATTGTCCTGTGTCGATTCTTCTTTTCCCTCTGATGTTTTTGCAGTCTGTTATATGGGATGAGCTTGTTCAGACAGTAAAAAATGTAGCTGATGTGTTGACAGCAAAGGAGAAATTGACTGATGGAATTCAGCTGCATAATTTAACATACAGCTTTCAAGTCAGGCTGGAAGTTCCAGAATGTTAAACTTTGGCTAATGGATAGGGCTGAGAAAGACAGGGTTCAGAGGAAGTCTAAAAATGGATCAAAAACATACTCATGGCTAATAACACAAGAAAAACGGTTATTTACTTTGATTGGAGGAAAGAAAAAGAAAATAAAATAAACTTGTTGTTGGTGGTGTTTGGACAGTAAGAAACAGTGCGTGCTCTCTACACACAAAAGGAGGATCTTTATGTTGAATGAAATTAAGAGCAAACAATGGAGACCAAGTCATCTCTTCCCTTGGGTCAACACTGGCCTTGTAACAAAGCTTCACCAGATCACTGGGTCAATTTTTATTTCACATGTTCACTCAGTGGAAAGCCACCTACCCTTGCATTTATTACTATGTTACCTGGGCTTTACAGTTGCCTGAATAATGAGGCCAAAGGACAGGGACTGGGGCAAAAAGATGGGAAAAGGGGTAGCTAAATCCCTGGACACCAGATGATGTCTCTTGTGCTCCGTTTACACATCATCACCAGATGATGTCTCTTGTGCTAAGGATTAGCAGCTCTCACTGACAAGATTTGCAAAGAAAGGCCTAGGCCTGGTGCAGCTTTCTGGATCACAGGTGGTCCTGTGATCAGAGATGACTCACAGGAGAAAGAATGTGAAAGTCACATTTTTTAAAATAGACCTGCTATTTATTGACCTATTGCCATATAGTCTCATTAAAAAAAAAAAAAAATCAGGAATTGAAAGGTTAAAAAAAATAAATTGTTGTAGCACAATGAATTATTGTAAAAGCAAATGAACCTTACACAGTTTTGCTTGTCCTGAGTGCTGAGCAAGCATTTTTCAATTGCTGCTTTCCCAAGGTATTCCCAGTAGCTGCAGTGTGCAGGGAAGGTTAGAAGTACCTTTTCTGAAAATCACCCACTCCTGTGTAAGATACAGAGTTAAGTTAGCACTTACTTGGGAAAGAATAATGATGATGATTTGTCTTCATGTTTGGAGATCAGAGAACCTTCTTTCAGGCAAGGAAACATATTGCAGGTGAACTGAAAGACAGAAATCAACCAATACTCATAATGACAAGGTTTGTGGTTAATTTTGTCTAACGCTGTTGTTGGGATTTGGATTGTTCTTCAAACACCTGAGTTCCATTCTGCCTATATGGACATCTGCTGTCATGTGAAATGCCCCAGAATATACTTTCTGTTTTCCCACTGCTTGTCTGGATGGATATATATTCTCAGGCTGCTCTACTGGTTCTGGGTGCCCAGTTGGGGCTCTTAGAGGTAGCTTCATCAGGTAACCAATGGCTCCAGGGACATCCTTCCTGGGCTGGTAGTTGCAAGGTTTCTACAGTTCAGTGTTCCCAGGTGAGGTAAGTAGAGAGGGACATGCACACCCAAAATATGAACAGGACTGGTCACAAACACACACCAGCACAGAGAGGAAAGTGAGCATCTATTGCCACACACATAATGACACTCAGCACTTTTGGTCCTTCACTTGTATGTTACATTTTAGGTTTTGAACCCCCAGTGTAGGTTTTTTTAAACACAGCATGACAATTTCTTCTCGGAGCAAAAGTCCACTTCTCTTGCCTCCCATACTTAGTCCTAAAGAAAATAATCTCCCTTAGTATTCAAAATCCTCATGGGAGAATTGCAATGCCTATTCCAGCTTTGAATGACTTTGGGACATATCTGAATATTCCATCAGTTTGAATCAAATTCAGCTGCTGTCTAACCCTGGAAGTACCTGCAATCACAAAGAAGTCTTTCTGGTCGGCCAGAATTTCCTTCAGTTCCCTTATTGAATTGCACTTTGGAAAATGTGTCCCACCACTGTTTGCATCTCAGCTGAGGAACTTGGGGTGCATGTACAAAATGATTAAACTCAAGACAAGGAAACAGTTCTGAGTCTAATTTTATAGTCATGTGTCTCAGACAAAAATTTTTTATTAGGTGAGACATTGGTGTGTATCCTTGTGCATTAAATGTGTAAGGAAGTGTAAGTCCCTCAAATTCTCTTGACTGTCTCCCCAAAATTAACAGACTAATTTGCTACCCTTCCAGACTTCAAATTCTTTTATTTTTGTCTACAGACTTAAACAGGCTAGATCAGAAGACATCCATTGTACTCTCAGGGACAGATAATTATTTCTTGTCAGTATATCCTTATGAGAGCAGATTTGTTTTTAAAAAAGATACAGGGAGGGTATAGACACTTTTCCAGCTTGTACTCCTGCAGAGAGGCTGAAACTCCTTATTGGCATAAATGGTCAAAGGCATTTCAGCCTGTTTGAGGCATTTCAGCATTTCTAGAAATATAACAGAAAGGGAGATGGGCAATTGACCATAAAGGAAATGGATACTCTGGAGGCTAAGGATCTGCAGTGGGAAAGCAGAGCGCTAAATTATTTTTCAGCCTGAGCAAAAGGTGTCAAGCTAACTTGGGTGAACTTACTTTTCTATGCCTGTATTTTCCCACCTACTAAGGCAACTATAGTAAAAGTCAGAGAAAGAACAATATAAAGGAAATCTAGTAGAATGCAAGGTCTAAAGGTATTAATACTTTCAAAGCTCTAATAATGAAAATCCTGCAGATTTATTCCTTGTGCTTACATATGGGTATGAAATATCAGATTCCAGTAATGGACTGGTTAATAATATAAAAAAATAAGCAGTGGAGAAATGGCAATAATGAAGCTGGTTAAGATTCTGTTGCTTCTCACAGGGGAAAAAAGGGCTTTATTATGATTCAAGCAGAGCACCCAGATTTCAAGTATTTGATACTAGCTGGTAATGGGAAATTACCCAGGTTTTTCCTCTATTTCTGCTCCAGCATCTTAACTTGAGCACCCTACATAATTCTGTTTCATGGGCTCTGATGTTTGGTAGAAGGGTTCAAAAACTCTTATAAAGAAAGAAAAAATCCATAAATTCCTTTTGTTTTGAAACTATTATAATCACAATTTTCAGAAAACAGTATCTGTATCATGGGCTGAAGGTTTGTTACAGTGGCATGTCACATCTGGAGAGATCAACCATATAATATTGTTTGACTGGCAGCAGCATTGCCAGTTTGAGGAAAGGCACCTCTAACTGAGGCAACAATTCCAAACATATTTCTTCTCCCAGTGTATAACACGTGCACCTCTGCTTCTTGGGCTCTGTATTGCTCCTTTGGCTGGAAGGGTCATAAAAATCAGGCTTTAGTAAGGCAATATCCACACTGCTGCCAGGGGCTCCAGGACCAGAGCCTTTATAGAGGTAGCTTATCTATCTTTAATCTAGATTTCTTGGGTAAAATCCCTGGACTCAATGTATTAAAATAGTCAGGTTACAGCATAAAATATTAAAACCATAAAACCTGTGAAAACTACCCAAACCAAAACATGCTTGTGGAAACCTGTGGAATCTTCCCTTCATTCAGTGCATGAGGGTTAAATATTTACTCTTCTTCACCAGAAAAACAGTCTGATCTAATAAGTGCAACTGCCTGTACTCACCATGACCCTTTTCTCTAGCATATTTCTTGCTGCACACTGGCTACCAGCGTTTGCTTTGAAGGGAGGAAAGGACCATTTATGAGAACAATTCCTGAAAGGAACCAGACAAATGTTTTTATAAATTGTGGAGATCACAACTACCTTTTAATGGGTAGGCTTTACACTGGTTTCACTTTTACTTTTGGAGGTCACACAACACATTAATTCTAGAGGCATACTTTGTACCACTGTAGTCAAACCCGGGGTTTCTGAAGCCATGAAAAGTTTATTGGAGGGGAAAAAAACCAAACAACCAAACCCACAATCTCTTGTTAAAGGCACATTTAACAATATTTTAAGTATTTCAAATTAATAGTCTTCAAGATAATAATATAGTCTTAAAATTTAGAAAATACATACTGTGTTATTCCCTTATGTAAAAACTGTTCAATCAGTTCTTCAATCCTGGAAGCAAAATGAAACAATAGAATTTAAGTGACAAAGACAAATTGATAAGAATAAACAGTCATGTTGAAAAGTCCCCACTAATCCAGATGATGACAGATAAACCAGACCACTTGGTGTATGATGAATAAAGTCTGCATTCCAGCTCTTAATTAACACAGTGAAAATGCAGGAAAGGTTGACATCCACTTGGGGTAAGATTCATCTCATCAGACTTTAGACACCTACAAAGCAGACATCTCCATCTAAATGCCTGTCTAGACTCCTTCTTTAGCTGATGAAGAGGAATAAGAGGAATAGACACTTCCAGAGCTTTTTAATTTTTTTTTTCCTTGTCATTTTGTCTGCTTTCCAGCATAAAGATGAAATTAGCTGAGCTCTAGATGTGGCAATTTTTCTCAATCAGGTATGAAAGGGGTATATTCTCTGGCATCATTGATGCAAATGTCTGCACGGTAGGCATTTGTATTTAGCCAGATGAATCATACTGACAGTCTGTATGATTTTAACTCTTTCTCATCCTTTCTGATATAGAATTATTTTTACTTGCATTGACACAAAATGAGAGAATTTCATTTCAGAAAGGCGTATGCATGGCAGTACACAGGGACCAAGGCAAGAAGTACTTGAAATGGGAGGAACATGCAGTATTCAGTGTTATACAGTTCTTTCTGCTTTGGAGATATCAAAATAAAAGGAAATTGCTATATTTTTTACCCTTCAGCTCTCTTAATCTATACTGCTAACAAATCAGATAGTTGATGTAAGACAGAAATAAAATGTATGTGCAACATATTCCCAATCAAATTTGGAAATCTTGACATTTAAGGAAATTACATTTCATTTCCGTGCCACTGTTTTAAAAGTGCAGGTGAAATTTCTCAGCTTTATTTTTAAATCAGAAGGCAAGGCCTTACAAATATGTTTCAAACAAGGTTAATTTTGCATCTAAATAGTGAAAAAACCTGATGAGTTAAGACAGCAAAAATAGCAGGATTCAGAGCTGAGCCCTCAAAATTAGTAAATGTTTGTGCTATCATTTCTAGACAAACCTTATTTTGACCAACATATATGTACATCTTAATAGCATCTTTATTAATATCAGTGTATTTTTCACTTTTATTTTTGCAGGTTTTTTTTTCTTCTTCATGTATTTACAGGATGAATATTGTGTTTCAAAGACATGGATAAATCTGCAAATTGCTAATTTTAATGATCTGCCTGGGGAATTTCTAGTAAATATGTTCATCAATAATAAACATTTTCTGTAAATTTTAATTAAAGATTTGATGTCCAAGACCCTCAAGTTTTCTTAATGCCAGTGTCGCAGCATATACTCCAGCCAGTCTTTCTCTGCAGAGCTCACACCATGTACACCTGAGCCTCAAGGGACTGTCTGTAGTCATCATCACAGCTCAGGAAGCACATTTTGATATCTGTCAGAATCCTCAGATTTAAACTTTTGACTGAAAGCATGGAATTTCGAGGACTTCACTTCTGAGTGTTGTATATGGCAGAGACTTACTTCTGCTCAGAGACTGAGATGAGTCTTTCCCTGTCCCTTGGATGAGCAGGGCCAAGCCAGAATGCTGCAGCTTTCTTCTCTCTGTGTGATAAGTAGAGGTGGTTAATAGGAAGATGACAATTAGAGACGCCTTATGGACAGATATTTTATTTTAATGCTTGCAGTGTGGTCAGATGCCATGGTATAAATAACAGCACAAACAAACAGCTGTAACAGCACTAATGACCTTGTGAGACAGTTTGCAAATTGAAAGGAATTTCAGTGTGCTCCTTATTCAGTCTTTTAAAGAAACTGCACTTACCTTTCTTTTGTGAGGGAAAGGAGACAGCAAGTGTGCTCTTTATAAGCACCAGGACTCTCATAGGATGTAGAAAATTTTGCATAATGGAGCTGTCAAGAATCTTTCATATTTAGACAAGAAGTTGACATAGTTTTGGCTTTTTGCCAAATCTTAGGAATGCTATAATTTAAAAGGTGAAAAGTATGTGCTTTTTTCTTCATATCCAATGGCTTTCCTTTTTTTTGGCTGACCATAACCATTTGAATATTAACTCAGCTGGGAAAAAAAATATTTCAACACCGGTAGGACCAAAGCATCCAGTAATTTTCTTTAGACAATATCTAGTAAAACTGTATGCTCTATCCTCCAAGCTAAGTTTGAGAGCCACAGCAGAAAAGTCATGCTCTTTTTTTTTTACCAATATGCTGCAGAAATTATTAATTTTATTCAGACTGTTTAGTTCTCATCCATCTATTGAATTTTTAAAGAAAAATATTGCCAGCACTTTTCATATTGAGGGGCTGCAGGACAGCTCTGGGCCACCTTGCAGCCACATTGCTGAAGGTTGCTATTAATTGTCAGTCTGTTACCATGCTTGTGCTGCTCAGAGATGTCTGATGGCTGTAACTCCATGGTGCAAATAGAAGTAGTAAAGGAATACCGTGATAACTGCAGGATATGATGCTTCCTTATGAAGTCTGAAAACTCAAGGCATTTTCCTGGTGAGGGTGTACACAGACAGCCTGTCATTATAACCTGATTGCATTCACAGAATGTTTCTGCCCTTGTCTCATTACTGGAGAACACATTCTTGGCTTCACACAGTTCCCCCTCCAGTGGCTGGCACCTTCCTCCTTCAGTGAGATCCAAATTTGGTGCAGGTACTCTAAAGCAGTCTAAAATACTCTTATCCTCCTTTCCACTCTGTATTGGGGACAGCAGTTAGTGTGCTGTGGTCCAGTAGTCCTGGACTGTACTAGAAGACAAGGCTTATTCTCTGCCTCCTCTCTGAAATAAAGGGAAAGGACTGTAACCTTTGTTCCCTGCTCAAATATATTCATCAGGTTTCAGCCACCAGCTCTGCCTCATGGCTGTTATCTGGAGAAAACAGATTTGGGATGGGCCTTACAGGAACCTCTTCTATTTGCAAAACATGCAAAGAAAACCCTTGATTTGGATCGTTGCATGCTTATAATCACCAGGCACAGAGCTCATGGTAGCAACTGCTGAAGGACCTCACTCTATTTTAATTGATTGTCTTTGTGTGAATCACATCTGCCTATTAGTAACTCAGTTTCAGAACAGTATTTGTCTTCTACAAAAAGAAAGGAAGATGTCATGCCACACAATTACCTCTCAGAAAAAAACCTAGATATATGGTCCTATTGCTATTGTAACTTCCTATTGAGCTGTCCAGTCCTGTAAAACTGGAATCAGAAAATAAGACAGATCAATAGGACAAAATATCATCTAAAAGAAGAAGAAGATTATGGTCAGTGTGATTCAAGATTTTGCCCAAGCTATTTAGGTTGTTCAGTAGGACATCTATGTTTTTGAACCTCTTGTTATTTGTATTATAGTTTATGGTAGAGGGGTTTTCCTATCAGTAAAATTATATAATATTTTGCCCTATTTAATCCAAAGGAGTAAATTTACAGTATTTAAATTAGTCTAACTCCTTGGATGATCCTGTGATGAAGGGACATGCTGTGCTACTCGTTAATGTACTGTAGCTGGAATGAGATGATTCCTGAAATAGTTAAAAGGCTTTGTATGGACAAAAGGGAAGATAAGACCCCACATTACTACTGCCACTGCCCACACCAGCAACTACAAGAACACAATAGAAGAGCAAATTTGGAAGTTATTGCTTTAAGGTATCTGGAAATATTCCTCAAGCATGTTCTCTTCTGATGCTTCATTATACACAAGCAATTTAAATTGCTGCTATTCATGTTTTCTATACAATGTTATTCTCTGATCCTTGTCTTCCTTGCACAGTTGCTATCCTTCCTCTGATAAGGAGGTATGTGTTATAATTCTGTTTAATATATTTGCATTCTTTATAGTTCATGATTGGTAATTATACTTTTCCTATTAATAGAGTTCTTTCGTCTTTAAAATATTATCTCATTGGATTCCAGCAAATCCTTTTAGGCATACTGAAACTTTCAGGCTTCTGTTACCTAATCTGTCTTCCTGGCTAGTTTTAAATTTTTCTTCCCCCCCTCCACCCCCCTCTTAATTTTTTTCTTTTCTGTATTTCTGGAGGGTGAGGTATTTGAGATTACACTTCCCCTAGGTAAGGTACCGTATCTAACTATCGACCTTTGCTTAATGATTAGGTTTTCTACGTGCACAGCTTGTCAATACCTCATAGCTACAATTTCATATCACGTTTTTTTCATGTGAATGTGCCTGTTCTGTAAAATTAAGAAGCCAAAGAAATATGGGAAACTGCAGGTAAGTGTGTGAACTGTTGCAGGCTTTTCTGAAGGGCTCTGTGTATTGTTTGGAGTCATTCACGTGGTCTGCAGCTGCACGACCTTGTGAGTTGAGACTGTAGCAAGGCCTTCTGGAAACAGCTGCCCCACACAGATTGTTGGTAAAAAGAACTGAACACACCTACAGTTGGTCTGAGAGAAAGAACCATTGCAATTGATGCTTTCTGGTCTGTAAACCCCTGTGAGCCAAGGACTTTCTTCTCAAAAGAATTCTCTAACTGTTACACCTGGGGGCTGTGTGTATGTCATGACATAAAACAGAGTCTGAATTAATTATTTAGTATGGTGCAGCCCACTTTGACTTATAAGCTATAAAAAGCCCGCCCGAGAGAGAATTAATTATTGCTGGAAATAACATATAATTACAATGTTGCAGGGAAAAGATAAGAATTAATGTGCCAGGTGTAAGTAGATTAGACCAGCTTGACAGAAATGAGCAACTAAAAAAGAATTTATAGATGAAAGCTTACAGCCTTGCATCCATAGTGACTGGAAAGCATTACCATGTGATGACTGCTTAGTGGTGTATGTGAAATGAGATATTGGCTTTAGACTCATTGCTCAGAGACAGGTCTCTGTGTCACCAATCTGACAACAAAATGGAGTGAATTGAACATCTCATCAGAGAAATGAGAAGAGAAAAAGCTCAGAGGCTAAATTAAACTTATTTGCCTTCTTGAAATTATCTCCTTGGGCAGGCATTGAGGAATCCTGTGGCAGAGAAGGGCTTTGTGAGGATACACATTTCTCTCTGTTTTTCCGTCCTTCTCCAGTGGAGCAGGACTATGAACTCCAGGGTGGAGAGCCAGCTGAATTTAATCAGAAAAAAAGAAAAATACTGCTTTATTCATGGTCTTTCAAATAGGGAGGGACAAGGAGGAGGAAGGAGAAAACTAAGTTTTCCTATGGCTTACCAATTTTCTTTTTAAGAAGGAACATTTATAACCTGCTCTTGGACACCTCGGGGTGTATTATGCCTACTTTGAAGGCCAATTTGCAAGAAGTAACCTTTGCCCACTGTGTGGAGTCTAATCAGGAACACCAGTACCCTGACTGAACATGGAAGACAATTGCACTGACAGTTTTCTTCTACCTGGGCTAAAAAAATGGCTTCACTAAGCCACTACAGATAAGCAGGAAGTACATGAAATCAAAATGTTGAAGAATTTAAAGAACTGTTGGGACAGACAAAAGAAGAGTGTCTCAGCATAAACAGTCTGTGGAACATTAAGGCAGAAATCTATATTTTACCGGAAGAGGATGAACATCCCTAAGCCCACCTTATTCTATCTGATGGGCATAGGAATTTTGCATAATCGTACATAATTTTTGTCCTTAAATTGTTCAGCTCTTGGCAAAAGTCTGTAGGCTCTGAACCTGGGTCCATCTCTGGGATGAAATAAAATCAAAGAATATTTTAAGGATCTTTCCTTATCTCCTACCATAATTTACATGCAACAATGTTTTGTGGTTTTTTTTCATTTGGTGTTCTAATAGTATAATATCAGGCACATGGTTACCTCAGCAGCTGGTCACAGTGATTCCACCTTGCCTACCACTTGCCATCTTTTGCTGTATTAGCAATTAGGACTAGGCAGCATTTCAGCTTCTTTAAGCAGTCATACTTTTGTAGAAACTGCATTAGAGTTACCAAATCCCCAGATTTATTTTTTTTTTTTTTACTGTTGCTAATAATGTGTAGATAAATTTGAAGCTTAACCTTCATTTTGCAATAGAATTCTTTGGATCAAAATTGTTAAGGGCATTTCCCGGACTGGCTAAAATAACTCACACCCGAAACAAAAAAAAATCCCACCAAAACGTTATTTGAAACATTCATGTCACTGTTGATAGTAGTTTGTTCCCCTTAACTCAAAATGGCGTATTAGTGGTTCAGATAAAAAGTATCATTCCATCCCATTTACAAAATTTGTCTGACTTTTATTCCATTTATGTGGAACTAAAACTAAGAATTTTAGGAACGTGGTTTAGTACAATAAAATGTGTTGGGTTTTTTTGTTTGCTTTTTTAAGTTATAATGAAGAAACAGTTTGGCCTTGTGCTTTTGAGTATAAATCCTAGGAGTTTTGGTGATATAAGTCTAAAATCAGTTTGTCTGCGGTTGTGAACTTATGTGAAAAGGACCTCTGAAAGTTTGCTAACTATTGCTTAATACTTAAATAAATAAAACACTAATACAAAGAGCTAGTTTTTGGTTGATTGCCTCACAGAGATTGCTACAAGTAAAACACTTTACAGCATGAATCAATCCTTTGTTTTGATTTCAATTATATTGGGCCATGCATAATTACGATTGACTCTTGTGAGCATTCACAAATTCTCATAATGAAGAGTTTAGTATAGCAATAGAATCAATAGAGAGTAAAGATTTGTCAATGTTATTTAAGACTTTACAATTAAGATCACAAAAATATCTCAGAGAAGTTAATGTTTCAGTGCCCACATTAACATTCCCCAGTTGCTGTTTCATTGGCATTCATTTTGCAACAGAAAGAGACAAGAATATAAATAAGAAGAAAACCGATATATGCTCATGCTTCCACCCACATGGTAAGTGTCCTAATTGTCACTCATATAGAGATGATGAGTTAGTTTTAAAGTTTGCAACAACCCTGTTGCTCAGGATTGAAAGGGAAAATATCTGGGAAGAAACACAGAGAATCCATACGGAAGATCATAGCTCATCTGTGCTGCATCAGCAGCTGAGACTGTGCTGATACTTGTCTTTCTTGGTTGACTGGAACACAACTGAGAGTATCCCTGTCATTTGCACTGTGTGTGCTTTTCCATGACTTCATGAATAGGCTGTATCAATATTGTGTCCAATGGTTAAGCCTTGGAATTTGACTTTCTGTAATATCAAAAATATTGCAGTAGTCTCTGACTTGTTCTGATTTGTGCAACTTGCCTTTACCCAAACACTTCCAATTACAGTGCAAGAGTCAGGGAGGGACAGGGATGAGTCTCACTGGGTGTCTTCCAGAGGTTCTTGTCTTAGGTAGATTATAAGAATTCATTAATATGCATGTGGTCATTCAATGCCCTGTTGCTGCAATGCCATAAACATGTTGCTTTATTAGAGTAGCTGTAGAATATCTAAATACCAGCCAGTTTGGATTTCCCACCCTTACTCCTTGCCTCATTTGGGTCTGAATTTTGCCTCTTAATATGTTTTGCAAGGCAGGACATTTTGTTTTCTCGGTGCTTTTTGGTTCAAAAGGGACAATTAAAACCAAAGAAAATAATAAAAAAACCCCAAACAAACCCAACCCAACCCAATCAAGCAACAACAACAAACAAAAAACCAACAAAGGAAAAATGCAGAAAAAGTACTGTGTTTAAACAGGCTTTACTAATCAAACAACAACAACAAACAAAAAAAACAACGAAGGAAAAATGTAGAAAAAGTCCTGTGTTTAAACATGCTTCACTAAAATAAGAACACAGTGCTGGAGGCTTTCTGATCGTCATTTCCAGTCCCTGCTGCCACTGGCACAGACACACAATCCCCCTTGTAAATTGATCAAGGTTCAGTTCATCTCCGATGTCCTCAGCCCATTGAGTTGAACAGATCAGCTCCCCGTCTCGTCACTGTCAACATGTGACAAGACTGCTTTCTGAAAGTTCTCAAAACAAAGGAAGTAGAGGAGCAGGGAGGGTAAAAGCCCATTTTAAAACGAAAGATTGATTTTTCAGATTAGCACATTTCTGGGAAGTCACAGGGAAGGTTTCTTCCATAACTACAATTAGTTTTTTGCTAATTATATAGGAGTATTTGGGGATGGATTTTGCAATACATACTTTGGTGGATAATACATTCTTTTCACATAAATTGTCTAGGCAGAAGGCTAAAAATTATTAGCTACTATAAAACCTATCATTTTGAAATTCTTTCATAATTGTAAAATGAAAGGTAGGACTAATCTTCAAAATCTGTGAGCTTCAAATTCCTATTGGGAAGTGATATAGGTGTGTAACTATGACTTGCATTTATGTCGTTAATTACAGGTATATTTAAAATGAAGTCGTAGTCACAACAATTCTGAGCATCCTGGTAACGCCATGCTTACCCTGTTTTTACATTTCCCTTGACATATGCTCATGGCCTCTGTGGGAAATGGGATATTGGGTTGTACAAATCTTGGATTTGTCCAAGTGAGACTATTCTTATATTCTTCCCTACTTTCACTAAATTCTTCTAAAAATATAATCACATTCTCACTGCACAGTGACATTTTCTCATTTATTACTAATTTGAAACTGCTTCTAACTTTCAAGAAACATTTACTTCAGCTCCTAATCTCTAAATGAAGTTGATAGGGTGTTTGGCTCAGTTTAAGATTAAAAAATCTAAATTTTGTTATCTAACACAGATGTCTACTGTTACACTAGGTGTCTATGATCCTGTTACAATCGATGAAGACCTTGTCAATACAAATCATAGAGTCTCTCCAGCTCCCTGGTCTTTATAGATTACACTGATTGCATCTCCATTAATGATAATGGGAGCTTATATAATGATCTTGATTCCGTTACCTAAACATAGATGCCTAATACCTTTTGAAAAGCTATCCCCTGGCAGCTTTCTGTTGCTTCAAAAGGATGCAAATCTCCTCCAGCAGGCTCCTTGTCAGATCTATGAACCCATTTGTGGGTCTCTTGAATAAACTGGAGAGTTTGAAAAGGGCAGTGTTAAGGCAGTATAATGGAGCCTGTTGTAAACAGGTGGATACCAGAGTTTGGGGTGATAATGAGAGTCTCATCTCGGGTTTTATTGCCTGTAGGTCGGTATTGCTACTTACAATTTAGTGGAGTTCCTTAATGTAAAATGAAAAATATATCATCCCTACTTGGGTGCTGAATGAAATCTGAGATTTCATTTTCTCAGTTCTTTGAATGTCCTCAGTTCTGTCATAGTAGCCGTCCTGGTTTAGGGCAAATTTGGGATGAAGGTTCCAAAGGGACCTTCTCTAGAAAGCAGATTCAAGCTGCCCCTCCCCCTACTGGTTTGGGAAAAGATTTCATTGGAGAAAAGTGAAAAAAACCTGTCTATTTTACAAGCAAAGTATTCACAAGCATAACAAATAAATAATATTAAACAAGGGGACAATTAAGTGATAATGAAGATAACTGAAAAATGAAGATTGAGAAGGACTTGGTGCATATGTTTTCTTGATGCTTCATTTAAACTGTTTCCTTTTTCATGTGTGGTGTTTGCCTGGGGGGTTTTAACTGGCAGGGTAAGCAACCATTCTCTCTAAATGTTTTAACTTTTTCCCCAAACACTGGATCCAGAAACCTTTTGAGTTAATCATTTCAGTATGTATCCAAGGCCATAATAATTTAAATAATATCTTTCAACAGAAGACCACCTAAAGCACTGTGTTGGCAACAAACCCAATATACAAATATAAGAGAAAAACCAATAGTAGCAATCCCACTATTCAGGAAATGAGAACCAGGAACCCTGGAATTACGTTATAGAATCAAGCATCTTATTACTTGTCTTATTGTTCATCATCTGCACTGTGCACCTGTGCCACATTTACAAGATTTTCTGTAGCCAGAGAACTAAAACTGAAACACACAGACACAAACAACAGAAAGGAATCTGAGATTTCACACTGCTGGTTTCTATAGGAATGGAGGATTTAGGTTAAGAAAAGGCAAGTGCTGTGAATATTACATTAAATTTGCAGACTCTTGTGACACGTCTGGTTGCCCAGCTCTGTCCTGGGGAATACAAATGAGTATTCATTCCATCTGAAGCCCCTATGGCTGACTTCAGTGGTCCAGCTGAGGAATTTCTATACTTAATCATACTATATATCATACATTTTGTTTCTCAAGTGACAAATGTAAAGACTGCAACAAAGACTTCTCCTGTGGGGCCAAGGAACTCCATGTGAATACAACCCCTCTTACTGAGTGGGACTGTAAGGCCAGAAACTGAAGCATTAGCAAATAGAACTGGTTTTGTTTTTCCATGTAATTTTAAAAAGTACTTATTTTTCAGAGAGTATCTTGCACAGTCCAAAAAAGCCATCCCAAAAATTTTTGAAAGCATTAAAGCCCAGCAAATTTCCCCTGAAGACAGGGAGAGGTAATGGTTAGGGAGGTGGGTTGTACTTCCTATTCCACCTTGTTACTGAATGGAGGGGGAAGATAGATATCTTCTAAACAGCAATGGCCTTTAATCCTTGAGATAAGAAGTCAAGAATTAAGAATAGCAGTTTTAGAAAGGATGTAGGATTAGTTACCTGAAAAGTAAAAGTAATTCTGCCAATGCGCAAAAGCTGGAAGGGTTTGCTTCTCTCATAGCAGACAAGTGGTCTTTTTTCTTTCTTTTGTTCTGAAAATTGACCTTTCCGTCCAAATAAAAAAGTGTAAAATGTCCACAGCAAAGCCTATTTCCCTAATAGATGCCTATATCTTCATAACCTCTTTAAAATGAAAATTCTTTCTTAACAAACCCTAAAAGACAACTGAAGTCATACTAGATACTTCTAGGATCGGTCCTGTGATCACAAGAGAGATGAGTCAGGTACACATTCAGATGAGCAAGGTTAGTCATTTTAATAATCTTCCTCTTGCTTTGGATCCAATTAGTCTCTACACTGCCAAGTGAGAACAAATCTACTTTTCAATTATGAAATAAAAACATAGATAAGTTCAGCAAACTCTGTCTCTGACAATATTCAACTGTTTCCAACAAGAAGCCAGGACACAGACAAAAGAGAGATAGCCATCAATTTTCCTCAGGACACATTGCTACTTAGCTTATGGTAGTCCAAGACTGTGAACAGCTGAATCAGGATTTAAACTACTAGCAAAACTTGCATTTATGGTCTTAATAACTTATAAGAAAAATCCAAGTTAGAGTAGGAAAGCAATTGTTACATATTTTCTGCCCTTTCATGTTAGAAGGGTTCAAGCTTTGCTTCAAGCTGACACAAAGAATTACATTTAATAAGTCCAGTCAGAAGCCGGTAGTCAGTCATTAGGATCTGGGAAACGAATCTACCTTGTCACTTCATTTTCTTGTCTGTGAGGATTGGTGCATCCTGAACATCCTAGTCTGCTGTACTGACAAGTGTGGGACAGACTATTGATTGTAACTCTGACCATTCTTATTTTCTAGATGAAATGTCCATTCCTGCTAAGCTCTTAATCTCAATGTGGATATGGCCAGTTTAGCAGTGTAATTGTAAAGAAGTGACAGTGGTATAGACAGGAGGATGTGATGTCTTAATCAACAGTAGACATAATATTTCTGGGAACTGATGATCAGTGTGGGTTAGTGGTGGAAAACATATTGAGAGGATTGTGGGAAATAATGTCTGCAAACCCTCTCATGGGCCTAGAAGCACAGGGCAAGAAGAGTTTTAATAGAAACAGAGGTATGATCAGAACAGATAGGAAATGAGATAAGGCAGCTGCTCCCTTCAGAAACTTCCTAATTTCTTTTAAATAGCTCAGCAAAAAAACCCCAAACCACCCCCCCCCCCCAAAAAAAAAAAAAAAAAAAAAAAAAAAACCAAAAAAAACCTATATGGAATGTAATTCTGCAAAATGCCCTTTTGGTAAATAGCAAAACAAACAGCACTAACAAACAGCAATTTAAATGTCCTTATCCAGTTGCAGAGTCAGTTTTATTTCCAAAGAGGCAGCTATAAGGATCACTCAGAAATCCTTATACTGATGACTGAATCTCCTACTTCCAGGACTTCACAGATCCTTGCTGATCTCTGCTGGCTGAAACAGGCTGGCTCTCAGTAGAAGGGAAGCTGTGACAAACAGCCCTTCCTTTGCCCCAGCAGACATCTTCTCTTCCACTGAACAGAGATTAATTACACTGTGGAATGAATTCAAACTGGAACTTGAACCTGGATCAAACTGGAACTGTCTCTGTTGAGTTTGAAGACATATTTGTTTTTCTGGAAATGCTGCAACTGTAAATAATAACATATAAATTCATTTCTACAGATAAAGGAGGAAGGAGCAGTTAATTACTTAGCTAGTGGCTATAACATGTCATAAGTGAACCAAAAGGAAAAGTTGGAAAGTTTTGTCCCTATGGCTCTTATTAATCATTGGGTCACGCATGCTTTTCCTTACCTGGATGTTTATCTGACCTTGTTTTCAGCTGAGTATTTCAGCATTTGTCTTGAATGTGCTGTGAATTTTGTAGAAGAAGATGCATATTATGCACAGAGAGGAGCACTGTCTGCTCATTGCCACGATTTCGCCCACAAAGAGGAAACATAGAGGGAGCATTTGACAAGTTTTCCCCAAGGTGCCAGTATCTTTTTGCTATACACTTTTGTGTGAGTTCACCTTGTGAGGAAGAGATGGAGACAGGCAATTCTGAAAAGCAGTCAACTATGGTGTGATAATGACAGGGGAAAGAAGAGTGGGTGGAGGAGACTCTTTCACTCTTCAGACTTAAGAGGTCTCCTTTAAGGTGTGTACTACTGGTGGATAAAGAGAAACTTGCAGTGATGTGTCTGCCAGCATTGCTTAGCAGTGAAGAAGCAAGATAGAATTTGCACAAGAGTCTATTACTGTTGCTTTCTAGGTAGGCTGTAGAAGAGAAAGAGTGCAAAGGAAGAGCAGCAGTTTACAGTCACAGTTTGGCATCTATTCCTATCCTGTCTTTACAAATTTAAAATTCATTTTACTGCAAGCGTATGAACGATCGCTCTCTCTGCCTTGCCACTCTGACAGCTCCTTTAAGAGGGCAAAGAAAAAAAGTGAACAAATTACGTGTTCTGCTCTTTATCCTTTTAAAAAGCTGTGTGATCTCACATACTTTTAAAATTTTTATTTTTATTAAGAGAAGAATGGAGGATTCAGTCTATAAACTTGGACTACATTCCTGTTAACAACTTGCTCCTTTCAGTTTACTCATTATCCCTGCCCTTCTCCCATCTGTTTCCATCACAGTCAATAATGAATACACCCCTTTGAGTTCCTTAGAAAGTTAGATCCTGTGAAGCTACAAATTACAGCCCTCCAGGAGAGATGACCATCTACATATGAAAGAGTGAAGCTTTATGCATACAACTAATTTTTACTGCCTTATGAGTTTCTGTCTATACTGTAGCTGTGAAAGAGGCAATTTCTGGTCTTTAAATTGGGACACTGTGGCCAAGGCTCTCCTGATTCCCAGATTTCCCACTGTTGCTGGAGGAGAGGCTACCTATCCTCAGCTCTATTGTTTTCCAGGAAGGCCACAGGGGACTAGAGGTCATGTAATTTGTCAGTTTGATTCAGATGGGGGCTGGAAAGAGGAAAAAAATCTTTGGTCATTACCTCTTGTTCTTTTGCTCATCTGTGTCTGCTGCCATACAGCCTTTGGAGCACTTCAGGGAATTTTGTTGTTGTGTCCAGTAGGAGTTCAGGAGTATTTCATTAAGATACTGAAAAATGGAAAGACATATTTTGCATTCTTTTTCTTGTTCAAATGATATATAAAATAATGTAATAGAATTTAAGTATTTTTAATTAATTTAATAAACTTAGAACAGTTTAATGAATATAGCAGGTGTAGAGGCTTAAGGCAGATTTGGGAGGAAACCTCCTAAGGGGCCCTCCCTCCCCTCCCCCCAACTGTCTCAGAAAAAAAACTTCTCAGAGAGAAGTGGAAAGAACCCTGTTTGTTAAACAGGCAAAGCACTCCTCAGCACAATAAATTGGACAATACCCAATGACAAGAACTTCATGCCTCTCTGGAGAGATGACAGATTTGGAAAAGAAGTCCTTCCTGGAGGTGATTGCTCTGTCTCAGTCCCTCTGGCGCTGGGAAATGTTGCTGCGCAGGGTGGATCTTGGTGGGTTCCAGGTGCGAGCCCCCACGGCGCTCCCCTGTGTCCTCAGTCCAGAGAGCTTGTAACAGTTCCAAGGGAAGGCAAAAGAAAAAAAGGAGGAAAAAAGGAAAACAAACAAACAAACAAACAAACAAAAAAACCAAACAAACCAAAAAAACCCCCCAAAAAACCCAAAAAAAACCCCCCAAAAAAACCAAAAAAAAAAACAAACCAGGAGGAGAAGAAAAAAAGCGAAGTTTCTCCCCCTCTGCTAGCTACTCACTAACTAACTAACTAACTACTGCCAGAAAAAAAACCAAGAACATGTAGAAGAAAAACAAAGATCTCTCCATCCCTTGCTGTGTGTTGCTGAATCCGACTCTCGAGGCCAGCTGGCGGAGGAAAGTTTCTGAAAACAAATCGTGTGCCTCTCCCTTCCCTCTGGTCCCAGACCCAACAGATGATTGGGGATACAAACCTCACAATGTCACTCCAGGACACAGGTATAAAATGTTGGAGGGTTATTGTGTTTTGAGTAGTTTTTTTTTATTTTTATTTTGCATTGAACTTAGAAGAAAAGATGAGTTTTTTGCAGTGAATGAATTTTAAGTCTTCATATTTTACAGTCATACTTAAAGGAATGGAGAAAATTAAATTTAGCTAATAGAGTCTTGCCTAAATAACATTAAACAGCAGGTGTGAGGTGATTTGACTGATAAACAATGTGTGGATGATATTATGATTCAATAACTTCCATTTTTTGGCTTGATCTCATGCTTTTCTTATCTGACTCTCACTATGGGATACTTGGCAAACAGATCAACTGGTTCAGTGAACTGCTGTGAAGGAGTTGTACCTCTGCACCAGCTGGATATGCAGCTGATGTCAGCAAAATAATACCAAACTGCTAGATTTTTTTTTTCACAATGGCAAAAATATGGTATTCAAGGTCTCTTCTATCCAAATGTGTATGAGAAGTTGGGAGCCTTGCTAGAAGCTAAGAAATTACCTGTGCAGTTAAATCATAAGGCTTTCCAGAATAACACTCAGGTACAAAGTGTGTGCAAGTAGCAAGTAGGTGCTAGCTCTAATAATCAGGGCATTCAGTTGTGTTCTGAAAGGGGCTAACTGGAAAATAAATACTGCTTAATATTGCTGGAAATGCAATGCTCTTCTCTGTCCTAGAAAGAGATGGCCGCTGTTTTTGATTCTGGGAGTGGTTGGTCACAGAGCCACAGCACCATTCATGTTGGAAAAGGCCTCTTTGAAGCACCTGGTCCAGTCTACTTGTTTCAAAGTAACTTGAAGACTTTTCAAGTGAGATGAATGGAGAAAATGTGCCAGGGAAAAACACCCCATGTTTAATTCAGTTTCTCCATGAATTCTTAAAAAGAGAATGCACAGAAATTTCAGTTCTTGACAGAATAGCTGTTCATAGTAAAATGTACTTTTTTTTTTAAGTCCCTAACTAATTTCATTACTTTCTGAGTAAATTTAACACTTACTCAGAAAGTCCTGAAGTTATGCAAGGACAAAATTCAGTTCTTGTGAATAAAGATGATATGTGATTCAGGGTGAACTGGTCAGTGTTGTTTGAATAATTTTTTAGGACAGGGTAAGAGAACATATAGGACATCACAGTCCAGCTTTCTTCTACTCCAAAAAATAATTAGCTTCTTCCCCTCTTCTGCGGTTGGTCAGTAATTATAATTTATGAACCTGCCCTTCACGTTTTGAAAGAACAAGATATGTGTCCACTCTCTCCCATCCCTCCTCTGGTGCATTATCACACAGGTCAAATACCAGTCTCTGATACAGCAATTGCATGTCTGGACTGTTATGCAGACACATGTCAAAAAGCCCTAGAGTGCAATGAACCCTAGTGGGAGGAAGAATCCAAGTGCAGAAAGTTAATTTAAAACATGGCCAGCTTTCTGCCTCAAAATAGACAACATTTCTTCCATCAATTTATCATAATATTTAAAGAGCCTGTAATACTCCACTGGTTGATTACTTCTCTGCCTTAGAAGAAGTTATAATAAAAACATTTTTATAAGACAGAAAACATTATTATCCCCATTTTTTCTGTAGGATAGCTAGACACAGATAAAATGAAGAGAGCTAAGCAGTTAGAAAGTTAGGCGCATATAAGAAGAGATCAGGTGTCAAAGCTGAATGTTTAGAAACAGTTATGTAATACCGAAATCCCATCAGGAGCCTACTGTCATTATTAAATGCCTAAATAACTCTAAAATTCTGTTGTGTAGCCACCGTGCCACTTGCCAACATACCACAAGCAGGAAGATACCCCTGTACAGAAGGCAGATTTCATTAATTGATCTGATACCTCCACTGCAAAATAGGAACAAATTAATTTATCTGTTTTTTACTCCCTCTCAGACCCTTCCTTAAACACTTTAAATGTCACTATTTCCTCAGGAACCGAAGGTGTGCCAAACAGCATGTCCTGCACAGCAATATGATAATCTCTTTTCAATGTTTGGCAACTAATATCTATTAATTAAGAATCCATCATTTTTACTCTGTAATTATATTTATTAAACCATAACTCATATCCTAACTATAATTAGTTCCTGCTAATTAATTTTATCAAATCCCTCTAGATTCATATCTAAAGTAAATATTGAGTAGCCCTACACTAATTATTTCAATCAACGTGGAATGCATTTCAAATGACTGTGAATAGTTCCTATTAATTAAATTTAGTATAAAATAAATGTTCAATACAATATGTTTGTAAATGTTAGGATTTTAAGATAAAAGAGAACAAAAGACCAGTATAATGTGAAATATTCATTTGCATATTAGACCAAATTAAATAAGACAATTCTGTCTAAGTCAGAATTTTTAATGAGAAAACAAAAGAATTTTATATGTAAAATATATGAAGAATTATGGCTGAGTACTATAATGATTTACCTTGAAAAGATTTTTTCTATCCTTTGAAGTAGATGGGACTCCCAATGTTTTAAAAAAGTCTATTTTAATTTTTAAAAAATTATGAAAAATTAATTAATACTTATGTAGCTAACTTTGCAAGAGAAAGCTGATGGTGAAATACTATTGGATGAGGTGCAACATTTTTGTCAGAACGGACTGGGGGAATCATCCTTATCTACCAGCACTGAGAGACAACCTGTTTGAGTCGTAGAATCGTCGAATAACCTGATTTGGAAGAGAGCTGCAAAGATCACTGCCTCCAGCTCCTGGTTCCCTTGCTATTGACAATTCAACTTGGTCTATACAACAAATGAAATTACTGTGTCAATTTGGGTTCCTTAAAGCAAAGTGATTGAAAATGAGGTAGTAACAAGAAGTCAGCACTCAGATCACAGCTATTTTGGACACCATGGGTTTTTCTTGACCTTTAGCTGGAGGGACCCTGTAGACACTGTCTTGGATCTCCCATACACCTACAGGTGTCTCAGATACCCCAAGGTATCTAAAATGGTCCTTCACTTAAGCTGCTGCAATGTGCTGAAACTTTCTAGGCTGCAACTCAAGCTACTTACTGGAGCTAAAACACTAAAGATTTTTATCAATGCTTTAATCTAAGTGAGTTGTATGTCATATCTCCATTTATACAAAATTGTTAGAAAACTCCTAAAATACTCAGAATTCTGCTGTTCCAGAGAGGAGCAGAAGGGGTGTACATCCCTCCTAATATTAGAAATCCATGCTGTACTTTCCATTCTTGTCTTCCCTTAAATGAAACAGGCACTTCCAGCTGCCCTATTACAGAGAAAAACTACAAACCAGGAAGAATCTCCTCCATAAAGTGTTTGTTTATTTCTGCTCTCTCTATGAGGAGCTGGGGTGACCAGCGCAGACACAACCATTTCTAATGCAGATGCCTTTGATAACATTGCTCCTGCCTGTTGAAACTGTGGAGGCTTTGAGCAATGCTGAGCAAACAAGACTGGGAATAAGTCTAGTTTTTGTATTGGTTTTGTCAACTGTTTTGGCTTTCTGGAATTACACCTTTCATAAGATTTAGTGACTGCTGAGAAGAGCCTGTATTAATTTTGAAGGATGACAGTTTGCTGCCATGGGTGGTTACAGAAGTTGTAGCATTTGGTGGTGAAGGGAAAACAGATTTCAGCTCTGTATCTGCCATGGGTTAGTCTTGATTTCAGCTAATGTAACACAGGTCAATTGTGCAAAGTAGCTTCCATCTGTGGATATTTGATTTTAATTAACAAAGAATACAAACTAGCAGAAGTGAAATCCTAATCCAAGCAAGAATATGTGGTAATATGTTTCAGACATATTATGCTATACAATTTTAATCTTTTGTTAATAATTTGCAGTATCACTATTTGGCACTATGACAGTCATTTTGCCAAAGAAATCATGACAACACTGGCTTTTTTTTTTTTTTTTAAGTTTATAGAGAACCACAAATATGTCTTTAATTTTAAAATCTTATTTAAACATGCATGTACAAACACATAAAGGAAATTTTAAATATTATGGTCTGTTCTGTATCACTGTGCATATTGGTATCAATGACTTGTTTTTCATGTGCTATTTAACACCTCTCCACCAGTCCAAATATGATCTTGTGAAAGCTTTACAGATTTCTGGGATAAAGAAACCATTAGTACAACTCTTCTGATGACGTGTATTTTCACAGACTTTAGATTTCCTGCAGCTTCTTCTGTTTTGAGCTCAGTAACATGTGGTTGTGTAAAATATTTATTTTCCAGAAAGATATACAATCTTATTTTTGATAGTATCAGCAGATGGTGAGGCAATAGTTTATTCCAGTGGTTTATCATTTATACCATATGCTTAAAATTAATGCCACATTTCCCATGTGATTTTGTCTGAATTCAATAAAGCTACATTAATTTCCTTCAGTTGTTTACCCATCTTCAGGCATTTTAGGTTATTCAGGAAGAATCCAGATTGCCCTTCACACATGAAGCATCCTCAGGTGTGCCTTGTTGCCTGAAACCATTCTCTGCTCCAGCAAGTAGAGCTAGTCAAGCCAGTATCAGTCAACAACTCTTTTTAATGGTTTCAGTAGTTTGTGTTTAACTTAATTGGTTTCTTCTTCTGGACCTATCAGGTATTTGTCTGTTCTTCAGTTACTTCCATGCTCCAAAAGATCATATTTATATAGTTTCTGTTGCTTCACTCATCCATCTCATAGATGGGTCTGTTTCTATCATCTTCTTTTTTGTTCCAATCAACCTATATTGTAAAAGTTGTAATTTCTTTCTCTTAGCATTGCATTCAATGCACAATGGAAAAAAGTAAGGCTGAACAAAAATACCTGAGGGTTACTGCCTGTTACTCATTCCTTTTCCTCTACCTTTCTGCTATATCTACCTTTTTATTTGCAATTTTTCCTCCCATTCATTTAGCTCTGAATTCTCTGGATCTGTTTGTTTTATTTGCTAATGGAAGAATTTGGTCAATTTGTGCCTATTATGGAAAAAAAAAAAACCCTCCATAATCAAAACCAGATTAAGCCATAATCATTTAATTTTCCTTGGATGGTGACAAGCATTTGTGAAAGCTCAGTGTCTAGGCAGAAAACTTTTGTTTTTCTTAATGATTGATCAGAACAGTTAGGATTTCTTAAGACATTTGGTCCTTTTTCTTTCACTGATATTAAATCTGGAAGCCCAGAATTTCTGTCCTGAAGAAGAAGAGGAGGTGAAGGAGGAAGATTGTGATCTGTATGAAAGGATGTGTGAAGAAACAACAGCAATCTTGCTGGCGCAGCTTCTGGTCACCAGTTCTTTCTCACACACAGAGATTTTTCAGCTTTTTTTGTTTGTTTGTTTGTTTTTTGTTTGTTTGTTTTTGTTTTGTTTTGTTTTTTTGATTAGCACTGTCATGTGAGTGCACACAGAATTTTTTCTTTCTTTGCTATCCATCCTTGACACATTGGTGGTGGTGCTACCCATTGGCTGCAGCACCATTTTAGGTCAGTCTAACCTTGCAAGAAAGTCAAAGAATTTTTGAGGAACATGCAGTCAGAATTTATTCTTAAAGTAGTCATTATTTTATTGTGTCTTCAGTGGTGGCTGATAACTTTGTTATAGAAGTGTCATCAACCACTTTGAATGACTGTGGTTTGCAATGCTTTTTCCATGTCATAATATCTTCCCTTCACCAAAGGTAGCCCTATCAACTCCAATTGTAAGTATGAAACAAGCATTACTTTTCTTTGTAGGTTCAGGACAGTGTTATTTTTCTACTCTTATTGATCCATCATCTTTTTTCAGCAACGAGATTGTAAAGCATTGACTTTATATGTTACAGAAATATTTTAAGTTCTAGCAAACAATTAGCAAAAGTATCACTGGTGAAGGAGGGAAGCCTGTTGAATATCATTTCACATGTACAGCACAGATTCTGGAATTTCCTCTGGTTTGACATACTTGGGAAAACTACCAGAATGATACCGAATTTAACACAAATCCTCATATTGTCTAAGACTTGAGAAATGAGTGGGCTATGTTAAAGATACGTGCAGAAAAGTGCTGAATTTGCATAGATGGTATCTGCATATTTCTAAGGAGGGTCATGCATGCGCTATTCAGGAATAATTCAAAAAGTACTTCTGCACTTCAGAAAAGTGTTCACATTGCCTTCTCCACCTCTGTGTAAATGCAGGTTTGGATGTTTTTGTTGCAGGGCCATTTCAAAGTATGGTGACCTAGATGCTTTTCTTTTTCCTTTAAGCAAATTAGATTTTTGTGATGGTAAGAGGAACCATGCCTGAAGACTGAAGGTCAAGAGTTCTGCTTGCTGATGGCTGAAGTGAAGATTGCCTTGGAAAAACTTATTGCTTGAAGACTTGTCCACATTTTGGCACACTGCTGGGTTACATACACATTGGAATGTCTAAGGAAAAAACTGAACGTAACTATTCCATGTCCTCACTACATCAGAGACAGAATTTGAACAGTGCATTACTATTTGAACAGATATGGTATAATCCATTACTCCTCTTCTCAAAAGGAGGAGAAAACGGTGTTAGTTAACACATGGCACAGAAGCTCTGACTAATATTATATTTAGCTTGCTGCTTGTCTCTTAATTATGATTACTGTTCAGCACATTTCCTTAACAATCCTTGGGTCATCGGATATGCAACACAGCTCTTCTTGCAGCATCTGCCTGTAACACAGGAAGTTCCGTCTCCTTCTGTACTCTCACCTTTTAAATAATAATGGGGCTGCAATAAGTAAAAAGGATTAGTGAAGCATTTCCTGCCTGACAGTGAGCCTCTTCCTGACCTGCTGCTCACAGGCTTGTTTGCATCCTTGTCCCTCCTGATGCTCTGCTCATGGTAGTGTGCATACTGCGCAGATGTTTCTGTCATGCTATTACATGGCTATTTTCAACCTGTTTCTTGGAACAGATGTTCCCACATTGTGCTCTCCCTCCTTTCTCTGCTGACACATTCTGTATAAACAGCAGTGTGCATTTCTGTAGTCCTGGTTTGTGGAGAGAATGAAAATTAAAACTAGTGAGAGCGTCTCCTTTTCCAGGCTTCTCTGTAACAGGGCAGGCTAGCCTGGTCTTCTTCTAGTCTTTCTCTCACTAAGATACTTGAACTCTTGATTTGTCTGATTTCAACCCATTTTATGCAGTTCATGGGACAGTATTTGGAAATGCCATGTGTTTTGCCATGTAAAAACTATCTTCTTCAATGTGCCATCTAGTGGTTGTTCCTTCTCTTTAACCACAAATGGCAGGGTAATTTCAACATTGCCTATTCTGGGACTTAACCTAAAAAGAGAAACATCACAGTAATAAAATCTCATCTCCTGCCATCTGTCTCTTGCATATTTCTTTACAGTCCAAGTGCATTACATTTGAGCCCAAATGCTTCAGTGTTGGCAACAGTGGCTGGTTACGGTAAGAAATCCCCCGTGAGTTGAAATGCAGAAAGAAGTTGACATATGGACAAAATACACTAGGGATGGTAAGGGCTGGATTTTTATTCCTAATGCACTGGAAGTCGTTAAGAAGTCGCTAAACAATGGCATTGCTGGTTAATAGCAGCATTGATGTATTTTGCACGTTGCAGTCCTGTAGCTCTACAGCTAAGAACAAGTGGGGAAAATAAGAACAAGTTGGGAAAATGTAAGGAAGGAAGGGAAAGAAAACCCAGCCTCAAAGTGGATTATGTTCCAGATCCTCCTGAGAACAATTAATTAGGAGCAGACATAGACAAATTGATTTTCTTTCACTGAAGAGGGATAGAGGACATTCACTTTCAAATCAGGCTTGTTGTTCCTGAAATGGTGACAGTGAGCAATGTATCGCTTAGAAATGACATGACTGTACTTTCTATCTTGCTCATTTATTTGGAAGATACTGCTTTTCCCTGTTGGGATATATGCTTTCTAACATGTAAAGAGGTTTAGAAACTGAAGATTGGTCAGTCTTTGGTCATGTCAAGTTTTAGAATATCTCAACATTCAACCATATGATGCAGCTGCTAGGGATAATTAAAGTTATAAATTGAACACACATAAATTACTCCACTAACTAATATCTGTATTATTTTTACATGATCTATCAAGAATAAACATACTGATTCTAGTATTTAAAGCATTTTTTTGCTAAAAGCAAGCTGATGGTTGGTATAAACAAAGGAAGTACAGCAGATCAGCAGTGGACTTTCTGCTGTCAAATAGTGAACTTTTTCCTATCAAGAGAAAATGCACTGGAAAAAAAAATTGTAACAGTATTACCAGGGTATTAGTTTATCTATAAACATACATTGTGGAAATTTCTAGTGTACATAAGACACTGCAGGGAAGTCACAAGAGGGAGGACTTGTTTGCTCTACTCCATTTAACTAAAAGGGAGAAATGTAACTATGTTGCCTGATGCTTTCCTTGGTTAATACACACAAGAAAATCAGCCATCAGCCCTTGGAATGATGAAGGCATTTCTTTATCTCTGATGGCAAGAGGATCTGAACTGCTTTGACTATTAGATATCTAAAGTGAGATGAAATAAATCACATTATAATTCTATCTTTCTTTTTGGGAGTTCAGTTGAGTGACAAACTTGGTCAACTGGGCCAAAAATTCCAAAACTGTCAAACCACGTATGATTAATTTCTTTTATCTTATACTTTTTAAAAGTTTAGCATCGAAGTTTGTCTCTTAGACAGTCAGAGGAGAAAGATAAGTTTGTCCAGAGGGCATGTCAGTCTATATTGATGTTAGGTGACATGAATTTTCTTTAGAAAATGAATATGAGGGCTGCAGGGACAGGCTTTTTTTTCTTAACAGAGAAGCCTAATCTTTAGATGACCAAAAATAGCTGAGATGAATCTTACCCTGTGTGGTTTCATTAATTATTGTTAGCTGCAGAGGTGATTTCTGTGGTGGTAAAGTGACATGGCAGGACACTTCAGAGTCTATTTGAGAACCAGTGGGAGATGACTTGCAGTGTATAAATAGCCTCTGCAGCCATACTGAAGTTCTTATGAGCACAGAGACCTATTGTAAAAGTTGTTTTCTAGGGACTTGGCTGATTTATGGGATTCTGACAGCAGGTGCCCCTGCCCAATTGGAAGAGAACAAGAGGAAAAGAGGATTCAGCTAACTGCAGATTAAAGGGAGATTGTTCAGCTACTTTTTTTTTCTTTTCTTTTTTTTTTTTCTCTGCTTCAAGAAGCTGGCGTTCCTTGTGGAGAATTTGGAAGCTGATCCATTGAGACTGGAAAAACTAAATCCTATCAAAAAAGAGCTTTGAGACAGTTCATGGAGGTGTTTTATCACTGTGATTGTTGCATTTGAGATAGTGCAAACACTTAACACTAAATCCTTGAAAAGAGACGGAAGCAGGACAGGAGGGCCTGAGAAATATATTATCTTAGCATTCCCACTGTAGCATGTGGTTTCTGTGTTTAGATCTGCAAGGAACAGATACTTCTTGCAAGTACATTTAAAATCAGTGCACAGTTTTGAAGATATTTTCATGCATCTTCTGTCCATGCTTAGGAGCCTAGTGTAATTTGCAATAAACTGGACTACGTCAGGCATTATAACAGGGCTGACAGGTATCACACAGATACCTGGGATACTTATGGGAAACCTTATGCCCTCCTGGCATGAAGGAATAACTCTGTGAGCAACTGAATTAACCTTCTAGTGACTAAATATGTTTTTAAAGTTCTGCATCTATCCCAGTGCTGTTATTCCCCGTCAAAAATAGCACCTGCAAGCAATTAAGGCTCTTAGAATCAATGGTTTGGGTTGGAAGTGAACTTGAAAGATCATTTAGCTCCAACCTCCAGCCCCCAACCCCCAACCCCTCTGCCATGGACAGGGATGCCATTTACTGTACCAGGTTGCTCTGAGCTCCATCCAACCTGGCCTTGAACACTTCCAGGGATGGGGCAGCCACAACAATGTGTGCCAGGGTCTCACCATCCTCAGAGTGAAGAGTTTCTTCCCAACACCTAATATAAACTTTTTCTCTTTCAGTTTAAAACCATTAACCCTTGTACTGTCACTGTCTGCCCGTAAAAAAGTCCCTCTCCCTCCTTTTTATAAGCCCCTATCAGGTACTGAAAGGCTGCAATGAAATCTCCCAAAATCTTCTTTTTTATCCAGGCTGAAGAACCCCAGATTTCACAGTGTGTCTTCATAGGAGAGTTGCTTCAACCACAAGCCTGTCCTATTGTAGTAGAGCCCTGTTTTTGTGTTGGAATCACTGTAAATTGATGTGACCTCTTTTGTGCAAATAGAAAAACCATTCTGTTGAAGGTTGCTAAGAGCTTCCTGCTCAGGGGTCTCAGATCCACAATTGTGGAAGAATTGCTTAAGGTTGATGACATGTCAAACATTCTGTTTCAAACACAAAGTGCTATACAGCCCCTTTGGACAGCAAAACCCAGCTGGAGGCAGCAGGAGTGACCACCTGGAGCAACAAACTGTGTCAGACAGCAGAGCAGCCAAGCTAACTCAGGCTGACAGTGTGCAGGCTGTCCTTGCTTGTAAATGCACAGGTAAAGGTAACACCATTTTAGAAGGAGAAGCCAGGAAATGGAAGAGAAAGTTGTGCTTTGTGGTTTTTGTCTCCAAAGTCTATGACTAGAACTGATGAAACTACACTGTTTTAACCTTTGGACTTCTATCTGCAGTAGGATTGAGCCACCCTCATGCTGTGCTGAACCTGAGCTGGTAATCTTGCCTGCTCACAGGGCTTGTTAATTCAACTAGAGGTCTTCAGTAAGTGCTCAATTCATTGATTTTGAGTTGGAAAAGAAGCATTGCTCAGTATACTCTGGCATTCCCATGAAAGAAATAAACCCCCCCCCCCCCCCCCCATCTATTGCTTTTCTCTTCTGTCTTGTACGAATTATGATTTCCTCCAGATCCTTTATGGACAGGCAAGACAATAGAGTATCCTATCTTTATTGTCTCTGCTGTATTAGAAGTGCAAAAGAGACCGATATAAATGAGAGGATTTCAGGTATGACCACAAAATGATTTTACAATCAATTCCCTGATCAAATGGTGTCACTTCTTGCGTGGGATTTACCAAGCATAGATATGCACATTTGGAATAAACAGAGGGCTTGCACTCCACACTCTCACTGAACTGACCATCTTGCAGACATTGCAAGTCTGACAGATTCTTAAGACATCAGATTTGCTGAATTTTAGGAGCAGAATTTAGGAGCAGAATTTAGGAGCAGGGAGGCCAAAGGCTCCCTCTCTGCATCTGTTTTCTAAATTTGCAGTGTGCGTGTACAAGACAGGCTGTGAGAACCTGCACATTCCTGGAGCTGGTGCTGCAACCAAGCTGACAGATGTCAGGAAATCCTGGAGGAAATTGAATCCAAATTCTTTGAATTCCAGTTATATAAAAATGTAGAGAGAGAAACAGGAAAGACCAAGGGTGTGCTAATACTACCTTGACTCCAAAAATTAGATTTTTCATAATCTGATTTTTAGTTTGCATGAGGTTACACTCTGTTCTACTTCAGCTTTCTTGCTGAGCAAAAAATTCAAGTACCACAGATGTGACCACATAAGTACAGTTACAATAACTATGAGCTGGGAACTCTGCCTTCACAAACAAAATGCAATTTTCATATTTGTCTGTCTAGGAACGGTGTTAATCTGATTATAAAGTGTTAGATATTTTGAAATACTAAAAGAAAATTAACCTCTCAGAAATTAGGAAATGCATATTAGATTTTCAAATGAAAGGATAACTTGCATAGTTTGACCTATACAGCACAGAGACAGTAACACAGGGCATAGTGGAAGCAGTAACAGCAGAAGCACAAATAGCAATGCCAGCAGCTTCTGGGGTGGAAGCAGGAATAACCTCATTGACAGAAGAACAGAAAGAAAAGCTGTTTTCTAAACCTGCAAGTGTGAGGCTATATATTTACCTATTTGATTTGCAACTGACACAATTTATAGATGCCAGACTATTTACATTTTGGAATGTGCTAAAGATGTCTGGAGGCAAACCTCCAGTGACAGTGGATATTTTCAAGCATTGTTTTTATAAATGTTACATATGTGCTTGCATGTTGGACTATGGAATAACATGTGCCAGGTTTAGACAGCAAGTTAGTCTTAGAGAAAAAGCACTTTACAATTATTTTCCATACACATGGTTTCTAAACACCAAACAAACCCATGTTTTCAGTCATATGCTTTGCAGCAGACACAGAAAAAATCAGATGGTTCAATTCTGAAAGCTGCTGAGTGCTCTCAGCACTCTGATATTAAAACAGCCTTGTATTTCACAGGTTTATGCTCAGGAAATGCAGATCAACATGAAAATAGGCATATAATGGGCAATTAATGTTTGTCTCCTAAGTTCCTCCTGCCTCTGTGTGAGACTCTCATCTTCTCACATGTCATCCCTTTGAAGACTGGCCCCAGTGGTGCCTTCCAAAATGTCCAGTTTTGCATCCATGACTTCCACTGATGTTAATGAGGATTACAGATGTGTGCTGAAGGCAGAACAGCCTTTCAAGTGTCAGAGAGCAATGGGGCTGTTCAGCACTGCTTTTAGCCTAAGCAATCCACAGCAAAGTTCTGGGAGTAAACTTTCAAGTAAAAGGAAAATTCCAGGTGGTTCCCATGTTGGAAATTCTTTGGGGTTTTTCAGGGCTGCAGACATGACTACCACACTTTGGAACATTCACTCTTCTGGGTCAGACATATGTGCTTGCAGCATGGAGGAAAACCAGCTGCTTTTGCATGGTACAAACAGAGGTTTCTTTCCTTCTTCCTGGTCCTCTGGGAGAGCTGGCATCCCATCCTGAATTCCTCTCCAGTGTAGTCTTTGGGTAATTTTCATCCAATACGTTATTGTTCATTGTTAAGAGATGATACAGCCCTTAAAGAAATTAGAGATTTAACAATTAGAGTTGTGGCGAAGTATAACACTGACTTAACAGTTTCATATATATGAGTTTAATTCTGTAAGGCAAGACTATACTTTGGACAGTAAAGGTCATATTAATCATAAAGTTATTTCATCTCTACAGCTTATATATTTATATCTGAGATAATAATCTAGTTTCTTTTTCTTGTCCCTTTGAAGAAATGAGCACTTTTTTTGCTAAAATTCATCTCATCTCAAGGTCGACCTCTAAAAAGCTCAGATGACTCATGCTGTAGAAACGCTAATTTCTCACCACTTGCCAGAAAGGGAACCTGGACTGTATGAAAGTTGAGGTGGTTTCCATCCATATCCTGAAAGGCTTTTAGGGCTATAGGAAATTAGCATTTTTGTCTCAGTGGAATTCTGTGGCTCAAAGACCTCCAGTAATTTCTAGAGTGTGAGTAGAAGCAATTCCATAAAGGATGTGCTCAGAGATTTACCTAGTACAAACCTTACCAGGACTGGAACATAGCTCTGTTTCGGTACTCTGAGAAAAGGCCTCAATCAGTTGATGAAACATATTTGTCTTGTCCAACTTGAGATGCCTTAGGATATCCGAGAGATCCAAACACAGCTGATGCAGGATGGTAGTGGTCTCTTGGCTGCCTGGGATGGCAGTTGGAGGCCAAAGAAGATACCCTAGGATGTCTTAAGTGGCAATAAATATCAGTAAGCTATTCATTTGAGACCCTATTCCATAGTCATTAATCTAAGCAGTGATTCATCTCACCTGTTTGCAGTTAACTTTTTCTCTAAGTGCTGCTGACTACCTTGACCAGATTGTTACTGATTTTAAAGGGAGTTTAAAAATGCATGTGAAATACATGTGCACATGTAAGATGTATTTTACATGTGCATGTGGGATTATGAAATTAGGTTGAAAAAGTCTGGAACTTGTGAGATGATTCTTTTGCCTTAACTTTAATGTCTATTGCCATTTCTGATGATCTAGGGTAGCGTACCTGGACTCTAATTTCCTGTCAGAAGGGTCACATGTCTTTCAAGAGTCATATGTGTGTTATGTCTTAGATGCCTGTGGATATCACAAATAGTGCTAGATATTCATAAAAATGAGTCAAATCATGTATATTTAGCTGGAGATGAATCCTGCCCTGTCCTCTACTTTAAAAGGGATATTGAAAAATTGCAGAAATGGCAGAAACAGCTAACTAACTATTTTTGAATTAGAGACTGTACCAAATAAATTTTTTTTCCAATTTATTTAGTTTATCAGAGCCGTGACCAAAGATAGGTGTAATTACAGAGTAGAAATATTTTCAATAGATAGAAAGTACCTTGTACTTCAAAGTAACTTTAAAAATGGAAGAATGAGCAAGGTGAAAGCAAAGAATTCACTATTTCAGTTTAGACATTAGGTGGTAGATGTCTCTTATTAAATAATGAGAAAAATCACCAAGGGAGTTGATGAAGTCTATGCTCCTTGAAGTCTTCAAATCAAGACAGGATACTTTCCTGAAGTTATAACTTGCCAAAAGCAAGATTGTGAACTGAGTACAAGGGTAACTGAGGGAAGTTAACTGGCATGTGGTAGGCTGGAGATTATACTCAATGGCCTGCTGATCTCTTCTGGCACTAGGTGCCACAAATTGTGCCAAAACAAGAAGAGTATGACATGAATTCAGCTGTGTTTGCTGCAAATCAATTATTTTTTTCTCACCAGAAAATGGCAAGTAGGATTGACTTGGATAAACTTTATATCACTTCCCTCCTCCCTCTTTCCATTAATTATGAGGAAATTGTAGAATTCTCAAAGGTGTTTGTTGTTTGCAGTTATTTTAGTACTACACAGTCACATCTGTATTTGTTGTTAGAATTCTTTCAAACCCTTCTTGTTGCCTTCTGTACCTTTTTCTTTGTTTATTCACCTGTTGCACATTATCCAACTCTCAGATTTGTGACTCTGGATAAATACTGCCTTCATGCTAGTTCTGTATGTCTAACACAGTGAGGAATTGATTTTTTTTTCTTTCCTTTTTTTTTGGTAACTGAACTTTCATTAATAATAGTAATTCAATTCTTTTCTTTCAAAGTAATTCTTCAGCAAATTGGAGAGTGACTATGAAGATTATTCACAAACAATTGATTGATGATGGAATCCTCTATGTGTCATTCAGCTGTGTTAATGAGTGCAGAAAGAGAATCTCCATTAGCAGATGAAATATGCAGCTTTGTCTCTGCTCTCAGACTGTTAATTTCTGATTCAGTGATGCTAGTGGGAAATTATGTTACATCCCCCTAAAACATTTATCTTACTCACAAGATTTTTTATTTAGGTGCCTCAGCCTGTGTTCACCACCCCAGCAGCATAAGAAACTGCAAGGTCCCCTTTATGTATGGTACTGAGGGTGAATTCATGTTGCCTTTTTGGCACCATCATTTATTCTCATCTGAGTCCCCACTGCTCACCTTGCTTTGTACTGAGGTGCAGGGGCTGGTTGCCTCATTAAAAAAAACCCAAATATGAGTTTAGGTGTTTGCCCTGAAGATGGTACAAAGATCTATCTAGAAAATTCCATGGTATTTATACCCCTAAAGATATCACCAAGCCTCATGTGAGATTTTTCAGGAACATCAAGGGTTCTGGATTCAATGTAATAAATATGGAACATGAAATCTGCTCTCTAGGGACCCAATGAACAATTTCCTCATTTATCTTTTACACATACCTCTGTAGTATTTAAGCACTCTGAAAATGTTAACTGTTCTTGATATTCCTGTGGGGGAAGAGACGGTACTATTCTTATTCTACTGCCACCCAGGAAGATGCAGCACTTTTGAAAGCCATTTAAAATTCCCAATTGATTTATTTTCAAGAAATTTTGCATTTTACTGTTTCAGTTAAGAAAAATTAATCCTATCATCCCTAACTTTTGAGTGATCAGTTCTGCAATGGTACTTTGTCACCTTCTTCAGGAATATTTGCTTTTAAACTACAACCCAGCAACATCCAGACCTCTCCCCACATACCTATTCCATGTTTTATGTCTTGTTACCCTGGCCAGTTTCATATTTTTCTCTTTGAACTCAACTTAAATCTCTCTTTATCCTTTCTTTTACTTTTATATCACATTCTCTGGTCTTGTATGTTATCTCCACCGTTGCTATATCTGTCTTCCTCTTATCAAGGCTGAATCCTCTAATCATAGTGTCTCCAGACTGATTCTTTGTCTCAGTCTACTCTCTTTGCCTTATTGTACTTTTGCTGTTTTGCTGCTGTCCTTAGTGTTTTCTAGTTTGTGCAGCTGACGAATCATTGAAGACTCATAAGGCACAATAACCCTGCAGCCATTTCCTCTGGATGACTTTAGCGGGAAAATTGCCATAATTTCAGTGAATCTTTCACTCCCTCAATGTGCACAGAGCCATCAGAGTTATTTGTAGGGAAGCTTCAGTATGTCTGTGGTGAACACTCATTTTTTCCCCCAGGCTGATTGCTGACTTGTGGATTTCTGTTTTGGTGGTAGAAGATGCAGTTCTATTCTCACAATCACTGCAAAAAGAATAAGTGCTGGATGGAAAACACTAGACTAGCAGAGTGTTTTGTTGTTGTTGTTGTTTTTTTTAATAACTAAAAAGGTCACAAACTTTTTTTGCAGATAAGCAAAAAAGCATATCTCATATCCACTCTTATTCTGGCTTAATTCCAGAGAAACAAAATACATTAGTTTCACTTAAAGTGGTGAAATTTTTGCAACTAAATATATTCAATTCGTTTAAACTAGTTAAATTTTGGCAAGGATTTCAGCCAGATTGCTGACAAAATCTTCAGATGGAAACTGCTGAGGAACCTTACCAATAGTCATTGTCAGCAGTCCTGTCTGTGACTTGTCTTATAGGTGCATGCAGAAATTCTGCATTACTTGCACCTGAACCTATAAGGCTCTTTGAAGACAGTAGCCATAACCATTGTCTGGCATTTAGCATAATGGGAAATATCCTGACTGAAATATTTTCACACATCTTTAATATGAAAGATTAAAAACTGGTGAGGTTGAATAGTCTAAAATGAAAAAAAATCCGCAAGTGATACAATAAGAAAACATTACATCTCCCTGCCCACTTTGCCTCAGATGTGGATCAAAAATGACTTGTTCTGATCACAATACAGCGAAATTAAAAAACCACATGCTCTCTGCTTCAGACCTACTTGCTGAGTTGTGCTGTGCAGAATGGATTGTTAGAAGCATGTTTTAAATCCCTTGAAAGCAATGGATTCTTTGTTAAGAAAACTGATATGCTTGCCATCATTGGTAAGTCCTTTTACACTTAGTGTGCTGCAAATTTCACCATCTGCTTTATCTCAGCTGAATAGGCAGCATTTCTGATACCTGGAACATTTCCTGTGAATTCATACAATTGGGTAAGAAGATGATTTCTGTGTCACATATTTAATGTGGGTCCCATGTAGCCATTTGTTTTGTTCTTAAGGTAAGCTAGAAGTGAAATCTCCTTCACAATGGGTGTGAAAGATACACATTACATCTAATTTACCAAAGCCAAACCTAAATTTAGTAAAAGAACCCTATAAAATTAAATTAAAGATTCCATGTGCAACTGTATTGATTAGTTTTTGCACACACCAAGTTTACCTCTGAATCTTTCAAATTAATAATAGAAAAGAGTGACCATGAGCTAATGGCTACCTGACAGTCTTCTCCATGCTTCAGGAGCCTCTAGTCTCATTCCCTTTACATGCATCCATAGGTGTCTGAAATAAGCTGTAAGGTGTAGAAACCTATCTTCAGGAGCCAGTGTGAGGCCAATGCATGCCATTAAACTTGACACCATTAAACTTGGGATTTCAATTTGAAGCCAAAGCACCAAAGAGCGACATGTGGCTCCTAGCTTTTCTTGAAGCCAGTAGTTCTGAGTCTTGTACCTGGAGATGATAATGACGAAACAGGTACTGAAGGAGAGCTAAATGTTTCTGGAAAGTAGGTGGAGGTCAGGGCACCAAAAAGGATTTCCAAAAAGACTTCAACTCTTTTGAGTGTGTTGATCCAACCTATTCCTTATCCACTGAGTGGTGCATCTATCAATCCATGCCTCTCCCTTTAGTGACAAGGATGTGTGAGGCAGTGGATAACTACAACCATTTCCAAAGTCCTGTGGTGTCTCCAGAGACAATTGTTTCATGTAGACTATGCAGTATATATGCCAGCCCCAAATGGTTTTCAGGTATCCGAGAGTCCCTAAAATGCTGTTAGATGATCCTGCCAAATATTTCAAATAGAAATAAAACACAGAGAAAGTGCATTCAGTTATCTCTTAATATGTCTTGTATTTTTATTTTTTTCTTCAAGAATTAGCATGACCCTCACCAATAAGTGGCTACCAAAAGAAGGTGTTAATTCAAAGTGTGATTTATAAATATTCTATATTTTTCAGTATATTTATGATGATGTTTGTACAAAGGTTAGTCCATAGAGAAGTGGCCACAGTGTATCTCAGAAATAAAGATTCCAGGGAAGGGACTTATTTCACCTTTGGCACTATCAGATCTATGTGGACCACATAGTTTCATCAGTGTTACTGCACTAGCCACAGTAGGGATGTCTGTAAAATTTTAGTCTTCTGCTCTTAGGCAGAGAATGCTGTTGCAATTGAGGTGAGTGAAAGAGGCACAGTATCCGGCCACTTGTTCCCAAGAGATACTATGGAAAGAATAACCAACAGATTTCTCTTCATTCTTCAGCAGTCCCTGTATCGTCCTTGGGTGTGTTGGAACATGAGCAATACTGCGGGAAGACTAATTGTGTCTTCACAGATTTTATTTGGCTTTTTATTTGCTCTATAAATTGCTTCTTCCTTTTATTGGCATTCCTTGGTTTTTCTTACCCTGCTCTTTCTCCCTTCATTTGGCTGTGTGGCATCACACACTGCAAACACAAAACAAGGAAATAAAAGGGACTGCTACACTCATCATGCCTTCAGGAAGCTTAAGGGAGGACATACAGCATACACATTCTCAGCAAGAAGGCAAGAAAAATGTGAGAAAAATATTTACATCTGATGAGAGTTTCCTGAAGTAGTTTTGTCCTGTGCTGACAGAAAAAGGGCCACAGACAGGCATCCTTGCTATTCCTCTGGCTGCTGTGGGAACAGGTATTTGCATGTTCACCTTCAGGATGGGCAAACATATCACACTCTGTGGGTCACTCCTTTCAGTGTCCCCCATGGAGCTCTTGTTTTGCAAAAAAACAGGTTTGTTTTTCCTGCAAGTCAAAATGTATTACAAATGAATAATAAGAAGAAAGAAACAAACCCAACAACAGCAACAACAGCTAAAAAACCCCAAACCAAAACATTCATCTCTTTGTATTTTTAGTTCAGCCAAACTGGAGACTCATCAGATAAATTATAATTTTTCCCTCAAAAGGTTTGATCTTGCAGACTTCTTTTACAAAGCCTTTTCCATTATCCCCTTCTCCAACAGCTGGCATCGCATTCTACTGTTAACAGTTCCAATTAGGGTAATCACTCAAAAACTGTCGTAGAAAAAGACACACTGAAAACAACTGCTTTATCTCTTTCAGGTATTTCTTCTTTTGCATAAATACTTAGGCAATTTAATTTTGCCTGAGTGCTTTCTCAAAGGAGAGTTCTGTTGAATGAGGACAACCATAAATCAATACAACCCAGCTTTTTTTGGTAGCCTTTTCTTTATAGTGCTAACAATAATGATATAGCTGAATTATGTTAACAGTGATTTTTATTGTTATACTCCTCTCTAAAGCATCTGTTGGTATGGTAGATGGTCATTCTACAAAGTTAAAAGTAAGTCAGCAAAATCCTATGAAGAAGAGTCCTATCTTCTCTCTCTTCTTGTCTCCAGTTCATCACTACTGTTGAGATAACATTGGATGTACGAAATGATGTGTTCTGTAACCTTTTACATAGTTTATTACAAAAAAAAAACCCCAAAACCAAAAAATCCCCCAAAACACCAAGAAACTAAAATAATTACAGTACTGTATTGTGCTCTGCAAATACAAAACCTGAGCTCTGGGCATATAAATGCCATCGTAGTGGCCCTTCCTGGGAGAATACATGGTTATTGAGTCATATGAAAAATTGAACTTGAGCCTTTCCAGCCAAAATTTATGGTGTGAGTAGCAGCTGAAGCAGCAAGAGAGCCTGACCAAAATGTTTAAGTCTTCTGTATCATGAAAATGTTAATTGAGAAGAGAATCTCTGAAAAGACCATTTTTGACTGCTCAGAACACACCAGGAGATAAAGATACCACAAATCTAAACATTAACAAGCACAGGCCATGAATTTATTTTTTTTTTAAATAGATTAGGGAGTTAAAAGAAGGGACATGTTTTATCTAGGTCCAGCAAGCCCTAGTCCAGATGCAAGTCTTCCATTCATTAGTAGGGATATTATTTTAAAAACCCGATTTTACACAATAGGATGGGACCATAAGAACTGATTTATTCTCCACTCTTTAGCATCATTAAATTTTCCATTTTTACAGAACCTTGTGCTTTAAGTCCATGTATCATCACAACCCTCATGATAAACTAAAATAAGTGTGGGTGGCACATGTAGACATCACCTATTATAACGCTGTTATCAGAAACAGGCTTTGCTATACTTGAGAAAATCCTGGAAATACAGGCCAGAAAATCTCACCTCCACACCCAGCAAGATCATGGAGCAGGAACATGGAACACATCCTCCTTGTAACCTTGCTAAGGCACATGTGAAATAAGGCAGTGACTGAGGCCCCAGCAGGGCCTCACCGAGGACAAGTCATGGTGGCCTTCTGTGAGAGGATTACAGTGCTGATGGACAAGGAAGAACTTGACACCATGTATCTGAACTTGTGCAAAGCATCTGACACTGTCCCACACAAGATCCTTGTCTCTAAACCGAAGGAAGTTGGATTTTGCAGACAGACCACATGGTGAATGAGGAATTGATAAGATGGTGGCACCCAAAGATTTGTGGTCAGTGGCTCAATGTCCAAGTGGGGCCCAGTGAAGAGTGTCATCCCCAGGGCTCTGTACTGGGACTGGTGCTGTTCAACATCTTTGTCAGTGACATGGAGAAAGGGACTGAGGCAGGTTTTCTGTGACACTGATCTGTGTGGTGCAGGTGACACACTGGAGGGAAGAGATGCCATCCTGAGGGGCCTGGACAGGCTTGAGAGGTGTGTCTGTGGGAACCCCATGGAGTGCAGGAAGGCCAAGCACAAGGTCCTGCTTCTGGGTCAGGGCAATTCCAAGCACAAAAACAGGCTGGGTAGTGAATGGATTGAGAGCAGCCCTAAGGAGAAGGATTTGGGTGTTGATGGTTGACATGACCTGGCAATGTCCACTTGCAGCCCAGAAAACCAACTGTGTCCAGAGCTGCATCAAAAGCTCTGTGACCAACAGGCTGAGGGAGATGATTCTGCTCCTCTGCTCTGCTCTCATGAGACCCCACCCCAGCTCTCATGAGGTGCTGCATCCAGCTCTGGAGCCCACAACATAAGAAGGAGATAGACCTGTTGGAGAGTGTTCAAAGGAGGCCATGAAGATGATCATAGGGCCAGAGTATCTCTCCTATGAAGACAGGCTGAGAGAATTGGGGCTGTTCAGCCTTGAGAGGAGAATTTGAGCAACCTGGTCAGATTGAAGCTGTCTGTACACATGGCAAAATAGTTGAACTAAATGACTGTCCCTTCCAACCCAAACAGTTAGATGATTCTGTGATTCTTTGATTCCGTGATTTACCATTCCCAAGATATTTGCATGTAATCCATTTCTGGAAACCTCCACCAATAGAAAGGGCTGAAACGAATATTCAAGGCAAACCCTCCCAGAAGGTTGAAGTACATTCTTAGAGCTCACCACTATTAAACAACCTTGTCTCAGATCCCACAGCTAAAGAGCTCTTGCTAACAGGTTTGCCACTTGCCAATCAGTCAGCAGATTGAAACTAGTGTCAGAGGACCAGCAGACAGAAAGGGGTCACACAGCTCTCCTCCCCTCCCCTGCCAGTTATAAACACAAAAGTTTCCTATTTCAGAACATTTAACAGGATTTTAAGACACTGTTGCTGACACACATAGCTGGTGCTTCATTCTCACCACATCTGGGAGAGATGATGTGTCAGAAAAATATGGAAGAGTAAGGGGAATTTCAGAGTATTATGAGTAGTTACTGTCCTAATTTATGTCTTATTTTGCCCTTGTGCTCATTTTAAACCTTCTCCTTCTAATAAAAACATGCACAAATTAGACATTATAAAGTCAAATGAGTCCTTTTAATGCTGCTTTGTGACAAACACTCTGAACCACGGCTGTATAGCAATTCTAAAGGTTTACAGAAAAAGTTCTCTAGGGATGCAAAAGCATCCTAGCAGTTATCCATGTGCTATGTAAACTTTTCAGGTCCCATAGAACACTATAGCTCCAAAAGTACCCATCAGTTATTGAACAATGTGCAGAGAAGAAACTATCAGTAGAAAACTATTCATATTTTTTTAAATTTCATTTCGAATTTTGGGAAATATGGGAAGAAAAATCAGTAATAATAAATGGACCTTAACAAGAGCAATGATTAAAGCCTCTGTGGCTCTGATATTTGAGATTAATAAATTAAAATAAATTCTGATCTTTTTTGTTAGACTCTCCTACCCGTCTCTGCAGACACAGAAAAAGCTTCTTTCTACAGCAATATGCAGCAGCACAGGCATTGCTAAGTCAATCACAGGTTCTCCAATTACTAGAACCTGTCAAGTCTAGCAGACATCAGTTGATGCTTGAAGACATCAGTGCTGGTTTTTTATATCACTACTCACTAGACTTGTATAATTTGGTTATGCTAAAGAGTGGAATCTGCATTTTTTTCCTAAGTACAATAGAGCTGCAGTACTAATAGAATTCATGAACAAGCCTCTCATTGTTGCAAACATAAAAAATTTATATACACCTTACAGGTTTACCAGAAAGGCTATAATTAAAAAGGGCAAATTTTACCTGGAATATTTGGTGAGTTTTATTCAGGTTAACATTCTTACTCACAAAGCAGTCTTTCGAATTAGGTGTGTGTTGCTGGGTCAATTAAAATGTTAGAACAAACATACATAAGGCCAAACAAATGAACAAATGCAACTAGCCCAGAAAAGGTACTGGAAAAACAAGACAATACAATGAGAAGAGAATATGTAATCTGACTTATCTGGTCTTGTGGCATGATACATTGAAATAACAATGGGGAAAGGGATCTGTTGAACCAGGTAGCCCATAAGCTAATGCCCACAAATGTGCAGTGCTCAGAAAGTCATCTGGGAACAGACACACGCTGGCTGCTTTGTTCTAAATAAACCTGCACCTAGTTCAACGCCCAGTGGGAGAGTCCTGCTGAGATCAAGGGTATATTGATCAGGCATCTTGGTGATAAATCTAAATTTCAGAAGCTGGGTGGGTTCTTGCCTATCCTGTGGAGTCTTTGAGAAAAGCAATGGGGAAGGAACATGCAGAAGCCTTGGTTATGATCTCCATGAATTGTCTGAAAATGTTTACTTCCACCATTCTTCAAAATAATGAACAGCAATAGTATGAAAACCCATAAAGCCAGAACCCAGATGAAAGCAAACAACCCTCCCCTGCACAAAAAATCAGATTAAAAAAAACCCCCTCTGTATATACACAGCATATGTTAAAATATTTATGTATTTTAATAGGAAAAAGACAAAGAATTATTTTAAGCTCTTATCCCAGGATCTTATTTTTTCCACATTCAAAGTCTGAAACAATGTCCACAAAAATTCTCATCTTCAGAAACTACTGTCATATAGCCAGCCTGAACTAAAAACACTGTCATACATCCTAAACACGAGGTCAGTGACCAGCTTCAAGTGCAAAAGCAGTCTTGGGACCTATGCAAACCATTTGACTCTAACCTAATTTAAAAAGACATGGTTTACACCTCCACCCAAATATCTGCTTTCCTGTTCACAGCTTGTGAACATTGTTCTTTCTGCACTTTTTCATACTCTGGCTTGGCACACAGGTGTTGACATTGCTGTTCTATACTGCCTGAAGATCCTGTTCACCAAACATCCTCACACTGAGGGTCAAGAGCAATGCATGAGCATTAAAACACACTCCCTTTCAACACTATGGGGGACTGTGGGATGGTTATAGTGGTTTATGAGCAAATCAGGTACCATATTCACTCCTACAGAAGCATATACATAATATAATATATTCTGATTTTCAGTGAATATTTCCACAGAGATAATTGATGTTGCTCTTGTATATGATGGAAGGATTTGTCTGCTTTAGAATGTATACTGTAGAATTTCAAGGAATTGCTAAACTCTTTCAGCCTTGAAAAAATCGTACAATACCATCTACAACTTCACTAGCTAGCAGATGTAAACATGAGACTTGTGAAGTGCTGAGATATTAAACCTCAAGCCCTGTGGTTAACTTAGGACAGAAAGTACAATAAATATGCTTTTCTACGCCCTCCTTTCAGAAGAGGAAAATAACAGAGATACTGCAAACAGTTCAAGCTACAAAAAAAAAAAAAAAGGCAAATAACAGTACAAGTATTTTTTTTCTTCAGCTAGTTTTGAACAAGAAAGGTTATTACAAAGAAGATAGGCAGAAGTAGCCTTTCTAATACCACATTATTTTTTTGCAGAGTTTACCCCTTCAAACCACTCTAGACTGACTGTCTGAGGAATAGAAAGGATAAATTTATTAGCAATATAATATAAAGTACTATTGGTCACCTGAAAGAAACTTTCCAGTTTTTGGTAGGACCATGGACACACCATCCTTCAGCTTTCTGTGATGTGTTTCAATAACACAAAAAAACAGATGCATGTGTGAAATTTATTGCATATGTTTAAGAGTGTCTTGAGATTGGTGAGCTGTAAATAAATATAGTGTGATGAATTCAAATTCTCTGAAATGAACATAATTACTTTATACATATGAATAAGAAAATTCACCACCACTACAATCTACCCCCTCCCAAAATTAACTCAATTTTTTCTTCAGAATGCACAACCCATTTTCAAATAAACTAGAAATATTCAATAGTCCTTGAAAAGAAAGACTGGGATTTACTTGGTGTTTCAAAGAATTCGTCTCCACATGTGCTTGTCATCTCCCTTCAGAGAACCTATACAAGATATAATGGAAACAGTATTAAGGGTGATGAAAATGCCAGAGCATCTGTCAGTGGATCACCTTATGACAGCAAGTGATAAGCCTCCTAATGCTGAAGTGATGAATGTGCCTGAATGTGGAAGCTATGCTTGTGTGAGACAGCTGAAAAACACAAATATGAACAACTAGACATGAGGACATGCCTCTGGGGAGACCCCATGGTTTTTGTAGTATTTGACTGATTCTAGAAAGCAGGACATTTTTACCATCAAGAAAGATAAGTGTGTCTTATCAACACAGTTCCATGGCTCAGAAGAGGAGCAGCTGGGATGCAGGGAAGCATCAATCCTATCTAAGTATCAAATGTGGCCTTTTGTACATGTTGTCCTTGCAAATGATCTTTCAATTCTGTACCTTCAAAGTTTTCATAATGCATTTGGAGTGTTTTATAACTGAGCAGTAATGTAAATGCAAGTTGCCATAGGCTTATTCAAGCAAAAATCGTATACACTGAAGTCAATAAAATTACCAAAGTACAGATTACTTCACTTGGAGAAAGGAAGCACAAGGCTCCTGCTTGTAGTCACAAACAAAACACAGTATACAAGTAGGGTGTGATTTACAAAGTGTGAAGGTCTAATGCAGACAAACATTTACATAGGAAACTGGAAATCCATAGGGGAGGAAATCTGTTTTTGATACATAGTGAAAGGGAGAATATTGATGGGAAATATGAAAATGTATTTCCCAAGCTTAGTGAGTGAATACCTCATAATATATCTTCCTTCTAAATGTTTTTCAAAGCTTTGAAAGAGCCTTAAACACTGATTTTATTAAGTTATTTCAGGGGATATACACACAAAATTATGTATCAAAATTATTCAGCAATTTTAATGACAATAAATATAAGGAAAAACATATCAGTTGAACTCCCACAAGAATAAATATTAGTATATTGGAGATGGATGCAGAAATCTATATTACAAATGGATATAAATAAATTCATTTGTATTTCTTTGAGCAAGATGTTAAAGAAGGGAGCAATCCATATTATTGACCTGACTTTAATAATTTTTTCTTTAGATTAGCCCAGTAAAACCACACATCTCAGCAACACTTCACAATAAGCATTCTAACTTTTGACTAAATATTCTGATCAATAGCTTCTTATATACTAAACAAACAAACCCACCACCCACAGTAGTCAGGTCTGAAAAGGTAACAGGCATTTTCTCAGTTTTTAATAAATGAGTAGGGTAGTATTGACTGGCTGATCATTAGTGTGTTTGAACAGACAAAGCTTATTCTTTGTTTTCTGCTGCATCTTACTGCAGACAAAAAGGCTACAGCAAGGAGGGGGCCCGGGTGCCAGAAATGGGCAATGCTGAGGAGGCACCTATGGAGGATTGTCTCTCAGGTGGATGAAGCAGAAATCAGGGCCCTTTTTCAGCTAATTCAGGACAGAGTTAAACAGGAGAGGAAGGAGAGACGTGAGCCCGAGATTGTGTCTGCACTGATAGGTGAACAAGGTGGTTCCTCCAAACTAAAGCCATGAAAGAAGCACCTGTCTAATCAACAGAGATAATCTTCTGTTCCTCTGCCAGGAGACAAGCTAGTGATGTTTCCATCTGTTGCAGGAGCAGCATGAGGAATGAGTGGGCAACTGTGGGAACAGCAAAAGTGTATGCTGTGTCTCCAGGGTTAAGGAAGAGGGAAGGAGGACAAACTTCTGGAATGATGGAGGACCAGGACAGTATCTGATACAGCATCATTATCCTTTCTCATTTTGTGCTAAAGCTGCTGACAGACCACCTCCATCATGTCAGCACACAGATCATGGCTGAGATCCTGACTGTCACTAGGACAACCTCAGCTGTCCCCTCAAGACTGTCCATCAGATAACCTTCATGGACCTAGGGGAGAAGATCCTTTCCCTAAATTCATTTCTAGCTAAATGTATCCCTGCATGAGTGGCACCTCAGCAGCTGTCACTGGCTGTGTGAGCCTCACTAGCTGTGTGTTTTCTACCACAATCCTCATCCAGAGCCCACCTTGGAACTCCACACTATCTTCAGGGGAGGCAGATGTCAGGGCAGTTTCTACCTCATGGATTAGCTCAGCACACTAAGCCAGGGCTGTGCCCAAAATTTACCACTGACATATCAGAAACAGAACTACCAAAGCAGGACCAAGGTGACCTTTCTCAGTGCATAGACATGAGGGGTTATTTTGTGCGAGTCTGATCTTGAGGGCAGACAGAGTATAAATGGGCCTTCTTTTGCCCCATTCAGTCTGGGACCAGTTTTCCTGGCCACTGAATACCACAGACTATTTTTCAGATATCTCCAAGAGTGAAAATCCACTGTGGAAAGACTGATATTGGGATGCCAAGAGCATCTGGAGGGAGAAACCCCCCAAAATTTAGAAAGAAGCTCACAGGTTTAATCACCACTCTTCTTCAGTCCCAGTATTGTCCCTAATGCATTTAGAGCTTCCCAAGTCATTCTCTGCACTCAGGGAGACAGGTTTCTCATCTGCTTGAACCACATTTTTCACCTTCTTGATACTGATACACACCAGCTGCTCAATCTCTGCTCTAGTATGCACTGTAGGCAATTAATCAAAAGTAAAATTTAAAAATCACTTCCCCTTTTTTGCTCATTATCTTAAAAAAAAAAAGTGTCTCACTGAGAATAACTATGAACAATTTCATCTTGAAAAGTAACCCTTTTTCAAAGTTATAAGCCAATTCTGAACATGACCTTTCAAATGGAAAGCTATGCAACTTTAACCAGGCTTCATGCTGGGTCCATAGAATATTTCAAAGACATTTCTTTCAGTCTAGCCCATTTTTCCACCAGTCTGTGCCATGGTAAGTTTGGTTTCATATTTCTTTGATCTGTGCAGCAAATACTTTACATAGTTTAAAAATAGATCCATGAAGCTCCATCTATGCTCTTTAGCACTGAAAAGAAAGTGAGTTAATAACCAAAGTAACAGTCTAACAGTAGTGTACTCCTTGTGATGCTCTCATTGGAACAAATTCATTCCCACTGTAACTCCACTGACATTAACAGAGATACCAGCTGAGATGAATTTGCCACGTTTTTGTAAAGTGCTTTAGAATTTGATGTCATAATTCTCAAAAGATACCTGGGAAAGATGTCTCTTTGCCTTTCTCAGCGTGTGCTCATGCACATGCCAGTTTTCCCAGCTTCTTGTGTTCCTTACATTTCTTTTCACACTGTCTCCCCACACTTTTTGAGACTCTCCTGTTGACCAGATATAACGCACCAGATACTCTTTGAAAATAAGTGCCTTGAGGTAATTATAATTCTGTTCTTGTTTTTCATATGCGAAGGTGAATTTAGCAGTAGAGACTGAAAGACTTGAAACCTGTTTCACAGACCCTCATGAAAGATAGTCGACTTTTAAAATGGCTGTGTGTCCTGTTGCTCAAAACAGGTATTGTGACCCAGGATGGACTGCGACACTATTTTTCAAAATGTTCATTGTTAAATAATGATGATTTTAATTGAGATTATAGTATTACAGATCAGAAAACAACTGAAGAAGGTTAGAAAATTTTTGACAACCTTTATTTGCCAGAAAGGGCTGATTTTCTGGAACTGAGTACATTTACAGAAAAGTGGTTAGACTTAATTTCTTTAAAAAAACCCTTCCACATTCTTTAAAAATCTCTAAGTTTGTGATATCAATTCACCTTCTGGATTTTCACTTTGAGTTAAATGCAGTATTTTTAAAGTTATTAGATCTAAGTAAACAATTTCAATTAAAGTAAAGATTACAATTTAGGGTTTGGTTTTTTTTCCTGCTTTTTCATTCTGATTTGGGAAAGGAAAAAGATAAAAGCAAAACTAAGATGAATAAAATGTTCCTACATAGGTTTTTTTTGTTTGTTTGTTAGTTTTTTGTTTGTTTTGTTTTGTTTTGTTTTGTTTTTAAATACAGGTTAGTGTTTAATCTTATTTCTATCTGTGAATTTTTTGCTGATTTTCTGACTGGCTCCCATCATGTGGCTATGGTTGCAGCATATAGAATGTCTCCTCAAACAACTGCAAAGGTCAGTAGCTTTTGAAATGCCACTTACTGCATGTTTTGTTTATTGCTTTTTTCCTATTAATTAAACCATTTGATGTGTAGCTGTGAAAACTAGTTTGAAGACATGGTGTTCCTGCTAAAGCACTATATAATCATTTAGACTACTAGAAAGATCTCCTTTTTAGCCTCAGAGGATTGTATAGTAGTTGCCTTAAGGAACATGGCTGAAAACAGGCTATATATTTCATATACTGCAGGCCTGGAGCAAATATTTTCTGACACTATAAAATAAATCATGTTTTCTTCAACAGCAAATAATAGAACTGTACAGTACATTATATCTGCAGCAGCAACAAACAATTCATCATCTCTGACCTTTCCATAATGACAACAATTTGAAGAATAGAGACTAATTTAAATTTTTATATAATGTTTAAAATTTAAGTAGTAAGTCTCTTTTTTACTAGATCCCTTCACACTGCTTAGGTAATAAAAAGCCTCCTTAAAGTGAACAAAAATGCAATATTTTTTTTCTCTTCAAGCTCTTACAAATCAACAGAGCAGAGTTTTCTCAGAGGGCTTGGAACTAAATGGATGCACCCAAGTTAATTTTAAAATGACAAAATGGTAACAAATAGAGTGTAGCCTGCAGGACCTGAGAAGATAGGGTTTGTACTTTTTAGTTGACTGTGATGTTTCAGTCACAAACCTGTGATTAAAAAATACCCTCATGCTGACAATGGCCTCCTTTTATTCCCCTAACACATAATCTACATGTTTCTTTCATTATTCCTGGGAAGGGTAGGGGACTTTCAGCTGGCAGAAAAAACAGCAAATTATAAGAAACTCCCTCCTTGGCATTAAACCCAAGAAACCAGAGGTGCCAATTGAAAATATACCCCCCACTGCCAGTCGTTCCTGATGCACATCACCTCTGGCCCTTCTGAAAGCTTGGGTTTGAAATGCACGCTGAGGTTGGCCCTCTGAAATGGCACATATTTTGTCTCTTTCCTGTCTAAGGTCTAGCTCTTCCCAAAAAAAGCCCAGCACATTCCCTCTACCATTATCTGGCCTCATCTTTTGATGGAAAGCGTCTTCATCCTGAACAACAGACATTTTGCAGAAACTGCAGGGGGCGGGGGGGGGGGGGGTGGGCGTCAAAAATTTGTCGTGAGACACATTTGACAAACTTCTAGTTTTATAAACAGTTGCGTTCCTAATACAACCAGGAAATGAAGCAATGCATCTTGGGATCTCCACAGCTAAATGCATATTCAGGATTAGCTACTGTGAGACTGGAAACATTAAAGTTGCTTCTGATCCTCAGAAATTACCTGTTCAATACTGAAGTGAAAGGGCGATGACTGCTCTGCCCCTTACTGTAAGGGCATCCAGTGCATCATCTCACCCTGCACCTCGTTTCACCCCACAAAAGAGCCACTAGTGTATAAGGGAGCAATCTGTGCCTTTTAGAACAGATTTAAAACTGTTTGATACTTTAGCTTGGTTTGAGGTCAAATGAGATGATTCCTACCATTAAAACAGAAAGAAATACTTCTGGCAGTCTGAATGAATTAATATTTTTCATGTGTCTTTTTTAGTCATCACCTCAGGATATTTTATGGATGCTCTCTACAGATGGTGATACACATGGCCCTACCTCGATTAGCTCAAATTCTTTCAAGTACTCTACACAAATAATGCCCAAAATACATCTGATGTCTGTAGCCTTTTCTCTAATGAAACCACAAATGCCCCTACTCCTCATTATTGTACGTGTCCTTGTGCAAAAGTTAGCTTCTTTGACTGCTATAGAAATAACCCCAGATGCTGAAGCCAAATATTTAATTGTCTTTATTGTTGCAAGAAAACAGAGATCAAACATTCAGAGAACTTTGCCGCACAGAACATTCAAAAAAGAGAGGAAAAAAGTCATCCTTGATTACTGTATCTGTAAAATTATTTGGAATGTATACTATATAATTAAGACTGCTTAACAGCTTAAATTTCTTGGCTTTGCTTTTTGAGAATACTGTCTTCTGTGGACATGAGGTTACTGAAACGGTTCACTAGTGAGGGAACAAAACAAAACAGATGGTGCATTAATAATGGAAGTATTAGAAAAAGGGTACTCTTCCAGATTTCAATGTATTCATTAATATATTTTAGACAATTTAATTGCTTCCTGAAACACTAATTGAAAGAGTTTCATTTGCAAAAACCTAGTCTTGGTAATACAAACTAGGCACAATGCCACAAAGAGCTTGAATGCTATAATAAGGAAATGAATAGAGGGGTTTGGAGGTTTTAATGTGTGTATGCTTATTTCTTTTAATGAAACCTTTACAAAAGCATAGAAAACACCAGGAAAAGAAAGATTACAAAGAGAAGCCAAGTTTAAGAAGTAATGAATGTTTAGAACATGTGAAGAGTATTTTTTGTTTTTTAAAGTCAGCCCACGTCAAGAGAGTGTGAGTTGGTTTTGCGGAGCAGAAGAGCCTAATGTAGTTTAATTTTATCAACATTATATACTCCTAGACTTTTCATATCTATCAATCTAAGTAGAGGATACTTTAAGAAAATTTTCTCCTGAAGACGTCTGCTTAAACTGCTTCAGTTTCTCTTCTAAATACCAATGGGAAGGCAAGTTTTTCCTGATTTTGAGCCTCCTCACCTGTTGTATGTTGGAAAATTTGAGTCAAACTTTCCTGTGATCAGTCTCTTATGCATCTTCGGGAGACTGGAGATGAAGAGCAAACAGAAAGGCAGAAGAAAACAAACTAAATAAATGCACTGAAAAAAAAAAGTACTGCAGTCTGTCAAAGAGAATATATAAAGCAAAAGACCAACAAACATGCAGAGAAACCTGAAAGAAAAGATCAATAATAAAGAGAGGAAAAAATCCAAACAGAAGAGCACACAGCTTCTAGAGCAGCTACTTTTCAAAGTCTTGCAGGTTGGGCACACACAAAAAATGCAGAAGGTGGTATAAAGTAGTTTCTTTTGGGGGCTATTTTGGCAGTTGCCCACAAGAAGTGTAATTCCCACTCATACCAGACTTAGGTGTAATTTTAATTCCTAGTTACCAAGGATCCACTGCTACCGGGATCTTAGCTGTCTAGTTGGAAGGAAGCTGAATAATTCCTCAGAAGTTTCATCTTGATTAGCAGCTGGAGGATGAGCACACAGTCCGGACAAGGCCAGACACGCAGCACAGGTTGCACCCGAGCTGAATGGAGGTGTTACAATCTGAACCACTCTGCCCTATGTAGGGAAGATAACTGCTTCCTCAGAGCTGCCTGATAAACTATGCTTATGTCAAAAAAATACAAAAAAGCCATCACTGTTGATAGTAGTCAGATTGACACTGGGTTTTCACTCACAACGTTTTAATAAGGGGCAGCCAGACATGAGACTTTCTTTCCAAAGATTCCATGGGTGACTGTCTTTGTTGAGGAAGTAAGGGATAGCTGAGGAAAAGACAGGAACATATTTCTCTTATCTTGACTCACTTGTGTTCAAAACCACACCTAAATGCTTCAATAGACCCTGCCCACTCATTGAGAGTGTGTTAATATAATGATATTGGGTAGATGTGGTACTTTTCCTAATTATGTAGTTACAAAGAAACAACTCCCTTTATGGATAACATATCATTGCAAAAGTACCTCATGTTATAAGAGATAAAAGAACTATTTGGAGAGGTAAGAGACAACCTGGACCTACATTGTGTTCCCTGCTAGGTGGTATCTATCCTCTCAAATATCATAAGATACTTGTAAAAATCTTAGAAGAAGTTTTTTATTGCTCAAGAAAAAGCTTCTTACATCCTAAATATTCATACATGTTTGACTATATAATAATGATGTTTGTATATATGATATAAAAATCCCTATATTGAAATTTCTTTTTTGTCTTGGAGTAGAGGTCAAGAACAACATATAAAATTATTTGTGAATGATATTATTTTAAAGTATTGCTGAAATAGTAAATAACAAAATGGTTGTTATGTGTTGCTGAAAAAAATTAAACATTTTTTATTTCCTAAGTTGAGTGGCCTGATTGCTAACGAATGAAGTAGAAAACTCCCTTTTCTTTTTTTCTTTTTCTTTTTTTTCTTTTTTCTTTTTTTTCTTTTTTTCTTTTTTCTTTTTTCTTTTTTCTTTTTTTTCTTTTTTTTTCTTTTCTTTTCTTTTCTTTTCTTTTCTTTTCTTTTCTTTTCTTTTCTTTTCTTTTCTTTTCTTTTCTTTTCTTTTCTTTTCTTTTCTTTTCTTTTCTTTTCTTTTCTTTTCTTTTCTTTTCTTCTCTTTTCTTCTCTTTTCTTCTCTTTTCTTCCCTTCTCTTCCCTTCCCTTCCCTTCCCTTCCCTTCCCTTCCCTTCCCTTCCCTTCCCTTCCCTTCCCTTCCCTTCCCTTCCCTTCCCTTCCCTTCCCTTCCCTTCCCTTCCCTTCCCTTCCCTTCCCTTCCCTTCCCTTCCCTTCCCTTCCCTTCCCTTCCCTTCCCTTCCCTTCCCTTCCCTTCCCTTCCCTTCCCTTCCCTTCCCTTCCCTTCCCTTCCCTTCCCTTCCCTTCCCTTCTTTTTTTTTTTTTTTTTTTTTTTCTCTGAATCCAGGAAGGGTACTTTCAAGACACTAAAAAATACAATAAGTATGAAAAATTTAGGCTAGATCTGAAAGAAAATGACAATATGACACATTTAAATTACAGCATTCACCAAGTCCCTGTGGTAGCTCAAATTGGGAATGCTTAGTATCACACTAATTAAAGAAAAATAAACGAAAAAGAATCACACAAAAAAACCCCACCCCACCTTTATAGGCAATACCCCCAAATACTAGAATTTATGCTGACCAACTTTAAGAGACTTAGCCTAGTGCTATTTTGAGATATGTCTCAGGTTTCCAAAAAATTAAACATAGAAATCTAGCTCTACTTTTTCATTTGAAGGAGTAATTTTTTCCAGATTTGTTTTCATCTACCAGAATTATCATCTTTCAGTAAATCAAGATAGAGAGTCATTAAAACCTGCACCACAGTTTCACTGCCCCCAGTAGGCTACAAAATTACTGGCAATTTTAATATTTAATATCTGATTTTGTATCTATAGAAGCAAAGGGCTTATCTACCTCATCTAGAAGAAATTACAAAACTAATGCAAAAACATGCCTATGCCCTCCAGAGCATTAGTAGCAGTTTGTTTTACGAATCATTACCGCCCTTTCCAAATTACCGAGGAAGAAGCAGTACACTGTTTGACAAATGCAGCATTTTAAAATGATAGTAAAGAAATATATAAGTTTAACTGTAAACATTTTTTTCCCCTAGGTTCCTTAAGGACATTTGCTTGAGTTACATTTACAGTAAAGTCAAATCCTAGTTGAACCAGAAAATCTATTCCAAAGCAACGGCTTGTTCTTGCTGTTTTGGGGCTCTCTCCATATGTGCTAAAAGCCAGCTAAACTGTGTTTTGGTTGGTTTTTGTTTGGTGGTTTTTTGTTTGTTTGTTTGTTTGTTCTTTAACAAATATTGCAACGTGTGAGGAATCTGGACTATTGCCAATGGCCACATTTCATCTCAATAAGCCAAATCCCAGTTAAGGGCCTGTCTTGGCTACTTAATTTTTAGGCATGGTCCCCAGAGTCTGATTAAGTGCCAAGTCTGATATTTGTGTGAAATGCCTTAAACCAGGCAAATAAATAAAGTATTTTGTATTCTAGCTCTCAAACTAAGCAAATGGAATGTGTTGGCTTCTAATAGTTCAAGTATCAAATGGAAGTTGTCTGCTGATTGTTAGAGAAGTGTTATGAGACGAGGAGACCTCTGAGGAAGGCTGCAGAAATCTGGAGGTAATAAACTGCTTGCCTAACATTGTTTCAGATTATGAGAGAGCAGAAGAAGAGATGAATAAGAACAAAAATCTGCCTGCATATGCAGAATGCCTCCACATAGTTATAGATACTGGAAGTATTTCTGTAGCAGATGTGCTCAATAAAAGGTATGTTTTCTGAATGTCATGATTATCTAAGGAGGTCTCAGTGCACCCTATATGTGAGTAGAATACTGCGGTAAGATAAAACAAAATGGAAGAATTGGAAATTAAATTTCATAATGGGACTTCAAATGGAAAGAGAGAAGGACATTTTAGCATTCCCTAGCATTGTAAAGTTGAGCTGTGTAATTCCTCATTGCTACTACTGACCTTCAAATACTAAAACTAGGTCAGTATGTGTTTGGAAAGATAGGGAAACTTTCATGAAATGACAGAGTTACATGTACAACAGAAAAAGCTAAAGCTTCAAACTGCAGAAAGTATTATAACTGGCAACTCAACCAATACACATTCAAACATATTTGAATAAAAGTAAATGAGAATGAAGGAATAAGGTTAAAAAAAAAGGACCCAGGTTATTAAAGAAATACCACAAAAGTTCTGTTATCTGAGGGTTGCTTAGTTTGTGGTCTTTCCTCTTCTGTATTGAGTCTGACATTCCTACCAAAACTTTGCTACTGTAATCTGGATTGCTGTGACATTCCTTAACTTTTGGGAGCTTTTTAGTAATGCAGAAAATGTATCCTTCTGACTGAAAACTTGGGATGTATGTTTCTGATGGTATGAACTAGGTTTCTTTAAATTTCTGCCTTTTGTTCACATTTGCTTATTCTCTGATAAAGCAGGACTTTCATTTAGATTGCATTTTGTAGATGTTTCATATGAAAGGTTGTGCATTAAAAAATTCCTAAAAAACCCCCATAACAACTCCCTCCCTCCACCTCCCCTTAAAATAATGAAAGATGAATTAGTGGTGTGGATCAATTGAAAAATTGGGTTAACCCCAGCTGAAAGCAATGACCTACTCACCCTCCAACCTGTGCTGAAATCCCTGTATCGTCATCACCACTCTGGCCAAAAATCCAGAAGACAGAACAATGCAAGAGGTTATGAAGAAAATTAACTCGCCTGAGCCACACCCAGCAGAGTTGAGCATAAAGAGCTGATTTACTTAGCACTGTCTTTGTGCCTACTAGTCTTTCTGTAATGATGGTTGCGGGTTGCTACATTGAAAAAATTGTATTTTTTTTTGTTTTCAGTAAAATGAGAAATTAGATTGGCTTAAATTAAAATTAGAGATTAAAATATTTTTAAAAAAGGACCTTTAAAAGATCTTTGTTTAACGGTTAATCAAAATTTTCCTCTTTTTGATCCTCTATTGAGGTTTTGCCATTGTAATTAATAAATGGGAAATGACTGAGTGGCATATATTGTTGGCACTGCTTAGCCTTTTGAAGTGTCAATGGATCAATTTGGCTTTTCACATTTCTTTCCATTGTGAACCTAGTAGTGAAGAAGTAGAAAGTTTCGATAACAGTTTTACTAATATTTAAATTAAAATACTTATATTCCTAAAAGGAAAATATTGACAGTGTTAATAAATTGAAAGATATTAATTTAGTTTTTAATGAGAGGACAATTGTGACAGAGAAAAGGCTTAACTCAGAAATGCTGCCTGGCATTTTAAATGGCATTTTAAATATAATGGTAACTTTGAGGATAACAAAAAGCGACAGAATTTGAAAGACCATATAAGCTGTTGCAAGAATCTAAGAATGTGATAGATCAGACAATTCAGGGTTTTTTCAGGTTTTCTCTCTTTTCAGAAAAATTTTGCTTGAGAATATGAAACAGATTAACTTGCAGTCTAAAACTGATAGTCTTGTTTGGCTGATAACACATAAATAATTTTTCATTTGTGGTAAGTCGCTTGCAGATATCTTATTTTCATTTAGATAGAACATAATGATACAGTTTAAAACTGTCATGTATAGAGATATAGCCAGCAGTATAGACAGGCAGGCATTTCACACAGGAAAGCTCTACTGCTGTCTCACTCATAGCAGAGCAGGGTGACACAGGTTACAGCCAAGAGCTGGGCTAAAAGGCTCTTGAACCACAGCCTCCAGCAAGTTCTGCAGTCATGGGTGATGATGTTTAATCATGAACTGGCTCAGAGAAAACATCTCACCTGAAAATAAAATATTTCACATGGAAAGTTTTGTTTCACTGAGAATTTCTGGTCTTTACCTTGTTATTTTCTTTCACGCAAAAATGACCAAAAAGCCTTAAGTACTCTTACAATGGAATTTCTCCAGAAAAGCTTTCTTATTTTATTTAGTTTTACCTGGTTATGTTTGTAAAAAAGATCCCACTTGTCAAACAAGTTGAATATTCTCCCTATTCTTCTCCTTCCTCCTCTTTCTTTAGTGAGGTTTTCCCACAACTAACAGAATAAAAATTATAATTCAATTCACTCTGTCATATGATTTGCTTTATATATTTCTATTTACTCTACTTAGATTTTTTATTTATTGAACATATAGATGTTTACTGTATCATATGTGATAATCAGCACCAGTTTTTCTTATATTTCAGGCATTATTAAATGCTCTGAACACTGAGATACTAGAACTGAGCATTAGCTAAAGGTATCAGTGTATTCTGTATTCCTATAGACAAAGGTATCAGTGTATTCTGAATTCCTATAGACTGTTGGGGTTTTCTCCTGGGAAATGATTGGTTATTTCAGGAACATGGATGTGTATACTACTCTTGCCACCTCCTTTTCTTTTTGTGTCACTGGCTGTCCGACATTTTTACTGCTTTCATTTCCTTCCTTATGTCCTGGATTTATCTGTAAGTTGCTGTGATTTCTTTCAGTGGATGATGATGTGTTTGAGGTTCTGGTTCTTGGAACCTGGGACTCCAGGACCTCTTTTTATTTCAGGCTGCTTCCTCACTGCATTTTAGTAGCTGTCCATAGACAAATCACTTGGTTTAGAGCTACAGTGATGAAGTGGCCAAAGTTGGTCGAGGCAATGAATGTACACAACTGCAAGGAACCAGTTTTAATGATCTGGGTGGGTTTTTCCAGTTCCAGGTTTTAGTTTTCCAAGGCACTATATTACTTCACCATTTCTTGCGAACAGCTTTGAAGCAGATTTCGTTTCTTTAGAATCATTCTTTTTTCTTTCCCAGCCAGCTTATCAATATCCCAGTGATTTGTTGCTTTGCAGTAGCTACTGCCCCTGTGTGTAGTATAATACATTACGTAGTAGGAGATTCTGTTCTTAGGAAATTTTTTTAGGGAGAAAGCAGCCATTACGTTTAGAAGTGACAATTAACAATATTTGGGTGGTTTTTCCCTCACTTTTCCTGTTCTCTTTCTCCTTAAACTAGCAGAAATTCAAGAAGCAGTTCTATGGGAAGCTCTTATGAAATGAATGAGTTCAACTTTCAGAGCAGGAATGATTTGGAGCCATACAGACCTACAGCATGTGCATGGTATTTAATCTGAATTTTAGCACTGAGAACATTCTGTTGTATATCATTATCTTCCTGGGTTTGGCCAGACTTCTACATATAGGTGGACATCAGCAGCAGCACTCTTGGGTTTTTTTCCTCTCTGATAATTTCTGCTCCTCAGAGCTAATTTTACCTTTTCTCTACAGTTATAAAATTATCTTAAATTAGATTGTTTCCAAAAAGACATTTTAAATGTTCTTACCATACTGAAGCCTCCTCAGGACACTGATGAAACAAGAAACTGCTGTCAATAAAGTTTTATTTTTCCTGAACTATGATGAGTTTTAAACACACGTAGTCCAAGAGTTGCACATAATTAAAAAACCCAAACAAGGAGAACCAACAAAGAATGCACACTTTAATTGTCAATTTTTATATTTGTAAAGTAAAACATGCAACTGGTTTACAAGAGAATTAACTTTATCAATGCTGTACTACTTGAGATTGAAATCAGCATATTTTGCTAACTTAATAATTTAGGAACATTCACTTTTAAAAGAAAATAATGATGAAACTTGGAAAAGCAGCAGTAAATGCAAAACAATAATTCCTGGGTTTTATAAGCTTTCTCTTTACTAACTAAAAGACAATTTTATGTTTTAGTGTCACAGATTTGTGTTGGATGCTGAAGTATTTGCTTAAAGTTGGACTAATAACTTGGGAATCTGTGGCTTCAGTTAACATGGTGATATCCCTGGCTGAAGAACTCCCCCAGGAAAAGTCATTTTTTATTTATGCATACAGAATAATAAGAATATGTAATTTGGTGTTCCTAGAATTTTCTATAATAGGGTATGTGACATACTATATGTAATTTGATCCAATATCACCAAGTTATATTTTAAATTGATACATTGAAAATAATTAATAGAAAATCTGTAAGGCATTTACTGAATAGAATTATGAGTTTTCAGCAACTAGAAACCAAAAAATTCTGAAATGCTAGGAAAATAAAAAATCCAGTGGAAATTTCAAGAAAATAAAGGTCAATAAGATCAACACCTAAACCAAGCCTGCCTGATCTTAGCTCTTCTTCCATTAGTGTAATCAGGACTCAGCTCCAAAACATGCCGATATTCCTATGATTCTGCAAATCATAGTCATAGACATAACTACAAAAACAAGAGAGTAATACTGTCGAGTATAACTGAACTAAAGGAGTATAACTGAACTAAAGTCTTGCTTAATATTGAGCCTTTTGGGATAGATTCAGAAGTATGAATATAGATATATAGTGCTCTCTCTCTCTCTCTCTCTCTACTTTCTCTACTTTGCAAAAAGGGTAGAGCAATCTTAGCAGGAACTGAGTGTCTGAAATAGTAACTCATATTCTTGACACTAGTTTGTGTTGTGACTCTTGTGCAGCACATTAGGAAATCTCCCTTTCCCAGTTCCTACTATTGTGCCTTTTTCCCTAGTTTTGATTTCCTACCATCAAGGCAGGCATTGTAAAAATAACCCTCTCTTGCTGCTTCTGCTATAGAGCACTATGTGTTAAATGGAAACCAAATAAATATATCAGCTATTATTCACACCCTTCATTATTTTGTTTTGAGTTGGTGTGCTGACACTATTATTTTAGCCTAAGTGATCTATTTTGATATAATTTAAATCTGATTCCTTTCCAATTTAGCTAAATTTATATAAAAGCATTCTTATTTTGAAATAAGAGTGTCCACAGAAAACTTATACCTAAAATAGGAAAAGTTGTGATTTACTACTGAGATTGTTATAATAGTTCCATTCATGTCACAGATAAATCCAAAATCATTAAAAGGGTGTAATAGTGATGAAATGCATAAAAGAAGTGCACAGCTGAGAGTGGCTTTATGGGTTGCATTGCTCTGTTTCTCATTGGAAATTTCCATCGGTGGAAAGTTCCACAATAAACTGGGTCAGATTCCGCCACATATTGATTTATTTGAAAAAGTATGAATTGTTGTTGATACATAACTATTTTATTTCTTTACGGGCAAATGCATTGTTAAAAAACTTGCCACAGCATTTGAGTAGAATAATTCCTGACTGATATAAAGTTCCTACTTTGTGATTCTCAAATATTACAGCTGGATTGCACAATTACCTGAGCCCATGCAGAGTTAGACAGAACATGTTTTATGATGACCGTACAGTTCTGTCCTTTGAAGATTCATTAGCTGCTTTTTCTCATGACAATTAAGTATGTGATTTTAGGAAATCTGGATAACCTTTAGTATTTGAATTTTTCAAATATGATCCTTGTTATTTAGGAGCAAAGCTAAAGTAAATTATTTGTCCTGCTATGGCATTAATTCAACCTAACTGCCAGAAGGGTTCAATATATTTTTTCCTCAACAGAGCTAATTTTTCATTAATTATTGGAATTCCAACTATTGATTACTGCAATTCAAGATTTATCTGAAGGTAAAGATTTCTTTTAAGGTCCTAAAATCTCTTTATGTGACTAAAGGATGTGTGTGGGCTAAATATTCTTAAATATCAAATTTTGGAGTTGGGTTCTAAGATAGGAATCAATGAGGAGGAGGTATGCATTTCATGCTATTTCAAGTAAAGCCTCATGGATGCAGCAGTCAATGAAGCTGATCAGAAGCAGCATTAGACTTGCCTATAATGATAGGTGAGGAAATAAACTGTATGGTAGATACCCCTGAACTATGGCAGAAGCAAACACATTAAAAGGCAAAAAAGTCAAATGCTTTCATATTAGAATAACACACACACATACACACAGAAAAAAACCCCATGAAAGTTTAAAAAGGAAAATAGAAAAGAAGAAAAAACAGTTAAAGAAATAATCCGAAGAACCAGTAGGGAATATCAAGATAGGATATTAAATTGGGTTTAGAAAACTGTACTCATAAGATTATGTGAAGGCAGAGATTTGAGGATCAAAAGAAGTAGAGTTAAATGGCTCAAATGCTTTCACTTGGTTCTGAATCGACTCAGCACGAGCAGCTTGTGACGTTCCGTCTGCCAGTCTTCCCTGGATATGTGCATTCTCTTCCTAAAGCCCTCATTGTGATCTTTGTGAAAGAAATTCACATACTAATGATGTCCCTTAGTGTACCTTATGAAACATTCAAAATGGACTGTTATGGATATGGAGTTTAACAGGGAGCAACTAATTGTTTATGCTGGGTTAGCCTGAGGGGGTTTCATTTTAAAACTTTAAAATTATAAGACCTGAATTTCCAGGGTAAAGTTTCTCTAATAGATGATTCAATAGCGCATAGCTAGTCAGTGAGAAGCACACTGTGCTTTTTTGTTTTATATATATATATATGTGTGTGTGTGTGTGTATATATATTTATGAAACTCCCTATAGACTATATTCTACTTATTTATGAGGCTGAAGTCTGACTGCACTTAATAGTATGGAAAAAACCCCCATCAGACAGCTACCCTACCTGCTCGCATGCTAGAATGCCTGTTGTGCCACCTCCCAAGCTGCTGTTTTATTAATGATCTTGAAACAGAAATAGTAGGGCATGAAGAAGAGTTAAAATGACTTACTGATATGTCACAGACATTTGCCAAGAAAATAAAATGCACTGAGAGGAAAAAGCACCAGGGAGGCCAATGAGGAACCAAATGTTCCATATTCTGATTTGTCTGACCTTCGCCTTCCTAAGCTCTAAAGAGAAACAAAGCTGCCTTGCTTGTGCTGGGCAAACTTGGTATCTGTAAACTCCTGAACTGTGTAGATTATGTACAGCATTTTATTCTTCTAATTAAAAATTAATTTTGTTTAAATCAAACACATCTTTTGTTTCGTTACAAGGAAAAACAGCAGCATAGAAACTCCACGTTATCTAAGACTCATCAGTGCTTCATGCTTGTTTCTTTGCATCTCTAGTAACAATTTTTTAGATAGGAAAGAATTGAGAAATACTGATGTTGAGTCAGTCACAACAGGGGAAGGAACAAGATGTGTAAACAATTGTGTAGATTCAACAAATGAACAACTTTTTTTTGTCCTTGAAGTGATTCTGCTGAGCCTAATTCTGTGTTTTTGCCGGGTGGTTGTGGTTCGCCAATCTGAGTCATGACACCATTTCATGTGGTGGGTTGAGCGCTGGCCAAATGCCTGTGCACCCACTAAAATTATTTACTTATTTTCTGCTATGAGATAAGGATTAAGAGGAGGGAAATCCAGGCTCAAAACTTTAAAGGGTATAAAGAAATCTTTATTAACAGAACTAAAAGAAAAATAATAAGAAATCAGAATAAAGCTTCAGAACAATTCTCCCCCAACTCCTCTTTCTTTTCCTGCTGACAATGTAAAGAGACAAAACCTGGTATTTTCAGTCAGTTTATCACCTCTGAATTGATCTTCAGTTCACTTAGGGAGAGGAATTTTTCCTGCCATTCTATGGAGATCTTTCCACAAAAAATAGTTCTCCAGTGGCTTTAATTTTCATGAATAGCACCTGCCTGGAAATCTGCAATCGTGAAGTCCCTCCCACGTCTGGTAGTCTTCTCACAACTACCGAACATGGGTCATCTCAGGTAATTGGGGTGCATTTTAGGGATGAGCTGTTCTGGCATTAAAACAAAAATTTTCTTCATCCGCCTCTAGGAACAAAGGTTTTCTTCTATCCCTGGAGCAAGGTTTCTCATTTCTCGCACCTCTCTCTACTCAAGTTTCTCATCAAACCACAGCTACTTCGACATCTGCTTGCTTCAGCATGGGTGCCTCTGCTCGTGGCTGTGGTTGGAATGCTACATCCTCCCAATGCATTCTATGAGCTACAGGGAAAAAGAGATTGATAACTATATCAGCACCATAGCTTTACAAGAGATTTTCAGCCCAAGACTAAGGCATCTCCTCATTCTCCTTCCCACCTGGGCTTTGGCTCTTCACTTACGTTGGTGCCTCTGAGTTTTTCTATCCACGTGCCTTCACCTTTCCTTTTCTCTGATTTGGGAGAAGTGGCACCCACAAGTTTATCTGATTTTCAGTGGAATTTTACATCACTGAAAGAGTTTATCTTTCTCAGGCCTTGCACTAGGACTCTTGCTGAGAGGGTGGGGCAATCGGGGGGACCCCCCTCACTGCAAAAATACAAGTAAAAAGAGAACTTTCACTGCTTTTCTCCTCTCTAAAATATAGTTTATAGAGGCGTGTCCAGCTTCTCTAATTGGTTCTGCCAGGCATGAAGAAAGTTGTACTATTTCTACGGAGATGGTTACTTCTGTGGTTGACCTTTTTTCCTTACCAAAAATTCAGTTAAGGCAAACCAAGGACACTGGGTAATAACCTGCCTGTATTATGTCACAGCACATGGTATTATAGTTTTTTGTCCTTGATGGGGTCCTTTGGTGCTGAACTGAGTTCTATTTTTCTAGCAGCATGACAAATGTAGACTTCTTCCCATAGCACAAAGCAGTATTAGCAGCTAATTCCCTGTATCAGCTATGATCTGTTTGAGTCAATGGGGATGGCAAATTTCACCAGAATCTCTGTGGGGATGGAGGCATTCTAGATGAATCTGGAGAAGGACTTCTGTCCATGCACTTTGACCATTTGATCTCCAAATAAACTAAGAGGAAACCTGAACAGGACAGATTTTCTCAAGTGTCTGAATTGAAGTGTCCTACTTTGAATAATTTAAAAATCAGAAAGAGGACTGGGAAATGCACATAAGCAAAGCAGACAATCTTGTCTGATTGTCAGAGAGAACATAAATTTTGAAGGATTTTTTTCTTTAGAGACGAATTTTTCCCATGCTATCAGAAAGCACTTGGAAGTAAACAAGTCTGTTATCTTTATCTTCTGTGGATCACACATTTCATGCTCTTTTTTCCTAAGGTTTCCCTGCTTTTTTTTAACTTTTTTTTTTTTAACTTTTGCCTAGAGATTAGCATACTTGAAGTGCAGAAGAGCATTTCAGATGAATAGGTGACTTCATTTTGCTAGTGAATGAAATAATGCTTGCCTATGTCTTACAGGTGAAATGCTTTGGGCAACTTAAATGGCTCTGCATAAATATGCTATCTGAAATTATTGCATACCATAATGTCTGTGTGGCATCCTGTAGCTGAAATGGGAGCTGTAACTCTGAATCTCTGTAGTGAGCAGATATTACAGCCACTAAATGATTCTAGGTTGGTTTAGACTCTTCTGTTTGTCAGATGGATTTGGCGCTTTTGGAGAGACCTGGGCTTGCTTTCTGAGGCAGGAGACCTTTATCCACAGCTCACACAGAGGATGGATGGCAGCAGTACCATCCCACTCTGCCTTCCAACAGATTGTGCCACCAGCTGGGTAGGTCTCTTTGAGGACAGGGAAGATGAAGTCTGCAGTCGCAGCATCCCTGTGGAGTGTACTTGCAAGCATGACTGACGCCACTTGCTGTGTGCCTGCGTGCCTAAACTGATTGCAGGAACAGGGTTTAGAATCCCAGTTCATTTCTAATTGCTTTGCAGTTCGAAGACCAAATTTTAGAAATGCCTGAGTTCCCCACAAGACTGTTTGTTTCCATGAGACTCCAAAAGTCAGTGTGGACTTTAGCCCTCTGTCATGACTAATTTAAGCAAGGTTTAGACTATTAACTGAGAGGTCAAAGGTTCACTCTGTTATCGCAACATCACCAAGCCCTCCAGCCTTTCTCTGCCTCCTGATAATTGTGTTTGGTTTCTGTTAGAGGCCCAGAATGCTTGTTAGATGCTAAAAGGTGTAAAACATAATCTAGTAGCATCTCCAAACTAGTACCTTGGCCAGCACAAACAGTGCATCTAAGACCATGTTAGTATTGATCTTGAGTCAGATTGCATTAGCCCTTCCTACAGTACCTGGCTCGAGCTTGCCAGGGAGTCAGCAATGCAGACAAAGGCAGACCCAGGCAGCCAGATCGATGGATTAATGACGTCTGTCTCTTTTCTGCAATTTTACTTCCTACGTATCTCTCTTGATCCCCTTGTGCCCTCCCTTGAAGTACAGTTTCTAAAGGTTCAGAAGACACATAACACAATTTTTGTGCAAGTAATGCCTGTATAAAAACAAATATTAAAAAAAGAAGCATGACAACATATGTCTAGGTCTGTGTATGCACTTACACTCACACATATATAGATTTTCTCTCAGAAATTTTTCTTATGAATATGTTGTGGTCTCTTGCATCTTAAGCTGATACATAGATTTTTAGGAAAAGCAGACTATCTCTGGCAGATTGTCATGTTTACATTATACAGAGAACTGTACAGAACAATTTATAAAATTTCCAGTGTGTGGATGAATAATAACTATAAACTTTACTAAAGAATTTCTAGGTTTCTTCTCATGTCTCTCTTTCACATCTATCTTCCTTTCAACTATTAGCATTTCTCATTACTAGCTGGCAAGATGCACCCACCTTCACACAACCATGGGTGGATGGAAAATAAGTTTCTTATCCTATCAATAAATTATTATGTCAATTTTTTCTAGTTTTTACTTTATAATTTAACACACAGTTTTCAAAAATAGCATGCTGTAGCTAGATATTTCACTGCATGTTACTCTATATGCCATTTACTATTTCTTTCCAAAACAAATTTCTTTTTCCATGTGACCATACTTTAAGGTTTATTTTATCCCTCTTCCTTATATGTTTTTTTCTAAAATGATATTTTTCTGGTTGAGTTACTGAAAAAGCAATATCAGATCTTTCTGATTTCCATTCTTCATCAGAAGGGATATGTCATGGAGAAATGTGTGTAAAGCTTTCTGTCTTCAAATGTCATTCTCTTGTAAAAATATGTTTGTTTTTTTTTTCTTTTCTTATAATATTCTACCACCTTTACTTACCTCATTCTTCACCGTTTTCCTCACCAATTTCCAGTCTGCTTTATTTGACATTATTTACATAATTTTTACTGCCTTAAACCTATTTTCCAACCCCTTCTGAGAATCTCAATCTTGTATCTGTGATTATTTGTATTACAGAAACAGCTATGGGACCTAGATGAAACCAGAACTCTATTTTATTAGCAGAGATTCATGCTGAGAAACAATATTTACTCTGAAGACTTGATAATAGTGGGATCCAGACTTGGACACCCCAGAGAGATGTGCATTTTAAGCATATAGTGAGGCAGTAAAAAAAATACCTGACTACCTGACACAGGCAGTAGGAATTACCATGAAAACTGGAGCAACCTCCTCAGGGGTGGGATAGAGACCCCATTGCTGAAGTTTTCAAGATGTGATTGGATGGGGTGCTAGATAATATGGGGTCCCCTTGCCACGAAAAGTTGGACCAGATGATTTTTCAAGGTCCTCTCACCTGAGCTGTTCATTCATTATTATAAGCAAGAATTTTTCCTCTCGTCTTGGAAGTCTTTGAGGGCCTCCATCACCTTCACTGGTCACTCAGGTGCATTAGGATGAGTGCTTATTTTCTCACATTAGTTTGGACTTGTCCTCACACCAAAGCCTAACCCTCCCTGAGCATCACTTCAGTCTGTATGACTCTTGTTTGTCTGCCTCTGGTTTGATGCTAACTGATTCCCTCTAGGGGAAATCCTGCAGCAGAGGGAGGTGATGGGTGATGCTGGATGCCTGTTCCTACTCAGGTGATAAAGCCCAAGACCTGAAAAGTGAAGCACAGAAGGTAAGGTGATACAGACATTGCTAGTGGCACACTTCTGGGGAGTAAAGCTTCATTAATTTTTTTTTTTTTTTTTTTTTTTTTTTTTTTTTTTTTAATGCACAAGTCAGACATTTCAGTTGTGAAGTCTGGATCTGAACCAAAAATCAGCAAAGGAAAGACCAGCTAAGGAAACAGAATGGAAGTGATTCACCCAGTGCCGTGCATCTGGTCATAGTCTAGCGTGTATCTGGCTGGACTTCCTTGCCTCCAATCTGATGAGAAGTTGCTCATATTTATCAAGCACCAGAACGGAATGCATCCTATCCTTATTTTCCCCTCACAGATTTTCTGTCGTTGTGTTTCTTTGGGTTTGATTTTTTTTTTTTTTTTTTTTTTTTTGGTTGGTTGGGTTTATTTTTTCTTTGGTTTGGTTTGGTTTGATTTTGGTTTTCTTTATTTGCTTTTTTTGTTTGTTTTTCCCAGTGATATAACTTCTTCTTTCGAAAGCTCCCTTCCTTCTCTGGGCAGAGTATGATCAGGCTATTTAAGGCTTCCTGGGCCAGCTGGGGTAGGGATGTGGGACTAGTGCATTGTTCCCAGTTAGTTCACCGCAAAGGGAGGAGGAGTAAGAGCTGTGGCAGAATTCACAAGCAAACCCAAAGCCTCTGTGATTCAAAAGTCTTCCTTTTAGAGGTGCCATGAATGTTTTTTGTAGCCTATATGGGAGCTGCAGTGTGGTTTGGTGACTGGCTCATAAATTTGAATAATAACTCTGGCATGCTGCAGAGCTCCTTCTGTTTTTGTTCTCCACAAGAGCTTCATGCAAGGGAGGATGGATTCTGCCCTCAGTTATGATCATGATTACCTATGACTTCATTACATATGCAACAGATTCAGTTCCTTTTCTTAGGAGAATGAGTTCCTATAAGTATAACTATAAGCCCACAAAGATGTTGAATATTTTATGAAATAGTATTTTAGTTTGGAAGGGATCTACTAGGAATGTATTGCTTTCTTCCTGCTGAACTCCCTGAACACTCTTAAAAAACTTGATAATGTTCCTGACAAACCTTTCAAGGCTAAGCAATTTCTTTCAAAACAGGAAATAAATTACGCATCTGAAAATTGTGCACACACTTGATCTATCCTGATCAAAACACCCATCCCTCAAGACTGGACAGGTTTTCTTTGAGGCACTTAATACTGGGTTCAAGTCCTTCTTGTTAATTTAAGAAAAATGCTATAGGCCAACAATTTTTTATTATTTATGACTATTTTCAAAAACTCCTTTCCCCTTTCCTATCCTTCAATGAGAACACTGGTGGCATTCTGCTTTATGGAGCTTATATTGACATTTCTGCTAACTCCTTTCTCACACTGTGGGATTTAAAACTGCTGCCCATTGCAACAGTGTTTGAACACTCATTCTTCAGGGTCCTATCCAGCAAGCTGATCTTTGCATTAATGCAAAGATCCTTTGTCTCGTTCCTTATACATTAGGAAGAGATACCTTGTAAAATTTACAGATGCAGAATATTTAACATTAGAAGTTAAATTCCCTAGACATTGGGATCCTTGTACAGCATGCCCCAATATCCATGCTTTGGTATCAGCTGAGTTCATGTGAACCACAGTATTTTAGCAAGTGAAGGGGTGCACTTTAAGTGCTTGCAAGTATAAAATATTAATTCTTGCTAGTGATAAGTACACAATTATAGACTATCCTGAGAATAATGAATCTGAAGAACTCCTATATTTTATATCGGTTCATCATGCAGGAGTAACTACGATTTGTCTAGACCAAACATGAATAAATAATTTGATTGTAAAGATAAATATAGATGTTTTTGCAAGCTATTTGTGATTAAATCATTACTGTGCTACACAGAGTGAGTCTGAGCCCTTGACCTTAAGGCAAAAGTAGAAGAAAAACACTGAAAAAGGAAAGCAGAAGTAATAAAGTTTGATTAAGGTTACTTAGAAGGTCAGCTACCACAGTAAGAGTGAAGCACTGTTCTTCAAGCCCAATCTAGGCCAAATCTCTATTCATCAAACCATGCTGTATTTTATTCCAAATAATTCTATGTAGTTGCTGCTAGGCCTATTTCATTTTCTGTAAGGTGGCTTCCTACTGTGCAGTACTTCTAAGATTACTCGTTACTTATCGGACAAGGAAAAGAAGATATATTTGGTGAAGTTAAATGCAACTGAGAGTACACAAAATCTATTAGAACTCAAAAAAATCGTCCAGTTTTTTAAATGGACAAATAATATTCTAGTCCTGTCATTTAGGCTTGTGAATAAAATTGTAGCTTTTCAACAAAATTATTTATTTTCCTAATTTTATCTGTAAAAGTTAAATCATTTGAAGTCAAAATGTCAGTTAGGAAAATGAGGTTTGGCTTAAGAATTACAATAAAAAACCTTGTGGAGAGGAACAAGAAAAATGAAACAAGAAAATTTTCACAATCACAGTGGAGCTCCTTAAAAAATATTAAGTGAAAATAACTTGGAAGCTCTTTTAAATGGAATATTTTTGTTGACCAACTCAGTATCTGAAACGTATTTTTTAAATACCTTAAACACCTGGTAAAAAAATCCCAGAAAAGCAACTTGGAAGTAGGCTCAAATTTTTATGCAAGAGTGATCATATTTTTACTTTACAAGTCTCAAGTTGAAACCTGAAATCTACACAGAACTTATCCAAGAGAAACTTCAATTTTCTAAAAGTATTCTTGTTTGTTTGTTTTGTTTGTTTTGTTTCTTTTTTTCCCCCCTCAAAACTGTGCCTAAACTCTTTTTTTTTGGTAATTTTAAAATTTCTTTGAAAAGAGAAAAAAAATTCTTACATTAAATTTCTCAGAACTTCAAAGCACTTAAGGGGATTTTAGTTTTACTTTCCAGCCTCATTAACTAATAAGGTCCATTTCAATCCAGAAGTAAGATAATAGAGGAATTTCTAAGTTTTAGGAGAGATGGGTTGCTAATACTTTCTTTGCCTTAATTATAGCAGGGTCCGATGAACAATCAAGTTGGTCAGCGAGCACATCCCTCAATTTGTGTGCATCACAGAATACCCAAACTCTGAAGGGTGTTTTACAGGTGTGCATGTGGGAAGGTCAGGAGTGGATCTGGGGAGATTTTTCCATGGTAGTGGTGGTAATTCAGACCAAGAACTCGGATAAACTCAATTTTGAATGATTCCATTAACGTTATTAATTCTTTTGCCAGGCTTTGTGACCATAGGTACCAAAGTTCTTTGTATAGGAAGATCAATCTCTGTCTTATGGAGAATGAGACAGAATTGTTTGCCTCAAATCACCTTGGAGTCAAGGGGCAGAGCCTTCGGAGGAAATAAGATCCGAGGCTTTCCAGGCTGTGCTGGCAGGAATGGCACAACCCCTGGCCATCTCTCCCCTGCAAACCACACAGCTTAGTGCAGGAACAGAAATTTGAAGGCTCATAAACATCTGAAGTGGAGAGGCTGCACAATCTGTGAGGATGGGAGTCTTTAACAGTTCTAACAGGGAGAAAAGGAGCCTAAATCCTGATCCTGTCCTGTTCCCAGTATCCAGGCTTAAAGCTGAAGGTCTTTTTTCTAGCTATTACATCTTGCTTGAGAATTAAGTGTTGAGAGAGGGAAGCACATCTTGGGGTGGGGAGGGGGGGAGGGGGGGCGGGGGGGAGAAAAACAAAAGCAGGAACCTGGTACATGGCTGCATATCAAAAGCAAGTTTAAACTCACATTCTGTGAATAATAACATTAATGGAAATGAACATGGCAATGTAAAAACCCAAGAAAGTACTCTATAGCTATGACAGAAGTTGTACCAGGTTTGGGCTAAGAATGACTGTCCATCAGTCAGTTTCTGATTGGCCCACAATATAGAAAAGACCAAATCTTTCAAATCTCTTTGTTTTAGAATACTGATGTAGAAATGAATACAGCAACATTTTCTTTTCACCAAGACAAGGAAGTGAATACTTAAAATCTTTTTTTTAAATACTTGAAGAACTTCATGAAAAAGCAAATTAAATATACTAATTTAGTAATGTTTCATCTGTGTAGATTTAGAGAAAAAACTTGATAGAGAGAAGAATACTTTTGGAGTAATATTCTGGTACTGCCTATAATTCTGTAATTTCAACCCTGGTTAATATTTTGTGTGTCTTTATAATTCTCTAAATATGTGCAGATAAAACATTATTTAGAGAGCTAGAATTAATTTTGGAATTAGTATATGAGTTACAATTTTAACTCAATTACAATCTAATTGAGTAAAACAAAAAGGTATTCCTGGAGTCCATTTTGTCCTCTTTGGAATATGTATTCCCGGACAATATTATATATTCAAATTAAAAAGCTCAGTGCTGAATCAGTCCAAGGTCATCACAGTTTGTCTGTTACAGTATCCCTCAAGTTTGATAAGAAAGCTACATTAATGAAAATGCATTAGATTAAAAAAAAAATACAGAACACTGCTAAGTTCTTGTATTAGTGATGATAATTTTGCATTTGACATGGAGTTAAAAAGAATTTCTCTATTTGATGGTGTATTAATGTCTGTACTGACAAATCCTTCAGCACATACTGTAGCTGCCATTGCCTGGAGGAAAACCTAAGGACATTGAAAGAGCACTGTGAGGGAAGTTGTAAAGAAGTACTCGGTTTGGAGTTGTTAGACTGAAACCAAGCAGGAAGGTTTGATGTATTGCCAGAAGGCTTTATCTTCTCAAAAAGTTTATAATCAAACACAAAGGAGAGTCTACTGCATATTTTGTTGTTCAGCATACATGAAAAGTTATTTTCTTTTCATGAAAAGTTATTTTCTTTTCATTAATACATCTTTCTTTACACTCAGACTTATCCAAAACAGCACATTCTGTGGATATTGTTACCACTCAAAGTCCAGGATTAAATCACTTCAATGAAAGTTTGATTCCTTTTAAAAATGGTTTTTAAGCTATGTTTGGCAGAGACATTTGAATCAGAAGGAAAGGGAAAATCCAGGTTAATACTACAACATTTTCCAAATTGTCCATGTGAAATCTTGCAAGTATTTTGCACAGATTATGGACCAGCTCCCTTAGGACAATCTGATTTGGAAGGGCAATTATTGCCTCACTTTCTATGGGCAAAATTGGGACTAAGGAATTAGTTAAAGTTATACATACATATTTCAGAGTGTTGAACAGTAAATGGAATCCATACCCCATTATATCACCAATAATTTTCCACTGAAAGTGTAGGATAACACTCACAAACCCACACATGCTCCCCCTGCCCCATTGGCGTTGTTTGTGAATCAGGTCTTATAATATTGATGTCTACAGCATAGATAGCTTCGACTTTAGAACTTGTTGCAAGTTTCTCTTAAAATTAATGGAGAGTCAGTTGTTTTAAGACATGATCCACTCAATCTTACTAGGTGGCAGCTTTAGGAGCGGTTAATCACAGTTCCCAAATGTTAATTTTTCTTTAGTGATGCTAAGTAGAACCCAGACACATAGCTCAGAAGTAAAGACATACATTTAAAAAACTCTGCCCACAATAACCACTTGTGCATTTCCCAGCATTTTTTGGTGATTTTTTCATTAAAAACAATTGACAAGTACATGGCTATGAATATTAAGCAACCTTTTAAGGTGCTCATTCTCGGTTTTGAATGCACATAAATCAGTTAGGGCTACAGTTTTAAAGGCATTTAGACATTTAAAGGTAAGATGGAGATTATGTATTATGTGTGTTTTCTTACTTTTCAGCAATAAACAAGAAAGGTTAATAACATTAATGATTTAGGAGGGAAAGGTGACATAGGAGTATGAGAAAGAGTCAAGCTATAGGAATAAATTATTTTTGAGATATATTAGCCCCAGATGAGCTATGCTGAATAATATCACCTTGGCTAGGGGATTAAATTTTTCCTATGGCCTTACAAATTAGTAACTAACCTGATGTAAGTATGCACTTGGGTTTAATCTCCAGGCCTGCTCTTAAATGTCCACTGAATATCGTTGTATTATGCATAAATGAAAAAAAAATTCACCTCACATATACTTAGTGCTGGGCAGAAAACTGAAAGACTTGGAGTACAGCTGATATCCTGGCTACAGAAAAGTCAGTATCAGAACTCCCATGAAGCTTAATATGGAAAGACTGTCTTTCATCTTGAATGTCATAGAGTAACAAATGTGATGGCCAATATATTTAAAGATAATAATAAATTCTGTCAGTGGAAAAAAGAGAAAGAAAGAGAGAAAGAGATAAAGAGAGAAAGAAAGAGAGAGAGAGAGAAAGAGAGAAAGAGAGAAAGAGAAAGAGAAAGAGAAAGAGAAAGAGAAAGAGAAAGAGAAAGAGAAAGAGAAAGAGAAAGAGAAAGAGAAAGAGAAAGAGAAAGAGAGAAAAAGAGAAAAGAAGAAAGAGAAAGAGAAAGAGAAAGAGAAAGAGAAAGAGAAAGAGAAAGAGAAAGAGAAAGAGAAAGAGAAAGAGGAGAAGAGAAAGAGAAAGAGAAAGAGAAAGAGAAAGAGAAAGAGAAAGAGAAAGAGAAAGAGAAAGAGAAAGAGAAAGAGAAAGAGAAAGAGAAAGAGAAAGAGAAGAGAAAGAGAAGAAAGAGAAAAGAAAGAGAAAGAGAAAAGAGAAAGAGGGAGAAAGAAATTCTGCTCTTTTTCTCTCATTGGTTTGAGTGTCTTCAGGCTGAAAAGACAGAAATCATATAGCTATTATTAAAAGAATAGGAAGAATGAATAAAAGATGTATTCTGGGAGAAAAAAACCTAACATGACAAAGTCTACAGAGTGGGTCTAAGAATCTTTATGGGATAAATGGACAAAGAGTAAGTCACTGACAAAATTCAGTATTTTGCACTCAGGGTTTTCCTGCTTCTTTACTGAGGTGCAGTCCACAGCCTGAGCAGAATGTCTTCTGCTCAGTGTTAGCAGAGCCTCATTCAAAGTATTTTAATCAAAATTAAGTATAATGGTGTGAAGAAAAGAAGAGGTAGCATCAAGCTGAGTATTAAGCCAAACTTTCAGAGAGTGAAATCTGTTCAAACATGCCATAGGATAGCACTGAAAAAGCACAAGGAATCATGCTCCTGGGAGCATTCCAATATTGACAGATATATTACTATATGACTTTCCACTCTCAGTATTGATGATATGATATCTCTACAGTTTAGCTTTTTCTCCTTGCTCGTGTTGCAGTTTGTGTTTTTATGTTCTGTTAGACATGGCACAAGGAGGTAGCAGCTTCCTCAGCAACGATAGGCTGTGTATTTAGAAAGAGATAATGAATTATATGGTCAGGGTCACTGAAGGATTAATTCCCAGAGATGACACAGGGCATGGCTTTGCCTAAACGTGGTGTAACTCTATTATGTGGCCATGCAAGTGTTGCCTGGGACCATACTTGTGCTGCCATGCATCACCAAGGCTATATCACATCATTTATGTTCTAGGTTCCAAGCTGGAGTCCAGCATCCTATGTTAGGTTCTTTGGCTCCCCGTACAATGCATATGGAGAAGTGAACATACCAGAGAGGTATCCTTTAGCAAGTTGCTGCCCAAGGACATACTGGATGGATAATTCCTTCTTGAAAATTTGGATTTTACTCCATTAAAGTTTACAGCCCAGCTCTTCTGGATGTAGTGGCCCTGCTCTCAGAGCTCAAGAGGAGGGTTTTTTACATATTAGAGTAGCAGTGAGAGTGCCAACTGTATTTATACTCTGGTTTTAAATATGAGGAATTGTAGGGAATGACTGAAAGTCCTTTCACATCCTTCTGCTTCTCTACATGAATCCACAAAGTCTGAAAAGGAAAAAAATACATTTTATTTATTATCTAATGATCTAATTTCTCTCTGCATTATGTAAATTTTAAGGGACTGGTTCTATTCTTACTGTTCCTGCAATATTTTAGCTCAGTGAGCATCTGTTTCAGTTAAGGCCTGTAAGTGTAACTTTAATGCACAAAGATCAAAGTAATTTTCATATTTTTGTGGTGTTCATTACCTTATATAAACAGAAACCACATCTTGTGTTTGTTGGTTTGTTATTTTGAATTCATGTAGGTAATCTGGAAATAAAGAGGCAGTCTATAATTTTCCTAATAGACATGTGGGAGGACATTTTCATAGTTTATTTTGACTTTTTCTTGGTATTCTCCTTGCCCTGAATGACATTTCCTTAATGCCCTCAAGTTTTTGAAACACAAAACATTTTACTGTTCCTTGTCTCAAAAGTGTTATTAAGTGTGGGGTTTTTTTGCATTAGTCTCAGAGCTTCTTTGTCTTCAAAAGTCTACATGGATCAATTGTACAAAAGGAAAAGAAAATTAATGCACTTCTTTTTCTAGGAATATATTATATTTTGAACAGTCTGACTGTTTTTCTGACTAGAACTAGAGAATACTGAATGGATATCACCAGAGACTTAATGAACATCTTTCTTGTTGGAAAAAAAACTTCTTCCTTCCTCCTTAGTTTTAATCTCCTCCTTCCTGTCTGTGGCAGATGGCATTATGCTGATGAAGAAGAGGCATGTCTGGTTCTCAACAGCTTGTTCCAGCAGACCAGCAGTGCTTTTCCCTGCCAAACTCATTTTATGTAAAGAATAGAAGGCAATTATTATTTTAAAAAAAGGATAAAAAAAGAACTCATTGTTCATCAGTAAAGCATATTCAGGAAAACATAGGTACTGCTGAAATTGTGATATGCATGTGTCTTGTTAAACTCTTCATTGGGGTGAAACTCTTGTTGATTCTGTAGGGCCCTGAGTGGGGTGTAAAAAATACTGCAGCTGTGGTGCATGTGGGACACTTACTCTGATCAGATAGTCTAGACCAAAGCTTTTAACTTCTCAATGAAATCATTTAATGCTGCAGGGAAGTAGATGCTTATCACAAATGATTAATATGCTGTTAGGTCAAAAGCCTGGTTTTGCATTAAAAAAAAATCAAAAAAATTAAAAACCAGGTTTACTTTGCTTTCATAATAAAGAACAAACTTCAAGCCACTGAGACATTTGAGCAGGAGTCTATTATTGGCCAGCATTGTTATCTGGATGCTGCCAAATATTAGGTAGCATGGCATGAGAAACCCAACATGACATATTTTTCATTTGAAGGTTAGATGCAGTTCTAATCACCTGATGTTTAGGAATATTATCTCTTGTTCTATATTTTAAGTTTAAATTAAATAAAAGCACCAAAAATTGCATTAGATACTGACTAATATGGCTTTCAAGACCTAGGATTTGTTCATGTGTGTTGAGCTTTTTTTTTTTTTTTTTAAAGAAACCTAATCTCATATTTTTGTGGAAAATGGTTCAGTGTTCAGGACAGTCATTCAGTCTGCAGACAAAAAAAAAATTAAAAAATAATATGCAATAAAATATTGTCTTCCAGAAAATGAACCACTAACATATTTAATAGGAACCATTAATGGGTTTTTTGAAATATCATTTTCAACCTGTGGTAATCAAAACACAGAAAGAAATCTTTTACACTTATAACAAAATGTCATATTTATTTAGCTTATTTTATTAAAAATTATTCTCATGTTATTTAAAGCCCAACGACAAGGCTAGATTTCCAAGAGAAAATCATGGACATCCTTAAGCTGGAAACACAGCATGAATGTAGGATGAAAATAAATTTCCAAATTGGGATTGACACAATATAATCTACTGGCTAGTGTTTATGTTCTATTGACTTGTGAAGGATAGAAAGTTGGGCCACCCAAATGCTGTCTGATAACAATCCACTAGATATGATGACTTTCTGATGAATTTCTGACATGCTGCAGCTAAGGAAGAATTTAATCTCTTCCACATGGCAGGAGGCTGTGAGTTCAAGCAGATCCCGGGTATTAAGGCCATGGTATTTTGTTATGGCCACTGTATTTTGTTGTGGTCATGGCATGTGTGATGTGATTATGGTATTTTGCCATGTAAAATGTAACCAATATATTTGCCTTCTTAGCTGATTCTTTCTTTTATGAGCACCTCCCCAAACCAAAAATAACCCAAGAAACAACCAACCAATCAACAAACAAACAAAAAAAACCCCCAAACCCGAACAAAAAGAAAGCCTAAACAAATGAAACACAACCCCCCCCAAACCCAAACAAATAACAAAACCCAAGATAATTCAAACAAAAAAACAGTATTCTCAGATTGTAAACCTCTCAGATGGCTCAGATTTAAGTTTTACATTTCCCCCAAAAGATTGATTATTCTCTTGCCACATTCACATGCCAGAAGTATACTGTATTGATTGAACGTCTACTGCTTTTAGCAGTTAATAAATCCCAAGTTAATGTTTACGGGCTTATGAAAGAGAGAGACACAAAACAACATTGCATATATTAATTGTGCTTTTAAAATTAAATGTCGGTAGCATATCGGAAAGGTGGAACTATTTTCATTAATGCACCAGGTTGACAGCAAGTTGTGTTAACAAAGTTCAGCAAAATGTCTTCAGTGTCCCTGGGATGTTCATAAAAATAAATTAGCCTGTGAAGACAGCATACCTGGGGGAATTCTAACACATCTAATTGTACCAGAATGCAAAGCAAGCCAACAGGTTTGCTGAGATGATTAACAGTTAACTGAGTTTGGAAAATGAACAACACTTTTGCATACCCATAATTTATTATAATTTCTTTAGGTTGACTACAGCCTGAGACCAATTCAGAGAAGAGAATGCTTATTTATCTTAGTTTTCTCTTGGATTGTGAATGAGATCACTTTTTTTAACTACATGAATTTCTGACCACTGACAGCACAGCCCAAAGTAAAGGTGCTCACTGATGCTGAATAGATGAGAAAAGACTGGTTATTACATCTCAAGGAACTGCACTGCAGAGTATTTGACTCTGGGCCTTGATGTCAGCAGTCAGGATGGGAAAAGTAATTGCATTAATTAGCTTAACAGGAAAAATCTTCCAATAACTTCTATCTGTTTCAGAATGAGATAAAATATTTTCAGGAAGGAAATATGTGGATCATTTGCTAAGTAGAAATCTTAGTTGACGGCTACAACTTTGAGTCTCAGTTAGCAGGGCTGGAGTCAGCAATTTAAAAGTTGGGTATCCAGGGCAAGGTGATCAGTGAGGCTTTTTTTAGAGACCAGACAGATGTCTTAGACCATTATTCATTCCCTTTCTGAAGGAGGCATGTGAGGAAGGTGATCTGAATTACATCAATTTTATGCTGTTCTCTTTGTCTTCAAGTACTGCAGCAAGAGTATAAATGGCTAAAGGGGAACACTCAAATGCTCTTCAGTGGGACTTTTATCCTGACATGGGTCATTGATGCATGAATTATTGTAGCATTTATTGCATCATATTGCAGGACACATTATTCCACAAAGGTGGATGAGGATTAAGTGACTTCCAATGTTCTGCGCAGGTGAACATCATCACTTTTGACAATATTCTGACTTGGGTGTAATATCCATTATTCTTTATATTCTTTTCATTCTGAACCCTAGAAAGTAAGATAGAAGCAAAAAAAACCAAAAACACAACAAAAAAAAAACAAAAACAAAAACAAAAACAAAAACAAAAACAAACCAAAAAAACCCCCAAAAAACCATACCAAACCAAACCAACAAACAAACAAAAAACCAACCAAACAAAAAAACCTAAAAAACCACAAAAAAACAAAACAAAAAAAGCCCAAAGAACAAAGAAAACAAACCAAAACAAAACAAAACAAAAACCCCACCAAACAAAAACCACCCCTCACCCCCAAAACCTAAAAAAAATGGAAACAAAACCCCCAAAACAAATCAAAAACCAACCAGCCAATCAAAACCCCCCCAAAAATAAAAAATAAAAACAAACAAACAACCCAACCTGTAGGAGATGAACTGTACTTGAATCATCCAGACTGAGCAATATGCTAGGCCATGGCACTGAGGCCTGTCTAGGTTGTGGCGCAGATAGAAATTAGTGCCAAGTGTGTGTCGCAGCAGAAATATTCACTTAAGGTGTTGCAAGGGTCAAAGGGTTTCATAATAGTCAATTAGTAATTGGTGTGGACATAGTAGCTACCTTAAACAGTTTATAAAACAATAGGTGTTTGCATTCTTTCCTGTGCCATGTACCAATGAGAATGTATCTAAAAGTGTAAACAATATAGAGTGTATAAAACCTGCCATCTTACACAGAATAAAGGAGAAACGTAGTAGTAATCATATTGGTTGGACCTGCGTTTGCTCTGCCGACTCCTTTTATTATTTCGGGGTTTCCCCTGCGACTTCGCAAACCCAGACCAAAGAAACCTGTAGTCCTGTGATCAACCCTGAGATCAAATACCAAATCTAACAGTTAACACACACACACACACACACACACACACACACAGAGCTAAAATGAGATCAGATTACCAGGAATCAAGAACATCTCAGAGCCCAGCAAACAGGTCAGACTGCAACAGACCCATGATGGAGACTATCCTAAATATAATCTAGGATATATTACCCTAACCGTAACCCAAACCTATAATTGTCAGAACAGAAACTGTCACAGCGCATTTTTCTATATGATTGCAGAGGAGGATGTTGGGTGACACACTCAACATCACAAAACTTCTATTTTCATCAGTTTCAAAGTACTCATATTTTTGGACATGTGAAGTACCTGACCTGACCAAGAGAGTAAATTATTATTGCTAACAGTACCAAAGTGAATGAAAAAAAAAAAAATTAACTGTTGATGGAAATCTTGCTCTTCAGAGTGAGAGATGACGATGGATGGAAAGAGGTGCAAGCAGAAAAGGAAAAGAACACACACTATAATAATATTCAGTATGCTTGGTAAACATGGAGTTAAAGGAGGCGGAGAGGACCCAAACAGAAAAATTATCGGCATTAGAAAAATTTATGTAAGGCTATACTTTTCATTGACCAAGGTTGTGTCTAGAATATATACAATTTCATAACTCTTTATGCAGAAGACATTATTGGAGCAAAACTCAGAAATTGTGTCAGCAGTGATGTTTATGTTTAGAACACAGTACTAAAATTGAAGAAAATTCTGAAAAGGACTCTATAAAACATTCAGGAGCTGGAGAAACAGTTACAGACTTGCTAAAATGCTCAGGCTATTACATTATCCACAAGAATGAGGAGATGTGGTTTGATCACACTGTGTATGTTCTTTCTAAGACTGAAGATACCAGATATTGAAGAGCTTTTACTGTTGGAGTCAATGGTTTGAAACTGTAACTTCACAGCTTTTAATTTAAACACATTTAAACCATGAAGATCAGGAAGGGAAAAAAAACCAGTACTGAGTAGATTTTTTAATTCATGAAGAAAAATTTTGTATTTGATATTGGTTTGGGTGCTGAGGAAGAAAATACAAAATTTCTTTCTACTTTAAAGAAAAAAGCCTTGCTTCAACAAGATTACATGGAATCAGAACAACAGACACAGTGGGGCTGATAGAAATTTTCTTACCTTCTACCCTCTATGCAAAAAGAAATGAAAAAAATGGCTGTAGCAATTTTAAAGAGTTTTATGCATTATATATATATATTTGACATTAAATACCTTAATTCCACTCCATTCAGGACCTTTGAAGATATTTTATCAGCGTAATGGCAGAATGCCAATTCATGGCAACACAAATACGTGGAAAAATTGCTTGCTGAAAGTATTTCCTCTTCAGTTGGCTAAAATTAGCTGCCCAGTTCCAAAATACTGTAATAAGGTGGGATAAATCCCACCATAAAAGAATTCAGTGGAAAATAATCCATGAGAAAGGGTATGCTCTGTGAAAAAATCACTTGCCATCATGCATTTGCTATATTTAAACTTTAGTTTTCAAACTGTAATGAGCAGTGGTTCATATAAATGGTAGGTTAAGAACGTGGCTAATTTATTTTATTTCCTCTGGTGATCATTTTGATGTATGTGTTGTTTCAATGTTGATATATTATCTGTACTGAATTTGCATCTCTGGTCATTGGCCACTTCATTGCAGTTTCTCAACTGGAGACAATGCTTTGAGACATCCAGTAGAGCAGTACCTCTACTTTTCTGACATTTTAGTCCCTCCTCCCACTTTATAGTTTCCAAAATTCCAGAAAGAGTTGTATGAGACGTGTTTTGTAGGCACATGCCACAAAAATATCCTCTGAGAAAGGATACCAAATGGGGGAAAGCAGGACTGTGAAGTGACAGAAGCATACAGATGCTTTGCTTGTTTTCCAAAGCTGGGGACAATGTCAAGAAATAAACCCAAATGGGCTGCACAAGAATGGTTGCCCTTGGGAGACACAGGACTCTAAACAGTTCACAGTTTTAGTGTTTTGTACAAAATGGAAACAAATTGGTTTATAAACTGGAAGACATTTTTGCCTCTTGCCTGGGATAAACACATTCCTCCCAATTGGGACTGGAAGTAAAATTCACTGAGTCAACTGCATCTGGCACGTGCTCATGCGAGAAGTCATGACATTGTGCTGCTGGGAAATGCATAGGATCTCAGAGAGGGTGTGATGAGAGAGGATGGATGAGAAGCAGAAGAGATGAGAAAATTATTGTGAAATCTTCTCTTGGGTGTCATGAAAGCTTCCTATAATTCTGGTTCTACATGTGAGCTTATTTTAGTCGCAAATGAATCAAAGTGTAAAAGACACTGGAGGCTGGAACTCCTGTTAGTATAATGGAGCATAACTGAGAAGGCTTTTCTTTCATCTTTTCACTTCTTCAGATTCTAGCCTTAAATAGTTAAAAAAAAAAGAAGAAAATTTTTTAAAAAGTATATTCTTTCCCTATCTGAAATTTCCACACCTTATCTCTTTTTTTTTTTTTGCTACCCTTGGTAGCAGGGCATTAGAAAGTGTTTACATTAAGGCTGTGTTTGACTCTCATGCATTGGAGACATCTGCGAGGTGGCTTTGAACTACCTGCTTTCTACAGCTGTTAGGAAGAGAGCCATGGCAACACAAAGTGTGCTGTAGGCTTTAAAGTGTGCCCTTGAGATAGAAAGGAGGACAACATAATAAACCTTGACTACCTTCCAGATTGCAGTTAGAATAGATGTTAATTTGTCTCTTCATATATTTTCCTGCTGCTAGTCACTTGTAATTGCTGTTTACAGACCCAAGTTGGAATGAGGTCATCACTTTGCCCCCAAGCTTTGGAATATTAAGCAGGATTTCTTAAACTTGGGTTGTCAGGGGTGCTGTCACCAGCTATCTTCTGCCATGCAGCACACGTCTGTTCTCAGTCCTATATATCACATCTTGGCCTTATCTGCATAAGCTGGGTTATAAAAACACCACAAAAAAAGGTTATTTGCTCATTTCTCATCCACTTCAAGAGTACCACCATAAGAATGTGTTCAGTGAGTGCCTGGTGCTTTTTTTACTGTTCTTCAACATTCTCCTCCTTTTTCTGATTCCTTTAAGCTCCCTGATTCCTTTTCTAGGGTAAAGTGGAGCTAAACTAAAATCTCTTATGTGATAAAGAAAGAAATAATTCTAGATGTTAAAATAGGTTGTCAGAAATGTTGACAAGTGTAGATAGAGTGTGATTTATGGACCTTTAACTTTTTAAATTAAAATCTTATATCCTTAGGTAATAAAGTACTGCTGGTGTGCATTGAATTCTCACACTGCATTCCAAATTATCTATAGTACATTAATTTACCATAGATCTGTTTCAGTTGTTTGAGTAAAATGGACAAGATAAATTGAATTAGTCTGAAGTATAAAGTCTGAAGTATAAGATTGTGAGGAAAGTGAAAGTCCATGAAGACTGTCAGATGTAAGAATTAACTGCTATCACTTGAAATATTACTTGTGGAAAAGAGACACCGGGAGACAGAAATTTGGATACTCTTTGCTGGTTGATACAGTGGATATCCTGCTTGGGGACACACAGCTTAGAGGGATTTGTAGCATAGTTTCCTTTCAGGATGTCTCGAGTTAGAAATGGAAATTTCAGAATGTAACAGAAATCATATAAAGTAGGGCCCATTAGATCTGGATCCTGCCAGGTTCATGGCAGAATCCAGGGTTCTAGGCCAGAAACCTCAGGAAATTTAAATTTTGTAACACCTTCCCCACAGATGGTTTTCCTTCTTATCACTCTTAATTGTGAACTTCCTAATATCCTGAAGCATGACGAAACAAAAAAATCTTGACTATTCTAAATTTTAACTTTTTCTAATTCAGATGAATGATTTTTAAGTTCCAGTTTTGAATTTTATGTGTTTATGCAGTCTAGTCACAGATACAGCAGAATACTTGGAGAGGCTGTTTTTGATTTTTTTCTCTGCAATGTGGTCAATAGAAAGCACTTAAAGTACTGTGGAAGGCCTTTTTGCAAACTACTTTTAGCTTAGGGGGATCAATAGTTTTGAAAAGGGATATTGAGGAAAAATAAAGGTCATTCAAAATTATTTTAGGTCCTGAAGCATTTGCCGAAATCAAAATTTAAAAAGAAAATTACAAACCATGAAACAGTAAAGACAAAATATATCTCTCCTTTTATGGTTATTCTTTTTCCTGTTAAATTTTGGACTTGATCTACCATGATTTTTGGAGCTTTCCAAAAAAAAAAAAAAAAGAAAACAAAACAGATAAAATTATTATTTTACAGATTAAGATACATTTGCAGTCATAAGTACTTTATATGGTTTTTCGGGGAGTTCCCATGTCCCTATCAAGATATAGCATTTAGTTGCCCTAAAAGTTACATATGAAAGTTAAAATTCTTCTACAAAACTGCTGAAACCGTAAAGTTAAATAAAAGCAAAAAAGGAAAAAAGCCCCAAACAAACCCAAAACAAGTCACAGCTGGATATCTGAGGATTTCAGCCAAGACTGCATTATTGATCATGCATTGTTAGTTGACAGAGAAAGCTGGTCCCTTAGTCTGTCTTTACAGGGGGTAATTATGGAGGCATTTCACATACTAGATGTATGAAAAGGCTGTTCAGAAATATTTAGCTGCTAACTTCTACTGAAGGAAGTCAGAAAATTGAGTTCCTAACTTAGACCTCACCAGTGCACCAGATTTGAGGGATGAGCTGAAGTTAAGGTTATTCTTCAGAGCTTATCTTCCAGTCTAATTGGTTTGATCTTCCCCATATACTTTGCTTTAGAACAGCTATGCTCTAAGTTTCATCCGAAGCAGAATTCTATCATGTTACATCATTTTCTCCAAAGGCAGGTAGGAAAATCATGAAATAAACATGATTATCTCTGATATTTCCATATTTTACTGGGGAAAATAGAGAATGTGCTAAAAGAAGCCCCAAGAATATGGAAAAATGTCTAACATTTAATGTATGCAGCTCTTTTTGAAGCCAAACAGAAAGCATACCTTTGGGAACATGTCTTTCCCAGTCAACACAAAACATGTTAGAGACCAGGATGGAGAGAGACGATAAACACAAGAATTAATTCTGATGTCAGTTCAGGAGCTACTGATCTATATAAGATCCAACAATGTTCTTCTGTGACATCTGAATTCCTACACATGTAATTTCAGCTTCATTTCCCAATGTGGTGCTTTGTTAGGTTAATGTTTTTCTCCTTGAGATGGAAGTCTGCAGGAGGAATATTGGTAGGTTTGATGTATAAACTTCTTGTTTAAATTCAAATTTAGGCAAACAGGCTCCTCTTCTGGAATCCTCAAATGAATTTACTTTCTATTTTAACCTTCTAAGAATTTAGGTTTTAGGAACTCTCTAAAGGCCTAAAATTTAGGAACAAATCTAAATTAAATGAATTCTATAAGCTAGCAATGATCTAACTATGTATATATTTCTGAAATTCTGGAAGATAAAGAACCTGTCTGTGCTTTAGTAACCACATAAAGTGATATATAAGAATTTATAAGAATTGCCTCTGTATTTTCTCAGGTTTCATATCTATTTTGTATTTTATTTGCTTAGAGTGTAAGTAATTTAAAGTATCGTTGAAATTATAAACTAATTCAGAAATCTCCTAACCTTATAGTATTCTGATTCCTTTCATCCACCCCTTCTCACATGAATTAATCTACATTTTCTATGCTAAAATGAGAGGAAAACTTCAAGCTTGGGAATTGGATTGGGATAAATCTCTTTCTGCAATAGGTGAGTTCTCTCTCTTGAGAGTTGGTTACATAACCTAAATATCTGTGCCATGGTGGCCTAGACTGTGAGCTGGAAAGAAGTTTGTGCAACTGATTTGCTGCAGTGTCCCTCCTCTCACAGAATTATTTTTCAGTTTGGACGGAGGTAATCATTAGTGAAGAGCCCACCATCCCATCCTGTTGTCAGCATTATCAGCTTTTATCATCCATAGCTGTTTAAATTTAGGATCTTTCCATTTTACTTAACCTAAGTGGAACAAAAGACCAGAACTCAAGAAAGAATTTGGCTGCTTGTCTGCTCAGGTACCTCAAGACTGTGTATATGTTCAGAATTTTAATGTCTTTTATCAGCCAGGGCTAGACATAATTTTCCCTTCATCTAAATCTAAAAATGCTGAAAACATCTTGAAAAATGTTTTGCTATTTTACTTTTGGTTCAAATATTATGCATTGCTTGGATTTGCGTACCGACAGATAATGAGGGAACATCACACAATATATGATAACAATAACATTGAAGTAATGTGAGAAAGTCATTTATCTTTCTGTTTCCACTCTGCCTGTGAGAATCTGAAAATCACTACCATTCCAATTTGAATAAATATTTTGGTGGGAAACACTCATTTGAATATAAAGGACTGAAGAGTTCAGCTATTTCCTATATGCACAGAAGTTAGATGGGAAGGGAAGAAAGAGATGAAGTACTGCTACTTATCAGCAATATAATCTGCATCTTTTGAATGCTTTGTCAGTATTAAAATACCTTATGTGTATTGATAATCTCCTTGCCAGACATATTTTGTAAGTCTATAGCTCAGAAAGGTGTTTTTTATTTTCCACGTCTCTCTTTCTCTTCCCCTCTTCCTCTAAATCACTTAGCAGCTTGGAGGGATCTGTCAGAAATTTCATTAATTCTTCAGTATTTGTGGATACAGGTAGAACTAATTAATGTTAGAAGAATTAGTAGAAATTTTTTTTTTCTTTTTGTCCTTTCTAATGTTGATATAGGAATTAATAGTAATTGATTATGATCTGTGTCCAAATTACATTGAAAAATTTTAACTCTGGTAATGCATCTAACTCAGGCACTTAAGGAACATGAAAAGGATAGAGGATCTCTGGTTCTCTTGTGAGAGATCAGAAACCGAAAAAATTCCCCTGTCCCTTATGTCTTTCTGTGCATCTATTCACATGAAATTAACAAGATCCACTTCTATGGATGTGAAGATTGTATCAGAAGGAAGAGAATTAGGTGAGGTTTTCCTGTCTTACATCTGGCATTCATCAATGATCTGGAACATCTTTCTCGAGGAAACACTTTTTGAAAAAAAATGCTTTTAATGGTGTCAAAGAACTGGGGTGATTCTGCTCTTCTTTCTGCTATACTGCAGTGCTGACAAGGGGCTCCACTCCAGGTAAGTGGAACACTTGACCTGACCTTAACCTCGATTCTGTTCATTTCCAGGTCTAGCAAAAAATAGATGAAATGAAAAACGATGCCAAATTCCCTTCTCTTTCCAAGTCTGGTAAGCTTTATTATTGTTTTTTTCCTTCTTATTTTTTAGCCTCGACAAAGAAAAATACTTTATTTTGGCATGTGAGAGGGAGCCCAAAACCTTAATAACTGCACTGGTTTGAGGACTATATGGAGCCAATTCAGGACTGTATGCAACTTAATGGTCCAAAATTGACAAACTAGAACACTTTATTATTGTCTATTTCTTCCTTCCTCCAAAATTTGTGGGCTGAATGCAACACTTTTAGCTGACAATCTGCTCTGAGTTCCAATATAAAAAGAAGATTTTTTTTTTCTTCAGTTCTGTGGTTCCAACCTGCCAAAGCTATGACACTATCTTCTCTGATCTGACTTGTAAGGGTAGTACCACTAATTTACCATGGCAAGACAGTACTACAAAACAAAAAGTGATGTTTACAAATTTATCACAACAATCTCAGGTCTGATAATATGGTTTTGGCCTGCTAAATTTGAGTGTGCCCTTTGAAGCTTACATTGAATTTACTGTCTCAAAGTGAAAAAAATCCCCAAAAATGCAAAGAAAGACATGAGCAGCTGCACATTTCCTAGTATTTTGCAGGATCTGTTTTAGACTAAACTCCTTGCTGAACATGGTTTCCCTGATTTCTAAGGACACCTTGTATTGGCATTGAGAGACACAATTACTCTGCCTGTACTTGCCTAATTCATATATCACTTGACAATTGCAGATGCATAAACAAAATGATGTTCTCAGGTAACTTGATTTGCAACCCAAGCTACAGCCCAAATTAACTATAGATAGGCATATAAATGAATTCTGAATAAAATTCTTAATTTTCTGTTTCAGTGGAGAAGTAGATTTTCTTTTCGTTCGTAAGCTCTAACAGTAGAGACAACCATCCTCTTGTGTGAAAGAATTTCCTGCGAGCAGCAAAAATGATTTAAAAACAAACATAGTTTTCTCACAAGAATACCCTGAAATCTTAGTTTCATGACTGTGTTCTTGTTCAGCTACCTTAAAATATGAAGCTTGACCTGGCGCTTTGAAACACCTCACACAAATGAGACATGAAGATGCTATACTGGGACTAAAAGCTAAATGAAGTGGTGGTGGTGGTCCATTAGTTAGCAGTTTCTTCACTAAATCTCTACTTATGACTCAGAATTAAGTATTGTGTTTTAGATGAAAAGTAAAAAAGAGGTCCCTGACCATTTTGTTTCATTAAACATCCAATGACACTTTTAACCAAGGCAGAGGATGTGAAGTTCAATGTTCTTACAAAATTCCTCTCTGGATAATTACATCCTGCTCTGCTAAACTTCCCCCAAGAGAAAATTTAATTAAAATGATTTGATGTCTCTCTGGCACAGAGTAGACAGGTGTCTGTAACACAAAAGCCACCAGCACAATTGACACAAATTGATGTTCTTCTGTGGCGGGGAGAGCGAGGATAGAAGCATTACTTTCTCCTTACCAGAAGTGGCCATTCCATTTTAGGCACAGGGCACATCCACATTATGCAGCTGATAACAAAGTGCTAAATGTTTTTGATATCTGCATTGAACTTCTTTTAAGGAGTAGGAAATTAATTCATAGCTCATAGCCCTTTTGGCAATCAACTAGATTCTCACTAGGTTTTATTAATATTATAAGTAGTGATTAAATAGATATTCACAGGAGAGGATGGGGAAGACACTTTTGCAATGCAGCTGGGAAGCTGCAACACAGACATTGAGAAAGTCTTTTGCATTAATAATCAAAGAATCACAGAACCACTGGGATTGGAGGGCACTGTGGGAGATTACATTCAACACCTCTTCCAGAGCAGGATCAGCTAAAGCAGGTTGGTCAGGACAATGTCCAGTCATGTTTAAGTATCTTAAATGATGGAGAGTCCACAATCTCTCTGGGTAACCTGTGCCAGTGTTTGACTGCTCCTACAGTAAAAAACTCTGTTTTTTTTTTCTGTTTAAACAGAAGTCCCTGTGCTTCGACTTGTGTTGATTACTTCATGTCCTTCCACTGGGCACCACTGTGCCTGTCTCCAGTTTCTTTACTCTCCCATCAGGTATTTATACACATTGGAAGTCATTACCTGAACATTTTCTTCTTCAGGCTGAGAAGTCCCAGCTCTTTAAGCCTTCCCTTTTACGTCAGATGCTCCAAGTCCTTAACTAAGTTGTGGAGGTTTTCGGGACTTGTCCCAGCACATCCATGTCCCTCTTGCACTGCGGCGCCCAGATCCTGACCCAGAGCTCCAAATGGGTGTCCCTAGGGCTCAGTAAGACTGATAAAATAATTTACTTCCTTGTACTTTCAGCTGGACAGATGAGCATCCCCTGTTTTCTAAATACTTCTGCACCCAGTGACAAAAAGAAAATAGTGGGGGTTTTTTTTGAGGAAAAGGTTGATAAACTCAAGAAGCAGATGGGCATATTCTCTGAAGCTCATACGTCTTGCAAATCTTTTGCTAGGTCCTCTTCCATATGACTGTCATTCTTTACCAGCTCCTAGCAATTACTTAGCCTTATAAAGTTTTAATTAAACTGTCTCACCAATGGGCACTTAATGATTTAAAAGGAAACAATTCACCAATGTCATGTCCCTCCATTATACAGTACACATTTTAATGGTTTGTACTGAATCACTTGCTTATTGAGACCTTGAATATCTCAACAATTGTACTGCATTTCCTCAAAATAACATAGCATGATACAATGTGGTTAAAGTAGAGTGACAGCAAGGGCTGTGGCTTGAATGTAAATGCTGTGTTATACCATGGCAAAAAAATGTTCCACAAATCTAAAGAGTCAGACATAGCCTTGAGTCTGGATGATATTCAGCATAATGACACGGCTCAAAAGTAATTGCCAAACAGTCCCTCATCACTCACAGAGCCTACTCAGTCATCTAGAGCCTCTGCAAGTAAAACTCCAAGTGACTTCAACAATGTAATGCCTTAGAAATGAACCCAAGATTATTCAGGAGAAAAAAAGAAGTGAAAGTCAAACAGAAAAACAATCACTTTAGAATGTAGACAGCTTCCGTCATCATAATATCTGTGCACTTCAAAATCTTTTCCCAAAATGCTATTAAGCATTCATAAAGTAGCAATTTTATGAATGGATATCTAATGCATCCAAGGTCATGCAAGAGATGTGGCAAACAGCAATACAACAACTTCACCCTGAGAGACAAACCTTGTTCCAGGATAGAGGGAATTTCAGTAGTTTTCTAATAATGACTAGGATCTGCTAATAGGTTATTTTATGCATCAAATTTTGTCATTAAAATGCATCCATTAAAGTCTGAATCAATATTCATATTCAAACTGATTTCCTTATTGTTATTGAAGGTAAACTCCACCCTGAGATAAAAACTTTACTAATAGCCAACTAAAATATGCCCTAGTGCAGTGCTAGATCACTTGTGATTATTTTCTTTTCCAGTTAATTATAATAATTGATTCTATCGATCCCAAGCTTTTTTCTGAAAATGTTTGCGCGTGAATAACTCAGCGATGATGTCCTGGTTTAGATAGACAGGTATCTGCCAGGGAGGGTTGGAGTCTCCCTTAAAATGTAAGCCCTTTCTCCTCTTTTCCAAATTATCATGAATTTGCAATTAAAAGGCTGTCAGGCAAAGATTTTGGGAATAGGTATAGCAGTTCTTTACTAGGGATATAAAAATACAGATGTTGTAGTACAGAAGAATAAGCAAACAAATAAACAAACAAGAAATCCTAGAAAACCCTGACAGAGTCAGAAATACAACCTGACACCCTGTTGTTCAGGGTGTTGGAAGCAGCCCAAAGTAAGCCCTCCTGGAGTGGCAGATGTGGTTCTGTTGGAGTAGAGATGGTCCCGTTGAAGAAAAAGGGTCCAGTAATGGTGAGATGGGTCTGGTCTTCCTCCAGGGATCCAGTGGAAAAACAGGATACCTAGTGGGACTGTGGGTCCTTTTTATCTAGGTTAAGATGGTTTGGCTCCTCCTCCCTGTGTGGAGCAGCTTACAATAGTGCAGTGTAATGTGTAATGTCATTGATGAGCTCTTAATGGTCCATCAGCAGAAGACATTCCCATGGAAGTAGTGAAACAATGAAGAGAGATAAGTAGCACTCCACCATCTGATAAGTGACACTGACCTGTTTGGGCAAAGATAAGCAATTCTGCTCCACCGAGATGGAATAGAATAGCATGCTCTTTACAAAACCCATGACAGACGAATAGTCAGAACAACCCGTCTAACCCAAAGATTGTCTGCAGGAGATGACCAAGGATTAAAGATAGATACATGAATTTAGTGAATAACAAGATGACTCAGGCACCTTCCACAGGCAAAGTAGTTGCACCAGAGCCTGTTCTCCAGCTGGATATTGTGGGTTAGCCCCAGGCAGCAGCCAAGCACCACACAACCACCTGATTCCCCCTGCCTCCTGCAGTGAGACAGGGAAAAAAAGCAAGACTGAAACAGACCCCATCGGTAGTTTAGTAAAATTAAAGTTGTTTAAAAAGGAAGGGAAGGGAAGGGAAGGGAAGGGAAGGGAAGGGAAGGGAAGGGAAGGGAAGGGAAGGGAAGGGAAGGGAAGGGAAGGGAAGGGAAGGGAAGGGAAGGGAAGGGAAGGGAAGGGAAGGGAAGGGAAGGGAAGGGAAGGGAAGGGAAGGGAAGGGAAGGGAAGGGAAGGGAAGGGGAGGGAAGGGGAGGGGAGGGGAGGGGAGGGGAGGGAAGGGGAGGGAAGGGGAGGGAAGGGGAGGGAAGGGGAGGGAAGGGGAGGGAAGGAAAAATATAAAAACAAGTGATGCAAAAGGCTTTCTCAATCCAATTAATGGCCACCAGGTTTTGAGCAATGTCTACCTTCCTTTCAAACCCCTATTCCCTATGTTTTTATTGATGATGTGATTTTATATGGCATGGGATATCCTTTAGGTCAGTTTGAGTCAACCCTCCTGGTTGTGTACAACCCCCCAGCTTATTGTGTGCCCCTAAAACACTTGCTGGAGGTGCAGATTTGGAAAAAAAACAAGACTTGACGCTGTACAAGTTCTGCTCCACCATAGCCTGGTGTGTTATAAGCACATAGTCACCAAATCAAAGCACAGCACCACATGGAAGAAAATTATGTCCATCACAACCATGTCCAATACACTATGGGATCTCATCCAAGCCTGTAAATGTTCCTAAGATTTAAACAAGAATGGGCACATCCATAAATAACTGGAAACAGGCAGTCAGCTGACCTGTCAACTCTTGGTACTGTTTTTGGGTTCATGGGTTTTTTTTGGTTTTGTTTTGTTTTTGGCTTTGGTTTTGGTTTAGGTTTTGGTTTTTTTATGGGGATATTTTAATTTCCCACATCTTTATTTCCTTTTAAATTAAGAGTTAATTGCATTCATTATTTAGGATTTCTCTTTTTTCACTTTAAATTATAGGGAGAGGAAGTTAGGTTTTCTATTTTAACAAAATATAATAATTCACTGCAAATTTCTAGGATTTATTTTGTCCTCTTCTTGCTATAAATGTTTCTAAATTTTATCACAGGCCTTTATCTTAGATTCTAAGCTTTATGACTTTAGGCTATTGCTGGAATGGGACTTTATTACAGAATGGTCACATCCCTCACTTTGTAAACAAATTGACTTTCTTTCTTGTTTCTGTTTTGTTTGGCTGAGTAATTGTCTGTTACTTTCTTGCAACAGTTCTCTTCATTGCAAAGACTTGTTGCACTTTTAAAAATAAAATTGGTGAACTGACCTTTTTGTCTATGACCACATCCTTATTTCCTTTTAAATTGAGAGTGAACCCTTACATAGGAAAGAGTAATCAAGGAACAGAGTTTTTTATTAGCATTGATTCTAGAGATCACCTTGTGCAGCAAACAAACTGTATGGACAATACAATAATTTAACAATTCTCTTGAATCTCAGAGTCTGTCTTTTGACCCTTGCCAGTGGTACAAGGAAAACAGGCAAAACAATGAGCAGCAATCACTTTTCTTCACCCTTTTGCTCCTTTATGGCTCACAACACAATAATGTAATTTACCACAAGCAGGAAAATCCTCTAGGGATGCTTTAGAGAATAGGAACTGGCCTTAGGTTGTTATGGGGTATTTTAAGGATACTTTTTTAGGGAGAAAAATCCCTACAGTATTATCCTCTTTCCCCCTTCTTCTCTGCCTCCTGATATTAAAGCAATAGTTGGCACCAAAACTACAACAATTAGCCTCAATTTGCAGACTTTGGGGTAAATGGTTAAAGGCATTGTAAATCTGTTCTTGGGACCAATGCAGTTTAAGATTGCTTCAAATCCTCATCTGCTTCTTCCCAGGACACTGACCTATTGCTTTGTATGCTAGGCCAGCTTCCACAGAATCAGAAGCTGATCTCTTTAAATGTCTCCTTACTCTATGGTGAAAGATTAAACTCTTCCAGGGATGTTCAAAACCAAAAAGGCTCTGATGAGGTGCATCTTGGAAGAGCCAGAAATACATAAATAAGTACATAAAGTACAGAGCAAAATAAAAGTATTCTTAAACATGATACTAAGACTACAAAAATATTTCTTTATGAGTCAGGCTGGTCAGATAAAAATAAATTTATTTCATTTAAGTGTGAAACTGTACTGTCAGGAAAACCTGAACCAAATAGTATTACTAGAAGTGAAAAATGACTTCCAGTGCCTACAGCTATGTATAGCACTGAAGGGATGCTGGAACTGTACAAGTAGACCAACTGACATTTGTGGTAGGAATAGAAAGAAGCCTGGAGAGCTTCAGAAAAGCTTTTATTATTAAATGGTAACACTGAGAAGTTGCATTATGGTGGGATGTTTTTCGTCCTTTGACAGTGAGGATGACAATATTTTGGACATCCATTTGCTCTCCTCATTTTGGCAAGTTGTATATGAATTCCTAGTGGCAAGACATATTCAGGATATTCGATTTCACACTGGATCTTTTCAGTCTGGATTGACTAAACTCAGGCATGTCAGCACTTCCTTTGGAAAGCAGGACTTTAAGAGAAGTCTTCTAGATTCTTCCCGTGCAAAAGAGATATTCTAGATAAAAGTGTTAGAATAGTAGGAATAGTTTAATACCTGGCAGTGCCAGTGATGAACATAACTAAAACTGAAATAGCAGTATCAGAGGAGTAGGAAATGCAACCTAAATCTGAATCAGGGCCAAATATAAATCACTGAAGATAGGGAGATTAAAACTGGTGACAGATATAGTCTGGATAAGTAGAAGTGCCAATGCCTTATAAAGACATGGACCTGCTAGAGAGCTACAAAGTGCATCAGAACTAGTGAACTTTTAACTGTAGACCAGAGTTGGTAGAAGACCCATTGCTTATGTAAAAGCAACATTATAAAGAGCAAAAAATGAGTGCTATGTATAGGTGCCCTTTTCGTTGAAAACTGAAGATTAGAAAACGGAAAAGAAAAATATATTATTGAAGAAAATTAATTTTTTATTGCTTCTGCTGAATGTCAATGGTATAGTCAGTACACAGAGGTTGCACTAACTACCAAAAAGAGTCCAAATATTTACACAGCCCTTTGGACAAGGTTTCACTCTTGCCAGAAACTGTAGTCACCACTTATATTTTCAAAGGCCACTTAAAACGAAAACTTGTTGGATTTCTTCTTCATCTGTGCAGTTTTGAGAAGGAAAGGATTGGAAGAAAGATTTGAAGGGAGAGAAACTTTTCCCCATATCATTTATCTATCAGTGTGAAGGAACTATGACAACTGGTGAGGAGAAAGCAAGCTTTAACATAACATAACTTTTAAAAAAAATTCTAACATCAAAAACTTTTTTACTCTTTTCCTTTTCATATGAGAGATTTTTGAAATGAGAAGAGTTGGCTATGTAGAGTTTATTGGTCATGAAAGACAAGAAAACAAATAATTTCAAAATCAAGAGTCTGAAGACTAGAAATGTTTTGATGACAGTGGTAATATGGAAAAGACGAGTAAGAGAAAAGTGCAAAAGAGCTGCATTTGGGAGAGAAGACCTCCTTGTACCTATCTATTCTGGAGTTGGAGGGCAGCTCTGGAAAAAATGCAAAGCTTGTCATATTGTGGTGTGATATAAGGATGGGAGAGAATAAACATAAACTCTAAGAAGTTCAAATTTGATATAGATAAGAACTTTTTTATATTTTCTGCCTTTTTTCCCCTTTTTTAATTGCAGTGGGGTAGGTTGCCCAGAGAGGCTGTGCAGAGTTTATCTTTGTGGGTTTTCAATATAAAGCCCAGAACAGTCTGATCTGACCCAGAAGTTGATCTCCAGAATTTCTCTTCCAAGCCTAATTATCCTGTGATTCCTTGATTTTGTGACAGCAGTATACTTTAATGCAGAAGAATTAATTCTGGCTTTTATATTTTTTCTTCCTTTATTGAGAGAAAGTATTGGATTAATGCAAAGTCAGTTCTTTATACATCTTTGCAAATATGTGCTCAGCTGGGGTTCAGAAAGCAGGAAATTTTCTGAAAAGTTCTGCTAATCAAAGGCAACTCTGTGTAGGTTTCCTTTACAGGAAACAGTCCAAACTGAGGCGATGGAAGAGACAGCTCAGGTAGTTTAACTCCCCCTGACCTGCTTGAAACTAACAAAACATTGGATAACAGTGTTTTGATCCCATTGGACTTGATGATGTTAAATCAGGCAAATCCTCTGCCATGCTCTGCATGCCACAATGAACACAGTAAATGAGAGGAAAATGTAATGAGGGATTGTTTGGCAAAGCTTAGCATAGATGTTACATCATCATTACACTCACTGTATTCTAAAATCACAATTGTCTCTCTCCAAGAGCTGCACTCACTTCTGGATTAGATAAGGAAAAATGTAGATTATTTTGAAACAGACTTCAGGTTTGTGCTTGGATAATTCTTGCTTCTCTTTCTGTAGTTAATGGAGATAACTGGAGTCAGAGGCATTTTGTTGGATGGTTTTTCATTCTGAAAATATTGGGTGTGTGTTAACTGTGATACCTGACCAAATATAAGGGCAAGGAAGGCATCAGAAAAGCACAAAGGGAAAGCTTAACAGTGGAGGAAAATAAACAGTGAGTAAAGAAAAAGGAGAGAGGGGGGAAAGGAGGACCCAAGGACCTTGTGCAACACAAGGAAATAGGGACAATGAGCTAAAAAGAGAGAAGAGAAGAGAAGAGAAGAGAAGAGAAGAGAAGAGAAGAGAAGAGAAGAGAAGAGAAGAGAAGAGAAGAGAAGAGAAGAGAAGAGAAGAGAAGAGAAGAGAAGAGAAGAGAAGAGAAGAGAAGAGAAGAGAAGATACAAAGTGAGCAACAGGGTTAAATGTCCCCAAATAAATAAGAAATTACAAAATCACAAACAGATTCACAGACCTTCCACTGTCACACGGTGCAGAAAGTGAGCATGGCAGCGGGTATTTCTGTATTTCTGCTAGATGTAATTACTGCTGTAAGCCTAGAGCAGTGTTATACAAAAGAGAGAAGTTAAAATTGCTCAGGCTAGCATTTTAGGCAACTTTCTTTAAGACACATTTCTAAGCAGTGCCACTAACCTGAGGGCAAGCTAAGTAATGCCAGACCGAAGTTTGCTTGTGATTCACTGCTGACTTACATCTGGTAAAGTAGCATGCCCAAGGCAGTCTAAAATACGGCCAGCCACAAACATGGGTTAAATTAATGTGGTTCAGCTAAAATGTAGTGCGTGAAATAAGAGCCAGTCTAGTCAGTGTATGAAAATATAAACTTTTATGACTTCAACTTACTGAACCAGACTATAACTGAAGTGAGGAACCCCTGAGATATTTTTAAAGCCCTGAGAAAAGTGGCATGAGTGTGATGCTTAGGCTTTAGCTGCATTCTTCTTGCCATCTAAAATGCAAATAACTCTAACTTTTGACTATTACTATCTGACTGATTGTGAAGAAATTGGGAGAAGTATCCCTCCTCCTCCTCCCCAGGCATCATTTACATTCACACGTTGGGCATTGACAGCACAAGTGGGAATGCCTCAGATCTCACAGAACAGGTGCATTCCTTGTTTCTTTGTTGTGCTGCAAAGGGCCATATACAGCACTGACCAGCTGGTGGGACGTGCATCATGACTGCAGGAGTGCATATACATCACTGGTGTCTGCAAGCTTGACTGGAACATGACACCATCATGGAGGGGTTCCAAATAAGGACAGACCCAAAGTTAGCTTTGGGAAAGTGTCTTTCCTTCTGACTTCCTCCAGAAAAACTTTTAAGGGACATGTCCATGATCTCCACAAACCCAAAGTAATGATTTTTGCTTTCCCAACAGCTTTCCTGGGTTGTTCAGGAAATTTCAAGCTGCAAATCCTACTTCTAGGGCAGAAGGGAACCACTGCTGAAATTCCAAAGAAATTCCAACATTAAGAAAAAAAGTGGGCAGAGAGCTGAAGAGTAGCTGGTGTTTATTCCTCCAGGGAGAGCAAAAGGGATCAGAAGCTTTAAATCCACAATTATTAATGGAGTGCTTTTGTAATGGTGTGTGCATGAGTGTTAAGAAAGGCAGAGCTACAATTTCACATAAAGACTGAACTTCAGAACCAAGGAGAAAGCAACAGACTATGAGAAAGGAGGGACTGAAATGAAAACCAGTTGTTCCATGAACTCCAATTTTACAGTGCTCCAAAACTCACTGAGCTGTACCAACTGGCATATCATCAAAATTGGGAATAACATAAAACTGCCCACCCTTGAAGCATGACATGAGGAAATTTTGCAGTTATGGAATACTGAATATATTCCAACAAAACAAAGTGCCAGGCAGCTCATCTCCACCTACTTCCCATGCTCAGAATATAAATAGAAAAGGGAACATCAGCAAAACCTGTGGTTGGATCCTTTGTCGCTGAAGGCTTTTTAAGCAACTGAAGATTAATCATCCTTTTAATCAGAAGAAGATTGAGGACTAAGGACTTATCACCAAACAACTTACTTGGGTAAATTACTCAAAACACCTAATTAAATTGATATACTCTCTTACCAGGATGTAAACTTTAAAGTCTGAAACCCTGTAAACAGTACAAAGGTGCTTACCCATTATCCATGATTCATTTCTCTGTTGGTGGAATGGATAACAATAACTTTCTGAGAGCACCATAAAAATTAATTTAAAGAGTGTAGTAGCCACATAAAGACCCTTTTCTTTCTCTCTTTACATCATAAATTGCCAGATAAGGCACAGGGATTTTTATTAGTTATGAAATGGTAAACTAACAGCAATATTTACAGCTTTGTACATCATCTAAAAACATGCCTTGAGCTGTTTGAAGATTTGTTATACAGTTATTATTGCTGAAAAATAATTGCATCTGCTCCAAAGTTTGCTCAGTTCTATAAAAAAAATTAGTAGAACATGATTAAGAACAAGATCTGAGTTCATGTCATGTTACTTTATTCTATTCCCTGAGCTGTCTTTTTAGGAGGCCTAATCATGATGGTTTTCTTTGCTGCTAATGGATAGCTACTGGTTCCAAAACAACCTTTTTCACTACAGAACAGAACTCTGGATCCTCAGACAGGACTCTTAGTGAGCAAGTAAATTTGGGTGGGATCCTTTGTAGATGTCTTGAATAGGGAATCTTAGGTCAAATTTTGAAATTAATACTTCTTCCCATCTTTCTTTGAGAAGGGGTCAAACCTCTGTTCCTGAAACAGATGTCTGATCAGAACATAGTCAATATTAGCTTCCTTTGAACGTGACCAAAAATACCCTAAAATACTGTAATGACAACAAGTGTATTAGAGACATTGTCTCGTGGAAGGTGTCCATATCTATGGCACTGGGAGTTGGAATTAGATGATCTGTAAGGTTCCTTCCAACCCAAAACATTCTGTGATTCTATAAGCATTTTGTAGCAGTGTGATGTCACAGACAGTCAGACACAAAATGTAAACATTTTACTTAACTATTTAAGTAGAAATAGTCAAGGCAAGGGAAGATGAATGTAGCTGCTGGCAGGAGTCATTCAAACAGTGATAATTTGCTAGAAAAAGGAGAAGGAAAGCTAAAATAATAGCAAACAGATAATCCTACTGAACACGGGGAAGATGACTGACAAAACCAAAAACCAAGATAAGCAGTCAGGAGCAGATAAGGCAGATGAGACTGCTCCTTTTGGGAGGGGGGCAATAGCAGCAATGTCACAGGGTGAGAGAACATAAGTCTGAACTCAATTCTGACTTTAATCAAGTGGCTCTGAAGTCTGGTCTCAGCTACCACACCTGACAGTGACTGTAGCCACAGGCACTACAGTACAGCTGGGGTGTTGTGCACTCATCTCTGATTTAGGATATGGGTACCAAAGGCTAATAGCTCTATATAGTGTTTGTGATTAACAGTGTGTATGGATTACCCATTAGCATCTGTGCTCTCAAGGAATAAATTAATTCAACAAAGATTTGATTTACTGATCTATCAGTCTTCCAAGCGCACCCAACCTAGCCAACTCTAATTCCCTAATGGATTTATATTTATGTAAATACATTGCCACACTTGTTTTTCCAGAATTTCCCTACATTATCTGTACCTCTACCAAACAGCAGGGAATTTCCCAAGAGGAAATTTTGTTGTACTCCCTGTATGCAGCATATAATCCAAACAAAACTGTCAAGGCTCCATCACTTTTTGCTGTCACCCTATGTAGGCAAAGATATGATAACATTTTTTTTAATAATATCTCTCTCATACTGATGGTGTTATACAAATAATAAATATCAACAGCTATTTATACTTATCCTGTCAGACATAAATGGAAGAAAGACATCTGTGACCAGACAAGCAGAGCTGCATTGTATGAATTTCAGACACTGAATAAAGTCTTGTGCCTATAACTAGCATGTTTGATTTTGTTTTTCACTTATTTGCTTTCACAATTGAAAAAATAAAGAAAGGGAAAAAAGAAACATAATGGACTAAATTAAATAATAACAACAACAAGTAGACAAATATCTACTCTAGCAATGGCAACTTACTGAAGGTCATATTTTAGAAAAATATCCCATTGAGAAAAAGAAAAAAAAATATATTTTCCTGGCTGTGATATATCCGGGGCTAATTATAGATCCCCTGCCAGAAATCACACATGGTCAATAGTTTTTACAACTGGATTGGAAAATGTATTGGACAAAGTATTCCAGGAAAAGTTTGTCTTGGGAGAATAGTTTAGTAGCTTTATTCCATTCCTAGCATGTAAAATACCTGTAGTGATTTAGTCCAGCTAGAAACTAAGAATGACACTTCTTGCTTACTCCTCTCCCAGCCTCTGCTGGGAAGAATGATTGGAAAGGAAAGAAAAAACTTGTGGATTGAGAGAAAAACAGCTTATTAGATGAAATAAAATGAAATATAATAATAATAATAATAATAATAATAATAATAATAATAATAATAATAATAATAATATAGTGGTGATTATTATAATCATCATCATCATCATTGCAATGAAAAGGAGAGAGAGAGATAAAATCCAAGGGAAAAAAGGGATTCCTTTTGCAATTTCTCCCCACACTGACCAATGCCCAGCCCATCCCTGAGTACTGATTAGCAGCTCTCAGACAACTCCCCTCAGTTTATGGACCAGGCATGACATTCCTTATTACGGAATATCCCTTTGGCCAGCTTGGGACAGCTGTCCTGGCCTTGCTCCTTCACAGGTTCTTGTGGACCTCCTCACTGGCAGAGCATGGGAAACTGAAAAGATCTTGACTTTGGGTGAGCACTATTTAGCAAAATCTACATCAATGTGTTGTCAACATTATTCTCATACTAAATCGCAAATACAGCACTATAACAGCTACTGAGAAGAAAATTAACTCTATCCCAGCTGAAAGCAGGACAATGCTGGATTAACACAAAACTTGGTGACTTCATTCTTATATCTTTAATTCCTTATAGTTGAGTTTTGAGTTTTGCTGGTTTTATGAGTGATCTTTAGCTACAGAGACAGATTCTGATGTTGTTTTAACATTACACAAACATTTTGCTATGGTAAACTAACTTGAAACAGGAGAGAAGGTGCTATGCATAATTTATAATTTGTTGCTCTCACCTGGGAAAGGGAGAGAGCAATATTTATATGGGAAGAAGAAGACATAAGAGCCTGTTGACAAATAAGTATTTTTCTGCGCAGAGACAAATTCCTATGATTTTAAATTGACTCATGGTCACTGTTCTGATAGTTTGTAAATACAGCTTATTCAACTTCTGCATGGTTTTTTTTATTTGTTTTAATATGTATAATGTGACAATATTGTGGGAAAAGTAGAGCCTGAAAAAGCCAATGAAAGAGTCAAGAGATCTCTCAAAGTGTGTTTACTTTGGCATAGAAGACAAAAATAAGTGTAACGACTTCAGACTCCAATCTTAATACACTGGTACCTGTCCAGGCCATTGACTTATTTCATTCAAAAAAATGGAATCTGTAGCAAATTCATATTGTTCTGTTTGTCACCTTGGACTCTGTTAGAGCTAATTGTCATTATGAGGCTGAAAATCCAAGCTCAAAGATCCAATTCATGTCCTGACTGCAGGATAGCTGGCGAGAGATGTGAGTAAAGAAAACCTGGAAAAAAGAGTGACAGATTGTTTTTCTTGAGTCTTTTCAGGGTAGCCCTTAAAAATAAGATGCAATAATTTCAATAGAGGGAAAACAGAGGCTGACCTTATTTAAGTTAGGGTTAGTTTAGAGAGAGTGGAAAATTATGTTAGGTGCAGAAAATGTCCAATGGAACTATGGTGAAAATTGATCTGTTTTTCAAGTTTGCACTAATGGAAGATAATAGTTTGGTTTACATCACATGATATTAAGAAGGAAAACCTGCTAAACCAAGCAAAATCTTTGCTGGATTAGGAGGTAGTTGCACTCTTCTATACACATCTTTTAATTTTTTTTTTCATAAATGAACACCAAAAATCAAAACTGATATGATCTTTGATTGCAATCCTCCAGGTTACAAGGGAACTACATGGAATATGTTACTAAGAAGGAGACAATGTTTAGCTTTAAAAAAACCAACTTTCAAATTACCAGCAACAAGTCTAAAGTTTGTAAAATATTTTGAATAACTTTTCCCACACCTGAAAATATATCATAAAATTAAAATCTCTGAGCTTCAATGACAGACTCTCCTCTGCTTGCTTGAAAAGAGAAACAACTAAAATACCTATGTATATGCACAAATGAAAGAAGATGGTAAAGCAATAGACCAGTTTATCATTTGTTATTTTTTCTACATAATGACTGTAGATTCCCTGCTCACCAAAAAACCCCAGCCTGTTTATTTTTTTAATGATGAGCTGCTACCCAAAAGAAACAAAGTGGCATTCTGTTGACACCATATGGTGGCTGAAAAATGGATTCCATAGTATTCTATTTGTTAGAATGTCTTCTGAGTTTCTGTATCCATAATTTATGTTGGGGCCTTCTCTGATTGCCAAAATATTCAAACAGCTTTCTCTTCACAGGGTAGCCTGCGTGGGGGGAAGAAGGTTTTCAAAACAGCAGGACCCGAACAATCTCCTACTGCTCAGAGGAGAAATCATTTTCAAGCTTCTGTCCTTCTGGCTGCTTTCATTGTAATAATAATTTACATCCTGTGCGAGGAAACTGTTTGCATTCAGAAGAAACCTAAAATAATAAATAAAAAGAAGGGGAAAAAAAGCCCCAACAGTTTATGTTCTTGCATGCTAATACAAGAATTTGTGAATATTAAGCATCAATTTAAAGTTGCATTGACTCCTAGGCTCTGACGTAAGTAGATAGCTTAGGCTTTCATATCTTAATGGAAAGCGATATGCAGAGGTTATTGAACAGTGCAGTTTCCAAATGATTGCCTCCGCAGCTGGTGTAGAGAGATCCAGAGTGGTTATGGATGAGCTAAAATAATTAAGACATATTTCTCCTGGTGTCTGCTCGGTTATTATTCACTTTTTAAGAGGCCATAATTTAGGCAAAGATTTAATATGACTGAATTACAAACAGATATTTCATATGGTCTTAATATGGTGTATGAGACCACTTGCATTATGCAGCAGGATATGTGTGTTGTAAGCAGCAGGGATCCTGGAATCACATTAAAAGACTGAGCCAGTCCCTCTTTTCTCACCTTTCTCTTCTCCTCAATCTATCATAGTTTAGTGCTTTCTGCTGTTTGACCAGTTCTGTTTCCCTCTTGCCTCTGGGATGTTGGCAAAAGCACACAGGATGATGAATGGACACCTGAGTGTGGGGGGAACTAAAACCAGCTGCAGAGGGGTTATTAATGCTTAGCAGAATAGGATTATAGCAGAAGGAGCCCACCTGTTGTGAGGATCTTCTTAAGAATTAGATTAGACCTATTTGACCCTGAGGGACCCTGGTCTCAGAAGATTATTTATCCTCAGGAGGAAAATGGAGTTATATGGAGGTTTTATTTCATTCCTCAGACTTGGGAAACATTCCTTCATTCTTGACCCTCTGGCCATCCTGGGCATACAGCTGAGATACTCCAGCTGAGGTCAGAAAAAGTAATTTAGCTAGTAGCAAACTTGGATCCCATGAAATTGTAGTTTTTATAAAGAAATAGGATGGAAGCTGGATATTCTTCCAGAGCATCTGGCAAAATGCTGCCAACAGCTTTGCTTATTCTGAAGATGTACTGTTTTTAAAAAAAAAGTCTTCATGATAATAAAGATTTACTGACGCGAATACATATTTCTTGTATTAGTCGGTTTAATGACAGTGTTTTAGAAGTTCAGTCAATATTTAAATCTGACATATTCTCTTCCAAATCAAAAGAAGCAACATATTCTCCTATAGGAAATGAAAGTAGAAAACCTGTGACCAAATTAAATTAAATTTTTAGAGAAACATTATATGTGGAAAAAATCTTGAAAGACCAAATTTAAGTAACTGTATTTAATCCAGGCAGGAAAAAGGAAAATTTCATTCAAGAATTGTTTCTATGCACGAAGTTCTAGCAACAGCAACAAGAGATCTAAATTGCAAATAACTTTGCGACTTATTTAAGACAGCTCTCTAGAAAGATTTATCCTTCCCTACAGAGCAATTCTCCAGATAACCTGAATTTAGGTTATCATATAAATTTTTCTCATGTGAGCATCTCAGTTATTTATGCTAGGAAAAAAGATTGAGTCCCCAGTATTTACATAGACTAGTGACATTACTAAATGAATTTCCTTTATTTAAGGTTCCATTTATCTTTCAGGCATATTGTCTTTTATATCACAATTATTAGTCTTTATGTCTATTTTTGTTTATAACTGCAGTTGAGGTAAAGCCAAATTGACTCTCAATGTGAAGACAGATCATTAGTGGAGAGAAGGGTGAGAAGACAGACTGAAACTGGTTTTATCCCAGGAGTGATGCTTGTGAAGATCTACCACAGAAACCTCCAGAAGCATTAAGATTCAGCTTCAGAATAATTTAGCTGTTCACAGTGTTGGTGCTGAGATGTAATCTCTTTGTCTAAGGTTCCAGTGTAGTTACTGGTGCTCTCAGGCGTGTTTCTGTAGCCTAATATGGGTCCCTGCTGCTGGTTGGGCTCTGAGGGCTTGAGACATCTACACAGGACTTACAGTATGGCATGGCAGCTAGGACAGCTCTTTATTCTTCTGAAGCAACAGTTGGAGGCTAGAGAAAATCTGAGCACAGGATCCCATTCCAGACAAATAAAACCGGTAACAGGTGTTATAACTGCTTTAGAGCAAAGACAGAAACTGGGTGAGACTTAGGTCTCGTTCAGCTGCCTAAAAATAGTTGTTTACTGCCATTGGAGATCCAGAAAGGTTCTTATAGAGTGTGGAAGTATCAGTGGCAGTGTATAATGTCTTAAATAGCACTAGGTACCTCTGTTTGCGTAATCAGTTTGAGTTTATGTAGTCCAATATGAGAGTTTACATATAAACACTTACTGTTTGGATTTTGAAGCTGAATCCCTACAGCCCCCATGACTGCAGATATCCTTTCAGTGCAGGAGTTCTAACAGTACACTTTTTTTTCCCCACTGATGGGGAAATTTTACGTCTTTTCCAGTCACCAGGGCTGTACCTGTTTAAAGATATTTGCCCTGTCAACAAAGATTCAACAAAGTACAGTTTTTTGCAGGTAATTGCAACTGTGTTTTACTCTTAAGCTGTAGATAGATTCATTGCTGGAGAGAAGATTCAAGGCAAACAAAATGAGGTGATAAGTTTTATCACTAGTTATTCCAAGTACTATTTGTGTCTCCTCAATCGAAATCTTGGAACTTTTCTCATATACAGTATTGATGCTTTTGTTCCCTAGAAAAGCTGCAATAATTTGTTCTTAAGGTTTTGTTTCTTCATTTTCTGTTCTAATTTTGTTTCTTCATTTTCTGTTCTCCTCTTCTTTAATTCCTTTTGCATGCTGCTCTGCACTGAGAATAGATGATGAGATGAGCTGTAACTCCCTTGCAAAACTTTCTTCTTGTTTGCAGATCTGTCCCTTTTTTATTTATTTATTTTTTTTCTTTTATTTTTTTTTCTTTTTTTTTTCAGAGCAGGACCATGCCCTCTAGCCATAACTCTCTTCTTCCTTTCTCATCTTAGCTTTCAAGGTCATGTGTCTAAATATTACAGTTACAAGTATCAAAAGTGCTACTTGATCAAAACAGAATTTTCCTCCCCTGTCTCCTCTTGGAAAAAACCACCATGATTTCAGTGGGTATTAATGGATTAAGAAATTTAAGTGGTTTTTATTAGGGATTATAGAGATGAGAATGGGAACACACATGCAGCCTAGCAATACATTCTGATCTTGGTATATTGATAAAGAAAACCTGTAGGACTGAACATACAAGCTGCATTTGGGAATGCTGGTACTATAATTTGGATTTAGCTTAAGACTGGAGTGATGTTGGGAGGAGATGTCTACTCCTAACTACTGGATTTCCTACCAAGCTGTGAACACAGAAAGAGGACCAAGGAAAGACTGATATGTTTTTCATTTAAACATTGATTCATGCTTGTAAGGTGCTTTGAAAGTGACGTATTGTGATTAGACCAACTGACATTGGTGTGGGAAAAAGACCTGTCTTTCTGGCTATAAAGCCTTCTGTCCATTTGGCTCAGGAAGTTTCATAGGACCCACCTTTTCCGGTCTGCAGGTATGCTCAACACCAGGCCCTGATTTCCCTGTTAGCTGGGCTGAGCTAATCACTGCCTCTCCAGTGCACCTCCACAAACAAACATGTGGGAAGTCAAGATGGGAGACACACAGACAGGCTTTGCTTCTAAATATTATGATTTTGATAACACCTAAACCTGAAGAGTACCTGAGCTATTATACATGGAACTCCAACCCATGACATCCATATTATTTTTTCCTATCATGAAAGCCTTATAACAGCCTAAAAAACTTGACTTAATTATGTCTACATGCTATTATATCCACAACAGTACTGTGTTAGAAAATGGGAAATTCCCAGTAAGTGTTATATTTTGCTCTTGGTAGCATATGACAACAGGTTTTTTTCAGGTCAAATGGCACTGCTTAAAAGAAAAATCACAAAGAGGATTATATGGATATTCAACAACTGAATACTGAGCAAAACTAAGGACGATGTCTATTGTCAGGAGGGTCACTGATAAAGCTGCAATATAATTAAAATTCTGGGATTTTTAATTCTTTTTTTTCAAAGGACCTCATTCTGCATTTCACAACATGATTTTAATGCCAAGGTACTTTTCTTTAATCCAGTGGAGATGCACCGATGTAATAAAAAATTATTTCCAATATTATTTATCTATTCGTTTTTTGTTATCTGGGAAGATTAGGAAACAATATGATAATTAATTTATAGTGATGTTGATCCAGGATACAAAGGTATGCCTTCAATATAGTTTGTTATGTATTTTGAAAAGAATCAGTTTATTAACCATTAATAGGAACTCTAATTTGTTTGTTAAAAAGACCATTACTTGTAAAATCCTGCCCCCCTGACAGCAAAATTGTCATCTGCTTGAGCAGAGGCACACTTTGCTGTCACTATCTTAACTTCAAAACAGTTATTTTTCATTATTCAAACACAGGGAAAGTCTTGAGCCATAAAAGACTTTCAATAAACCCTTTACCTACAGGGAATACAAGTTAAGGCCACATTATCCTTCCGTAGGAAGAAAAGAAAACATCCATGCTTCAAGGATGTCTGAAGCTGACCTAAATAGTTGTATTTAGACTCTACTTCAAAGAAATTCTGGAAACAGGGGGACACAGCGTGGTCTTCTCCAGTCTGGAGTGATGCTACAGACCTTGCCCCAAAGGCAGTAGTGATGAGTGGAGCTTCCATTGGTCCCCACATCTTTGAAACCAGTTTGAGTACTGCAAATGCTGCATGCAGTGCAAGAGAACCTGTTTGTGAAACATTTCTAGACAAATGTTTCCTTTTTAAGAAGTTTATTTGCTGGATGAATTTCAGATACACATCCAAGTTTTTAGGTAATTACCCAAACCACCAAACTCATCTGTCATCCTGACAAAGCAATGATGGCTTTAAGTACAATCTACACTCTCAGTATTAGTGTTAGCAGCAGAATGCTGTACTTACAGGCTGACCACGTGTTTCATACATTTTGCTTTGTAAAAAAAGGTAAATATTTTTACCTGTCATTACACAGAGACCAGAAGAGTTCCAATCATTTGTTCATAGAAATGTAATTTTTAATTATTAATCATTAACGGATCTATTAACGAACGAAACATATAAACTGGGCTCATCTGCTTTGAAGAGAGCAAGGATTAGCTTTGTAATTTGACACTTGATTTTCTTCACTTTTGTAGGAATTACCCTACTCTTTTTCAATCCAAATATCACAGTCCTTCATTTTGTGAATGTAAAATCAATTTGTTCTGAAGACAACATGCCAAAAGCCAGGCTTAAAAAAAATTAGGACTTTTATTCAGGTTCTTAACTGAAAAGCCTAAATACGCTAAATAATTTCCAGTAATCAATAGAGATATATGTATGGAGGCAATATTTCTCATCTGAGGTCAACTGTAAAAAAAGAGGCAGGAATTGATGCAAAAACAAATCGGAAATGGCTCGTGTTGATCTTGGCAGCTTTCTGAATTTATAAGTGAAACAGAACTGGAAGAGGAGTGTCACTTCAAAAGATATGGGCTTATTTGGTCTCAGACTAGAAGACATATTCATCCTGTTTATGATCTGAACTGTTTTATATCAGTAATTTATGTATGATTTGCAAAACTTCTGTCTTCAGTGTGTCAGCCAAATAGTTACACTTTGAGAGAGGAGAGTGGGGAAGAGAAAGAAGGGTGTTGAATATAACCTTTGTAAATGATTTAGTTTATTGCCAATAATTTTGTGTTGATGCTGCCTTTTCCTTATCTAGTTTTCACACATTTCCTTCATTGATATTCCTGCATCATTCTCAGCTGTTCTCCTTTTATTTATTTTTTAAGAAGCTCTCCAAAGTCTGATTTCTTTAATCATGGTTGCTGTATTTACTGAAACCATGGGGGTTAGAAGTCCTACATTTTTTTCATTTATTTGAATTCTTATTCCACTAATTTTTTGTTGTGCCTTTGCAGGTTGCTTCTTCAGAACCTTTTCACATTAAGATTAACATTCAGATTTTTTGTACTATTGTCAAGTGTTCCATGCTTAACACTAATTATCAATGCTGTAGAACTGAATGGCAGCATCCCATAAGGAAATTAAGGACAGAATTCACCACAGAAAATAATACTCTTACATTTAGTTAAAAAAACAAAACAAAACAAAACAATAGAAGTTATGTGGGTGAACATCCTTGGCTAGTTAAAATAAAACCCTTGAAGACAATAACATCAAATGAGTTTACACTTGCTGAATATGGTTTGAGGTTTCTGTATGCTAAGGATAGAGGGTATTGGGATGCCAAAGGCAGAGTGATTCCCCAAGTGATTCCAAAATAAGGTGTGTTGGAGAAGCCCATGGTGTGAGACTGCAGCATCTTTCCAAATGAGAATCACAGATTCTGTTGCTGGGGGACTGTTCATGCCATTTTTCTAGGAACGGGGGAAAAAAAAAAGTAAACCAGAAAAATCCACTGCTAATTGTAGACCTGTGATCCAAGGGGATTTAAAACTGATCACTCAGACCTTAATTACACATATACGATTTTATTTTGAAAAGGAATGGATTTTCATTTTCTTACTGAATTGTTTCAAGCCAAACCATTACAGCTACGTAACACAAGCTGTCATCTGTGTTTCACTATCCTTTAAAGTCTGCTGGTGATGATGAATTTTTTTCTTCCTCATCATTCTGGTTTGAGACAAGCATCATGTATTTTAAAGAAAAAAAAATTATTTAAAAGGATGCTAACTCCTGCAAAGTTTGAAAACACCATGAAACTTGGGAATAGAAATTTTTCTAAAAATAATTTGCAAATTTTAACCCTAATCATCAGCCTGATGATGATAGCCTGATGATAGCTATCATAGCCCAATGTTTTGATCTGGCTAATCAAAATATTTCCCCTGAATCAAAAATAAAAATAGTGACTGTTCTTATTAAAATAGTTTTGTGAATTGTCAGCTATTTTGACCATGTGATACTGAACAATAAAACTGGGGAATAAACCATAACCTATTAGATGGCCAATGAGTACTCATGTTAATGAGTAGTTTTAGAAGACTTCTTCTTAATGATGTATTTAAGCTGTAGAATAAACAGTTTTATTCCTTTTAATCACCAGGCAATGCATGGCATTGATTGTCAGTATAAAGATATGTCAGGTCTCAGGCCATCCTTGTATATCAGTTGCCATGAATTCTGCTGAAAATATCAGTCATGAAACATTAACTTCTTAAAACAAAAATCAAACTTCACAGGCATCACAGCAGATGTGTGAACAAAGGAAATCAACAGTTCGGTTTGTTAAGGTAAACCCATATGAATACACACAGAGCATTGACTAATTCTCTTTTTTCTTTTATTTTCTTATCATTCATCCTTCTATTCTCAAAATTCAATTCTTCTTCTACACGTTCATTTTGGGTTTGATCCTTAGCAATTCTACATGCTCCAAACTTTTTCACATAAAATGGGATTTTTTTTTTTTTTTACTGGAGGAAGTTCTAAAATTTCTGATCACCATAAAATGAGAGATACCACAAATGAGTTATACCCAAAGGAAATGGCAGAGCAACCCCTCCTTTGTTCCAGTCTCCAGTGAGATCCTGTTGGGTGCACACAGTGAATTTCTTATGCCTGAAAGGTCTTTCCTTCTCAGATTATCCACTTCAAGTTACAGGATTTCCCTTCAAATCCACAGGGAAAGTAAAGTCATCATTCTTTGCTAGAGACACTCCCCTGCTCAGCCACAAGAAAAGTTCTCCCTGGTTTTCCAGGTTTCAGTCACCAACACTTGTGTTAGTATGCAGTGCATATATGTACGTAGTCTGTCTAGATCTTGGCCTGGATTAAGGGGCAGACTGATGACTGTTCTGCTGCCATATTGATTTCAGTTGAAGTTTGTTGAGCTTGCTGCACTTTAGCATCTGGCAGGAAGAGTACTTTTCAGATAAACCTTCAGTTATCTCATTCCAGGAACAGTGTGATAATAATAAATCTGAGACATTCTTCAGTTTGTGTATGTGTCAGCTTTATACCTAATGGCTTGGATGTTCACCTGAAGTTTACCAGCATTAAAATTGGTTTGGGAGTCTTGTGCTGCCTGAGGTTGTTAAGGGATTCCCAACACAACTGTTGTCAATGCTGCGAGGGAGACTATTTCTGCCAGTTTTGGTGACAAGTCTATAATAGAAAAGACAAATATTTTAAAGAAAAAATTAAATGCCATGGATATTTTGACATGTCTAATAAACATCCACTTGAATTCTGTTCTAGAACTGAACAGAAATTCCTGTTTTGTTCAATAAACCTGGAAGAAAAGACACATGGGTAGTATGAAAACAAGAGGTTGAGGGAGCAGTATTTGGATATCTGGAGGAGAATGCTTCTATTTTATTTGTAGGTCAAAATGTGCACCTTTTAGCACAGACTTCAAAAGTATTGATGTCAATTTAGTGCAGATTTCATCTTTCTGTTTTGTAAGAGGGTCATATTCACAAACACATAGAGCCAGAAAAGTAAATTTGAAGTCAGTTCTGATGGAAAAATAGAACAGATGACAACCAGAAGTGGCTGGAATGGTTCAATGTCCCAAATATATATAGCTTTTAGTTTTCTATACTTTCTATACTTTCATGTTTTCATTCCACTCACTTGACTTTTCCCACATATGCTGTGGAGCACGTTTGAATTGAAAAACTCCAAAGGAAATAAACTTGGAACATGTGATAATAACAATGTGGTCTGTATTTGGGGTTTTTCTTCTTTCATTTTATGTATGCAGTAGGATTACCAAAGTGAAATCAGATATACAGAAGTTTAGAGAATTATAAATTCAACAACAGAACCATCTTTGAATTAACATCACTCTTTAGACTTCGGCAGTTTCATCACAAAAACAATAACAGCATTTTCTCACTCCATTTTCTGGCACTACATTTCTGTTTTATGGACTTTCCAATGGCAGATGTGTGACCAGTCAGTGTGCCTCATGTTATTGGACTATTAGAATCACTTTGTATCCTAAATCTTTTCAGTGGAATTGGATCAAGAAGCAACACAACAGAGGTCACAAAGATTTTGCAGCAATGTACTGTAATGTATTAATGCTTGTCCTAAAGAGACACAACCTGACCTGTGACATTTAGCCACAAACACAGGAGGTAGCAGGGGATAGAGAGGGAGACATAAAAAAAATTGTAGATGGTAGATTGCTAAATTTAACTATGCCACAAAAGAGATAAAGACAGCTGACTTTTAAAGAGACTATGTCTGTAAAGGAGGATTGGGACAAAGAACATTTAGTCTGGACACAAATAAGAATGTGGGATCTGATGTGATGCCCTCACGAGTGCTGGGGAAGTTTGCCAATGTAATTGTGAGGGCACTCTTGCTAATTTTCAAAAGATCATGCAACCAGGAGAGATTCACAAGGACTGGGAGAAAGGAAATGTCACTCCTATCTTCATGAATGTCGAGACGGAGGGTCCAGAAAACTGCAGGCTGGTCATCATCACACCTGAGAAGCTGGTGAAGCAGTTAATCCTGAAAATGATTTTCAAGCTCACGTGGGACAGAGTGGTTGGGAGCAATCAGACTGGATTTATAAAAGGGAAATGATGTTTGATCGACCTGATAGCTTTCTAAAATGAAATTGCTAGCTCAGTGGATGAGAGGAGTTCAGTGTTTTTGTTTATTTTGATTTTACTTTGAATACCATTTCCCTTGGTATTTTCATCTGTGAACTCATGAACTAAAGGTTAGTAAATGGACAGTGACATGGACTGAAAATTGACTGAACTTCCAGACCTGAAGTGTTGTGGTCAGGAGTACAGGGTCCCACTGGAGGATGGTCACTCTTGGTCTTCTCAGGGGTTGATAACGTGGCCAGGGCTGTGTCAGCTTTTCATTAACATCTTGGATGGAGACACACAGTGCACTCTCAGCAAGTTTGAAGATGATACAAATCTGAGAGGTGTGGCTGGCAGATAAGGTGGGTGTGCTGCTGTTCACATAGACCTCCACAGGCAGGAGAAATGTGTCAATATTCCTCATGCAATTGGAGGAAAATGCCAAGCCCTGAAGCTGGGGAGGAATAACTCCCCACACCCATGAAGTGTGGGGCTAGACTGGAAATCAGCTCTGAAGAGAAGGACCTGGGGTATCCTGCTGGAGCCACACCCTGACTATGTTAGAAATGTGCCTCAGCTTTAGGGAAGACCAGAATCTTCCTGGGCTGCAGAAAAGAGAGCATTGCCAGCAGCTATCTGAAGTCACAGGTGCAGTTCTGGGCATCCCAGTACAAAAGAAATAGGCACACTGGAGTGAGTCCAGCAGAGGGCCGGGAAGATGATTAAAGTAGTAGAGCATCCAATCTACAAGGACAGGCTGAAAGGTCTGTGACTATTCAGTCTGGAGAAAAAATGCTCAGGGGGAGTCTCAGCAATGCATAAATCTGATCATGGAGTGTAAAGAATACAATCAGGTCTCAGCGGTGCCCAATTAAATAACCAAAGGCAATGGGCACAAATTTAAATGGAGAAATGCAATGTAAACATAATAAAACACTTTCCTTCTTAGGAGGTCAGACAGACTCTGGAACTGGTTTCTCAGACATGTTGTTGAGTCTCCACCTCTGGTAATGTCCAACACCTGACTGGACACAGTATCCTGCCAAGTAACCTGCCCAGATTAACTTGCTGTTAGTCCAAATGCTTTGGACTATCTGATCTGCTAAGGAACATTCCAACATCGTTTCGGGATTTTGGGATGCAATATCTTTATACATGGCAGCTTTTTACAGTTCAGCTGCAAGTGATACTGGATTCATTAACTAAATGGAAGATTAAATAATTATCTACTCAAAGGCTCAAGAAGTTCCCATAGAATAAAAATGTTCCAAATGATATTTCAAATTCAGAAACTCTAAATAGCTGGTGATTATATTTTTGAGATTGTGATTTTAATTCTCTTAGATGCTTATGAAAAATTGTCTTTGTTGATCTAAATCTGATGATTATGTTATAGTGAATAGTATTTTTGAGAATATTTATGCATTAATTTTTGTATCATGTATACAACTGAGGAAAATTGCTATTTACATCCATGAAAATTTAGTTACTTTATCAAAAATATTGTTGTTCTTCTGTTTGTTTACATGGTTTTCCTTTTTACTTCTAAATTTAATCCTGTTTACAGATCCTATTCTGTAAAGTGGTCTCTAATCACTGAAGAATTAAATAGTCACTAAACATCTCTTGAAATTCTAAAAATAAGAGAAAAATCACAGTAATGTGAAAAGTGATAAACTTGATTGTGCAGTTGAAGCTGTGGGAGAAAAATACTGATATTTAATATGGAACTTGCCTTTTTCTCATCTTCTTTTCACGTTGTAATCATCATTAATTTTTTTTTTTTTTTTGTGGAGTTTCTATATAAACAGAATACAGAGTCCTCAGGAACTTTGATTTCACAAATGTCTTTGAATGACTAAGTTGGCTCAGTTAAACTATCCCTACATATTAATGCTGTTTGAGTTCTATATACCACTCTTTAAAGACAACCATTGAAAAGTTTCTCACTTCAAAATATGGCTATAGTTTTTGTACTGAAGAGATCCAAACAACACCAGATTTTGTGGTGTTTAGAATTATCTAGGCAGTATAAAGCAAACTAAAATAGTAGCAACATTTGGACTGTGATAGAAACCTTTGTCCTTCTTTTTAAGGGAAAAAGAAATTACAAAATACTTAAATTAATGACAGTCTTCTTGTGGGCGATATCATAGATATCACACACATCTCAGATTCATCACTCTTCAAAGTTTATGAAGGCTGTCAGCTGGAGAGTCAAATCTCTGGCTCAGTTCACTTCATTTACTAGAAGAGACACAAGTTTTCTGACATGCCCAGGGTTAGCCAGAATATTTATATAGTGGTGTGGGTTTTTTTCTCCTTTTTCTTGCTATCTGTGTGTTGTCTATAGCAAATTAGGTTATTTTCCCTGTTCTCTGTAAGTCAGGTGCTGCTGCTTTGTGCAGTTCTACAGGTCGTCTGGCATCATCCATGGCAACTTTCTGCTGCACTGGTGTGGTGGATCTATCTGTCTTCAATTTGTCTTTGCACAACTGTGCACTCTTTACTCTCTAGTCTGCCAGGACAGAAGAGAAGCTCAAATCCTTCAACAGTGGGCAGGTGGAAAATGGGAATGAGTTTAGCCTATACTCTCATCCTCTATATTGAAGGACAAACATTTGCTATTTGTATTCTGAGAAGCACATTTTCCCTTCCATGCTTAATCATTAAAAAGGGAAAATGAAAAAAAAAAAGGGAAGATTATCTCCTCAGCATCAATGCCAAGGCATTTTTCCATTACTGTTATTAGTTTAGTAATGTTTTCATCACTGCTGATCCCAAGGTTTCAACTTAAAGATCTTTAGCATGCTTCACATACAACTTAAGGGATTAACCAAGAATTTGTAATTGATTCTGTCTTTTTGGGAATACAATGCAGAAGAAAACTCCTGACTAAATAGCAACATTTTCAGCACGTAAAGCTTTACAGAAGGCCCGGCATCCAAACTTTGTGGGAACATTTAGATTTTAAATTATTTTGATATGGGGAATGTTTTTTGCTTTACTCTTCTTGCACCGTGTTTAACAAAGTATGGGGATGCTACTGCATGAATAATAAAAAATAACAATAAAAAAGTTACATTTGGAAAGGTTAATATGTTATCAGTGAGTGAATCTTTGTTCTCTTTTTCTTTTATTACTTTAAATACAATCTGATTTGTATATTTGGGGAAAGGTGGAGTTTGTTGTTGTTGGGTTTGTTTGGCTTGATGAGCTTTTTTTCTATTTTTTTTTCTGTTTGCTCATAATTTTGGTGTTTTTTGCTTGTTTTTTTAAAGTTTTTCTTGGTTTGGTTTTAAGGGGTTTTTATTTGTGTGGGGTTGAGGGTTTTTTGTTTGTTCATTTGTTAGGTTTTTTTTTTGATTTTTTTTGTTTTAAGATAGCAATACAAAAAAAAATTGTATTTAAGGAAGAAAATTATTCTTGCAAGATAGAATTACAGGTCATACACTTTTGTGTGTCCAAACAATAGTCTGTTTTACTCCCAGCTGATCTAAGAAAATATGCCATGCTTTGCATCTAAAGATGTAAGAATCTTACTAATGAAGCAACTTTAACTTGCCTAGGAAGAAAATTATACTAACTTTAGAGAAAGAGCTGTGGAGTATTAGATCAATGACAGGACAACAGAGAACCAAAATCCTTGGTTAACATCTTGACAGTGAGGCAATTAATCAAACAAGATAGGCAAAGATATGTGACAGTGCCCTTTTCAAACAAGATTGTAAATGCAAATATCATGTATAATGGTGACAAAAGGTAATTAAGGGTAGCTTTCTGTACACTGCAAATAAATTTTGGTCTAAGTGGTTTATGTCTCCCTCCTCAGTTAGTTTTATTATTTAAAGTTCTTGGTTTTTAAAAATAAAAATTAAATCTAAATATTTATATACTATAAAAGGGAGGACAGCTGTTAAAATAAAGCTTTATTTTACAAAACTAATCAGAAGTGGACTCATTGTCTGGCCCTGAGGCCACATGAATAATCCTACAACCTCTTTCCCTCCAAAACACAGTAACTGCATCCAAACTGCCTACTGAGACAGGTCCCTGGTTGTGTTTACTTCTGAGCTACAGCCAGGCACTATTTGAGAAATAGTTTTGGCTGAAAAAACTGTAACTAGCTGAATAATTTAGCAACACACATAATCAAGCTCCTGCATGCCAGGCTGAAACCTAGCATCTTAAATTTTTTAACCCTCTTGAAAACTGAAGAGCTCGATCTGACTTGGAAGGAGTTAACTTTCTTTATGGCATCCCGTATGGTGCTGTCCTGAGGTCAGGACTAAAACAATGTCAATAGCACACCTTGTTTTGGCCATTCTTCAACAGTGCTTGCACAGTGTCATGGTTTTCTTTTTTCCCCCCCAGAAAATAGGGTGTGAGGGGTACAGATGGGACAGCTGACCCAAACTGACCTACAGCATATTCAATATCATATAGTATGTTCATCCATAGAAGCCGAAGTAAGGATAACAAGAAGGGAACTTTTGGGGTTGATGTGCTTGTCTTCCCTGGGAACCATTCTGGGTGGTGAGGCTCTGCTTTCCAGCAAGTGGTTGACACCTGCTTGCAGATAGGAAGAAGTGACTGAACTGCTTACTGTAGTGGCCTGAAAGCAAAACAAATGAGAGGCTCCAAGTCAGAGATAAAATTTAATAGGAAGAAAGGAAAAAAAGTAAAATAAAATAGATGCAATAATACAAAAGACCACTGACAGAGTCAGAATACAACCTGAGCAGAGTGATGGAAGCAGTCCAGATGAGGTAGTCTTCTTGAAGCAATGATCCTGTGGAAAGGTCTGGTAGCTCTGTTTCTCTGGGAATCCAGTGGGTAAGGGCCCCCTGTACTGTCCCAAACCCCAGATTATATCCAGGTGAGAATGCTTGGTTCCTCCCCCTGGGCAGAGCATCTCACCATGGGATGATGAGTCATGCAGGGGGTCCCTGATGGCCCATTAAACAGAGATAGCTCCTGGAGGGAGTTATCTATGAGTCATGGGCAAGGCATTTGATGGGCCATTAACAGAAGATAACGGCCCAGCGGGAGGGGGTCTGGGAAAAACACTGCCCCACCTGGATTCAACAGTTCATAAAGATGGTGATAGAATACTTTGTGCACATCCTATATTACAACCCAGGACATTACTTGTCTTGCTTATCTACTTACTTATCTTGCTTTCCTTGCAAGCTCATCTGGGTTTCTCCTATTAAACTGTCTGTATCGACCCAGCAGTTTTCCGACATTTGCTCTTCCCATTCTCTTCTTCATGGAGATTTGTGAGGAGCAAGTGAGAGACCAAATGAAGGCTTTGCTGGTAAGTGTCAATCCACCACTAATATTCTCAAGACCTAGTCTGCTTTCCTGATGCCTTTCCCTCAGATGCACTCTCCCTTAAGACAGCAAAATTGTCATGCCTTTTTCTTACTTCTAGAAAACCAGAAAGAAACATAAACAAAGTTGCATGGCTTGGAGAACCAAGTCACAGGACTTGGTCATTCAGTTACTGAGGAATACGATTGTCACCATGGTGACTATGATGAGAAGAGAATATTATGGAAGAGAGATCTCCCAGCAGAGGAATGAGGCATCTGGAGAGATCATATAGATGGAGATTCCTCTTCCTTTCTGTCTCTGCAGGTTGTTGTAAACCCAGTTTTGGTCTATTCATTGTTTGGATATAGCTCCCATAGCCAAATATCAGAATATGACCAGATTCAAGCAGTGCAAACCCACAGATTAATTCCAATATGTGAATAAAATAAATGTGATTATGAATAACAAGGTTAAAAGGAACTGTATTATCTCCAGAGTGTGTGTGTGTGTGTAGGAATTATCAAATTCCACCTGAATCAAATTCAGAGCTATTCCTAACTCATGAATAACCTTCTAGCCAATAAATATTGTACCTTGAGAATTTCCTTATATTTTTTATTCTCTTTCCAGAAGTGTTTTAGGTGAGTCCTGAATAGAAAAGAGAAATGTGGTAATTTGAATTTATCACTATATATGAATCCACTGAGTTTCACAGAATAGTGTAGAACCAGCCTTATGATCCCCTGCCAAGTGACTTTGCACAAACTCCTCTGCATGATCCCAAATCCAGCTGTTCTGAGCGCAGATGTGCAGTTTTTCAGGAGGGCCTCAATGAAAACCCAGAGATGTCAGTTGAAGCTTTTTGGCTGTGCACTAGAAGGCTGTATTAAGGCATCTCTACCAGGAGGCTTCCTGGAGTATGTATGCCAATTATAAAAAGTAGGCTATAGCTGTTGGGAAAGGAAAATGGTAATGGTCATTTATAACTTGAATTTTCATTACTAACTATATGTGAATCTGAAATGTATTTCAGGATTTTTAGGGGCAGAAAATCTGTCAAGCTGAAAGATATTTATTTAAAGTTATTTCTCTCAACTGACTTTGTGGCCTCTGCAATGTTGCTAAATAAGAAAGTTCGCAAAGACAATCTTGGCACCTGCAGCAAAGTTGCAAATAGAAGAGATACTTCAGAATTCAATTTACTTTGTACTAACTTGAGATCTGATACTCATCATCTGCTTTAACTGCTTGTTTTATCTAAACTGCTACAGTCACATGAACGGGAAAGAAAATTAGGAGATTTCAAATTTGTTGCTCTAAGCAAAATGACTTCCTTATCTAATCTAATAAGAGGCTGGATGAGTTTCCCTGCTTTAATAATCACTGTGTTCCAAACTTCCGTTCCATTAAAAAAATTAACATAAATTGTCTGGAGAATTTAGCTTACTATAATCAAGAAAGTTTTCTTCAATACCACCCTAAAATATAAACTTGACAGTAGGCTGAACAACTATTGTTACCAATTTTTCTTGGCATAGTAGAATTATGATGCATTTAAGATTTTGGAATGGGAAAATGTACCAGAAAGATGTTGACATCTCAGTACCAGTAGCTGATATGAACTTGGTGTGATTAGACTAGGAAAAGACTAGACTGTACAAAGGCAGGAGTCTTTTAAAGAAAGTCTGTAAGGAGTATTGTTGATATAGAAAGTGACATTTGATTACTAAGTAGGCATATTATGAAGTACTGAGACATAAAATAAAAGTTTAAAAAGTTTTGGTGCTCCATGTTATGATCTCAAATTTACCAGCTGGAGTCCAAAACAACCCTATTCGACTTTGGTGCTTATTCTGGAGTCCATGAGATTAAAAACTTGTTTGTTGCTTCTGCTGAGATTTAATCAGCTGCTGTTTTTAGCATTAACAACAGCCTATCACTCACAGAAGAGAGCTCATAAGTAAGATGATTAAGGGTACGAAGGTCACATCCTTTGAAGAAGGGGGAAATCATGTATCTCATAAACTTTAGAGCTGATTACTTTGATGGCACTGTATTTCTTTTGGCTTGGGTGTGTGACTGAGGATGATAGAGAAACTTCCTGAAGGATTAAAAGACAGGTTTTATTTTTCATACCTATGAATTTACTTAAATAATCCCCAAGCATAAGTAGTGTTTTCTGTCAGTGTAGGATTTCCTGGTACGGGAAGGTGCTAAGTACTGCGTGGATATTTAAGCAATTTTTTTTGATCATGCAGTTATGATATTTGCCTTGTGTTTCTAGTGCTGTGTCTTTCCTTGCATTTCACACTCATGATAAAAGTGATGGGATGTTTTATTTCTGAGAGGGGTCTTAGCTCTCTGAAGCCATGGACTCCTACAGACCCTGCTGCAGGGAATGTTGGTAAATGCAGAAAGGTCTTTTTTAGCAATGCATCTCTGTAAAGAAGGTGGAGAGCAAGCTTTAGTCCTAAATAACCTTTCTGAAAGGAAATCTTTCTTTTGACTTCTGCTTTTTAGTCAATGCCTTAGAACAATTGCTGCCTTCACTTCAGCCTGAGCAACTGTGTATGGCATGGGTAGTACTTTAGCAATTTCTCAGCTGCCCTCAAAGTCTGCGGGGATTTAGAGTATTTTTTGTGTTGCATTAGGGTCTGTAGCAGTCAGTAACTCACTGATGATCCTGCTTTAGTGTCCTCAGCAGCAACTTGGGAAGTACATACAATTCCTTCTGCATTACTTAAGTATGATTTTAGACTGGAAGCCTTCAGAGTCGTGAGATGTTCATCATTGACTGCTAAGTTCCTTTATGCCTTCCAGTATTATTGCTGTATTATATATTATGTATTATAATTCCAGTATTATTTTTTAAAGGTTTCTTTTACAATTCTCATATCTAATATCTCTTCCTTTTTTGTCCTGAGAGTCCTGCAACATAGCTTAGTCCCAAACAGTGATCAGCAGAGTGATTCTTGTAATGACAGTCTTGGCTGTGATTCCTGGTCACAGAAAGGCTAGATTATACATCTGTGACACTTTAAAGGGATCTGAAAATGAGAAAAAAGAGAAGTTGTGTCCACCAAATGGACCATTATATTGCCATGATATGTAAAATGACTTCTGTGAAACTGAGAAATAGGCCTCTGTTGATTTTTAGGGATGAATACTACTTCATAATTGTAAGATAATGTATTATTTTATGAAAGCATATATTGCAGTTATGGCATGAAAAATCAGAAGGTCCAAAACTAATGAATCAATTTTAACATCTTAACACACAGATATAATCACAGAATCATTTAGGTTGGAAAAGACCTCTGAGATTATTGAGTCCAGCCTTTGAAAGATCATTCACTACCTTGTCAACTAGACCATGACATTGTGGGCCATGGTGAGTCATTTCCTGAAAACCTCCAGGGATGGTGACGCCACAGCCTCCCTGAGCAGTCCATCCCAAGGTTTTACAACCCTTTCTGTGATGGAATTTCTCCTGATGTTCCATCCTGAATCTCCTCTGGTGCAGGGTGAGGCCATTTCTTCCTGTACTGTCTCCAGTTGCCTGGGAGAACAGGTCAGCTTCCACCTAACAATGTTAGAACATGTCAATTATATATGGACGTGTTATGTATACATATTCATGCTATAACCTATAGAAATACAACATGGATTTTAATATGTAAACACACAGATATATATTGATACAGTTTCACAGACAGATATCCTTTCCAAACCTCTTGCAATTTACCTACCACTTACATTTTCAAGCTAAAGAAAAAAATTTTGCAGTTTCAAAATTCACTCATGAGAAATATATAAGGCTGTATCATGCAGTTTGTCTCCAGAATAATATCTTTAAAGTCATTACCAACTATTATAAGACTTGTGAGAAAACTTCAATAATTAACAGCATTGATTCATAAGGAGCATGGAATCTACTCAGCAGAGTCTTTTGAATGTAGAAAAATCATTTAAAGTTGAATCTTGATAGACTTTAAAGGAAAATACCTTCAGTAATTGAATCTGTTCAGTAACTATCTGGAATAGATCCAAATTTGCTTTGAAAGCTAAATAAATGCATTAGAATTCTGAAGGAGTGACTACAAAATAATGTAGTCTGCTGGAGAAACTTTCAGGTAAAAAAAAAAAAAAAGAGTTCACCATTCATGTTCAAGTGTTAAAAATGAGGCAAAATATAAAGGATACAAGCACCCTGAACCTGAGCTATCTTTCACTCCTTCTACGGCAATATTCAGGATAAGAAAATGGGTTTATTTTATTGTAGTGGTGTTTGTATTTTGCTTTTTTCTTTCTCCTAGAAGGCTTAATGCTAAAATTCTACCTCTTTATATGATCAAATCCCAGCTCACTAATGCAGATTTTTGGATCCAACATTCAGGTACATAGTTTGCTATTGCATTTTAAGCATGTTGTAGTTTTGATGGAAAATATCACTAGGGAAATGTTCAAGCTTTCAGGCTACTGACTCACAAAATAAACGTTGTCCAAAGCCAGCTCCTGTAGGGATCCACACTGTATATATGTCTATACATGTCAATAAATTTTCCACTAATGGACATTTATCCTGATCAGACAGGCAAGAGAACAGCATGAGACTGTTGGTACTTTTTGTATTGGCATGAATACTGAATATTGTTTGTGCTTCTGTCTGTGTTGATCTGTGTGGCTGGCCATGTGTATATTTATATATGTGTTTTTTATTTCTGTCTGTGTCTACTGGGAGCACATGTTGAGCCTTGTTAGGATAAATGTGAGGAGATGGAGCTCTTGGGGTCACCTTTGTTGGACTGGAAAACCCAGACACCCCTACAAAACCACAGGATAATTCAACATGGAAAGGACTGCAGTTATTCTCTAGCCCAACTCCCTGCTCAAAGTAAGGTCAGCCATAGGATCAGACCAGCTCACTCAGGGCTTTCTACCCTGAAAACTTCAAAATGTCTCTGGGCAACTTGTTCCAATTCTTGACTACCTTTGTGGTGAAAATGTTTTTACCTATAGCAAGTCAGAGTTGTGTTCCTTCTTTTCTTTCTGTGCTGTCCATTTTCTTCACAGCAGCTGGCATGGGACTGTGTTTTGGGTTTGTGCTGGAAAGTGGTGATAACCCAGGGATGTCCAGCTAGTGCTGAACAGTGTTAACACAGGGTCAAGGATTTCTCTGTCTCTTACAGTGCCTGGCCAGTCAGGAGGCTGTGGGGGTGCACAAGAATCTGGGAGAGTCACAGCTGGCAAAGATTACCCCAACCGGCCCAAGAAATATTCCACACAACACAACATCATTCTCAGCAATAAAAGCTCTTGGAAAGAAGGAAGGGGGCATTTGGGCATTTTGCATATGCTGTCTTCCCAAATATGCTTTGCACATTATGAAGCCCTTTTCCAGAGAAAGCTAAACACCTGACAATGGGAAGTGATGAATTAATTTCTTCTTTTGCCTGGTTTGCATGTGCAACTTCTGCTTTAATTATTCAATTGTCTTTAGCTCAACCCATGAGTTTTCCCATCTGAACACCTCTGTTGTCTCCCGCATCCCACTTGAGCAAACGGCCAGGCAGGGTTAAGTCACAACATTCTCCCGTACAAAGCAAACTGCTCTTCATAGAAGATGCCTTTCTAAATTTTATTCCAATGTTAGAATAGCTTGAAGTGCTTACCAACAGCTGATTACTCTGACACATCACCTGGCCTGCCACTTGGATGTGCTAAAGATAACTTTGTAGTAATTGATACATCTACAGAGTTTAGTGTATGGCTTGGGGTTTACTAGATTAAGCCACAACATCCAGCAATTCAGGATTGCCTTGGACATTCAGAACTCTTTCATACATATGGAATATCAGCTAAAAAGCATATTCTCTCCTGCTTTAATGCTTACACAGACATTCACTGCATTGGCAGGTTCAGCAAAATTTTTTTGCTGGTAAAACTTACAGGTATATGCTTGCAGGTTAAAACTGGGACTCCTTCCATTTACCTTTGAGGTTTGAGGCACATGAGTAGGAGGATCATTAACTTGTATTAACTAACTGGTGGGAAAAGAACACAGGAAATAACTCCATTAAATATTTTCATTTTAAGTCCTGGACAAGTCATACCTATTATTTTGCAGTAATTCACTTTAGTAAGCAAAAATAATAGAGGTCATTAATACTGTTTGAAAGTAAACTCTCCATCAGCAGTTCCTGAAATTCCTGGTCTAAAGAAATTACATGATGAATGATGCACTATTACTAGAAATTGTTATTTCAGGTTTTCAAGCTAGCAGACAACCTACCTGTATACAAAAAAAAAAAGAAAAAACAACAACCCAAAAAAACCAAAAAAACAAACCAAAACCCAACAAAACCTGAAGTTAATTTCCAAGCCATTTGCCCAGAGCTTTATTTCAGTGACCTAAAGACTTCAGTGTTGATCTCATTATATATGTATGGCTCTATCTATTCTCCAGTATCGACAAATGGAATTTTAAAAATACATATGTTATATGAAAGGGTGAGATTTTTCTCAACCCTTGGTGCAGGGAGATTTCTTTAGTGTTTGACTTGTCTGTCAGCTCTCATGAAAGCCAAGACCCTCATGCCTGATCAGTCTGACTGCATCCCATTGTAGGGACCCTTCACAGAGCAGTCCCACTGTATTGGAGGGTAATTTGACTGAATTATTCAGGGACACACTCCAACAGCATAAAGGGGCCCCCCTCAGTGGGTCTCACCACCTTGAACTTCCAGAGGGCAGGCTTTGGTCTCTTCAGGAGAGAGTCCCTTGGGGGGCAGTGATGAAGGACAGGATCCAGGAAGGCTGGAGGTGTTTTCAGAAGGAAATCTTAGAGGTACAGGAGCAGGGTGTGCCCATGGGCCAAGAGGTGAGGTCATGGGGAATAAGACCAGGCTGGTTGAACAGAGGGCTTTGGCTGGTACTCAGAGGAAAAAGGAAAGTTTATGACCTTCGGAAGAAAGGGCAGGAAACTCAGGACTACAGGGCTGTCATGAGGTTATAGGGGGAGACAGTTAGAAGGGCCAAAGCCCAACGAGCCTTTAATCTGACTAGTGCTCTAAAAGACAATAAAAAAATATTCCTATAAATACATTTTCAAGAAAATGAGGGTCAAGAAGAATGCCCATCCTATACTGGATGTGGAGGGAAATGCAGTGACCAAGGCTGAGGAAAAGACTGAGGTACTTAATTCCATCTTTGCCTCAGTCTTTAACAGTAAGATGGTTGTTCACTGTGGTTGTTTGGAAAAATTTCTTTGCTGAAAAGGTTTTCAGGCATTGGAACTGACTGCCCAGGGAAATGGTTGAATTATCATCCCTGTAAGAGTGTAAAAGATGTGCAGATGTGCTGCTTAGAGACGTGGTTCTGTGGTGGACTTGGTGGTGCTGTGTTACCTTTAGACTCAATGATTTTAAAGGTCTTTTCCAACCTAAACAAATCTCTGATTACGTGATGAGTTTTTGTGATTTACAAGTAGTTCTACATTTTAAAGGATTTAAGAGCCTTTTTCAAGGAAGTGCAGAAGAAACTCAAAAACAAGTGCTTGAAAGTTTGATATTGTAAGGCTATTTTGACATTCTATCCTTGTACTTTATTTTGTGAGCTTTTTGATCATTGTCTGAGTGTGAAGCCTTTGTTTTCCTGAAAAAATTGTCACATAAATATAGGTATTACAGATGAAATAAGCTTATTAGGTAATTTCATCCCTTTGCTGGTGTATTGGGTCTGGCTGAGATAAAGTTTATTTCCCCGCAGAAGCCCTAACAGTGCTGTGTTTTGCATTGGTAGCTGGAAAAGTGTTGATAACACACCAGTGTTTTGGTTTCTCATAAGCGGAGCTGGCACAACATCAGTGCTGTCTCTCAACATTTTCCCCCCAACAAGGAGCTGGGGGTGGGCAAGATTTTGGTAAGGGGACACAACCAGGCCAGCTGGCCTAAATTAACCAGAGAGCTATTCCATACCATGTGTTGTCAGATATAAAAGCTAAGATAAGGAGGAGGAAGTGGGGCATGTCTTATTTACAGTGTTTGCCTTCTGTAGCAACAACTGTACATATTGAATATCTGCTCCCTGAGACGTGGCTGAACTTCTCTTGCTGATTGCAAGTAGAGAATAAATCTTTTTTTATTCTCTTTCCTCATGCACACACAGACTTTCCATTTTGCTTTAGTAAACTGCCTTATCTCAACCTACAAGTTGCTTTCCATCTTAGTTTCTCTCCCCTGTCTACCTGGGAAGTGGAATGGTTGAGTGGCTTGATGGGCATCTGGTGTCCACCAAGGTCAACTCACTACAGCCCATCAAAAAGGCCATAGTGGGTTGACCCTGACTGGATGCCAGGCACTTACAAAGCTCCTCTCTCATTCTACTCCTCAGCTGGACAGGGCAGAGAAAATATAACAAAGGGTTCACGCATTGACATAAGGACAGAGAGATCACTCAGCAAATATTATCACAGGAAAAACTGACTCAAATTAGAGATATTAATTGAATTTATTGCTAATAGAATCAGAGTAGGATAATGCAAACTAAAGTAAGGCCTTAAAACCACCTTCCCCCCACCCTTCCCTCCTTCTCAGCTCCACCTCCTCCCTCAGCATCTCAGGGAGACAGGGAATGGGGGTTACCAGTTCATCACACACTGCCACAGCACAGGGAGAGCAGTCCTGCCCCTGCTACAGCATGGGGTCCTTCCAATGCAAGACAGTCCTCCATGAATTTCTCCAGTGTGAGCTCTTCCCTCAGGAAACAGGTCTCCACAAACTTCTCCAATGTGGGTCACTCTTCGACAGGGTGCAGTCCTTCAAGAACAGGTTGCTCTAGTGTGGGTCCCCCACAGCATCACAAGTCCTAGCACGAAACCTGCTCCAGTGAGGGCTCCTCTCCATGGATATGTAGATCTCTGCCGTTCTCCAGCACAGGCCTTCCAGAGGTTCCCAAACTCCTCTCAGGCATCTACCTGATCCAGGGTAAGATCTTTCACAAGCTGCAGGTGGATCTCTTCTTCCTTGAGGACCTCCATGGGCTGAAGGTGGACAGCTCTAAAGACCATAGTCTTTACCACAGGTTGCAGGGAAATCTCTTCCCCAGTGCCTGGAACACTCTCCCCACCCCTTCTCCACTGACCTTGGTGTCTGCATAGCTGTTCCTCACATTTTCTCACTCTGCTCTTCTCTGGGTGCAATTTCATCTGCACAATATTTTTTTTTTCTTAAACAGGTTATCACAGAGGCATTGACATAATTTATACTGGCCACAGCCTTAGTCAGTGGCACATGTGTCTTGGTGCCTCCTGGGATTGTCTCTGTTGGAAAAGGAGAATGCTTCTGGCACCTTCTTACAGAAGCCAACCCCTTAGCCCCCCCAGTACCAAAACCTGCTCATGAAAATCCAATATACCTTGTAAGTGCAAGTCCATTTCCTATGGTAAATTATCTAGTGCAGGCCTAGACAGAAATCAAATCAATTTTGTAAAAACAGCAAACCAAAACAAAACACCAAAGCTTGTCCCTACAAATGTCTTAAAATTTATTTTCATTTTCAATCAGAAGAACATTCAAAATTCATGAGAGAACTAAGAGGGTAGACAGAGACCAGTATAAAAATAGTACTACCTGTGTGAAAACTCACTGGGAATTTGGAAAACTTGAATTTCTATTTTTGGAAAAAGAAGGACTTGAATATATTTATCTCATGCCCTGACCAAATAAGAAGACTGATAACACTTCTAAAAAATATATCTCTCTTAGAATTCTTCTACTTTATAAAAGAATATATAATTTCAGATTTTTTTTCATTTCTGGTTTAATTTTACCATCGTTAATTTCTAGTTGGTCTTATTTTAACTTGGCTATACACTAAGACCACCTTAAATAATTTCTTTCTCTCCTTGGTGTTTATAGCCATCAAATGTACATAGACAGTTAACATCTCCCTTCCCCCTTTCCCCCTCCAGTCATTGCTTAGCAAGTTATACATATTTATTTCTTTTAATCTTTCACTGTAAGTCAATCCTTTCAGACCCTCAATAATTTATGTTGCTTTTCCTCAAGTTTCCTCCAATGTGTCAAGATCTTTTCTAATACTGTGAGGCCTTGCATACTTTATTCTAGGCATATACTCAACTGTTTACACGGAGAGAGATAGCATATCAGTAGCTTATGTTTGCTGCTTTCTTTAATTTGCATGCTTGGTGTCAGGGTTTTTTTAGAGTACCATAAACAATTCTTGTTATTTTTCTACTTAGAGTGAGTTTCCACACCACATATATTTTCCTACATATATAATGGTTATATGAAAATGATTTCACTCCATGTCCTCCTGAAAGATCACCTGTCTTCAAAAATCTGGTAAACAAATCAGAGCCACAAACACAACTCAGTCAAATATTTGTCATCTGTCTCATCTCCAAACACAGAACTCACCTCTCTGTATTGGGAATCTGCATTCAAATAGCTGCTCAAGTGGATATGGCTTAACTGTTTCCAGTCTTGGACGGTGGTATGCACAAAAAGCAATCTGGCGTCTAGCAAACATAATAAAACAGTTTTTACAGAAAAATGGGTCATGTAAGGATTGAAGGCAGTGCTTTATTTCACAGGGAAATTTTGCAAGTTGATGTTAGTTCCGGTTCTGATGGAATGGGATTCCTTCACATACAGAAGACTCTCCAGACCTTGGGGAGACTGAACAAGTGAGTTTAGGACCAGCACAAGATCAAGCTCTTCATCAAGAAGGACTGACATTGTTGCTGAAGCAGTGTGGGATTTGGTTCTTGTGAGTGACCATGTCATCAGCTGGGGAGATCTCTGGAGAGCCTTAATCCATTCTCAGGTGACAAGACACTTAAGAGATATTGCAGTGTGAGAGACCAACCAAAGATATAATTATTAGGGTCTAGCTGAGTGTGCTGGTTGTGTTCAGATTGCATGAGCAAACATCACCTCAATGGTAAATGTTAATTAGAAATCAAAGTTGTGCAGGGTAAAGGAGGTACCAGAATGAAGAGCAGGTAATGACAATTTGTTCCCACTTTCAGCGTCTTCATAGATGTCATTGTTCCTAAGAGTCATTTAGTGGTATTCATCATTATATTAAGTAAATTGTATGATTAAAGAGAGATTCAAAATTATAAATATATCATCTAATCAGCTACTCGGCTTCTCTGTTATCTCTTAAACAGTATTATCATTCTCAGCTGCACAAAGCTCTCAACAACAAAATGCTTATTGTTTCTTTGCTAAATTGACATAATACATTGAATATTATAATTGAAATTACATATATCTTGGTTGCTTTGGGGAAAAACATGATGTTATCCACCATAGAGCTTTATGTGGGTTATTTAGAAAAGTTTTGGTTTTGAGTTTTACTCTTCAGTTTTAAACTATTTATGAGTATAAATTATCTGACATAATGGATATTTACAACTTTTGATTTATAAATTATTTAAAGTAAACTATTGATTTAGACGAAAAAATTTACAATCATTCTTTCCACCCAAACTACTACAATTTCAATTACAATTTTTTTTTCCATATAATTTTAAATTATTTTTGTTCATGGCAATGGGCAATAATGAATGGATATCCAATAAAAAATTGGCTTGAACCCTTGAATGCAGAAAGAAAATAATCTACTGCCATTAGAGAGCCTCTTCTTTTGCAATAATCCATAAACCTTCTATATTTGTTTTCCTACTACATGAAAGTGGTATCTATGTCTAAATAGAATTTCTTCAGTCTCAACATTTCTCTTCTTTCCTGTTTGATTTGTGTTTGTGTATCTACCCAATAATTAGATTTTAGTGGATTATTTTGTGGCAATTAATGATTCTTTTATTTTTCTGCAGTTTGTAGCATATAACCATGGAATAGTTTGGGTGTGAGGGGACCTTTAAAGACTATCTAATCCAACATTGCCATGGACAGGGACACCTGCAATTAGATCAGGTTGTTCAGAGGCCCATCTGACCCGATCATGAACATTTCCAGGGATGGGGCATTTATCACATTTATCTGGGCAACCTATTCAAATGTTTCATCCTCCTCATAGTAATTTTTTTTCCTTATTTCAAGTCTTATTCTACCCTCTCTTCGTTTAAAACCATTGGTGCTACAGACCTCCTAGAGCTACAGACCCTACTAAAAAAATTCTGGTTTCCACAGCTTTTCAAATATCATGGTGAGTGGTTTGGCATGAGGGGATAATTTCTTAATTTGCTCTCTGGCCCTCTCTATTCGCTATATTTTCATTTTAGTGGGATGCTGTATTCCAATACTTTATATTTCTGATTTTAGGAGATTCAAAATATGTTTCCATAATCCAACTGTCCTTCTTTTTTATAGTGACACTGCTCCTAATTTGGTCCCATCACATTTTATTGTTTTACTGCCACATCATTCTCCTAAGGCAGTTTAACAGATCTACAGCCTGCACATAAATATGCCTGATATTGAAACCTGTGATGCTCTGCCACCTATCCCATCCATACTTCAGTTTCCCCCTTGAAGTTATATCTAGCCTTGTTTTTTTCACCCTCTGAATATGCTCATTTATACATTTAATCTATTCCTCTAGCAAGTTTACTGACTGGAGAAATTTTTCATTTATGCATGAAAATACCTTTTTAAACAACCTATCATAGTTACAGGACACTTCACTTTTTAGAGGATTTTTACAGATAGTAATTAATCAAAGATGTCTCCATAGAACAGAAAATAAAATTTGAGTATCTCAGTTTTAAAAAGACAAACCTGAACAGGGAGATTCAGGTGAGTTGCTCAAGGCAACATTGAAAATTAGTGGAAGATTCAGAATGATGACCTAATATTTCACAGACAACGCTTCTTTGTTCAAACATGTGGACACTTCTTTGTTCAACATTTCCTCACTGAGTTTTGATTTCAACACACCTACAAGAACTTTCTTACAATTAGCCACATGGCCCTGAAAATATATACAATGATTTTTCTCCTTGTTAAATAATTTTAGCATTATCAGTCTACAGAAATCAAAGCTATATGTTGTTGGAAAAAAAAAGAATTTTCTGGTTTCCTTTTCAGAATCAGAAAATTTATGAGCAGGTATGACAGACCTCATTTTATTGGATTCAAAACCTTTGGTACATGTAATACGAACTATATATATTTTCTCTTTTAGAATGTGTGTTTTTGTCCACATACATTTTGAAGGATGCAAAAACATAACTAATTTCATTCATTAAAAAACCTTCTTTAAACAAGTGTGATAAACGTGATGTTCTTCAAAACACACATATGAGTTCAAGATTTGCAAGGAAGGAAAATTTATCAGTATGTCCATAATATCAACACATATTAAAGGCAGTATGCCCCTTCTTTCAGGAACTGTAGCCCTCTTGTTGTTCAGTTAGCTGAACAGTAACTCTTCCCAGCTGTTAGTGAAGAATAAGAACATAGGAACACCTTGCCTAATCTAATATTCTCTCTCTAGCAATGGTCAACTGAGAAACAGGAAAATCCATTAGAGTCTGTCCCCAGAAAGACTTCATTCTGTTAAGATTTCATTGATCTCTCAAGACTGAGGATTATAACTGCTCTCAAAGCATTTTTTTAGCATTAAAGATAATAGTTCTAGCTCCTCTTCTTATCAATAAACCCAAGCATTTATTTCTCTAAGCCCAAGTTTACACTTAAAACTGTTTTCAGGGAGGACTGTGATCATCTTAAATCAAGGTTCTAAGGGGAGAAAAAACCCCATATCCTAAGAAAAAGAAATCTCATTTGAACGTGTTTAACTGAGTAAGGAAACGTTTGGATGAAAGTGTTTTCCTGCTGGTGCACATTGCTTATTGAGTTCAAATGCTGAATTTAAATTGAAGTGGATAATTGTAATGGTAGACTGAAACTGAACAGGTATAATGGACAACTTCTTTCAGGGCAGAGGAGTGTTCTTGAAGGGCTCCAGTGCAATAAACTTTAGCTCCTCTCTTCTTGATTTCCATCCTAAAGAAACAAGGACAGGAAGTGGAACAGTACACACATTTCTTGTTCTGATGCAGTGTTTGCAAAAGGCCAAATTCTGCATCCTTGTGCATGAGGCACAAAGCATTCACCCTCCCTGTCAGTACAAACATAGGATTCGGCAGTCTGTGGCAAAGTTTTCCCCCAGATAAATCGGATGCACATGGAAAATATGACATGTTTAAATCTGTTTGTTTCAATAAGTAACATTTTGTTTTTGTTTTGTGAGAAGATCAGACCTTTGTTCTGTGAGAAGACATACACTTCAGATGGTTTCTCTATAGTGTTTGAATTTGTCTATGGCTCATGGAAGAAATTTCCAGGCATATGAAAGGCATAAAGGTATCTGGGAACAGTCAGCATGGCTTTTGACACAGTGTGCCATAACAATTGTATGACTTATGGTTAATGTAAGAAGACCATAAGTCAGGTGGAAAACTGACTGGACAATTTTGCTCAAAGTTTTTGTGGTTAGAGGCAACCCAATGTTCTGAGCCTTGCACCTCTGCGGCACCACATCAGGAGGTCTCCTCTGCTCACTGTGGTTTATGGAGACTGCCTACTCCACCTTCTAGACTACTGACCTTGCAATCTCACTTGCTGAACATTTACAGTTGGGTTATTTAGAAAATTTGGACATAAAGGACACAAAGCGAGAATATAATTCCTCCTGTGCTCTGTATTTTTTTTCTGTATCAGATATTGTTTACTCTTCAAAACTTGATGAGAAATTAGCTGATAAATTAGCTAAGAAATTAACTACTTCTATTCTCTACCAGAAGAGGATTACAGCCATGGCTGTATTTAGATACTGATGTGGGCAACAAGCAACAAATGTATTCTGTAGAAAAGCCATGAAACAACAAAGGGAGATTCAGTCTCAGAGTTGTCTCTGAAGCATAGTATCCTCTGGGGCACCCTAATCAAACCTGGGGGGGGGGGGGGGGGAAGACCATTGTATGGCTTTACAGCTGTGAATAAAACCACTATGTGATCTGATAGCTCATAATCTCATTGTAGAGAGATGGCTTTATTAATGAATGCATTGTATTTTTAGTCAGACACTGAATTTTTTAGGCAATTAACCACTGGGGGAAAAAAACGGAAATTAAAAGCAATTGCCTTATTTTTGTTTGAATGTGATTAACTGAAAAGATGATATAGTATACAGTATGTTAACAAAAATATCCTATGAATATTTACCAGGCATACTTAATCAACTGAGAATACATGCAGTCAATGAATCAGTCGTTTTCTGAGACCTTAGGTACTCCTAGAATAATGTACTGAAACAGACTGAACTATTGAGATGTTCTCTTGGGTCAATTAGCAATTTATCATAAAATGCTAGAGTCTTCATGTGCACAGTAGACGGCAAACTTGAGACCAAATTTTTCAGTCTGTTGAGTATATAAAACAAATTTAGAAATGTCCTGAACATGATAGCTTTATAGATACCATAGGCAATAAAAATTTTCTTACAACCTGGAATACAAAACACACACACACACACATGTTCACACACAGAATCATAAAACCATAGAGTACCCTGAGTTGGAAGGGACCCTCAAGGATCATCAAGTCCACCTCCTGGCTCTGAACATGACCAACCCTAAACTGAATCTTATGCTGATTCATATACTAGACCATTGTGTGTTCCAAAAATCTTGTGTGATCTTCTGGATGTTTACCACTACCCAATTACCTATCTATGTGTACCAGAGGAAATGCTGGTAGATGCTATGTGATCTATAAACTCTAAAATCTTCCCACTGCATTAAATTCATGATCCTCATAAAGTTCCTTGAACTTAAGAGTGTAATAACTGGTAAAGGCGCAACTGAGTACAGTTCAGTGAAAGGAAGGTAACTATAAGACCAGAGAAATTGTCACTTCACAACAGGATGCTGCATAAACAGATGAGACCTTCTAGAAGTTAAAGCAATCCTCAGGTTTTCAAATATATTCTAGCTTTTAATAGCAGTTATAGGTAATTATATTTTGAAAACATGATGGATATTCATATTATAGTTTGCTTAATCTTTGACTTTGCATTCACCAGCAGCTGGGCTTATGTGGCTAGTAAAGTCAGTGAAGGTCCAGCCCTGATGACTTTGGATGAGTGATGGTTCTCTCATAGTAACACATCTTTGACTCAATCCATCAAGACAGCTTCCACATCCCTTTCCAGTGCTGAATCCTTTATTAACATATGAGAAGTTTTTGTCAGAGCTTTATCTTGTGTGCCTTAATTTCCTTGTGCTGTCAGTAATACCTTTATAACATAGCTACGTAATATGACCGATAGGTTAAAGACTAAATTTATTAAAATGAGAGTTAAAGGACTTGCCCCAGTGAGTACTTGCCTGGAGTAACAATGAAAATTGATGCCTTACAGTCATAATGTTGATATATCCATATGCACGCTTTAAGCTTTTAATCATAAATACCCTTTGGTCCTGCTATATGACAATGAATTTCAAAATTGTATGTTTTTCTCTAGAGCTAGCATTCTAAACTGCAGTGGAAGTAAAAAGCTGAGGAAGAGAGTGACAAAAAATAATGAATTATCCTCTTTTGATGAACTAAGAAGCAAAGACCTGCTTCTATTATCAGATTGTATCATCACAGGTGCATAATAATTTCCATTGCCTTCAGCTTCAAGCATTAAGAAGGCGCTCAGTTCATACGTGAGCTCAAAAGTGTACATTTTACAACATTGCAGCAGTGTGTACCTCCCATGCTGAGGTACACAACGAAATATGCAGTCAATCAAAAATCACCAAAAAAAATTAAATACGAGCCTACTTAGAAACTCATTATCATTTATACTACCTGCAGTTAGGTGCACTTTTTACCATTATGACAGATTATGAAACCAGTACAGTATCAGCGCATGAATTCTGACTTCCAGAAAAACCTTTCTTAATTCTCATTTGCCACAGAATATTTTGTTTCTACAATATTACCGGTTACAGAGATCTCATGAGAAAATTGAATGTATTGGTAGGAATCCTTTGATAAAAGGGTATTTGCAGGAAAAAAAGATTAGGAGATAGCAAAATTCCCATGGGAACTTCAGAATTTGCTTTATGAATTCAGAAAGAGAATTAAATTTAATGAGACTTAGCTGCTGAAAAGCCAGGTAGCAACAAAATTCCATTATCTTTGTGAAAGCTTTCTCAAGTTGTAGAATCACTAAAAAACAGGGCTAAAAAGGAATTCAAGGGATCATCCAGGGAAAAGAGACCCAAGGCAAGATAAATTATTGCTGTGTCTTTTGAGTAAGTGCTTTCAAGCTACTTGTGAAAGATACCTAATGATGGAAACTGAACAAATTTTTAAGGGCAATTAATAGCATTATTAAAATATTTTTCGCATGTCCAGTCAAGATTTTTCTCCCCATTCCTCGTCTTAGCCTCCAAAAATTTTAAGCACAGGTTAGTTCTTCTCTTATTTCAACACCTTGTACCATATGTCTCAGTTGAATCTTTTGTTGATGCACCAAATAGTTGACTTTTTTCTGTTTTATTGTTCATGTGTTTTCTAGTTCTTTCTTTTAGCTCTTCTCTTCAATTAGGTCAACTTACTGAAGTGCAGTGCTCAACATCAGCTCATGCTCAGGCTGAAGTGTTCTCAGTGCTTTTGTGGGGTGGAATCACTGAGTTTAAGCTTCCTGACTCTTGGTGTATATCAGAGCTCTGCTGCAGTTTATAAATGTTAATAAAGAATTTACCGTCTGCTGTCATGTGATGACTGCCTCCTTCTTACAGCCTTCAGGTGTTCCTTGAAGAACTGCTGACTAATTGGCCATTCTCCTTCCTTTGCTTGCCCTTGTTTTGTGCCTGAAAATAGAATGTCGTATATTCTCCTGCCCTTATTTTTTCCCCAGGTTATTTTTTCAGTTTGGAAAGGTAATTTCTGATATAGTTTTACCTTAAACATACTTAGAGTCTCTCTCAACTTTTTACATCTGCATAATCAGTAAATAAGCTGACATTATGATCCAAATTGTTGAGTCTGATGCTGAACACAACAGCATTAGGATAGACCCTTGAGAAACCTAGTCAAGACTGACATTAAGTCTCATATTGTCTGATTTATTCCATTTGTCCTACATGGTCTCTGAGAGTCAGCAAGACCCTGGAATCAGGTCTGCTTGCTCAGGATTATGCTCCTCCTGGAGCTGACTTTACAAATTTCTTTCAGAGCATGGCGATGTGGATGGATGCACTCACCAGCTGCCTTCATTTGTTGATCAAAGTTCCCCATTCTACCACAGACCTCTCAGGTTAAATCAGCTCCATGTTTCTGATGGGTAATGAACGCGAAGCATGTGTATCTTCTTTAAAAAATTAATAGACTATCATAATTTTTTATCACATGGATGATTTTTCCACCAAGGTGCTGGATGGTCTGTGGAGATCGCAGATGCTCCCTTTGGATTTATTTTTTTTTTTGTTTGTTTGTTTTTGGTTGGATTTTTTTTTGACACAAGATATATTTAGTCGGTAACTGCATATAATTTGTTTAAACAGAGGACACAGGTACCTTTCATATTTATCCCCTCGACAGCATATCTTTAAAAAAAAATCTGCCTAGACTCTACCATTGAGCACTGGTCTGCTCCCCTAATCACCATTTTTGCCATAGTCTGGTGAAAGTAGGACAAAATCAATTAGTTATTCCCATCATCATTGTAAAATGCACATACGGGGTGACAGAAAAAAAAAAAAAAAGTATGCTAAATTTAATTCTGGTATAAATATTTATTTTCAGGAGATGAAGATATTCTTTTGGACTGATTTTTTTTTTTTTTTAAATTCTACATTCTAATTATTTTGAAGATATATTTTTTTTAGGGAAAGCTAGAAGAGGGTATCTCTGCTAAAAAGTGTTCCTACATTTTATGCATGATGTGTTTTATTTGGTTATTTATTCAGTAAAAGAAGCTGTTTACCCAGCAAAAGGTCTAGGCTGTTTTATTGATTGGAATACTGGAAACATTAACTCCTTTGTGAATAGGGAAGAAGGCAATTATTAATTATCAAATATACAAGCTTTTTTTAAATGTAATTTCTTCATAAAGGCAGATCATCCTTTCTAAGTTGAAACACATTTTAGCTGAATACTGTGAACTTCTCAAAGTCATAATGTTCAAAAACTAGATATGCTCAATAATGTTTTAAATATTACTTTGAAAAACAAGTATAATAATTTTTACTTTAGATTAAATTTGAATATTTGGGCATATTTTTTTAATCTACAAAAACAGTTTTCAAATTTGATTTTAGATAACATGTATCAAACAGTAAAATAAATCTTTGAACCTATTTCAAACTTTTTCCTAGAACCTTCCTCAGGAAATGTCCTTTATACCAATTCAGTTTTTAACCCTTTGGTGAACTTACAGCGGACATGAGTGTGATGACCTTGTAATATACATGTTTAAAGCAGTAAGTTGACTAGAGAAAACAGTATTAAAGTTAATTCTTCCAAGTCTACATGACACAAAAAAAATATTTGGGAAAACTGAAAAAACTGTCAGCATTGTGGGCTGATATTCAGAACCAGGAGGCTGGTGGATGTAATATAGTCTATGTTTGTATTTCTTATTCTACAGTTTCACGTAATGAAAACAGACAAGTTAGAGATGGGGTTGTAATAGGTAATTTAGGTGATCTGTTTTTAAATAATATGTTGATTCTTTGGATATCATGTAGCATAGTAATTCTTTTGAGTGGTATTTGATTATTGCCTGAAACAAATTTAAAAAAAAAATGTGGGAGTTTTTGTTTGAATATGATTGTCCTTGAATGGAGCATTACTCTTAAGCATATAACCTCTTCTGTCTGTGGGGAGGTAACCAACCAGCAGTGGAAAAGCTGAAACAGATTTTGATAATGCTGAAGCTGATAACAAGGTCACTATTTAAAGGGGCCCCAAAATTATAAGGAGAGGTGATTAGTTTCAGAGACTTAGAAAGAAGACAGAAGGCAAGTGAGAGCTGGAGGAACAGTAATTAAAGTGAAGAACTGGAAGAGGCAGAACATATGCATGATGCGTGGAAAAGGTACTACAAGCTGAGATCCTGGTCTTCTAGGAGATATTTCACACATGTTAAAGAAACTGGAGGACCACTAGATAAATCAGGGCAGAAGAGAATAATATTGTGTGACATCTGAAGTAATCCAAGTCCTTGTGATTTGTTATGTTTTTACATTGTATACTTCAAACTCTGGAGTTTCCTAGGACTTAAACTGTCCTTTGGTACCCAGCCCAAGTGATCCCTGACTAGCTCAAATTACTAACAGAGAAGTAGCTAGAGAATCTCTAAATTGTGCCTCTACATGGGTGCAGCTCTCTCAGTTAGTATGCTTTTCCTCCATCTTTACACCTTAATGTTTGGGGGTTAGCTATAGGACAATTTGTTTACATTAATTATGTAAGTCTCCAGTAGCTGAGATAACCTTCAATATTATGCTGTGCTATAGATGTTCAGTAAGTGACAAGTGAACAATACATAGTTTTCAGAAACTCAGCAAGTGATTTTTTTGAGAGCTTATGAAGACTTCAGCATTTTGAAGACTGGCAGGAAAAATTGAGATTTTAAGTACTTTGAGCACCATTTTATCTATTCCCTTGGAGTCAACATTTTTTTAGCCAAGAAACAGAGGAAAAGTGCTGAGTAAATGCAAGATGATATGTTCTATTTGGACATTTTTGTGGAAGATATCTGATTTTGCTCCTTTTAATCATAAAAAGGAAAAGTAAGGTGAAGAAACTAAAACTCACAGCTTAAGAAGAATTTCAAAGGCTGGGAATAGACATCATTATAAAACTGATCCACTATACCAAAACTAAAAGCTCCTTTGCAAGCCTGATGTTGAATCTAGTTCCTCCTCTGTTGCTGTTAGTGCTAAAGAGTGATTTTTGGCATGCTCTGCTGGCTGTATCAAGTACACTGCTCCTTCATCTACCCAACTTCTCAGCATCCAATCCCAAAGTCAGAAGCAGAAGCTTTGGCCACTGCAGATGGGTTGCAACCACGGAATCATAACATTGCAGAATGGTTTGGGTTGGAAGGGATCTCAAAAATCATCTAGTTTCAACCCCCCTGCCTTGGGCAGAAAACCTTCATAATATTGTCTTCTGGGACAGTTACAGCTACTGAGTTTCATAACCCAGATTTTACAATTTTGGAATAGTGATACCTGCTAGTAGTGCTGTTCAACCTCTCCAAAAGTACGTATGGTTTTTTTCTTTTAAATGAGTATGATCTTTTGCTAAAAAAGAGTGAAGAACGACACTCTCTTGCTGCACAGTGGCCCTGAGAAGTTTGGGCATTTTTTTGATTGTGATCTTATTGAGCTTTTTAAACGATTATTTTATGGAGAAAAAAAAAAAAAAAAACAAACAACCCGAACAAACCAAACCAAAACAGGAAATCAGCACAAAAACCTTAGAATTATCAAATATTCTTACAGAATATACAAGATCAACATATATGGTGAGGTGTCTCGTTTTGAATGACTGATAAAGACAAAACTCTAATTTTGTCTGGTCGAGGGGTCTGAGGAAGTATTAGTAAGAAGGAATGTTCTAACTTCTTTCGTTTTGATAGACTTCCAGTTGCTTACATTTGTCTGACCAAAACAATCCTGGAAGGTACATTTTTGAATGACACAGTCACATATTTATATACTTAAAATTTTCATAGAATACCATTTGTTTCAGGTTGATGGGTCAAAGGGCAAGTATGCAGTTCTTACTACTGTGCAGCTAATGGCATAATTTCAAGAAAGATTTCATTTAGACTTGCTAATGAAACCAATCTAACTCAAATACAAAAGGTGACTCCCCTGTCTTCCAAGGGAAGTCTTTAGCAAGTCAACAGAATATAGTGTTTTGTAGAAAAACGTTTCCTTTTTTACTTTACATTTTTTTCCTCCCTAAGGTCAGGAATCCTGATGATAGCAAGTGATGATGCACTCAAGAATACTCTAAATATCTTAAAATGTGATGTTTAAAAGAAAATAGAGTATGGTGTCCCTGCTGTGGTGCTTTTGGAAAGAAGTGATTTTTCCAGAGAGTTATACCAAAACCAATCAGTGACTAGGTTTGAATATTGACATCTGGTGTGGCCACTAGAAACATGATATACCTTTGTGAACACAAAGGGCTAAAATCACAGAAATCCCAGGAAAACTCCTTTTTTCTTCCAACCTCAGAACAGGTAACAGGGGCCGGTGGGGCCACCCCACTCTGCTGTGTGGCTCCCAGGCCTGGCCGGGCCCTGCCTCTGCAGCAGTCCCGGCCAGATTGTTCCTGCAGCTCCCGGGCAGGGGAAGGGGAGCAGAGTATGCCCCATTTCCAGCCGGATCGGGCCCGAGTGGCTGCTGACATCCTGCTGCTAAGATGTGACCCCAGAAGGCCTAACCAGGCTGGGCGGCCCCTGCCAAGGGCCAGGCCCCTTCTTCCCCCCCCTCAATCCCCATTGCAGCCCGCAGGACCTGGCTGGGTCGTGCCCTTCCCCAGCCACACAAGAGATCATGCAGCTGAAAGCAAAGGCAGTTCTGCAGCCAGGCAGGTGGCCCCACAGCAGCCAGAACCCTGAAATCAGGGTGCAGCTGTGACACGGCCTGATTTTACCACCTTTGGCCACTGCCCAGGGAAGAACCACCGTGTCCTCTGCAGACCTGAGAGAATGTTAACTCTTTCTTTGACATCTTTCCTTGACATCATTCCTTGACATCTTTCCCTGATGAAACTTGCAAAACATTAAATCCTCTCTGAGTGAGAGAAAAGATAGAGTGGAAACATGTAAAGAGACAACATGAAGACACCAAAGTCAGTGAAGGAAGAGTTACATCTTAGGTGGAAGAGAATTAGAAGATGCCTTAGTTTTAGGCTGAAATTCTTTTGTAAGCTGCGGTAATGGACTGTAATGTACTAGAATATCCCTTTAAATTGTGGAAAAATATGCATTGGGGAGATGAGAGTATTCAGATTGCAGATATAAGCAAAGGTATTTGTGATGGACTAAGTAAATATTGAAATAGCTGTGATCTTGTGAGAAGCTTGAACAGAGAGAGAGATGAGATGAAGACCTGCCCCTAGAAAGAGAAAAGATCTCTGCTCCTAGAGATGAAGAAAAACCTTTGCTTTTGGAACCGTTCATCTTTAAAATGATACCCTATGAGTATGCAGGGCCCCATATGCAGCTGTGGGAGGGACTTCACAAATGCAGATTCCAGGGCAGCTGCTTTTGTGACAGTTAAAAGGCCACAAGAGAACTGTTCTTTCTTGTGGGAAGTTTCCATGTCAGACCCAAAGAGACTTCTCTTTCTAAAAGAACGGATAAAAGGCTATTTTATAAGTGGTAAACTGACCTAGAGTTGCAAGTTTTGTCTTTACACATTGTCTGTGAGAAAGAAAAGAAGTTGCTGGGGAAGAGAGGAAGTGTTTTGAAGGTTTTATTCTGATTCTTCTTATTTTTTTCTTTCTTTTTATTTTGTTAATAAACCTGCCTTCATTGTCTTTTAAGTTTTGAGCCTGCTTTGCTTCTCTCCTAATCCTATCTCACAGCAGAAAAAGATTAAAAAATTCTAGCAAACACTCAAACCACTACACGTAATTTGGGAAACAGAAATAGATGAACTTAAAACTACTACACCTGCCTTTCTGAAAAATTATGAGCACTTTGGGGAATGATGGGGTGGGAATGTGTGTTGTTATTGTTTATCTGTTTCTTTGAATAGGAGCTGCAGATTTTACAAAAAAAAAAAAAAATCCAACTTTGATTAAAGTGTCATAATTTTTGTTCTCTTTTAAAGAGCTATTGGTAAATCAGCTGCTTTACTGCCTATTAAGACTGCTGATCCATATGGCAACTTTGTGTTAAACAATTCACAATTTTAGACCAGACAACCACTGAACATTAATCATCCGCAGAGTGCTGAACTGAACAACCCTCTGAATCTCTACAGAAGATCACCAGTCTATTAGACTTATATACTGTAATTATATTATATTTAACTGTAAAATTTATAAGCTTTAAATTAGATCAACCATCTAGTAGGCTTTATAAAAAATGAAAAGTTATTCATCAGATTAAAAAGTAATAAAAAAGAAATTAGCCATATTTGGAATTTACCTCCCTACTAAATAGAACAATTAGGATTTTAGACTTTGAAGAACAATGGGTTTAGCTGGTATCATCTCTTTGGATTTTTACAGTAAGTTGGATGAGGATGTCCTATTTCGATTATTAAAAATTCTGATATAATTTACTGTGATATTAAATCCTGTATACCTTTGGTTAATATGACTTGTTCCTGTTTTACATACATAAAAATGGCAGATGAACCAAATAAAGTAACCTTTTTACACAAAATCATAATAAGAATTCCAACATGTACCTTATACCATCAGGTAAATAAGTCCACATATAAAAGTTGTGGATTTTTTTCCGATTTCTGACTCTTAAGAAGAAAAAAAATTAATTTTCATCTAGGAAAAATCCAAACCTTTGGTAGATTTTAGCTTTGCTTTTTGAAACACAAAATTGAGATACCAAATACTCCAATAAAAAAATAACTCTAAAGTAAGTGCAAAGAATTGACTAACTTTTAATGGATAACTTATTTTCCATTTTTCTGTTACTATTGTTTAAAAATCATCTTGTAGCTAGGTACTTACCATGTCCTAGTCAATTACTGGGTTTATGTCTGGATTATGTCTGGATAGCCCCTAGTTACTGGACTGGAGAATTTTTATCTTTTACACAAGGACAACACAACTCCATTTTCTCATGACTATGAACTTACACTCTACGAAAAGAGCTCCTTTTTAAGCCTCTGCCACCAAAAATGGAAAGAACAGGAGAAATTTAAAGTTTCTGAATACAATGTCTATGACAGAGCAAATAAACCTCAAGCTATGACAGCACACCTAAGAAAGGGCATTCCCTGGTGCCCCATTCAATCTTGAGGAGGCTCTATCAACAGTGATACAACAAAAAATTTGTGAGAATTAAACAACTAATATTTGACAGCTGTACAAAACCAAACCTTCCTGAGCCAGAGAACTCACCCCTTAAAAACAAAATCAGTGAAATTGGAGTGTAGTATTACTAATATCCCCTTGTCATAACAACCATACTGGTGAATGTTGTTTCTGGCTTGTTTTCCCTCTTTACAGAAAACCCCACAACCGACATTCTTGACTTAATGTAACAAGTGACTGGTGATAGGAGTATGCATGGGAATTTTTATTTGTTATAGAATTTATCTGAAAACAGTGCTGACAGGATATTCCCTCAAATACTTAAAACAGCCCCTGGGTAAACAACTTTGCTGTCTAAAAGATCACACATGCATATATTTCATGGGTTGGAAGTTGTATGCTTAATCTTGAGAGCTCATGTTGTTTTCACCTAAATTTGTCATGTGAATTTGAAATGCAGCCATCTGTGTCACCTTGGGATGTTAGTATTGGGATGTTTTATTGAAACCCTAGTCTGACAGGGAAGAGATGAAGTATTATCTTAGATTTCTAGATTTTCAAGCCAGGAAGAATTCTGCAATCGGCTAAAATGTCTTCCTGTGTATAACATAGGACCTGCATAACATGAGGAGCTATAATTTGGGCAGGCTGCCCAATCTGGCATTGGTTTAAACTTGGCAGTGATATGACCCTCATGCAGCCAGACATTTTGCTGGAAATGCTAAAAATATATATTGTTCAGAATTGAGACTGACAACATTCAATCACTTTTATGGCTGATAGTGAAATAAGGTTGCTGTCTTCTCAATGATAATGATAACTTGAATGACCTAATAATTTTAATATGTTGGAATAGGTCTGATATTAAGGTTACTTTGGTAATTTTATATGAACCACTATTAGTTTGATTTTTTAGACATGCTTTATGATTTTTCTATTAATAGAGATTAGTTAAAATAAGTGGAGAAATAAATCTATGTTTTCTATGAATTTCTTCGCAGAATCAGGTTTGGAACCTGACAGATTCCAGAAGCAGAACGCTGATATAAGAGAGCACTTTGTGGCTCAATTGGGTCATATAGAATTGTCCTAATAGGCATTTCCAGTAATATGATGACATTTTAAGGACAAATGTTTTGTATTGATTACTTTTCCAAACAACAAATAGAAACTGCTTATTTGTTCTCAATTTCAAGTTTTCGCAATGGGAAGCACAAGCATTATATTTTTATCACTCTACATTATGATTATGTGTTTAAAACTGATTTTAATTTTCCCTTTTTCCCCTTTCTGTATAATGTCTCATATCCCCAGTTAGAAGAGGTCATTCATGATCCTTATTAAAGACTACATTCTTTATTAGTTCCTAAACAGCACACTTGTTCCCTTCCAAAGAGTTAAATGGAGGAGGAGATTGGAAAAAAAAAATTATAACTCATGGGTTGAAATCAATACAGGTAGAATAGACCCCCTGCAATCCAGCAAGAAGTGGTTAGTGGTCTGCTGAGCTCAGTATTGGGGCCAGTTCTGTTTAATGTCTTTATCAGAGATCTGGATGAGGCGATTGAGGGCACTCGCAGACAGTTCACAGATGGCACCAATTTGGGCTGGAGTGTTGATCTGCTGGAGACTGGGAAGGCTCTAGACAGGCTGGATCCATGGGCCAAGGTCAGTTGTTTGAAGTTCAACAAAGCCAAGTGCTGGGTCATAGTAGCACCTGGGTCACAGCAATCTCTGCAGTGCCACAGGCTGGGGGCAGAGTGGCTGGAAAGAAGCTCAGTGGTAAAGGACCTGGGGGTGCTGGTGACAGCAGATGAACATGAGCCAGTTGTGCCCAGGTGTCCAAGAATACCAGTGGCACCTGGGGTGTATAAAAAACAGTGTGACCAGCATGAGCAGAGAAGTGATTTCTGGGCTGGTGAAGAGCTGGTGAGGGGTTTTACAAGGAGCAGCTGAGGGGGCTGGGATGTTCAGCCTGGAGAAAAAGAGGCTCAAGGGAAGATGTTGCTCTACAACTACTTGAAAGGAGGTTTTAGCAAGATGGATATTGATCTCTCCTTCCAGGCAACTAGTGACAGGACAAGAGGAAATGCTTTTAAGATGGGCCAGAGGAGGTTTAAACTCGATTTCAGAAAAAATTTCCTTACCTGCAAGGGGGTTGTCAAACACTGGAACAGGCAGCTCTGGGAAGTTGTGTCAAAATCCGTTGAGATATTTAAAACATGTGCACTTGAGACTATGGTTTAGGGGTATATTTGTTAGTGTTAGGTTAATGACTGAACTTGATGGTGTTAAAGATTTTTTCCTTTTCAACCTTAATGATTCTATAATTATGTAACTTATTGCAAATAGATGAATAATTATTGCACTGTGCAATGTAGTAAATTATTTTATAGGTAATTCAAACCTGTTTGTTTCCTTTTTGTTGCTTTCTTTTTTTTTTCTCCTCTGTAGTTGCTTTTACTTTTTTCCTACCAGATGCCAATTGTGAAACAGGTGTGGTTTATTACCATGCTTTTTCAAACCTTTTCTGTCTTCTTAGTGATTCTGTGTTATATATTATGATGGGATTGTTATGATAATGTTTTAGTACTTACACTTTATCTTTGTCCTTCTATTTGTTCCCTATTTGCATATATTTTGCCTTTCTGTGTATCTTCTCTGTATGGCTTCAAATATTATTCCCCAACATAGTTATTTGGCATTATTAAAAATGAGTTTTTAAAGTTATATTTGTATCATGACCATGATATATCAAACATACCAAGATAACATAATTATTATAAGTATTAGATTTGTAGATATTTAAACTTCATGATTAGAACTAACACCTCAGTGAATTCAGAGATTTCCTTTTAGAGACTTTATGATCCTCTTTTGTCTTAGCTTTTAATGTTCCATTCTAACTCATCTTCTTGTTTTATATTTGCTTTTGATAGGTAATCCACATAGACCAAAAATGCTCATTTACATACTTTATGGCTTTCCAACATAGTTTGAGATCCTGCTCTTTTATCTCTGTTAGCAAGCTTTTGGTAGTTTGCATATTACTTGCAGATTCTGAATCCACTTACCACACACTTTCTATTCACTGCTCATTATCCCAATAGGTCTATAAAGATAACAATAGTGAATGTGGCAAGAAAAATAAAAGCTCATTATCTTCACAGATTGCTAATACTGAGAAAACTGTAGTACAGCTATGTTAGATCCTGCTTTTTCACTTTCTTCTTCCTTAACAACTTGGTCATTGAAGAGAACACTCATGACTGCAGTGTAGACATCTATGTTTCAGCCAGCCAGGCCAGACTAATTTTATAATCAACACAGAGATATGGGCCTTTCTAGGTACTAATTTGTCTTGACCTAGTTTAGATATATGAAGGAGGAGGATACAAATTACGATCTAGCAGTGCCCATTTTTCTCAGACTACAAGGACAGTGTGCAGAGGTAATTGAGTGCATGGAGGTTTGCACTAGAGATATAACATTAAGGTGAGATGAATCTCACTTCCAGTAGTAAATGGCAAAAACTCAACTTAGAAATCTATGCATATCCAAGACATTTGAGAACAATGTCTTGGTTATGCAGAACTTCATACTTTGACAAATTATATTTTTGAGGAACAAAGAAATGTTTCTCTTGCTTTTTGTAATCTTCATGAGCTTTAGTTCTAGTTAGGTGCATGCTTTTATCTCACAAGTTTTGCCTGTAAAATGTAGTAATCAGGGAGGGGACAAATTGAAATGTAAGAAACAAATGTATGTGCTTTAACATTGTTTTTCACATATATTGTACTGGTGTATTTGCTATACATTCAAACTGCAATATGGGAGACTTAGTCTTATACATCACATATTTGCATTTGCTTCTTTTAAACTAGAATATTTGGCTCATTTTGGACATGGAATAAATATTCATATATGCAATGGTATCTGGAGTCGTTTACCGGTTCGTTCACTCACTGGACTGCATGCAATTTTATATCCTTAGGTTCGGTGGGTCTGAACCTCAGACTGAAGCATAGAGAGGGTATGGAAGAAGAAAGAGTGACTCTAACGTGGGTTGAAGCTAGATGCTTATTGCTCCCACAGGGCCACGTCCAGAGAGAGTGACTTCTGGGGTTCTGGTTTCAGCTTTTGTATGGGGGGTGTAGGGAGGGGCAATGGTGAACCATAACCAATACCAGGTAAGGAGGGAGTGACCAAGACAGAAAGACAATATACAGGACATCTGATACATGATACAGGGCGGAGAAGTCATAGGTTCTGACAGTCACCCCAGCCTCTCACCAGTGTCTGGGCTGGGTTGCAGGGAGATGGACAGGACCCACAACTAGGGAAAAACCAAAGGGGTTAAAACAAGGGGTAGTCTAGAACAAACCATTCTACATAAAATTACAAACTAATAATTTCACACCGCTTCACATATGCTTCGGAATTTTTTAATTTTAATGCCAGAAGCGATAATTCTGATCATTTACTCTGACCTACTGCTTAATCCATGCAGAGAATTTCTCTGAGTTTCAATGTTTTTTGAAATAAACAGCAGAAATGGTGGTACCCAGAAATAAATTTGATGTGGAGTTGAATTGTAGATACATCATTTTTGTAGATCTTTATGTTAATGCAGGTATCCCAAACCAAAACATAATAGCCACATGCAGTTGGATCACTCATTTGTGTTAACTCCTTAAACAGCCTTTCCCTCACCCTAGGGAGAAAAATCTTACCCTGCTTACAGCTTACTCTGCTACAAAAGCGTTTTCGAGTCACATGGGTGAGATCATGCTACAACTTTCCCCCAACCCTTCACCAGTTCCCCCTTCTCAGATACATTAAAAATCAGCTAGTGGTGTTTGCTTCCAAGACCCTTGTTTTTTCAGTCTATCTATCACTTCTGTCAAACAATCCCTAGATTTCAAGTCCTTAGACTGGTTCTAGCCTGTTTGACAGACCTCGAGAGTGCAAGAACTAAGAGCCTGCCTGAAAATTTTCTTCATCCTTTAATATCTTCATATCAGAAAACTGATATTTATTTCCTGTAATTTTAGCCAGCTATTTGTCTTTTCTATCATGGTTATGAAGTGGGAATGAAAGATTGCACTGGATTTCTGGATATTCAGGGACTATTGCTGTGTAAGTTTAACAGTTGCTTCTTTAAAGACAATATCTGGGCCACGTATTATACACCAAACTCCAGGCTTTCTTCAAACACTTAAGTGCATTCCTTCTTACTGCCTTTTAAGCCTTGAAGAACTCCACAAGCAACTTGTCTGATTAAGACCTTCTTTTAGCCAGGCTATCAAGATAGCTACAAAACAAACAAAAAAAAAAAAAACCCAAAAAACAAAAACAAAACAAAACAAAACAAAACAAAAAAAAAAACAAAAAAAAAACCCAAAAAAAAAACCACCAAAAAAACCCAAAACCCCCCCCCCCAAAAAAAAAAAACCACAACCAAAAAAACCCCACAAAAAAACCCACAAAAAACAAAAACAAAACAAAACAATTTGACTGCTACAAACCTTTCAGCCGCTGTACATCAGAGTAAACATTTCTTTCCACTCATCTTGTTACCTACAAATATATTTAACTGTTCTTCATTTTTTCCCATGTAGAAAAGGAGTTCGCTGTTGCAAGGATGGTCTATTTAGTTTGGGTTTAGCAAACTTTACAAAGGAGATACTTCATTCTGACTGAAGGCCTGAAGCAGGATCGTAGTGCAATTCTTACAATTTTTACAACATTCTTCTTTATGACTTGTGTTTCTCTATAAGACAAATAATCCAAAATATGATTAGTAATATCTATGTCTACGAGCAAGTTTGATGACATTATTAAGATACTCCTAATGGAATGACATTAATGCCAGAAGCAAATTCACTGGTAGATTTATAAATGGGCATTTATATATATGTAATCTGTATTTTTGAACAAGAGAGAATTTTTTCAGCATGTGTTAAGTTTTGGTCCATTAATAGCTCTGCTAGTATAAAAAAATTATAATGATAATAAATTACTTTTTGCTGTCTGTCTTGAACTATTGCACAATAAGAATAGGAAAAAATAGTTTGCTCTGAATTTTGACTTATTGCTAATAAATGTATTAAAAAAGAGGACTTTTGATATTCTTAAAGATGTAATAAATATTATCTCTATCACCTGAAAACAACTCAAACTATAAGCTGACTCATTTAGTTGTATGAATAGGAAAATAATCCTGACTACTGGTTTGTCATGCAAAAATCAATGAATTTAAGCTGCTTCTAAAAAAATATGAGAGGGAGGTGTCAGCATTTTGTGAAATGTGAATGCTTCCTTGGAATAACAGGCATGTCAAACTGCTGTTTCCAGTAAAAGAAGTCATAGATAAAAAGCTATCCTGCAATATGTCACTGATAGTTTAGGCACACTGTGCCAGAGCCCAGATTCATTTGTGTGTGAGTGTGTGTGTATGTATTTTTATGTATATATGTATACACATGAGTGTATATATACACGTCAATATATGTATGTAATACATATATATTAAAACGTATATTAAAAACTAAGGGCTTGATTCTGACTTTAGTTATCTGTTTTCTGTGCCATCACCTCGAATTTTCACTTCCTGAAGGGAAAAGTGATTGACCCTCATGCTATTGCTAAGACTGTCTGGAGTAGTTTCATGAATGAATCATGTGATGGGAAGACTTTGCCACAGCTTTTTCCTACACACACTATTAGGTTTTGTTCCCTACATGTTAGTTGTCTATCCCAGGTTGTCTATCTAGTTTTTCCAGATTTTTATTTTTTCAACTATATGTATTATTTAAAATTATTTGACAAATTCTGCAAAACATTTTGATTTGAAAAAAAGAAAATTGCTACAGGTGTTTTTTAATAAACATCCTGTCTTTGAAGTATGGATGTAATGACACTGGTTTGGGATTTATTGACAAATCATATGATTTTTTTAAAAATTTATTTTCTGATGTCTTACTGTATGACACATAATTTAGTTTCTGATTAGGAACCTCTTGTATGCCAGGAAACAGTTTTAACCCAGTATTCTTCCTCGCAATTTCTTTCCATCAGCATTACTTCTGGTAGGTACCTTTACCAAATTCTTCTACCTTTGCCAACTTTGGAAAGCCCTTTTTTGCTCCACCAGTTTTATTCACCACAGTGCGAACGGATGTGGACTGAGAAGTTAACCAGGACAAGTGAGTGTATTCCAGCTCTTAACAGGTGAAACCTGTAATCCTGGTCTGAAGAGAAAACCTGGGAGCTCAGTGCTCTGAGGTCATACAATAAAAGAGCTGGAAAGAGAGTATGTGTGTGATGAGGTGGTCAGTACCCAAGTGATGCTGATTGTGGATTCTGTTATTAAAAACAAGCAACATGCCAACTCCCTAAGCATTTTTTAAAAACTACTTGTCTGTTGGATGCATGTATTCATATACGATTGCATAATCACACCCACATTTGAACTTGGAAGAATTGTTCTTATAATAAATTTTTGGCCTACTTATTCTGCTTATTAAGCGTCCTTAGCCATTGAAATGAGATTTAGGGTTAAATCAGATTCACAATAGCTTTATTTTATCTTTAATGATCTATAATAGAAGGGCAGAAGGGACAAATATCATGACATGTAAAAAATGTTTTTGGACTCAGTAGTCACCCTGTTGATCTAATTCAACTCATTGAGGTACTACTATAATGGCACAGAAAGTGGTGGAAAGTTCAGAGACATTAATCTTCTTATCTGTGCACTGGAACTCACTCTGAAAAAAAAACAGATGAAGAAGGACTGCTGAATGCTGCTTCCTTAGAAGAATTGTAAAATGCAATTTGTCTTCATGAAAACAAGGGATTACACATTTCCAGCTTTACCCTGTGCCTCTTAGAAATATTTTTTAAGCAATAACCTTTGATGCAGAAGAGTCTTCATGGTAGGACAGTAATTATTATAGAAAAGAGCTATGTCCTGGTCAATCTGTTTGTGAACCACAGCAGTGGAAAATCTTAGACCTGTGGATTCAAATTTCCTAAATATTATTATGTGATATCAGAAATAAAATTCCTTTTAACTAACTTGGCTCTATGTTCAGTAGATTACACAGAAGATTTTCATAGTGCCTAAGGCAAATGGGGCAGGTGATGAGCTAAAACTTGATTATCCTTGAAATTTGTTTTAATCCAGGAATTAAAGAGTTTTTTCCTAACAGAATATTGGCTGTTAGAATAACTTTGTAATAGAATAATGGATACTCTTGCTGTTACTCATACCTGAATTCCAGACTTCCTAAGAGCTTTATCACAGGACTGTGCAAAATGTGGAAGAACAAATGAACTGAAAAGGTGCAGGTAGGACATCTGGAAATGGAGATCAAAACCTGTCTGGGCAAATGCATCTTGCTGGGATAATGAGATTTCAAAAAATTGCATTGACTGATTGCTCATTTCCTGCCCTAGCATGTATAACCCTTGGACATACAGGGATCTGAAACCAAAGCCACTGAAGCCAATGGACAGATTCTCATTAACGAAAATATGTAATAGACTAGAACTTATATCAGAGTTTAAGAGGATGACTTGGCAGTGCTGGGTTAATGGTTGGATTCAGTGATCTTAGAGATATTTTCTAAGATGAAAACCAAAAGTGGTATTATGATTCTAAACCTAAGTGGTATTATGATTCTAAGAGCATGCCCTTGTCTGGCATGATAAAAGTTCCCTGTTTTCCACCTCACCTGCACTTGCTTGGATTGTCAGCCTTCTGCTCAGAGGTACTCTTTCCACATTAATCTGCCTGATTCCACTTACACTGCTCTCTAATAGAGATGCAGAGGAAAAAAAGGCTAAGCGAGGGGACACTAATCCAACTCCTCTACTGGAGTGGGCTTTTATGTCCCTCTTCTGCTGTATATTCTTCCTTTTCTTGGGATTTCTTCATCTTTTGTATGCTCCCTTTCAGTGTACCAGTTCACAAAAACAAACAAACACTAAAACCCAAAACAAACAACAAAACAAAACAAACCAACCACACTGGCTGTACTTGGTATCTTCCCTACTCATTGTGCCTTTCCAGTACATTCTGGTTAACAATTCCCTACACAGGCCGAAGCCTTCTCTTCTACAGGCCAGAGTTCCAGTGCTGCTTCCCAGGCTCCCACCTCATCCCTCTTGATTTCAACTCAGTTTGAAGCTCTTGTCCATGACCACGGTCACCACAGTTGTCCCCACGCATGAGAGCAGTGGGTCAGGTTCAGCATTATCCCTTGGCTGGCCCCTCAAGAACTCATGTAAGGAAACGGTCACTGGTGTGATCTAGGAGCCTCCTAAGCCATCTAGCCAGTTCTAGGTTGTCTTCCCACAGATGTTCAGGTGGTTCAAATTCCCTTGTAATGTGAGAGCCTGAGAGTGTGAGACTGCTGTTCATTGTTAAAGTCCCCCATGTTCTCCTTGTGAGGCCATTTATGATACATCAACACCTTAATATTCACTTTTTGACATTTCATTGTTCTTCAGTTATAGAAATCTGGTCTCAATGGTCCAAAATTTCAAAAAGGTAAGATGCATTCTTCAGATTATTGCAGTGGGCTTTGAGTCAGGCTACTCCACACATCAATAACTGTACTGGAGAAATGAATCTGCACACACTATATTTTTAATATGACTGCCTCACTTATCTTACCTTCACTAAATTCTTCCTCTCCATCTCACTCCTGGTACTGTTCCCCCAATGTTTAAGCCTAGGCAGTACTGGAAAGTAGGTGGAAAGATACTGCAAAAATTAATTCAAACTTTTAAATGTGGGAAAAGGAGTGTAGTATTGAATAGATAAAAATTATTCCAGGCCTAGGCAGAAAGTATCTGAAAACAAGATGTAAGCAGCCATGCATAAAATGTCTGAAACCACAGAGGAAACAGCCGACAAGATGAGTGGTAACAAGGTGAGTAACATACCAAAGTGAAAAAAAAAAATCCCTCTAGAGAAGACAAGATGGATGAAGGAAGAAAGTTACTGTATTAGTGAGTGTGTGTTAAATATAGTCAGCTGTGTAAGACCTTCAGGGAAAAGATCACTGATGTTATCAGAAAATTCACTGTTATTATGGACTAATGCTCCCATCAGACAAAGGACACAGTGAAATTACAGGGGTATCTTCTCCCTTTCTTCACATTCCATAAAGTCTCCCCATGATAAAGTTCTGCTGAATCACTCAAGTCTAGAATCATCCAGAGAGTTCAAGAAAATGTAGCATGTACAGGAACTGTCCGTCCACCCATAGAAGTACTATAAAAACACACTGGAGATGGACGGGGCCTTCTCTGTGTCTGTTTGCAAGGAGAAAGGCAGCAAACAGATGACAATACTAAGACTTGGGAAAAACAGGAAACCAGGTGAAGCATGTACCTCTTTTCCTCTTTGCCCCATATCCTGCATTTTTATCTAAAATCATCTAATGTGGATTGTCTAAAGTTTAAGATGTTTTTTGTACAGTTATGCTCAATATTTCACTGCATAACATAATGTCTTCCACTAGTGCAGTCATCTTGCTGTGTGGATTTGAGCTTCAGAAACTGTGAGGATTATGGCTGGAGCCCAAAGACTGTGTCAGCATTATGATTACATCACACTGTGCATATATAATTTGCTTTGATTAGGGGCTGTTTCAAATCTCCCAAGGTTTGACTCTTCGTAATGCCACATCTCTGAAATGAGTCAACATTTGTGAGAATTGTGACTCCTTGGTAATTATAAAATTAAGTTCAGGGACACATTCATTACAGACTTCTTTTTCTCATAATTTAAAATGACTGATTTAGAAGCAAAGCAGGGTAGGAAACAGCTCACCTTAATCTTAACTACTTTGAAGATTTCTGTTTCTAAGTTGTTCAGGAAATATTCAGTGGAGATAGTCCACTCTTAAAATAATGTATTTTGCTACTAAATGTATTGTATCTGGCTGTGATGGGGTTAATTTTCCCCATGGCAGCCCTCATAGTGCTGTGGTTTGTATTGGTAGCTGGAAAAGTGTTGAGAACACACCAGTGTTCTGGCTACTACTGAGGAGTCCTGGCATAGCATCAAGGCTGTTCCCCCTCACCAGTGGGTTAGGGGTGGGCAAGATCTTGGGAGGGGACACAGGCAGGACAGCTTACCCAAACTGACCAAAGGGCTATTCCATACTATAGGGTGTCTGGTCACAGTCAGATCTAAGAGAAAAGGAGGAGGGGGGAGGACATTTGCTGGTTTGATGTTTATCGTCTGGAGCAACCACTAGATGCACTGAAGTCCGCCTTCCTAAGAAGTGGTTGGACATTCCCTGCTGATGGAAGATAGAGAATAAATCTTTTATTTTCCTTTGCTTTCAGATTGTGCCTTTTTTTATGCTTTATTAAGCTGCCTTTATCTTGTCCTACATTTTTTTCCTTCTTATTTTCTCCCCCACCTTGTTATGATGAGAAGAGAGAGATAGAGCAGCTTGATGGGCACCTGGCATCCAACCAAGGCAAATATACTTCACTAAGTGAGTGACTTACCCTCTAAAAATGATGATTCTTCTCTGCTTTAAATATGGACCTAAATCATTAGGTCCCAACAGAAGGATTTCATATTTAAGACACCCATGTTGAAGCAGGATTTTGTCTGACATTGAAATATCTACACTTGAGTGTCCACCACAATTCAGCACTGAAAAATACTAGAAGTTTGTAAATCACAGAATTACAGAGCATCCTGAGTTTGGAAGGGACCCACAAGGATCACTCGTGGCCCTGCACAAGTCACCCTCAAGAATCGCATCACATCCTCATGTGATTTCACACCATGAAATCAGTAAAACCGGAAGAGAAATTTGTCTTAGACCAAGGAGATAAGTAAGAGGTAATTTATTGGTTGAGATGCCTCAAGGTCACTGAGCTGGCAGCTCTAACACATGAGTTACAAAACTGGCCCAACATTCTGTTATGACAGCTAGAGGCCATATAATGTATTCCAAGATGGTGTCTAAAATGGACGCTTAGGCTCAAGAAGCTGAATCCTGCCCCTAGCATCCCCCTAGAAATCTATATACAGACATTTTAAAGTAAGCATTTTAATGTCAGAGTAAATCCTTCCTCCCTTAAACTAAGGAGATAAATCTTGCTTTAAACCACCAAAATGAAATTTAAGAACACAACCTTGATTCTAAACTCTGGCGTATATTTTGCTTACATAGCAGCATATTCCCCATAATTTTGGCTTATGATATAAACTGAAAGCCAAAATACCACCTATATACTTCAAATTAAATTTATATGTAAATTGGGTAGCTAAATCTAAAGGGATGATGTCAAAAATCTCCTCAAACTGCTTAGACTTCTGAAATCTGAGTCCACATACACCCCTCAAATATAGTACTAATGACCATCACACTCTGAAACAGAATTGTCCTGATATCACAAGACAAAGGAGCAGATCAAGCTTCATTTGAAATTAAAATGACAGTGGTGTGCTCCCAATCTTCAGTGTGGCAACCTACCTCTACAAAGCACATTGCCATCAGAACATTCTCTTAAGGAAACATTGCCAGAAGGACAGTGAACAAGCTGGAAATCCATCTGCCAAAAAAAGGCTTTGGGATTTTGTCAATGGGTTTTTCTTACTCTGCTGCAGATTGGCTGCAGGCACTCCATGATCTACATATTGTTTGCCTTCTGCCCATATGTCTGCCCTGTGGACAGCCTGAAGATTGACTGCAGAGAACTTTTCCAAATAATTCTGCTGGCGTGCTAGGGAGCAGTGGGTTCTACAGCATGTGTGGCCCTGTGCTCTGGATGTGGCTTCAGGCTTGCTTCAGGCTTGCTCCAGAGAGACATGAATCTACTCTTGAAAGATAGCCCCAGGATATTGGTAAGTGGCAGCATAGGCAAATTGGCTATCTAGTGTCATTTAGGATGCCCTGGAAGATCCCAGGCACTCACACATGTCTGGAACTTACAGTACAAGATTGTGTCCTTCTTGACCAGCCTCTGGGGGACAACTGGAAAACATCATCACTCTTGAATAAGAACATAAGACACCTCTCGACACCTCTCCTCAGGCAACTGTATCTCAAAAGACCACAGTTCTGAAAAGAGGTGGCATGTATAAAATTAACACACATATTTGAAGCCATTATAGAAAGATGTCAACAACATGCTGTGACCCAAATCCTCTGTCTCTCTTCCCTCATACTTAAAGGTGGATCTTAATTTATTTGCTGCTGTCACCCCTGAGAGAATATAACAAGGTCTGCTAAGTTTTTTGGGGAGAGAGTGATAAAATAAAACAGAAACTTTAAACTTTGTGTCACCACTGGCCTTAAATATGCCACGAAACTCCTACACTTGGGTACTGATAAGGCTAAATGAGAAAGGTGGGCAGATCCCAGTGTATTTGAAATGTGTAGATATAACTACAATTTAATATAGAATATATAAGAACATTGGAATAATTTAATTGAAAAGTAATGTAGCTATCATAAACTAAGAAATAGCACAGCTGGAGGATTTTAAAAGTGATTTGGAAGCAAAATCCTCTCATTGAATTAAAGAATAAAAAATTCAGTTAGGGACCTTGTAGAATAGCAAAGCTGGTAGAGCTCCTATAGCTAAGGGCCTGTCAGCATTTCTATTACAAACCAGCACTTTCTGGGGATTATACTTCATCCAGAAGAGTTTGATGTGGAATGAACTTGGGATAAAATGTCTCAGCATTTGAGTAATGCAATGGTAACTCTATTATTAAAAAAAAAATAAAAAAAATTCTGTATTCACTTTGTAACTGTTGAATCTACGACATTGCTACACTACATATTTTGATTTAAAGATATCTGAGCTAATGCTGACCTAAGGAAATACGTCCACATAATAGAATTCAGGCAAAGATATTAAGACAAGATAGCTCTACTGGTATGATGTTATACACAATTCACTCAGTCAAAATTCTCAGCCTTGCTTATTTTCTCAGGTGAGTTTTTTTTTTTTTTTTTTTTCTTTTTCTTTTTTTTCACCAGGGATATTTCCATTCTGTTCAACTTGTTCCTGACTCATCTCTGCAGCTCATCTGTGTTGCTCCTCTATGTGATTAAATAAGTGGGATTATAAGAAGGTTACCAGTAAAACAGTTAAAGGTTAACAGTCAAAAAGCAAGTCCTGTCTGTTAGAGATGTGTCTAAGGAATTAAAATGGAAAAATTAAGAGAAAATAAGCACAGTGGGTAATTCCAATCCCATATTAATATTCGTAAGTTTTAGAAGGAATTAAGAGGTGTAAAATCTAGTGTGCTCTTCTCTTTAGATTTATAAAATCATAGAGTCATGGAATGAATGATTTGGATTGGCAGAGGACCTTGAGGATCATTTCACTGTTTCCAGTAATTTTTTTAATATCATCCGATGGCCTCTGCCTTTTGTGCCTTCAATTCTCTTCTCCAGCCTGCTGCAGGGTGAGAGGAAGAAGGGAGGGTGAGCAGTATGTCGTTTTAGTAGGAGCACTACATTGGAGAACACCATTCCTAAACCACAACAGGTCTGAAATTATATTCTAATTGTCAGTTGTTCATCATTTCATATGACCAAGCAAATAGCTTGGTTGGCCTGGGGGCAAGTGTCCAGTCTCGCTGGATTTGGGACAGCTGTGTCACTGAGATTCAGCACTGGGGAGGCAGGGTTGCAGAAATAATGATTAGTGAAAAGATTATACAAGGTTTTTTGAAGTATTTGAGTGCTGGAGTATTTGTGTTGAAAGACAGAGATAGGATGTGGGAGCAGAGGAGGAGCTAAAGGCTCTAAGGGCTTAAGGTCTGTTCTTTCACCTCTTTCATGGTCCCTTTGTATTAAAAAGGTTAAAACTCTAAAATTTTGGAAGCTATTTCAAAATTTACTGAGGATGAAAGGTGAAAGGAGGAAAAGATGGATGGAGTAAAAAGAGAAGGAAGACTTAGGAGAAAGCAAATAATTTCTTCTGATGAGGAAAATAGTTCATGGAAAGATGAATGTGATAACTTTAGTACATTCTCCCCTGGAGAACAAAGTAATTTGCTGTGGATTCATAACACAATGGTCAGAGAGGAAAAAGTTCATTTTTGTTTTTACTTTTTCTTACTAGTATTCTACAGACTAACTCAGAAGTAAACTGCTTTAACTATGAATTCAGTTTATTTACTAGAGATGGAATACCAAATATGATCTTAGAGTAACTTATTCTCTTTTGCTTTGTCTATATGAATTTTTCATATCTTTTCTCTTCCAGCAGCTCTTTTCACCTTCTGAACATATATGAAATATTGCAGGCTAATTGTTACCAGTTTTCCCAGGTAGGAAAAGAATTTCTAATCAAGGTTGACAGAATTGTTAGAGAAAGCAACATTTAAAAATAATAAACATAATCTGACTTCAGACAAAATATCCAAGAATTATAATTCTCTGGGGACCTTAAAATCTCTCTGAGGTTGACAAAATAGCAATAATCTGGGCTATATTACCCATGAAATAGTCTCATCCCTGACTGTCATTCTTACCAGCCTCACATCTCTGAATCCCAAAAATTTCTTCACACATAACTAATAGTAACAAGTTCATGTCTTGTTAAAAATGTAACATGTATAGTCTTCCCTGGAAACAAACATACTTTTTTGCCAGACTGATAAAATAACACTTCAAGTAAGAAGGGTTTTTTTGTGTACTTTTGTTTGTTTGTTTTGTTGTTTTGTTTGTTTGTTTGGGTTTTAATTTTGTTTGCTTGTTTTGTTTGCTTGTTTTGTTTTTTTTTTGTTTGTTTTTGGTTGGGGGGATGCTATCTTGGTGGTGAGGTTTTCTTTGGAATTTTTGTTCTGGTGTGGGTTTTTGGGACTTTTTTGTGCTTTTTTTATTGGTGTGTTTTTCTCTCTTTAAGGAGGGCTCGCAAAAGCTTTTTTCTGTCAGAGTGCTCATTAAAGACCTACATGAGGTTTCAGAGAATGGTATTGAAAAAAAAAAAAAGAAAATCTATGTTTTGTTCCCGCAGTAAGGAAGAACTAACCTTTTCTTGCTAACCTTTCTCTGTTTTGAAGGTTAGTAACTTGCTGAAGTAGCTTGTGAGACAGTGAAGTTAGATTCCTCAATGACCCCTTGGTAAGAACATGCACTATGAATATAGAATAATTACTTAGGTTTAAAGGTAGTTTTCAAAGCAGCCAAGATTCCAAGTCATGAATTTGTGTTGGAATCTGGCACTTTCCAGCCTTCTCATTTAATTTTTAATATGTAAAATAAGAGCAAAGTTTATTATCAGATTCAGCAAGACAATTATATTCCTCTGTGTACTGGCAGTTCAGTTAAGATGGGACACATACTCTCGGGCCGCTCTATGAAATGAGAAGTGACACTATGAAATGGCTCTCCTTCAACTGTTGTATTTATACCCCGAAAGTGGAGCAATTTTCACAGAAGAAAGGAAGTGTACCATTTATGTACATGCATTCTCATTGCTATGCAGTCTGCCCAGCCAGAAAAGATGTAAAATGAGAATGCTCAAACACCTTTATTAAGAAAAGGACTTAATGACTATATTTAGCATATTCTGAATGTCCATTGTAAATCTGGAAGTATTTTGCAAATAGATGACTGGAAACTCCTCATGTTTGATTGACTTCAGTTAGCCCTGGGAAGTCACTTGCTTAGGACTTTCCCTTCAGAAAGACAAAATTCCTTCTATTTACTCTGGAGAGAGTGGAAACACTTAATGTGCTACCCAGAGTGTGCCTCTGAGATAAGGTGCCCTGGCTCAGTACACAATGAACACATAGACCAAGTTACAGTGCCTAGACAACCAAACACAAATTCAGATTAGAAATAGAGCCTATGTATCTAACAAACAGAACAATTGAACATGAGAAGAACTTAGCAAGGACTACTGTAGATTTTCCACCACTAGAAATTTTAAAATCAATAGTGACTGTGTTTCTAAGACATATGGTCTACTTCAAAACATCACTAATTCAGTCTTTATAATGGCCTGCATCATGCAGAAGCATACACTGTTAAACCTCTTTTGGTTTTATACTCTGAATCTTTGAAGGCAGATGTTTCCATTAACTGGAAAAGTAGAAAAGAAGCTTTTGACAACAAAAGCAGTGGTACATGAAAGCAGAGGTTTAGATAAACATAAATGGGACAGTTCATCTGCTGTTTCTTCTGTACTAAACATAGCAGAGAAGATGTTCAGTCCACTCTGTGGACCATCTGTCCTTTACTCATCATGTTATATTTCTGATAAAGTGAAGAACATTCATCAACTCTGCCTAGGGGCAGAAGATAGCTTGTAACTTGTCTCCAAAACCTAGAAAGCAAGTCCTTTTCCTTCCATCCCTCCCCTAAATAAATGTATTTGAAACATAGTATGAACGACAGAAAAGAAAATTATTAAAATGTGGAAGTCAAAAGTGACAAAAATTATTTCAAGATAGTATACTGAATATTCAAAAATATACCTATTCACAGGGAAAATAATACTGTAAAGTTGCCTTGGAAGAGGAAAGGGAGAGAGAAAATAAAAGACGGAAAAAAGAGGGACAAAAGGAAGGAAAACAACCTTGAATTCACGCTAAACTGAGGTTTTGCTAATTTGCAGAGGCCCTCAAAAGGCTGCCCACTGGTGAAATAAATAAGTAATTTACATACAACCATCAACACCTCTGTGAACACAGTGATGGGATCACTAGACTTTTAGCCTCCAAATTACGTAAGTGACGAGAATCCAGAAAACTATTTAGATTAAAACACCTCTTGACACAACACATACTTGATCTTGCAGGTTTTGAAGAGGTGTTTCCTTTCTTTTATCAATGTCTATATGGTGATATATCAGATTACAATTACCTGGAGAGATATTAAGAATTTTATAGATGATAAAGCCAATATATTTTTATTCATCGCATAGCAGAAACAAATGTATAAGGGATCTATTTCCAGGAAAAAAGCAGAAGATATGATTATAACTCCTAAAAAGTATTAAAGTGCCAAGCCTGGTTCAGCATTGCATGTACATGAGGGCATTAGTGAAGAATTATTAGTCCCTGTGGAAAATGGGTTTGGGTATATATTAAGCTCAGGATTCTCTCTAAAGAAAAGTCCTTTTGCTCAAATTTAAAATCTGTCTTGCATTGTATTCCTAAATAGGTCTGGGAAGAAATTTTCCTATGAAATTATTTTTGATGGAAAACTAAGCTTATGAAGAAACAAAATACTACAATATTTGAACTGTGTTCAGTTTAAATAGTAGTGAATTCAGAAAATGCAATTGTATATGACATTAATGAGGCCAATGAAAAGATAGTAGTCAATTGTAGGTAACGTCTATACTGATAATCTGTGCCTCCACTAAAGGGATTATTCATTTTATGCTCAGCAAATTACTCCTTTAGACCTGTACTATTTCAGGCAAAATTAAAAATAATTTTATATTAAAACAAAGTACTTTGGTTTCTTGATAAAATTCTTAAAAATCATCCCCAAATATTTTTTTCCTCCCCCTGCCTACTACCCTTCAAAAGTAGAGCTCTTCCGTCCCCCCAACTTTGCCTGCTTTTCAGAGTTTGCATTTTGTTCTCACGCAGCTTCAAGAAAATAATGTATATTTTTAGAATTTGTCTTTTTGTTTACATATTTCTCCTCTGGGAGGAGAAAGGTGACCGATGGTTGTCTTCACCAATGAGGTCAAAGAGGTGGCAATCTATGTAGCCAATCTTGTGCCTTCTGAAAGAATTGCATATAAGATGGAATCAGAAAATTAAATATAGAACTTTCCTGCTAACCTTCTTTATGCCTGCCTCATTCTTTTGTGTCCCTACCGGTGACATTTGGTGACGCCGACATGATCACCTGGTGATGCCGACGTGTGCACTTGGTGACCCCACCGAGGAGCATCGGGTGACCCCCCCCGACGTGGGATTTGTAAGTTGCTGTGTGTCTGAGATAACAAGTGGTAAGACACGATGGATTCCTCGGATCCCCTCGTTTTGGGCCTTTGTTTGGAGGTCCTAGAGAGGGAGGGAGCCTCCATTCACAGAGAGGACTTCCAAGAATTGTTTTATTATGCTAGAACCCATGGTTTCTTTTGCAGCGCTCAGGCTGCATTTTCCACAGAAAAGTGGGAGGTTTTGGGTGAGCATTTGCTGCAGTTTTTTTTCTGCTGATTGCAGCGTAGAGTTTTTGGGGCTGGTCATGACCTGGAAGAGACTGGAAGTGCTGCTGCGTAATTCGCAGCTTTTCAGTCCTGAGGCTTCAGACGATGGCTCCAGCCTGGTCCTCTCTCCCGGGCTAGGTGCCAAGGGAGATGGCGGAGCCGTTCCTCCTGTTCCTACCCCGCGGACGCGGCGCAGGAGTGGAGGGGATTTAGCCTTCCCCCCCCCGCACGCCCGCGGTGCCGGCGGGGACACTGATTCCGGCCCCACGCAGGCGCAGAAGTGCGGAAAGTCTCGCCTCTCTCAGCAAAGGCACTGAGGAGGGCGCGGGGTCCGCGGAGCGGACGCCGCCCTTGCCTGCACCCTGCAGACGCTGGAGTGCCGGAGATCTCGGGGCTTGCGGAACCCCTGAGGGACCGGCGCCGCCGGAGCCCCTGACCCCCGTGCCGCGGCGGCGGCGCCGGCGGCAAAGGGAGGTCTCTTCACCCCCCCATGCATTCCCGGCGCTAGCAGCGCTGAAAGCGCGTTTGGATCGGGGAGGGGGGTGGTCACAGCGGTTTGCCCCCATTGTGACAATTCTACCAGATATTTTCTGGAAGAGGACGGCGCCGATTCGTGCCGTCCTGGGGTGCCGAGCGAGGCGGCCCCGGCCCCGCGTGGCGGGGACTCACAGCTCCCGTGCAGCTCCGGGCGCGGCTCCGGGCAGCCAGCCAAATTTGCCCAGAAAGCCACGGCCCCGGAGAGTGAGACACCCGCCCCGCAGCGGGCGGGGAAGCAGCCCGCCATCGGGGGCCGGGCGACTGGCGGGACCGTGCTGGGAGCGGTCCCCGCAGCCCCTCCTGCGGCCGCGGCTCCGCCGAGAGATGCAGGAGTGGGGTGGCACTCAGGTGGCCCCCGAGCTGCCTCTTCTGCGAGTTCATCTCCCCCCGCGAGCCCCCCTTCTTCCCACGGTGCCTGCTGCACCCCCCCAAGGCGTCTCCTCCCGGCTCGCCCGCATCCTTGAAAGCGGCGCTTGGCAGCGCCGCTGCACCGCGGGACAAACCCCGCACAGGGCCGCGCTCCCCCCCGCGCTGAGTCGAAGCGGCGCTGCGCGTGCCGCCGCCACCACCGCCAAGGCAGCGGTGGATCCCGGCTGCGCGGTGTTCACTTTTAGAGGGGACGGCACAGATACCGACGAGTCGGTGTTCTCCCATGGCAAGGGGTCCCGGGACTCCAGGTCGCCTTCGGCTGGCCATTGGACGTTGCCCCCGTGCCAGGTCACGGTCCAGCCACGGGACCGTGCACGGTTTTGGAAGGACGTGCACGGTTTTGGAAGGACGTCCGAGCCAAGCCTGGTGCAGTGGGCGGCCGTGGTTTGGCACGGCGCCCCTTGCAGGGCAGGGGTGAATTCCCTAGCTCTGCTGGTGCTGGGAGAGCCTGTGCAAGAATGAAGCAGACACAAGCAAATGCTCAGGCCGGCAAGAAAAAGCATAAGAAAGTGCAAAAGTAGACCACTCCTTTGTTTCTCAAAAAAGGGAAGAAAGTGCAAAAGGGGATCACTCCTTTGTTTCTTTGTGGACGGTGTGGAAGGCCAAATCACATGGCCAATGCTTGTAAGGCAACAGTTCATGTGAATGGCCAGCCCCTATCGGGCTCGGGAAACGGGCAGTGGAGTGCAAAGAGAAGGCGCGCTCAGACACGAGTGTCTTCCCAATCACCAGAGCTGATGGAGATTGGCTGGGCAACTTCACAGCCAGCACCTGCGCTTTGGCAGGCCTAGATGTCTGCACCGCTGAAACTTTCCACACCCACCCTCCCCTGTCACTGTCCCTGATGGAACAAAATTGCTCAACTTGTGGTTTTTTTTGAGTTTTCACAGGACAGAGAGCCAGTGATGAGAACAAGGCTGCTTTGACACTATGGGGCTGCCTCGAGTTCACTGGACTGTTGTTCTGACCAGAGACTGTCCTGAAATGATTTGTACCCCGTCTGTCTCTGGAGCGGACATTACATTTCTCTTCATTGCCATTTGGCATCTGGAATGCACCATTTTCTCAGGATGAATTGGTCGCCCTTCGTGACTTGGTTCGGGGACTGTTGGACCAGGATCATCTGGAACTTTCTGCCAGCCCCTGGGATGCTCCTGCTTTCTGCATCGAACAGAAGTCTGGGAAATGGAGGTTGTTACAGGACCTCCGAATAGTTACTTCATTGTGAATCCGAATGATTGTCTTTATGTGATTCATTTGCATCCTGCAGGTATTGTTGGCCAATGGAAATGATTGGTCCGATTCCTTGCACATTTTGGACTGGGTCTTTCTGCTCCATCAGCCGCAAAAGATGGCAAATACATTTTTTGAGCCCATTGCTCGTTTGATAATTAAATGCAGGCAACAGTGCTTGCACTTGATGGGTGTGGATTTTGCAAAATTCATACTCTTGGTATTACAGGGGAAATTTGATTGGAGCTTTGCAAGCAGTGTTTCTCTGCCAAATGCTCTGGAAAAATTTTCAGGGCAGATCGCTTGTTATCTGCCCAGCCATAAGTTCTTGCAAGTGGCAAGATTCTTTGAATTTTTTTGCGGCCCAAAAAATAGCCAGAAGTCAGTGCAAGGACCCATTGTCTTTACTGACGGTTTGGGAAGGACAGGACAGGCCATTGTTATTTGGAAGGATGGATACAACTTTTGGAAGGTCATGAGGATGGGGCAGCCCAAATGGTTGAATTAAGGGCTGTGATCATGGCATTTCCAAAGTTTCCCAGGAACCTTTCGATTTTGTCACGTATTCCGTTTCTGTGGCCGGCATGGCACAGTGGTTGGGTCATTCCATTTGAAGGGAGTCTGCAATGCTGTTTTGTTTCATTTGATGAAGACCTGTGTTGTCCCACTGAGGCCCGGGTTCTCCAAAAACGGGGAATGCAGGGTGAAACCCTGCACGGCCAATTGGCCAAAGCAAAAATGGGGAATGCAGGGTGAAACCTCATCCAGGAGTCAATTGGCAAAGGCTTTCTATGCCATCAAGCACTGTAACATGCTGCGGAATTTTAAATAACCCTGTCATGTTGGAAGCTGGAAACTGTGATCAAATTAAAAGCAATGAGTGGATGAACCATGGAGTGACTCTGATGTTGATGACACGAGTGATCACTCTGATGGCCCTTTCATGGGAAGAAATTGAACATAGTTCATTTTCTTTTTTTCTTTTTGTAACGGTAAAAGGGTGAGATGTCGCCCCAACTTCGCCTGCTTTTCAGAGTTTGCATTTTGTTCTCACGCAGCTTGAAGTAAACAGTGTATGTTTTTAGAATTTGTATTTTTGTTTACATATTTCTCCTCTGGGAGGAGAAAGGTGACCGATGGTTGTCTTCACCAATGAGGTCAAAGAGGTGGCAATCTATGTAGCCAATCTTGTGCCTTCTGAAAGAATTGCATATAAGACGGAATCAGAAAATTAAATATAGAACTTTCCTGCTGACCTTCTTTCTGCCTGCCTCATTCTTTCGTGTCCCTACCGGTGACACTCTTCATACTTAATTTGAGAGGAAATTGCTTTCTTGCATGCTTTCCCTTGCATATCCCTAAAATAAAAGGGATATTGAATATTGCTCTAGTCCAGACTTTGAAAACTTCTTTCCTCTATTTCCATTTTATCTTGCTGGGTGTATACACAACACAGAAGTTGTACTAGTGCTTGATTTAGGTTAAGGGAAAAAAAAAAATCAGGTTAGCTGAAATAGGGGAAGCCGAATGTTACTTGTCGGATTGTCTGAACAGCACAATGGGTGCACTCTTCCCCTCTGTGTCTGTGTGTGTGGCGCTTCAGCTCCTCAAAGAACACATTTCTTTTTCACAGAGAAAACAACTATTTTCTTCTCTGCAAGAAGAAAAGGTGGGGCAGAGGGAAGGTTACACTTCAGGGAAGAAAAGTCTCTTCGTGCACTTGGAATAGTTTTGCAAAACCAGGTGAGAATGGTTCATAATGTTTCAGTGTTGAATGAGTCAGAGAACTGCTGAGACGCTTGGATGTTCATAAATCTATGGGACCAGACAGGATCCATCCCAGGGTGATGAGGGAGTTGGCAGATGAGCTTGTGGAGCTGTTGCCCATCATTTTCCAACAGTCCTGGCTCACTGGTGAGGTTCCAGATGACAGGAAGCTGGCCAACATGACACCCATTCATAAAAAGGGTGGGAAGGAGGATTATAGTAATTATAGGTGAGTTACCCTGACCTCAGTACCCGGTAAGGTTATGGAACAGTTTATATTGAGTGTCATCACACAGCACCTACAGGATGGCCAGGGTATCAGACCCAGCCAGCACAGGTTTAGGAGGGGTAGGTCATGTTTGACCAACCTGATCTCCTTTTATGACCAGGTGACCTGCCTGGTAGATGCGGGAAGGGCTGTGGATGTTGTGTATTTGGACTTCAGCAAGGCTTTTGACACTGTCTCCCAAAGCACACTCCTGGATAAGCTGGGAGCCTGCGGCTTTGACAGGAGCACTCTTTGCTGGGTTAAGAACTGGCTGGATGGCCGGGCCCAGAGAGTGGTGGTGAATGGTGCTGCATCCATCTGGCAGCCGGGCCCCAGTGGGGTTCCTCAGGGGTCTGTGCTGGGGCCATTTCTGTTCAATATTTTTATTGACAACATGGATGAGGGTATTGAGTCTTTCATTAGTAAATTTGCAGATGACACTAATCTGGGAGCATGTGTTGATTTATTGGAAGGTAGGAGGGCTCTGCAGAGAGATCTGGAATGGTTGGATGGATGGGTAGAGTCCAATAAGATGTAGTTGAAAAAGTCCTGAGTCCTGCACTTTGGCCACAATAACTCTCTGCAGCATTATAGGCTGGGGACAGTGTGGCTGGACCGTGCCCAGGAAGAAAGGGACCTGGGGGTACTGGTGACAGCAGCTGAACAAGATCCAGAAGTGTGCTCTGGTGGCCAAGAAGGCCAATGGCATCCGGCGTGGATCAGGAATAGTGTGGCCAGCAGGAGCAGGGAGGTCATTCTTCCCCTGTACTGGGCACTGGTGAGCGTGCACCCTGAGTGCTGTGTCCAGTTCTGGCCCCTCAGTTTGGGAAGGACATTGAGATGCTTGAGCGCTTCCAGAGGAGGCAACGGGGCTGGTGAGGGGCTTGGAGCGCAAACCCTGTGAGGAATGACTGAAGGAGCTGGGGTTGTTTAGCCTGGAAAAAAGGAGCCTCAGAGGTGAGCTTATCACTCTCTACAACTTCCTGAAATGTGGTTTTGGTCAGGTGGGGGTTGGTCTCTTTCTCCAGGCAGCAACTGACAGAACAAGAGGACACCGTCTTAAGCTGCACCAAGGGAAATATAGGTTAGGTATTAGGAAAAAGTTATTTATGGAAAGAGTGATAAAGTACTGTAATTGTCCGTCCGGGGAGGTGGTGGAGTCACCATCTCTAGACGTGTTTAAAAAAAGACTGAATGTGGCACTCGATCCCATGGTTTCGTTGAGGTTATAGGGCATGGGTTGGACTCGATGACCTTGAAGGTCTCTTCCAACCTTGTGATTCCGTGTGTTTGTTTCTGAATGCAGCTGCTGGAGAGGGAGGAGAGCAGTCTGTTGTTATTACATAAAAGCAGACAGGACCCACTTTCTGTGGGGCATACCAAGCATTATCTTTATAAAATATTGATTTTAAAATCTTTAAGTCATTAAGAGCTTGGAGACACTGAATAAATTACTTGCTAATCTAGAATAAACTGGTTCTGTTGTAAACAGAATCAACTGAAATAATGTCAGGAGGTTTCTTTATGTTATGAATAAACAAACAAAAAAAACCCCAAAAACAAAGCTATTTTTGGGCTTAAACAGTGAATTAAGTTTTGTAACTTGTGAACACACAACATTTTGATAAATTCTTGACTCACATCGACAGTCATCTGAATTTAACTCATAAATTTATGTCAGTCTGCCTTTACCTCTCTGTGTAAGGTAGATTAATTTGATTAAAGATGAATTTTATCACTGAAAAGTGAACACACCTGCCACTATCTTCAACACAACACTAAACTAAAGTAAGTTCTAACTTCTTTTTTTTGCTCATGGTATGTTTTGGGGCAAGCTTTGCTGTCCACACTTTGTCTGCTGACGCTTGCAAACTGGGACACAGGCTCAGCATTTACAGGTATCATTTTTGAGATTAATCAGAAATCTTTTTCTAGTCCTTCAATAAAAAAATTAAAAATTGTAATGATCCAGAATTTCAGACACAGCCCTCTCAAAAATTACTTATTTCTGGGCTTACGTACTCCATTGTTCAGCATGTTAAATTCTTAGTTGTTTCACCCTTTTGTTAGCTGCTCTAATCAGCACTTCCCATCAGATGCATTTTCACAATGGCTTAATAACCTTCTAATTTCATTCTTCAGCTTTATAAGACACTAATATGCAAGTGCAGTTTCCAATGTTAATTATACATATAAAAAATTTCAAGCAAAGATAAGTTAAGAGTTGTGATTCTGAATGTTTATTTAGGGTCCTTAACAGTAGAAAAAATCCTCAATGTGTATAGGTCCAACATATCAGAAGCTCAGGTTCCTCAAGGTTGCTGAATTTAGGAATGTACAAGACCTCTACACAAGGTAAACAAAAATATCCAAAACCTAAAACAAACCAAACTAAACCAAACCAAACCAAACAAAACAAAAGAGTAGATAATTTAAGAGCTAAAAGCATTTGTACATGAGTTAGTGTGAGAAAGCACTGAATTTCTTTTAGAGGAAATTTTCACCTTAAACTACCTGACTGAAAATAAAGACTTTAATCTACTGGTTTTATTGCAGATACTGTACATTTATGAAAAGTACTGATCAACTTTTTCTTTTCAGTTTTTTTTTTTTTTTAACAATAATACTAATTAATTATTTGATCTAGTCAGGAAAGAATATGTAAACGCACATCTGGTGATATTCTAAGGAATATAATCTAGTTCAGTGAAAAGTCATAAGCCATATACATGGATTACTTGTGAAATACATATATTATCTAGAAGGTGAGACTTACCTCTATTTAGATATCTATGAAGCCATTGATTTCAAAGTTTAATACATATTCCCTGCTTAGCTCTAGTGAATTCAAAGGCATTTGGATCATCCCACATAAAAACTATATATTATTGTTATTTCTTCCCATTACCTGAGATCTCAATGGGAACATAACTACTAATGTATCTCTAACTTAGACTTGTAAGTGAATTCAGAATTTTATCGCCTTCTTCAGTACTGCAAGTGCTCCCATCAAGGTTGCTTTCTGTCGTGTCTGTCTTCAGTGTGACTGTATTCAGTGTGCACAGTACTGCTGTGATAATGTGTCCTGAGATTCTGGTGTGCTTCAAATAATTGGTTTTATGCTTATATTTTTCATGCCCTACAGTTTCTTTAGTTCCTGCCAGATCCTATTTGCCATTTTTTAATTTAATTTTTAATTAAACAAACGATAAAACAGCACAGTCTTTTCTCTTCCTTTAAAAAAGCCCCATATTAGTTGTTCTTCAATCTGCTTCATGAAAATTAGCGATTTCCCGTAGTCTAGTAGCATTTTTGTATCTTTCTTATCTACCATTTTTTTGCATTTCTGACAGCAAGGCATTTCTTCTATTTTGAGTCCATAATTCCTACAAAGCTCCTAGCACTTAAGACTGTCAGTTCTGTAATTTTGTATTCATCTCTAGTGAATCTGGTTCATCCTCTTACATATGATTAGTAACTTCTAGGTTCTGGCCACATAAGATTCAATATAGATTTACATTTTTTTCTGTGATGTCTCTTTCCCTTATCTTTTGTGAGTGATCTTATGTACATCCATAATTAAACTTTCTGGGTAAAAACTATTTCCAAATTAAGATACATGTGTTTAGTCATTTCTGTGTGTATACTTATAGGATTCTTTGGGGCTTAATTCAAGTGCATACCAAGAACCATCTATGATCTGTAGGTGTGCCTTAGGTTGGGCTACACAAGGCAGTTAACTATGCTGCAGGACTATGGGACCCTCCTGGCCTTCCTGGAGTAGCAGCTGAAGGTCACACTTGTTTCTCAGAGCACCTTAAATGATGTTGTGTGTCCATATTCAGGCAGTGGTGCCCAGGTGCAGCCAGGTCCTCTCACAAAGCACTTGAAATGGCAGGAGACTCATACCTGGAGGTATGTCCCTTCTCATTGGACACAGCAAAGCTTGAGCTTATCTTGAAGAAGACACCCCAGGTTTTGTCTGCTGTCTGAATTATTTACTTTCTGTTGGGAATAAAGGGATGTTAGAAATCCTATGCACTGGTTCAAACCTAAATCTGTTCTTAATTTCTTTTCTCAGGTTTGCATCCCATTTATAACTTGACAGTTTTTTTGTAAAGCTGTACATATCTCTTCTATCTCTGTTAATCTTCTTCCCAGTTATTTCTAACTACAGAACTCATGATGGTGTCTTTGCAGTGGCTTACTCTCAGTGGTATTTCCTTCTTCTTTTAATGTTAGAACTTTTTCCAGGATGCATTAGATCAATTTTCTGTTGTTTCTAGAGTAGTGTGTTACAAGAAGAAGCTGCTCCAGGACATTCTAGTTCGCTTTCAGCTTGTTGTGCTGTTTCTGCAATCATCAAGCTTGTTCATCTTAAATTCATGGTCAGTACCTTGCAAAAAATTACAAATTCAGGCTGCCTTCTCTGCTCAAATCTGTTATATCAATAGGTATGCAATGCACTACTGCCACAAAAATTCTATATATTTGTGATAGAATACTTTTTCACTGCCTTGACCATATGTTTAATGATTTATTCCCCATTTCCCAAGAACTGGCTGTTTGTCTGAACCACGATAGCCTTGACATATATTCGTTACTTAATCAGAAGTTAAGTATTGTTAAAAGTTTATAGTATCACCTTGTAATGTTTCTACAGTTTTCCTAGTCAACTATTTCACACAGAGTAACTCCTGTCCCATGTAAATTTGCTATGCAAAAATAGTTCTACCTCTGTGTCTTGTAGAGAAGTCAGTAGTGGAAGTTTGTCAAACTCTGTACCTAAGTGTGGATTCCACATCTTTCCCTGTGATCCCTGTTCAAATATGGATCTTCATTATATTTTTTCATTTTTCTTCTTTAAATCTATGTTCTATTTTTCTAATTTTAAGTTGAGGTTTTTTGAATCCACAGCTATATGAATAATATGTACAATTTCTGCATTTTCTGCTTTTATTCCTCCTTGGCCCTTACAAAACGGGAAGTGTTCTATTGGGTGTCTAACAGAGTTTGGGGAGCTCTGATTTATTCATACCAGCAACACTTCTACTCCTCTGAACCCCCTTTTTGTGGCTACTCATATTATCACAACTACTACCACTGATACTGTGTGAAGAGGGAAAACACTTTTTATCTGTTTGTATGTGGGCCATGCAGCTAAACAGTAGAGCTGATGTATCTTGCTCACAAATCTTCCATCTTAGAGATGGAAGACTGAGGGTGACATATTTGAATACATCATCTGAGAAAACTAGTTCTCTTAGTGAAGTGAGCCGTATTGAATAAACAGTGGAAGGAATATAATGACTTGGTTTTTTTTATGAGACCCAAATTTTTGTTTCTGTTACCCATGACAGCTTTATCTAACTCACCTGAGAAGACAGGTGTCTCTTCAGAGTCTTCTTTAATAAGTATGACTGTGAGAAGGAGCTTGTTTTCACTGTATTTTTATCAAGGGAGGAAGACATTTCTGGCTGCTACACTTTATCTGAAAAATGTATTTAAAAAGCAAAGACCAACAAACTCATTAAAATTGTTGTTTCCTTAAGTGAAGAGGTAAGGCACTGGAACATGGCAATTATATTAAATGAGGTTGTATTTTAAACTGCTTTGTGCTCTCACAGGAGAGACAGTGTTTTAAACCAAGTTCTGTAAATGGGCATTTTGAAACAGAAGACTTTTAAAAACTGTCATGCTTAATGATACCTACAACATAATGCCAAGAAGAAGATAAAAGATCAACTCTGTTATTCGCACTTAGGCTCTCAGGAAGAGTTCTGGAAGGTGTCCTTCAATCTTTGAAATATCTCTGAAAACTAGCACTAGCTGAAAAATTTCCCACATTTAATAACATGAAATAGGTTTCAGTTAAACCAAAGTGTTCCTGAAAAAATGTCTACATTCATGAAGAACATCTGCTTAGGTTTTCGTGAAAATACATAAACTGTAAACGGAATCCATTGTTAGTGGAAAAATATTTATTAGAAAAGAATAAAAAAAATGAAAAACTCCAATCCACAGAATATTTCTCACTATGCTGTGCACACAAAGAAAATTTTTTGATCAATATATTCTAGAAATTTTTAGAAATTCTATACATAGGTAGAACTGGATATTGCTAGTTTAGCAGTGAACTGCTCCAGAATAATGCCAGAAGATAATTAGAGCAATGGTGAGATAATTCTATCCCAGATATTGATGGATCCTAACAAAATCTCATGATATTCCATAGAAATATTTTTGCTGAATTCTGATAATGTTTGATGAACTGAATTTAACTTTATAAGAGTCTATTAGCCAAAGGTTTTAACACAACTGGAGAAACAGAATATTAGCTACAAGACAACTCTTATCATCACAATTTATTACTACAATTACATAAATAACTTTATTTAGAAGAATAATTTTATTTATTCTTAATTTTAAGACAATGCCCATGAAACTTGTTTTTGCCAGGAGTAGGAACAGAAAACCATCCAGATATGCAGACTTTACAACAGAAAGATTACATTTAGTGACTGCATTGTTAAATGCAAATTTTCCACTCACTTCTAGCCAGAGTATAAGAGAAAAGTTGAGATTAGTAGAGGCATATTATTTTGATTTATTGGCTCACTGAGTTTATTCATTATTTGTGAATGATTTTTTTTGCTGCTACATAGTTCTAATTAATTGTTAGGGTACTAAGAAGGTTTTTCCATGAACGTTTTTATCATCCTATGTCACAAGAAATGAATTAGAAAATAAAATATTAATAAATGAATTTATTTCAGGGTTAACCTTGATGAAGGCAGCAGCCTTGTCATTTTCTTGTCCTGTTTTTAGTATGACAACATATCTGTGTTCAGAAAAAGCCTTACTTTTGTCATTCGGTGATATATCCTAACTGATGAGGATTTTATGGTGTCATCAGGGATCTTCCTGAACCTTTAGTTCACCGTGAGTGTGGTGTGGCCCATACAGAGACATGTCCAACAACATGTAATAAGACAAACTTTATTAAGGCAGTAAGAAAGATCAGCAACAGTGTGCCCATACTGCAGCTCATCTAAATCTCTGATAACACACACAGGATCAAGAGCAAAGCTGTGGAAGGCTGCTGCAGACACTTGGTATCCTGGTCATCTGGCAGTCAATCAAGCAAATGCCTTTCAAATGCAAGTAAGAGTCACACCACCCCTTGGCTCCATCTACACCACTGTGATTTGAGAGGACGTTGTCAGCAGTGTGTTCACTCTGACAGTGTTGGTCAAGGATTTAGCTGTCCAGAAGCAGGGTACCAGGTGATCAGACACTGGAGCAGGTTGCCCAGAGATGATGTGGAGTCTCCATCCTTGGAGATATTTCATATCTTTCTGGGCACAGCCCTGGGCAACCTGGTCTAGATGACCCTGCTCTAATCACAGGGGTTTTGACTGAGTGATCTCCAGAGGTCACTGTCAGCCGTAGCTGTTTCTGTATTATTTTGAGTATCTCAAAATAAATTAGAAGACATGGGTCATGATTGAGTATGAAAGTAGAAAAAAGAAAAACATGGAGAGAAACACAGCAAAAGATGACCAATGACTCGTGTTCTCAGGCTTATTTAAGATATCTAAAACCTTATCTCCAGAGATTTTCTACTTCTGTGATTGAAACTAGTGTTAATGAGATGCCTTAACACTATTAAGGCTCTGACCAAAGTAATCACTGCAAGATTAGCTGATGTAACTTTCTTTAGTTTTACAGCATTATTTCCACTCCTTATTAAGACACCTGACTCTTCGTTGTAAAAGCAGTGCTCCTCACTTTCCATCTTTCTTCCTCCAGTGTAGACATCTTAGTGCTATGATTTTTACTGAGCCAGAAGAAATCATACCAACATATCCCAAGGTGCTCTTATTCTGTAACTAGAAATTTTTATGCTCAAGGGAAGAGGGTGTTGTGACATTACATTTTTTTAATTCTCTCTTTTTAAAAATGATTTCTTTGAGTTCCTTGTTGGACCACAGAAGGGGCTTTATGACCTGTTAAGGAAAAAAAATTCTCTTTTATCTAATCCTCTGGTTTTCACAGTCTTTCATCAGGCACAGTTGGGGTCTGAGCAGTTGCCTCAGACCTTGCCTTGCCTATCTACAGCAGTTGCCTTTATGGCAAAACAATTGCATGTATGTCCACAGGCCCCTCTGGCCGTCTGAGCATGGATTCCTTGGTGGGAATGTGGAAGAAGATATCCATGGCTGATTTTTCTGACACTATCGTAGAGCACTATGGCTCTACATTGTTGCAGATGGAACAGAAGACGCAGTCCTGCCAAGGCAAACACTGAAAGCCACAGGAAGGTTTCCATTACTTCTGAATTGTATGTGATCCAGAAGAACTGTGTGATCAAAAAAAAACTGGGACTGAAAAAAAGATAAAGAACTCATCTCATCTATTCTGCAGCCCCAATACAAGATTAGCTGTCCTCAACTGTTCCTCACAGCTGCACTCTTTAAAACACAGCTTTTCTAAACTTAGTGACAGGACTCATAGATTTTCTTTCCTTGCAGTTGAAGCTGAATGTCTATTGAACCAACTTAAACCCAATACCCTTGCTGTAACCACAGGGGACCTGAACAGTCTAGTCTTTTACTCTCTACAGCTACTTTTTACATTATTATGTGTGCTCTCAGTCTTCTCTTATACAAACTAAACTACTCCAATTGTTTCAAACTCTTCTCATCAGTTTTGCTTTCTAGATCACTGATAATTCCCGGTTGGTCTCCTTTAGCTTCTTTTGATACTGGTCTATACTTTTTCTGAAATTCAGTTCAGAAAATGAAGCACAGTATGCTTGCTGAGACTGAGCACAGTATGCTGCACTGAGGAAAATGAAAGAGCTATTTCATATCGTACAAATTATATTGCTCTTTACACGCCTTAGTAAGTTGTACATCATTTTGTTCAATTTATTTTTAAGACCATACCTCCAACTTCTCAAGAAAATCCTGGTCTGGCTCTCCAGTATATAAAGCAGGGAAAAAAGTTACTGAATCAGGACCCACTGTAGTAAAGGATCTTGGCCACTCAATAGATCACAAGCTGAACACGAGACATCAGTGTTATGTGGTGCACATACACATAAGTGTGCATTCCACCCCAGTCACTACTGGAAACACAGAGCAGCAGCAGACCCAGATGATGTGTCAGAATTTTTATTGTTGTCTAATCTAGTTTAGTTCTGGCCAAAAAAAGGAAACTATTCTAGGTTTCCTCTTGAACTTGAGACAGATCATTTTCTTGAATTTTTCTTTGCATTGGTATCCATATAATAGAAACCTTCCTCTTTTTTTAATTTTTTAAATTTTTTTTTATTTGGCAAACATAAAACAACTGTAGTCTTGTTTTGCTGGCATTTTGAACAGGTTTGTTCTGGCTGAGCTCTGAGATCAGCCCAGACCTGTGAAGATGGTTTTGCAGAGTTTTGAGACCAAACTGATAAACCATATCCAAAGTATCAGTCTGGACTGGGCACCCCTCTAGCTCTTTTCACAGTTTTTAATTTGTTCTGTGCAAAAACCAATTCAGTTTTGCCACTACTAAGGAAAAAAGCCAACAAAAATCCCTGCAAGGAAAAAAATAATGCCGTGATGCCTGTCACAGAGAAAAACTCCTCAGTTCATGTAGTTAAAGCAAGAATACGATTGAAGCAGTTTATTGCTTTATTAACAGCATGTAATTAACTTGCAGTCAGTGAACTATGTATTCAGGACCTGTATCAGCAAGGCAATCGACAAACCACAATAGTAGATACAGAATTTTAATGGACACCTGCAAATTTCTAAACAATCTCATGAAAAAAATCCTGAGAAGTGCTAATCACACCTGTATGCACACAAACCCATGAATATCCACGTGGCTCCACCAGTCCCCCCAGGACACACCTCAGGGGCTGTGTCCAGAACCCCTCTCTCTCTCAGGTGCAGTTCCTACATCCCTCTGCCTCCGACAGAAATAAAGATCTTCCAGTACCACATGGGCCTGTGTTGCTCCTTGTGCATGTGAGAGGAAGGAACCCCTGTGAGGTTGTACCTGTGCTCCCGAGGTTCCCATCCCACTGTTCTTGGGGACACACATGCTTACCTGGAGATCCCCACTTGCATCCAGTCCCCTTTGCCATGGGGGGTTTTATAGTGGTCAGCTGGGGTTTTGCTGGTGCTGGAAGGACACCAGCACCTATGCTCAAAGTGATTACAGTGGGAAGGGCTGCAGTGACACCAGATTTAAATTTTACTGATTTTCTCTAGGGGTCACACGTCCGTGATCATCTGTCCTTTGTGCACCTGAAAAGATTACTCACTGACTGTATTTTTGCCAGTCACTGGTGTTCAATAACATACTAAGTTGACCCTTTTGCATTTCTTTATGGGATGCATTTGAAAGGAGCTTCTTCCTGGTTTTCATACACGTTTTTGGAGAGATGTTTCCTTTGTTTTTTAAAGAAGTGGGAGAAGAGACTGAGTAGTGGTTTCCTTTTAACGCCCTGCAAATGGTTTAGGATCTATTCTTGTCATTGAAAGAAACTGCTTAAACTAACTCTTCCGATTCCTTCTATCTCCTCCCAGTTATTTTAGATCATACACAAATGCCATGCTAACTCATACTTTTGGATTGGATTGTCTTACTGAAAACCACAAGATTATTGATTATCCCTCTTTTTAATTTCTTTTTATTTTTGTTGTGGAGGATTTGAGAAATATGGAACATTTTCTGGAGGTGGTTGTGGTTTTTTTTTTTTTGTTTTTTTTTTTTTTTTTTTTTTTTTTCTGGTGAAAATATATGTAGATATTCATTAGCAGCACACCTGCTTTTCTAATAGTATTTCTGTGTTTTTTGTTTTCTAGGTTTTCTATTTTCAGCAAATATAATTTCTGCAGGTGAGTTACCTCTGAATTGTCAGCTTTTTACTTTTGCTCTACTCATCTCTTTTATTTTCCTTCATTTTCAGTTAGAGGTCAGACAACTTTATTGGCAACTTGCTGGACATACCATTGCAATTTTTTAAAAATCTTTCAAGTCTACTTTGTATCAGCATTCTCCTCCCCATCAACATTCAGGTTAGACTTTTGTGTACCAGGCATCAAACAGGTACCTGCTGTGTTTTCTATATTTTTGTAATGTTATCCATATGAAGAACAAGCCAGGGAATGTGGACTTGGCTTAAGGCATTGGTTCTCTTCATCTATTTTATAACTCTCAGCTTGTGATCATCTCACAGTATAATTAACAGGAATCATGCAGGATCACCTGGTGGATGATAACACTAGAATTTACTGTCAGTGAAAAACAAACATATTAATCCGTAAAAGAAGGAAAGTTATTGTAAGACCTGTTGAGTGGTTTGATTTCTCCCAAGAGAGAGAATCCCATAAAAGGGTTGAAAGTAGTCAGATGTTTGAAACTACTCTAAAAGGTGTCTTAAAAAGGCTAGTACCCTGCTGACCATGTGTGACTGAAAGTAATCTTCTGAGATTAGAGAAGTGAAGGGGTCTAAACCAATAAATGGCTCAATGATTTCAATCCCCACTTTCGTCATTAGAGTCAAGAGGTCAGTTAAACTCAGTATTTCACAAATTCAAGATCAAACTTGTGGAGAAAAATGCTGCCACTCTATGAGACAAATTAAGAGCTTGCATATTTAGGTTTGGAGATAAAAGAACATGTTGGTGAAGATCCCAAAAAAATTCTTATTTGGAGAGTCATGTCGCTATATTAGTACTTTCGTTCATTAACACAGAAAATATTGGGAAACAAAATGCAAACATATTCACATAATTCTTAGAGATACACGTGAGTGTATGCCTATGAAAACCTCTGCACAAATGCCTGGGAAAAATCAGTCTCAAATATAAACACTTCACGGTCTAAATTAGTGTGCTGGTTTTGGTCGGGATAGAGTTAATTTTCTTCACAGCAGCTTGTCTGAGGCTGTGTTTTGGATTTGTGATGGAAGCAGTGTTGATAATGTAGGGCTGTTTCAGCAATTGCTGACCAGTGCTTACACGGCATCAAGGCCTCACCTGCTGCTCTCACTGAGACTGCACATGAATTTGGGAGAGGATACAGCCAGGCCAGCAGACCAAAAGTTTATCCCATGCCACGTGACACAGTGCTCAGCAAGAAAAGCTCAAGGAAAGAAGGAAAAAGGGAGGATGTCCAGAGTTATCAGCATTTGTCTTCCCAATTATTGCACAATGTAACCCTTATTTCCTGGGAATGGCTGGACATCTGCCTGCTGATAGGAAGCTGTGAACAAATTCTTTGTTTTGCTTTGCTTGTGCATTTAGATTTCTCTTTATCTATTAAACTATCTTTATCTCAACCAATGAGTTTTCTGATTTTTGGCCACCTGATTCTCTTCCCATCTCGTTGAAGGGGAGTCAGAGGGTGGCTGAATGGGGCTGAGTTTCCTACTGGGAATAAATCAGAGCAATAAGGCAAGCGAATGAAAGTTTGATTTATTGCTTTTTTTACATACAGGGAACTGAGACCTAAAAAGAGTAAGTGTTTAAATTTAAGGACCTAGATACTTTGGTATAAAGATAAAATTAACAGTTGTGGATTTTATCTGGTCATGTGAGAAAGGGGAGAATCACAAAATTTAACCTTTGAAGCAAGGAACAGTTTAAGACATTAAAAAAGACAATGATAAAGATACAAAATATGAAAAGGTAAAGAGTAGGCTGTTCCTCAAACCTTGCATAACACTTTTTCAGTAAATGAGTCACTGATTCAGTGTGGGACATACAAACTCATTGAGGGCCAGGACAACCACAGTGGATGAGTAAATCTCAGTTATCCTACACACAGAAAGTCAACACAGCAAAGAGCTGTTGAGTTTGGATAGAAGGTCCTCTGTAGAGCTATAAGTTTTTCCTCCCAGATTTGATGTATCTTGACTATCCTGGTACTTTCACTTTTCATTTGCAGTATCTAATCTGGTCCAAAGGGACGTTTAATAGTTTATATCTGCCATGGAGCGGGGGTGCTCCTCTGCTTTTGGCAGTGTAGTGCTAAGATAATAGGCTAGATAACGGGGATTTATGTGAGAACACCTGCCTGGATTGTGCTCATCCTAATCTGTCAACTCTGGTTCAGAGAGACTCCTTGGGATGTGGAGCTGACTATAGATGAGCCTTGGTCCATGGTCTGTGCTGCTGCTGGCAGAGCCCCCACATGACCCTGTGCAGATTGGTGGTGTTGGGGTGGCAGAAAGAACATCCCCAGACAGAAGGACCCATGACCCAGGACAGCATCCACTCCCGTCCACAGAAGGGAGACAGATGTCTGGGCAAGCCAGGGATCTTCTGAGACAGTGTTGGATCTCCAGAGAAATCCTTGTTTGTTATGTATACTCCTAACTTTTTGCTACACCTCTACCTAAAAAATAGCTGAATACTCTTGCTAATCTTTTGGGGGACTTGGAGATTTAATCATCCTCTCAGCCAGCAGAGTTGTTTATTTTGAAAGGAGGTTTTACCACCCTCAATGGTTTTCTGAGCTTTCTTATTTTTTTCTTTCAACAGCTAGAGGCAATCATTCCTTCAATCACCATCCTTGCAGAGATACTGCCCCGTTCCTTTCATCCAATGTCTCAGGTTAATGGAGCACTGAAGATGTGGAAGGCCTACATTCAATAATTACTTTTCTCTGATAGGGTAAAAGTTCCATTTTAAATGAAAGTTCCAAACAATAAGTCATAACTTAATTAGAAAGAAGCAGAAGTATTAGGAAAATTGTTCCTTCATGAGAAGCTGTTCCCTTTTATCTCTGAACTCTGCATCCATTTCAGAAAAGTGAAAGTGAGCTCTTTCCAAAGGGGAGCAGAAGTTTCTTTCATTAATAAGGGAAGGAGGAGAGTAATTTTCCAGTGCTGTTGTGTGCATATTTTACATAAAACATTAAACAAATAAATTAGTTAACTCATTTCAGGAAATGGATTTGTATCCAGATTTTCTATACATGCCCTATCTATGTTATTAAGCCTGCAAAGGCAGGAAATTTTTCTTGCTCTTCTTGGCCCCTTGCATGACTAATTCTTCAGTGTCTTTGAAGAGAGACTGAGAGATTATATTCATTCCTGCTTCCTGGCTTTAAGAGACACTTCAATTTCTGGAGCACTCTCTGAGAGTTAGGGAATTTTAAACTCTTCAGATAAGGGAGGCCCCATCTTCAGTGCCTATTTTAATCCTTGGGTGCACAGATAATCTATTACGGAAACATTACATTCCCCTTCCCCTTCCCCTTCCCCTTCCCCTTCCCCTTCCCCTTCCCCTTCCCCTTCCCCTTCCCCTTCCCCTTCCCCTTCCCCTTCCCCTTCCCCTTCCCCTTCCCCTTCCCCTTCCTTTCCCTCTTCCCCTTCCCCTTTGACTGCACTTTGGTTTTTTGGAGAATGAATGATTTTTCTGGGACATGAAAAGGTTTCAGTTTCAGTCAATGTTTGAATGTCCTCTTATGACCAGGATTTGGATCTGTGGATCTGCAAATCCACCGGACTAAAAGAATTTTGATAACTACAGCATCAGCAAGACTTTAGGCAATTTTTAGAAACCCAACTTCATAAATGGGACTTAGTGGGATTTTTTTTTTGTTTCCTGTAGTAAATAACTTAGAGAAAAGTCATAAAGGAAAGCTAATATATCAACAATTACAGTAAAATTTTCTTCATACCATTGCCCAGATTTGCCCACCAGGAAATCTTTTTCATTTCAATTATTTAATTATTGTTGACCCTAGACAAAACTAGACTAAATATGAATGAAATATGCTGAAGCTCCAGTCCCAAATTTAAGTATTACTCTGTTAATCATTCTATCAGTTGATGTTTCTTTTACAAAATAATTTGATACTATTTGTCTGAGAATTAAACCCCACAAAAAAAGAAGCAAAAGAGGAAACAACATTTTGCCCAGACTAGTTTAGCATGGGCTATTTTCCCTTGGGAGTTAGAATAAAATAATTTCAAAATAGTGTTTATAATTATCACACTGGATAAAGGTCAAATAGAAGCCAAACTTTCTTATATCTTTATTTCACAAATTAAAGAGAAATCAATACAATTCATTAATAGTGTTTTAGGGCTCTGGATCTCTCTGAAGTGCTTCTGGATCCTGATTAACACAGTGTCTGAGCACTTACTAATCTTTAATGTATTTATCCTCCCAACACTGCTGCAAGCTAGATTTCTGATCCTTATTTCATTTTGCATTGGAGCATATCCCAAAAGTTGTGGGGAATTTTAAATGAAGGAGAGAAATTAAACACTCCTGTGTCCTAGGACACTGTCATTAGTTAATGTAATTAACTGTCATTAGTTAATCATTGAATCATACAATGATGCACTAAAGTAGGTTGGAAAGAGCCTCTAGAAGTCCAATGCCCAGCTCAAAACAGGGTCATCTTTGGGGTGAGACTAGGTTTCTCAGGGATTTGCACAGTTGGATCTTGAAAATCTCTAAAGATGGACACTGCACATCATATCTGTCTATTTTATACCAAAGCCTGACTGTCCTAATTCAGGAAACCTCTACCAGTAGTAGGCTCTGGACTGATGACACTGTGTATGACATCCAGTATTCTGTCCAAGCTCTAAAAGTTTAATGTTATTTTCTTTCAGGGAATATGGTCAAAACTTATGTATATATTTGCATGGAGCTCTAGTAAGAGAGACTGAGATTGGTTTTTAACCCTGAAGTTAGAATTACTCATATAGAAAGCTCAGGTTCACAGTCTGAGAAGTAAAAGGATCACTTTCAGCCGTCTAAATGTCATTGTGGCTGGAGTTCTCCTAATCCCAGGGAGAATTTTACAAACCTCACATCATGGCAGCCTACATCTATTTTATGTCATTACACTCTTCATTAGTTTAAGCTGGAGATGCAGCTCTCTGACTTCTCAAGATCCTTTTGCAGAAACTTTTATTACCCCAATCCTGGCCTCCTTTCTCAGGGAAGAAAATTACACAGAGCAATTACAATTGCTGAGATTTAACACTGAGCAGACCAATTCTCAAGTGCCCTGAGCTTTGTGCCGAAATGATTTGCCCATGGGGAGGAGCATCGCCCACCAAAGCTGTTTGGAGAAAGATGGTGTGCTGTGCAGAAGCTCATATTTCCCTGCAATCATGAGTTGGAGATCTAACAGAGCAAAAACAGTTTTTGCCACATCAGGAAGATGAGGAATGCACAGAATATGTGTCTGTGATAACTGTAAAATATTTAGACATTGTTTCCCTTTGCATCCCCAAGTATAGGATGCAACAAAGAGGAGGATGCTGAGGATTTATGACAACAGCTTACCCTGCCGTGTGTGCAATTTTTTGAACACCTCTATTACAAAGAAAAATGGATTGAAAGCATTTTAGAAATTGAAGGAATATTTCTATTTCAAAACACATCCCTAAACATACATCCTTCTATTTTGATTTTTATCAATTACAAGGATATGCAAGGAAAGGAAGAATACACACTGTGGACAAAAGGTGACAGTACTACCTTGGGAATTCTTTATACAAGAATGAGGTAGACCTTAAGATGGGTGGAATAGTTGTCAAAGAATAAACAGAGAAGTTATTAACTTTAAGGTACACAGGTTCATAAGCCAATATGTCACTGAATTGTACAAGCAGCCAAAGAATAAAGAAATAAAATAAATAATAATAAAAAAATCCCACAGCAAATGTCAATAATAAGAGGTGAACATATAAAACATAGGATTTAAAGTGATGAGCTCTCACCAAGAAGGCAAACAGCAGATTTGTGTAAATAATAAACTTGAGAAAAATGCACCACCATTCAGAACTACACCAAGAACAAAAATACCCACTCCACTAGGAGAAATTATTCAATTCCTATTTTTTTCTCAAAAGGTGCACTTTTTGGGGGGACAAAAAAAATTAAAGAAGAAAAATGTGATGAAATCTTGCTATACAAAGAAGTTTTCTGGAGCGTATGTTCAGGGTCCTTTGTTTTGGGACCATTTATATTTACTTACAAAGTTTCAAAATGAGATTGCAAGAAAATGTTTGGCATCTAGTCCACTGCTACTGGCCAGTATTTGAAATCAAGATGCACTCACAGAACCTGGAACTGAGCAGATTATAGATAAGGTTTTGGGTACATATCAGAAGAGAAGTCTGGCCCAGTGGTCCCAAATTTCACACGCATCATGCTAAGAGTCAGTCACAGTTGCTGTCTGGAGTTATTTCCCATGTCATCTGTGAGATCACCACACTGAGACCCTGTTCACTCAATCAGCAAGACTTAACTGTTAAGAGTTTGGTTCCCAAACCATAGCCTAGGAGCTGAAAAAAAGGATACAAGACTTAGAGAGAGATGAGTAGATCTAGGATGGTTCTGGAACAGGAATTAAACCACAGAAAATCTAGCTGTGCTTTGTCTAACCCTAAAATTTAAAATATATTAAATTCAGGTTCAGAGAGAAAAGATGGATGATTCTGTACGCAATATTCTTCTTTTCCTGAATTTGCAGATTTCTGATATCCCATTGGCCAGACATTTTTTCAGAAAGTCACAGGGGATTTTTTCCTGCAGACAGTATGTTGCTCACAGATGCAGTAATTTTTTGATGATGCAGAAGGTAGTAAGATCAAGACAGATTATTTTTTTGCAGACTAGAGGGTGAAAAACAGTAGAACATGACCAGAGTTTGCTGTCAGCTCTGACAGGGTCAGACTTACTGGACTAGCACAAAACAGTGAAAATTTAACATGTGAAATCCACCTTGAAGAGATGTTGACACAGCAAGGTGCACATAGAGATCAAAGGTAAAGTTCATATAATCATTAATCTTGTCGCAGTAGGCAATGGAAGGATGCAAAGGCTCCCAGAAAGTAAAAACAAAACAAAATGTTTCCTCTGCAGCAGAATGCTACAAAAAATGTCCAGGGAGACAGGGCAGGATTCTGTTCTAAATGTAGGGTCTGGGAAGCCAAAGGGATTGATTAATAAATCCACAGTCATGAATGACCATGAAATATGTGTTGTCCAGAGTCTCTACTGAGAAAAAAACTGACATCACCTTTTCATATCAATACAGTCAAAATTGGAAAGCAGTGATTTATGTATTATTACTGAAAAGTGATACCACAATTCTCAAGAAATGCAGAACTTTTAAGCTTTACTATATGGAGAAAAAATAATTTATTTACAACAAACTCAAGTCAGATGGAGTTGGCCATAAAATACTGAAGTTTTGGTATAAAGGATAAAGACAATAACTTATGTTTATGACTATATTAAATTAATTAGTTGTGGTCTATGGCATATGTGGTATTATAAATATGTTGTATGTTACATAAATATACAGAATCACAGAATCATAGAATAGTTTGGGATTGGAAGAAACATCAAAGGTAAAGTTCCAACCTCCCCAGCCATGGGCAGGGACACCTTCCACTAGACCAGGTTGCTCAAAGCCCCATCCAGCATGGTCTTGAACATCTCAAAGAGGTGTTCTACATCATCACCCCCACAGGAAAGAATTTCTTCTTAATATCCAATCTATGCCTGCCCTCGGTCAGTTTAGAGTGAACTATTGATTACACCAATTGTTAACAACTCTTATTGTGAATTTTTGTCTCCCTTGTGGCTAATTTAAATTTCCCTTGTTTCATTTTGTTCTCATCACCTCTTGTCCATCCGCTGTGCACCGCTGAGAAGAGCTTGGTGCCATTTTCTCTACAATACATAATTAGGTAGTAGAAGACAGTGATTAAATTACCCATTAAATTTATCTCTTTCAGACTAAAGAGATCCAGTTTCCTCAGATTTTAGCTCATGTAATAAAACCTCCTAAACACACAGCCCACCACATAAACACATTTTTTCCTATCAAATCTCAAGTTACAATCTGGATCTGGACCTGACTGAAACTTGGTGGTTACTAACATAGACTTCAGCATTTGACTGAAGTGCTGATGAGCAGCATACATTTTGCAGAGACACAAATATCTTAATCCATTCGTATGAAAACAAAGCCTAACATGCAGTTTAATCTGGTTCTACAGCAAAGCATAATATAAAAAGTAAGTCTCAACATCTACTAGCTACCAAGAAAAAGAATAGGATATTGTTTAGTTGCATTCCTATGTAATTTCTAAGGTGCTACAAGGAAATATATATTTGAGGGATGCACTAAGATTTTTATAAATGGAAATACCTTTAAAATTTTTCATTAATTTACAGTAATGCAATATTAGTAGAGCTGCTGAAATTGTAAGCAATGCTCTTTACCCACTTAAGGCTCACCAGATAGCTGAAGAAATTTTAAGACCCAAAAACTGGCCCAGCAAGAGAAATTAACATTTTTTGATGTTTGGAAAATCTTTTTCTACTTCTTGATCTTTATTCTCACTTTCTTGATAAAATCTAAGTAGAAGATAATGATTTCCAAAGTAATGTTCACCATGTCACATCTACAGTGGGTTAACAAAAATAAAATCTCACATTGGCCCATAGAGTGACAAAACAACCATCTCTCTCATCTGATCTAGTGGGCTTGTGGAGAGCAGTGTCAGTAAATGGTCTCCAAAAAAGAGTCCTAAATATAAACCTTTTCTCTTTAGCATGTAGTGCAGGTAAAACACAGAATGAAAATAGTGATGGACAAGTTGTTAATTAGGAAATTGATGGAAAGAACATTAAAAGCTTTAAGAAAACCTTAAAAATGATTGAGTCTTGAAGACTTGGACACAACATGGATAAGATCCCAAAAAGTGGCATTTTTTGTGTTCAAGGAATTGTGACCAACTTTTCAGAACCAAATTAGCTTGTTGACAAAGTAAAATCCCAGTATCACAGGATATGTCTCTGATGTGATGCTCTTTGTCTAGAGAGAGGGACACACTGTGGAAGGATGGATATCATTGCCTCAGAGCCATGGAAAAGGCATCAGAAGCTTTATACCTTATTTCACAGAACACTCTCTGGTAGCAGGGCCTAAGACAGTACTCAGGGCCTAAGGCAGTACCAGGATCTAAATTTGTGTAGAATAAATGACCTGGTGCTGTTTGGAAGCCCCATTCCTCGCACGGTGGGAGAGCAGCAATTATGTTGTCTCAGCTCCAACTTATAGATAGCGGAGAATTTCTAAATATTAGTTAGTGGGTGCTGTGTGTTTTTGAAATGTTTTCTTTCCCTGTGGTGGTTCAGTGCTGCCTTCTGGGGACTTGTGTCCCGTTCTATGGCTAGCTCCTGCACCGAGCTCGCATTAAAGATACAGTTCAGTAGGCTAAGATACCTTCTGATCCAGTGGGTCCTTGCCTTGGGCAGAAGCGTGGCGACGGCAAGGAATGAAGAGTGGACTCTTGTGGGTTTGAACAGAGGTTTATTCCCCAGACCAGGAACCCACCAAAATCCCCTTTTCCCCTCTGTTCTCTCCTTAAGTACCGGGTTGGGGACAGGGGAAGGGTACAGCTTGGAACCAATCTGGAAGGAGGGGGGAGTGACCCAGGGCAAAAGGACCATCAGTAGAACAATTAAATACATGAAAAGTGGAGTGGGAGAACTAAGAACCTGCAGAATCACTCTACAGTCTCACTAGAACTTTCCAGTTCTCCGGGCGGGGCTGCAGAGTGATGGACAGGACTCATGACTTGGGAAAGACCAAAGGGTTTATCATGGGAGTGCGGGGAGGAACCATTTTAAGGCAAGGAACAAAAGCATGCAGAACTTGGCAAAACCCAAAATACACCACAACATTTCCCCAGTGTTCATTGTTGCCTGGTGAGAGCCTTTGTCCTGCTGGTGACAGAAGTGGTGGGTGAGGGCACCTTCCAGTGCTGGTTCTGGCTGCTGCCTGGAGCCACTCTCCACTGCAAAGGGCCTTGTGTTACGTGGGACACAAAGAACATCCATCAGGTTCATTGGCAATCTCTAAACATTGCTAGAATTACTGAGAAAGGGTACAAAATATAATTAAATCCAACTCTTTGGCCAGTTCTTAAACTGCTGCATAAACCTTCCTGCCTCTGGGCTTTCAAGGTGGTGCCTAGCTCGAGCTTGATAGGACAGAACTTCTGTGGATACTTGTTTTTGTATTACTCTGATTTATCAAATGAAGAGATGACATAAAATCCCTGCTTTTCCACTCCTACTGAGGAAAAGGTTTTCCATCAAACTATGCTTGGTGAAAAAGTGGGAATAATGATTCTACTCACTCCCTTTTCCCATGGATAAGGGAATAGAGTAAGGATCTTGTCTAGACAAACACAGTACTAATGAATACAACAAACTAGGAGAAAAACAAGCACAGAACTGGCAGTTAATTAATTTCTGTATTTCCAGCTGAAGTATCTAATGGGACAAAATAACTAATCATTATTGTTTTGTTGTTTAGGATTAGAGATATGTGCAAATACTTGATTTAGTGGTGAATTTTTTTGATTTATGTTTTAGTGAAGATAAATGCTATAACTTCAAAATTAGGCAGTAGTTTGGAAACAGATGGGATTTGAAATGAACAACAATAAAGTTAAGTTCCAGCATAGAAAGACTGCATGTCAGCTCTCTAGCTGAACTTTTCAGGATCATTATTAAGAATTACAACATTCTTAAATATGCAATCTTATTGCATAAAAATTTCCTATGGGCATCCACTTCAATCCAAGCTTTATGGATCAAGCACTGGTTCATGTAAGAACCCTGCTGTTACTGAACAAAAAGTACAAGTGAAAAATGCAAAATTCTGCCTCTGATGGCCTAACCAAAAGTAAGACTCTGTCTCCCCATTGATGTCAGGGCTTCTCTTTCCACTTGACTATGTTTATTGAATTAAACTAAACCACAGAATGAAAGGATCTGTGCATAACACACTGATTTTTGTTTACATGGCTGGAAGAAAATCAGTCCCACTGGATTCTCCCCACATTTTTTTTAACCCCCATCCTGTGCACCAGAAATAGGTGTTTAGCTTCAGTCACACAAGCACTCCCATTGTTTAAGGGTATTGTTCAGGACTCCGGGAAAGAAAAAAACCTGGAATGTGTCTCTGTGGAAAAAGGTTTTCTAAGTTCTCAGTCCATGTAAAGAACTGTAGGTCATATTCATCATTTTTCTAAGCACAAAATTTGCAAAAGCAGCAAATCTGTGTTTTAAGAGCTATCAGACTTGATGCATATCAATTCTATCATATGCAGTTACCCTTGAACTTTCCCAAAAGTAAGAAACTGGAAGAAAGTGTTATTTCCTAAGATTATATCTTTTGACTGCTGGAAAATATGACAATTATGTTCTTTGGCCCTTTTGTGACAGTAATAGCAGCAAAAACCTTCCATGAATGTGGTATCATGGATACAAACACAAGTATCACCCACATTGCAAAATACTGAAGTAAAATTACATCTTATGGACAAAAATAAAAAAAATCCTGAACCAGCAAATTACTGGAATTATGAAAGATTAACAACAGTAACTAAGGATTTAATGAAAGAAAAAGAAGGAAAAACCTAGCTCTTTAACCTAGTCATATAGGAGATATTTCTGAAAGGATAGAATACATGTAAGAAACAGATCAAAACATACCTCTGAAAGGAGATTTCATTCTAAAGGAAATAATTTTACTGGCAAATCAAAGAAAAAAATATGTCTGAGTCACTGAAGGAGAATTTCAAGCTTTAATTTACCTTCTAGTCATCTTGTAGTTGTTTGAAATATATCTCAGCTAGATCCACAATTTGAAAACTACCACAAGGCAAAAGACCTACAGATGCTTGAAAAACAATAGAATATTTCATGTCTCTCTGTATATATATTTATGTGTATTTATAAGGCAGGTTTCAACTGAGCCAGGATATCTTAGTTTCCAAAAGCCTTAACTTTCCTTACTACATTTTAAAATATACTTTCCACATCACCAATATCATAGAGCTTCTTCTGATTTCCAAAAAATTCTTTTGGAAGCTTTTTGTGAATCAATTTTTATTTGTTTTTTTTTTCTGTTGTTATCATAAGTGATATTAAGGTCTTCCTCTGTTTCTGTTTACTATTTGTATTGCAATTATATCTAGAAGTCCCAATTATAAACATATAAAACCCAATAACATCCATCATGTTGAACAAACACATATTTTAAAATTATGCCTCACCCAGAGGATTTGCAGTCCAGGTACTTCTACTGTGTTTAAGACATTTTATATACATTAGCCGGAGGATGATATTAGTCTGGGTTACACTATTGATTGAAGTACTGCTTAGAACAAGTAATTTTGTTCTCCTATTTTTGCTCAAGACCTGGACTGAGAATAGCATAATATTAACCCCCTTTTCCCCAGGAGAGTGAAAGAAAGAATCACTACTGAATTCCTGTTTAGAGATTTAAACTTGCTAAAAAGGGCATAAGTTTTAGGGTTTCTGACTATTAAGAGTTAATAATCATCGGGCGAAACAATTCATATGAGGCATGGATGAAAAAATATTAATTATATTTTGTCACATGTTGAAGTTTTCAAATTTATTTTCGTTGTCTGTGTTTGTAATGTCTTCTTTTTTCAAATAATAGAGCTATTCAAAACCCATGCGGTTTGAATCTCAGTAAGCTGTGCTTCAGGTAGGGTTTGCTATTGTTCTTTTCCACCATTTTCTTTACCTCAAAACCTGTCATAAGAACTAGTATTACCTCTTGAAATTACATTCCTTTGAAGTATTTGTACTATTTGATTTATGTATTTCTATTATTTTTTTAGTTTATCTCTTTCTTGACTGGACAAAATTTTCCTGTGATCTAATTACAAAATCTGTTGTCTTCAGCTGACTCCAGATGCACCACATCTTTGTTTATCTTCCTGTGTATTTTTGTTCTACTGCATTTATAAAAAGAATCTCATTTTTATTAAGGACAGGATGCAGTGTGTTTTGTTTCGAATAGGTTATTTGTAGCATAATAATCCTGCGAATTACCAATACGCTGCAAAGCCAGGGGAAATGTGATTGTAAAGGGCATGATGCTGATTCAATTGGGTTTGTGGTCATAATGCATCCTTTCCAAACAGTATTTCAGCCTTTGTTCTGTCTTTGTATGTATTATGTACTTGTTCTGTATATCCAGACAATCTCTTCTGTAGCAGCTGTGTGCTTTTTCTTTCATAAGAATGGTAATCACCCAAGTTTGGAGTTTGTTAGGGACAATGTGCATTTTTGTGTGATCTGTCTCCTGCCAGCAGCCTTGTGAAGGAGTTCTGTATTCACACAGTACCTCAGCATGAAGGACTTGTGTGGCTCCACCTCCCCCTAGATCTACTGTCTTGTTGATTGCTGTCTTGTATTTACGGACAGCTCATCTCAGCTCACCTCAATGCATACTTTCTTCCTGCTCCAACAAAATGTTTATGTTTCTGCAGCTTGTTTCTTTCTGTCATATTGTGTGAATTAAATCAAAATGCTTGAATACTGACATAGTCTATACATTTGAGGGACTAAAAGGGACATCTCCAAGAAGGAATAATAAGCTAGAAATCATCCCGCCTTTCCCTGGCTGTAGATGGAGTCCATATAAGCTCCTTACTCTAGAACTACAATCTAAAAGAGTGTGGCTGATTCACATATCCTTTTCTCCTATTGTATTTCAAAAATGTGTTTTAAAAGTTGCATTTGGAGTTCTTCTCTGCACCACAGTCCTTAAGACACTGTTTACACTTTTAGGTAAATTCTTATCTGAACCTCAGAATTAAAGATGCTGAGTTCTTGTGGGCTTTAATTCACCTTTGTCTTGGTTTGGGGTAAATTTGGGAGGAAACCTCCAAATGAGGTTCCTCTGGGAAGTAAACCCAAATGGCACCTCCCCTAATCAGTTCAGGAAAAAAATTTCTTTAGAGAAAAAAGTGGGAAAAACTATTTAACAAACAAAGTACCTACAACACACGAACAGAGAGGAATGCAGATGAGTGAATGCTGTCTCTGAAAACAAACTGCATGCTTCTTCTTTCTCCCTTTTCTCTCTCAGAAGAAGTCTTAAAGGTGCAGAACTCAATATACAGCATAAACAGAACAGACAATTGAGGATACAGGCATTAAAAAGTCACTCCAGGACTCCTCTTGCCATTGCATGGCACCATCTCATTTTCTGTACAAGCTCAGGCAGTGGTGACAAAGCAACTCTAAGTAGACAAAAGTCACTGTTGTGTTAATGTGGTCGAGGGTGTTGACAAAGAAAAATAACTGGAATAGGGGCAGTCTCTCACAGCAGTTACTTCAGAAGCTGGGAGGATATTCAATAGCCAATGGTAAAATCTCAGTTTTTTTGTTGAGAGGATTTTGGTTTTATTTTTCTTGAAAAGGGTGATTCAACATATCCTGAAGTCTCTACATCAGGTTTTGTGTGGTATAATGACTGGATAGAAACTGCTGTGTTGCAGTGTTCCTGTCATATGGTATCAGACATTTTTCTTTTTTTTCTGCTTGTGGGGGCTATGGATGCTTTTAATTCGCTCCTCTCATTGCAAGAAAGTGCCTAATTTCAACTCAATATTCAGCGGTACAATACTTGAAAAGGTATTTTAATAAATAGCATATGCTGGTTTTCATAATTTCTAGTTCAGTCTTTCAATTAGCATACCTATGTGGATAAGCCAAGGTGAAAAAAGACACAGAATGAATGCAGCAACTGGGTTAGTCCTGCAGTTTCCACTAGCTATTTTTAATCAAATAAGAATGATTACATGGAGGAACAAAACTCATTGATTAGGTCTATTTAGTAGTTAAAAACCTTTACAACTTTTTCACCATGGCAGAGTAATGTGTGAGGAGCAAATTGGCTTCCTCTTCTTGCAACAGGTGAAAATATGAATGTTGAGTTTGAGCACAGTGTTATTTATGCACTAATATCAAAATTACAGCTATGTGCTGCGTGTGACACTTCACAGTTGGAAATCAAATTATACTCCTGCTGGAATATTGGCACATTGGTATCAGCTATAGCAGCTGCTTTGCCTTCTCTGACTTTTCTTACTGTTGCTGCTAATGAAAAAGGAGGCTGCTGTCGCTGCTCTTAACAGCACTGTTTTTCTCTTCACTTGAAAAGCAAGCAGACAGTCTGGGTCTTCTCAAGGCAGAAAAGGAAAGGTACATTTAATTGCTGCTGAAATGCTTGTACAAAAGGTCACCAAACAATACAAGTTCTTATTTAGTACTGAACTTTGAAGTGAAGAATTATGGATTGTTTAAAGTGATCCAGCAGTTAGATTATGTACCAGATCTTCAGTACATGGAAAAGAAAGAGAGAAAGAGAGTTAAATTTGATGGGAGTTTCCCAGTTGGCCAAGAACAAGCTTGACATCCATCTGTAATGGAGGCACTTGTGAGGTCTGTTTTGGGAAATCATTGCAATTCCTCATCCGTGGCCTCATGCAGGTACAGAAGGAGGAGCACTGAGCAACTGACTATGCAGCAGCTGTTGGTATTAAACCCAAAAGAGTTATGTATTGACAAATAAACAGCTTCTCAAAGGTGGAATGAGGCATTAACTTACATGTACCCAAATACTTGTAAGGCTTCTAAACACATTCTGGCCCAAGGGAGCAGTGAATATGAAGAAAGTCACTGTCCCATTAAGTAAATTCCAAACCTTCTGGTGTCAAATGAATCATTAATTAAAAACATGGACTGACTTCATCTTGAAAACAGTGACAAAAGATAAATGGAATTTCTTTACAAATATGTAATTTAAACTTCATGTTGAACATAAAAAGAAACCTTACCTGAGGGATTTTGTCTCCTTCACATTAATTAAAAAAATATATATATAATCAATATCATGATAACACAAATTTTGTCTTTTGGCAGTAAAATTTTATCTTGAATTAAGGAAGGATTTATTATTAATATTTTACTATTCTTAATATATGACTTTGTCTCTCAGGTGCCTTTATTTTATTACCACTGCTTTTATTTTTCTTAGGAGTCGAGAGACAAATGATATATGATTAGCATTGCATGTTTGCTAAAGTGAAAGTATATTTTCAGAAATAAAAGGCTTATTTTATTTCCAGAGTAAATCAATCCCACAGCTTCTCCAACTCACAGTTTTTTCTTTCTTCTTTACGTATTTTCCCTACTTGAGGGTTTTGTGATACGTACTGTATCTTGGCAACATGCAGAGATTGAAAGGTAAGGTCTTAACTTGGCAGGAAAAAAAGCTGTAATCAGTGGCAATGTTCTGATTTGCCCCGAGTACTTAATATAGGAAATTGTGATGGCTCTTACTATTTATTCACCATCCCATCTGCCTTCAGCAGATAGGTTGATATTCCTGCTTGTAGAGATGACAAACATGTTTAGCAGTAATGCAGTGCTTTGTATTATCAACCAAACCAGGTTATGCCTAAAATTTTGTAGATCCACATATTTTGCGCATGATATGTATTAAGCATGACTTTTTCTCATCTTTTTTTTAACCCAACTAATACAGATTTTAGAAGATGGAATCAAGAATATGTTGTATTTTATAAAAGGTCCTATTCCTCTCTGATGACTGATCTGGACTTTAGTTTTACCAATTATTTTAGCAGAATATTTAAATCTTTATGGGCTTTGTATTTGAAGCTCTCTGCTCTTAGATCCACTTGATGAGTGGACAATTCATCTTGATCTATGCTTGATAAAGTCATACAGTTTATAAGGGCATAAAATTAGCCCCCTATATGCAAACTCTCTTCAATAAAACATTTTCAGGCATGAGCAGACTCATGAGACAACCACATGAAAAATGGCTTCCCTTTCATTTTGTTAAGTTGGGTATGAAAGGAATCTTCTGGAAAATGTGTAGAAAATAGGAGGATGGATTTTAACTTTGGTGAAGAAAAAAAGGTTTCAAATGAAATTCACATTTGCTCAAACCTTTATGATAGATCTAAACCAAACCCTGTCCCTACAACTGATGAAAGTGTCTATATTACTAGAACCCAATGAGTTAATTCTGCAGAAAACTTCTTTATTCCTCTCTTATTTTTCCCTATTATTCCTGTCTTACCCAACTTGAATAAACAGTTTCCAAGCAGAGAGTAATATTAAAGCACCAGTCAACTAAATAGCTTTATCAGCATCTCCTTCCCCTTACACCCAGAAGGATGACTCTAGGTGTATATTCTAGAGAGCTTGTTGATCTTTTTAATGCTAATTAGCCTTTGATTAGAATCCAAGAATCAAGGTAACAGGACCAGATTTTCCCATCATTGATTGATGAATTTATTAAAGGCATCTATATGGAATTTAATGCTGGAAGTGTGCCATGTTGATTGTCCTTTAGCATTTTGAAGGAACGTTTTCAGCATTATCAATCTAAAATTGTTGTACAAGATTAAGTCTTTAGGACATGGTTTGAGTGGTGGGCAGGTATCTGAAAAGGCAAGTTACTCTGGGGGAATCAGACTCCAGCACAGGAAAGAAATAAACCTGCAGAAACTCTTGCCGTGACCTGATTTTCAGTATGGAAGAAAACCCACTGTTCTAAGTGATTTTAGCACTGCATTTTGGATACTTACTTAAAGAAAACAGCTCCAAGCACATGTTAAAGCACAATGCGAACAAAGTGTGTACAATCTTACATGAAGTAAACACCTCTATTGCTGCATCCTGTACTGGTCTAAGATCACACAATTCCATCAAAGTTATGGATGCTTTGACAATTTATGCAAGACAATAAACTTGCCTTCTCAATTTTTCTGCTTGAAATTAATCTATAATTATTCCATCAGTCAGCTGTATTTTTTTTTCATTATACCTTTTCTGACACAATTACTAATTGCCTCTAGATAATAGAAAAAATTTAAGAAAAGGTTATAATTTGAAAAGAGTGCAGGAATGACTTTTTCTTCCAAAGGTGATAAAGACAGAATAATTTACACCGAGAGGCAAAACAAAAGATACATGACTGTTTTTAAAATTGGACATGTGGTTTTTTCCATTTTAGAATAAAAAGATGTATCAGCAGGTGCTAATCTTGTGCAAATATCATGCATCTTGCCACAATAGGATTGCTTTGACTAGCATGGATAAACAGTCAGACCTAAATCTAATCCTATAAAATAAATGAAACCATTATTAAATGATAGGTGGATACATCATGGGTTAAAAACTTGGTGAAAAAGGCTTTTCTGCTGCTGCTTTAAAAAAACCCATAATGTTTTATAAAGTTGCTGGAAGAATGGTACTTTTTTTTTTACTTGATTTTGTTTGGCTGTGACAGACTCATTCTTGATATGATTACAAATATTTTTAGTATCCTCAAAGGATATTTTAAGAAACTGCAGTGTATTTGCTATAGCCAGAAAACCCACATAGTTTTTATACATGACAGGCGAATACATCCCACCTACCTTTGTCAGTGGGATTAATCTCCACTATCTCTAAACATCTTCAGTATATCTGTACCTGAAAAATTTACAGGGGATTCCATGTGTAGCCAAAGAAGAAAAATGAACACTGTTGGAGTGTTTTGTCTGTCTTGTCTGTCCTCTTTTAGAGAACAAGTGGTGGATGGGATGAATTGTCCCTCGAAACTGAAGGGAGAGATCCCAGCTCAACTGCAAATAAACAGTGAAAGATACAAAATAGAAAGGTAATGCCCTCAGTTCAGCTTTTATACTATCAAATATGATCAATTTTATGAAAATCAATCCTGTCACTGCAGGTGAGGGATGACCAGTGCAGAGGTAATTTGGCATAAATATAAAAAATCATTGATTTTAGGAAGTTGGAAAGAAGTAGCAAAGAAATTTGTAGTGTTTTCTTTACATTTGTGAAGAATTTTTACACAGTTTAAACAATGAAGCAAAACTTGACTCTAAAAATATATGCAACTTTTTATTTTAGTAATACTTAAATAAAGCTGGTCAAATGTACTTTATACTTTTGTGGTCAAATAAATAAAAATGGGAGAAGGTTCAGTTTTTCTTGAACAGAAACTAAAATGTGTTAGGTTTGATACTTTCAGAAAGCTGAAAATAAATTGGACAATGAAAGGTACTGTTTCTACTAAACCAAGATGTTTCATTTCACATGGAGTTTATGCAGAATACTTTCTCAAGACCCTTGTTTGTTTGTTTGTTTGTTTGTTTGTTTGTTTGTTTGTTTGTTTGTTGTTTGGGGTTTTTTATGTTAGAACTCTTTCTAAGCAAAGTATGCCCTTTTTGAAAGGTCTATTCTTTTAAAATGGGAAAAGTACTGAATTGACACTGTGTTACTTTTTGGTGCTTGGTGCAAACTGCAGAGCAGAACCTAAGATGCTCCACTTGGTTAGGGGAATAACCAGTCTCATTATCAGAATTAAGGAGATTTTCTAGACACTGCCTAGAAAATCTACTTCCATAAGCTTTGCAGTTACTGTGTAAGACTTTCATATACTCCAAGGCAAAATTATTTTATTTTTATGCCTAACTGGAAGCCATTGTGTAATTATTTTTTTAATTGAAGAGAACAAGAGAACAGTTTCAGAGGGAGATCACAACATGACAGGATGTTTGGAAGGAACCTTGTGGAGTTCTTGGGTTCAACCCTCCTGCCCGAGCAGGTCCACCCAGAGCCCATGGCCCAGGACACCTCCTTAATTCCTCCCAGGAGCATGACTGCACAGCCTTTTTGGGAAACCTGTGCTGTTGGTGGTTTCTGAGGGGCAATATGACCCTCTGGAATTTGAGCCACTCCACTCACTTTTGCATAATCAGTAAATTTGTCCACTTTACTCCACTATTAACATTTAATGTTTAAAGAATCACAGTGTTTAATTGTTTCTGTAAGTATTTTCCGTATCACTATTCATGAAAATTTAAAAAATTGATTTTTTTCATTCCATTGAATAAGAGTTTTTTATGGAATGATATATAATGTAAAAAGCCTAACAAAACAAAATAGGGGAACAAACAAAAATACAGGAATGGAACATGGGAAAAACCCTTGAAGTTGAGGTTTGGACTGGTTTACTTAGTTCACTCAGTCTGTTACTTCACTTTCAGTCATTTTTTGCGTGGCTGCTTGAAATGTGTTGTTACCTTATTGAACACTGCTCTGGAACACTTGTTAAAATCTGAAGAGTTTATATTACTATTTTTGCAATGAAACTCCTTCTTCATAAAATCTTCATATTGCATTAGCTAGAAATGAATACTGGTAGCACAGTAAAGATGACACATTATAATGTTTCCTATATTAGATATCCTAAGTGTGCTACGGATTATACTGTAGCAGCAGTAGCAATTTGCAATAGAAAATGAAAGATAGGTAAAATAAAAAAAAATCTTACCCACATGAAATGATATATATCTCCATCCTGTAAGGATAGAAATGAGGAAGGTTACAATTTTCTGGCTGAAATGGAGAAAACTTTAAGTTTTTAGTTTGCCATACTGTAATGTTCCCTAAATTGTATGTTACATTACTGATAATCCAAATATATACACACATATATACTGTGTAAAACTCAACCGTTGCACAAAGGGTTAACTGCAAACATTAAACATATTTTACATCTGCTTTTTCATGTTCCTTGTTTCAGCTGTAAATTCCCACCATTACTGAGAGGCAATATGTCTTTTTTTTTTTTTTCTATTAACTCAGCAATTACTGTTTGACATGATGCCTTAGAACATTAATAAGTATTTCTCCTAAAAGTATCCCAGAATCACTGAATCTGGGTATGTTTTTAGAGTAATAACTTATTTAAATGCTCAGTTATGTGATGCTATACTTGAAATTAAAGGTACAATTTTTCAAACTTCAGGGAGAACCTCTTTTTCAGATCATTCTGACTATAAGGAAGCACCCTATTTACTTCTACTGATCACTATAAAGGTGATTAAAACAGAGAAAAAGAAGCATTTTTGTAATTAAGTACAAAATGAGATGAGTTCAAATACATAGACTTTAAGTTTCAAAAGAATAACTGGCTGATAGTTTAAATCATCCTAGTAAACCAAGTAGTGCAGACTCTAAAACCTGTCATCTTCACAGAGATTATCACAGCACTAGTACAAAAGTGGCTCTATGTGTGGAGAATAATTTTATCATACTGCAGTGTATGTTCTGACTCAATGATGCCTTCTCCACAGTGTAATAAAGGAGAAAGCAATGTAAATCATTTAGCCCAATAAAAGTGTAAAGAGAGAAAGGACAAACCAATATGCAGGATGAATAAGAATGACAGCAATACATTTTATTTTGACAGATTAAACATAATAAAATATTTATACTGGAATATCTCTGAAGTGTGATATGATCTCAGAAGGAAAAATGATTTTCTGAGTCCTCAGGAAAAACTTATTAGTAGATGCGAAATAACCATTGAAAATGCAAAAAAGATAACATTTTTTTAAATACTATTGCATTAAACATATTTTGTTCCCTTTTAATTTATTCAGATCTTTGTTCAACAAGTAAAGGTCAAGAAACTACTTCAATAATCCATTTGAAAGAGTTTAAATTTATCAACCTTTCTGAGTTTAATTTAAACATTGCTTGAAAATCTGAGTTTCAGCAAGACATAGTCTATTTAAGAACCTATCTGTTATCCATCTATGACATATAAAATGTGACCTGGAAGTTTTGCAGCAAGTTTATTTGTGAAAATTCTAAATCTGAAACTTTTGAAAATATTGTATTGTACACTTGAAGCACAGGCCTAATACCAGGAAAGGCAAGGACATTCGAGGAGATTACAGGAGAGAACAATATTCCTTGGACAAGTAAGGATTCATGATCAACCCACTTTTAAAGCATGTGAGAGATAATTAGGTCCTTCAGAAGACGAAAAATTGTATTTGGAGAAATTCAATAAAACCTGAAATAGTTGTAATGTTTAATAAACTAATGAGACATCACCTTTATGATTCACCAACAGTTTGTATTTAAAGTGTTATCATAAGGTCTTGAATCCCAAACCATGTTTTTTTCTGAAGTGATTAATACCTTCTCTGGAGATGGGTAATACTTTAGACTGATGAATACTAAAACCTCTCTAATTATTAAACAGTTATTTAAGAAAAGATGTTATAAAGTATAAAAATACTTCAAAACTTACAACTTTATTGTCAATAACTTCTTTCAGGCCATAATCATCAGCAAAAGAGAAAAAATCCGCTATATATCAGATTGTTTTTGAGAAACTTCTCTATAGAAACTTCTATCATTCCCAGGGATATGATGCATAGAGAAATATGCTGTATGAGCTCTTTAAAATACACTTGTGTTTGGAAAGTTGAAACAAGATTGGTAGAAAGACAGTATGAAATAAAAGGTAAAATACACAGAACACAAAATGTGACTGTGTATAAGGAAAATTTTAGAATTATGAGAGCTATTATAATTTTCAAATTAATTTTGAAGGAAGTAATTGAATTTCTAGCACTGTAAAACTGGATCAGAGATGGTGAGAAAGTATATATACACAGATTCAAGCATGAGAGACTCAAGTGATGAAAAAGTCATTTGTATTTTGTGGCTAATATACTCATGAACATATGAGGGACTTAGAACTATGCAGGAGAAACACAACTGGAATAAATGCTGGTGAGGTCAGCCTTTGTCAGTGTGGATGTAATCTGGGCTGGGGTTTAGCAAAGAGGAAGTTCTTCTAAGCAAAAGCCTCCCTTTCTAAGGTATGATTATAGGATTTCAGGCTCTTATGTATTTTCCTTCCCTACAGTTATTCTTCCCGAGCTCACTAGGACTGTGCAAGACACCACTGTGTGTGATGAAAGCAGTAGGGGACTGAAGAAACTGATTCTAAAGTATTTATATAGTGGAACTTTCATGAAACCTGCAGAAAGAAAAAGGCGATGTTATGTTAAGTCAGTTCCTCTTCTACCTTGATTAAGAATATTTATTGAAGTTTGTATCTCCTTCATGAAAGTGAAGGGTTAAAGGTGAAAACAAATCTAGTCTTGTGACTTTTTGCTAAGAAAAGGAGAAATCACGATATATTTGTGTCCCGGTCTGGTCCAGTGGTGAAAGTGTTGTGACCTTCCTCGCTAGAAGCATCTTTAAAAAGACACCTGGATTGACAGAGGCACAGGCACTTTCAGGTGCAGAGTGATCAGCCTTTTAGGTGAAATCTCAAGTGCAATGATTCACTCTTTGTGAGGCTGCCTGAGCCACAGAGCTGTGTTTGCCACCCCAGGTGACACAGGAGTAAAAGGAGAGGGCTGGGGTCTTTCTGATCTCCAGGAAAACTTCTTTATTCCTCAAGGTCTGGAGAGAAAAGGAGACAAATGGTCCTGGGGGAGAGGGATTATATAGGGTAGCCAGGGGTGAGGTTTCACAACTTGGCCAATGGGGAAAGGAATTGGGAAAAATACCAACCGGGAGAAGGATCCAAAAAGAAACAATCAGGAGGGGTAAAAACCAGGAACAAGGGGAATAACCAATGGGGTATGGAACATTAACATAGAACTGCAAAGGCTCATGGGCTGAAGTATTTTTTTTCTCACCTTAAGCCACAAGGAAAATTCTCAAAGAGACTTCCCAAAGGAGAGTCCCTGTGAACTGAGACAGTCTAGGGGCTGCACATGGGTGGAAGCACTTTTGCTCACCCTGAGCTCCAAGGAAGTCTCCCAAGGTGACTTCCTAAAGGGGAGTTTCTACAAACTGAGACAATGTAGGGGTTGCACACTCTTCAAGAGAGTAATTAGTCTTCTGTGGATGGTCCAGGTACTGCCACTTACTTGTTGTGCATGAAAAGTATTAAGTAAGATGGCAAGGATATGACTAAACAAGCATATTGAAGGAAAAAAAAAAAAAACAAAACCCAAAGAAAAATAGCAAGAGATGTTAGATCATTTTCCCAAAAGTTTTCTACTCCTATCAAAGTAGAAGATCAGAGAATAAGATAGATAAAATATTACAGGATAGAATAGGGAATTAAAGTATAAAAGTTAGAAATAGCCAAAGTACTATATGAAAGCTTTTAAAATATGCATAAAGAACACTGAAATATGCTGACTGTCTGTGCTTTGTCTACCATGTATCCATTTTCCTGCAAGACACTAAACTCAGAAATGGAGTTTTGAATATGAATGAGAAGCCAATGGGTCATCAGATCTGAGGGGTTTTGCTGAAGAAAAGCTGATTGGGGTACAGAGGTTTGTTCTTTAAGTAGAGTTGTACTTGGAGAAGTGACTATCTGAAGTACTTACAATTTCCCATTTCTGCAGTTAAATAGTACTTCACAATTGTTAATACTTTTAGTATCAGAACATCTTGGAGAACTTGTATGGAAATCCTGTTATACATATATTAAGACAGGTGAAAAGGAAAAGAAAATATTTAACCGCACTAAGAAAATTTTATTTTGGGACTCAGAATGCTATTTATTATTCACTGAATTTTTATCAGATTCCTATGATGGGTTGACCTAAAGCCTTTTGCCTGCTTTTAGCAGTACAAATGTTGATTGTACTTTAGTAACAATCAACAGCTAGTTACTCTAAAATTGTCCTACAGTGAATAGTGAGAAGTCATTTACAAAGGGCACTACCTGTCTTACTTACTCAGGTAAGTAACACAGGTGGGATGAATCAGCATGTGACAATCTATAAAAAGAACCTAAATATCTGTGTGTGATTTTAATGGCTAAGTTTCATAAATCTGGAAAATTATTCAGTTTCTTGGGCAGAGGTATTGATACCATTTTTTGATACCTGTTGGCATGCAAGGCCTCTTGCAGACACAGCACAGGAGCACATGATGCCATTTGGAACCAATAGCCAAAGCTGACAAATGCTGCACTAACAAGGACACCATTTTTAGATGGAAAGGGGTGGAACTCCCCTGAGGCAGCAGTAGGGGTGGACCAGGACAATACTCTTCCTGCTCACACTGGGCTACCACAAGACTGTGAAATCCTGTTAATTTATAGGTCTGATGAAAGAGAAGCAAGAGAGAGAGGGACCCCAAATAAGTCAATGCATAAATCCATGTACTTGGTTTGGTATTGGGGACTGGAACCCGAGATCCCTCCTGGCCGTTTGTTCAGGAATCGCAGCCCCAGCCCTGGGAAGGACTGCCTGAATTTAGCTCATATTCTCCTGCAGTACATCACTGCTAGGTGTCTCACTCTTTAATGTGGGTCAGCATTAGTGCTGAACAGGATTTGGTACTGAGGCTCTGTAGGTGTGCATTCCACTTTTCCAGAAACACACAAAAATCTAGAGAGCATGGCTCACACACCACATGCCTGCTTTGAGTCTGAATTCTAATAAGAGTTCATGAATTATGTAGGCAGCACAATGAGAACATTTGAAATGGTGTGTGCATCTGCTATGAGACTTTCAAATTTAATGGATTTTTAAGTAATTAGCATGAACTATTTACCACACTGAGTAATACTGTAGGAGTATCAGAATATTAAAATAAATATGGTAATAATATGCATAAAATACTCATTTCTTACAGCCTTATATTTTATTTTTAAAACGCAGCACTTAGGAAGACTATCCAAATTGACAGAAAGAGTATGAAATGATGTCCTTCTCTGTTCTGTTTTTTTGTTTTTTGTTTTTTGTTTTTTTTTGAAAAAGAAATGTTTTGTTATTTACAAGATGAGAGAGTAGTTTTGCAGTATTTTTGATGTGACACAAAGCAGCACATCCATAATCTATCTTGTCAGAGCCATTTTTAATACACATGGTATATGCTCATTTAATCTAGGTTGCCCAGTGAATGATCCATTTTTGTATTTTCTTGTGGGGAGCCCACAGCCCTGCAGTCAAGGAATAAGGGTGGAAGTCAAAATCGTCTGATCTTTGTGTCTCCATGTGCCATTAACTGGTTTAAAAGGACTATTTTTTGTATGGAGACAGGCCTAGCAAAAAACACTAACTGGAATTTAAAGAGCATTTCAAATAAGAAATAATATGTAAATATTTTTAAAATATGAAGATGATAAATTAGACAGAGCTGGAACACTGGTATGTTCTCCTCTTCTTGTAATAAGTGATTCCTTAAAAATGTCTCTTTCTTATGATGGGCAGTGAAGTCTATATAATCAATGACCAAATATATGATGAATCTACTCAAGCCAAGTGGAGATTTCATCACTGTCTAATGATGGGCACTTGTCAGAGCAATGCCTTTCAAAGCAAATGCAGGGGAAGACATCTGGAAAGTGAAAGGTCTTGATTCCAGTTTGACCCTCTGCCTATCAGATTAAGATAACTAACTGAGTTACTTATAGAATATATATACAATAAAAGGTAACATATTTGACAGGAATCTAATATATGGAGATCTATATTTTTTTCAATTTAGACTAAGGAGTTTCTATATGAACAGTAAAAGCAAAAATCAGGTCCATCTGAGCCCACTGTGTTGCTTTTTTCCTCTGAAGACTGACTCTTACAATTTCAACAGGAAAAGTGATGAACCACGATGTGGTGTCTTGTTATCTGCTCTTAGGGCACCTGATTGCAGAATGAGTGAAAACTCATTGGGGAGGAGGCTGCCCCTCTCCCAGGAATGCCATTTCCAAAGCATATGTGCTAACCTGTTCTCCATGGCAGTAGAACCACCAAGTGGTAAAATGGAAACCATCTTCCCTAATTAGAATTAGTCAAAATATGGATAATGATGATGATGACCACAGAGTCTGGGCTTGTGTAACAATTTAAATGATGCTTTATCAGTTAGGGATGTTGTTAAGCTTTCAGTTTCTTAAAATCTTTCAGAAGAATTAAGGAAAATTTGTTAATTACTGAAGTAGACAGGAAAGATTTCTGTAAATTTGTCCAGTTCTGAGATATACCTTGAATAAATTAATGGAGAAAATTATACATTTATTCTAACAGTTTTGATTCACAATTTATCAATATAAATAAAATATAAATCACACCTTCAAAATGTGCAAGTCTTCAATATGAATTCCAGTCTTCCCTGCTTAAAAAGATAACATAGTGAAAAATGGCCTTATGGCAGCAGAAGGAGAGTAGTAGAAATTCCAGAAGACTTAGAAGAATTGTTCCCATCATATCTGAAGATAAATTCTGTTCCCATTGGTATCCAGTGCTCTACAGGTTCCAATAAAATTTGGTCAAACATACATTTCAAGGCAGTTTGGTGCATGGGTTTTCAATTTTATGATGTTTATGACTTGAAATGTTTCTATTTTTTTTTTCCTTGGGCCAACAGGAACAAATCATACAATGGAAACATGTTGGCTTCAGAGGGCTAAATGCTTTGCAGTCTTTCACAAAGACCTCCTCTGAGGGACACTGGCAGTGACACTGGTGGGATCCAGGAGGAACTGTTTGCAGCTGCCTTTCTTGAGCTGTAAAGGTGGAGCTGCTCTGTTATAGTACCTTTTGTGTAGAGAGTACAAAATGGCAGTGATGTATTTGTGAGAATATCACAGAATCCTTAAAATGAAGATATTATATAGTGCTTATAATGAAGCACTTCAGTATTCTCTCAAGTGCAAAGGACATCCTTAATAGCTTTTTCTTCCATAGACAAATAAATAATATGCCTGGAAATAATACAAAAAAATAATTTACTTGTCAAGGTCAAATATCTTGGTCTAAGAAGCAAATATAAAACAAAGCATAGTAGTAAGAATATCTATTCGAGATATTGTTTTCTTTAGTATTGTATTTTGAATTTGATTGTGCTTTAGATGTACATGATTCTTTAAAGAGGCAAGGATATCCCTAAATGCCTACCTAGCAAACTTGGCTTTGGATATCCAAGTTTGGCCAACTGGGAGGCCTGAAATGACTTTTAAAATTATTTTCTGACTTCAACATATTTTAATTTGTCAGCAAGAGTTTTTGTCTTACACTGAAATGTAAAAAAATGGAGAAAAAAATGTTATTAAATTACTCCAACATCTGAAAGATATATCATCATAACAAAGCCAAAGGAAATGGGTGGTTAAGGGAACAACTCCAGTCATTATATCATCTCTACCACAGCAGGTTTTTGCCCCAGGCAAGCAGCAAACACCCCAAGCAGACTGGCAGGATGCTGCAACTGCAGCAGTGTCAAGTGCAGGTTGTATGTCACTGCCTTGGCACTTCAAGATATTTCCAGCCAGTGACAATTAATTCAGACTCTTTCAGACTATATTTACAGCTGCAAATGAAAAAAGCCAGGGACAACACTGGCATGTTACATTTTAACAAAGATCATGTAAATTGTTCTGGTTGTCTGCATCTGAAGGTTGCTGTTTATGACATGGGAGGATAGGGAGTGTGGAATCAGGGAGAGGGATCTTTCCTCTGCTCTGCAACACGTCCTCCCTTCCAGCAATCTGTTCTCTTCTATAAAGGGACTTAATAAACAGGCGCACATTGTTTTTCTTCCTTATGAAACTATCTTCTCAGTGATCAGCTGACTCGCAACCACAGAATATATTAATTAGCTAAAATGAACCTTTCGTCACTACAAGAGGCTACAGAGCAGAGCTTGACACTTTTCTGTATGTAAACAAAATTGCAGCATCTGTCTTGTCACTTTGACTGGGGTTTTTGACTAAATTTTTTTTTTTTTTGATTACTACCCTAGTTGCAGGCTGGTGACTTTTTGACCCATGAGAAAAAGGCAAAGTGTCACAGTAGTGTTTAAATGGATCCCAAGCTGAGGATTTGATTGATCTGCTCTGAGTAATTATTCCATTTATTAATATTTTCTGTTGAACTGAAACTCTGAAAGCTGAGGATCCTAAATTAATTCAGATTGAACACAAGACATGATTAAAACTGTGACAAGGGGTCCAGCAGAAAGAAGGTAGCAGCTGAACCTCCTCTTGACAGGTTTGTGCATATCAGATGCTGAATGTGGCAATTTTTCTCTGGGAATATTTTGAGCTGTTTATTGTTTTGGGGATTTTTCCCACCTTCAGATGTTCATTAAAGAAATGGCACTGTGAGGAAGAACATGATCCAATACATAAAGTTTTCTTTAAAAGCCTGGGACAGTGGCAGTGCCGTCAGTTTTGGCCTGGAAAAAAAAAATCATCTAAGAAAATGCCTCTCCACTACAGTAAAAAAGACTGGAATACTACTAGAAGTCAGAATGCTACTCCCGGCATAGATCTCTTAATTTCTTGTTTTGAATCTGTCCTAACAGTTTTTTGCATTTCTTTTCTAGTAGACTCAAAAACAGTTGCAAGTGCTCAGAGAAGTAATAAACTGATACTTTGGGGAACCTACTTGGCTTATCTCTTCTCTTGCTACCTATTGTTCGGTACCAAGGGCTCAGCTCTCCTAAAAACTGCTCACATCTACTTGCTAGATTTCAAGCAAACAGTCCCTGACTACCTCTTCAGCTTGGGAAAAGACCTTAATGAACAAAGATACTTTGTTGTTCTCCTTTATATCCCATCTAAAATCTTTCTTTTGTCACGTTGGCAGCGATGATGCCGAGTGCAGTCTCTGGGGCACAGGAGATGATTTGCCTCAGCGATTAACATAGCCTGCATTCACTTGATTTTTGATGAAAAGCTTTGAAACTACCCATTTTCTGAAAGCTTATTTAAGTGTAACTTATGATCCTTTAGATTTCCTTCTTACACAAGCTCTTCTTGTTGCTTTCAGAGACAGTCATTGTTTTAGGACTCTGGCTTTGGCACTCATAGGGATGTTGCATAAGTTACCCAGTTTCTAAGCCTTTGGTATGGGTTTACAATGTTTGGAAGAAGCAGTCAGCTGAATGGAGACTCCTAGATTTACCAGCCTAAAGGTCCGGTCCCAAATTTAAGCAAATGTTACAGAAGAAGCATAAATTATGCATTTAAATCAAGCACTGCCACTGGGCTTGGTCTCCATTCCTACAGAGATATCTGTTAATTCTGCTTATGAATGAGTGTTAAAAGTTGTGTGCCTGGTTTCTAGACCTTCTTATGATTCTAGGAAACCATGGTTCAACCTTGTATGCAGTAATTCATGCTTGTGAGGTAAGGAGCAAGATGGTGGTTATTGCCTTCCCCCCACTCTTGCAAATTTGCTGTGCTAACCTCATTATCAAATAACCAAAAAATTCTTGACCCTTCTGATATGCCTGATTATCAGCATGGTAACCATGATAGTCACTCACTAGTTGTAACATTGGAATTTTAAATCCCATTTAACCCATTAGAATGTGACTCAAAAAACTTAATGTGTTTAATTATGGGAATCCATAATTAGCTAACGTGTTAAAGAAAAAGATATTTCCTTCAACTTCCTACAATGAAAACATTTTTAGAGACATCTTTTCCGAGGTATCAGAGTGCAGAGTTGCTAAAGTGGGTGCCTTTCTCTGAAATCCTGGATTTTCATTATACCGTTTACTCTAAGAGCATACCTTGAAAAGAGAAAGAATGATGTGAAGATTCAGTATCAGCTGCTGTAAGATTAAATAAAACAGCTGCTATGAAAGAAAACCCCTAAACCTACATTGCCAGAGCAGAAGGGGTCAAACAATAAAATACCCATCGTCTCCTGTCAAAGTAAATCACACTAACAGGTTGCTATGGCACAGGTGTTATGAGATACTTGATAGCAATATTTTTAAGATGTGAAATCTATATTATCTAACAATAAAGGAGGCATGGAGAGAAGTGTTTATCTCAGGTTATGAACATGCATCTAGGAGAAGGCAGATGACATGTATTGCCTAGCATGTGACTTTAATTTCCTGTGATCAAAGTTAGGTCTATATTTTTCTCCTCAAATTCTCTGATAAAAAACTCTGCTTGATAATGTTGTCTGCTTTGATCCATAAATTTAGCAAATACTTTTTACTAGTTTCTACAGGTCTCATGGTAGCCCAGGGATGGTCTAAATGGGTCCTGCTGGACCTGAGCTACCAACTGGGCACCATCAGTGAGACAATAGCAGCCCAGTCAGTGCGCTCGTGGCTTCCACAAATTCAGTGATGGGTCATGAAGAGTTTCTTCTCTGTTCTCCCTATCCTGTTCCATATGACTGATATTCTCTGAAGATGTGAACTAATCAGGCCCCATAGCCTAAGTCACAGAGGGACCAACTTCATCTCTGATCCATGAAAGACGTTTGAGTAAGGGGAGGAAAATTGTTATCTCCTTACCTCTTCATTCACTAGCAGTTTGGCCTTGTGAAGCCAGGCTCAGGAGACAAAATACCTTTTTTCTGTGTGTAGTGGTGAAGGTACTAGAATAAGGACAGAAAAAATTATTACTTTCTGGATTAGATTCAGTACCTTTGTGTTTTGCTTCTGGGTAATGTTTATGTCTGACTTTAATTTGCCAGGGGCCCAGGGTGGTGTTTCCTTTCTGGGGAAGGCATAATTTTGCCTTATACTTCCTGCTCTATACAAACCTCACCAGCCCTTACACCAAAAAGTTGGTTTAGTCATTGGTTTCCTCTCTGTTTTGTATCTACATACTGAGCACTGTCAGAATCTCTTCTGGTCTTTAGGCAATGATCTACCCCAAATAATTATTAAAATCTTTTATTACTCTGCTGCCACTTACCCAACAAAGAACATCTTGTAAGGAAGACATTGGGAAGGAGAAATGACACACAGGGAATAGAATTGATTAAATATGCTGAAACACAGTGTCGGCTTTAGACCAGGACCATTTCATTATTGTGACAGCTTTTTTTTTTGCTTTTTTTTTCTTCTTTTTTTTAAAAAAATTTAAGAGTATACTGATAGTAAGCAGGCAGTGAGTTTGCATGTGCAGTCAGATTTTCTAATTGTAAAATTATTCTTTTTTGATTCTGCTCTCTTTTTTTTTTCCTCCCACACTTTTCCATTTTCACATCATATTTTTAACTGCTCTTCTAGAACTTCACAAAAACTTCTGAGAATCTCCATTCTCCCATTCCACGCCTCTTGGAATCTGCATGTCTGAGCAGAACCAAGAGTTTGCATTGCCAAAAGAGCAGACATGGAAATGAAACACTTCTGATTTCTCTCACCCAGAATTTTTTAGCTTGAGTCCATCTGCTCACCAGTGCCTATTTAGGAATGCACAACACCTTTTCCTTCTTCAATAGCAGCCAAACTGAACAAGAGTGGGTGGAAATATTAAAATGACACATTTGAACCAAACTGTAACTTTTTATTAAATGAGAGGGGAGAAAAAAGGGACATGTCTCATTTATAGATTCTGAGCTGTAGCTGAAAAGGCAAAATCTATCTGCCAAAATAGTCATGGCTATATTTTCAGTAGTAAATAGAATTTTGCATTGAAATTTGCAAAAAATACTCCCTTGAGTAAACAGCTCATTTTGATTGTAGTCCATTGCTTGAAAAAAGGATCTTTAATGACAAAAATAATTTTTACAGGAATTGCAGATTTATGCTTAAAGATGGAGGGCATGATTTGGTTTTGCTGAGGGCTAGAAAAGTGATACTTTTAAAACTTAATTTTCAAATTATTGACTTAAAATTATTGCATGTGATGTTTCACCCAAATAAAAAAATATGAATGCAAAATTTGACACTGATTATGAAATGGCAGTTAGAAGCAGTAGTCAATGGGCTTGAATTCCAAATGTACACAGCTTGAAGAAAGGAAATATTGCTTAATTTCCCATTTCTTTCACCAGTCCATTGTATCACAGAATTCAAGCACTTCCCCACCTTCTGTAGTGAAAATTTTACTCCTCGTACCTGGAATAATATGACAGGCATTACACAAAGCAGCTGCTGGACATGTTAATTTACTGTTGCTTTCACCTCAGATTGCAAAGTCTATTTTCACTTTACCCTGCTTTTTAAAGGCATACCTATGTTCTCCTGCTTCCAGGTCTGTGCTTCTCATAAGAGGTACTAACCATAGGCCTTGTACACATGTGGTCATAAAGAATCTCATTCAATCAACTACTTACATCCTTCAGCTGTTACTGTGAATGTCACAATAAACTCTTACTGCTCTGAGTATTTTCTCTGGTCCAAGGAGAATTAGGTCCAAGGAAGAAAAAGAAATTTTTTACCCATCACCTGAAACGTGGTGTCTTCAAGTTATCATTAGCTACACACCTGAAGATCAACACCCCCCAAATCATTAATTATTTTGATGATGTCAGTTGAAGATCAACAGTGATAGAAAAGTGAGCTAAATAAACATATGTAGCACCTTTAACAATGGTTAATATCAATACTAGCTTTGAACACCTACAACCACTTCAGATGAGACTGTTAGTTTATTTGACTAATTTTGCAATTTCACCTTGAAAATTACATCTGAAAGATCCATGTAGCTTGTCCATAGGCATCACAATATGATGCAGGAAGTTGAAAATAAATAAAATTTCTTCCTCCAGTGATTCCTTCCATTAGAAATGTTGTGCGCATCCTTATATAATGAAACATAAAGTAAGGAGTCTTTGTATGGAATTTGAAAGCACCTAGAAAGATATCTCAGATTTTAAAGAAGAATTCAGAGGTTCATTAGTAAAGATAATCAATCTCTACATCTACGTATTTGTTTTGGATGCAGAAATTTCTGGTATTAGGCACTTGTGCATAGCTCGGAAGTTCCATGTGTATAATTGATTTTCATACTTGCAGCAGTCTCTCTTATCTGTTCTTATAGAGTAAGCATTCAGGTCACCCTGTCATGATTCTGGTTGTACTTATTTCCCTCCACGTGTTGGACAAGACCAGCTGGACTGGTCATCAGATGGTGAAGTCTGCCAGGTCTCAATGGCAAAGCTGTGGAGGTCAATTCCACCTACAATGCTCCAAGTTTCCTTAGATATAAAATGGTCCTTTTTAGCCAATTTGTTTGTCTAGAAACATACCTTTTCTTTGACTTGTGGACAGCAAGCTGGTCCACCTAATATATTGACCAAAATTTGACCTCATTGTTTAATAGTTGTAGTTCTTCAAGAATCGTTTATCCACTGACTCACTAGATATGTATGCACTACATTCCTATGTCTGTGTAATGTACCCGTTTCCCTCCGCTCAAAGCCTGATCTTATAGCAGAAAAAAACCCAAACCAAAACAAAACAAAAAACCAACCAACCAACCAAAAAAAAAAAACCAAAAAAGAAAAAAAAGGAAAGGATTGCACTTTATTCAGTAAGCTTCAGACACCTTAAAGGACCCTGAAAAAGACACTTTTCTTATTAAATACACAATTCCTCCAGTCCCAGAATTATGTAAATAGACTGTAGAATTGTTTGTTTTGAACTGCCCTTTATTCCATTGTAACCACTCTTTTTATTTGCTGTTCTGCATCAAATGCCAAGTGACAACTCCCTGACATACTTCACATTAGTAACTAAATGATAAACAATGGAAGCTAAATCATCTCCAGGCATTCTTTGTCTACAGTAACCCTTGGAATAGGATGTTTTGCATAAGTTGCTCTTTCTGAAAGTGTTGGGCTGCCATTCTTCTGGCAGGTAGGACATAGTTCTAGTAATTCATATGCCTTTTGAGCATATGATTCAGTGAGTGGATGGGGATTTTTTTCTATATATGAAGTGATACGTTATCATAGCACCCTTATAGAAAGGCTTGGATAGAAGCTCTTAACTCGTACTATGGGTGTCACACTTGGCTGCTGCTGTACCTAGCACCGAGTCCCAAACCCACCATAGTGTGTTGCGTCAGAGGTGCAGATGTGCATCTCAGCACTCCGTTGCTAAAGATTTCTGTATAAAGGATTTCTGGCACCTTGCCTTGCAGATGTGGCACCTCAATCATTCTCTTTGAATCATGAGCTGACTACTAGGCTAGACTTTCTGGAAAATCTGTCTAAACACTGTATGAGTTTTTTTCAAATCCTAATATCTCAGAGCCATGGAGTGACAGACCTTGAAAAGCCTACAATTTTGAGCAGGAATTCCTGTTGCCTTGGAAATGCAGGGAAACTGTTGAAGCCGAAAATAAGTCTGATGGTATCAGAGACAGGGTTGGTCTCTGTTAAGAACTTGGAGTAATAAGGAAATTTAACATTTTTATCACATGTTCATTTACAGGTAAGATATGTCAAGATTACTATTGTTGCTAACTCCATTTTCCAGATGAGAATATTATGTCTGCAAAGTTGAGAGACTTAAAGTGGGTCTTTGAAGTACATACAAATCCCTGCATAAGCAAATTAAGACCATACTTGAAAAAGTTATCCTCTGAAACATTCAATAAACTGTAACATTATATATCAGCAAATTAAAAAACAAGAAAAGTGCAACATAATTAGATTTAAATATCAGTACTTACTAGACGAAGAAAGGATTTCTGAACTTGGGTAAAGCCTTGTGTTTGACCTCCCAGAGAAAGAAAAAAAAAGAGTAGTATGGGTGAGAAAAAACCCAAATGTGCGTTTAGGGCTTTCTTAATGCTCTCTCTGTATTTAACAAAGAATGTAAGAACATTGTACAGGGTGGCTGGCTTCTCTTGCCAAGGCCAGACACATGAAGAGGTATATCTAAGTACATTTGTAACGTTCAGGGACGAGAATGGGACAAGACACAGACAAACTCAAACATCTCCTGTGTCTTCTATCTAGTAGTTTGATTTCTGTGTACTGTCTCTGACAGGTCCCTCATCTTGATAACAGGAGAATGAAGCAAAATTACATGTACCGTGGCACACCTTCACAGATGTATTTAGAAGCAGGCCATGAGATCTTAGCACTTCTACCACTCCTTGATTTCTTGCCTGTCACTTTTGGTATGATTGACCTCAATCTAGACACCTAAAACTTAGAGGCCTAAATCTGAGCTAGGCATGCCATGCTGCCCCTGCAATCACTGGGGAAAGAGTAGCTCCAATGTGCAAGTCAGCTGAAGCTAGGAGACGTGTCTACAACAGGTAAAATTAACTATCCTATGGAGGATCCTATTTCTCTTCAGTGACTATAAAAGGGTCTAAGAATGACTTGTTGAAATTCACTTCCTATATGTACGTCTGAAATTAATTGTGATGAATCCTACTCCTAAAGCTTTTTTAGTTCAGCCCTGACACCTCATTGGGATATATTCTGGGATCAGTGTTTACCAAAGGTACAGAGGTTATGGCAGCTGTGATCCCAGAAAGTATACTTCAAATTTTAAGGACCAGCAAGCTCTTCAGAGCCCTACCTCACCTCTGATTTAATTCCTGTCATTCTCCTACTGTAGCTTCTTGGTGGTGCAAATTCCACGATCTCAAGCTCAGGAGGCCACAAACCACAAATGAAGATAGGATGGTTCTGACACAGCTTTGGTCTACTAGACCAAATTACCTCACAGCTAGTGTTTTCTGAGATAGGGTAGGGAACTTATTTCTGTTTCCCCATTTGGAAGAAATAGTTGAATCAGAACCTGCTGTTATCCTCTGCCAGATGACAGTATCGGCTTAAAAACTTTTCTGTTTAGTAAAGAAATTTACATGGAACAGGCCTTCTGCTTCCTAGTTTAGTATTTTACCCTATAACTAACTGATTTCAGGTGAATAAGTGACTGCCATGCCTCACTGTCTACTCACAGGCAATGTGTTTTCAAATTTCTTTAGTAGTAGAACATCCACAGACAGCCAGTTAAGTTTTAAACTGCATAAATAAAAATGTAGGGTTCAAAATTTCAATTACATCAAAATAATGCAAATATATTTTGGAAAATAAAATTTAAAAAAAAACCCTCACCAAAACAAACAAACAAAAAACAAAAAAAAACCCAAAGAAAAACCAACACAACCAACCAACCAACCAAATAAAAAACCCCAAAAAACCCCAGAAAACCCCCAACCCCACAGAACTCAATTAGTTTCACATTGTCTTGTTCCAATTTTCCTTTTACCTTTTCTAATGTTGATTTTTCATCAAGAAACAATTACATTATAAGAAGAAAAGCTTAAAAAAGTTTCATTAAAAATGTCAAAATGAAATGTTATGACATTATGAAAATGAAATATTTAATTGAAAACAGATGTAAGTATAATATTTTTACTTTTAAAATTGCCTCTTTTTTGTGCAAAATTGTTCACCTGAGTTGTTAATACTTTATACAGAGAAATTTCTATTCATAGAAAAAAATTGTTACTCAATTCTACAAGAACACTTCCTAGGGAATAGGTGTAGGCCCTATCTTTCTTTTCCACTAGTTTATCCTTCCTAGTTCTGATGTTTCCCCACTTATCTAAGTGTTTTCTGCAAATCCCAGTCTTATCTGCCTGAGTTATCCATCTGTCTAGAGTGTTGATGTTTAACTCAGATGATACAATACTTGGCAATATTGTGCTTAAAAATGGGTGTAGCACTCCCCCTCATTTCATTTATGGCTGGATTTTTTGGAAATATAGAGAACATTGCCAGCTCATTGAGACAGTGCAGTTAAAAATATTCAGTCAATGCAGAAGTTCAAGTTATGTGAAATTACAGCACTGAGAATCTTGCCCACCATTTCTGCTGAGAAGTCAGACTCTGAAATGAATATGGTCCTTCCCACAGTTGTCTGTATAATGAAAATGTTGCTATTCCACTGGCAGTCATTTGCGAAAAATCTTCTTTTCAAACAGTCAGCATTTGGAAGGCTGGGGCCAGAATTTTGTGTAGAGCATTTCTTGGAATAATGCACTCTTCTTTCAATTCCCCGGGTGTTGAAGAATTCTGTGTGGAGGATGACATTTTGTTTTTCTCAATAGCTAACAGATTTTTATTCACATATTATTCCTGTGAACTTTCAGTTCCTTTTCCTTATGGAATGAGCTGCCACTCACATTTTTAAATGACTCATTCTCTCCTTGGGTGAAATGGTCTATTTCTTACACTGCCTGTTGCAAGATACAGCCCCTTTCTTTTAGCTACATGCCGTCTAATCTTTGCAAAACTCTCAGATGCCTGGTTTTCTCTTAGCAGGAATATTCATTACATTTTTCCCAATAAAATATTTTTGCTCTATCCTAGGGATATTGTAAGTGACTTTAAACTTAGCTGTAGATCTGGGGATGCTATGGCTATGTATCCAGTTGCAAGAAAATCATCAGATAATTTTGATTCTCCAGTAAAATAGGCCCCGTTTGTAGTCAGTAGAGGTTTTGAATTGCTACTTTCCTTTTGTGAATGTTATACATTATTCATGCAGTAAATATCTGCAAAATGAAATAAAATAGCTGCCCAGACTGTTTACACAATCCACCTCCTCTTCCTGGACTACTCTGGTACATTTGCAAGAAGACAGCACTTGTGATTGATATTTCCAAGTTTTATTCTCTACACAGCAAATTTCTGTACAGACACTATACCAATACCATTATATTTATAATAACAAATTTGTTCACTTTGAAGTCATGTGGAACAGTTTCAGTGTTTTTCAAACAGTCAGGAGTTATACAGCTATAAAGTGGCTGATGGTACCTTATCGGTATGTAATGTTAACAAAAGATAAGTTTGCCTTAATCATTACATTTATATGATGGTAACATCAATAGAAGGAAAAATTAATGGGAATCAGGATAAAATAAGGCACACGACAAAATGGAAGGTGATTTGATACAACCAGTGCAGCTTTACCAAGGGCAAATCCTGTCTGACTTAGTGGCCTGATGGAATCTAGGCGGAGCCAGAATGTTGTCAGCTCCACGAAGGCACATCACCTCCTGAGGACTGCCCACAGCCTCAGAATATGGCTTATAACGATAGTGAGATGGAATGATCAAAGGTGTTTGAAAAGGAAAAGGTTTTAATAATGACAACAATAACAAACTATACAAAGCAGAAGTGAAATAAGCTGTGCAAAGTGCAGGGAGGATCCTTACACCTGCTATCACACCCTGAAAATGCCCTGCTCTCCTTTAAGTATGTAACAATCTATGCAGGGTTTTTGTCATCCTGCCCAATAGAAATAGCTTCACGTCTTGAGGTACAGCTCAAGGATGCAACAGGTGCCTTTGTCCTGGCATGAGGCCAATTATGGATAAAAGAACATCAAAGTTTCTGATTCTTTGCCTTATAAGTGACACAAAGAATGAAACTCAAATCCTTTCCTAATATGGGAACACCTGCTAGGGTTGGGGTGCATTTCTACAGTGGCCTTCTAGGATGGAGTGACTCCATCAGTGGACAAGGCAAGGCTTACAGGTGTCATTTATCTGGAATTCTGTAAAGACTTTTGACACAACCCCCATCGCATCCTTCTCTCTCAAATGAAAAGACATGTATTTGATGGGTGGACTGTTCAGTGGATAAGGCAGTGGATGGATGGTCACATCCAAAGCATGGTGGTGAAGTGCTCAGAGTCCCAATGGACATCAGTGACAAGTGGTATCCCTCCGGGGTCTGTATTGAGACCAGTGATATTAAATTAATATCCTCAATAATGACACAGGTGAAGGGACCAAGTGCACACTCAGTAAATTTGCAGATGACACAAAGCTGAGGGGTGCTGTTGGCACACCTGAAGGATAGGATACCCTCCAGAGGGACCTGGACAAGTCTCAGCAGTGGGACTGTGGGAATCTCATGAGGTTCCAACAAGACGAAAGACCTGGCTTGGGGCAACCCCCTGTATCAGCACAGGCTGGGGATTAACAGACCAAGAGCATCCCTGCACAGAAGGACTTGGGGGTGCTGTGGGTGAGAGACTGGACATGACTCAGGCATGAGCTCTCCCAGCCCAGAGAGCCAAAGGTGTCCTGGGTTGCATCCAAAGCCCGGTCACCAGCAGGGCAGAGAGGGGATTCTGCCCCTCTGCTCTGCCGTGGTGAGACCCCACCTGCAGTGCTGCATCCAGCCCTGGGGTGCCCAGCACAGGAAGGACATGCACCTGTTGGAGAAAGTCCAGAGGAGGGTCACCAAGATGATCAGAGGGATGCAACACAACTGCTATGAGAAAAGGTTGAGAGAATTGGGATTTTTCACCCTGGAGAAGAGCAGGCTTCAGGGTGACCTAATGTTGGCCTTTCAGTACCTGAAGGAGCCTATGGGAAGGATGGAGAGAGACTATTTACAAGGGCCTGGAGTGACAGGACAAGTGGGAATGGATTCAAAGTGAAGGAGACCCACTTTATATTAGATATTAGGAAGAAATTCTATATTGTGAGAATGGTTAGGCACCCAAAGAGTTGCCCAGAGAAGTTGTGGATGCCCTATCCCTGGAAATATTAAAGGCCAGGTTGGAGACTGGAATGATAATTTAGGTCACTTCCAACCCAAGCCAATCTGTGATTCTACGAAATACTAAAAAGGAGTGTTGAAAACTTAGTCTGTCCAAGGTATAATTTCACCTTATTTATTCACAGAATAGGGTCAATATTATTGTCCTTCCTTCAAAAAACCAGCCTATAGAGAACATGCAGACATTTCTCTCAAGCATTGTTCTTTCAGAAAAACAATTATTTCCTCTGGGCATCACACTTTATTTGTTGTGTTCGTCGGCAGTGAGGGGCCAGGACAAAGGAAAGGCTGCCTTTCCCATCATCAGTCCTTGAGTCCTTAAACTCAAATTTGTTTTAAAGAAGTACTTTCTAGACCAGTACAGACCAAATATCCAGGCAGGGGGGCTCCCTGAGGTGTGGGTGCTGCTGCACCAATGTGTAGGCTAAACAAAAATTGAAAAAATTGCTGTATTGTAAAAGGAATTTTACCGCATGACCTGGTTTAGGGAAGAGAAGATCTTTTATATCTTGCCAGACCAATAAAACAATAATTATTTTATCTAAACAATAGAATTTTATGCCAGGATATCTGCATAACTCTACTATGAATCATATTGATTTTCAGTATTTACAAGCAGAATAAATTATTATTCTCAAGAGAGAAGACCTGGGGACATTTGGAACCCCTATAGTTAGGCAACACCTCAAGTGTTTCTGGTATCTGTAATTTTACACTCAGGTGCTTATATCCATTTGTAGTTCTAATGGTTTATCTATGTGAATTCTGTTGCCATGACCCCAGATCTTGGCAAGACATATTGACCTGATTTCAGTTGGGTAAAACATTGGGAATCAACAAATACAAGGGGTTTTCCAGGAGTGTGGAGAAGGGCAGCAGCAACTAGCAAAATATATATAGCAGAAATAGCTGAAATAAACCATGGAGACAGGCTGTTACGTGTGCTACACCTAAAGGGCCTCAGATTTGGATTCTCCAGTTGTCAGTATCAGGTGAACTTCTTTTGTAGTCTTACTCAAAAGACACTGGGAACATGGAGACTATAGATGACTTGTTAGGACTGGGTCAATGGAAATAAATCACCTGTAGTCAACAAGAAGCTCAGGCTTAAAATCTTCACTGAATTAATATTTATTTTGGAGATAATACCAGTCCCTGGTGTGCCTATCATTAATTTGAGAGGTGTAACTAATCCCACTCATTCCAAAATGTGTATTTTTGAAGTTTTTGTAATTCTACTACCTTCTGTGGGACTACACACCTGCTTAAGATGAAACACATGCTTCTGTGCTTTGCTGAATATGAGCTTTGGATTTAGTAAAAGCTTAAAGACTGACAATAATAATAACAATAAAACTGCTATAATTAAGACAGTGACACTAAGATGGTTTCCACTGTGGCTATGCTGAGCCATATATACGGTAACATACAGCACAGTAACAGTAATTACACACTTCGCTAGTTTTTATTGTAATGTATGCTACAGTGCAACCTAATTTCCATCCTGTGCATATTAACCCAAGATACATTTAGAGTGTTTACTACCTGGGTCGTTTGAACAGGAATGGGGATTATGTGTTTAATGTGCATGTAGAATAAAAATAACATTTGCATTACTTATATGGAACCAGGAGTTATAACGAAACCTTCCACTTCCTAACCACAGGACTTTTGAATATTTACTTATTAAAACAGCCTGCTTTGAGACTGTATTCAAGCAAAGTTTTCACTTTACAACCTTACAGACTTGAGTTCCTAAAATATTGCTTTTGTTGTCAGACCCCCTTCAGGCAAGAACTCATTATGTTCAAAGTCTAATCAATGTATATAATTGGAAGGCAAACAATGCTGAAGTACAGCATTGTCAAATTAAACCCAATTTTGAATACTGTAACTAGTTAAGTACTTGAGTGCTTCAGCAATTTATGTTATATGGAGTATCCAAGCAACTTGGCTGCATTTAAAAGAACATCGTTGCTGCAACCCCCTTTTCCATCTGTGGGGTTTATAACTCAGCTGTTTTAATGTGCTTTGGGCTGAGCAAAGGTGGTATACAAGCTCTTGAGCCAGATGCTGTAATTCTCCCTCCCTTAAGCCCTGCAAAATTAAAAAGCTGTGGGTTGGGCTGCTTTTGAGAAGTTTTTCATTATAGAATAGGAATGGGTAATTTTGGCCAATTTGGGATGTTTCATTCATACCCATAAAATACAAAAGTGCATTCATTTTTCACACTAAGGTTGTGCAACTCAGCAGTCCTACTTAATAGCTGGTGCAAAAATTAAGATGGTAAAACACAGCTACCACTACAAGTATCAGGAAAGATTTTGGTTTATGAGTTTCCAGCTCAGTTTTACTCCCTGTCGGCTACAAAAAAAACAAAAACCAAAAAAACCCCAACACTTGGCCATCTTATTTCTTCAGTCTCCTCTGTTTCTGCTTTCCCAAACTGTTAATTTCTTTTTTTTTATATGAATCTGTTGGTTTGTGCCAGATATTTATGGCCTGGCCTTTATTCTCAAACCTCTTCTCATTTGTGTTTATTGGTTAGAAACCATGAATCAGACATTCCCAATTAGGACCAGGGTATTTTTGCATGTGTAAATCTGATGACTAATTTTTTTTTTCTGTGATTAATGGTTAATTTTCTCTCCCCTCAGTCATCTGGGAGACTGATAGTGATGACTATCCAAAAAAACTCAACAAATAATATACTTATTAATTTTTGGCATAGACAGAATTTGAGGGTAAAAGTGAACATGTGATCTTCTAGCATTATTTCCAACTATGTAAATTCTATCCATGTGTATTTTAATTTTCAAGAACATCACTGGAAAGGGCAGATGTCTCTTTCTTCACTTCTTTTCAGACTATTTCTTTCTGGGCACTATTAAGAGTCACATTCTCTCAGACTTTTATTTATTTACTTACTTTTGAACACCTTTTGATTGGTTCATTAAAGATAATGGAGTAGTTCCTAGACACACATTTACATGCAGTTAATGTGTATCATGCCATCTGGAACTAATGATCTTGCAAAGACAACTTACTTGCTAATAAATCACTTTCAGCTATACTTACCCAGGCTTAGAAGGGTTGGTTTGGGTTTGTTTTGCTTATCAAAAACAACAAATTTTTAAACCACTTCCAAATTTTCCTATATCTTTCAAATTTACTTTAGGGTTCAATTTTGCCACTCTTACCCATGCAAAGGAGATGTAACTACAGCAGTAACCACTGACATCACTGGTCTTGTGGGATAGAGAGAAAATTCTTCACTTGATTTGTGATATCACGTTTGAATCCACAAAATTATTTAGGTTTATATAAGAAACAGGTTGTCCTCACTTTGGCACAAAACAATGTATACCCATTTAAATATGTTTAATCTTAAACATGAGAAGAACTAATGCTGTAATGGATAATCATACTCTTAAAGAGTCTTAGTAGACTATGTATGCAGGTATATCTGTTAAAATTTTCAAGAAAAATTTGATTTGGGGCATATGCTATTAAATAAAATGATAATTTTCCCTCTTTTACTCTTCCTTTTCTTTCTTCAGTCCATAAAGCTGGTTAAATCTGGATGCATTTATTCCAAGATTTTTAAGGAAATATCTGGTTAAATTCTGGTTTGCCTTTCATGACAACATCTTCATCTTTTTTTATAGAAACACATCTTTCTGTGCTTGCAGTTTATGATCCCAGAGATGACTGATCTAGGTGGGGGCTGAGAGCTATGTGGTCTCTGTGAAGCAGAACTAATTAGCACAAATATAGAATTGTACTGAGGCTTTCAGGATACATAAGGACAGATTTGTAGGCTGCTGCCAGGTGCCACGAAGTCATTCATGTTCAAGAAGTCTTTAACAAGGTGCAACACCACCCTAGGTAAACACATGTGATCTGCTGAATTTGTGATAGTAACACCAACAGTTTTCAAAGTAATTTTTAAATTTTTTTTTTTGTGTTAGCATGGTACAAATAGTGTTCAGGCTGCAGGTAGATGGCTGTGTTTCTGACTTTGTCCTGGCTTAATATTAAACTAGCTGTACAGAAGTGAAACTATTTGGGAGTGATACGAGTGGTGACAAAGAGATGTGGGAAGTGAAAAAGTTGGCCATAGAATGGAAAAAGGAAAAATCAGGTTTGTGACAAATGTATTTAATGCTTCCTGAGGGACAGTCCTGCCCCTAATCACTGGGGGACAATAAAGCAAACCTACACCACACAAGTCAGGTATGCTTCAGTGACCACAGCTGGGGAAGGGGGATGCTTTTCCTGGATGGCTGGAAAATGCTGGATGGCAATCTCCAATCACAGAATTATCTGCTCATATAAAACATGTACATATGGGCCAATAGACCTAATGTAGATTGTGGTACTAGACTTATATTGGTAATACTTGTGGAAATAGACTTATATTGACACCTTGAGTATTGTGTCCAGTTCTGGGCCCCTGAGTTTAGGAAGGACGTTGAGATGCTTGAACGTGTCCAGAGGAGGGCAACAAAGCTGGTGAAGGGATTGGAAAACAAGCCATACGAAGAATGACTGAGGGAGCTGAGGTTGTTTAGCCTGGAGAAAAGGAGATTTCAGAGGTGACCTTATCAATTTACAGCTTCCTGAAAGGTGGTTGTAGACAGCTGGGGGTTGGTCTCTTTCTCCAGGCAGCAACTGATAGAATGAGAGGACACAGTCTTAAGCTGCATCAAGGGAAATATAGGTTGGATATTAGGAAGAAGTTTTTCACGGAAAGAGTGATTAAATACTGGAAGAGTCTCCCCAGGGAGGTGGTGGAGTCACCATCCCTGGATGTGCTTAAAAGGAAACTGGATGTGGCACTTGATACCATGACCTAATTGAGGTGTTAGGGCTGGGTTGGACTCGATGATCTTGAAGGTCTCTTCCAACCTACACATTCTGTGATTCTGTGATTCTGTGATTCTGTGATTCTGTAGTTCTGTGATTCTGTGATTCTGTGATTCTGTGATTCTGTGACAGCAAATTTGGTCATCAAGTTTCCAAAATTTAGGGATGAAGTAAGCTTAACATAGGGATGTCTGAAGTTTCAACTCCACCTCTCTGTTTCTTTCTCTCATGTATCTGACACCTTACTCATTCTCAGTATGTTGTATTTTCCGTATGTAGACCAATTCTGTGCCCTTTCTTCATGCTCTCTTGCATTCTTAGCCTGGTTTCTCCTGTGGAATTAACTAATTGTATTTCCCTTTTGCTAAGGGTAAGGGCTTGTTCTCTGAGACTGCAATCTTGTAATTAAAGAAAGCTTACAATGCCAGTGTCAATCACACAGCTCTGAAAGTGGATAGCAATGACCTCAGCTATGTCCCTTTATGCAGCACCTTTCAGACTATGATCAGGAAAGTAATGTTTTAGGAACATGGATCTGACTCAGCCTGTAACTAAGGGTTTAAATGCTGCTCAGACTTCTGGTCCTGACCCATTCTTTTCTGTGCTTTACAAGATAATATCCACATATGAAGAATGTATGAAAGACTACATTTTTCTATTTTCACTCAAAACATGCTGTGCTAAAAATGTCTTTGTAGGATCTAAATGGAAAGGCATCGCAGAATGGTTTGGGCTGAAAACGATCTTTAAAAGTCATCCAGTTCAAACCCCTTGCAATAAGAAGAAACATCTTCAACTAGATCAGGCTGCTCAGAGCCCTATCCAGCCTGACCTTGAATATTTCCAGAGATGGGGCATCCACCATATCCCCAAGCAATCTGTTCCACCATAATAACAAAAAAATCTTGCTTATATCTAATTTTATATCTACTTTAATTCTATCCTCTTTCAGTTTAAAACCATTACCCCTTTTTCTATTGCATCAGACTTGACTAAAAAGTTTGTCCCCATCTTTCTTATAAGCCCCTCTGAAGTATTGAAGGGTTGCAAGTAGGTCTCCCCAGAGCCTTCTCTTCTCCAGCTCCAGCTCTCTCAGCCTGACTCCATAAGAGAAATGCTCCAGCCCTATGACCATACTCATGACCCTGCTCTGGAATGTCTCTAGCAGATCCACATTGTTCGTGTATTGGGGTTGCCAGAAATGGATGCAGTTCTCCAGGTGGGGTCTCATGAATGCAGAGAAGGGGAGAACTACATTTCTTGACCTGCTGTCCACACTTCTTTTGATGCAGCCCAGGACAAGTTTGGCTTTCTGGAGTGTGATTGGACATTGCCAGGTCATGTCCAGCTTTTCTTCCTCCAGCACCCCTAAGTCTTTCTCTTCAGGGCTGCTCTCAATCTGCTCATCTCTACAGTGCAACAAATAAAAAAATCATGTTATATGTTACAGTTATGGTCTTCAGCCCTGTGATTTAGAAGACTGGGATCAAAATAGTCATTTCACAGAGTTTTCTATAAAAACTAAAACAAAAATACAAACCAAATAATATCAGAAAATATTTTAACCTGCCCTTTTGCTTCCTTCCATTCTAGATAAAAAGAAGTGCTAGAAGACATAATTTCCTTGTGCTGTCTTTCAATATAACAAGTTCTTCTCACCCACCTCAAGTGAATGTTATACTCAGAAATGTTCTGAGGATATGTCAGCAGAAATCTTGACTTCCAAATTATAAAAGTAACGGTTAAGGAAGTACTAGTTATTAATGCATCCTTCCACTACTACACGTTTAGCACACATGTACAGAGTGATTTAAGCCTGGTGTAAAGATGACTGAGGTAGGTGGATCCCAAGCTGGTAAATCTGCATAAAAGGGTGGGAATTTGTCAGGCTGGGTGTGAGGACCATCTAGATACATTAGTGTGATGCTTATGTGAAGCCTTGTTCTGTGTTTTTGCGTTCTGTTTCTGGGCTGTCTGCTGTGGGACAGGCTCCAGTTGCCATGTTGATGTGATATAGTGTCTCCCTGAGAGTCTTAAAACCTTTCTCCATAACATACACTATTTGAAAAGATTGCTTGTGAACACTTTGTTTTCTGAATTGTTTCAATTTCTTACCAGCCACATTAATTGTGTAATTTGATCTATCACTTCTGTTCTTTCGAAACACAATGTAAGTGTAAGTGGAGACATGGTTTTCTAAAGGAAGAGACATGAAATTAGTTTCCTTTTTTGAAAATCATATAAAGATGGAATCCAAATGCCTTGCATAGGTAGCTAACCTAGACAGATTGGATTTCCTTTTAGAGGCCCTCAGAGGTACTTATCTTCCCCATTAACTATATTGGAAGCCAGAGTATTTGTTTTAGTAATAAAAGGTATATTATTCTCCTATTAGCCATAGAGAATACAATCCATGAACCTTGGGACTTTTCCATTGGGCATAAAACATTACTTGGGTCACAGGTTTGATTTTTGACCATATGGTAAAGATGATGTCTACATTTCCTCTTAGTTTATGCTGCATATTTAGATTTTCAGATGATTACTATTGCTTCTAGGTAAATCAATAAAATATGTTTTAATGTTCTTGAAATCACTGAATTCCAATAAATCCAGGGGACCATTTGGCAGGAGTAGAAATTTCAATACTATGGTATAAGATATCAACACAAAAAATCAAAGTCTAGCTGAAATAATTCTATATTTGACCACTGTTTGAAATATGCTAATGTTTTTGGTAAATATCAACTAATTATTAAATGAAAATCATCATATTTATGACATTTTTTAATTATAAAGAATGGTTTAAGCTAGGTGGAGCAGAGGATTAATATTTAAAATTACCTCAGTCTACCAGAAAATTGGTTCAAAATTGACAAAATGTGATTCAACAAAACTCTTATGTGCAACCTGGTTAAATCAATTGCACACATAGAAAATGAAGACTAGCCAACTAGGCAACACCACAGCAAAATGCAGTGGAGCTAAAATGGACAGAAAACTGAACACAACATCAACAAGTTGTTGATAAAAGGGCAAATCACCTTCAGCAACACAGGAAAAGTAATGTTGAAGAAAGACAACTAGGTAATTATTGCTCACTATCCTGTGCTAGGGGAGGCAGCATCTAGGGTACTATCCCTGTTTCAAGAAGATGAAGATAAATTTGAATGAATCCAAAGGAGGCATACAAGGATGATTAGGGGCTAGAAAACATGACCTCTGAGGAAATGTTCTAAATAATTAGATTTTCTTATTCTAGAAGAGAGAGAATGGGGTTAAGAGAAAGGGATGAAGTCTGCAAGAGTGGCATGTGGGAGCTGTGGTAAAATATGCAAAAGGTTGGAGTTATCTGTTGTTCTCAGAGTCTACTGGGTTTGTGATATGAAAACTAATTTCCTTAATTCTTGAGGGAGTGAGACCAAAAAAATGTCTTTTTGTTATATACTAGGAATTTATTAATTTTATTATTTGAATTTTTAAATTACTAATTTAAATATTTCTTAGTTTTTGATAATTTAATTAATTTTGTTGCCTTTTTTTCTTTTCTTTTCTTTTGCCCAGTCTCTGGAGAACAACAGCAAATAATTGTTCCTTCAGAGAAAAGGAACAAATTTCTCTTTACTCCTAAAGAGTAAAGAGAAAAACCTTTTATTTTTTTTTAGCGAAGTTCTATTTTCCCTTTCCCACTCTGAAAATGTTTTGAAAGTCTCAAAAGCTTGAAAAGTATAGAGGTGACCTGCATGAGGTATTGATAGCAATACTGAAACACAGAACCACAGCAGCTATGAGGTTGGAAGGGACATCTGGAGGTCAGGAGGTCCAACCTCTTTGCTCAAGAGAGGCCAGCCAGCGACAAATGCAATGTCCATATTCCCAGCAGCATGTCCATATGGCTTTTTGGATACCTCCAAGGACCACAAGCTCCACTAGTTCTTTGGGCAACCTGTGCTACTTCTTTGTCATCCCCATGGGCAAAAAATGATTCCTGCTGTTCAGAGGGAACCTTCCCTGTTTAAATCTGTGCTCATTGTCCTCCTGTCAATGTTCCTGGGAACCATTGAAAAGAGCCTGGCTCAGCCTCTTAACACCTTCCTTTCAGGAATTTACATGCTTTGATATTTTTAAGCCTTCTTTCTTCTAGGTTCAACAATCCCAGCTCTTAGTCTGTCCTCATAGAGAAGATAATCTAATTCCCAGCCATTACACCAGTTTTCAATCCACATGAAATAGAAAATATAGTAGAACAGAACAGAGTAGATATAATATATGTATGTATAAATATAAATATAAATAAATATATACATAAAAACTATAGTTAACCATTTTTCTATTTGGAAGTGATTTGAGTGAATGCATTAGAACTTCCAATTAAACTTACTGATGGAAATATGTCGTTCTATGATTCAGCTTGATTATTAGATTGATAAAAGCTGTGATGTTCCTCTTCTGCTTTGAATGACAATCTTTCTTTTTTTTCCATGAAAGTGGGACCACCTTCTAAGAATCCAGAAGCAAGGGTGAGAGATGGGGAGTTGCAGACTCTAAAGCCAAAGTCAGGTCATTTTTGAATCCCAAGACTTTCAAATTTTTTATTTCCTGCAAGGCTGAAAGCAAAGAGAGAGTTATATCTGAACTGACAGCTTCATAATTTGGACTCTTAGATACAATTCATTTTTAGTTAGTTTAAATAATATATTTGAAACATTTAGAAATATTTGCATAGTTTCTCCATAAAGAGAATGGGAAGTGAAGGGGGGAGGCAAAATGAGCACATGAATAGCCTGGGTACATGAAATATTATTACTTTTATGCTCATAGATTAGTCTATACAGAAATGTTCTGACTACTTGGGGGAGAACATTCTTTCGCATCATTGGATCTTTTAAATACTTCTAGTTTTAGAAAATATTAACATTAATTTAGAAAACATTAATGTTTAGAAAACATTAATGTGCATATTTAATTTCATCCATTCAGCATTTGCTTAGAAAATGGACTACTCATTAGCAGGTATTCCTGTTTGGCTCATGGAGCATTCTGAAATCTTGCCTGTGCACTCAGATGCCCACCACAGCTCTCAGAGAGGTCAAAGCCAATGCCTCCTCTGGCTGTCAGCATTCAGACTTTCCTACCTTGCTTTGTTTCACTTTCTATCTCAACATGAAAAGGCATCTTCCATTTTAAGTCTGACTAATTCTGCTAAGAGAAAGATCAAGAGCACCCTTTGCAAAAAACCAAATGTTGTGGGAGGTAGACATTTTCAAAATATAAAGAAACTAAAATTAGAAAAATGCTTACATCAATACCAAGCCACATGATCTATCAATTATCTGCTCTTACTACATTTTAATGAAAAAATATGTTTGATTGTTGATCAGATGCATAAGTGGCCTTTACTGGTCCCCAGTCAGCCCCACTTGGGCCCTCCTCAAACCCTTCTGATGGTCCATTTCAGCTCAGCCCTTGTTTCCTTTTGCTCCTGGGCTTCCTGGATGGATTCAGTGCAATGGATACCCCACTTATGATATCTTGCCAAAGTTTTATCACATACACATTTTGCTTGTGATAGATGCTGGCAAAAGATGTAGGACAGAAATATTAAGTTTTAGCTTTTTACTGCAAAAATTCTATGCCAGATTTTTTTCCCTGAAAAGATAATGCAAAAGAGGGAAAAAATCTTTTTAAAAAAGGAAAAATTATATAGTTTCTCTGAGTAATTATTAGTGACTTCTCTGTGTAGGAAATGAACACCTTCCAGGATCCTGTCTATCATCTTTTCTCTGGTCTTTAGCCAGAGCTAAGGTTGTGAGTGGAATTTTTCTGATGAACCTCACAGAGCAACAGCCTTGATAGCAAATAATTATTTGCATGCATGATGAGATGTGCAGCTTGTTCAAGAAGTCTTCCAGACATGCACAAACAGCAAATTTCAGAACACCTTTCACTTCTACATAATAATTGCAAATCACTTGGGCTGCTACCAATATTCAATTGCAAAACACCAGTTTCACCATCAACTTTGTCAGAAGTCACTCTTGCTGCTCAGCTGAAATAATAATAATAATTGCCAGAATCAACTGGGAACCTCAGGGATTAGGAGTATAAATCCCACAATACAGCTGAACATCCTTGCTTGGTGTTTTCGCAAGCCAATTATTTTCAGGAATGGCACTGACTAGGGAGTGAAGGATGCTAGAGAAGGCCTTTTACACCAGTTTGTCTATTTAAGCTCTCTTCCATGCAGCCTCTGAAACATAATGATTTATTCAGGATAGCAAATAAATTCTCTTCCAACAGCCTGAAGAGAATGTCTGTGGAGCAAGGCTCTAAGGACATCTTTTTATTCCTTTGTGACTAGTTTTGAACCAGTCATGATAAAAAAGCGTAAAAACCCCATAAACATTTTTGCTGATTGTGTGCTGTATGGTTCAGATAAGAAACAAATTGTGTTACTTAAATCATTCAAGCTGCTATTATCATGTATGTCTTGCATCATACAATCCTGATCCACAAGTTCTCACTGAAAATACTTTTTTGGTGCCTCAGGTGTACAGGCTCTTGCTTCATAATGAGCTCAGTTTTTGAATTATTTTCTGAAGTGTAGTGTCTGCATTTTACTGATACAGAGAATTTGGTCTGAAAAAAAAAAGCAAAACTAAAAATTATAAAATAATTTTAATGGATTAGTAATTTTGAGTATTCTTTTTGAAAAATAAGTAGCTTAATAATGAGTCATAGATATTTAGCAACACATTTCAATTCCTGTACTTGCCTTGAAAGAAAGTCATTCAGTCCATTTCACCCAATCTAGTGACTTATGCTGTGTGTGAAGACCAATCTAAAAAATAAGGGCCTGAATTTCGATTTGTTCCAGCTGCTTTTATAGAGCTGAGATATAGTATAGATGGCTATGTCTGTGCGAGTTTGTTTGTGTCTCCTATGATCAATAGAGAGACGTAAATATTTTTAGGGCACAATTCATTTGACCAAATGTAGACATCTCATTTAGGATGAAATGAATTTTACCTTGGCAATACTTAATTGTCTCTATGGATTAGATAGAGTTATCTACACTTGGTCAGACAAGTCATACTGAGCAATTGAGAGGGACAGAAAAACTTGATACAATCCTAGAAGAACTTTGAGATTTGAATATTTTTCTCTTTCCTGAATGGGTTAAAAGTTTTTAAGGGTTTCAGAAAATGTGTATACTTACAGGAAAACAAACCAATGGCCACATTAATGACTCGGGTATTGCCCTTCTGGTTTTCCTCTCTTTTTTAATACTACACAGTAATATGAATTTTATATTAAAGACAGTATGACCTTGCTCTATACATAAAAGTAGTATAACACTAGAAAACACGAGAAGTTAAACATTCTGGATATTAGTAATTTCTAATATTAAAGTAATTTTTCTTTTGCTGGCAACTTCATGGGTTGTGCTTCTAGAGTTGAGATTAATATTAAATTCAGTTTCAATCTGAACAAGCTCAACTTATTCAAAAGCATTGCACCAGAATTACTCTGAGAAGTATATTGGCGTGAAAACCAAATAACTATTTTCCGTAATAACAAAATTTCCAGTCAGCTTTGCGCATTGAAACCACAGCACTACCAACCTGACAAATGAAAATTCAAATATCCAGAAAAAATATGTAGAGTTATAGCTGTGTACTCTTTAGAGATAAGCCATTACCACACAGTGCCACCTGAAATTCTGGCAGTGATGAAGCATGACTTTGTCTTCCTTTCAATCACTGGGCAGAAATCCTGGAGCTTTGCTTCTCAGAGTTACCTATTGGAAACTACCCTGCTGTGGAGAAAAACCCCAGCTGATGTGGGCTCATCCCTGTCCTGCCTGAGCAGTCCTAGCACTCTCCAGATGAAGCCAGTCCCATCTGTGTGTCACACAACCATCAGTACTGGTGCCCTTCAGAACATTTTGGTTTCCTTGTGTCTCTGACACATACTCATTATTTTCTGGGGTCTGCTTATCTCTGCTTCAGTTCAAAGGAACAAAAAGAATGAAAAGGTTATGTCAGAGCTCATCACAGCAGTGCTTTTCCAGCATTATATTTTGTGGCTTGTGCTCTTACGAGGGTGCAGAGAACAAGGCTGGCTCAGAGGCTGTTAGAACAATACAACTGCCAGAGAAAAACAGCAATGATGTGGTTGGTACACTTCCATGCTCCTGATTTGGAGTGAGTATCATAGTGGTCTTGTCAGTGTGTCTTGGTTTCATCTTGGAACTGTGTGGTTTCAGAAGGAAAGTGAAGTCTGAACAGCACACAAACTTGGCATTTAAGAGAAAAGACCTATCAAGTGAAAACTGGGGCAAGCCAAGGTGACAAAGTTGTTTTTTTGCTAGCGCCAAGTGGTGTTGCATCACTGTTGTTGGAAGCTCTTCTGGCCTGGGGTGGTCCTACTGTGCTTGGAGCCTTGCCTTGTTGCTCTCTCTAACCACACATCACCCATTCCCCTGCAAGCCCCCAGAAAACAGAGATGAAGACAGAAGAGTGCAATGTAGTTGGAGTGGTTACGCAAAATGATTTGGACAGCTACATGCATTAACAAGAGACAGGAAAATAGAGCAACCACAAGAGAAAGTCTCAAAAAACAGGAGCCTTTTGGAGCTGTTCTAGTGGATATATCTCTGCAGCCTGCTCAGCCTTTCTGGCAGCTCTAGAAGCGGTTGGAACCAAAACACAGGATAATTCAGAATATTTCTGCTTTTGCCAGACTGCCTTATCCCAGAGAAATGCAGACGGTAGGTGCTCCTGTTGCACAGTATTTCCTTTACCTTTCTCTAATCATCACCACCTTGAGAAAAAATAGAGGTGAGAAAATTAAGGAATGATGTAGCTAAACCTCTCAGGCCCAAAATAGTAGAAATGGGGAAGTCAAAAGGGAAAAGACAGCAAAAATAGTTTTTACTACAAATGAACTCCAATTTTCTTTTCAGAGGAGTTGTGGATGCCTGTTTTGGTTTGGGAAGACAGGTATCTGCCAGGTAAAAGCTGGAATTTCCCTTGGAATGGAGAGTGTAAACCACCCCCCTTTTTTCCAATTATAAATTTATAGTCAGAGGCTCCTAGGCAAAAATTTTGGGAATAGGAATAGCAGTTCTTTACTAGTATGTATTACAAAGCAAACAAATAACCCCCAAACAACTACAGCATTAATTACAAAAGAAAACAGTACCAAGAACCTTGAGGGCTTTGTTTCACAAAACCCAGGGCAGTTTGGTATCAGTACCACTGCAGGATCCTCAGAGCACCAAGCTGAAACAGTGGAAAAGTCCCAGGCTGGTAGCTGGGATGGCAGAGTGTCCCGGCCGGCAGGGGCAGGATGTCCTGGCAGCGCAGGGGGTGCAGGGTCACGCTGTAGCAAGACGAGCAGTGCCAAAGAAGCCGAAGGCGAGGCATGTCTGGCCCAGCTCCCGCGGGTGGCAGAGAAAGCTCAGGATTCAGGCCGAGACGGTGATAGTAGATTTCCCAGGACTGGATCCCTTTGGCCACAGAGAAATTCCTCCAGTCAGCAACAGCCCAGCTGTTCTCTCTCCCCGAACGCTGAAGAAAGAACAGCCCGCAGCTGCCTCAAGCTCTGCCCTTTACCTGCATTATCTCCCCCTTCAAACTTCATCCACCTCTTTGTTTTGGTTAAGTACTCTCAAGTATCCAACACTTGGTCTCCTTGGTAACTTATGGGGAAAAAATTCTTTAGAAAAAGAAGGAACAAACCTAACTCCCAACAATGCCCCATCTCTGAAAGTTTTTAATGTCAGGTCTGGTGGAACTCTGAAATACCTGATCTGGTGAAAGGTGTCCCTGGCCACAGCAGGGTTCTTGGAACTAGATGGTCTTTAAGGTCCTTTCCAATTGAAGCCAATCTATGATTCCATGATTAAACATTCAAGTGAATGTACACCAAATATGACAACAAATATACACCACAAAAACACACAAAATGACAGCCATATGGTAACTTTGTTTCTGAAAATAGCCTAGTGTGGAGCAGTCCCATTTTTGAGTAATTTTCGACTTAGTCATGCATAGGTGACCAGCTGTGGGCTAATTATGGAAATTTGAAAAGCACCTACACTTACGTGAAAATGAAGCATGAATGAAGATGTCATAGTGGACAAAAAGACTGAGGTGATCTTTTGACTTTTCTGAGCCTGGAAAAAACAGCCTAGTTGTTTTATCAGGGGTAGATTTAATAAGCTTGAAAAGAGATCAGAGGCAAGACATTTTAGACAAAGTACACACACAGATAAACCTGTTCTAGAGCAGGCTCTTGACAGAGCAATTGGTATTTGCCCAGAAAAATGCATTACCACTGACTCCATGTGAGATAGACAAGGTTGTAGCAGTGCCAACTTTCTGCAAGGGAAACCAAAATACTGCAGAAAAAAAGAAAAGAAAATGAAATCAAAGATAGAAAATAGTGAAACATCAGGCAGAGTTTAAAGTCAGAATCCTCACTAAATCATACAGAGTTGCAAGACACCTAAGATTTTGAAAAGATGCAAGACCTGCAAAAGATTATGCTGCTTTGCGAAAGTTTGCAAGTGGAAGGCAGAGTTTGCACAGCATGGACAAAGAGGATGCCAGCAGCATTATTAGTTTGGATGGTTTTTTCAAAGCAAGAATGGATAAAACTGCAGCAGAAATTAGCTATCAACAAAAAAGTCAATATATTATTTATGAATTCTAAGTTGAACGAGGAGCACAGATTTACCCTGTGCAAGGTAAAGCTGAGGGTAGCTGTGTTCTGGGCAGACTTTCTCCTTTTCTCTGTTTACAAAGATATGTGTTACACTGGGCAGTGATATTGGAAAGCAATCATTTTTCCTTCCCCCAAAGCAGTAGACCTCTGGATACACAAGCTGAGCCAAAAATGTTATTAGAAACAGTGCTTTTGGCACTGAGCAAAAAGCCACAAGCCTTATGATTAAAACTTTGTACTTTAGGGAACTTACTCCCCAAAGGGAAGATGAAAACTAAATATATGGGTAAATAATGAACTGGAAAAGTTACAAGTTACGCTTTCACTGTGTGTGCATGTGTGTGTATATATACTCATTTTCAAGTGGAAACAAGTTAAGCCTCTGGTCTCATCAGGGAACGAACTGACTGGGAATTCAGGGGATCAAAGCAATTGAGGATGAGTTAATTTATAAAAAATAAGAAAACTCTCAGTAGGATCAGGAATAAAACTGGCAGAACTCAAATGTCCTGGAGTTAATGAGTTTAAGAACTGACAACATGTGTGTACTTAATAGTAGGTAAAAAAGAAAAGCAAACTGCCTTTTATGTTCTGTGTGTACATTCAATATAGCAACATGAATTTGCACTGTTCACAGTTAACCTTCCCTTCGGGAGACACTGGCTCTGCCTGTTGTATTACATCAGCTGTAGCTCTTCCTCAAACCTGAATTCACCTTCTACATGAGCAGTTCAAAAGTAAATTTGCCATCGGAGGATTAAGGTCTTGGGGAGCTCCTGATTCCTCTCTTTAGCTGGCACAAAGGCAGGCTGTCGTCCACCAGATGTGCTTGAATCGGGCTCAGGGAGGGTAGGACCAAGGACATCCTAGCACCTAAGTAGCCAATGTGACCTCTGCTCTTCCAAGAGGTGAGGTTTACAGTTTTTGAACTTGTCTTAGGTTGAAATGCAAGATGTAACCGAAAGTATGTATTCTATTACCATCTGTTAAAACCATGTGGGGCAGTGTTCTTTATCTCGTCTATCCTTCATAACTCTGGGTGGGTGTATCTTCTGTTAATGGACCAGCTGTTAAAACCAGGTGGGGCCATGTTTTTTATGTCATCCATGACCCATCCTTCTCCAGGGGAATATCTGCTGCTAATGGGCCATCGAGGCTCATTGCAGGACTGATAAAATTATATCATCCCATTGTGAGACGCTCCACTCAGGGAGAGGACCCAAGCATTCCTACCTGAATAAAAATCTGAGATTCAGAGCAGCAGGAAAGCCTGTTTTCCACTGGAGTCCCAAAGGAAGACCAGACCCATCTACACCACCACTGGACCTTCAGAGGAAAACTACACCCTTCTACAGGATCGTTGTTTCCTTCAACAGAACCATGTCTGCCACTCTGGGAAGACTTGATTGGACTGCTACCAACACCCTTACAAACAGGGTCTCAGGTTGTATTCTTACTCTGTCAGGGTTGGGGTTTTTTTTGTGTGTTTGTTTTTGTTGTTTTTTTTTTTTTACTGCCGCATTTTTATTTTAATTTTCCTAGTAAAGAACTGTTATTCCTATTCCCATATCTTTGCCTGAGAGCCCCTTAATTTCAAAATTATAATAATTCAGAAGGAGGGGATTTACATTCTCCATTTCAAGGGAGTCTCCTGCCTTCCTTAGCAGACACTTGTCTTTCCAAACCAAGAAGGAACTCAATCACTATTTATGGAGCTTGATGTGTTTAAGCATTCTCTAAAGCTTTCTCTTCAGCTCATAGCATAGACTTTTTCACAGCCTCTTCATACAGCATTTAGGGCTGTATTAAGAACCTGCAATGTTTCACAGGAAGAGGAAATGAGTTTTTGGTGCTATGATGTGGCTGTATAGATGATGTTTCGAAGAAAACATGATTAATGGCCTTGAGGTCTCTGTAATGACTGAGTTGCTGTTCTGGTGTAAAGCAACAAAGATTGTAAGTCCTTGAGGGACAGAAATAATGTGGCTGAGAGCAAAATGGAAAAAATGGTACAGAGATGTAACAAGATTTAGTATCTGGGCATTAATATAGCAGACAGAATCCAATAAATATACATTTTAAAAGTTATGCACATGGCAAAAATAATTTAATCTTTACATGTAGAATGAGAGGCTCTGAGCTCATCATTACCACTCAGGAATGAAGTCTTCTTATTATAACAGTGGAAATATCATCTCTACTCTTATAAATGATAAAAACTCAGTTAGCCCTAGTAATTACTAAGAATAGAATAGAGAACAAAACAAAGCATATGTGATAGTAATGTAGAGTGACTCTAAATAATGCCATGTCCCTGTATAAATCTGGCTTGTAGTTTGATTCCCTAGAATCATAAAGCAAGACTCTACACAGTTCATAGAATTGTAACATAGTCATTAAAAAGCATTGAACAGCTGACTAAGGAAGGTGAAAGATAATTAAATTTGGTCTTCAGCCCGGAAAAAGAGGTAGTTGAGGGAATGGAGAGAAATCTGGGACTTAGGTCAGCAAGGCTGCAAACAGCACAAAGTAGATCAGTGAATTACTGTCTGTTCCAGCATGAAGCTGGAGAGAGTTGGACATTAGTGGCAGACTCAAGGTGGTCTTCAATGAAGGCAGAGATGTAGTAGAAATTCCTGTAACAGGACACTAAAAGTTTATGTACATTCAAGGCACATCTGGACAAATTCATTGCAGAGGGTTTCCTCAGGATACTTCAATTCAAATAAATCACCCACGGTTTAGAAAGTCCTTGAGTTGAAAATTCCTGAACTCTAGCAGAATACTTTGGGGATATATCATATGCACCTTCTTTAATCACTTTTTCTTAGACATACAGTTCTGGTGCCTACTGAAGACAAAGTTCAGAGCTGACTGGACTTTTGGTCTGATACAAAATGGATGCTTTGTGTTTTTAAATATCTGTAGATGGGTGCAAGTAAGACTGAGGCCATAACAATTTGATTTCATTATTATGCAATGAAAGAACACTGGGGCAGGGAGGGAAGGGGAGTGGGAAACACCCACTGTACTTTATTATTCCTTTAACCAGTGAAGATCTAGTCAATAGAGTCTATAGTAGCTTAGCTGTGATTCATCTGATCAAAAATCGTTGGCTGTTTTTAGAGAAAATGTGTTCCAAGTTCGACGGATTGACTGGCTCTGAGCTGTTGTAAGATGATAGTGATATGTTCAGACAGAGGAACTTATACTGTAGATGACTCAGTCAGTCAATTGAACTTTGAGACCTCCTGGACTGGCAAACTGAAAAGAAATGCGTGCCTAACATAACTGAGATAACTTGGTAGCATGACTATGTAAAGATGTCAAAAAAATAGAGAATGCAATTTTTCTCAAGAGAACAAAAAGTATAATTGCACAGATGTCTGTCTCCTCTCCCAGACACACAGTGCTCTGACAGTAAGAATAGAGTCTAGTTATTCTTAACACTCTGAAAGCACAGAAATTTAGCTCATACTTGGTACTATGATATGAGGTAACTTGTATTTCAATAGTTAGGAGTCTCGGAGAGGAAGGAAGGAGGGGTAGTAATAAAATAAAGACCACTTGAACAAAGAAGGGAATTTTGGCTTTGTTATGCCTGTAACTTTAGGAGGATAATGTTAGTGTTGATGAAAAGCACTTGCTGTGCTAGAAACAGGGGCCTGGTGATTTTTTCCCTTCCTGACGTTTAGGGATACAAAGACTAAGTGGCAGCTGTCTGAAAAATGTGTGAAATTCCACTGTTAAGGATTTTTCTTCCAGCAGACAGATGGATTTGACTACACTGTTTGGCAGAACCTTACTTTATATATGGTCGATCAGACTGAATGGAGACACTGAATGCAGCATTTGCTTTTCATCATCTGCAACACTATGGAGCAGCATGTTCAGCACATTCCCTGAGGCTCTCTTCCCTAGGAAACATAACCAAAATGCAAATTTCACCTATGTATGGGTAGGTAGATATAGTTACTATTACCTTTTTTATGCAAATTAAAGTTCAAATCAAAGTAGAAAATTTTTCCAGGTAATTGCAGGCATCTTTTGGGAAAACAAAAGGGGACTTTTAAAAGTGGATGTTAGCTTTGATTATGGTGTACCTAGTCTGAAAAAAGAGTGTCCGAACACAAAATAGTGCATTTTTTTAAAAACTAAATTTAAACTTGATGAGTCAAAATTATTTGAGCACTGTGTAAAATGAGGAGTGTTAGATTTGTGGAGGTTCATTTGCAAAGGAGAATTAAATCTGCGTTGCAAACTATATTTTTTTAAATAAAAATGACAGTATTACTCAGCACTTTTGCTCTTTAAAAATACACCGCAAAAGAGATAAAAATATCATCTCTTTTCAGGTGTTTTGTGGGTGTTCGGATTAAGAACTTTTGCTTAGAAAATTTACCAAACTAGAGCTGCAAACCAGGGAAAGATCTGTTCTATTTACCTGCCAATTTGTGCCTAAGTGTAGATGGCCTTATTATCACAAGGGACCATATTTAGCCACCAAGTACCTCTGTGTAGCTTGTGAATCAAGTAAATAATTACACATTAGTTTACATAATTTCCACAAGAATAAAATTTAGCCTATTGTTTTAGCAATAAAATAGAGGTTGAAAACAAGATAATGATATACTGAAGTAATATATGCATGACATTTTCTGTCTTCTCCATAATAAAGATCTTTTAAACTGCTCTTTATATCCCATAATTTTCTTCCAGTCTTTTTCTCTTAAAGACAGCATTCCGAATTCCAGCTGATCTCAATTCTTTGTTTTAGTTTCTTGTCCTTTAGAGTAATTGCTGGTTTTCTGAACCCAGAACTTTTCACTCTATAGTTTCTTTCTAACCTCACAACTGCTTTCCACACCGTATTTGCACACAAATCTGTGATTTGGAGTTCTTGTCTTGTTGGACATAGGTGTGATGCCCCCAGTTTTGTGCTTTAAGCTACTTATCATGTGGGGATGATCAATGCCACAAGAGCACCCTGTTGTTCCCGGGAACATTGCGTTGGTTGCACTCATAGTAAAGGTATGTAATACCTGCTGTATTCAGTTAAAATCTCCTTAATGTAACTTTCCATGAGAATATAGTCCTACTGGGTATTGATGCTGCTGTGGAGCACTCAAAATATTTTTAATATTATGCACAAGCATAACCTCCTACCACCACTGCCTCCATTGCCCTTACTTAAGTCTGTAAAGGGACCATTAAAAATCCATTAATCTTGTTAGTTTGCAGGGCTTTCAGGGAATCTTGCTGCAAGTTTTTCTATTTCAACACTTACAGGCTTCTATTAAACATAGCAATCTTTAAGCTATAAGGGTTTACTGGAATGGCCCATTAAGTGAGAGTTTTCTAGGGGGGATTATGTCTGGGAGAAGGAGAGGAGATCAGAGTTGTAATTATACAAATGGATTTTATTTTCCGCATTTTGTTTTTAAAGTAAAAGTGATTTCTGTTATCTCAAGAAGCCCAAAAGCAAAATGTTGAAGAGTAAATGGATGATGTCATGATTAAAGTATTTCTAAGGGATTCAGGAAACTAGTTTCAAGTATTTGACTTTAGATATCAGAGAAAAAAAAATCACTTAAGAACTGGTCTGAAGTGCTGAATATCTAAAAAGTTATGTCTATTTAAACTGGAGCTGTAGCTGTCAGGATCTCTTAGAATCAGACATTTTTCACTTCTGTAGTACAGAGTTAATAATATTTCCTTTTTATCCTCCTGTCTATTTGGGTATTAATCTTTTTAGGGTAAGGTCAGTCTCATTTATGACCTCTAATTTCTCATATGGTTCTAAAAAATTATTAATAAGGAAAAATATGCCTCTCTGGAGAATCTTTTCACTTGCTTAATTGGTATTCACATAGGAGGCTGTCCTAAAGAATCTCTGGATTCTCATTTCAGCAGTGTATGCAGCTATGCTTGTTCTCTCTGACCAGTTAGTCTTGCATTTTTACATGAGCTTTTTCACTGGCAATCACTGCCCTTGCACTGCTAAAGGAGATTCATAAAGACTCATTGCAAGCTATTGTGAGGATAGATTGGTTCCCCCATATGAGGTCTAGCTTTTGAATTGTTTGTTATTTCTGGGAAGGCATCAAGTTCTTGAAATACCATCAAGCTGCTTATGGAAATACGTGGTACTTGACAGAAAAAGTAAGGTTTCACATACTTTTTGGCTGGAAAATCATATCTATCTCTATGCATAAAAATCTGGATGATGTTTTCCAACTTTTAAAACAAACACAATTGTGTGTATTTGGTGGTTTCAGATAGTTGAATGCTCCTCTGTTTTGTAAAAGGAATTTGAATTTTGGTGTGAATATAGTCTTGGGGTCAGGAAGATGCCTTTTACTCACTTCATATATCCGATCCATTCAGGTTTGGCTCAACTGTTAGCTGCCAAAAATCACTGTTCTCCATCTGTGCTTTCCTCACTAGAGCTTGCTAGAGGCTGTCTGCAAAAATCCGTCAACATCCTATCAGTCCTGCCCCTGCACCAACCTAGCATCTTGTTTAAGTATGCCACAAGGATGAAGCTCCAGATGGGATCATGAAAAACTGGTTCCTTTCCAGCTGCTCTTTCCTCATTTAAACAATATTGTGGGTTCATACGGAAGGGAGATTGGGCTGATAATGACAAGAGCATAAGTTCAAATTTTGCTTTTTTTTTCATTAAGTTCCCTCAGTTAACTGTGTGCCTCTCTCGCTTCTTATTATGCCTCTTCTAAAAGCTGCACGATCTGGAAAGTGATCTCTAATGTGGAGCAGCCAGGACGAAGAAATGCTCTTCTGTCAAAAGGATTCATCAAGCCTTAACATAATTCTAGAGCTCTTTACTGTGTTGTCTATGTGGTGAGACAGCTCCTGTATATATAACCTCAAGTGCAAATTTCAAACCTTCAGGTTTGATCATCTTATTAAAGAGTGCTTTTTTTTTCCTAAGGCACCAAAGACAGGCAGTGATTTATTATCTTTTCACATGCAATTGCTTGTAGGCAATTCAGAGGCCTGAAGAACACTTAAAGGAGGACAGATTTGTGCATGCAACTTTAATTTTCACATGTACTGACTGCTGAATGATGTTGAAAATGTGGTGGCACTGATTGGAAGTCTAACCTGAAATGTAATATATTCCAGGTTTGCCTATGCCTGGCACTGATTTTGAATAATGTATACCTGAATGGTGTCCTCTACAATGCAAGTGTGCATAGGTTGTCTACTGACAATAATTTTATAGCAGCACAGACAACCATCAGACCTGGTTTGTTTAGCTGTGGTGAAGCTGAAATAACCTTGAGGCAGGAAGGAGCAGACAAAAATATTTATATGCTCAAAAGAATGCACACAATGACTCAGGAGTCAGTTCCATCCTTCTGCCTTTGCAATTCTGTGAGTATAATTCCTGCTTGCATGTGACCTTGCATCTTGTTTTGCACTTTATTCAGTAAAAAAGAGGAAGCTTCATTTTTTTTGTGGGAATGCTTACGTTTCCCATAGCACTCTGTGGTGCACTACACTGTTCTGGGAGCATGATGGATCTCAGAAACTGCAGTAATGGGAGCTGACAGTGATGGATAGTGGGAAAACTAAGAACCTCAGGACTGATCAGAAGAGGGTGCTGTTATTCTGGGATGGTCCTGCATCATACATGCCAGAACACAGACAATGCCTCGGTGAGATTCTGGAGAATGCTGCCTTTCAGCACAGATGTAATATTAAGGACTTGGCTATCAGTGGTAGTAATTAAGAGACAATAGCACTTTTCACAGTGAGATAAAGATTTCCCAAATAAACCTACATTTGGCCACATCTGAGGATAGAAGCTCCCCTACCAAATCAAATTATGGAATTCCTCCCTTTCCTACCCTGCAGCAAACTATTGTGTATTGCTGCTCTACACTACTGAACAGCTGTTCTTGTTCATCCTACAGGCAATTGCATGTGAACAGATAATAAATCACTGCTTTCCTAATCTTGAAAAAAGGTATGCATGTTTCAGCTGTAGAAATCGTGCTAGGTGAATCCATGCTGCTAAATAAAAGACCACAAGGGAGCAAAGACAGTCTTTTCCCCTTGGAGATTTATATTACTTTTTCTAACTCTCACCAAAAAGCAAAGATGTTTTTGCAGGCTCCAGATACTGCTCCTCCAAGGCAATGAAGATGAAACTGCGTTGGGTTTGGTGCTCTCTGCCCAACACCTTCCTTCAGTACTGTCCCCACAGCCTTGGCACCTTCAAATAGCCACTGTCATGCAATTTCCTAGAGGTCATTTTTTCTTCTGTGTAATTAAAGTATTATGCTGCTGGGCTGAAACAGACCTGGTGTTATCTCTGACATTCTGTACTGAAAAGCACATAAAATCATAATTATGGGTTAAGGCTCTGCAGGCACCACTGGGGCCCAGTGTTGGCCCAGGGACAAGGGCTGTGTGGTTTAGACACTGCCAGTCTGCTTGCTGGAAGGCAGTGAGTCAGTTTAGCACTGCCCTGTGACAGTGTAGCTGCACCTACACATCAGCTACTCTTGTAATAGCCAGGAAAAGAACCTGCTCTGACTGGAACAGTAAAACAAAACTCACATCCATGAGGATACTTACTCTCATCCAACAATTGTTCAACAGTTTTAGGAAACAAAGACTTTTTAGAGTCCCCTTACAATAATACTGGCAATCTGACTATATGTATAATTTTGGGGTAATCCTTGGAACTGGGAACTTTTTTGATTTTATGGAACAGATGAAAACACAGGAGCCAATGTGTGTCAAGACAGGGACTGTTCATTTACATAGAATTATGTCATTAATGGATTTTTCAATTCTGGGAGTAATATATTTATGAGAAATTGAGGATGAGATTTGCTAAAGAAAAAAAAAAAAGGATTCAGTGTAATTCATACACCTATAATCTTTAATCAATAAAATGTGCAAGGCAATATTTTCTGGCTCTGAAGCTTAGTGACACAGCCCAAACTGAACTGCACAATAAAATATTCTTATCCTCCCAAGCACTGCTGGAATAGTCCCACTTGTGCCAGACTTGGATCTTGGCCCAATGTTGAATGTGAGTCTGCTTGTTCATCTTGTGCAAAGTCCGGCCAGGGTGGATTAACTGCTTAGCAGGGTGAAGAGTCAGGTCCTGTTGTGTGGGCCGTGGGCCTTAGCCCTGGCCCTGTTTATTTTGCTAGTATAGGTATAATTTTATAAGTTTAATGATCTCAGCACAGGCCAGATGAAAAAAAAATCATTAGAAATGTTAGCACAAACTTTATTTTTTATGTTAATGTTATGTTCACATTTGAAGAGAAATACAAAATGATTTCCTTAATGTGAATATGGTATAATGTGTAGACTCATTGCTCATCTACTTTCCTGTAGCATAATCAGCAGATGCTGGCACCTCAGGTATTTCAGAACAAACAGCGGAAAAAACTTCCAGTAAAATGCAACCAGATCTTGGATGGGGCGAGTTTTACTGAGGTCTGATCTTACAAGTATTTTGTCAGTTCTGAAAGTGTTGTACTGTTTTTGTTGATTTGCTGGTCATTGACTGATCCAGTTTTTGCTATTATACTGCTACTTCTGCTACTTGTACATATTTATAACTTCTGTTTTAATTCTCCTAGGCTCTTATTTTCCTCTGGCAACCAGGTGTGCTTAATTCAGATCAAAACCTGGTTAGTTTGCTTTTTTTTTATTTTAATGTGAATCATGGTGGCTTGCTTAAATTATCTTCAAAATCTTCCACAGGAACACGTGGAAAAGTTCACATGAACTAACTAGAAGCTTGATTTAGTTTGATTTCAAGTTATATTAAGTACCTATACGAACAGCTGAAAGTCAGTTTTGAGTCTTTTTCTGACTGCCCCTCATGTAAAAAAATCTCAATATTAAATTTTCTCCCTGCAACACTCCATTTAATTCCTCATGACTGGTGCTTGTGATTTGCTCACTGTCACTGGATTTTAAGCTGAAAAAGCTTTGAGTAGTTAATGTTTACTGATTGACTCTGTAAGGGGATTCATGCTGAAATAATGGTGTCAAATATCTTAGGCTTGGATTTGCTTCACAGTAAGTTCCTGAGGAAGGGCAGACCTTCACTGACACCTGGCAAAGTTTTGGCATAATTCTAAAAGTAATTACTTGGAACAGTACTGAACAACAGCGAAACTGGAAGATATAAAGGATATCCCAGGGAGGCCACAAGTCATGATCTATCCTTTTCTAGATGGAATATTTACCCTACCATTTTAGTTTGGATTAGGAGTGTTGGTTCTCAGAAGGGTAATCCAAAATGAATTGGGCTAAATGAAACAGAGGAATACTTGTCCACAAGAAAACTACAGTGAGGCCAAATCAACTCCCTGAACATGCCACCCTGTTTGGTGTGGACAGAGGTCCTCAGCACCAGCTACCTCATTTGACAAACCCATTCTGGCTTGTGCTGCATTGATATTGTAGACAATGGCCATTAATGAAGTGACTGTTGCTGACTGGAAAATATCTGGGGAAAAAACAAAAGGGTTTACTTGGAAAAGTCATGAAAAAGCCCACAAAGAGTTAAATTTAATAGCAATCATTTTAGACACCAAGTATTAGGAACCTGCCTGACAGGCATCTTCCAAACATCTCTGCTTTCTGGAGAACTCATATATGTGGCTATTGGTTTGTTTTACTGAAGAGACCAGACTATGAAGCTTCATGTCACTGAGGCAGCCAAGCAGGGAGATTGCCTCTAATCCAGAAATCCCAGGGCTTTCAGAAACTGCAGCCCAGGTTCAGTCTCTCAGAGTGGATTTTCTTTGTATTAAGAACCCTTGGACTATTCCTGTCACTGAGAATTTTTGGGATTTGTTCTGAATTAAAACTAAACTAAGTTTTGAATCTTAAAACCTGATGATATAATTAAATCCTCTCTGAAGCAGGACTGCCTTTGCCCTAGTAATTCTGATTAAAAAAGTATGAATAGGAATAGTGATTTTAATTCAGGTCAGAGGCAGTTGTATTACTACGGCTGTGCAAAGAATAATACCCCATCTACAGCAAGTTTTGCTGGTGTTTCAGTTTCACGAGCATGATATTCATATAGTATATTTGAAATATTCTCACTCCTGCAAAAGAGTAGAAAAATATCTGATAGTCAATTTAAGCTATTCTTTTCACATCTCCTCACAAACACGAGCTCTGCAAAGCCTTTTGTCTCAGCTGGAAGATGCTTCTGTTTGTTCTACCTCACGTTGAAGCTGATTGCCTCTCCACAAAGTGTCTGATCTCTGTAGATTAGAAAAAAGAATAGATTTGAAAGATGCTTACAATTCATTTAATTTCAATTCCCTTACTTTCTTTCATCCAATATTCTTGATAAACAAATAAATTAGGTAATCATTTCAGTGACTGTATCATTTTCATTTTCTATTCAGTATGCACAAAAGCCAAAGCTATTTTATTTCAACACCACTTTTTTTTTTTTTCTTTTTTTTTTTTTTTTTTTTCTTTTTTTTTTTTTTTCTCCCTTTGGTCACAAACTGTAAAACAAGGAGATCTGTTCATGTCTTTTTTACAATCTGCATCTATTCCAGAAAAACCTGGCTGCTTTAAGGGATATCATGACAGTATATAATTTTCTAAATATAACTTAAAAATATGTAACTAAAGAAATTAATTCCAGTCTTTGGAACATTCATCTTTATTGACAGAACAGTTTTCTGTTCCTTTCTGTACATTTTCTGTTAATGAAATACAGGACTTGATTCAGCCTTGTTCAATCAAATGTGAGATTTTGACCAACACAGATTTCTGGGAGAGCTTTAGGTTCCCCCCAACACCCATAATGATTCAGGGTCCTTTTCAACAACTTTTGTGAGGCCAGAAGAATCAACCCAAGATAAATCAGAGGTCTGACTGGATGACTCTAATGCCATGTTACAATATTGATGCTGTCTGTGTCACAAAATGTTTCAGGCACTCCAATCATCAACACAGGTCCATTATTGGAGGGATTTAAGCATGCAGTAGGAAAGAAACAAAACCTGCCTCAGAGAGCTGATAAATCTTCCTGTCTCCTTCCCACATGCACTCTGATGTGGATTAAAATATGTGTTTATCTGACTCTTAATGGTAGTAATGATCAATGACTGTAAATAAAGGGTGCATTGTCTGCCACACACTTTAGATTTCTAAAATGTGAATTAAATCTCACCTTTTTTTTTTTCCAGAATTATAAATCAGAGAACAGAAAACACCCTCAAGCAATCCTTCTCCATTTTCTCTTATTTGGAATTTAGTTAGATTTAGGGAGTTAAATCTATTCAGCTTTAAAAGAAGGAGAAAACAGAGAATTTGATTGTTCATGACATTTTGTTCAGAATCAATCATTGTCAGCTCAGGTTAGACTGATTTACTATGAGCCTGCCATAGAAAAGATTTGCCACAAATGGCAAGGCTCTGAGCTGTTTCCACCGCACTGAACATAATGACGGATTTATCATTGCAATCAAGATGGTAAAACAGCATGGTCCCCGGAGTCGTGCACCAGGCAAATTGATCACAACAGCCCTGAAGTTATATAAGAGCTTTGTTTATCTGGTCTCAGTCTGCAAGAGTAGTAATCCAACTTAAGATAAGACACTCTGATCTTTGCAGAAGTTTGGACAGGTTTTATCTCCTAAACCAGTATGTAGTAGAATTGTCTCTGCTGAGGAGTAAAAGAACTACCTGTTAAATAGAAATATGTATATATTTTTAAGAAGTAGTTAAACAGAAACAGAAATAATAAATATAACTATTATTAATATAATAGTTTAACAGTAGTTTCTTAATCTACAAGTGAATGAATTTGCTGTCATATTTTAGTGAGAAAATGAATAAAATGGGAAGATGAACATTTTTTCTAAAGCATTGCGTTTTCATTACAGGCATTCTTCCTTAATTTTGTGAAGAACTGGCAGTACTAAGCTTTCAGATCCAAATAAATTAAGGCTAAAGGGAAATATTAACCTCTCTACAATAGCACACTGGCACACCAGGCTTTTGTCTATGCAGGAAAATTAAGTCAGTTTGTAGCTTGCGTTTCTGAACCCATGCTTGAAAGGGAAGAAAATATTATTACTTGTCTTTTATGGAAACTGAGCTTTTGAGAGAGAAAATGATGCTCCAGATGAACCTCCAGGGTCTGTTGATGGGATAACATCTGGGAAGGCTTTAGCCTGTGGCTCAGCCCTGCAGACTACTGCTCATTTCCCCGAAATTCATACATACATATATATATATATATATATATATATATATATATGTTCGTCCCGAATAAGAACCTGAGAAAGGGATCTGCCTAGTGGGATGACAATATATTTTTCCAGATAATTTGGTGGGGTCCTGCAGGAATACCAAATCTTTCAGAGACTGTTTTTTCTCAAAATGGTGCCAGACCCTTCAGAAAGGTGTCAGAGACCTGGAGAAACTCTAATTTCATCCTGCATTCAGACAAGGAATACAACTAGATTTTTATTTTTACAAGAAACATGCCTGGGTGTCCTTTGGCACTGGCCTGGACACAAAAATTGAATGAAGTCAGGATTTAGCATATTTGTAAAATAATGAAGTGTTTGGGGGCATTGTATAGATTTAAAAGGCAGAATTAGGTTTGTGCCACCTCTCAGAAAGAGTTGTGAAGGGCTGTGGTGTGCTCCCAGACTGAGAATTCCTTAAACCACATTACAAATTCTCAGGAGCAGGAATCTATTTTCCTTTTTAATTTACAGTATGTATATTGATAGGAGTGAATGAACACAGATTATTATCTCTGTCTTAATTTGGAATATAATTTAAGTTGATTAAATAGTTTTCTATTTTGAAGCAGGAATGTATTTTTGTAATGTTTGATTGAATAACTGGCAAAAAGATCTATTTCAAATTATTGATTCACTTTAGATACAAATATGATATAAACTATAATTCATGGGCAATAATGGTTATAAAATTGTTATTTGGATTTACAAATGCAGCAACACATCACCTATAAAATAGAAAAGTTTAATTCAGAGACCTGTTTTGTTCTTCAGGGCTTTCTTTTGAGCACTAAGAGAGAGGCTGTTCTGTCTTTTCACCTAAATATTCTCTTCAGAGCACTCACACAGACATTGGCAGCACTGTTTGACACAAAATGCATTAAGGCAAATTTACTGTCAACTTAGCCTTCAGGGTGTGCAGATAGACATATAGTATGAATATATAAAGTGGAAATAAAGTAGACTTATTTTGCGCTATTTTGATAAACTTTTTCTCATTCAAAAGCAGTGGCTTAAAAAAAAGAAACACAAAAATGTAAAAAATAATGTTTTTAACACAAAATCCCCATCAGTAAGCTAAAATAGAATATCACAAGTCCATTTCTACATTAAACTATTTTCACTTGGGAATTATTTTCTTACTTTAACAAAATTATGAATATTCATGTGTTCAAACTTAAAATCTCGAAACTTTTAAGATAACTGAGTTTTACCACTTGCCCAGGAACCTAACAAAGAAAATGTGCTTCTTTTTTTGATTTACAGAAAATATAATAGATGAAGTCTTTTGTAATTTTATTTATTGGACATGTATTTGTAGAATCAATCATGTGTGGTCCTTGGAACTCGAAAAGTTTGCCACAGATTATTTCAGAATTTATATAGAATCATGGAAACATAGAATGGTTTTAGTTGGAAGGGCCCTTGAAGATCATCCACTTCCAACTCCCTGCCATGGGCAGGGACACCTTCCACTACCCCAGGTTGCCCCAAGCTCCATCCAACCTGGCCTTGAACACTTCCAGGGATCCAGGGACATCTGCATCTTCTCTGGCCAACCCATGCCAGTGCCTCACCACCCTCACAGAACCTCAGTTTTTCTGTGACAAACTTGGCTGGATCAGTGTGATTAACTGTGAATATTAAGAAAGAAAAGGAAGCTAAAAAAAAAAAAAAAAAAAAAAAAAAAAAAAAAAAAAAAAAAAACCACCACAAGAAAGACATTCTGGATGAATGCCAAGGTCTTCAACTGCAACCAGACTCAATTCAAACAGTCAAGTAATTGTTTTTCCTCCTCATACAAAATTAGGTGATATGTTAAATTAAGATGTAAGAATCTGAAAAAAAAAAAAAAAAGAAAAAAGAAAAAAGCTGCCACATTCCTGAGATCCCTCGTGTAAATTGATTTCTTTCCCAAACCATCCTGCCATTTTTTAATGTAGTGGAATTACTGATACTGATCCTCTTCTGGATCATTTGTCTCAGTGGTTTTAGCAAGACTTGTATTGTTCATGGGGGAGAACAAAGCTGACTTCTGGTATGGAAAAGCAAGAACGTGCTCACTAGGAGCATACTGTCCTAAAGTTTGCTGGGGCTGCTAAATACTAATAAAGGGTTTTACAGCCCTTTATCCCCAGACTGCTGTCACCGATGAGCAGATCAAGCATATAGCCATTATACCATATTTCTGCTATTTTCTTTATCAAACAGAGCTGTTACTTTGAAGCTTATTTTGTCCCCTATTTCTCTTTTCTTTTCTTGTCTCTCTTTTTTTGGAGGTTAATAGGATGTAGCTCATCAGTGATCTTGGGTCAAACCATTTGGTCATCCCCATCTAGAAGGCATCAAATGAGTGAACTATCTCTTGATACTGGCAACCATAGGTCAATCTGATTTTGTATTAACTTGAAGAAGGTCAAACGGTCTCTAAATTTGATAAATATCCCATTTTTTGAACTTCTGATGGAGAGCATAGACAAGGTGAAAGCTAGTACAATTCTGGACTTGTACAGCCACACAAATAGGTACTACAGCTTAATTTGCACAGGACATAACTTAAGCTCATCTTGTGCTCCAGCAACTAATACCTGTATATGGCAATGAAGTTAAAACAAATAACAGCAAATAGTATATTTGATATATTTAGCCTCTCTTAGTACAAAAAAAACTGTCTCTGAACAGTCTGATACTTATAAGCTCCACTTCCAGTTCAATCTCTCTCAGAGATGATTATCTCAAATTTTGAATTACGCTTTTTTCCTTCTTTTTCCTTGATGGATTAATCATTAAAAAAGAAAGAAAGAAAGAAAGAAAGAAAGAAAGAAAGAAAGAAAGAAAGAAAGAAAGAAAGAAAGAAAGAAAGAAAGAAAGAAAGAAAGAGGAAATCAGAGAAAGGTTGTTTGAATCCAACAAGGAAGAAAAAATTCATGACAGTTTTATCTCTGTGAGATTGATTGAACACACAAACATTTCTGGCATGTATATAGAAATATGAATATGAAGCTTTTCTCCTTGTGTTTTTCTGACCTGTTTTATGTATGTATAGATCAGAGAAAGGATTAAGATATGCTATAGGTGTATCAGAATTGAAAATAACAAAATAACTGAGAAGTGTGGAGAAAAAATAAGGCTGTGAATTGACAAGCACTTAGGAGAACACTAACAAAGGAAAAGGAAACTGAAAATAAGGAAGGAAAAAGAATAATGACAAAATACTATGACAGTAGAGTATCCTGAGGTCTCGATCTCAGCTGAAAAGTGAGAAGTTTGTGACTTGTGTTTTACAGTAAGAACCATCTCACTAGATATGTGATAGCTCCCTAAGTGTCAACTGAGTCTCTTAAAGTCTTCTTGTGAAGTTTTCTACAGCATTGTTTTCCCCACAAATATGCTGCTAGTACAATGCTGCACCACAGAGGCTGGGCTAAAGCAATGAGAAAGCTTTGAATTCAGCAACATCAAATATATTTAACGTCTAGAAGAATGTTTTAAATTATCTCTGTTTTAATTTTCACACACACACACACATATATATATATACACACCTTTAGGTTGCAAGAAGAGCCCTCATAATATATTAGACAATCCTAGATTATTGAAGGGTTTTTTCACGGTTGATGCATATGAGGGAAATAATTCTGCTTTTTCTCAAAGTTTTGTAACTCAGAGATAATGTCAGTGACGTGCCTGAAGGTTGCTGTCAGGACAGAACCTTTCATACAAACATTAAAGCTCCTTGGGAAATGAAAATTCCAGGTTGTGAGACATGAAGTTTCATCTGCCAAAGATAAGAGAATGTCAGAAATATTTTGAGGCTATGTTGGTAACACATAAGTTTATTTATTACAAATATTGATAATATTCACTACTAATCTCTCATTAGTTCATTCTTAATTTGGCTATTTTAAATGATCCATTTTTAAAATTAATGATAACATTTTCTTTTTAATGTAACACTCACGCATATACAGAGGCCACTTATAGTGAGATTTAATCTCTGTGGGGTAATTCTAAACCCACAGTTGCAGAATTTCAGCTGCTGATAACAATAGGCTTTGAAAAGTATGAAACTGGATGAAATCAGAAACATGATTATTGTTACTGATTATTACTATCATCTGTGTATGCCCTGTGGCATATGAATACATATTACTCTCACAGGAATTGTAGAAAATAATAGAAATGTTGTGATTATGTCAAACAAAGCTTTTGATGAGAAGGGGACTTAGTGATCCATGTCTGTGTTTTGTGGCTTTTTTAATTGAAAGGTGAATTTAGATAAAATGGTGAAGTATGTGATTTCCATCAAAATGCCATTTCATAGGCTGATGCTTCTGTTTCACAGCTCCTGGCAGTAGTTCTGGATTTCAATATCCTACATTACATGCTTCTACCAAAGGGACGGGGTGATCTATGAGAAATTGTGAGGGGACCATAATGGGTGAGATACCATACAAGGAAGTTTAAAGAACTCTGGTAGAAAATGAGAACAGATATATCAGTAGATCATCTCCCATGAAAAAAACAGAGTGATGTCAGAATAGTTGATGCTGCGGGTGAAATAGAACTTTTTCAGCCATTCATATGAAAACCAAAATATTTCATCAAATGATATTGTTAAAAAAAAAGAGGAAAAAAAAAAGAAATAAAAGAAAAAAAAGTGTCTCTTTGTATATACATTTAAAATACCCAAACCAAAACATTTTGCATCCTATTATGATCCTCACATTGATTCACATGATTTTGGGTGAAAGTGAACACTCCAATTCTATGCATTGAATGTTATTTTCAGGATGAAAAGGCCTGCAATTCACTGAGCATGTATTTTGAAACAAATGGGTAGAATTTGCTACTTCAGAAGAGGAAAATATATTTGGTAATGCAATTTATGGATCTTGTTCTTCTGCTGTTCTCTGTTTATCCGATTTTTTTTTTCTCAGCTGTTCCCTGTGAACACAAGCAGTAGGACTGAATTCTCAGGAGTCTCTCAATGGTGTCTCTAGGCAGTTGCTTGAAGGATTTAACTGAAAAATTCCAGTTGGCCAATACATTTCAGGTAACAAGAAAGTTGAATATTTTCAGTAACATGGACATTGCGACAGTTTTGGAACAGATTGTCTAGTCCATAGAACTAATTTCTATGGGTATTAATACAGTCAGAAAAAAGAAATCTCCACCACTCTGGAAAGGCTAAAACATTACTTGCATGATTTTGAAATTCTCTTTCCATTTCTTAACAAGTAAATCTTGGTAAGTTTGAGCTGACTTGAGACTGACCTTGCAACTCACAAGCTAGAATACTATTTTGAGCACAGTTAAACTTAATGTTACAGTTAAATGGTCAGCAAAAGCCCAAAAAAAACCTCACAGCAAAAGATAGGTGCAGGAGAGCATTGTTTCATGGGCAGTTTTTTGACTTTTGAGGCTTTCTCTTTAAATTTTTTCGAAAAACAAGAGAAAAGCCAAGCCACACAGGATGGAAAAAAAGAAAAAAAACTAAACAAAAACTTATCCAACAGCAACTGTAAGAACACTCAGCAATAAATAAATACTCAGCTTTTTGATATTGAGTTTTCTTCCAGATGACTAAATGTACTGTATCTTTTCAGAATCACAGAATTACAGAATGGGTAAGGTTGAAAGAGCTGGTGATCCTTCTGGTTCCAGCTCCAAGTTCCATCTTCTGAAACTACACTCCCCTCATGACAGGAGTGGCAGGAAATCAAAAAATGCCAGAAGCCCCACCGTTCTTCTCTGTAATCATGACATCATCCTAGAGCACATTGCACAGGACTGTGACCAGGCAGTTCTTGAATATCTCCAGTGAGGGACCCTGCACATCCTCCCTGATCTGTTCCAGTGTGCGGTCATGCACACAATAAAGTTCTTCCTCACATCCAGGTTGAACTCCCTTTGCACCAGGTTTTACTTCTTGTCCTACTGCTAGGCAACACCAAGAAGTGCCTGGATCAAGCCTCTTGGCACCCTCCCTTCAGAGACTTTCACATTATGCTGAGGTGCCCTATAAGCCATGCCTTCTTGAGTGAACAGGCTGAGCTCTCTCTGCATTTTCTTGTAAGAGAAAAACTCCAGACCTTCCATCATTTTCATTGCCCTCTACTGGACCCACTCCAGGAGCTCCATATCTCTCTTGTGCAGAGGAGTCCAGAACTGAACACAGCACTCCTGATGTGCCCTACCAGGGCTGAGTAGAGGGACAGGATCACCCCCGTGACCTCCTGGCGATGCTTTTCCCAATGCACACCAGGACACCTTTGTCCTTCCTGGGCACCAGGGCACTGCTGGGTCATGGATAGCTTGTTGTCCACCAGGGAATCTTATTCCTCTCCGGAGCTGTTGTCCAGCAGGCCAAACCCCAGCCTGTGCTCGTGCGTTTTCAGTTATTCTTTCCCAGGTGTATTTTCCCTTGCTGAACTTCAGAAGGTTCTTCTCTGCTCTTCCCTCCATCCTGTCTAAGTCTTTCTGAAGGACTGCACAGTTCTCTGGGGTGTGGGCCACTCCTCCCAGCTTTGTGCCATCAGTGAACATGCTAAACAGGTGAAGCACATCATATCATGGTAACCATTGTGAACATGCACTGTGATACCTGCATGTGCAATGCACATTTGTAGCACATTTGTAGTGTTTGTACCTGCTATTGTGTGCGAAGTACAAAAGGCAATTTTTCATAAGTGTTTTAATGAATCGCTTTCATGGGAATTAACAACATGGTGTAAGTACATGTTTAAGTCTACTCTTGTTAATCAAAGCACTTAACTCTACATACACCTGTACCTCAAGCAAATTTTAAGCAAATTAAGCAGGATTTATGCAAATTAATATCACCAGGGTCCAGAACTACCAATCAAGCACCTGTGGTGAGGCAGTGTAATATGCCCCAGATGGGACCTTGACTTAACATGAGTATGTATCTCCTGACACCTGAGGTAGCTTGTTTAGTAGTAACTCTTATATCTTCCCATAAACCATCATTATATCAAGAAAATTTATACTAAATCCTTTACTTGGTCTGTTCCTTAAATACAATTGGAATCACATTAACACTTTCTGAATTCATATTCATTCCCAGGTCAAACCGAGTATGTTACATTCACTCACCTGAATTTGGTAAATCAATGTGTAAGGTGCAATTATTGCATCACATCCAATCTCAGTTATTTTGCAGAGGGAAAAAAAAGTATATAGCTAAATTAAAGCCTTATATATTATTAATTGCCATTAGACTTCTGGAAGGTCATAGGAGGGGAACATGTTTTGCTTTTGATTACTAGTGTTTTAATTTGTGCTGCAATGTAGACAATGCATTGTCTGCATTGCAACACAAACCAGGCAGCTTTGAGCATGCCTTTTGTTGGGAGTGCCAGTGGTAGGTTGAGTTAGTCTGCTAGTTATTACTCTGTAGTGTGCCTCTAGGATAAATTTTCTTAATCATTAAAATAACACATCTTACCACTAGTCTGGGCTTTGCTGAATTCCACCTTCTGTTCTTGCTTTGTCTGCTCTATTAAAAGCCTTGTAGTACTACTGCTTTAGCCATTTCTCAAATTTTTTATGAGATAAGATTCAAAAGAAGACATCTGGACCAATAATAGTTTTACAAAGTCATCCAGAGAGACCTTGGTAATGTATGCAAAGTCAGGAACCTCATCAACAATCACACTATGGATGGCAGTAACCTTTTTAGGCATTGACTTAACAATTTAATAGCATGAATCAACATGTTGAGTCTCTGTCAATCAACAACATGTGCACTGAATAGGAGATACCAGATGAGTCTAGTGATGCTGGCTTTGTATCTGTCACAGTTTGCTCAGGACCTTACTCTCCCTGTTGTGGTTCTATTTCCCACCCTTTGTTTGTAAAGAGCAACATGCTCCCTCCTGGAAGGGGAATAAAACGGTAGTTTCACCAAAATCTCATGATCTCATCAGCTCACAGAATGGCTACAAAGGCTTCAATGGATTTTTGATTACAGCTTATTTGCAGTAGGTGCAAATGCCTGTTCTGAATGGTTGCTACAGTGTCTTAGACAGGTTTGTTCTTTTCTGTTATGGTTTAAACCATTGCAGGGTAAGGTGTGATATGTTTTGTGAAATGATTAGGGTTTGGCTCTGCAGGAGTGTTTTTCCTCTTTTATCTGGACCTATGAGAGACAAAAGCATCAAATTTCCCTTGTCTTTACAAGGCAACATGTTTATTACAGCACACCAACATTTTAACATTTTAAGAATTTTTTAAGTAATCATTTGCTCTGATGTAATATAAGAATTATGTTCATTCTCTGAAGTGAACAAAACAAAATGGAAACTAGATTAAAATCATCCAGTTATAACTGTGTTCTCTCTTTAAGTCTAGTTTTACAGACAGTATTGTAAAATGTTCTGCTACATGACTTAGCAAATAAATTTAAACAGTAGTTTGTAATTTTTGGAACCCATAATGTGAAGCCACACTTAAATTAGCTGTCACTTGAAATTTCAAGCAGCAGTAACAGGTTTATTTGAGATGCAGAGGGAGGGGAGAAGGTAGCTAGGCTTGCTGTGATACAGACTTCTGATTAATAATACTTTTTAATGCCTGCTGCAATCACTCACCTTCATGGAGAGAGTGATGTGAGAGACTATATTCTGAAACACTTTTTAGGTATTACAGAACTTATTTAGGAGCAGATCTGCTCTTGAAAATCTATGAAGGACAAATTTTAATTCATACACATAAGGTCTTTTCTTTAATTCTCTGATTCATCCTTCTTTGTATCTGATGACATGGATATTATTTAGATATTATTCAGAGAAATTACACTAACTTTTATGATTTTATAAGATACATATTGAGCAGTTCTGAGGAGATCTCCAAGAAAAATAAAAAAATTCTGATTTTAATTCATTATTCATTAATTTGCTAAACTTAAAAATATAGAATTAGTGTATAGCTTGAGAACAAAACTGAAAACTTGTTCGCTTTTTAAAAGACTCATTTATTTTCACATTTTCTTTTCATATCAGACATTTTAAGCTACTAGAATTAAGAGTGAGATGTACTTTAGCCTTAAAATGAGCTTTACAGAAAGCAGTCATAACGACTCATTTTAAGATAACAGTAACAAGGACTGTTTTAATAACAAACTTGTTTTAAATAAACAGTAACAGACTGCTTTGGAGCCTTCCCAGCGAAGCTAGCCTATGCAGACCTGTTGGGACCACCCACACAATGTGAATGAACCAGCATCCAGGCAAGTTGCAGCTCGTCTCAGACAGGGAAGTTGGATTTGGAACGTAGTTATTGATAAAGGACACCAGTTGGGTTTCAATACATCCTTTAAGTGTAATCCTTTAATGCTAACAGGAATTTCTTGGAGTCTGATAAAGGGAAAATGGCAACTCCTGTAACTCAGAATCACAGAATCATCTTGGTTGGAGAAGACCTCCAAGATCATCAAGTCCAGCCTTAGACTGATCACCGACTTGTCAACTAGGCCATGGCACTAAGTTCAATATCCAGTCATTTCTGGATCTCCTCCAGGGATGGTGACTCCATCATCTCCCTGAGGAGCCCATTCAAATGTTTAATAACATTTTCCACAAAAAAATTTTCCTCCTTCTGTCCAGGCTGAACCTCCCCTAGAGCAGCTTGTGACCATGTCCTCTCATCCTGTCACTAGTTGCCTGGGAGGAGAGACCAACCTTCATCTAGTTACAGGCTCCTTTTAGGGAGTTGTAGAGAGTGATAAAACCATCTCTGAGCCTCCTTTCTTCCAGGATAAACAGCCCCAGCTCCCACAGCTGCTCTGCTTGGTCTCTAGATCCTTCCCCACCTCTGTTGTCCTCCTCTAAACACCCTCCAGCACCTCAGTGTCTTTCTTGTAATGAGGGTCCCAGAACTGGACACAGCACTCGAGATGCGGCTGCACCCGTGCTGGATACAGAAACATCCGTGGATGAATATTTGTACATACCAAGAATGACTGGAAAAGTGTCTTTTTTGGGAAGATGGCTCTGCAGGAAAGACCACAGGGTCCTAGGGGATAACAAACTGACTCAGAGCCTGCAGTGTGCTCCTGTGACAAAAATAGCCAGAAGTGTAATGGACTGTGTTAAGGGAGCATCACCAGCATGTCAGAGGAGGTGATTCCTCTTCTGTACTCAACACTGGTGAGGCAGCACTAGGCAGCACTGTTTCTAGACTCCTGAGTACAAGAGGGAGATGGACATATTGGAACAAGTGCAGAGCAGGACTATGAAAATGATTAAGGGACTAGAACACCTGAGGTGCAAGGAGAGCTGAGGGGGATGTGGCCATAAACCTGGAACAGAGAAATCTAGGAGGGAACTTATCAATGTGTGTAAATACCTGATGAGCAGAGCAAAGAAGGTGGAGCTGGACTTCTTTTTTCTTAGTGGTGCCTAAATAAAAGACAAGAGAAAACGGGGCACAAAATGAAACACAGAATCTTTGTTTAAACATAAGAAAAATCTTTTTTTTTTACTGTGCAAGTGGTTGATCATGCAAATAGTTTCTCAGAGATGTTGTGGAGTCTTCACCATTGAAAATGACCACTGACCACACCTTCACCATGTGTACCTGCCGGCTGAGAGAACAGACTCTTCCACTCAGCATGGGAGCTGGGAAGAAGAGCAGCCACATTTGCCAGAAAAAGAAAGGAAGAAGCTGTTGTTCCATTATGAAAGATCTGGCTATTATTAAAAGAAAATTCAGTCACAGTGAAAAGTGATTCTGTTGGACTGAATGAGACCATGCTTGAAGAAAGAGGAGAAAACAGAAGAGTCTGAGTTTAGTATTCATCTAGTGAAGGAATAGAATTTGACACCAGAATTAAGAGATAAATAGTGTTTTGGAGAAATAAGAATGACTCACACCTAGAAAGCAATAGTACATAAAATATTTTGTGTTCAGGGTATAGGCTAGAAGACCCTTGCTTAAAAGATTTACTTGGAGCAACAATGGCATTTTTAAAAATCAAAGCCTGCTTATAGGTAATTCAAAAACAGAAAGGGAGGTTAGATTTATCAAATAAATTGTTTGCTGCAAATAGTTCTCCCAGTTCTTTCGTCTGTACCTAATTGGCTATCAATAATGCATGGAAATGCTGAGACACTAAAGAATCATGTAACAGGCATTCCATTATGTAATTAAGAATCATTAACTATATTAATGACTTTTCTAATTCTTATATTGTAAACCAATGAATAATGCTTTATGTCATGAATACACTTTCAAACTTCTCTACACCAGTGAAAAAGATACATCTTGCTTATCTAACTTCTGCAGGTAATTCACACAAGAGATTTGGTCTGCATAAATCTTGAGGAAGCTCAAACAAAAAGCAGATGACTAGATCACACTGCACTAAGGGATTAAGAAAAATAAAGATTGGCAAACCTAGTATTTCTAGATAGTGACTAGGAAGCTTTTAGTGGCTCAAGGGGGAAAAAATGTAGCTATATATGTGTATGGGCAGAATACATATGAGATGATAAACCTGCTGCAGAAGAGCTGTAGGACTGCCAATATGAAAATTCCAGATTTTAGCATCTGCCATGTGAAAGTGCTGGTCACATGAGCTAAATCTGTCAAAGGCTCACAAGACTTGTGTTTTTTGCTATATGTATTCTATCAAGAATATCTAGGGAAGTTATGATGCCTTATCCCTGGAAATGTCCAAGGTCAGGTTGGATGGGCCTTTGAGTAACCTGGTCCAGTGGGAGGCATTCTTGCCCATGGCAGGGAGGTTGGAACAAGGTGATCTTTAAGGTCCCTTTCAACCTGTTGACTATAGCATTTTTTCTGAGGAGGAGTAGGTCTTGAGAAGCACAGACACCTGAATTCATGGGATGTAACATTAAGCCATGTGTTGAATCCAAAGGTTCAGTCTTTCAGATCTGCTGAGAAGAAATTCCTTAACACAGAATTGGGTAAACATAATGAATGTTCTTTGCCTAATAATAATTTTTTTTCATCTATTCATGCTCAAGTTAATTATGAAGGAAGACAAATATTTCTGTTTTATAGATTGAGATGAAGAGACCAGTGAGCCGAAATGTTTTGTCAATGGTCAGTAGGGTGGACTTGAAAGAAAAAAAATCACAACTAAATCCCATAATCCAGTACTAAATTTTCAGCTTTGTAAATATTTTTTTTGTAATATGATTTTGTTTTTACACCTAAAAAAATAAATAAATACATAATGTTACAACAAAAATTTTGCAGTGTGTCTATCAAGCCTATTTCTATAAGTATTTTTTCCTTAATGATTACCTTATCAAAAAAGATGGTGAGCATTAGGAATTTGTATTTTTTTCTTTTTTTTTCTTTTTTTTTTTTTTAAGAAAAAAGGTAATTCTATCATCTCCTTCATCCATTGCCCTGTGTTATTTGTTTAGCAGGTTTTTTATTTCCTTAGTGACTGAACTTACAATCCTTTTGTCTGAGATAAGAGATTTCACTAAACTTGTGTTCTGCTAGTATAAATGTATGGTGGATCTAGGCTGTTGTTTTCAACTTTCAGTACAGTCTTCCAAAGCAGTATCAATGTTCCAGAGTTACTTTTCATTGTTTACAGCTTGTGTGTAACCAATGAATCACACAGTTACATGTTAGCACCGTGAGTTTCATTTCTTTCAAAGGAATTGCTCAGACACTACAATTTTTCTTAAACTTGTTATTGTGGCAGTGAGCAAATCATGCAAACATGTGGGTATATTTCAGAAAAGGGCTTAAATGTGTGCTTAGTATTACAAACATGCATAGATCCCCTTGGCTGCACCCTTACATGTGTCTGTGTTGACACATTTTTAATTATTATTCTTTAACAGTGGCATTTTCACAGGAGACCTTGTTGTTTATTTTCAAATGTGAATCTAATACCCAACTCTTATGGTTCATCTGAAAAGAAACTCTGCAGTCTATACATTGCAAGTATAACAATTAGTATATTTTATTGAAAAATATTCATCATAAAGTGAGTTAGTTGGTCCTGTTCAAAAAATATTTCTGAATATACAGTCGTGGACCTTCCAAATCAAGCCGAAGAAGGATTTTTTTATATAAAATTCTGCTGTGAGTTTCTGAACTCTTTTTTTGTTGTTGGGGATGTTTTCATTTTCTAGATGTGGAGGAGCAAATTGTCCATTTCCTACCATCAGGAATCTGCTTATAGTTCTCTTCAACATTAAAATTACTTTCTCCTCTAACTTAAGTAAATAGTTGTAATAACAAAAACTACATGCTTTCTATGTACTACGATTGAAAGCAATATTAGAGATATGCTTCTGTATTTTCACTAATCACTTCCTGTAGTTTTCTCTGACCCATGGAAAAGTGAATCTGCTCTAAAACCTGCTTTGTACTGGAACAATCTGCACTGTGGCTTTCAGTTTGTTTTCTTTAACATTGTCTTTAGCTTAACAATATTTTGAAGTCCTCTGAGAGCAATGTTATCTTGTGTGCTTCATCTAAATAAACTGGGTCTGAACAAGTTAATAGTATTCTAACAATGGTGTGAGTATCCACCTGAGGGGCGTGGGAAAGACAAAGTTCATTTGAACAACATTATGCTGGATAAGAAGTTCAGACATTGCCAGTAAAGGAAGAACTTTAATTCTGAACCTGGGTTATAGTGAAACACTATAGGGGTAGGACATAAAAATCAGGGTAGATGTTTTGTCTACAATTTCCTTGAAAGCAAGATCTCCAACACAGATTTTGGTGCCACTAACCCTTTGAGCATGAAAAGTTTGAAGAATGAGACAAGTTTTAACATCAGCTCTTTTCAAATGGACTTGACTGAGTTTATTTCCAATATAGCTGGAGGCTGAATCATCCTTTCACTGGCTACTTTAATAAGACAAGACATTTTAAACCGGCATGATCTGATTTTTCCTGAGTTTCATTACCACCAAATCTTTGATACTAGAAAGCAAGTAACCCTTCAGAAAGGAGTGGAAAGATATAGAGTTGTGAATGTAGGGTCCTCCTAAAGCAAGGGCCAAAGATCAGAAATATCTTGCAGGCTTGGGAAATAAGTGCTCATAAAAAGCCACAGCTGCTTTTGATGAAATTACTGATAGTTGGTGCACAGATGAACAAGAAAACAGATTTTCACTTAATGATGTCCCTAGATTCTTAAGTCTAGCAGGTAGCAAGATTCATCCCTAGTTTCAAAAGATATCTCACATCCAGGTGCAGAAACACATTTTTTAAAGCCCTGGAAACAAGAGTTTAAAAATTCAGCATCAAAAAAACACCTGTAAATCCTCCACAGGCATCTCATTCTCAAATATAGCACAAGAGCGTTTGCCTGATGCTGAGCTTAGTTTTTCATGTGTAGCTCAGAGTGCTTGTAAGTGTGTTACAGCTAGGAAGCAGTCATGTAAGATCTCAAAGGTCTAAAACCTACATCAGCTGGATTACTTTTGGACTTGGAAAGTAGGTAAGATGGCAAGTATTCCTAAAGAAACAGCTATGCTTGAAGAGATACATAGAAAAATGCATACTGAATTCTTTCAAAATTGGCAGCTGGTTGACTTGTTGAGAAAGACCCTGAGGACTGAAGTTTTTTTCCTGAGTATTTTTTTTTTAATCTTAGAAGTCCTTAGTGACAGAAATTTTCCGGGGTGTATCTTCAATTACAGTTTAAGGAAACCAGAAAAACAGTATTGAAAAAATTCTTGCAACAGGAATGTGAAGCAGACAGAGCTGAGCCCATCCAAGTATTTTGGCTTAAAAGCTAAGTACAAAATGAAGGGGATTCATTTACCTAAACTGCTTAAATGATATCTGGGGTAATTTTAGAGTCCCTCAAGTGCTCAGTTTGACCTTTAGAAGGACATAGGTTTATCTACAGTAGTGCATCACATCTGCCATAAGAGGGTAAATATATTGGACATCTTAAGGTATCTCAGATGTCTGTGTTTGGGCAAATTACCCCATTCTACTCCTGAAAGATAGTCAGCTAAGTTTGCCAATGCTTGTTTAAGATTTCTGATAACCTGAACAAATTTATTTTGCATAGCCATATGCAACAAATGTTTTCCTGAAGCACTGACCTTATCAGGCCTGTGGTGATGCAATTCCTTCACAGCCATGCTATAGATCTGGTGGATTGCACAATATTCAAAGTATTGTGTGTAAACTGCCCAGCTGGCATGTTCATGCCCAGTTGGTTTTTGCATTCCTTGAAGGGATTTACCTCACTGTACAAAAGTTATATACTGCATATGCTTGTTTTCTGTCTGGAGATTTTGGGCCTGGGAGACCAGAAGGTGGATCTTACTGGTAATAACTGAAGCAAGAAAGACTCTCAGTGTCTTGGCTTTATCCAATGTCTTAACCACTCAGTATGTCTTTTGCTCCATCGAGCAGTGGGGATCCTTGTACTCATGCTCTTCTTAGTTTTATTTTGCTGATGACATAATTGTAGAAACTATTTTTCGTGCTCATGAAATCCCTATCTGGATTAATTTCCAGATGAACTTTAGCTCTTCTAACTCCATCCATGCATGCTTGAGAAATGCCTCTGTACTCCTGGGCAACTTTTCTCTGTTTCTGCTTCTGTACACCACCACCACAGGTGTTTATTTCAGGTCAGAGTTACCGCTGCATCTAAACAGCCTTCTGGTTTGGCCTGGACTTTCTAACATGGAAATCTTTATCTCACAGAATCACAGAATGGGTCAGGATGGAAGGGACCACAGTGGATCATTGGTCCAACATTTCAGCTCAAGCAGGGTCATCCCAGAGCACAAGGCAGAGGATTGTGTTCAGTGAGGGAGACTCCACAACCTCTGCAAAATCAGTTCCAGTGCCTGGTCACTTGCACAGAAAAGAAAGTTAAAAATGTAACCTATTCTGCCTACTCATTATCTAGATTTATAAAAATATAACGCATGAAACCAGTACAGACAGGTAGTGTGTATTTATATTCAAATAATTTAGAATCAACGTCTTTATTTGATACTTCTGATTCTTCTATTCACATAGTTATATTAATGCTATAAAGTTTCTGTCAAAATAAAGCCACTTTTAGAAATTTTTGTCCTTTTTTCTACAATGAGAAAGGGTATTTTTGTTAAAGAGACTGCAGTGGAATAATTAGTGCCTCCTTACCTTGTGTATTGCTCTCTCTATGCAGGAGTTACACACAATTTAAAACATCAATAAGAAGTAAATTCTTGCAAATTACTATTCTTTCCTTAGTATCCAATAATTTTCTAGAACCAATAACAATGGTGTCAGAATGTAACCTTGGATCAGTCCTGTTCTGTAGTGAACCCATTAATTGTTCACACAGTACTAATCATTTAAGAATACTCAACAAGCCCATGCTAACTCCTTGAGCTTTTTTCTTACCTCTGTTTATAGATCTGAGTGTTCTATTTCTCTTGGTGTTAATGCTCTTGAACATCAAGTAAAAGAGAAAGAAAAGAAAAGCAAATGTAGACAACTAAAAGCTTGAGCTAAGTGAGCTATTATTACTGCATTGGTATAAAATTGACTATTCTGCTGATAAAAGAAAAACTATGATGAAATCCTATTTCAGTTCTACTGCCTTACTGTTTAAATCAGTGAAATGAGTACTCCAAAATTTGGAGCAAATGCACATATGTGCATTTTTCTGAGTCTTTGGTTGATATATCCTTAGTATACGTCTTCTTCCAAGACTAAGTAAACTTTATTTTTGGAGACGAACTGATTTCTCAGATCCAGGAATATACGTGGCCTGCCCAAAACTAGGTAGGAGGAAGGATTAGCAACTACATCTTTTCTTTCCAGGTAAATGTACTAACTAACCACAGAGCCAGAAACAGCATCTCTCTTTATTGTTCTGAACCATGAAGGGGATCTGGGATGTCTTCAGCGATCTCACATTTGCTGTGAGCTCTATACACGCACTCAGACAGCTGCTGTGAAGCTGCCAATATGCAGTAGCATGTCACCCTGCAGTAACTCATTTGTGTTTTGAAGCCGAGAGTCAACAGACTTAAATCAAGCTGTTCTGCCAGTAAATTGAGAATCCCACCTGCCGAATGTGACACCCCCAGCTGGTGATGTGTAGCCCAGTTCTTAAGGAGAGGTGAAGTGTTCTGCCAGATTAGCTGTGATTTGTTGACTTCTTTACTGTTGTCCCATGCTCATGTCACAGCAAAAGTATGTGGATCTTGAAGGATGAAGAGAATGGGGAGGTGTTTCCTTCTTCCAGTCACATCAGGATGAACTTTTCCACAGCATGGTCATATCGTGGACAGAATTTTTTGGTTTAAAAAAGTGGCATTAGAGAAAGGAGAATGAAATAGAGATTGAGAAATAGAATGAAAAGAAAAATGGTTCAGATTGAAAATGGCCTTAAAAATCATCCAGTTCCAGCTCCCTTGTCAACATTTCACTAGACCAGATTGCCCAAAGCCCCATCCAACCTGGCCTTGAACACTTCCAGGGGTAGGACATCCATAGCTTCTCTGGGCAACATTGCATTAATTATGTATTTTCTCTTTTTCCTGTTTCTGGCCAGGACAGGGAGGGTGACAGCCAGAATCCGGATGTTATTAAATACCACCTCACACCATGCAGAGGGGGGAAGGAGGGGTGGGCTTTTCCAGCTGCTCATGATGTTGGTTGTTTCAGTAAGAACACCAGACTGGAGAATACTGTTCCAGAGCACAACACCCACAAAGAAGCACTTGACTGGTGAAGTGAAGTTCTGAGGAAATTAATGTAGTTATGTGAAGTTCTCTTCATGCCTTTAGCAAAGAGAGAGTACCATACCCTACTAGTCCCAAAGGAAAAGTGGTTATCTTTCTATCACAGAGGTTTGTATTCCTTTGGAATAGCTTTCACATTCTTGACTGACAAATAATATCTTCCTTACGTGGGAGAAAGTGATAAGTGAGGAAGAATGCCATAGTGAGAGATCTAGATAAGAGCAGTTCTGCTTTTTAAGCCATGTGTAAATTAACATCATGAATTTCATTATGAACACCACTTTTTTTGGAAAAATGTTATTCACTGGTGTTCTGAAAGATGAATCTCATGCCTTGTTTTTAAACATGTTGTTATCATGGAAAAAGTGGATTTTATATTGTAATTGAAAGTAACAATAGAACTGTAACTTCACATTTTCACAGAAAAAAATACAATTGCTAAACAGACAGTAGAATTAAAGGTACTTCACAACTGAATTTGTAAGCCTTGCCAAATTATTTTCCAAATTCAGATCTAGTGCTATGGGTTCGGGGTTTTTTGCTAATGATACTGTACTATTCCATGAACTGTAAAAGCACTTGCAAGTGAAGCTGCTGCCTACGCTGTCAGACCACAGCAATGTTTCCACCAAACCTTGAAAATCTGTATTGACAGAAGCCTCCTAAGCTAAAAGTTCTTCTCAAATACATCTTTGATGCCATTACATACAGACAGCAAGCAGTACAGGGATTTTCACAGTAGAATATGTGGGGGTTTCATAAATGGGATGAAGATGAGTTGGAAATGTGGCAGCAGCAGGGAAAGTCAATTGTATATGGAGTTGTAAGAGCAAGGGTGCACTCATCAGCTTGGGAAGTGCTTTTCCCCCGTTCTTTGGTACATGGGAAACGTCTGCAGTATTGTGCCCAGTTTTGGTCTTCCTTGTACAAGAAAGACTTTGGCATTCAAGAGTGAGTCCAGAAGGGACACCAAACAGATTAGGGGGCTGGAGCGCATTATGTGTGAATGATGGAAATCTGGGAGAAGCATTTTTTTCAATATGAAGGTGATCACAGTTTTCCCAGAGAAGCATCTCAGTCTAATTTTATAAGGCTGTAAACAATCTGATACAACACAAAACTGGTCCCACTTTGAGCTGGAGAATAGATTAAAAAAGGCTTTTTAAATTTAAATTGTTCTTTGAGTCTCTTTATCCGTATTGTTACAGTTAGGAGGGGCCCTGAATTTGAAGAAATATGTACCATGAAAGTGGTAACACATGGCTTTGAAACCTTTTCCTGGGAAAGGTGTAGCAAAGCAGACAAGCATAAAAACTTCCTCAACAGGAGAGGGAAGACAGCACAAGACAATAGACCATATGAAAAAAAGGAAATCTATGGTCTATACAGCTGATGAATGAATCAGTAACAATTCCTAACATGGTTTATGCTACCTGCCAACTGAGATCTATAGCAAATGTGAAGGGATAAAGAACACAACATTTTTAAAAGTGGTTGAATGACTAGCAAAGAAATCCATACATTTTTAAGGAGTTTGAATAGTGAAATACTAGATTAACCCAAATGCATAGAAGTGTGCAGACACAGATACTTCCATGAAAAGACTGCCAGTGTTGACAGTCAGTAGGAAACAGAAAATGTCATCCAGTGAAATACTTTTAGAGGTCATTGATCATTCAGAAGCCTTGAGAGAAAAAAAGTCACCATGAGCACTGCTACAAGCTACTCACTTAGTGAATAAAAATGAACTTAATCACATACAAGAGTAAAATTCCGTTGTTTAGCCACTCTATGTGATGAAATGAAACTAATCATCATCAGCTGCTACTGCATATCAAACTTGGATAGCTCTCCATGGAAGACCACTCTGGACTCTGACCTTCATGAAAAAATTCAAGTGCTCTTCATAGATAAATCAGTCCTGATCACATCTAAGACAATTTCGTGCACATCTGGCTTCCTCAAGATTTTCAACAAGCTGTCTTCCTTACACTTGCTATTCTGGAAGAGCAAGGCAGAGGGATTTCAGGGCAAACCAGACTGGTTTTCAGAAATAAATGTTCTTCCAGAAACACAGTGTTTACAAGGTTTTTGCTTTTAGTTATGGTCTCAGGGATCAGGGTCTCTACCTTCAGAGATGCCATAAGGAAAGACATTGTCATCTATTCAAATGCACTGAAAAGGAAGGTTTGGTTTCATTTTGTTTGTTTTGTTGTCTTTTTTTAAAAATAGATGGAATGCTTATACAGTTGGACATGAAATCTGTTCTTTTCCAAAGCTGTGTCGTCGTATAATTTGTAAGTAAATCTCCTCAATAACTGTAGTCTTCCAATGTCATATCTTAGCAATGAGGTCCGGATGAGTTTGAGAAGAGTTTATTGAAATATGTACTAAATTACTACTACTTTCATTACTTCTTATCTCACCATGCCCTGAGCAAAACTGACTCTTTAGCAATGAAATCGAAGCACAGGAATTGGTTTGTAAGTGTCAATGTTTTACCATTGTGCCTTAGAGCTGTCAAGAGAGGGAGGCACAAACCTCTCAAAAATAAGCTAGGCATGACTGCACATTTTCCTCATTTTTAACAGGAATAGCATATTTACCATCTAAAAGTGTTCGTTTTCGACACAATTTATTTATTTTTAAATGACCTTTTATGACTTTCTCTCTGTGGAAGTTCACAATTATCAGATTACCAATGAGACGGTACTAACAATTTTCAAAAGTGAAGGCTGCTAACAGAGACTGAGACCCTGTAGAAGACCACAAAAATTTAATCAAAACTATTGATTCTACCTAGGAATGGGGCCGAGCTATCTCAGTTTCACAATTTCAACCCAGAGTCCTGACTATGAGTTCCTGACACCACTTTCCATTTTGTCACATATGGTTTCATACCAGGCAACCTTGAACCTGTGTCAGAGATGATACTTTCAGCACTGTGAAGTCCAGAAAACTAAGCTCTTACTAAGGATTTTGAAACTGGAGTTTTTCAACCACCAAAATTTTTTGAACCTTTGCTTATTTCAGGTAACATCTGTCAAGAAGAATGAGCAATTTCTGAACAAAAGCTTTGATTGTATCAGTTCAAACAGCTATTCTCTAATTCAGTTCTGTACATTTCCACTCTGCAAACATTGGAGAATTTGCATAGAGAATCAGTAAGTTTGGTTGGAGACTTGCAAGGCCTGACTGGACATAGTCCTAGACAGCATAGTCCTTTTTCATTGTAGACCTTGCTTGAGGTGTAGCTTGGACCAAACACTATGTTCTTGGAGTATAAACACAGGGATTTCCCATGTAACTGATTCTGTAAGCCCTCTTTGGGATCATCAGGGTCTACAGAAATATAAGTAATACTCTTCTGCAGGATGATGTCAAAAGTTAAACTTACTTCCTGGAATTGTTACCACTTTCTTAGGAACAAAACACTTCTGAGACTGCCTTTAACCACTTACTAATGCTTACCATTAAAAAAAAATGAAAGACATGATCTGAGTTTTCAGTTGAGACTAAATTGAAAACATGATCTGAGTTTTCAATTATAATTTATTTTCTAAAATAAAAAAGGAAAAAAAAACAACAGGAATAATTCATACCAATAAATTGTGCAACATTAAAATCCCATGTTGGAGCTTTTGTAGTAACCCTTCTCAAGGGATTCCATCATTTACAGAAAAGGGGAAAAATATGCCATGTTTGCTGAAAATTGAGTCCAAGTCCTGGCTGTCAGCTGCCATCAGAGACTGCAAGCAGCACTTGCTTATAGGCTTGTGTTGAATACCCACATCCAACAGAAACCATCTTGGAGATACAGTGACAGCAAAGGTTGTGTAATAAAAGAGCCTCTGTCCTCATCTACCTGTGAATCAAATCCTTTTCTATTAATTATTGTGATTTAATAAAAGTAATTGGCATTTTTAGACTACTTTATTTTATTCATATTTATTTTCAGTATTATACCTGACTTCTATGTAAATCCTTCCAAGTGAAGGTAATTATTGCCATAAAAGCTCTCTATGCATTTTCTTTAATATATCCTTTATCTTTTAAAATTAAAGTAAAATAGAAATATCTAGCTAAACATTCTATTTATTTCCATCCACTAGACCAAGAGAGAAAACAGCTTGTATTTTTTTCCCCATTTTTTTCAACAAGCTTAATGCTAGGTAATCTATTTTACGCAATTTTTACATTTAGCCTCAATAACTGTAATATTTTTTCCTAAAAAAAAAATATTCTATGAATAAGCCTTTCCCAAAACCTTGTTTGTCAAGTGCAGTGAGACTTTAAATGTGAAATGAGTGAACATAAACCAAAATGAATTTTTCCAGCACAAGACCTGAAAAATCAAAACTTGGTAGAGTATATTATATGACAGAAGTTTTCATATTTCGGCACCTCAAAGACTGGGAATTTGCTGTTTTGCTTCATGCTGCAGAACTGAGACCATCGTCTTGCTTTTAATTAAGAGTAAGTATTTTAAATACAGCACCTATGAAAAGGCCAGTCCATAGTGTTTGCTTGTGTTTTCTTTATAAGCATACAGAAATTGCTTCACAGCCAAATTAAAAAAGCAATACTAATGTTAATAACAAAGAAATAAATTATATGGTAGATCAGCTTTAAAACCACTCTTCAACTAGTGACAGACTATTGCTCAGTCTGTGTACTAAGAATTTTGTGCTGTTCAAATTTTGCCTAGATATTTTGTTCCGCATTAACTTTTGGATTATTTTTCATTTGCTAGATTCCCACTTTCCTGGATTAAGATAAAACTGCATAGCAGGCATAAGAGATTTTCCTCACAGCTTGACTTGAAGTGCTGAGGATAAAAAAAGGAGACTAAACAGAAAAACCCTCACGCTTAAATAGAAGAGAGCATTTAATATTTTAAATCTTTGTATAAGTGCTATGTGTTTTAAAATTATAATGAGGCATTACTATTATAAAAATATTATAAAATTATATATATAATATATTTTATATTAATAATATAAAATTATTTTGCCTGTTGTATGCTTAGGTGTACTTTATCAGGAGCACTGCTGCAGGAATTGCTTGTAAATTCACAAAAGATTTTCCTCTGGAATTGTAAAAAAAGTTATGGAACTCAGATGTCAAGGCTCAGGTGTGTATAATTGTATTATATGGAACATAAAGTTGTGAACCAGAATTACTGTGATCTCAATAAAATAATGAAGAAAACTGTGAGAGTCTTCTACTTGGTCATGCTTTAGAACTGAAATTTGTTTTCATTACTGAAATAATATTACTCTCATGGTTTTATGTCACTCTAACAAAAATGGTTTGAAATGATTTATGCTACCTTAAGCAACTATATGTTTCCAATTGTTATTATCCATCTTTTTGGATGGCAATTTTAATATTGATTTAGAAACAATGATTAATTTCAAAGAGGAGAACAAATCTATTTCAAACATTCCTTTCAAACTTGCAATTTAATGTGGGTGTAGCTTCACCCAACTGGATCTCTGCTGAAGTAAATGGAGCTGGCATACTTGCAACTCATTTAGAAATATTTGCATTGACACCGATGATGGTATACAATGGATAAAATTACATCACATTAACTCATGACATGGAGCCTGTGTCTCTACCCTGTCTGTACCCTGTCATGATTTTCCTTGTCTGTCATCCATTTAATTTAACAATTTGAAAAGTTTGAATAAATATACTCATTCAAATATATGTTTTCCAGGTTAATTACTTTGGAGTAAAATTACATTTTAAAAAGGGACTCAAAACGAGACTTTTAAACATACCTAAAAGGCATATATTTATATATATGTGGGATTCCAGGAGAAGAAAATTTAGGGAATTAAGAATTTTTTAAGCAATAAAGAATCACATTACATAAAAACTTGAACAATCTACAATAGAGACACATGTGAAAATCCTGTTATAGCAATGTTTACTACTTTTACAAGTCTGAATAAATACATGTGTCTATATGTCTACATACACCTAAATAAATACACATAGAGTTACAAACATATATTATGTACACATAAGCTCAAATGATGTGTACAAGCATAGGGCTTAATTCTTTAAGGTGTGGTTGATATTGGCACAAATAAGAAAATCCTTTAGTCAGCACAAGCTTCAAGAAAAAGCAGTAACTTGGTTTTAAAATCTTATATTCACATTTCTGGAACAATTATCACCTCACCTGGGTATTCTAACAAGTTAATCAGTAGCTGAATTGAAATACTCATCAACCCACTATGTAAATTCATTGAGAGTATCTGCTAACTCAGATCAACTCTATTAATCTCTAGTGGAATGAAACAAAGAAGCAGATGGTAATGTGTTTTAGTCAACACCAACTTTTTATTCTGCATACATTTTTAAGTACACTATTCCTAGGCATTACTCCTAAGGCATTGAGAAATTGCCTTACTTTTAATCTGAGGTTTTAAATAGACAGCAATAAGACACTCTCATATTCCATTTTGTAAGCAATGATTAGAGTTTTCTCAAATAAAACATTTCCCTTAGGCTCAGTTCTGCGTGATACTTATCCTGACAAACCCACTGATTTCCTGGGAGCAAGTTCAGGATCTGCCACCACCACCACCTTGGCACATAGGTCATGTCCTATCCAGTGAGATGCACTGATATTTCGTTAAATGCACTAAGAACTGTTGCATGTGCTAACAGAAGGTGACCAGTAAGCATGCATTTGATATCACCTTTTCCATAATTCTTCAAAGGTAAGGGTTTGACACCCTAATCTGCTTTGTCTTCATCTTTATGCAGAAAAAATGAAGATAAATCCCTCAATCCACATGATCCTGATAGCAGCAACCCCTCTTTTCCTTTGGTCTGGTGGTCAAGACATTTTAAAAGGTGGCTAAAATATGAGTGCTGAGGTTGTTTATAATATTATTTATAACCTCAAGCTGCACCAGGGGTAGTACAGGTTGGACAGGATGAGGAATTTCTTCATGAATAGGGATCTTAAACATTGGAATGAATTTCTCAGGGAGATGATGGAGTCACCATCTCTGGAGGTGTTTAAGAAATGACTGGACATGGCAGTTAGTGCCATGGTCTGGTTGATGAGGAGGTGGTCAGTCAATAATTGTACTCAATGATCTTGAAAGCCATTTCCAACTTGGATATTTCTATGATTCTTTATACATTTTCCATTTAATGATGCTAACATTAAAATATGCAGAAATGGGCCAGGAGGAAGGTTTGAAACCTTTCATTTCCTATTCCTACCCACTTTCCATAAGCTAAGGACTTCACTCATGGTCCAGCTCTTGTCATCTTGATTGCTTTCTCTAGCACTGCAGAAGCCACGTCAGAATGGGCTGTGACCCATGTCACAGGTAGGTCTGTAGCCTTGAGATCAGGGCAGACTTTGAGATGTTGGCAGACTGTTTTAAATATGGTCACATTGGGAAATTAATTAAATCCAGGCATCCATCTTCATTATTTATGTTCTGCCTGTGAGTGTATTTATAAAAACATGCAAAAACAACCAGACCCAACAACTGGACAAACTCCTCCTTTTCCCAGTGTCTTTTGGAGGAAATTATCATAGTTTTATTCTTTGAGACAAATTTCTGTGTATACTGAGTTTGATTTCAAAATGGCTGGCTAGCAGTTTAGATCCATCATGTGAGATAAACAGATTAAAAATCATTTTCTGAATCCTGTCTGCTGTAAGATCTTGAGTAGTTTTGTCCTGGACAAGCTGAGAAACAAAACCCATGTGTATAAAGAAAAAAAGTATACGATTCAAATAGTAGATACTCTGCAATTAAACCATCTTCAAACTGAGGTGACAGCTTAGGATGGACTATTTTATAGTCAAAATTCTGGCTCCATAGTTCAGCTATTTATGTAGACCTTTACAGGCATTATATTCTTACTGGCATCTTTACTATGTTTCGGCCACTCTTCATCGCTTGCGGAGATCCACAAAACTCTGTAGTATTTTTAGTTCTTAAAAAGGAGAAGAGCAGTGTAGGTTTAGTCATGCAGTGAAGACACGACTTATTCTGATAGTATATCACCAGCACAGGAAGCAAACAGAGCCCTTCTGTCAGCCAGAGTCTGCATTCAGGGTTTGGCCACATGAGGCAGTGAGGGGGAGGTGTATCTTTTAACGTGAGGAGACCATAGCAAAAAAAAGAGGAGAGCAATGCTCTTCTGCCTTCAAACAAGATTTAACCACCTTGCCTCACTCTTTTAGTTTTTTTTGTGCATTGTTTTTTATGTTGTTTCCATGGTTCCTGTGTTGATTTAGCTGCCATTTCTTCTGTTTTAAATTTATGTATCTCTTGTTCTTATCTATATTTCACCTCTTTTTCTCTAACTTTACCAACTCTCTTTTTTCTCTGTTCTTTTCCCTGATAGCTGATTCTTTCTTATATCAGTATTTTATACACTTTTGCTTGTCTGCCATCCCCTTTTCCTTTCTTTTGCTTTGCATTTCCCTCTATTCACTTTTTTTTCCTGTCAGTTGGCTTGTGAAGAAATATATTATGGGAAATAGATACATACAGGATATTTCTCTGAAAACACAACTCCATTTACAGTAACAGAAGTCAACACATAGACCTGCAATATCAAATAGTGGAAGAATTCAATTTAATCCAAGCTAAACTAATGCATTTATGGGGTGCCATATGTGTGCCAGATCCTTTAAAAACATGAAAGACAGAGTATATGCACTAAAAATATTACAACTGAGCATTCTCAGTTTTATGGAATCTATTTCAGTTTGTGCTAGATAACATATTTCACAAGTATAGATAAAGCTGGCGAACAGATCAGAGAAGAAGGCTCATAAAGAAGGTACTTTTTAATCAAGGACTTGAAGGAGAAAAGACATTGGTGGATCTAGGCCATGGTTTTGAAGCATCAGCTCCATGTAATAACACTGGAACATCTACATAGTCCAAAGCAGCATGGATTCTAATATTTCATGTTCCTCTGCTTGCATTATATATGCACTTAATGCATGCATTTATATTTTATATATGGACATATCATATTTATTCTAAACTTTTGTCTAAAGAACTGTCCACAGAGAATGATCTTCTCATCAAATTTGTGGTTATTGGATCTTCTTTTCTGGTGATTCACATCGCATCTTTATGACAAATAGAATTTATTTTTTCTCTCATATACTCACATAATGCTATGAAATAACATTGTATCTACTGTGCCTTTAAAACGCAGACTATTTAAAAAAATATTTCAGGATTTTTAATTTTTTTTTGTTATTGTTCTGACTTTGTACTAGAGAGAGATCTTTTGATTTTTACTGTAAAGGCAAGAAAGGAAGTTATTTATGATGGTCAATAGCCTGCACATTGGAACAACCTTCTGAAATGGAAAAGGCAAATCTTCTAGTCCCTGATTTGTCTTACATGAATTTTTGTCTTCCAAAAAATGGGTTAGTTGCCTAGACAAAATAAAAATTCTGTTTTTCTATTTTTAAAATTAATAAAAATGTATATTTTTTTCCTGAAAACAAAATGGATTCCAATTAGAAAGTTGTAATGGATTGAAAATTCCTAATGTTTAGAGATTATTTTTATTTTGGGAGCTAAAACTCCTAAGCCTTGTTGTCTGCTCACATATTCTGCCAGGGTTATTAACATTGCAGGTCTTCTCAGAGTTTTCATCCAATGGAAAAAATTGATATTTCAATACTTTCCTCTCTCAAATAAATAAGAAACCAATAAAATACTGAAAAATGTCACATCACAAAAATCTGGAAAGGTGGAAATGAAAAAGAACATGTCTGCATAAACAAACTAATTTAGTGCATAATTTATTTCTTTTGCACCAATGTCCACTTTTTTTTTTTTAATGGACCTGAAAAAGTATTTTTCTTTGCTCCACCTTATAATTATAAAATTTATTTTTAATCAGTTATTTGCTTACTTATGAGAATTCCCAAATGAAGAAAAAAAAAAGTCATTACTGTGAAAGATTACTACCTGTATTTCTGTTTCTTTGCCCATCCTGGTTTCCTTAAATTTTCTGTTGGTAAAACCATTCTCCCTCTTGTTGGATTCATTCATATCACCCATTCTCTTTGCCATGTCATTAGTTTGCTCTGCACTCAAAATTGTCAGTCGATGGATGAAGACACAAAGGGCACAAATTTGTAGCAGTGTAGACACTGGCATTCCTTTTCCTGCTTCATAGAGTGAAAGTGGCTAATGGAAAAATATGTTGTGAGTTACTCTTTATTGATAGAGACGATAAAAAAAAATTTGATGGAGAAACCAATGATGACTGTGTTTAAAATTAATGGAAAAGAACTGTGAGAGTCAAGATAGGTCTGTTCATAAAATGAAAATATTACTCAGCTTAAAAAGATTTCTTTGTTTCATGGCCAGAGCAAACTCAGATGAGCTGTCTCCAGCACAGGTAAAGTTTTTCTTTAGTCAATTAGATTGCTCTTGAAAATCTGCCATTTCATATCTAATAAGGTACTTTTCCTTTAATCAGTCAAAGTGACCTGACAGGGTGGCTGATTCAATTAGATATATACCATATTTTTATGCATTAATTTAGTTGACATAAGAAATGTAAAATCAAAAGCTTTGGAAGGATTAGGACGCAAAATCACAGTACAAATCAAACCTTTCTGGAATGGAGCAGTTCCATTCCAGCAGCAGTTCAGAGTTCAGTGACCAAATATCAATTTTCTATATTTATTCAGTTGAATCATAGGAATTCCCACATTGAATCAGATTGGATAAAGATTCATCCATTTTATTTTCTAGTTCTTAACATTGGTTAGGACCAAATGTTTCAAAGAAACATAAAAAACCCTCTGCTTAAAAACCTGGAATAAATAAAGGTGGTATAAAATTTCCCTAAAGAAAGGAAGTCTCTTAAACCCTATCATTAAGAAATTGGTTTAACCACTAAGTAACAATGCTTGCATTTCCTCTGAAAGTTTTATTTAGTATATATGAGCAACTATAGAAGAAATCACAGAAGAAAATATAGAACATTTGTTATTTTTATTATACAAATAGCCTTTTATTGCCTGAAGAATACCATTTTTTTATTTTTGCTGCGGACAGTAGTTGTTAGTACAAAGTCCTGTGTCCATGACTAGCAATGTCAGTATCTGCTGGGTGTCTTTGACAACTAAAGGCTGGATTCAGACTATTATTTAATGTCTCCAGGTGAACATAAACAACTTCTGATTTTTGCTCAGTGATTTCAAAACTATTCTGTTTATTTGGACCAGTGGCTAAGATCTGTTAGTCCATGGGGGATTACTCTTGAATAGCTGCTGAAAAAAACCCAATCAAAGTACTTTGATTAAATTCTGTCTCGTTCTGGAATCTTCCTGTGCAGCTCTGTATCATTCTTCTGATAAAGAACAAGTGTTGTTTTGTAGGGGAGGGAGAAATAATGCTGCCCATCCCCTTAAAGAAATATTTTCCCCATGTGTAACAGCTGTGGAATGATATACAGCTTTTTAATAGACATTTAAAAGCTATCTGGAGACTTAGTAAAAAGCTTCCATGCCCAGTAGATAACAAAATGTTATAGTAATTTTAGTGCCAGACCTTAATTAAAAAGAAAACCATAAAATGTATAAATGGGTACTACAGAGAATGATGCAGCTTTACAGAACCATTTAAGTCTCCTCATCACAAAGATTGCAGAAATTAATAAGAGGACATAATTTGTGTAATAGTGTACTGGACACAAGGTAGTCAATATATTTTCACCCTTTGAGCAAGCAGTTGTTGCTTGGAGTGCACAGTTTCATCTTCCCAGGTAAACTCTTCCATAAGGGATAGTCCCCAGCAAGCAAACCTGTTGTTAAGGCTGTGTCTGCAAATGAATTGTCTATAAACAAACTCAGCATCTGGCAGACATTCCAAGGTGAAAGCCAAACAGATGGCTAATTTAATATAATCTAAGTGACTTTGGATCAGATAAAGCAATTGAATTAACAGCACTTTAAATGAACGTATACCACACATTCTCACTATGCCATTATAATGGGCACCTTTTTATATCTTGAAAATCATTGCTAATTGAAGTTTCATATGGTGAATGCTAATATTTGTAAGATGTACTGCTAAACAGCCTGAAAAAAAAATGCCATTTTAAATAAAAGAAATCACTACTATAACCTTTATTATAACAAATGCCATTATTTTCTTCAGAACTCTTCCATACAATTTTTGAATCAAAATAGGTACACTTAATGCCATTGAACTTGTAAGTGCACATGCAGCAGGAATAATCTGTTATGCCTATGTACAGGTATATACATACATGTGCATATATATATATATATATATATATATATGTGTATACATATATATATACACATGTACATATAAAACATATATATGCTGTAAATTTGGGAGTTTTAACGTATTTATTTATTAAATACAAAACCCCTCGAACAATGAAACAAAATAACTTTCAAATTATAAAGGGGATTTACTTATTATCAGCAGTTGTTGTTTGTGGCGCTTTTTGAAGAGGTATACTTTGGTCTATAGCAAAGAAAACAAACAAACAAAGAAATTCCTCTTAGTTACCTTGCACACCTCAACTGCTTTGAGAGGGTGAAACACTTCCTAAACACTGAGTTATATACTTTGTACTCAGCCAAAGTCAAATGCTTAAAATTCTTTTTTATTTATTTTATATATATACATGCAATTTAGTTCTCTGTGAGTTTTCTGATCCCTCTTCCCAAAAAACTCTTCATTACATTTGTGCAAAATAGGTAAAAAGGAGATGTAGAGGAGTTTGTGCTGTACAGAAGAGAGGATGTTTGAGAAACTACATCTTCAGCTTCTTTTCATTTCTTTCTCAGTTGCACAGAACTCTGAAATCCCTGCCAAGCCCACAATTACATTAAGCTCCAGAGTTAGACATAAGATCTATTGGAGATGGATTAAATACTGGCCTGCTGTGCTGCATGATGTAAGGAAGAGCTCCTTCCTGGTACTCGGGAGCTTGGAGAGAATGACCTTAAGTCCCTGGGCAAAGGGCCATCCACTGTTTTTTGACAGTGTCTGCCAACCAATGGGAAGTTAAAATAAAGGGAAAATTCACAAACACAGTTACAAAAACTCTGGTGCTGGCAATTGTAAAGGACTGATTTGATTACCCAGGTAGTCTTTCATTTTTCTGTTGTTTTATTTTCCTATACACTGAGACATCAAAAAATCTTTTCTGGCACTCTGGCATAGGTTACACCTTGCTGCTATTTACATTCTACCAAAAAAAAAATCTGAAAAACTCATGAACTTTTCCAACTGCCTAACTTTCTCTCTTTTTTAAATTTTTTTTTTTTCCTTTCATGTATGGCTTAACATCATTGCAAGCATGGAGTAAGAAGTAGAGGAGTCGAAGGCAGGTGGAATTTTAGTAATCAGTGAAGGAAATCAAGCAGATTTGGCTCTTCTCTGTTACAGTCTCTATTGTATACCTCTCATCTGATATTATTGAATACTCTGAATTTTTCTAAGTATTCTATTACATCTCTTTTCTTGCAGTAGGCAAATTTTCCTTCAAATTATACTATAATAATTATACAAACTAAATACATACATAATGGGCATATAATGGGTATGCAAAGAGAAATACTTCTATTTTTTTGAGATATAAAAAATTACATCATTAAGCGCCTAGTCTGCTTCTAATCCATACCATATTTCCTCTTCAACAAGATAAACTTTTGCCAAAATCTGAGATTTTGAAGCTGGCTGTGGAATGATATCAGCCCCTAGGTACGAATCCAGTCAGAAGACCCAGCACAGATAAGTTAAAAAAAAGAAAAGAAAAAAGAAAAGAAAAGAAAAGAAAAGAAAAGAAAAGAAAAGAAAAGAAAAGAAAAGAAAAGAAAAGAAAAGAAAAGAAAAGAAAAGAAAAGAAAAGAAAAGAAAAGAAAAGAGAATAAAAAAAAGATTTTTCTTCCATCTAGACATTCCCAAATCAGGACATTTAAATATGATACCAACCAAGATTTTGAATACCCTTTAAGTGGAACATAAGACATTCTCTTGACCCGGCCATTTAAAATACAATTCATAACTCTCTATCTATGAGAAAAATATTTTTTTTAATCCACAGCAAATTGAGCTATGGGTTAAGATTTTCCTTTTCTTTTTTCTTTCAGTAAAGGTAATTTTTGCAGTCTAAATCTCGTTATGGGCAAAAAAGAACACCTTTTTACACAAAGCAAAGAATTTGCTGTAGATTAGCAGTCTACTAAAGCCACAAAAAAGAGTTTTTGCCAGGTAGTCCAGCTGTGATGATAGCAGCAATGTTAGTTAAATTAAAATTGTTACAGAAAAGCCTCATTATTAATACACATATCTGTATATCTCTCTATATGCATATATGTTTAAGTGTGTATCTATAAAATATATGTTAAGTATATATATAAAGAATAAATATTTTTAAAAATGTGTTTACATGTATATCTGTGTGTGAGTTTTCCATATATGTAAGTGCCCTTTTCCCTGGTGCTCTTTGCACTCTCACTCCACCCCATAGTTAATGGGACAACAGTTTATGTGAGCTTCAGGAATAAAGGAATAAGAACTGGGTCACAGTGAGCTGGCAGTATCTGCATTGGGCAGAATATGATGGTGGTTGTGGTTTCTTCCTCTTCAGTCTGGGGTTCCCTCAGCATTATTTTTACAAGTTTACGGTCAGTTGCTTGCTTGCTTTTACTCTGCTATTTCCCATTTCCATGTGTCCTCTTCCTTACCCTTAAAGTTGAATTTGCCTCACTCAGCAGGTGAAGTTTTTTCTTTGTGAAAAATGCTCTGGGATTTCTGATGTCATCTGATACCCCTACTCTTCTATAATACATTATAATCCTACAGCCAAGACAGTTCACTTCAACCATAATAGCTGCTTGGTTTTACTCTCTATTAATAAGCAGTAGGTGTTATGCCACACAGTGGTACAGAGATAAATTGAAGCTAAAAGAAATTTGGCCACAGTCACCTCATAAGTAAAAAAACTGCAACCTCATCTAAAATAAAGTTAAATTCACCTCAAGCCAGTACAAGGCCAGACAAGTCTGAAGTCCCTGTTCTCTCAAAACCTGTCACCTTTTACTAGAAACGTTATAATTTAAAAGTCATATTTGTTGAGCTATGCAGTCTTTGGTCTTCTCTATACATGTAAATCATTGCAGTTAATAGGATGGTTTAATGAAAATTAGTTGTAGAAGAAATATGTGCATTGGTTGAACAACGTCTGAAGTAAAAATTGCTTTATAAAGGAGTGTAAAGTTTATTAATAGATGATTGTTCATTAAAACTTTATAATTTTGTATATTTATTAATATTATGGCTTGATTACTGCCTAGTTATATTAAATGTGTCTTATCCATGTTAAACAAGTTAGGAATATACAAATTTGGAGAATACAGGACTGTACTAAATACCACAGGACTTTGCAACACATGGAAGGAGCAAGATAAATGTTAAATTACTAAAGAATACCATTTGTAATTACTTATACTAACATATTCCCATATTTCTGTATATGAACAGTATGGAACAAAAGAAGAAATTTAACAAGATCTAACAAGAACTTTTTTGAAGCTAACTTTAAATTTTAAAACAGATGTTTCCTACTTTTCTCTACTCAATGAAAAGAAAGATATAATTCTCAGGAGACAATTAGCTCAACACTAAGGTGGGTGTTAAAGGCAGATGAGATGAACAACCATTTAAAAGTTTCTTCTTCTATGTGGCAACAGCCATCCATAAGCAGAATTTATTCACCATCTTGCGACAGCACTGGAAAATAATCCCTAAACTAACATAATTGTAGGTAAGGTGACAAAACAGGTTTTGCAGTTCCCCCTAGCCATGCAGGAACTGTATTCTGTGAAATATCTACCACAACACTGATCTAGGAAAGAGGACACTTTAGGTTTGCAGGTAAAGACAACTTTTTGGAAGCTTTACCTGCATCTTGGCAGGTAAACTCAATGCAAACCCCCCAGCTGACTCAATATGACCCACATGACTGGCTTTAATACTTATGACAGAAATCATTATTTCTGTTTGACTGCTGTAGGTCAATCTAAGAATGTTACATATGACTATTTGGTCTCCATGGCTTTTTTTTTCGCCACCTTTCCACCTCTTTCTTCGTGCTTAAAATTTGCAATAATTAGTCTAGTTATTGGTTGTTTTTAATGAATATAAGAATTAGAGATTGATCCTCAAAAGAATATTCCTGGGGGCAGGAAGAGAAAGTAGGCTCATAAATCTTGTACTACTTTCATCACCTATGATCTCTCTTCCTTTTATCCAACAATGGGACCTCTAAGTAGAAAGAGATAATATATTAAAAATATATTTTAGTTTATTTAAACAAGTGCAAGTTGAGTGGTCTGTAAAAGTTTTCAGAATTGTGGTTGAATTTGGAAAAAACTTCCCAAGGGGGGGGAAAAAAAATACACTGAAGTTTTTATTCATCACATATGAGGTTTCAATAAAGCTGAAGGGCCTTGTTATCCCATTTTTCTGTCTGGGTCAAATTTGCCAGCTGACATTTTTCTGCACTTCCTTCATCTTCATCTGTAGTCCTCTGTTGATGCTAGTGAGACCAACTGCCAGAAAATCTTCCTCTGACCGCATGGATTGCTTCCTCTGCAATGTGCCAGGGCTACCTTTGGATCTGAAGGACTTCACTTTGTATTCCAACTCAACGTCAGTGAATTTTGTTAAGAAAATAAGTTTCAAGTGACCTTTTCTTCTTCTTTAGGAGGTAGACTGAAATAAAGAGCTGTTAAATCAGCTCCCATTTAGCTTGTGAGCTCTGCCAAGCTTTGTCTAAAGCACAGAAGGAAGGAGAGGCAAAGAAGAGCATTTTTTCCCTGCTGGGCTGATTTTCTCAAGGTCTAAACACTTCAGTTTAAAAGCAATAAAAATTCAATTATATGTTCAAAATTATAGAATTTTTTTCCGGCAGCTCCTTCTGTGATTAATTACTATAATGGCGTAGAAATAGCTGTTATTGCAGAACTATCTTATATTCCAAAGCTTATAGATCCCTGCTCACTGTGAGAATGAACTTGTAAAAATACAACCATTTTCTAAAAAGTGAGGAAGGAGGGAAAATCAAGGTGGTTATTTTTATCTGCTACAGGGAGGTGTGATTATGTGAGTCGACTCATTGCTACCTGAAGGGAGTCAGATCAAAATTAAGACTTTCGACTAAAGCACACAATTAAAGTTCATTGCAAGTGTTGTAGGCAAGCTGGCATTTGCTGAACAAAGAATGTGCTACAAACAGATGCACCACTGGAAACAGAGACAGAAAATTTCTTCCCTAGGACGATTCTGCTTTTTTAAATCTGACAAGTTCCACTTGAGCTCAGTGTCCTAATCTAAAAAAGAGTTTTTCCTTTCCTTTAAGCGATTGCCATATAACATGCCAGTAGGACAGAAATTGGCTTGTAATTTTACTCAGTATCCGGGGAAAAAAAAGAGCATTTCTTAAAAATTTCACACTCTTCTTGATGCTGACAAATTAAAAAACCCCCAACCTTTTCATTGCTTTCTGCCTTTGTGGAGAGAATAGCATTAAAAACTGGGTTACAAATCTCTTTATCAGTAGAAGTCAAATAAGGCATCTGAAAATCTCCCACAGTGGGAGAAAATACTCAAGTTCAAATTTTCCAAATCAATAGGTTAGCTCTAAAGTCTTAAAAGATGTATAGTAAGTCATATGAGTTAGTATTAAATGAAATTTTAATTAAATATCTAGTTGTATAATATCAATCAGAGACATAATTCATGGTAAAACACATCCTTGCTTTCATGGTATGAGTAACTTTACATGTTATTTACTTAAAATAAAGTTTTATCTGCGCTCTCAATTCACACACAAACAACTACTACTGCTAGCTGAAGCCATGCATAAGAACAGAAAAAGCACCATCCCCCCATTGCTAATGGCATTCATACAGAAAAGGAAGACTAGGAAACCTGAAACTGAGTATGGAAAGAAATGGATACCCAAATTTGTTATTTTAAAGTTAACGAGATTCATTTAAGGGACAGATTGGAGAGAAGTAAGTAGTAGACACACACCTACTTCATCCATAGGTTTGGGTGAGGATGCAAAAAAACTTTGCTGAATGTATAGTACTAGAACAAGTTAATAATTCAGTATTTGGATTACAATAACACCTGGAGACCTATTGTGCACAACACTGCCCAAATGCATGGTGAAAGTCAGTCCCTGTCTGGAGGGGAGTATAATCCAAAAAGACAGGAGAGGTGATTTGACATTCAGGAACACAGTAGTTGAAAAACAAGAAATTATTCAAATTTGGGACTGTAAACCCAAAGACCTATCCATTTCAACACATTATATTTAAAGTGAATTTCCAGGGAGCAAGCAGGGCTCATAATATTGTAGCTAAACTCCTTTTCTCCCCAAGAGCTATAAAAATAATATTATATTATTCCTTCAAAGATAAGAACGATTAGAATCTCATCTTCCTCCGAAATACAAGTCCTACCACACAAGAGGCCCACTGAATATTTTAAGGAAGCATAACCAATTTTTAATATTTCAGTTTTATATTGATTGCTGGAATTAAAAATAAAACCTCCTCTTATAAAACCTATAATAAAAAAACCCCTAGGTTTTCAATTGTGCACTGATGTGATTTGGCCCTTAGTTTTCTAATTACAAGAAAAAACTGTTCCTCTCTTCCTTTCACTGTTTTTTGGGCTAGGATTTATTCCATTCTCACTCCTCACCGAGGGCAGTGATCAGTTCATGTGTGTTGAGCCCTGTCTTTCACTCAGAACCTGCTGCTCCACAGTCAGAAATGTTCTTCCTCTGGACATCTTCAGACCTGTTTTCACATTTTAATGAGGATCCTCCTCTTTTGGGGGCCTCTCTGGCCAAGACTGACACAGTGAGGGAAAGAACATGGAAGGAGGCAGAGGAAATTCAGATTTCAGTGAACTGAGTGACTATGGACTTTTGGGGTTTTGTTATACTTTTTTGTTATCCATTTGGGAAAAGTGGGGCAGTGCCGCTTTCTTCTCCCTAAGAGTACATAAATAGTATAGTAAAGTAAAATAATCTGGACCTTATTCTGCCTCTGAGCTGGCACAGTGAGACATTTAATTGCAAATGAATCTCAAATAGCCAGCAAATTATCTTCTTTCAATTATTACTTTATCACACTCCAGTGTTTCCTATGAAAATTGTATCTGAATTACACCGTCTCTTTTTCTATTGAGCTATGGAGGATATTTCTAGATAGGAAAGACTGAAGTAGGGACAAGATGGTAAAGGAAACACCTGGGTGAAGTATAAAGGTAAACCAAAGCAAGTAGTGAATCATAATGAAAACTCCCTTTTTCTGTCTTTTTGGCTTTTGTGTTTTCTTCTGTGCCTCACTGTCCCCTTATTGCTGATAAATGCAATTCCTCAGGCCTGGTGTTCCTAAATTTTTCTTTGAAAGCATAGCTGTCCTAGCTTAAAGTCATGTTATCAGTTCTTAGCTATCACAATCCCAAGCAGTTACTTAAATGCATTATATTTCAGGGGTAATTTTTCTCACCTCCTTATGTCTGTTCTTTGCATGACAGTAAAACCCCACTTTTTTGCATACTCCACATCAATGATGCAATAATTTCTCACTTTCCCCACCCTTTTATTTTGTTTTCAGTTTCTCTTGGCCAGCTGCCAAACATTCCTATAATCAAGAGTCCCTATAACTGTATAAACCTGAAAACATTAAATTTTAGCTTCCTGTGAGTAAAAAACTTGTTTCTGATTGATTGCAAGTTTAGGGCAAGACAGGTAAAATTCTAGAGAGAGGTCTTGAGCTCCTATATCGACTCTGACTTGCTTTTAGTAGACTGTGCAATCTTTGATAGATCAAGCAAACTGCAGTACCTCAGGTGTACTGGCTGTTTTTCTTAACCTAGGTCTATCCTCTAGGTCTGATTGCAACTTTTGAACACTCTGCTTTCTTTAAGTTTAATAGCAATATCTTTGAGGTTGGAAGAGTACCTAAAAATGTTTTTGATAAGAAAAAAGTATAGCAAAATAGAAAAAGGAAGAGACTCTTTAACAGGATTTGGTGATCTCAAAATATAGTTTTGTTTATTTCTTGGAAACTTAAAAGTAATGTTGTATTTTGCAAAATGCTTATGAATGCATTGTCTATCAAAACACTAAATTCTAATATTTGAATAATGATGGAAAGGGATATTCATAAAAAAATAAATCCAAAGCATGAGCCCTTCAGAAAAAGAAATTGTACATAAAACTTTTTTATCCTCAGAATAGTTTTTTCCTCTTGCTTTCCTTCAAAAAAAAGTCAAAGTAGGTGGATACATTTCTCCTCAGCATACTTGGCAGAGGATGGGGAAGGCACCTTCATTAACATTTCCTATTTTAATTTTGGTCTACACTCAATATTACTACTACTACTATTTCTGGTAGTACTGCTACTACCTCTACTACTGCTACTACTACTGTTAACTGGATGTATTTTGTCGGACCTTCTCTTGCATATTTAGTGAGAATTTTTAGTCTGTTTAATAATTCTTGAAAGTTAATGTGACTTTTGCAGGATATACTAAAGAAAATCTGTCTTGAAAAGCAGAAAAAAATAGGAGCTTTAGACATACAGACCAGTCTACTTCAATTTAGCCCTAGGATAAAACAAACAAAATGCATAATCCAACCGTGAGTGTCCAGACAATAATAATGTAACATTGAATAAAAAAGAACCCGAAATGATTAAAAAAAGAATCATTAAGTTAAAGTAACTCAATTTCCTCTTGCAACATGACACTTAGCTTAGTGGGTTGCTGACGAGTAGACTGCAAAAGCTTTAACTTAGAGACGCTTCTTGTATTGTATGCAAAGACATTTCCATATATGGGCCAGAAAGGGTACAAATACCATAATAATGGTACTGATCTGGTAGAACCACCCCCAACAAGTTTACACACCTATTTCCAATTTTTCACTTGACAAACTTGTTTGATAAAGAGAATAAAGAGAGCCTGTCACAGGTCCAGAGGTGTTATTTAATATTTTCATTAATGATGTAAATGATATAATTAAAAAAAATCCCAGTGAGTTGATGACATTTTTAGACACAGTAAACTTGAATAAATTATACACATATTGGAATGTGGAAGGACCTTCAGCCTAGCACACTGCTACACAGGAAGGTAATGGAGAGAAGGTAAAAGAATAGAGAAGGTAATGGAGAAAAATATTTGCACAGGAAAGTGAACTGAATGGGAAAAGAGAAGACAGTTGTTTGGATCAGAATCTAAATCCAGCTGCATATTTTTGTTTCTTCAAACATTTAATGAACTTTTTCAACTGTGAATGAAATCTGAGGTGTTTTGAAAGCTAGGTTTGAGTCTGAATTTTTCAGTTTAAGTCTTTTATCTACTTTGAAGGCACGTGCTGTGATATACTGAAGTGGTAACTAGCTCCTTGACATTGTGAAGTGAAAAACACAAATGTTTAGAAATCAGATTTAAAACACATAATTAAAAATACACCTTTGCCACTAGAAAACTGTAGAGAGACAAAATCATGGACTATGCAGGATATTACGTTCCCTTAATCACTGTAAGGCTAAAGAGTTTAATGTGTTGATGTCTCACTGTGGGAGGAAATATTATCTCTGTAATGTTTAGAAATTGTCTGTCATTGTTGTGGATCTTCAGCACTGAAATAGTGACTGTTAAGGTAAGATTTGGAATAGTCCATTCTGAAACTATTCATTTTACAGGAAAGGGGCAGACTGGCATAGCCTTGACCCAGTGAAGATTTAATTTGCAGTGTCTGTTCTTGAAAACACTGGTAAAACAAGCTAACATTCAGATCACCTCATGGTATCTCAAAGAGTGTCACAGTGTCACATGTCACACGTCTTCTTTTAATAATGTTGCAATGTATCAATTTTTGATGATGACCTTAGTTTATGTATATCTTTTATTTTTCATAAAATGATATGCCACATGGCAGAAATCATGTATAGCTCCATGAAACTGCATGAAGTTTATAATATAGCAAAAGGCTGGAGAAATATGGCTGTATCAGTCTCTGTCATTGCAACTTTCAGACAATTTCTTCAATATCTATCTGCAAGTTCAAAGGATTTAAAACCTCTGTTCGAAGTAACAGACATTTCCTGTGTTTTTTGGTTATAATCCTTAAAAATCAGATAATATTTCAAGCTTTTACCTAAACCATAAAGGTTCACACATGAAATAGATTTCAAAGGCATCATATGGTCATGTCCCTTATGTAGTACAGCATATGTTGCTCTCTTTAGAAATACAACAAACAAACAAACAAAACTACACAATGTAGAACAAAGTTTCATATGCCTTTGCAGATAGCTTATTATTTAACCCTCCAACTAATTAATTGAAATGTAATTAAAATTTTTCAAGTTACAATAAATGTGAGTGGAGTTTTGGAATGTCCTTCATATCCTTCATATAAAATGAAGGATATGAAGATTATAAATTTAATCTGCATTACGCAGATTATCTGTGAAGATTATAAATTTAAACTGCATTACGCATTTAAGAACTTTATTTTGAACACATGAAATCCCAGCCTGAGTCTGAGGTAGGGAAAAGAATATGAGTAAAGCAGATTTTCCTCTGTACCTTTAATACAAGAAAAGGGAGCAAGAAATAATTTTGAAGGTTATTTCCAAAAAGGTCCCAAAGATTCTTTCTGTATAGCAAAGACTAAAGGAATTTGGTTAATGTGAGACCTGATATTTTGAGTTTGAAGACATGGACTATCAATTAATGAAGTACAATCCCCAGGGTGTGATTATTCCCTTAGATGGATGTGTTGTGTTTTGTTCTTTCGTCTTTGGTACTGGTACAGAACAGATGATCTGACAATGTTTACTTTGAAAGACTTGTGTTACCTATGTATTCACTTCACAACTCTTCAATCAAAGGGGTATAAACACAAACAACAAGATTTCTAACAAGAAGGTTACTGGGCATACATGAGTTTATACAAAAAAAAAAAATCACGTACGTTTTGTTAACATCCTGGTGATTTATCCTAAACTGCACTAGGAATATTGTAATACCAGAACAGGTTTTAAGATCTGAGTATATTTAACACTTCAAAGAGGAAATATCAAGATGTGATTTTCGCACTACATCCTCCTAATTCTAGGCCACTTGTATTTAAACTTCCTTCCACGTAAATCAAAGAAATCCCCAGGGGCTCCAACTTGTAACAATCAGTCTGAGGAAAAGTCAATCATTGCTGTTCAAATCTGACAAAGAATATTGTTTTGCAATGTCTCTTGAGAGATGCAAATAAAAGATTTTGGCAGAAAATAGTGTTTCCAAAAGTGTGGGTGGTCCTCAGAATGCAACGTTAATAGAATTGATTATCACAGCAGCAGAGTAACACACTTTGTCTATTCACCTTCTCCCAGCTCCTAAGCATTATTTTTAGCTGACATGCCAAACATTACCATCCTACAGTAACCAAATTTGCCGCAAAGTGCATGGGATAATTAGATGTAAGAGAGTCCCTGCCCTACCAAAAGAAGGCTATGTGGATGGATGGGTCGCAGTTAATTTGGGCAGCTTTAAGACAAATACAATATGTATGTTTATACTGAAAGTGTCGTACACTTCAGAACAGCATATTGCAGTGTGACATGTGCATCCAGATGTGAACAGTAAAAATAGACTGAACCCTTCTTTATTTTATACCTTGAAAAATGACGTTCTGAAAGCTGTGATTAAAGAAATACACTTGTTGGAAGCAAGAAGATCTAATAATAATAATGCCAAGGAAAAAGAGTAGCTTAGAAAATTTACCAGGAAAAGCCAGCTCTGCAAAATAACTTTTCTGCGTGTAGCAAAATGGAGTGTGGTGTACAAATTTTGAGCCAGTAAAGTTTTATTTGCACTGTAATTGCAACAGAAAGGGTAGTAAAATGCTGGGCACCCCAACATTTTAGACTGATGCAAATAAACCTGTTACTCCACCATCATTTTTGTATACTAGTTTTAGTACTACTTTGCTGTTTTAAGATTCTATTTTGTTTATTCTTATCATAGAGGCTGGGCTCTACTTATATAACTTTTACCATCACTGATGGTTAGTCACCTTTCTTAGTCAGATGTGCTGACTGAAAGGTATCTCAACAAGAAATAGGTCTGGAAAACTGAATTTTAATGAGATTAACTGGGGTGGCTGTTTTTAACTGGTCAAGTGCTACTCACATTGAATGAGGTTTATCCAGAATAGCTGACCAGACTGTGGTGGGAGTGATGCAGAAGCACAGAGGAGCTCTGTGCCTGGGAGGACATGCAGGCACACCCAGAATTTTCTTGACAGCCCTAGACTTCTGCCTCTCTTTACCAACCATCTGACTCCCCCCATTAGACACATTAATGAATCCTCATTCTTTTTCTGGTCTCCATTTCTACTTCTCATAAAAAGATTTTTAATTTTAATAGTGACTTATGAATCATGACTGTAACACAGAATGAATGCAAAATACTTCTCTCAGTCATGTCTAGCAAAAAAACCTCAACAAGATTTTTAGACTGTCTGTAGCAAACTTAGGATATACTGGTAAAATTATAGCTCATTTGCATGGTGGCATTTTTCTCCCAATAAGCATTGATGTCAAGGGAGTCTGATTCTATTCTGAGCCTTCAGGGTAGAGTATAAGCAGGGCTAACAATACCTTGAGTTTTAGTCCTTTAAGCTGTGGTATATTGGAAATGATGCTGCATTATGAATGCTAATAAAAAATTAGATTTCCTTAGGTTCCTTGCCATGCTCATCAATTTTTCACCTTACATTTATGCCACCCATGGTCTGGCTTGGGGTTTTGTTTCACTAAAAAGTCTGCTGTCTAAATTATAGAAACAAATTGATATACTCTGCTCTGTTGATGATGAAAATATGATTACATTTGGAAAATAATTTAAATATTATCTATATATATATAAATATAGGAACTGAGAACTATCGGAAAACTGGGATAGAAGATGATTTACTAGATGCTGCTTGGAATATGCTCCAGCCAAGGTGATGGAGAACAGAAACATTTGTTGATATTTGAGGTGAATAGAGAGACTACCTCAGAGAATTTACAAAAAGCTAAATTGGGACTATCACATTTTGGAAAGCTTGAAAATATTACTTTTTGAGTTGCAATAAAATATCCTTATTTTCTTACAGTGAGAAAAAAGATTTCTGTGTGGTTGTCTCACTAGATAATCTGCAAAAGTGTATGAGTGTAAAATAATATTTCATTTTATTCAGTAATACTCTAAAATTAGATGCTTAATATTCTAAGTACTATGTGAATGTTGACTATTTTTGATTAATTTTGTATTCTCTCTGAAACTACTCAATTAGTGTTATTATAAATTGCATCACAAATGTATGTGTCCTGACAGATCTGTAAAAATTCTGCTAGAATTAGTGTAAGGGCACTTTGGGTGTCAGCGGGGACTGTTTATGTTTGGTCATCTGTAGGCTCACATGTATGACTTTCACCAGTTTTCAAGACTTAAAGTCTAAATGATTTTTTGTCATTTGGATCACAAAGGATTTAGACAGATCTATTAACACTCTCAGATGTGGAGATGGCTGACTCCTTCAGTTAAGTTAATAATTAGGTTTTTTTGAAGTAGCAGTTAGAATTTCATCTTATTGAATCCTATACACCTGGAATAAAGTTCAAAGGATTCCTCAGCACCATTCTTTTTTAAACAGTAGTTAAAATGGGCAGGTGAAGGTCTTTAGCCTTAAAAATCCAGGAGCTCAGACAAACTCTTCTAAATGTTACCTTCCTACTGAGAAATCTATGGACTAATAAGGGGATTCAAAATGTACTAAACTTCTGTAAACAGATCTGGGCTCTTCACAGGTAGTGGAAAACCTTCACAGCTTTCACAGATATCAAAAGAAGCTCACTTGCTCGAATATGGTTACATGTGACTGACTATGCTACAATATTCATATTTTGAATTTCGGCCATCCAAAGCTCTAAAGCAATTTCATAAATACACAAAATTTTGAGACAAAAGTAAATAACTAGTATTAATATCCTTCTTATATAGATCAACTTTGTGTGGGCTACTTTTCAAGGTTTCTCTTGAGATCTTTCTGAAATTTGATAAATAGAACTCCATCTTTATCCTTCTTATTAACTCTGTGTACCATGATATCCATCATGTTATAGTTAAAGCTCTCTGAACTGGAAATTTCAGGAATTAATTTTAAAATAAAATACGTTGCCACAGCAAAATAGAATTTATTTTCCTTAGAAAAAAAATAATTGCAGATAGAAGATAGCAATGTTATGTCTTCAAGGAAGAACTGCCAAAATTTAGAACATGACCTAATTTTAAACATAGAAAATGGCTTGCTGCATTCATCCCACAGAGAATATCAGCTGAAGTCAATTGCACATGAGACAGATAAGATGCCCTAACTAAACCTTTTTTACAGCTTTCCATACAATCCTAAGCCAACCCACATTATTAACCTTTGATTCATAAAGGAAACCGGTTTTAGGCTGATATATCTTCTAATGATGGGCCTAAAAGCTAGAATTTAACACAAGTAAAGACATTTTGTTGTATCCTGTAAAGCATCCAGTTCAGCTAAAGCTAAGGAGGTATTAACAAAAATAGTATTAATAAACACATCTTCATTTAAAAAATTATAAAACTAAAGACATCTCCAGAGACTATGCACATATACGTCAGAAAAAAAAATAGAAAAAAACTCATAACTGGTATCTTCCATAAACATGGAGTCATAATATAGTTGAACAAGGTCACCATATTTGTCAAATATGATTTTCCCTTCATGCAGCCAGGCTGGATGTCACCAATCCACCTCATTTTCCATGTGCCATAGCATAATTGCCAGAAGGATTGAGGTTAATTGCCATATCACATCATCAGTTGTTGGTGTCAACTTATATTTATATTTTACTCATGAATTTTCTAGAAGAACAAGGCATTATCATGCTTTTAGCATTGACTATACAAACATGGAAGTGAAATGTGTTGTCTGTGATACCAGAGTTCCGTGATAATCCCAAGAGATCATAATGTGAGGCCTCCAAGTGTACTTAAGATTCAGCCCAAGAGTACTTTCCTTTCATTAAGTAGGCCGACTTGGGTAACTAAGCAAAAACTTATTCTTTCCTACTTCAGGAGCCAAGGCAGTGCTCAATATTCATAAAGCTGACACAACCTGGCTTAGTGACAAGCATTTACTTCTAGCTAAGGCTTTTGGGAATTAACTATATTAAAATAATGTTTTCAGACATCACTTGTACCCTATTGATTAGTAATGAAATGTCCATCTGTTTTCATAAACAGAACATGATCCATACCCCATGCACCTTTCTTCAGGAATCTCCAATATCTCCTATGTATGGGTATTTCAGTGAGAGTTAAGTCTAATTGAATGATAATTTGCCGTAGCATTACAAATTGTGGTTTAACTAGAATTATGTGGAACTTTATATAAAACCCAATCAGACAGTAAACCAGATTTTTAGCCTTAAACCAGAGGTCATCCTTCCACTGAATTTTAATGATATATTCTGAATCCCCCAGAGGATAGAAATGTCTTTAACTCTTGCATTGCAAACAGGGACTTGCAAATGGCAGTGCTTCAAAATTCCCTAATTAATTATATCATGGTGACATAAAAAACCAATGTGATCTGATGCAAAATAAACCAATTTATCATAATGAACAAGAGAATAACAACTTTCCAATGACCTTTCATACAAAGAAATTAAGAGGATCTTTCCATACTGTGTCACCAGGGCAAAAAAGCATATAATATAGATTAAGAAAACCCCAAATCTGGGTGTCACTGCCTCTAGAAGGTTTTGGCAAGGAAGTTGTATGAAGAACACACAGCTGTGGCACTGAGCAGAAACCCTGGAGTTTAGGCTTAATTCTTGGGATTTTATTTTTCCTGTAGACCTGATGAAAGGGTGAAGCATACTGTGCATCTGAGTTAACAATTGCAGAATTCATCTGAGATGAAACTAAATCACCTGCATGAAAATTATGTTTATTTACAATGATAACCTTATATGTAGATTTATAGTGAGTTCTATAAGACTTTTGAGGTGAAAATTTTTGTGTGAGGACCAACTTACCATGCAGGTCAGAGGAGACCTCTTGTGCTCTAGTTTGAGTCCATTGCACTTGGTCTTGCCAAAAGCAAAACAGAAGAGAACCTGGATGCATGTCTGCCCACTCCCTGTATGTGTTTGTATACACTGAGGAGATTTCCCCAAGCCTTCTCTTCTCCAGGTTGACATTTCCCAGCCCTCTCAGCCTTTTCTCACATGGAAGATGCTTCTCTTCCTTTATCATCTCAGCGGTCCTTTGTTGGATGGTGTCTTGGTTTGGGAAGACAGGTATCTGCCAGCGAAAGCTGGAGTTTCCCTTGAAATGGAGAATGTACTATTTCTCCCCCCCCAAATTATTTTAATTTTGCAATTAAAGGCTTTTCAGGCAAAGATTTGGGAATTGGAATAACAGTCCTTTACTAGAAATATTAAGAATAAAAATGTAGTAATACAAAAAACAAGCCAACAAAACAAAAAAATTCTAGAAACCCTGACAGAGTCAGAAATACAACCTGACACCCTGTTGGTCAGGTGTTGAAAGCAGCCCAAGGTAAGCCCTCCTGACGTGGCAGATGTGGTTCTGTTGAAGAAGAGATGGTCCTGTAGAAAAGGGTCCAGTAATGGCAAGATGAGTCCAGTCTTCCTCCAGGAATCCAGTGGGAACACTGGATACCTCACGTTCCTACGTCTCTGTTTTTATCTAAGTAGGAATGGTTTGACTCCCCCCACTGGGTGGAGCATTCACAATGGGATGATGTAGTGTGTCATGTCATTGGTGAGACTTAATGGCCCATTAGCAGAAAATATTTCCCTGGAGGGAGGATGAGTGGTGGAAAGAGATAAGGAACAATGCTCCTCCCAGTTTTAACAGCTGGCCATTGTCAGAAGGCAGCCGCTCCACCCCCCCTGGAGTTACAAGAGATAAAGAAAAACGTCTCCCCAACTGCTTTCAACTGATGAAATAGAATGCACTTTTTTTTTTTTTTGTTACATAACCACCCAAGACAGACGGTCTCCAGTATGTCCATGTTTTTCTTGTACTGAGGAGCCCAGAACTGGACAGAGTTCCCCAGGTGTGGCCTCATCAGTGCTGAGCTCAGAGGAAGGATCTCCTCCCTCCAGCTGCTGGCAACAGCTCCAATGCAGCACATGATGCCATCAGCGTCCTCGCCACAAGGGCACATCTAAGGCTGTGTGGCATGAGGCATTGGCGGGGATTGCAATACTCAAGGCAGTTCCTCTGGTCAGCACAAACAACCTCCTCAAATGTTAAAACTCATGGCAAAAATATCTAGTTTGAATCTTAGGCCTTCTGAAAATAGAGCATAGAGAGGCAAAGCAATGCCTAGTGGAGCTATGAATAACAAGCATCTGTACCACGCCTGCTTTAAATTTATTCAAATCATCTTTTAAGGTCCTAGGCTGGGTTATATTTGGTCTTGTCAGAATCATTAGTCGACAAATGCAGACCATTACAGTAAAAGGACTCTATTCTGTCTGTGTGCTCTGCATGTCAGAACCGTGGAATGCTTTTCTCTTTTTTAGCCTGCAGACTTTTCTTGTGTTTGAGTAGATAAATGTAAATTGGAGATTGAGCAAATAGTGTTAGATATTTTAATGCAGGCAGATATGGTTGCTGCTGGATAAGAGCTTATGCTTCTATTATGTTCTAAATTTGAATAACTTGGTACAGCAAAATTCCTTTAGAGTTCTTAGCAAAAATAAAATCAGGAGAAAGCTTGAGCAGCTCTGAGCTCATGACCAACAATTTATTGTGGAACTCAGATTAAGCGCGCTGAGAATTCCTTTTATTTTAAATTATTTTTTGAAACATGCAAATTTCTTAAGTTGCCCTTTTGGTGTCCTGAGCACTGGAAGAAAGACCCACTCAGTGGCAGTCCACACTCTGCAAAGATTTATGTACCTTCTGAACTTTAAGTGAATAAAAACACATGCTTGAAGATAAACAAACAAATGATATATCATACTCAGGTAGCAGAGCTACACCTGTGCAAAGCATCTCAGGTGCAGACACTGGTATCAGGCACACTGGGAAGCTCATAATGAGCTAATTTATCTGATTTCTTATCCCAGCTAAGCTCAGCACTCAGACTAGATTACTTTTGTTGATTATAGCCAGCTCAAGTATGGTTGGCTCAGAATCTTTTTGACAGACCAGCATATGGTATAGACATGGTATTTTAGAAGCTTTTGGAAGTATTTCACTGAAAATTCATCCTTAGATGAGGTTTTGATTAGGCAGCTGTTTCATGGACCCTCCTCTAAGGTTTGCTGTGGCAGTGGTTATCAGCTGGCAATGGGATCCTGCACAGAGCAATATTATACTGACTCCCTGATCCCCAGAAGGTGCCTGATTCCTGGGGCTGGGATGCTCCTGCTCCATGTCTTCCACAACCCCTACCCCTCACTGAGGTTTTGACACCAGCACTGGTCATGGGGTCCAGCCCTGCCCTCCTGGTGGGAAGCCCCACTGCCTCCAGCTTCTGCTCCACAGGAATGTCACTGCGCCATGGCAATTTTAAAAATCGGTACTTTAAATTACACTTTGCAAGTTTTGTAGAAGTGGTAGGTTTAGCAAAAAACCCAGCCCTTCAAGTTTCAAGGTTTCAAAATGGTTCTCAACAGTATATAAATATTGTCTGTACATAACACTGCTTTTTGGCATATAAATTTAATGTCCCTTATGCATTTTTCAGGGACTTTTAGCCCTCTGTATTTGCATTTGTTATGTAAGCATTCATTTTATCTGTGCTGCCCAGAGAAAATCTGAAATATAATAAACTGATTGACAAAATGGATTGAAGATTATGTATATGTTCCCTTATGCAAAAAATTTACTTTTTTGAAAACAGAGTCAGAATGTATTTTGAAGATTCAAAGAAATGTTCTGGAAAAGTCTGAGAGCAGCAGAATAATTTATATAATGTAAGAAACTCTGGACAGGCCCTAAAAATAACAGAAAAAGAACTATAGATACCTTGCTCTTAATCACTGACTGTTCAAAACAAAATGTCTATAAATTACTGTTAACAGTCTCTATAAAGATATTTCAGTGAGGTAAGGCAAAAAAATCTCAGGTTATGTTTCTTTGTTGATAAGAACAAAAGCCAAATTGCCTTTGTACAAGGGCTTTTTGGGGTTTTCGTTATCAATTCTGGCCTAAAACTTAATTTTTGTTTTATTCAATAGCTATATGACTTTAATTGTAGAGACAATGATTCTATATATGGAGATTTCTATTTCTTTTTTTTCTTTAAAAAATCTATTTAATGGCAGAAAAAACATGTATATACTTAGAAAAGTATTCATTTTTTCACAGATAGGGTTCAAAAGTATGTAAATCCCTCAACCTGCACTTACTTAAGTAAATGCTTGGTTTACTGTAGTGAAAATAAGAGGGGAAATCAACTCCATTTATCCAGTGAATTACAGTACTATAATAACATAATGCTACTTAGTGTGTGTGCTGAAGAACACCATTTATTTATAACCTGCTATCAGATTTTTTTTTTGTTTCCCTTTACTGTACATATGAGAGACAGTCCATAGACTCTTCTTGTTTTGTATTTATTGTAATTCATATAAAACTTTAGTAAATTTTTATGAGTACACTTTACCAAGTTTTTTTGTGGGTATTGTAATGAATACCAAACAAGTAGAAACAAGCCGGAATTACAGACTTTGTGGGAATTAAGACACTAAACCTACCTTTCACAAATATCCCGTGGGTAGAATTTCTAAAAGCAGTTCTTGGAATAAGGTACCCAGCTGCTATTGATTTTTCATTAGACAAGTAATGGATGTAGTGCTATAGAACGTTGTTTCTGTCTTTTATTAAAAAATAAATCTGAGTACAGTACAATGCAGTGACTTTCCCAAGTTAGGTCCATGCAAAAGTATTGGTTGAAAAGAAAAGAAATCACAGCAAATGTTCTTCCAAAAAAAAAAAAAAAAAAAAAAAAAAAAAAGAAAGAAAAAAGAGAAAAAAGCACACCATTTGCATCCCTACCTTTCACACAGTGTTTTTTAGTTAATGGTTTAAATACACAAAATGTTCTTTGGTGGTCAAAAACTAAGAAATATTTAGGAACTATTGGCATGGTGACAAGTATATTTAGGAACAATCCGCATGGTGACAAGTGTATGAAGAATTTATAGCTTTCCAGGCTGATTTCTGATTTTCAAGAGGAAATACTGTCATAGACTTAAGTTTGTTCTTAGTGTCACTTTTCAACTTCCACATTTCACAAGATTCTGTAATTTAAGCAGCACATGTATGTGTGCTCAGAAAAAAAATCCCAAAAAATCCCCAAAAACACTCACAAAAGAACACTCAAAACAAAGAAAAGTCCTCTAACAGTGCATCATGGACTTAATCTAAAATATAGCATCTTGCAAACTCTTCAGGATTGCAGCTAAGACAGAAAATCACTTGTGCTGATATATTAGAACCAGTTTGCAATTTTGAATGTAACTTCTGTAATATGGACATTCAACTTGATACAGAAAATCAGTACAAGTGCATTGGAAGATTTCTGTGTACTCTCTGGTGACAGGTGTTCTGCCAGCACCTCTCAAGCAAGAGGACTGAAAACTAACACAGGTAGATTCTGCATCCAGGAGCAGCCAGCCTCTCTAATATGCTTTCCCTGGATCTTCTTACCCACAGACTCAGTGACCTATGAGCCCAAGATTTTATGTAGACCCAAACCATTAACTATCTTATTGTGTAGCTGTTTCACACTACAGAAAGATCGAAAAGCTCAGACAAAGAAGAGGCATTTAATCCACACAATGACCTTTGTAATTCTCCCAGTGTGGTTTCTGCAAGACATTATTAATTATTTCTGAGGACAGATTTTCTCTGAAAGTTTATGTAAGGATAAACTTTATGTGTTTGCCATTTCCATGTCTCCTAATTAGTAAAACAGTTTTTAATTTAAACCACAGAAGAAGAAATTGCGCATCACCAGGCTTACCTATATCAGCCACTTGTGTCCAAACAAGTCAGAAGCTATCACAAACAAAGGCATGATGAGGGTTAGAATCAATAATCAACCAAATATGAGCTTCTCTGCTTATCTAGAGCTCCTGTTTTGATCATGGCAACACAGGGAGTATGGCACAATTAATTATTGTACTTTAAATTTTCACTTTAGCATGCTGTGCACAAATAAACATATCAGGGTTCCTGAGGCTGTGCCTTCTTGATGTTTTCTATGTAGAAACATGGAGATGGAGAAGTCACAGTGGTCTGTGCTGCTTCTGCCCGGAAGATGATCCCCTCCTCCAAGTGACTCAGCTCCTCAGATGCAACTTGAGCAGTGGTTTCTCCCATCTCACATCACCCATTGTGCCCTTGTTGTATTAGAGTGCTCTCTCACTAAGACAAAAAAAAAGATATTTGAGTGATCTGTCCAATTTTCTGAAGTTATATAAGCCATAAATTTCATATAAACCTAGGAGCCCGGTGGCATGCATTTGGAGAAAGCTTTCCACACTCAGGCCAAGGGTGAATCCCTGTTCTGCTTGTCTTTTCAGACTGGAAGCAAAGAACATTGCTGCTTTTCTGCAGATTTAAAGTCAATTTGTCAGTTCTCATTGCTGTTTTCCAGCTCCACATGAGGAATGGAGAGACTGAGAGAAATCAAGCCAGATTTATGACTAAAACTTACAGATATCATTTAGGGGTGAAATTTTGAATAACATCTCTATGCTAGCCAAACGCCTTCCCAAGAAAAAAATAGGATGAAAACCTTTTACTTCTCTCCTCCACAACAAAACTGCATCCATAATAGAGTGCTTGCCAGTATTAGCTGTACTGAGAGATATATCTATTCCAGTAAACCTTTTACTAGTGTAGGCTAGACATCAATTTCACTCTGCTGAAGCTCAGGAAATCAATGACCACCTGCAAAGACAGGCACTGGAAATAATCACTGAGAATTATTTTAAATCCTCCTGGAGTTATGAGATTATGGAAGAAGCTCAGTCTCCATTAAAATATGCATATACTCCAGCTCTTGTGGTTGCAGAAAGATGGCAAAAAGTACGTGGTTAGCAAAAGGAAAAGAGAAGACCTTAAAATGTTATGAAAAAGCAAGATTGAAGGTTGGTTCCATGTTCAACTCTTTCTGTTACCTTAGTAAGAGACTGATGTAATGTTTCAAAAAAGAGGTTACGAGGCTGGGATATAACCATGACCCTGACTCTTAGTTCCTAAACCTCATCTGGCTTCTAGATATCACTGAACTCAACCATTGCCAGTTCTTTCTTCTGCCTCTCGCAAACTGAAATTCTTGCAGAGAGAAAAAGTATCATTATATGCAAATGATACATATATGTCTGCATAAGTGTGTCTGTCTGAGACAGGTGAGTGTGCTGCTGCTTCTCCATGTACCCAGATGAAACTGAAAGTGAGAATGAAGATCTATTGCCAGCACATACATGCACACAAAGCAAGCACATACACTCTATACATGCATGTACACAAATTTCTTCATGCACAAATACATAAAGACAGGTAGATAGATAGATAGATAGATAGATAGATAGATAGATAGATAGATAGATAGATGTAATCATAAAATCATAGAATTATTTAGACTGGAAAAGACCTTTAAGATCATTGAGTCCAAATGTTAATCCATCACTGCCAAGTCCACCACTAAACCATGTCCTTAAAAGTCTTTTAAATCCCTCCAGAGATAGAGACTTCTCCAGTGCCCTGTATAGTCTGTTCCAATATTTGACAAACCTTTTGATGAAAAAAAAAATAAAATAAATCCCCATATCCAATGTAATCCTCTCCTGGTGCAATTTGAGACTGTTTCCTATAGGCACATAAGGACATCATACACACATATAAACATATGCACAAACGTGGCCAGGCACACACAGATCAAACACACACTCCCAGCACCCATGCAAACCAAAATGACACCAACAGCCTCATCCTGCTTCCTTCTCTGGCTGGGCAGAATGGAAATCCACTACTGAAAGCATACACATTCACATGTGTACCATGGGTAAGCAGCATCCCTCAAGCAGCTGGACTCAGACACTGCCCAGTCTCCACAGCTGCTGGCACAGATGGCCCCAAGGCTGTACCCCCTCTCCAGCTGCTGACACAGACAGAACCACCTAGGACTTCTTGGCTCCCATAGCTGACACCTGTGTGCTCTCACCCCTAGAGATACACAGGCACTCTGACATCCTGCACGGTCCCCTACAGGCTCACTCAAGCCCCCAGGCTACTCAGGGGCTGGTCAGCCTTGATCCTCACTAGATCCTTCCATTTCCTGACACCACGGACACACAGGATGTCCATCTGGTGGTCTGGCTCTACTTGCTGCAGTGAGACTCTCATGCACACAGGTACACACGGAGCAGGGAGTTGTCGCTTGGGGAGGAAGCTGAAGGGAATGCAACAAGACTGCTCCCTTCCCCGACAGAGCACAGCCAGAAAACACACTGAGCAGGAAACTATTTACATGTATCTCATCTTTTTCATCCCCTTACTCCTCTTTTCCAACTTCCATTCCTCCCAAAATCACTTAAATCCCTTTCTTGTTCTGCCTTTGGTTCCTCCCCTAAATCTTGCATAATAGGAATGGCCCAGAACTGCTTTTTTCCTGCATCCTATAAAAAGTCCCCCCCCAGGCAGCAACCCCCATAATCCAAAAGTGACCTGTGGTGATGGTTTTTGTTCTTCGGCACTGAGGTGGATAGCTCTGCTGGGTCAACCCTGGATAGAGCCCATACAGGGTGGTTGTTCCTTGGGGTCTCTAATTTGAGTTCCTGACTGACATTGTGCCTTTTGTGCTCCTCTGGGCTTGTGCAGATAGATGGGTATTTGAGGGGCTAATGGTGAATGTGATGGGTCTGGAAGTATCCTGGCAGAGCACTATTGGGTTCCCCTTCCTGTCATTATCTCTCTGAAGTCATCTGTGGGTGTGAATATGGGCTTTATCACATAACTTAGCTGCATGTAAATAGCACATAAGAATACACTGTTTTTAGATTGGAAGACTAGTGATCAAAACAGACTTTGATTGCAATTGTACTATCTCTTGTCACACATGGCCTCCCATGCTTTTAGTTAAAACCCCATGATTTTAATTCATTGTGATACTTTTATGCACTTGGATTTGGCATATTTTGAAAGAAAGATTATTTAGAGATAATTTTAAATATCTAGAGAGTGCAAAAATAGCCAGTAATGACAGTAATGAGTATAGCAGAAAGTAATGAGGAGTTCTGAGAGAATACTGTAGGGCACAGGGCCTGATCTTTGCCCTTCTCATAAGCGTGAGAGAAGGTTGGGGTACCTGAGCCTCAGAGACAGCTTCAATACTGAACCAGTTTGGAGGATTTTAGGATGACTTTCATTACAGTCTTGCAATACTAATGAATCACTGAAATAGTAGCATCACCCTCTGCCCAGTGAATATTTAAGAAATTTTCCAACAAATTACACATTCTAGTCATGTAATGAACAAACAAAATTGTGACACTTTTGAAGCTTCTTCCAGACTGTGCATACAGTCTGTTTACAGCATCTTATCTTTTTCTCATGAACTTGATACAATGGCAAAGATTGAGCTTAGTGACATGTTAAATTATACTTACCGGCCAATAATTATACTAAGATTTTCGAAGGAAAAGGGAACCAATTCTCTTTTAACTTTTTGTAGGTGAATAATAATGGTAGAATGGAAAATTTCCAGGCATGAAAGAAGGATGCTAAGGGTTTGGAGATGGGGAGGGGGTATAAACTAAGGAAACTTCTCAAAGACATACAAGTGTTGTGTAGGAGTGAAAAATAATTATGAACAGACTTTAAAAGAAAGAAGACATCCATAGAAGTTTTGATTCCTGCCCAACAAGGTGGATAAAAATCTAGAAGGAAATTATATGCAGGGTTTAATATTATTTGTGTTTCTTCTTGAAATAATGACAGTGGTTTCAAAATTTGGGGACAATTGTTGGTAAAGAAAGGGTAATTTCTGTTATCACAACATGAATGTGCTGATTTTTTTTCATGGTAAGGTGAATAATCACCTTCTAAACGAATCAACTGATCTCAGCTTTCAGTGTGAATGGAACACATGTCCTTCGGCAAGAACAATAGGTAATTTAAAGCACACCAAATCTGGCTGGTCAGGACATAGGGCAAATATAAGAAATATGTGCACAAGAATCAGTGCAATAGCATCCCCCACTTTGTGGTTTTTATTCTTGTATTGCTTTCCTTTTCTGGGCAAGAAGTAAAAGGTGTCAATTTCCTCAAGCATCCTTACATTTCTGCTGGGGAAACCCAGAGCTGGTTCCACAGAGGGAAACCCTGTGCCTGCAGGTCTCCTATGTCCCTGCTCCCCTTCTCTGGCATGGGCCCTGGCCATGTCACTGACACCAACCCAGCCCTGCTCAGGACTGGTCAATGACAATGCTGCCTCTGCCATGGTGCTCCCGGCTCTGACTCCTTCCTGAGGCACACTTGCTTTTCTGTTTCCCAAGAACAAGCTCTTTCCTGCCACACCTATATAAAAGAACTAAACAAGACCAGGGCACAAAATGAACTCTGGCACTGAGCTGTCCAGAGTGTTCAATTCTTAGCCTGGTGCACCACACAGTTTCACTGACTCAAGTTGCTGTGTTGTTGCAGACACCATTTGGTTGTGTGCATCAACCATGGATAGTTTCCATCAGCCTGTTTGTAGGGGTTCATTTTGGGAAGTAAGAGGATGCTGGTCATGCATGTGTAAACCATGCAGCACCTATTGGCCTTGGGGACAGAGAGAGGCTCCTAGCTTGGTTTTTTTTCTGAATATATTTACCTAGATTCTTTTGCCCACTGAGATGGATTTTAGTGGCAACAATGAGATGCTTAAATGGAGGCTTACATATGAATTAAGAAAATTTGTTTTAGGGTTACACTAATTCAGTGACCTTAGAGGTTTGTGGAAGCTGTATATGTGGTGGATTTAGAAGCAACTTTGTGAGAAGATGTTGCGCTTTGACACTGGCTCAACACCAGGGTCCCATGAGAGTTGCTTGCTCACCCTTCCCTGCCACAGCTGGGTAGAGAGAAAAAAAAACAAAAACAAAAACAAACCAAACTAAACCAAACCAAAACAAAAAAAACCCCAAAAAAATCCAAACAAACAAAAACACCCAAAAAAGCCCCCCCAAAAAAACCAATGAAAGCTTCATGAGCAGCCGGCCTACAGCACCTGCTACAACGTGAATCCATCCCATGGGCATACAGCCCTCCTAAAACTGCTGTGGTGTGTCTCTTCCAACATCGTACAGTCCTCAAAGGACAGGCTGCTCCAGCCTGGAAGCAGGACCCGCCTCTCTCCACTGGTCTCTCACAGGATCACAGCCTCCTCCAGGCATCTATCCGCTCCAGCATGGGCACCTCTCCCACAGGCTATGAGTGGATCTCTGTATCCTCTGTGTTTCCCCATGGGTTGAGGGTGGATCTCTGCACCTCCTGTGGATCCTCATGGGCTGTGGGTGGACCTCTGCATTCCCCGTGGATCCCCAAGGGCTGCAGGGGCACAGCTGCTTCACCATGGTCTCACCATGGCCTGCAGAGGAATCTCAGCTCTGGTGCCTGGAGCACCTCCTGCCCTTCTTCTCCACCGACCTTGGTGCCTCCACGTTGTTTCCCTCACATGTTCTCACCTCCTCCTCTTCTCCGGCTAGAAGCCAAACCCAGGACTTTGTTTTGATTTTCTTCTTAAATATGTCATCACAGAGGCATTACCAACCTCTCCATTAGGCCTAGTTTTGACCAGCAGTGTGCCCATCCTCAGAGCCATCAGGGACTGGCTCTGCTGGACATGGACAGCTTCCACCAACTGCTCACAGGAGCTACCTCTGTGGCCCCCCTGCTAACAAAAACCAGGCCATGCAAAACCAATACAGAAGTACTGAAGTATCTATCCTACCTCAACAAGATACTGCACACTGGTACAGGCTGTCCGGAGAAGTTGTGGCTGCCCCAACACTGGAGATGCTCAAGGCCAGAATGGAGGATGTCCCTGCCCATGGCAGAAAGGTTGGAACTATGTGATCTTTAAAGTCTCTTCCAGACTTAACCATTCTATGATTCTTTCATTATCCAACTGTTTAAAAGCTTATCTTTTTAAGGATTATAGCTTGTTTTGATACCCCTGTGAATCGGTAGAAGACATAGGGTGCAGAAAGAAAAATGAGGGAAGAAAAAGGAAGAAACATATAGAAAACCAAAAATACACTTGTGCTTGAAGGCAAAAAGAAAGGCATCTTTGAGAAATATGAAACAGGCACAGCTCAAGGAACGAATCACCATAGTCTTATTAAGAGAGGGAAACCCAGAATGCGGGAGGACAGGAATATTCATGTGGAAAAATCTATAGATGGAAAACTGCTAACTTAAATGAATAGATTCATGCCAATAGCTGAGCATGGTCTGTTTATTAAGGGTTAATGAAGAGCATTTTGCAAGCAGCATTGCAGTAATTCTATTTAAAGCACTCACTTTTTCTTCTGTCTGTTCTCTTGCCTACTGAAAATTGCACAACTCTGTTCTCCAACACTATTATGAAAAAAGCAATCAACTCAATTGTCTGGGGTGTAATGATGCTGACTACCTCCTTCCAGCATTCACAGAGAGAGAGAGAATAAGATAAATAACCTGAGACAAAAACACAAATCATTAGAATTTTTAATAAGCCTTCACCAACAGAAGGCTGAATACTGTTAGTTATATTTGCCAACTACTGCTCATGGTCCAATGGACAGCACACTGAACAGAGATCTCAGAGATTTCTGCTCTTCTTCCAACTCTGTAGTCTTCTTTCATAACAACTTCAACAGGCCACGTGAGCTTTAGCTTCAAGTAGTACAATGGAGGTCATTAAGTAACATATAAATAGTGCTGGAGGTGCAGTATTCTAGGAAAAAAAGATACTCCAAAACTGAGAGCAAACTTTCTCTGTTCTTGTTCAGATAGGAACAGTGACCTTCTCAAATGAAATTGTAGCCTCATGTAAGACACAGGGTCATGAGCCTGAGGGAAATTCAATTGCAGACCTGGGATTGTAAGTCTAGAAATAGTAGCAGACAAGTATTTCTGGCAAGAGGTTGCAGGAAACTGAGCTAGAAGTTATTACCTTCACAACTGCAGCTAGAACTTTCAATGTACACAAAGGCCCTGAGAAAATCTCCTGGAAACCATAGTTTAAAAGTCTTTTGATGTCTGTTTCTGGTCCATTCTTAGTTTCAGTTCTCTGATCTCTCCAATTTGATTTTTCTTTGCTTGGGTTTTTTTGTGGAGTTTTTTGTGGTTTGGTGTTTTTTTGTGGTTTTTGTTGTTGTTGTTATTTTCCTCTAGGCAAACCAGGAACAGTACTCTTTATGCTGTGCTGGAGACATAAAGAAACTTCAATCTGCCACAGACAAACTATGAAGTATTTCTTGGATGGTAGGAAAAATATCAAATGGCAAAAGGTAGAAAAATTACCACAATCTAAATCAAAGGCATCAGCAGACCTGGAGTAATGTATAAAAATAAACCTTGCACTACAGCAAAGAATTTAAACCCATGCCACTGTAACTACACTAAGTTTAAAGACATCCTTTTCTATGTTTTCCTAGATAATACACACACTTCAACCCATCTCACCTTGCTTTCTACTTATGGGATTTACAGCATAAAGCACATGCTGAATTCATGATCAGTCTCTCTTGTAGGTTTAGACAACAGAAAAATCTAAATGGCCTTCCTCCTATTTTCGTATTTTTCCTTCCACAGACTAATTTTCAGTAGTTAGTTTTTTGGTATTAGAGCTGGTTGTAGTTCTTTTGGGAAGAAAGAAATCTTGATAACTTGATGTGTCAAGAGAGCAACATGGGAACAGAGAAGCCTGTCTGGGTCAGGTCAGTGTTGTGCCTCTATCTCCAGCAGTGGCAAAAGGAGGAAAAACACATGAACCTGACTACTGTTAGCATCCATTCTCTTTGTACTCTCCCTCTGAACTCACATGAATTTGATTTTTCACTTGTTCTTGTTTGGGAAGTACACTGATACTGTCCACTACCAATATTTCCCTCTGTCAGTGACTTCTAAAACTTTGCAACCCTCCAGTGTGCAGGGTTTCACTTTTTGACCTTGAAAACATTGAACTGCAGATTTCTGTATATGTGATTAAAGTCATGACCTGTTTTTATTACTATCCAACGCCTCTGTGAACTCTTACCCATTGTCAGACTTAAAATCTTTCTGTATGGATGTATTGTCCGTCTTTGTTTTTTTTCGATGAGGTTATGGCATGCAGCTCCAGCTCTTTGTGGGAGCACAAATTAAAGGGTAAAGGACAGTGTTAAAGAAAATTATAAGCTTCATCTCTCCCATAAGAAAACAGAGGAGAAACAGCACATCTACTTAACTGGGACAATTTCACATGACTGATTCAGAGCAATTCATTTCAATTACTCTGATCATCAGATAAATAGCACATCTGGTAGTGTCTGCAAACTAATCATTAACAGGTGTGAATTGGTGTCTGCAAGCATATATTTCCTACTGTGTGGCCCTTTGTTCACTTTAGGACACTTCTTAATTAGAGACAAGCCTGAACCACAAGCCTTTAGATGTAGATCTGTTCTTTGAACACCCCCAAAATCAGCACTTTCTACATCAGGTTGTTATTTAGAGAGAAGATCTCTGGGGAAAAAAAAATCAGTTTCGTGGTTCTGAGCAAGTATTCATTGCCCAGATCTGGCTCACTGGCATTTGTCTTGGATTTTAGCTTCTGTTTACAGCAATAATGGCACATATGATTTGTATGATGTTTATAGCCCATGGTACTTGTGATCAAAATAACATCCATTTTTATTGTCAAGGGCATGTAAGCAAAAGTTTCTACATTTGTTGTTCTACATTGTTCTACTTTAATTGTTGCTGGATGATGGTTGTCATCGTAGGTACTTAAAAAGTGACATCAGTAGACTTTGGAGAAGTCTATCTAAAATGGAGGAAAAAAGAGAAAACAGAATGAGTATGTAATATCATGTCACATGATAAATGCAGCTACTGTGTCAGGAAATTTAAATGTAGAACAGTCAAAGAATTGTTTCAGTTGAAAAAGACCTTTAAGATCATAAAGTTCAACCATTAAGCTAAAGATGGAGGATGTTTTTCCATTTGAGTCCCAAACCTTATCTGACCTACAATTAAATTCCACATCTTGATTTTAGAGTTGTCTCTCAACAACATATATTCATACATGTGTGTAGCCATGTACCAAAGCTGTGTGGCTAACTCAGCTAACCTGCTTTGAACATGATTATATACACTCCTTTGAATTAGACCGTTTAAATAAATCCTAAAATAAATGTAAACCACTACAATATTCAGGCTTCTGAGATTCTCTTTATGAAGATTTGAGTTGCAGTATGACCTGAAAATATAGTGTGCATTAGAGCTTGTGAGCGAAGACGGTCAAGGGGCCAAAAAGATTTATATAAATGTTATATCCCTGTTTACAAGGCTTGCATGGCCAAGTGCCACCGCTACCTGAAGTGCAAGATAATGGAACCACTCTTCCCTGTGAGTAATGGTGGGTGTCCTTCTGGCAAGAGAGAGCTGGTTGAGGATCCATTTATGTTACAAATAATTTCAACACAACCACCTAGGATTTGACTTTTTCTATTATTTAACCCTTTTGTAATTCCTTTCAGACAAGGTGAAGCAAACTCGGAATTTGATATTTAGCAAATGTGAATAGATTATTGCTATTTCTAGTATTTTTTTTTACTAGAGAAGTGTACACAGAAAACCTAAAATGGACAAGAAAAAATCATGGGTCAATATTTAGGGAGAGTATTAGATTGTGCAAATAAAATCAATCATGGAAGCAGGTTAAGTAATGTACTTTTAAAGCCTGAGAGGCATATCCTAAGAACACCCACTAGCTAAACACATGGCATGTTTAACCCTCTGTAGGCTTTTTCTGATCAATTAAGTCAAGAAAGTATGGGGTAAAAGACAAAAACCAAGAAATCAAGAGACAACAACAACTCTGAAGAAGATTAAAGCAGTAATATGAAATGTAAGAAACCAAAGACTGAAAACCAAATGAAACTTAGTAGAGGCCATTTTTGTCCAATAAAAACAAAATTATCCTACAAACAGGGGTAGCAGTTGAGTAGCCAAGCTACTTAAAAACTCAGTTTACTTGTAAAAAATACCAGAAGGCATGCCAGAGCTTTGTATCTGTCTCACTCTTCTACTCTCTCTCTTTTACTACAATGTCTGGCCAGCTAGAATCTTCTCCAAAATTTTCAGTCATGGTTCAGGAGTTAGCACAGACAAAGGACAATTCTCAGTAAGTGGTTTGAATAGGTCAAGTTTGCTTTAGAAAGTTTGAATGTATACAGACCTGTCTGTTTGAGCTCAGGGCCAGAAAATAAGGGCATGTTTTGTTTATGACATAGATGTAGCCACAAGCTACTTAAACTTCATGCTGATCATAAGGCAGTGAGTGCTGCTGATGCGAGCAGGAATGCTGGTGGAGTTTTGGGCTATCAGACAATCATGGTCATATTTGCTCAACCAGGCAAAATGAGTACAAAACTGCTATTTTTATTTGGGGCATTTTACACTCACTTTACACTGTTGTAAGTGTCTGTTCAATTTCCAGGAAAATTGGAATGGTGTCTTATGATCCAACGATGTGGAGCAAAGACAAACTGAGGACAGAAGAATGCTAGGGAAAAGATTGTTTTTAAATTTATTATTATTATTCTGATAAGTCATGAGTTTCAAGTCTTTCTTATTGGAACATTCTGGACATAGACCCAAGTGCACTTGTTCAATTAAAGGAGCTGAAAGCTATTGTGCTGCAACAGAAGACTACAAAAGCTTCATTACTGCACATATATGAAGCCCTAGGAAGTCACTAACAGTACACAAGATTATAAATTTGTATGAAATTCAGAGCAAGGAGGACCAAAACTTGGTTTTCAGTAAAGTTAAAAGAGGTAAGATGTTAATACTAACAAATAAACCCTTATCAATTTAGTGAAAGAACACAAACACAGAGAGAGAGAGAGGAAAAAAAAAAAAGATTTTCCCCTTCTGGTTTTAAGCATACCCAGCATAAGTGTTTTGCAGAGTTAACAGAGTAATGGATTCAGAGCACAGTGATAGATATTTCTTCTTCCCAAGGAGAAAACATACTTAAAAGAATACCAGAATAACACAGAAAACAGAGCTCCATGCAATAAATTGAAGAATCCTCTGGCACGCAAAGACTAAAGATGCAATTCCTGTGCAGTGAAAAAGCCTTTTCCTGAGGTTCTAAATTCTGCCCTTGATTATCTGCAGAATGAAATAGAATGTGTGTACGAAGCAGACCACATCATGCACCAGAAGGAGAAGAGTTAGTAATGGGTGGGAAACTACATGATCTAATCTGCAGACTGCACATTTTCAAATGCCACAGTCTCAATTATGTTGAATTCAAAGCAAAATTGAAACTGTCCCTGGTCCTGCAAATCCTATCCTATCAGCCTCTATCTGGATTTGCTTGAGGGACCTTCTAAATAAATAATAATAATAAATAAAAGAGTTGGGTTAAGTTATATATATGTTTTTAAAACAGCTATCATTTTTTTGAAGTGAAATGGGGGCTTATGGCACAGACACTCTTTTGTTAAAGTTAATGTACCTTGAAATCTTTCGACTCAGCACAGCAGACTGTCAAGGGTGCTTAAAAAAATCGTCCAATATTCTGCAAAGCTCTTTCTGCAAGAGGGGTCTTGTGTGAAATGATAACAGCCACAACCCCAATATTGTTTACAGAAATACAGCTTTTCACTGCAGAGGCATCACAATGAAACTTGAGAGGAAAAGGAATATAAAATGAGACAAAGACTTTAGTTCATGATTTTTGGAAGGTAATAAACCTTCAAAATTTTGTCTGCATATTACATTTTTTCCTGAGTTCATTGAAATGGACGTCATACCACTATGAGTTCATTTTAAAGGCACCTTCATCCTATATAAAAAGAATGGAACTTTCACTATATGGAGATAGATCCTATCCCTGAGATTTTTTGCCCCTAGATGTAGGGCTGCCACCTTCAAACCTCTGGTCTTCCTGTGTTACCTTGAACTACCCTCAGTAGCTCAGGAGTGTACTTCTGGAAAGCAGGGTATTCATATCGGGGCACTCTTATGTGGCTCCTGGGTCATTATGCAGTGCTGCAGGTCTTGCCCACTACAGCTCCTTGGTCAATGTTGTGGTGTGGGAACAACAAATACAGTTGTGCTCTCTGCTTTTCAAGCATTAAAATGGAAATATAACAAACTGTTTGGGGAACCCCAGAAATGGAAGTAAACTTAATATACACGAGTTTCTTAAATTGTCTCTCAAGGAATTCCACATTGTGTTTGTGTTTAGTGCCTGGTTCTTTAGTCCAGGGAGTGAGTGTGTGGGCATCTATAGATTTTTGTGGTCCGGAATAAAAATACAGACATAAAATCACATACTGCAAAGTTGGTTTATGAATTTGCTCTCCATAAACTTAACTGCTTACATTCCACCTACATGCTGTCCAAAGTTGGAAAACAGACGCTCTGAATGTTATCCTTTGTCTCTTTATGCTTCAATTTGCTCTGCAGTAGTTGTGATAAAAACAGGGTTATGAAGAAAAGGATATAACACATTCTAGTCACTCAACTGCTGTGAAAATAGAGCATACAGTAAAGATCTGTGCATGTATTAAACATCAAAATTATAAAAATATGAGGAACCTTAGGTTTTTAATCTTACTGAAATTATGTTCATATTAAAATATGATCCAGAAACCAAAAGACTGAATTCAAATTATGAAGTGGTCTGCAAACACCATTGAAAAGTATGCTACATAAAAATAATGTACCATTTACAGGAGACAACACCACAAAGATAAACAAGAGCTCAGGAAGAAAAGGAAACAAAACAATACTGATAGACAACAATCTTAGTATTATTTTCTGCTTATTTATATCAAGTATTTTTATAAGCATAATGTCAAAAGACAGATTTGGAGATGGGACTTGAAGGAAAGCAATGATGTTACTTTGGAGTGTTTCTTCCAAGCATGAATAACATGAAAGGGACTGCTTGAGAATGAATCAAGTGGGTGATGAAGGGTATTATCAGTAGCTGATTAGAAGCAGGAGACAATCTCTTGTTTCTGAAGGAGAGATAAAGTGGGATTAGGTTATGAACATAAAACAAATAACATAAATTTGATAGTGAAGAGAAGTCACAAGCAAACTGTAAACAGAGCAGCACATGATCAAATGATAGGGACATGCACATACACAGCAGCATTTCATAGCAGAGCAGGGTGGTTTGTTGTTTTGGTTTTTTGTTTGTTTGTTTGTTTGTTTTTTGGTTGTTTTTTTTTTGTTTTTTGTTTGTGTGTGTGTGTGTGTGTGTGTGTGTGTGTGTGTGTGTCCTCAGTAAGCAGGATGTTCTGCAAGCAGGACCAGGGCTTTTTCTGTATAGATAGGTAGGTAAATACTAATGTTGCAGACAGAATGAATGGGAGAAAATTAGGGATGTCTTAGATTTAAGAAATCAAACAGGAAAAGTCATAAGTTCAAGTGATTGGCACAATGGCAATTGTGTCCACAGATTTGCAAAGGTATATTAGTGACATGTCTTCAGCTAAGGAATTATTTTAATCACACTTAGCCTGAGCTCAGTTCAGTAAGTGGTATCATGGGTTTGACATCAAAAGGGACTAGATAATAATGACACTGAGATGACACTGAGACAGGTGTGTCATCCAGACAGAGCTGTTTCTTAGGAATATATTGCAGATGTTGAAGTTTGGAGGGTGAAGGGAGGGGGGAATAAACAGGAACAACACTTGAAGGTTGTGAAAGTTCCCAGAGGAAGTTAAGCAGAATATAAGGGATTTTCCTGAAGAACAAGCTGAAAGAACTGCTGGAGGCATACGAAAACCAGAAGTTGGGATGATCATACAAGGCAGAGAAAGGGAACACCTCAGCATAAGGAGTATGAGCAACAGGGTTGAAATCAGGCAGCTACATAGGTTTTTCTCGTGAGGCAGCACACTGATCTGAAGTCTTGGCTAGAGGGAGAAACTGGTGACTGGTGTTGGTACATCCACCACCAATATTGATATTATATCAACATACCTGCTCAGCATATAAAAATTCTAGCCAGGATGAATATAATGTTGTTGTTTTCTAATAGTTTCATAGAAATTCTGTAAGTAAGAATATACTGTGATATACCAAATGGAATTGAAATTTTGCTTCATTTACTGTAATTATAAATACCACCCTTGTTCTGTGTTGATTCAAGCATACATAATTAAAATATCCATCGGTTTAAGAAATGACTGACCTGGATTGTTGCCCTGTGTCCACAGAAAGACTGGTTGATCAGGAGGTGAAACAATATCTGAAAAATGGCAGTTTATATGTGTACAGTCTGGCAACTCAGTTAAATCTACGCTGGTTAAATTTTACATTTTACAGTGCAGAAATTGTTTTGTTATCAGTTTTGCTATAGCTGCTCTAGGGATGGCAACTTTTGGAAGGTTGGGTAGATGAAACAAAACAAAACAGTTGCTAGGATTTCACTCAGGGTCTGAAGTGCAGCAGACCAAGGTCTGAATTTAAGGTAACATTTGTTGAATGTTCTGAAATTATAGATCCAGTTACAGTGAAGTGCAGAAAAGGGAATACAGTAAGCATGTTAGAACTGAGTTAATGCTTCACCAAGTATGTCTAACCCAGTCACTCGACTTCAGCAGTGTGTCTAATAGATGTCCAGGGAAACATATAGGGTGTGTAATACTTGTGAGCACTCACTCACTCTGTTTTCTGCTTAGTGGATGATCTGATACCTCTGTAGTTCATACATTTGGCAACCACAGTAGATGTTTTTGTCTGGGTATTTGTTGCTTCTGCTGTGGATTGCCTATGAATTTTTACATGTGCAGCAACCTACAATGACGAATTCCACAATTATGTCATCTCCGAGAAGAACAGACTCCTGCCTGCTGTAAAACTGGATCACACTGGGCCCAGATGACTGCACCTCATTAGACTGTGGAAGCCAGCATTTTCACTCACTGCAGCCCACTCATGATTTCATATTCCACTATAATACTCCTTTCCATCCAATATAATGACATCAGCTGCTATGGGCCTCTGGCATTTCATAACCAGTTACTAACTTTAACATGCCATGTCTGAAATTTTAGACTTATACTAATTAGAATGGGAGTTTCTTCTTTATTTTGCTTTCTGATGTGGATTTAAAACATCAAAAAGATAGTTTCAAATCCACCTATATTTCTTCTAACATCTTGGACTCTGTTTTTATTGCACATGGAATAGAAACTGGAATTTTTTTTTTCATTATGAGTCCCAGCCTCTGTTTTGGTCCATGTATTAGCTTCAGATAGCAGCCATCAGAGACTACACTAATGCTTCATTACAAGTAGAGTGAATTTTTAGTATTAAGGGGATAATTTTTCCCCCTAACATTTATGCTGAGGTTCACTGGAAAATTGTGAGTTTAATAACACTAAATTTTAAACTTTTTTTTTTGCTCAAAGGCTTTTCCATTCTTCATTTGTTCAAGCTCCAGTACAATTGTCTCAATTGTCTCTTAAGACAGCTATTGGACTAGTTGGTGTGCCACTAGAAAATTTTTACCTGAGTCTTCAAACCCTAGGAGCAAGGTATTCCAAACAAAAACTAATTAGTTAAACATCCAAGATTGTTCTTACCCAACTGTAGGATATATTGTAACACACACAATGTATGTTTGAGCTGATGAACTCTTTCTCCCACCCAGGAACTGGTAATGATTTCACATTAGCAAGGCTAATTGACATCATGTTTACTTGCTGGAAACACTGACAGATGAACAAACACATTTCAATTCCTTAAAAAGCCTCCTGTGCTTAAAATAGTTCTGAGTTTAGAAAGATGTCTTTTCCAGGTACCAGAAATAAAATTTTTAATTTTACAGGCATTATCCACAGTTGCAACACAAGAAAATTTGAATCTGCAAGAAGTTCCAGACAGGGATTCTCATCCTTAGAGATTTTCTGAGACCTTGCTAGGTTCTCTGGTTCTTAGAGCTTTATCTCAAGCTTGAGCTTATTATTTACTGTTATTTACTCTTCCACTATCTCTGAGGATTGTTTCATTTATACCTCTTAACAGGAAATGAACTGACTCTTTGCTTCTCCGTGTTGCCTATCCAATACTTTTACACACGTGATTCACTATGCAAAGTGTTTAGCATTGTTCAGAATCTTCATCATTGCTGCCTGTGTTTTAGGACAGAAATTATTACAGACTCCCTGAAAAGTCTGAATCATCTCTTTTTCTGTCTATCTGCTTACAGAGTTTATGTAGATACATTTTGGCATTTTAATTAAAGACAACAGCCTTTTCAGTCTAATGTCATCCTTTCAGATATCTTCCTTGTTATTGTCCTCCTAATGTTCTGTTCAGCTCCTACTCACAATTCACTGTACTTTGTCCTTCTCATCTGATATTACAGTTTTAGATTTATGAGAGCCCTTCTATACTTACAGATTTTCTGTGTTCTTTCCAAGGATATTGTTCAGCTTGTAGTGTATTCTTTCACCCTTTGTTACTTATACAATAGATGCTTTTTCTTACCTCGTTTAAATGTCTCTTGGTTCTTTTTAAAGTGTGATGAATTTCTCCATATTTGTGTCTTGTTTCATACTCCTTTGTTCTATCACATATTTCTTCTAGTGTTTTTGCTTAGCCTTTTGCAGTTTTTCTGTTATATTTATATTTATATCTGTAACATATTTAAACAACCACACCCTTTTATTGCAATGTAATATTATAATACATAACGTGTTTCTATTGCTGCCAGGAAACTTGGCTACACAGGCTGAGCTTCATTCATCAGCACAGAGTTCCTGTAAAATGTCACTCCCCCTCTCAAGCACAAGAGAGACTGAAATGCACCAATAGTAAATACTTTCCTCATGGTTTTTTTCTAGTCATTGCTTGCTCTTTTCAAGTCACATCTCTTCCTCCATCCCTCACTGCTTTAAACGGACCTGTTTTCTCTCTCAGTATAAGCAAAACAATTTATTTGTATTGTGGTGGCATTCAGACTGGCACATGACATCAGCCTTTTTTGTTCCAGATACAGTTGCAGTGCCTACCATAGGAAGATTTCAGACTATGGTGAATATTGAGCATATGTATCGAACCTTAGCATTAGTTTCTCTTCCTTTCTGGAGCAAAATGAAATCAGTGATAGCCCCTAAAAGTGAAGTACACCTTGGTACTTGACTGAAATGGGAAGTGAATTATTTATCTAAGGTGAGTTTTACATTACTTAGAGGTGGGTGTCTAAATCAGGGATAATTTTCTACATTTCTAATATGAGGAAAAGAGATATAGCCGATAGGATTATTGGAATGCAGGGTGTAATTCTTCTCAGCAGGTGTAAATAAATGTCTGTTTCAGCATGAAATGAATTGTTCCCAAGGCTTTATTGACACTATTGAGTAAATACCTATGGATCATAATGAAAGTTTAGTAAAAAAGATCAGGTGTAGTGACTTTAGTTTTTCCAGAATGTCTGCGGAAGAGGTAGGAATTGAATGTCTATCATTAGATTTTAGCCTATATCTCCTAAATAAATACATTATGGTTTACTTTCTGCATACCAGTCTGTTTCTTTGAAAACTATATGTGAACTTTCAGGTTAATGCAATGGAAAAAAATGGAACAGAATCTCTTTACTTGTACTGCTCAACAGGATAATAATAAAATTCCCATCACTGATTTTAAAGGATGCCACAGAGCACTCCAGGCATCCACAGATCCAGCATAAGACAAAAGCTGTCAGACTTTTGCTTCCAGTTTTTAATTGTTACTTTTATTATTTCCAAGGCTGTCATACGCTCAAAAGTTACATTACAATCAGTTAATGATTTAATGGAAATAAGTAAGACAATTCCCTTAGAGCTAGTAAAGCCCCAGGATTAGACAGATTTCTGTCAGGTTATAATAAACCTCCCTAACACCTACTGGGCCCAGTTTCATAACTCTTCAAAGAATCAGTTAAAATACCACCAATAAAAGGGAAAATTGAAAGAGTTTTTTAATCACTTTGTTTGTCCTTAAAATCATACAAAATACTTTCACAATGACACCAGCTCAGGGAAAAACAACACAAAGGCAAATCTTTTTATCATCTTTATTTAAGGGTATTTTAAACAGTTCACCAAAAAACAGAATTACTGTACAGGTGTTTCTCATTTACTTCAAAGTGACAAATTTTGCTCATACATCCCAATTTACACCCATTAGGGTGTGAATAACCTGATGAAGTGCCACTGATGCAAGAGTTATTTTCTTCTTCTGAATTGCTTGCCACTTGAGCAGTGAAGAAGGGCTGTGACTGCAGCAGGTGACACTTAGTAAAGGTTTTCAGACCCGATGCCCAGACTTTTGTTCCTGGCCCCTTTTAAGAGGCTCATAGTTTCTTAGGGTTCCACCTTCTCTTTCTGATGAGCAAGATTGCAGCACCACCCAATGAAATTTATGGACGAATGATATGAGAGATGCCTCACACAACTGATTGCTCCTTCTTTTTTCCATTGCTTTCCTCTCCTTCTCTTGCAAGTTATTTCTTCTAGAAAAATACAGCAGATCAACTGCAGAAAGCTGAGTGCTGAACTGAAACCCAGTGCAGATCAATGCAAAATATGACTCTGATTGGTAATTAGTCATTAGATCTGAGTACTCCACTTGTGTTTTCATTGTAGCAGTAATAATAGATATGAAAAAGTGAAGAGTTTTCTTCATTACCTTCATTTACCATCTTTCAAAATGCAGCAGAATCCACTGTATAGTTACTGCTTTCAGATTTTCTAACTATGAAAGCAACATGTATTTCTTTGTAAAACTCCCTTAAGCACTGGGTTATTTTAGATGAAGTTTACCAAATAAGTCTCATGCTGTGACCTCTGAAACACTGAAGAGATGTCTTGTGTATCCCCTCAATCCTCTCCGCTTGAATTAAACACTGAACTTTAGAACATGCATTTTAATTAGTTTTGGAGCTAAAAATGCCACCTGTGCTGAATGGTGATGCTGAAGGAGTTCCATTAGTATTCCAGAATTTCTTTGAAAGCCATCTTCCCTGTGACAGATGGCAAAAGATGGTACATGAACCAAGTTAAATAAATAATGCAAATAAGTGTGGATATGTGCCTTGTGGACATCCCTTTTTTTTCTGACCAGATTGTTACAAAAAAATCTCTATGTGTCAATAGCACTTAAAAAAAATCCCCATTTAACTATTTTTAAACGTTTCTACTTATGCTGAAATAATGAACTTCAGGTGCCCACTACAAATGAGGTTGATTTTTACCTTGCAAGAGCAAGCCTGAACTTTATGTCACGGTTTAGCAGTCATTAAATATTACCCAGAGACCACCATGCACAAGACAGCATTATTCTGCCAAGAAGGAAAAAGAAAAAGAATGTTAATCTTGCAAAGCCTAGATTTAGTATGTCTCAATTCAGGAAGGAAGAAAATAAGAAATCAGACAGGGAAAGAATCATATGGTAGATTGTTTGTTTCATGGCTCTAATGCTACATTGATCTTCCTTCTATTGTCTATTATTCAGAAATAAAAATTGGTACTGCAGTTATTGTAACAGTATGTTTCCAGCCATGCAGCACTATCCAGGTATTAGCAATTTATTGGGAAGGCAGTATCATTTACGCATCCACTGTTCCATTTCTAATTGCCTGACACTTATTTAGTATTGAATAGAAGAACATAGCAGAGATCATTGGAGCAAAACTCCTTTTCTACTCTGCCCCATAAGCTTGCCTGGCTTTCTAAGATATCTGTGAGACAGTCACTCACTCTACCTCTGCCTCTGTGAGAATTGAGAAACTCAGGATCCGGAAAGGCACCAATTACTGTATTTTGTGGGAATATATGTTGTTCATTTTTAAGGTTGTAGAGGGCAAAGAAAGTCTTTTCCTTTTTGTATACTTCGCTGCCTCTCTTTTATTAATCAGAAAACTTTTTGCCTCAAGCACAGCTTCAAATATATATTTTTAAGGTGCCTTATCCTTATTGATTCTTTTGTGACTTGGAGCCTTTGAGTCCATTAACATAAGAGCCAGCACTGCATTCTCATGTACCTAACCCTGTGCTTCTTCATGTCTCTCAAATCTCATTCAAAATGTGGGGCTGACGTGGACTAAGATCCCTGCAGTTAGTATTGTATAGACCTTCCATTAAAACTGGATTCCATGGCTAATGTCTGCCTTGAACATACCAGATCAATTTTAATATCATTATTTCTAGCATCTGCCAGGGAGAAGAAGGTTGAGCAGGGAAATCAATAAACCCTACAAAAAGAAGAAGAATAAAATAGACAATTAATATATTCAAAAGCTTCTGGTATCTGGCAAAAGCTTATTAATCCCTTTGAGTTCAGAACCGCTGGTATGAACCTTTTCTGGTGAAAGTTATCAAAAAGTCTGACCAACTAATACTGAATTGTTCCTTGTATATGATTGGCCATGCCACTTGCTGCTTGGTGTGTCATGATCAATCCAACTTAATCTGAGCTTTTTCTCCAGCTCTGCCATGAAAGTTTCCCCTAATTAACTGGAACAGTGCCTAATGGTGAGTGGAAAGGATGAGTGGTGTTTGCAACAATGTCATCAGAACAGATTTTGTATTGAAAGCAAAGACAGAATGAAAGGTAAAACAATATTTAAACTTGAAATATGCTTTTCACTACTGTAATTTTCATTCTTATTTAGTCTTTTAGTCTATTTTGCATAATCTGAATTCAGTAATGCCTTTATAAATAACATATTTTAGAATTTCAAGGTACTTTTTTCTTGGCCCTGCCTCATTCACAAGCTCAAGCCTTGAACGTCTATCAACCAGATATCTTGGACTTAGTTGTATTAAGAGAGGAATACATAGGCTGCATCTGATTTTCTAAAAAAAAAAAAATGTATACAAAGATACTGTATTCTGCTATATCAAAACTTAGATTCCTTTCTCACTTAAAATAGTGTTCATTAAATTAAACTCAGTGACAAATTATCCGTAAATTCAAGCAGTAGAAATATATGCACTTGGTCTTCTAGTATCCCAGGACATTACATGCCATTTGTTTAGACTGCAGAAAAAACTTTATCTATTTTTATGAGAAGTGAAAGAATTTTGGCTTTTAGGGCAAACTTTTAGACTCCAGAGCACTGCCTAAAAATGTAAACTCAAGGCTGTGCACACTGTCTTTCCTTCAATGGACAGGGAGAACAGTGTCTGGGAATGTGCTCTTGGTTCCACCCAAACGGTGACCTTGTATTTGCAACAGCATCAGTCCTGCTTTGTCCTGTGTTAATGAGCTGTCTTACAATGTGACTAAACACTTGTGTGATTTTCTGCTGACCAGTCATTTCCCCTGATTGCTGCCACATCCACTGTGATGCTTCTACATGTCTGGGAGTGGAAGAAGACATAAGGTGCCCTTTTAGCTCTGAATTATTTGGCCATATGAAACCAATATAACAGAGAAGTTGCTGAGAGACAACGACAAAGAATTGTTAAATGTGAGAGATTATTAATCTATTAAAGATCTTTCTTCAAAATAGATTTCTGCTTTGCTACTTTCAGTCTATTTGGCCTTCCAGAAAAAAAGAAAAAAAACCACCCCAAACAAACCAACAAAAAGCCCACAAAACCCCCCAGACAAATGATAATTTCTCCTTCTGGCTGGTTTAATTTTACTATCTCTACAAGAGGTACTTTCACCTTGAAGTGAACCTGTGATCCTCCTCAGCATGGCTCTCTTTTTTAAAGGCATAGGTGGTGTGAGTGAGACATGACAAATCACAATGAGAGTAGCATATTATAAATTGATAACTATGTAAATGTCAATCTGTAAATGTTTGGTTTTATCTCTAAAACAGTCTCACTTGATTTTGCCCCATCAAATGCAAGTACTTGAAAATTCCATAGGGAAAGCAAAGACATTGCTTATAGCTCATTTCTTCCTTTAAATGTGCTCTAGATATTCAAGCTTTGAAAGTGTCTTTGTTCTTGCATTTTCATAAAGATGGTTTTCCTCAGGGATATGCCAATAGTAATCACTGGTGCATCCACACCATAAATTGGAAATGCACATTATTGATTCTATCAGAATTGTTGATGATAATGCAAAATATTAAGCAAAAAAAAAAAAAAGTTTCAGTCTTTTCCTAGAATTAGTTAATCTCCAATTGCATCAGGAGATGGATTAGGATCTGAATCTAACAATCAGAGGAGGCTGTATCAAACAGCATGTAAGGATGGTGTGCTGGTCCTGTGATTGTAGCCTGGGAACGAAGGGGAACGGATCTAGTTTGTGTCTCTATCACATGTCACCTGTGTGATCCTAGCCAGGTGTGTCTCTGCTTCATTCCTCCATCCCTCTGTATGTAAATACAACAACAGAAAGATGCACAATTTATGTTAACTACATCCTAACTCAAAAATAAATCTGGCTTAATAAAACTATAGGCTTCCAAATTTAAGATGAAAAGAAACATAATTTTTGGCTTCTGATAGTACCTAAAACTGTCAAAGAATACAACTTGGAGAGAATGACTAAATGTTTGAGCTCTCTAAGGCATGTTTGACATGAAAAATGAGACAGACATAAAAAATATGGTTCTTGTTATGCAGTAGTATGCTTGTTCTCTGTGTGTGTGTTTTGACTGTTTTTTCTGAGATTGTATTTAATTCTATTTAATTTGAAGCTTTATCGTTACCTGTATAGTTCTTAAACTACATTTTTTAAAATTCATTAAATATTTTCCTCTGATAAACCAAATGGATCCAAGTTTATTTTTAGTTAAGTTTGTTTAGGGGACTTGAAAGGTATATTTTATGAAAGAGAGCTGATACAGAATAGAAGAAAGTTTAGATTTCCTGAAAGCTATGCTTAGTTAGAATTGACATTTTAAGAAAAGATATTGAAATGCACTGATAAAAACCAATGCTCTAAATTTGTTGGCCCAAGAGACATTTTGCTGTTGACAATTAACACAATGAATTGCAGCAATCACATTTGCCTTAGGTTAAATAAAAGCTTAAAACTTTCAACCCGGATTTAGAAATTAGTTGCCTTTCTGTGGCATTGCTGGTGTGTGCCAGAAAAATATGATATTACAGTTTCCACTATGGGTACATTTTTAATTCTGAGTGTTTGATGTATACAAACACAGCAAGGTATGAATAAGAGATAAGTTGCTGACCCTGGAATCATTCAAAACATAATTCCTATGAAAAGCAGATTATCATATATCATGGTACAAAACTAGCATGCCTACAAATGTTACAGGGGAATGATACATTCAATGGCTTCAGATCACCTGGAATAAATACATGACTGAAGACTGGCTTCACACTGCTCTGCCACAGATATCTCTCTAGCATCTCTTGGATACACTTCTCTGTTCCAATCAAGGAGAAAGAGTGATTTGTTTGGCCATCTACTTTTTATTCCTATTTCTATTACTTGCAATCTTTCATTTCTTGTGAGGATAACTTCCCTACCTACTAGAGTAGAAAGAAGGAAATGTATTATCAGGTAATAAGTGAATATCCAACAGGAAAAAGAAAAAAAAATCCGCTTGAACTTAAAATCAAGGAATCTGTTAAACAGGAATAGATTGAATGGAGGCAGAGTCAATGAAGTCTGTTTCAGGATTTTCACAGGACATCTGTTGGAAGCAGGAAGGAGAATTTAGGATTTTGATTGCAGACACTCTCAAGGATGGCCAAGTCAGAAGTGAATGAGTTTAGTTAATTCATTCAGAGTCTGACTCTCTCTTTTGTGATCCTTTAATCAATTGAGAAGTATGCATTAAGTTCTGACCAATACATCTTAGTTACCTACTGCTTCTGAAAAAGCTTGTGAAAAAGTGATTATGCAAAAACAACCCAAAAATAAGATCCTATATGGGTCATTTTCCTTGGAAGACATATCACTTACACGCAGCTCAGATTATGACACTTTACAACTTACAAAGAAAGGAACTTGACCAGTTGCCATGTCAGTGTTTGAGCTTTAACAGTAGTGGATTTTAGAGGATTACCTTCAGAGGATTTTTTTTTTTTTTTTTTTTTTTTTGCTACTTCCACAATGGAAAATCAGGGAAAGTGGGATCAGGGGCTTCTGTTCAAGATCAACCACAAAGCAAGATAAAGATGACAAATGTTAGAGGTCCTTTACCCATTTAGTATTAAGAAACTCCAATTACATTGGATCTGTCCATGGATATACCCAGGCCTCTATCTGACCTCTTACAGCTCCAAGCAATAGATGTCTGTGGCAGGAATTTTGAGATTTGAGGGTGCTCACTAGCAACGTTGTCTGCTCATCAACAGAGAAAATGACCCACCTCAAGATATAGACCTGCTCCATGAACTAGCTTCACTTCATCTGCTATAAACCACTGCTGAATCTCTTATTTGCAAAACATCGGTAATATTACTTTAACTGCACAAATGTTGATGGAAAATGTATTCTTTATGACAGCTTCTTATTGGAGAATAAATGCCTCATTAATCTTAGACATTTCATGCTAAGAATATTATTGAAGTTGGACAGAATGATGAGTAGCATTGTAGGGAGCACAGATTGCTACATGCAGGAATGCTTTCACCCATTAGACTCCCTCCTTACTGTACAAGTCACTTCTTTTGTTCCTCAGGATGCAGGCTGCAACATGCTGCTTTTCCCCTGCTCCAGAGCTCCTGATTTAATTAAAAGGAGACAGATGGAATGGAGTGCACTAATATACCTTTATCTGAATTCCTTTGGTCATCTCAGGAAAAAAACGTGGAGGAAGAAAGGGAAAGAGTCTTGAAACCAACTTCAAAATATTATGGAGAAGAGTAAGTCTAACCACAGTACCTGTGGGTATTCCACAGCACACTCTGTTAGCTGTGTTTTCACCTTCTAATTCCATGCTAGCATGACAAAGCTGAGCAGATATAGGACGGATTTTGAAAGTTTACACTGTTTTGGTGTAAAGATAATTTAATCTATAATGGAAGAAAATAACAGAATACCTTATTGTGCCAAGATGTTTTAAGCTGCATGAATGCTATAAGTGTAACTGATATTTTTAGCATTAAGAATGAGAAAGAGGAAAATCTGGCTGCAAGTTCTCCATGGGTGAACTAAGGAAGGCTGCTGTGACAGTCTATTCTTCTATTGTCCATTGAATGTTTTCTAAATTTTTGAAGATTTGTCTAAAACAAGCCTTTATGTATTTGATCAGTGGTTTTGCTGTGAGCAAAGAGAATCAGAGACTTTCACAGTGAGGTTTGTACTCTCACTGTTTCAATAATGTGTGCCTGGTAGTGTAACTGAAAATGGTAGGCAGCTCCTTGCCTAGCTCAAAAAAAAAAAAAGATGTTTCTTTAAGCTTCATTCTCAAAGAGTGATTTTAATCATATGGTTATAAGACTCAGGGAATTATCTTCAAATCAGGTTCACAATGTAACTGCTCAAAAATCTTTCTACTGAACTTTGGAACTTCACTAAACTTATTAACTTGCCAGATGAACAGACATAAACATGAAATGAGACTGCTGAAACATTTGAAGGAAGAAGGAAATTGGGGGTTCATGGGCAAATTTACAAGAGCTGTCTGTCACACTCGAGCCTGTCCTTTTGACATTCCAGGAGCCTGCATCCAGCCTATCCAATGGACATTGAGACTGTGCCTGGACTTTAGATGAGCTTTAGATGAACTTTTCAGTCACAAATTTAGAAGCTGGAGTGATTGGAATGTAAAATTCTTGTTTAGCAAAGTGCTTGCAACATTGAAAAGGAAGGACTATTTAGAGGTACAAACTGTTTATTGGGAGCATTTCAGAATAGGCAAGTTTTAAAGTGTACATCTCTATGAATTGCATAAGGAAAATGCAATCATCTTGATGAAAGATATTTTTTTTCCTTTTTTCAGTATCTACTTCACCATGAAACAGATCTGTTCCTCATGAATATTGAAACAATGTGTTTGTAAAATAATTACAGTTTGAAAAGTATTTTTTCTCAGCTACATGAATCTTAATCTGTCCAGTTAAAACTTCCGCCTGTAAAACATACAAATTGATATCTTTTTACTTAATTGGGAAGTTTATCCTGAGATTTATATAGAGCTGCTAAATGAGAAGTAGAATATCAGAAAAACAAACAAATAATGGAGTGAATCTAGAAATGGCACATTTGAGATTTGTAGTGTGAGAATAGTTAGCTCTGACTCCCCAATATCTTGATATCAGTCTTTCACAAGGTCTTCCATTTGCAACTTAAAGCTATCAGACTAAATTCTTTTCTCCCTGTGCAGTGCAATGAAATCATATTCTTGTTTCAATTTATTTTTATCACAGCCCCAAATTAATTCATGGATTGGTAAAAAAAATGCAGACTTTTTTCAGTAAACATTCTCAGTTCACATAGAGTTTTAGTGTTGACTAAGGGCTTATTTGTAGCTGCAAACAGCTGTATAGAGATACATGGAATAGAGGTGCTGAACCAGCAATCTGTAACATCAAAAAGTAAATAAAACATTCACTATAAGAAAAGAAGAGATAAAACCAAGGAGATACACTCATCAGTCCTGTTACTCATAAACTCTTTTGAGGTTATACTATTTATCACAACTCTTCATTTTCAAGTGTTATTTTATAGACTTGACCAACAGAGTTCTAGTTTGGATGGGAAGGCCGTCGAGCACAAAAGCAACAAAAATAGGATATGAAACCATATTATCTGTGATGCTGCCACATTTCTGGTTCTTTTGAAAAAAAAGTTGTTTCCTAAATTTGCACCCCATAGATACATCCATTAAGGATTCATGCTTCAGATCAGGCACTTTAATTAAGATACTTATCGATGGGCCTGTTTAAAGTTTTGTAAACATGAATAAATGTAAATTAATCTGTATAAACTGGTGTAATTTTTATCAATCTGTTTCTAAAATTCAAGACTGTCCTGAAAAATAGTGCTCCAAAAAGAAAAACACTGTGCTTTAAGCTTGAACATGCATTATGCTTCACAAGAAAATGTACAGTTTTAAAATATTTATTTGCAAAGACTACTATTTCAGGGTAGGCTCATTTGTAGAGAAATAGTCTCTTTGTCTCTTTTAGTTGGTGTTATAAAATGTTTTTACTCAACATGTCTGCTCTCTGACTTGTGATATACACATTAAGTGCTAAAGCTATAACTCATGGAGCACTTTATCTTTCCCTACCCTGCTGCTGGCACCATTTCCTTAAGTATTTCATGTACTGACCAAAGTTAATCATGTTCATTGTCAAATTGTTGAGAACCTTGTGATGGTTTCTTTTTTTTCTTCCTATATAAATTATGAGATTTTAATGAGGAGATATGGAAATCATATGTCTTCAAATCAAGAAACTAATAAAAAAAGAATATGCTTTATTAGGTGGACATAAAAGATTTTCTGGCAATTCACAGCTAGACTAATCTTTTACCTGTGGTAAAACAATGAAGGAATCCAAACTAGACAAAATTAAGGAACAAGAAGAAGTTTAATTATTGTTTTCAGCAGTACAATTACCCTCTTTAATTGCCTACCTTCAGTGATTTATGCAAACTAAGAATCTTCAGGGAGATAAACAATAGTTATTTGTGAAACAACTCAGTCAATCTAAGAAGAAGAGACTAAATACAAACATTCAATGAGTATTTTTCCCAAAATGTGTACAAAGTGAAAACTGATCACCTTCTTCAAATAAAAAAAAAGCAAATCCATAAATTCATTGGTGTGTTTAATCAGAGTTTTGTAGTGAAGTCTGTGTATCAAAGTGTGTATCTCTCATCTTAATATTTTAACTTTCACTTTCTCCTCTTTCAGAAAAAAAGTTCCCAGTGGATAGATAGACCCTGGTGTCTTTATCTACCACTGCTTGAGGTTTGATGCAGAACTTTGTCAGTCCCAGATGGTGGGAAATATCATCACCACTTGCTATTTTACCAGAAGCTAACGTTTCAGACCTATTAGTATGTGATATATCTAAAGAGTATTGTCAATGGAATGTGAAGATTCCGTGCTAGACACTTATGACACATTCATAGAGCGTGTTTGCTGATCTTTCTTTGGCAGGTACATCCTCCCACATTTCCCCAATATGTTCCATTGTTTACAGTCTTGCAACCAGCCTCTGTTGACAACAGATATCTTCTGCCATTGTGGCTTCATGAGGGGAGTTCTTGCTAATTCCCTCACTAGTTCATTTTCAAGGCACAAGTATAACTTGTGATCGCGCCTTTTCTATGTACCAAGTCTAACCTTTTTTGAATCAAATTTAGTTCCATTCTTTCTTAGCTTTTAATGAACTTTGAAAGTACTGGATGTAATTTGTCCCGTATCCCAAGTCATTTCATCATTCTTTGACAGCCAGTTTAATTAACCCATAGGCATTTGGGTCTTGCACAGTAATGTGTGTCAACTTTGGGTTAGGTTTTGGGTTGGGATATTCATCAAACTTATTGTAATACAGTCATTTTCCCCCCATTCATTTCAGATAATACATAATTTAATGGATTGCAAGGCCAGAAAGAACCACTGTTATCACCACATGTAACCTCTCACACAAATCAGGACAAAGAATGGCATCCAGATTTTTACCCACCTATCCATTTATTTTAAGTGTACCTCATATGAATGCTCTGAAATAAATGGCTCACATTTTTCCTCCTATCACCTCTATATTTTCAGGATAATACTCTGCTAAAGTTTAATTTTTTGTACCGTCTTCAGGAATGTTTTTCTCTTTTTTTTTCCAACCCAATTGTGTTCCTATTTTAGACAATGGCTATGAATCAGAAATATACGGTCAAGAACAGTCAATATGTAAACATTACTCAGTTATATGTCTGAACAATGTAGCTTTTATATTTCATTTTAAAAGCTGTGCTTATTTTCTTACACAAACTCTGAAAAGCAAGTATTCTTTGTGTTGTCTCAGTTGAGCTCACGCTGAAATCTGTAGATGTGAATAAGTTTAAGGGTAGAAAATTTTCTAGTAATGGATTCATTTGGCAATGAAGGTGTTAAAGCTAAAAGGTTTTTAAAATATGTGTGCTCTGACAGGAGTGGGGAACATGCTGAATCACTTACAATGATGAATATTTAAAAATAGGGCACAGATGTCTAATTTAAATACAGAAATTTTCTTGGCATCCTAGAAGTTGTTACTACATTTTTTTAACATGTATTTTATTCACACATTCAAATTTACTTGCTCTGATTTGCTTTGTCAACTGCAGGAGGCTGACTGATAATCCACACTTTGAAAGCTGCCAGTGCCTCTCAAACAAATGTGAAGCTTAAGTTTGCAGTGGGGCCTTCAAAATTGTTCAAAACTTTTAGTTGCTTTGTCATTAAGTTTGGTGGGTGAAAGTGCTTTTCTGATAGATGAGAAAGAAGAGATAGAGGGTGAAATCCTGGCGCCTTTGATATTATGACAGACCTCCCATTGACTGTAATGGGGCCAGAAGTTCACCTGCTGTTATCTGCTTAGCTATCTGTCTGTACATTTTTAATGTACTCAGGGAAGTGGAATCTGAACACTGGTTTAAAGCTAAAGGGTATGGAAATACCTCTTCTTCCTAAGTGACTCAATTGATTCTGCAGTCTGTAAGATGTGAGGAGCTGCTAATCCTTTTCAAAGCAGCTTCAAATAATGCATTATGAAGAGCAATTTAGTATTCGAGTAACCTGCTTGCAGTGTGCTTATTTTTTCTTTACAGCTTGATTTTAAATGGTTTATATCTTTTAAGAAATAAGGCAAAATTATTTTTAAAAACGAATTAATTTTTGACAAAACAAATGTTTTCTTGTACAAGGTTTTCATTCTAGCTAACATTTTCCATAAAAAAAACCCCGATGAAAATTATCTTCAGCTGTGTTTGGCTAATTTTGTTCAGCTTTTTTTTTGCAGAATATTTTAAACAAAACAGCTTATACCTTATCTGCTTGAACAAGAACTGAGAACCAGCTTTTAGATTAGTTCTTCTTTCAAAACCTCATATTCCTGTAGTGATTTCAAATTTCTCAGTAAATAAAAATCCAGCAAAACAAAACACAAACACAAACAGTAAAAAAAAGAAGTCTGGAACTTTTTACCTAGCACTACAACTTGGCATCCTTATTATTTAATCATTCATAAGTATTTAAAAAACAAAACACTGAGACCGTTCTTTTAATGAGATACTATAATCAAAATGACAAAATTTGTTCTAAAGAGTCTATCAATTCCTTTTTTCACCATCATCCAAATATTAAATACAACATTTAGTGGGTTCATTAAGGTAATGCTTGGGAAGCCTCTTTCTATTCCTGATATATGCAACTATCAGTACATTAATTTCTTTAGCAGATAAAAACTAAATTGTATTTAGCTCATCCACACAATGCAGGAATCATAATGGGAAATTCTGTGCCATGGATCATACAAATAAGAACAGATGGCTATCACATTTGGGTTTAGAACCAAAATCTATGAATCTTCATTTATTCAGTGCCTTCTGATTAATGGAAAAGTGTAGGTTTGTTTTTTTCTAAAATGTGCATATGTCCTTTCATTGAACATCACTGGTAGATATACAAGTATTAATAAAATAGTTTTGTGAATGCCTCAGCGAATTGCTTGAGGGGAAGAAACCAATGAAATTATAGTGGAAGGCATTTGAAACAACAACAAGTGTGTTCCTGACACATCAGCAGTGGCAGACGCAGTTAAATGTATGGGTGTTCTAAACCTCCTTCATGAAGGTTAATTTAAAGGTGGACTTAAATGGCTTCTGTTTTTTTGTTAGATAACATAGGTCATAAACAAAGGTATTTGCTTTTTTATTATCTATATTTTACCATCTTCTTAATCTTTAATGTGTTCTCAAAAGTATGATGGCTCTCAGCTTGGTTGAGCACCTGATGCAAACAAAGACATTTTGGCCTTCCTCTGATGCCTGCTTTCGATTATATTCACAACTTCATTTCTAGCTTTTTGAAAGTTGGATTACTAGAGAAACTTCTTTGGGTGGTTCCAGCTCTGGTGATTATTATTTGCCTATTTTCAGTCCTGAATCAACTGCATTACCTTAATGCACATGCCATGAAGGCTACAAACATGGATCTTTATTTATTTAACTGATAATTCCTGTAAAATGACTCCCCTGGATGCCTATCAAGTGATAGTCATTAATATGAGTAATGCATGTAGAACATATAATGTGCACTCAAAGCTATACACTATTTAATTAAATATCAGCATATAAAACTGACAGTGAACTATTAATTTTTTTGCCATTATGAGCTTTGCAGTTGATATTGCAAACAAAATGCTAATACACATCTTCCAACAGGGAAACAAGGAACATCACTTCTGTTTATGAACTTTGTCTACTTAATTTGTGCACAGAATTACATTAAAAAAAAAAGAAATTGCAAAAAATAATAAACTAGGCATAATTTTTATTGAAAAGGATATAACCATAGACATCTGGTAACATATTGTGCAATATTTAATATCTGATAGCTAATGAGATGCAGAGAGTGAAAGAGAGAGAGAAAAACGATATCCATTCAATTTTAATGGTAATAAAACATCAAGGTAATAAAACTCTGCCTTTGGATAGGAGCTTCCAGAAACTGAGCTAAAACCTTTGCCATGTAAGGTAATTGTGACTTGCTGACAAGGTAAGAGGTCACTTAAATTTCTTATGCAGATATTTGTGATTTAAAAGTCCTGCAATGCATAAATAAATTATATGTTTGCCTTGATTACAAGCAACTTGTTTCCCTGGGGTATTAGTATAATACATAGGGATATTTATATAGCATATAAGTAAATATATTTTTTCTTTATTACAGTTTTTTCTAGAATACTATTAATTGACAGAGACAAAATCCATTAGCAGAACTCATTATTTTTAAACTTTTAATTTATTTACATTGAGAATAGCTCCTCCTCAGATGATTAGCTGCACTATTAGTAATAATAATTCTTCTTTGCTGTTCCTTTATTAAGACAGCTAATTCAATTTTGTATAGGGATGAACTCTACCATACTGGCTGAAAAATAGATGAAGTATGTGGTAATGAAACAATACTGGGGGCTACATCTGGGATCAATTCAGCTGTGTTTCATATTAGATGTGATATAAAATGTGCATTATTATTCATATGTTATTAAGTAAGGTGTTGACTTGTACAGATTTGGAGATAAAAAGTAGAAGGAAAATGTAGGTGAATTTTTTTGCCACATTCAGTAAAGTCTAATATTTAATAAATGTGAACAGGTATCTTTTATCTCTTCCATGACTCTCAAAAGAAGAAGAGAATTAAAATATTGAAATGTAAGTGAAGGAAACTGTTTATTTTTTTTTTTTCTGTGAGTCTTTGAATTGTTTAATGCTCTGCTGCTCAATGCTGTCGTAGGGTACCCAAGAGCAACTGCAGTAAACACCAGTTATACTATAAAAAACCTGCAGAGTTGGGTGAGAGTTATGTGTTTTTACATAGAAATTGCATGTTCCTCAATGCAAAATAATTTTTCAATTCACGTTTGAAGTGATTTACTTATACTTGATTTCTTTGAGAAATCTACTTTAGGTTGACTGTGACATAGGCTTTCTACATCGGATAACAGGCACAGAGGAAATGTGAAGCTTTCTTGAGTCAAAAAATCTGTCACAGTCATCTGTCTGTAATGTTATTCTGTACAGATTTCTTCATGAATTATATATAGGTTAAAAGAGTTTGCCATAAATAGCGGGTTCACAGAAAGGACAAGATGAACATTTGAACTCATAGGTAAAAGGGGGAAGCCATTTTTTACTCTCTCCTCTCAACTTGCAGTCACCCATCTAATGCAGCCAGCTACAAATGTAACATTAGTTCAACATTAAAATTCAATAAGCCTCTTTCGTAGTTTCCCCAACAGGTCTCAGATATTGCACAAACAGGCACTACAAGGCTGCCCCCCCAGCTCTTCCCAAGCGCTGTGAGGAATTGGAAACCACCATGTCTTTGCTTGACTTATCTAAGTCAGGTAAAAAATGTAGAATTGTTGTTTAACCCTCCGAGAATCATTTAACCCTGTGAGGGTTTTTTCTTTCCTTTTGCTTGGCTGCTTGGGTTTTCACTCGTTAGTTTGGGGGTTTGTTTGTTTTGTGGGGGTTTTTTGGTGTTTTTTTTTTTTTTTTTTTTTTTGGTTTTTTTTTTTTTGGGGGGTTTTTTTTTTTTTTTGGGGTCTTTTTTATCCTTCATATGTTTTTATTTTGTTTGAGAAACAAAGTGCATTTGAGAATGCTGAAAAGAGAAATACAATAATATCAATTGTTCCCAGTGCTATGAAGAATGTCCACAGACACAAGTGTGAAATTGTAATTAATCATTCAGTTAGTGGATAAGGACTCTGTGTGTGAGTGAAAAAGGGAGTTAACTCTGGGTTTATTTCCAGTGCCATCCAATATCAAGAAAGGCATCATTATAGTTTGAGTCATATGAGCAAAAGGAATGCATATATTTTCTTATAAAACTGTTTCTATGAGGACATTGTATATGTATATTGATTAAATTTTGCATGTGTTATGTAAGAAAGGATTGAGAAAAAAACCAGCTTTAATCCAGACAAATAAAAGAAAACGAATCTGCCCCAAACCTGCCAAAGATTTTGCTGCAAAATATACTTCCCAGGCAAATAGAGATGGTTTGACTGTTGAACAATCTCATTATGGTGAAAAAACCCCAGAAATGGTAGGTTTCTAATGAGGATGCCAATATAAGTAAATTCAAGCTTCTTAGTGAGACAGTAAAGAATCCAAAATGGGTTAAAACTATAAAATAAAATGAAGTTACGGTGCTTATAACAGAAAGCATTTGTTAGTTCCTCTGGCTTAAGCTCTCTGAAGAAAAAGTAGTTTTCAGGGATGATTTGTTACACTTTTTGAAGGGAATAGACACATCATTTTCTTACAATATTTTGTTACTAATGCACATAAATGTATCTGAAATGTACTGTGAAAAGACAATGAGTGATTTCATTCTTCTCCCATAGTTTTGCAAATATCACCTTTGAGGACTCTGCCTCTGCACTATCTCACTAAACTATGTTTCTTTCTGATAATCTAAATTGCCAAGCTTACTTTGTTAATTCCAGAAATCCTAAATTCATTGTTTATTCAGAACCATTCACAACACTTCTGCATAGCATGATCTCTCAGTCATGGCAATTTTAAATAGCTAGTTGCTTGTCTCAGGTTTCAGAAAACAGTGAAATACTGTTTTGCTACAGCATATCATTAAGGATTGACTCTGTAAGCACTTTTTTGTGTACTTGACTGCTCAATTGGATATCAGACTTCAGAGCAGTTGTCCTTATGACTAATTGTACTGATGTGATTCTGTTTTGTCTTTGTCTATCTGCACAGAACGCTTATTAGTCAAAAAACACTACATATTTCAGAATATGCTGAATTAGACTTGATTTGAGTAGGTATAAAAAGAAAAGATTTTTGTTTCCAGAATGGTTTACCAAACTGCAAATAGTGAATAAATAATCTAAACATTGTCATTTTTGAAATGTTTATCTGCTTTAAGGGGTTCCTAAGTCGCTTTTTTTGGCCAAATATTTACTCATCATAACATTTAGCTGAAATAGTTTTTGAAGATTTTAATGGCCTGTAAGGCTAGCAATGAGTCTGCTCAGTGAAAACAAAACATTCTGACTAATTCTTTATTTCATTTCCCAAGAAAGATGAAAAAAACCAAACTTGTAACCAACTGTTCATCCTATATATATTTTTTAAATATTTTCTTGTTATTATAAGAATTTTACATCTCTGATAATGTAGTTGGTTTGATAATATGGTGGTGAGGTATTACTTTCATATTAACAGAATACTGAATATTTAAAGTATAGCATTAGAGAATAGAATTAATTTAAATATTTTTATACTTACAAGAATATTTGCACAGAAAAGTGATTATATATATTATCAAATATAATAAGGGAATGTAGTTTTTTAGAGTTTTTGTAAAATGCAAGATGTGAAAATCACTTGTATGTATATTTAATTAATTTAACCTAATTATTAGTGTTTCAATCTATTGCTGCAACACTTGTGCAAATCTTTACTTAATGTAATTCAGATGTAGCTTAGCCCTTACTTTTTATAGTCATTTAATGTGCAAACTGTGATGAAAATGACAACATATATTGATTTATTATCAAACATAGTTTCCAGCAAAATTTTAAATTTCACATTTAATTTTTTTGGATTTGCTTTTTTCTTGGAAAATTATCTTGTCATATTCTATCTGGCACTAGCTGAAAGCACAGAGAACACTAGAAGCTGCAGGGAAAATGCAACTACAACTGTGTACTATTTTTTTAAATTGATCTTTATACATTTTTTTTAATTCTAATACAGAAAGTTTATTTGTCATTAATTTGAGAACATTTATGGGGCAAGAATAAAGTTTTTTTGTAGGCAAAAAAAATCAGTAAAAAAGTCAGGTTTATGCTCTTCTGTTTAAATGACAACATATAATTCACAGGAAAATAGCACAGTGTGTCAAGCGACTCTTGGCAAAAGGGTTTTATGACATATTGAGTTCTTTTTTCTCAGCAAGAAACTTGTCAAACCCCCGAGACTCCTAAATTATATTTTCTCTAATCTACAGGAGTAGTTGTTGTTGTTGTTTTAAATAGAGTTTACTTGTCAGGTAGGTTTATAAATATCTCCAGTGTCTCAGTCAGCAGTAGGTAAAAAAGTTGGCAAGAAAGAGCTCTTCCAGCTGGACCAGAATCCCTCCTGCTTGTTGATCTCACTACAGCTTCCCAAGGATCAGCACCACCCTGACCACCTCAAGCCACTCTGGATATATCAGCAGAGAACTGAATATATTGACCCAACCCATACTGATTATCTTGACAACAGACATTTCAGGAAGAGAATAGCTCATTATTTATTGCTTTACAGACACTATGGCAGTAAAAGTGGAATAAAAGTAACAAAAAGGAAATGTCAAAAAAACAGTTTAATGTTCAAGGAGAACCCCCCTAAGGTGTGTGTTCTACAGACTGACTCTGTGGGAGCAAAACCTTTGCTTCTCATTCTAACACAAAGGGCATACCTAGCCCAGATCACTGGCTCATCCTCTCTTCCAAAGCTACAGAGCAATGATACCTTCTAAATACCAACTTGTTGTCTGGCAAGTAATGACCGGTAATTTGGATTCCAAAACTGTGGCTATGGCCTTAATGAATACCATGGAACATGCAAAAGGATCCTTTCCAGCAGATTAGGAAGCCATGAGGTTTAATGCACTCTTAGGAAATCTTAACAGCTGTTAAAAGCAGTAATTCATCTCACTTACTTTTCACCACAGAGAAGAATTAGTAGAAGTAATCTACTTAAACCAATAATCTAAGTCTTCTTTTTAGGATATAGTGAGACTGTCTCCTTAAAAAGGTAAGTCCTAGTTTTTGTCCCATGTGTTAGGTTGGGAATGGCTTCTCAAGGGCTCATATAAGGAGCATACACAGTTAATGTAGGTACAGTAATCTAGGAAGCATTCCTATCCAAAGCACACCAGAGACCCTGATTCTCTTTCAGTTTTATTTAGCCACACATTGGTAGGAATATTTTTCTACCTTTGGCTTTTTTCCATTCTTTTGTAAGAATTTGTTGCCTCGAAGCATAAAGTCTGGCATGGAGTTTATTAGAAACATGCGCATTTGTAAGATTTGAAACTTTAATTTCCCTTTTTTGATAGGCTTATGTGCTTTAATTCTACATTCAAAATACTGGTGACATTGCGAGTTATAATAAAACATCCTACATTTTTGCTTTCTGCATTAAACCAGTAGTCTGTAAAGTTTTTTTGGAAAACAACGGGTGTTTTGGAAATGTCTTTCTAACAGTAATGACCTCATGGTGAAGAAAAGTGGTCAAATGAAATTCATTATGACTTGACTTAAAAAGCTTATAGACTTCCAAGGAGATGGGATAGGTTATGAGGGCAGAAGACAAAATGCAGAGACTGTGGGGAAGAAAGGGTTAAAAGAAGGAGGTGTAACTCTGCACCTCAGAAAAATGTGAGAAGTTAAAAAGAAATTTCAGAAACTATTTGAAAGGATATAATGCCAGGGGATTTGGAAAAGCTTAGCTTGAAGAAAGACAACCAGTATTGGAAAGGACTGCTGTGCTTTACTGCCTTGTAATCCTTTGTGACTGCTGTGACTGGAGAGGGCCATGGGATGATATATGTGGTATTCAGATTATCCAAAAATGTCTGGCAGTGCCAATAACCTTTATGCCTATACTGCTGAGCCATGACACAAATGACTGGTTCATCTGATTATAAAAATGGTTAAAATAAGGAACAGGCAAGACAAAACAGGCAACAGAGAGATAGAGACATTAAGAATAAGGAAATTACACATTCTGGCTTCTGCCTTTGTTTTATGTGAGAGACACAGGGCATGATGATGTCTGGTGGGAGCAACATCTTCAAGCCAGTGAGCTTCTTAATGCTCAGGAGAACAATGTGGGACAGGACCACCAGATCCAAAGACAATGAAAATTCACTGCAGATCAATAAAGAACCATGTGCCTCAGTGCAGTGGGTGTGAAAGAGGAAAATTTCCAGGGCTGAGCATTACACAGTTGGTCTGATTTCCATACATATGATCCCACTGTAAGATGGATAAATGGTAATCCTGAGAAGGAATTTCCATGTTCTTGTTCCACATCTCTTTTTGATCCCCATGCTCTTTCCCCACAATGAATTTTGTTACATGCATCTTTTTCTTCAGTTGTAGCCATAATTTGTTAACTAAAGGAGATTTAACCCAAAGAGCAAAATTCTAAGTATACTAAAGAACTAGTAATGTATTTCATGAAGCATATAAAAAAGTATTTTTTTATTAAATAAAAAAAATAAATAAAATTAAAATATATTTCCTAATCTGAGTTGAAGTTGATGGACTGTAGATAAAACAGACTGAAGATATTTTTAAAAGATTTGCACAGATTTTATCTTTTGTCTTTTCATTTACATAAGTAGTTTCAGGCCGATGACTTTCAAAATACAGTTATAAGAGTATCAATATATGAGTGAGTAAAAATGCAAACAAGAATTTTTGAAAGAACACATGTCTGCGCCAGTCTTGATAAATTTTCTAGCTCTTCTTTCCTGTGTGTTCTTCTTCCCTCCAAAAGTGACTGGACTGGACTGGACTGGACTGGACTGGACTGGATTGGACTGGACTGGACTGGTGTTTCACAGCCATGCCTAGATTTCAAGGATGTCTATTCTTTTGAAGTGTTATCATATAAAAAAGAATAATCAGAGTGATAAACACTCTGGTTTTGTTCCCACTGTTGTTGATTTTGTGTTTAGTTGTTTGGGGTTTTTTTGTTTGTTTGTTTGTTGGTTTGGTTTTTTGGTTTTTCGGTGTTTTGTTTTGTTTTGTTTTGTTTTACGACATGGAACATTGAGATTCTGGCTTTGCAGTGAGTATATTTGATCATTCAACATCACACAGAAATGGCATGAGTGCACAGCAGAAAACAGCTCTCTGGAAATGCAATTTCTGAATGTTACCTTTGCTCTTTAACTATATTTTCTACACTTTTTTTGTTAGACTGTTATTTTAGAGAAACACAATATTCATGAAAACAATATAGATATTTTTGACTTACTGTGGGGTTTTTATGAAAGTACAAAACTCTCCCTCAACTTGAGTGCTGTAATGAAAAGATAGGAACCAAATAGGCAGCTAACCAAGGGAAAAAAAAGTACTACAGTTATGTTCAATGTTCACAGCAATGCATAACAATCTCTCTTCAAAATGATTGGGTACCAGGTCCTATAAGCTATTAACTGTGCAGCTTTAACAAAACAATATTAAACTTGACAAGAACTCATCTGAGAGCTCTAGTAGAAGAGAGTGGTCTGACTGAGTTGTCCTCCCACTGAACTTAGAATGCTTAAGCAAACAAAAACTGTCATTAACTTGCAGCTACAAGAGTGCCAATTTATTGTCAGAGGAAATACTTTGAGATTCCTGACACTTTCTTAGAGTATTAAAAAACTTGACAATCCCAAGTTATGTTCTCATGTGTATTTTGATATCTTTTCTTCTGGAAAAATGTGCCAATTCTAAGTATTCCCTCTTCTGATAGTCAGAAGTTAAATTGACTTAAATTAGATTTGAGTTCAATCTTATTTCTTTGAGTTCAGTGCTCCCTGATTTCTCTGGAAGAGAGTTGGATGTATCTTAAAACTAACTTCGGTGTTTTTGTTATAAACATTTGTTATGTACATGGGATTACTTGGATCAATAATGAAACTGATCTGCTGTCAGCTGAGAAGATACTTAGCTGAAAGTTTCCCCTGAATAAGAGTTTATGGAACTTTTCAGCACTTTCAGCAGATAATTGAATGCTGACTAGTATGACAGCAATGATGGAAACTGAACCTGAGGTTTGAAAATGTTTGCTCTACCCCAACTCTTTTAAGATCATCAGAGGTGTGTTGCCAAAGTTTCTTGCCATCCAATTCAGAGGAACTGAGTTCCCCCTTGCTCAGCAGGGCATGGATTTGGTGCTGAAATTCACTGGGATGAATCCTAATGAAGGATACCTAACCTTAATTATTGGCTTAATTATTAACCTTAATTTATTGGCTTAAATGAGCCAATATGACATAGTAAATTCAACCATTTCCAGTGGGAAGCTTTGTGTGTTGGCAACACCACTTCAGCTTGGTGGAGGTGCTTTGTCTTTCCTCACCAGGATTTGGCAGCGATTCTAAACCATGTCCATGTCCATTCCAGCCCTGAGCCCCTAAGGAATGCCCCAGTGTGCCAGACTGCAGTCCCAATAGGTGTTTCATGTTTGCTACCAGAGCTACTCACAGAATTTTTAACACAGGAAGCAAAAACCCCAAATGATATTTAGACTATTTGATTCTGGAACGGAAATGTAGCAATTTCTGAAGATGCAAATACAAATCCAGACATTATTTTAATGAACTAGCCCATTAGTGAGCCTCCCAATTAGCAAAAATAGCCTTGCTTATGTGAATAGTCAGTGCTCTAAATGCATGTTTTGGCTTACTGGGCCACTGGAGGCACTTGGCATATAACACTTTAAGTATGTTGTTTTGGACCAGTGACAATTCCTTCTGCAGACCAAAAGAAAGATGGACTTAAATGAAATGTTGGCAAAGGACCAAGTCTTAAAAAGAAATGGCAATTTCTTGTCAAAGACACAGCACAGCCCTATTCTCATTTCCTAGTAAATGAAAGTGTTCTTGTGACCTGTAAACAAATCACACTCTCTTCAGTTTTGTTGGTTGCAAGACTGACCCTTGCTTGACAGAACTGCTTGATTATGGCAGTGTGATGGGAGCACGGCAGTGGTCCTCATGTTCCCATTGCCCCCAAACATGTGCAGATGCCTGTAAGAGTAACTAACCTGGGGATATATTTTTTTTTTAATAGCAACAGCTATTTTCCCCTTTTTGTTTTTCAAAAGACTTTCATTTTCTTGTCTTACTTTTTAATAAAATTTCTGTGCTTTCTCACTGTTTCATGCAATGCATTTTGCCTCTAGACAAGAATAGAGTGAGAAGGGATGCAGAAAAAGTAGATGAAATAGATGCTTCATGGTATTCCATGATCTATGTACACTGGTCCTGTTTACAAACCTCTGTCGAGTGATCCTCCTCTTCCCCAGAAGTAGAGAGGGAATCACTTCCCATTTATTTTTGTGAACGCCAGCCACAAAGTTTTATTACTTTTGACTCTCCAACTCTTAGTGTTGTTATAAGTGTCTCAAAAGAAATTCTTCTGACCCTCACATTTACCTGTTCATCTTTGGATAATTTCCAGTTGGTCTGAATCAGGCTTACTATTTTTGGATTTACTACTGATCCACCATCTCATCCCAGTGAAAGATAAGCCCATCAATCTGAGGACAGCTTGCTTTAATTTAAATACATTTTGCTCTACAATATTTCCTGGTTTGTCTTATATATTCAAAATGAATATAATTCTCAAACATAAAAGCCTTTCATGTAATATAGCTGGTGTCAGAATAATTTATGCTTTCCTGAAGGCTTTTTTTCCACTGTGAAGATGAAGTAAAAAAGGTGAAAACAAACATCAGAGTAATTGTAGTGCACCAAAACCATGCTGAATAAAAGTGTTTTTTACTGAGCTGGTCACAGATACTCCAGCGAGAACACCTTTTTCTGAGGTGACTTTTAGAAGCCTACTGAATATAGAGAAGGACCATACATTATTATGCTGATTCCATTGAAATTTAGGTGCCTAAATTTATCTCATAAATGAGTTGCATGGAAATAGGAATTACTGTGAGACATAATCTCAAAGGAAATGCATATAGGATATCAAGCAGCCAGGGAAATTTCAGAGCAATGCAAGAAAAGTTCTGTTGGTGATGGTCCAGTGTACAAAAGGCCTGTAGTGGAAAGTCTGTGTTTTATTGAAGAAGGTGTTTATTTTATATTATTATTTAACAAGCAAATTTGTGGAGTGATGAGGAGTTCTATGACCATTTAAATCTATATATACTGGCAACCTTCTGTAAAGAAGAGAAATTAAATTATATTGTACCTTAACAAGTTGTAAAATGTAAGAGTCATTAAATAAAAAAGGACAGTGTTCTCTCACTTCCCTAAATCATTCTTTCTTGTAAATCCTTAAAGTTTTGCAAAATAGAACAGTGTAAGTTGTCCTGGTTTTGTAGGCCTTTGTTTTTTGTTTGTAGTGTATTTTTCTGTTTATTTATTTTTATGGATTTCTTGGGAGGTATTTTGAAAGCAACTCAAAGCAAGTCAAAATAGGAGCTGGAAATCAAACACAGATTTCTTAAGTAGGGCAAGATGTTATGGCTACAGCAGTATGCAATTTATAAGAAAAATTTAACTGTTCTAAAGTTTAATGTTCTTATTTCCTGAAACAGGAAATGTGATCTAAACCCATGATATTTGATGGAAATATAATTTAATAGGAATACCTGGCTCATAATCGAAAATAGCAGTTGTTTGTTTCTGAGCTTGTGTTGCCTTGGAAATGTTCTTGTAAGTGTTCAACTATTCAGATTTGGACAAGTGCTATGCCTTTTACAGACTTCACTCTCAAGAAAAGTTTTTGCCCTCAAGAGGGGTAGCCAGTGCATCTCCAGGAAGAGGGATTTGTAACATCTCCACATGTTATCTGTGATCCAGGGTCTGCCTGTGATGGGAAACTTTGTTGGTCCTCAGCTTTTGCCTAAGAAATAGAAGAATGTCAAAGAGTACAAATGCACAAATGATAGTGTATTCCAAACTCAAAAGAGTCTTATCTAAAAAATTACAGAATGTGCTGAAAAGGAAAATCACACACACACAATAAAAAAGCCATCTGATTCAACAAGTAGTATTTCAATTTTCTGCTTTCCAAGCATATCTTGTGGGAGTATAACTTTCTTCCAGCCACATGAGTAAAATGTTGGGAAAGCACTGAGGTTTGCCAGCACATCCACAGTTTACTTTGTATCTCACACCACTGGCTGAATTTAGGGATACCACTTATGAGAGTGTTTATTATGCATATGTAGAAAGTCGCTTCCAACCCAGACTATTCAATGATTCTTTATGATTTTTTTATTCCATGTATGCAGAAGTAAACTTAGTGGCCATAATGATATGAGACTTTTTTAAAAAAAACCTGTAAAGTGTTCATATAAGGAATGACACTCGCCTCTTTTTTTTTCTTAATTTTTAAGCAATTTATTAAAAATATTCAAGATGTTTAAAAAAAAGAAATATGCCTTGGCATTTTCATGCAGACTCCCACAGAATTCAGCAGCAAGCATTTTGTAAGGAGGAATACAGTCAAATTAACTCTGTTTGTGTGGTATATACCCCAATAGGTGTGAACAGAAATTTTCTCTTCCTGAAGAGCTGTATTATGAAGCATTGGTGAGTGCAAGGAAGAGTCTAAAGATCTAATCTTATTTATATCTAAACTGAAACCTTTATCAGATTTCAGAGTTATTCTGAGTTATCATCAGCCTGGTATTTCACACTGCTGTAGAGGCTGATAGTGATATAAGCACCATGACTAAATTTTGACCCAAAGACTCTGGTGATATGTATTTTATGTGCCATATTATTTATTGTTTTTTTCTCTCTTAGGTGTGAAAAAGCAAATAAATTAGATTTTCAAGAGTCTGTTTAATCAATCTAGTTTGCAACACTACCAGACTCTGTTTCCTGCAGATACTAAACTCTGCTGTGGTCCCAGAAAAGCCTACAAACTTTTCAGGACAACTCAGTTTTGATATTTTTCATTTGCTTGTTTTTTCTTTAAGTTCTCGTTTGTGAGAGAAAGCAGCAAAATACAGCTTTGATACAAACTCCACTTCCCCAGTGATGGAGCAACTGTCTGTGCTTCTTAATATTAGAACAATGATACATGATTCAAGATGACAATTTTAAGACATATGTACAGACACTTTATTTTTCTGCCTCCAGCCCAGGTCTGAAAATCTCCAGCATGTGCTGTCAGGCCTGGTGATTAAACATTTCTGACATCCCTGCTCTTAACCAAATTCATCATGATAGCAATACCTAATCAAGCCAAAGGTATGATTGGCTGAACATATTTCAATGTTTAAGTGGTTTTTTTAATTTAAGAAAATTGTGTTTAAAATGAAAGCTTTTACGTGTGTACATGCATGTGCGTGTTTGTATGAGAAAAAGAGAAAGAAGGTGAGCTACTGTGCAAGTATTTTGTGTGGAGTAAATCCATTGATTATGCATATCACATATCCTCCTTTTAAATTGCAAATCCTAGAATCAGAAATCTGGGTGGGATTAGGCTGAAAAAAAGAACAGATGGGACTGTTGATGTGACTGCCAGAGGCTTGGGCAGAAGGCTATGAAAAATAATTCTATTTTTCCCCTAAATTGAGAAAGCTAAACTGGTGATCAGTGGTAGATTTTGGGCAGATGGGATGACTTGGAGAAAATGGTTGGCAGACTTAGTCACAAGATAATGAGAGTAAGATAAGGATTTTTAGGGTGCATCAGGGGGTCTTGAACTTCAGACCATGTAGCAGTGTGTGTTTTCACAAAAGGGAAAGTACACATAGGAGAACCCTTACCTACAATATGTGATAGTCATTCTAGTTCTGTTTATCACACATCACATGTAATGCCCTGAATACACTGCAGAAAATGAGCATGTTGGCATCCAGAACTGGAAATATTTTTGTATATATGTCAGTCTGAATAATTCTGCTACTATTATCAGTATAATGAACTGGGTTTTTTTCTTTTTTTTTAACTCCATTTTGCACTTATCCTTTTTCCAGCCCTTCAATTATACCCAGGTGTTCACTCTCTCAATTTCTTTGCTATGAAATATCCGATGTTGATTTGTAAATATTCAAATAGGACCAACATCTCATTGTGTTGGGAAAGAAGCAGAAAGGTGAAGTCAAAATTCTTCTTCTTAATGATAAACAAAACCACTAGCTTTTACTACAATGATGATAGCAAATGCTAGCATCTCTCTTGAAAAATATACAAATAACTAGTTTTATGGGCTAAAATAAATCTTAAAAAATTCTACAGAGTACTTTTCCAGAACTTTCTATCCTTTCTATGTCAGATGTTCAGATTCAAGATCACTGTAGAGATAATTTATTTTGCTTTATTTTAGTATCTCTTATTGGATGGAATATATATTTTATAAACAAGGAAAAAGGGCTCAATTTATAGCACATATGGAAGGATTATTTAAATATGAAAGACTGAAAGGATGATTAAATCTCAGTTATTCAAATTTCATTATTTGTTTTGCAGGGAATCTGTTTCATGTTGAAAAATGATAGCAACAAAAGCGCTGGAGTTATAATATAACTCATGATACAATCAGTACAGTTTGTCGTGTTTGAATGTCACCGTACCTTTAAATATTGGCAAAACACCTCAGTAGATACACTACAGTGCCAATGAAAAGTGATTTTTTCCCCATTGGTTTCTCCATAGTCTGCAGCAATTCTACCAGTCAAATCTAATCAACTTTTACAAAGAAATCTTAATATTCCTGAAAGAATACCTTTCAGACTTGCTCTGCAACATTTGAAGGATAAGCTGACTACTTTTAACTGATGAATGGAATAGCCTTTAATATAAGTAATGTTAAAATTTTAAAGTATTGGTTAGAAAAAGTAATTGTGGTTGCAGATTGCCTCACCTATAAATTGGAGCTCATTAAGAATATCTGTAGGATCAGGGCAGGTTTGAATCTCACTCTCTGAGTGTTCCAAGGTGGTTAGGGCAAGAGGAGATTCAGCATCTTCTGGAGTGGGACCTGGGCTATCTTTTATTGGGAAATGATGGTGCTCAGGTGATTTGGTATATGCTGTAGCATGTGCTGGTACATACACACTTCTGCACAGACAATTTATTTTATCCATTAGGCCACTCTGCTGGTCTTTTAATTTCAGGTTTCCTTCCAAAGTCAGACCACAAATTTGGATCTGCTCATCAACCCAGAAACAGCCACAGACTGAGCTTTAACCACATGGTCCTGCATGCTACTACTCAAGATCAAGAAGACTTAAATAAGTGCAGAGCTGCACTAGCTGGACATAATGTGGCTTTCAGCATGCATCTTCTGTTTTACCTCTAGGAATGCAAGGAAATAACCAGTGTGGAAACCTGGTCTTCATCAAAATTGCATCTGATTTCCATGTCAATTTAAGAGTGTGAAAATTATATGTAGCTGGCTGCAAGCTGACATACTTGAGTAGCCAACTGAGACATCACCTACTATGTTTCAGGTACTGTACAAATGTTGTTTACACCAGAGAAGGTCACAGGGACTCATTTAATACTAGTACTGCTAGTGTTCAGTGACAAAATTTTGTCAGCTGGTGTGACAATTTAATGAAGATAAAGAGGACTTTAAAAGCTTCTGCTACAAAAGAACATTCTTTTTGGGGAAAATAATGAATGGATACCTTGCTTGGCTAGGAAACAGAGAAAAGAGGAATCACTTCTTGCTGTTGCAGCATGTCACAATGGCATTTTGGCCAAACTCTCTTTGAAGGATGTCCTCATGAAACTGTCTTGGGTTTTGTACCCAAAAAAACATGTTATTCTATTCCATCTGTTGAAACTGGGTGGAGCAGTGTTGCTTATCTCTGCCCAAATGGGTCAGTGTTGCTTCTCAGATGGTGCAGTGTTCCTTAACAGATGGCACAGTGTTCCACTACCCCATGGGGATATCTTCTGCTAATGGACCATTAAAACTCACCAATGACATGACACATTACATCATCCCATTGTGAGATGCTCCATCCAGGGAGGAGGAGCCAAACCATCTTCACCTAGACAAAAAGAGCCACAAGTGTCACCAGGTATCCAGTTTTCTACCAGATCCCTGGAGGAAGGCTGGACCCATCTCACCATTACTGGACCCTTTTTTCGATGGGACCATCTCTACTCCAACAAAGCCACATCTGCCACTCCAGGAGGGCTTACTTTGGACTGCTTCCAACACCATGATCAACAGGGTGTCAGGTTGTATTTCTGACTCTGTCAGGGTTTTCTAGGATTTCTTGTTTGTTTGCTTGCTTATTCTTCTGTACTACAACATTTGTATTTTTTTTCCCTAGTAAAGAACTGCTATACCTATTCCCAAAATCTTTGCCTGACAGCCTTTTAATTGCAAATTTATGATAATTTGGAAAAGGGGAGGAGGGGCTTACATTCCAAGGGAGACTCCAAACTTCCCTGGCAGACACCTGTCTATCTAAACCAAGACAAAAAAACCCTCTTTATTCTAATATTCAGAGAAACACGAAACATCTGGAACAGTGGCAAGAAGTTTGAAATTTGGATTCTTCATATAGGACATTTAAATACCATAAGAAGTATCTAATTAATAAGTGACTTGATTATTTTGATTTTTCAGATTAATTAATTGCTAGAGGTTCTTATTTTGTCAGACTTTTTGGGAAAGAGGGCAAAAGGTAACCAACAAATATATATATATATATATATATATACACTTACATTTAGTTAATGATTAAAGAGGAAACGATTTTGGCAATCTGATATCATTTTCCAGAAGTGAGGAAGGTACTTATCCTTCAGTTTCACACAACCTGAGCCATCTAAGCTGTTCATACATGTCATATCATATGTGAGGTGCAGACTTGCTCTCTGAAACTTCATTTAATTTTTTTTTCTTCTTCACCTTCTGGAAGAAGTCACCTGGAAAATGTTCTGTTCCTTTATAATCAACCTCTCACCATTTAACTCTTTGACAAAGTCCTGGGTATTATCTTCACACTGGGCTTTTGCATAGTTCTAACTTGCATCTCATGGCATTGTCTTACTAGTATGACATGTTATTGACAAATGTTGTGCTTCACCACTGAGTTCAGGCATTACTTACATGGATCTGTATTGCACCAGCTACCCATGTTTGAGCTGGCATCCTGCAAGTGGATTTGTAAGAGTTCTGTAACAGCTGAAAGAAGTATGTATGGTTGGGATTACCTGATTGCCTACCACGTTAATATTCATTCATCATTCTGGTTAATTAAGACTGTTTTTTTTTGAAGTCTTGAAAACTCTATACATACTAAGGAAAAATAGTGTAACCTTGGATTCCAAATCTTTTTCCCACTATAACTCCAAGTAAAAGTATAATTTCCTTCCTTGAACCACAAACAATATTTTTGGAAACCACACATTTGAGCTAAGCTTATAACAAAACCTCATGAACAAGTAAAATTCGCCTCCACGTTGTGTTTCAGACAAATATTTATGCCCTTTTCAGAGGTACGTGCCCTCAAATTTCTGTCACATTCCCTTATGAAAAATTCTCCTGGAAAACAATGACATTAATAAAACCACATGCCATGGGGTTTCCTGAAAATCGTATGGAGCTTGGAAAGGCACACTGCTGGTGGGCCTTAGAGGCATGTAACAATGCCGATCTTTGATCGAATGGAATTGACTTCTCTGCATTTCACTGCCTATGAAAGTATTCATACAACATGCAACAGTCTTCTTCTACAGTAATAAAGTGCTTATATTCATACGTACATTTTTTCATTAGTCCTTACATTTATTTAGACTTTTTGAAAGAGTTATAAGTAGTACCTGATAATAGAAATTAATGAGAGAGATCCCAAACCAAATCAATGTCTACGATTGTCTATAATGCGGCCAATATTGCCACCATTTTAATGTGAATCATAGAATCATTGAGTGTCCTGAATTTGGAACAAATTATCCACAAGAATCATAGAGTCCAACTCTGGGCCCTGCACAGGACCATCCCTAAGAACTCCATGTGCCTGAGAGTGTTGCCTAAACTCTCCTTGAACTCTGTCATTCTTGGAGCTGTGACCACTTCTCCAGACACACTGTTCCAGTGACCAACAACCCTCTGGTAAAGAACCTTTTCCCTGATATCCAATCTAAACTGTCTCTGACACAACTACAGACTCTTCCCTTGGGTCCTGTCACTGGTCACTGCAGAGAAGGGAGCAGTGCCTGCCCCTCCTGTTCCCCACATGAAGAAGTTGTAACTGTGGTGCAGTCTCCTCCTCAGTCTTCTCCAGGCTGAACAGACTGAGTGGCCTCAGTCACTTCTCATACAACTTCCCCTCAAGGCCCCTCCCCATCCTTCAGGCCCTCCTTTGGAGGTTCTCTAATGGTTGAAAGCCTTTCTTATCTTGTGGCACCCAAAACAGCCTCCAGGACTAAAGGTGAGGCTCCCCCAGCCCAGAGCAAAGCAGGACAATCCCCTCCCTGGCCTGGCTGGTGATGCTGGGCCTGATGCCCCCAGGACAGGGCTGACCCTCCTGGCTGCAGGGCACTGCTGACTCGTGTTCAATTTGCAACAACCAGGACCCCAGGTCCTTTCCCATGGTGCTGATATCCAGCCTCACATTCCCCAAAAAGTTTAGAGAATGAAGGCATGTATCCTGCAAGGTGAGCACTCTACCATTTGAGATAATTCCCCTTCTTATGTGGATAATTTTCATGTAAAAATATAAATCATATTATCACTATAACTGAGTCTTCATCTATTATGCAGTCTCAGAGAAATAAATAGCACAAGGGTCTCATTCATCAGAAATAGATTAATATTTTGTTCACAAAAATAAATATACATAGTAAAAAGATGTGCAATAGTAGCTACTGCAAAACCAGCTTACTGAACAAAGCCATTACCACATGTGTAACTACATTCCTTTTCAGTGATGTTCTTCATAACAACTCTGATTCCCAAACCAAAATGTATCTATAATAATGGATCATCCACTTATGAATAGAATTCCACATTCATTTTTTTACTTGCTACTGAGCTACCTAACTCTCAGTGAACATCACCTACTTTATGCTTTCATCATGATGCTATAGATGCTGAAAAGAAGTGTAGTTTCAGACATATTGTGCATTTTGTCTCTTGTTTTTACTCATCATTAGAAAAATGTTGCTAACATTTTTCTAGTGATCATTTCTAATTTCAGCTTTTCAATCCCTCCTTTGGTGGTAGAATGTTATCTCAGCTGTGTGTTTATGAGTTTACAGTCAAGAAAAGTGCACTTTTCATGACACTTGTACTTTGTGAATACGATTAGCATTTTCCCTTATAATTTTGCTAAACGAGAATTGACATGAGCTTTAAGAGAGATCACAGAGATCTTGTCACACTGTCATGAAAAAAAAAAGAAAGCTAGAATTTTTTTCCTGCTCCTTTGTATGTTTTTACTCTTCATATTAGTTTGGATTATGCCACATTGTCCCAGTCACATGTAAAGACAGCTTTATGCTCAGTTGTCTATAAAAACACAGCAGAGATTTGCTGTCCAGTCTGTTTTCCAGTCTAATCTTGGAATACACTGATAGGTTCTCTGACATGTCTATACTCATGTAGACCTTAGTCCATTAGTTGGAACTATGAAATTATTTTAGGAAGGAAATTTCTAATTTTTCAGCAATGCTTATTTTTATTTTTAATCCACATTACTCTCAGAGTGACTGTGGAGTGAAAAGGGAGGGTGACAGGATCTGCTACTTTCATTTAATTCCCCTTGGTATTTATGTTCTGGCCTCTGATAATTGCTTCCATGGTTCCCATCCTTCCAGAAAAGTGACAAACTGCAAGGTTTCATTCTTGATTTTTTGGTTATTTTCTTTTTTAGCTGTATAAATACTACTATTAAAGGAACTCATAAGCTGGATTCACATCACCCAATTTTTCCAGATTCAAGTCTTGCACATGTAAGCTATTTTGCCTGGCTCCCTCACTAGCCAGTGAATGAAAATAAGTGACTTTGGGACATAAATCCTTTTATTCTATACTGGAATTATGAAATTACTTTTCCCTTTATTTCATGAATATTGTTGATGAACGTTATACTGGACACTAATTTTTACCTGAGTGGGAGTGGAATGGAATCCCACCTTGTGAGCTAATTTGAGGTTTAAGAAAATGCAGTCTCTGATGTATATATCTTAAATAGCATTGCTAATGTACTCTGTTGATCTGAATCATGCAACCCTGACCACAACTAATGACAGAATGCTGACTTGTCCTCCCATTATCTAAATGAGTTACAGATAAATCTGTTAGCTTGTAGTTTTGATAAACTGCTTCATAGAGTTCTTGTACCAATTTTGCTAAGTTTTGAAGACAAAAATCTTGGGCTAAGCATTATGGTTCTGTTTTACAAATAGAAACTTCTCAGTCTTAAAACATCAATTTAAAAATCACTGAGCTCGAAATACTGCTAAATTAATCAGAACATAAAGTTGAATAAATATTGTCTCATGGAGAGACAGATGCTAGTTTGCCAGATAATGTCCTTCATGAAGAGATGAATTAATGCATGTTTCTTCCTTCCAAGATTGTTCTGCTGTTCTCTATCTTTCTTGCAGGTACCATTAATTTTAATTAAGCGCATTGTAAGAGCAAAAAATAAGATGAAGGCCACAATGCTAATGTGCTATCATTGTCATAAAAGCCAATGTATAGACACAGCTGGGTATGCCTGTTGGCCAAAGGAAATAATCAATTCTGGTCAGATTTATTTTTTATTCACAGAGAAAAATTATTTTAGAATATGCTAACAGGTAATGGAATGTGGCTGGTCTAAAGCCAGCCTCTATATTTTAGGTGGGAACTATCATTCAGAGGCTTGAAACAGAATAGATATATCAAAGTCCACACCCAGTGACAAGGTGGAATTTGGACGCATACTCTCTTGTCTCAATCCGCTCCGTGATGGTCAAAGATATGCCAGACAGTGGAGAATGACTGCAAATCATTAACTGTTTTTTGATCCAAAAGCATAAAATAGATTATTCAGTAGTTGCTACTTATTTTGAAAATCTTGCTGGAATTGAACAGTATGCTTAAAAAAAGTACAAACACAGTATATTCTAGGGAAGAACCTCTTAGCATAAAATGAGATACTCAACAAGAAAAGAAAAAGTTTGCAAAGAAATGGATGTATTTTACAGCCTAGCTCAGATCCTCAGCTCCAAAGCAGTCTGAAGTCAGCAGAACTGTGTCTATTTGTCCCAGTTTGTGCATCTGATCCAATCTTCCCTTGGAGAGCACAGGGATAGCACAGACACTGTTGTTGAGATCAGCAGCACTTTTGTACATCTAAGCAGCGTGTTGGCGGAGCCTCCCGGAAAGTTGCTTGAGCACAATTAACAGATTGGGCTGGGAAATCACACTGTTTGTGTGATAAGTGCCCCGTCGTAGGGTGCAAGCTGTTCCACATCTCCAAACTGTTTTGCTGCGTATTCCTTTGCACAGGGAGAATCCTCCACAGTGTGTGACTTAGTGGCAAACTGCCACTGCCAAATGCGCACAGCTATTTAATGTCTTGCTGCTGAGATTTGGGATTTCTTGA